>NC_090927.1:228790331-230040331 GCF_040938575.1 Ambystoma mexicanum | reverse complement strand
TAAATATTCTCCCACCATATCTTCAGAAATTTCCATCTAAACATTACAGAGATCTGCTATTACGATGTAGATTAAATATCTGGCATTCCCGAGAGGTTAAGCTGAGAAGAAGGCTCATTGGAAAAGCATCAGCAATCTGCAGGTTCTGCAAAATGAAGGACCAACTTGAATCAGTGCGACACGTGATGCTAACATGCCCGGTTATGATACCAAAGCGATTAGCGTTTTTGGGCAACTATATAAACAACATCACGATGGAAACAGAAGAAGAATACTGGGAACGCCTTCTAACAGCAGATAAGGTGGGTCGTACTATTGACGCACTAAAGTTTGTCGAATCCCTAAATCTGGACCAGGAAGAAACGGAATTGGAGGAGAAAATAGGAGCCCAAAAGACTACTGGATGCATCTGTTACGATAAAGGGCTTCCATTGGAAGGATAACTAAACCGATTGGAACTCAAATAATACTTTAGAAGAGGAACTTTGAACTCTTGTTTCTCGGACTCCTATTTGAGGCTATTTGAGGCCTGTTAAAGGTTTACCTACGATTAACCAATAAAACATAAAAAAAAAAAAAAAAAAAAAAATTTACAAAATATATCATGTTTGCATGATTAATGTTGTTACCTGGATAGACTGGACTTTATTGCTGCAGCCAGTCTGGTACATGCTCTGCCTCTGTCATAGAATCTTTACTGGGCATTTATGATAAATCCAGCATTTTGAGTGTTAAGAACTGGAAGTGGCTACACTGGTATTTTGGTGCAGTCAGTTTATCCATTTCTTACTGTGGCATTACAATGTCTACTGGACATCTTCGATAAAGTAAGCATTATGTGTTGTTAATTGGCTACACGGGTATTTGCAGATGCAGTCAGTCTAGCCATTTCCTACTGTGGCATTTATGATAATGCAAAAGATGTTTTTACGTGTTGGACACATTTTCCTATTGAGGATTGGCATTTTTAATGGCAAAGCCGATCAGATTATATTATGTACAAGTACTGGTATATATTGGGAGAGCCAGTTCAGACTTGTTTTCTTAAAGTATAACTACTGACATTAGGCAGAAAGCAAACATGAGTATCTTCTTACATGACAGGATTGTATAGGTGCAGCCAGCTTGGAAATGTATGGACACAGCCAGCATGCAAATATTTTTATACTGGCATATTTTGTGGGGAATGCTCCTGTGCGCTATTGGTGACAAACCAATTGCAAACTGTTTCGCTTTTTACCCAATTTTTCATAGAAGGTCTGCGATATAATGCCTCATGTTAACCCATTATTCAAAAAAACTTCCCAGGGGAGAACACCCCCAAACCCTTCTTGGTAAGTTGGGGCTGCCTCGCTACGCTCGGTCCATCATGCATATTTGTGGCAAATATTTACTCCTGTTGACAGGCAGATGGATACGTCATTCATAGCTATGGCCCTACACCACCACAATATCAGGTAGGTGAGAAATGTTACTCACTAAAATTACCATACCGGCCATATCCCAGGCAGGTACAGGTGGTACTGGACTGATATGACTAAAGATGGCGAGAGTAAGCAAACTTATCGGTAACTGACACAAGTGCATGCAATAGACACAAAGCAAATATACACTCACCATGAAGAAACACAGAAACTAGGTCAAACGTGCATTTATACATGAAGAATATCGCTTGCAGCCCCAAAGATACGAAAAACATAACACAGCAATGTATAAGCTGAAGTGTAACACAAGCAATACACTTATGTAGCGTATAAACATAGAAATGTAAGAGGAGAAGGCAGCCATGTTTTCTAAAATGGAAGTCGCAGTAAGCATTAAAATGAATAAAGACCTCAAGGCTTCATGGAAGCTCAAATTGCTGAATTTGCTGAAATGCAGAGCACAGACGGTAGCTATGCAAACCCTGCCAAGGTTACAGAGACATTGGAGAGTGCAGGCACAGCTCAGGAAGGAACAATACATATTTCTCTCACATTATTTAAAGAACAACCAGCCTTTGAATGCCATGTGCTGAAAAATTATAAGTTAGAACTTCATACATTCCCAGTGGTTAGAAAAGTAATAACACTCATATTAGTTAAAATCTCAATAAATGCAGGGTGAAATAATTCAGAACATGGTCCTCTCATACATGACCCACAATTAAAGAACAGTGTCTATTCATAAGGGGCAGGCACAGACAGGCACCTGCATCAACTCCCCATATATTATTAACTGGCCTGTTGTTAGCACACTCCCCATTCCCATTGAGCCCTATGGGGGCTTGAATGTGAATGGGGATGGGTTCCTTGAATGAGCAATTACCGGGCCCTCTAAGGTTGGAATGGCCCGGTAATTCCTCATTCAAGGAACCAGGACCCGGTACCCAGTAAGGGGGTAGCCATGCCGCTAATAGCGGCATGGATACCTCCTGCCTCGTAATGACCCCCATAGTCTTAAGAGTGGTCAGCCGACACATGTTTTGAACCCGAAGGGTTGCTGATTCGAATGAGGGCTCCACATTCGAATCAGCAATCACAGATGGACGCCCGGGCACCAGCTTTGAAATCTAAGCAACCCAGAAATCCTTACCGTACTGTTGAACGGGATATTATATCGTGCCTCGTTTACTGTATATATCGGCCTAAGCCCAGTCGCTCTGCGAAGAAATCCGCGTTGCAAGGTTCTGACCTTAAATTCATTAAGCCGCCATTTTAGGTTCATCCGCCATTTTGATTCTCGCTCCAAAGTCACCTTGTGTTCTAAAATGGTGGACAGTGTTCTTCTGTTTGCAACATGGCCGTCTTGACCTCTGTATGCAAGTTAATGCCTAAACTGCCCGTAGGCCAAATGTTAGGGTCATGTAATGAGACCTTGTCCTTCGTTGACCTATAGATCGAGGATTACCTGTGCCAACGTAACTGATCCGCGAGCATATATTAAGCACAATGTTGTGTAAATACTAAACGTGAACACTTGTTGAACTGCATTGTATTAAAATATGTACTAAGGCTTATGTTAGATCCGAAAATATACTATTGCTATTGTGATTTGTTGAACATGTAAACTGAAGGTGATCCATATGCATATAGCTGGGCAAGTCAGAGGTGAACTCGGCACGATCCCTAGATTGGGAATTATTAATGTACAGAGAGGCTGAACATCATATTACAAAACTGTATAAAAGAGCGAATATTCTGATGTACAGTCCCACTCACTTCTCACAACGAACGGGCTGGTATTCATTGTGATCTACTGAGGGCCAGATAGATATCTGATATTTTGTTCCTTTGACAACTGTTTAGTTACTTTGAATGAAGATCTGTGTATCTTTGTAAACGCGCATTTGGTGTATTTCCTTTTGTGGTACTCAGCCTCAATATTTCCTTTTGCTTTTACAGATGGCGCCCGAATAGGGACACTCAAGATTGATGCCAGCTCGTTGAAGGTTGACACGGCTATCACACCGGAATCGGACGGTGTAAAAGGGGGCCCCTTTCTTAGATGAGAAGCGACACCTCAGCAGCGCTGCACGACCCGATCCCTGGATGGTGAGCATGTGGTCTGAGTCAGGATCTTGATGAGGGTCCAATTATTGAGGCGGGCAGATTTTCTGAAATCACCAAACACAAGGTAAACTTTGTTAGAATACTTTGAAATCTGATTGGACCTCCTTAGGATTGATCAGGTGAGTTGTGACCCGATTTTTAAGTATCCTGATCATTTGTTTTGGCTTATTGTTCTTGCAAGTACAATTATTGACCAGGTAACACCAGGAATCTGATATGCCTGGGAAATTGTCTGCCTGCTTCAGGGCATTATTCCGAAAGGACAGACAATCTTTGGAATTTGGCTGCGGCGTGTACTATGTACTGTAAGCACAGCATTGGTAGTATAGTATTTAATGATATTTGGCACAGACAAACTAGACATGCTTCCGAACTTCAGTGGCCAATCAATGGTAGTTTTGAAATCTGTCGTATTGAATACTTAGAATCTATATTATTGAAGAAAACGGCTAGACCTGCAGCATGTGACGTATTACAGAATTGGAAGAAAGAAGCTTTGCAGCAGCTTAAAAGTAGAGAAAGGCATGTGCGCCGTCATATGACAAACACTGAAAAAGCGTTGTTGTATGACCAAAATAAACAGTCTGAGTCAGTTAGGAATATGGATGGATATTCATGTTTCTGATGAATTTATCGATAAATAGTTAAATGAACGAAGGCCTGGTGCCACTGCTCCACCTCCGTATGTTGCTCTCCCTGCTGCTTTGCCTCTCCCTGCTGTTATTCCTCCTCCCATAATTCCTCCTGCTCCACCTATCATCCCTCCTATTGTTCCTCCTACTGTTCCTCTTCCTCCAGTTGTTGTTCATCCTCTTGTCGTTGCTCCTCCACCTGTTCCTCCACTTTTGCCTGCTGTACCAGTAATAATACCTCCATCCCTTGATGTTCAAAATGTGCCTACTCTCCCTCTTCCAAGTGGTTTGACACCGCTTGTAGTAGATCGGGGAGCGGGATCGAGGGTTGTTACTCGTAACACTGTGTCTTCAGAAAAAAAAACGTGAGTTAACTGCGTAGGCTAAGCATTGCATGGAGAAGGGTGAACAAGCTAATGTTTTTGCCACACTTTCTAATATAGACAATCTTCCTGAGAAAAACGTTTTCATTGAAGGATTAGGAGTTCATTTATGTGTAATGTGGAACAGGCTAAATAATACAGATCTTCCACAAGGGTTGAGGGATCTGAATACTTTAGTGTTTTCTAGAGATTCTGTGGAAAATGTACAAGAGCATGTTGAGAGGATTCTTGAGTATAGAAGGGTGCTGGAAAGGTTACGGTATTATGATGAAGATGGTGATAGTTTGGACGTAATGTTTGTGTAGAAATGGTTCCTTCCTTGTCGTAAATCGATAACTGAGGAAACGCGAATTTGCGCGAAAGATGCGATTAGATGGATCGCAGACACATCATTAACTTCCGTTGAAGTATATGACACGTATAGTCAGTATACGCCAGAAATGCAAAGGAAAGTGATACAGGTAATGGTAGAGTATCTACAGGATGAGTGTGTAAAAAGACAAGTTGGTTGTCCCGCAGAGTTATTGAGTATTTATAAGAGAGCTTTTTCGGTTGACACTTCTTCAGCTGCTTTAGCGCTCGATTTGGCTCTGTTGCTTAGTAAGCGTTCAGAGTTGCCTACTTCTCAGTTGCCTATGAGAGAGGTCCCTCCGACACTTGTCCCAAAAGTCGAGGTTATGATATGATATGATATGATAGTTTATTTATATAGCGCCTATACACAATGTGTTTCAAAGCGCTTCAAGGAGGGAGGGGACATAGGAAAATACAGTTACATTCAGCAAAAGTCAGGGGGGCATATAGATACTCACGGGGAGGCAGGGGGGCACGCAGATACTAACGGGGCAGGGGGGGCAGGAGGGGCACATAGATACTCACGGGGGGCTGGGGGGGCACACAGATACTCACGGGGGGCAGGGGGGCACACAGATACTCACGGGGGGCAGGGGGGGCAGGAGGGGCACATAGATACTCACGGGGGGCAGGAGGGGGGCACACAGATACTCACAGGGGGCAGGGGGGCAGGAGGGGCACATAGATAGTCACGGGGGGCAGGAGGGGGGCACACAGATACTCACGGGGGGCAGTGGGGGCAGGAGGGGAACATAGATGCTCACGGGGGGCAGGGGGGCACACAGATACTCACGGGGGTCAGGGGGGCAGGAGGGGCACATAGATACTCACGGGGGGGTAGGGGGGGCACACAGATACTCACGGGGGGGCAGGAGGGGCACATAGATACTCACGGGGGGGCAGGGGGGCACACAGATACTCACGGGGGGGCAGGAGGGGCACATAGATACTCACGGGGGGCAGGGGGGCACACAGATACTCATGGGGGGGCAGGGGGGAGGGGGGCACACATAGATACTCACGGGGGAGGAGGGGGGGCACATAGATACTCATGGGGGGAGAGGGGGCACATAGATACTCACGGGGGGTAGACAAACACTCACATGGGGCCGACGATCTGGCATACCGCGGTGGACAGCGGTAGACAGGGCCTTAGGATCGGGCCTTTGGGGGAGGGCCGGCCAAGCCTGCCGGCCTCCTCATTGGCCAAGATGTAGAGGGCCATGGCCAATTCTGGGCCCCATGCACACACCAGCCCTAGCACTCCGGTGCATAGCAGGCGCCCACAGCCATCTTGAAATGGCAAGTAAGCAAGAAAACGAAATAGCGCACACCCAAACGGTGACAAAGCGGAGCGTTAACAGGCTCCAAAAGTAGCACAAAGTCAAATGTTGCTGAGCATCAGGTCCATTACTACAATTGTGTACCTTCATTTCGTTTTTCTGCACAGGACGTGTGCCACTCGCCGAGGACCAGGGGATGCATGCCTGCAGCATGGAGGTGCACCCAGTGCACTGCGAGGCATCAGATGGTAGGAGGGAGAAAGGAGCAGCAGCCGCTCCGGCGGTCGTTGCAAGAGAAAGAGAGTAGAGATGGGGGAACACATTGCATGGGGCCAGGATCGGGCCTTTGGGGGAGGGCCAGCCAAGCCTGCCGGCCTCCTCATTGGCCAAGATGTAGAGGGCCATGGCCAATCCTGGGCTCCATGCACACACCAGCCCTAGCACTCCGGTGCATAGCAGGCGCACACAGCCATCTTGAAATGGCAAGTAAGCAAGAAAACGAAATAGCGCACACCCAAACGGTGACAAAGCAGAGCGTTAACAGGCTCCAAAAGTAGCACAAAGTCAAATGTTGCTGAGCATCTGTAGTGATACACGAAATTGCAACCTTGCCAATCAGGGCTTTAGATGACAGCATTAGCCGCTGAAAGCCAATAGTGTATTCAAAGTATGTGCTAAAAATGCTGACAGTAGTCTGTTGTAGCACTTCCATTATGCAGTAGTGAGCTACAAGGAATATGACAGGCAGGGAGGGCCCCCAGCTATGTAGCTAATAGGTTTTTGGAGTGTTTGGAACATCATGGCACCTATATAGCGCTTAGATAGCCAGTCTTAAGCGCTATAAACACTAAGCTATGAGTGCATGCCTTTTAGAGCTTGCAGATGGGGTTAATACATCCCTGCTTCCCTTAGAATATTCAGCCTCACTAACGTTAGCCCTGGCTCCAAGCTAATCTTCCTTTTCTCTGGGAAGGTACTGATAAGACATTCCTCAGCCAGCGCAGATGGGAACAAGGGAGGGGGTAGGAGCGAGCAGGGAGCATCTCAGAGAGAGCTGGGTTTTTTCCATGAGCCAGTCGCACAGGGAAAGTTCTGGAACTGTGCGTCATGGTGACTGACAGCAAGAAGTTATAAAATATCCATGCACACATGGATCAGGGGGAGATCGCCTGTGGACTTGATTCGTGTACAGTCAGGTGCCCGGAATTGGCTCTCACGGTGTCCTCCAGCCTTGTTTCTCTATGAGCGGGGCTTGTTTTACAGCTAGCTTATGAGAAACCCAGGTCTCCCAGGGCTGATTAAGGGACGTAAGACTGTGTTTCTCTATGTTTCTCTATATTTCTCTATGTTTCTCTATGTTTATCTAAGTTCCATGTTTCACTATATTTTGCATTGCTCTAAGTGTTATGCTTTGTAATATTCTGTAACTTGAATCCCAAATGTATATGAAATTCACTGCTTAGAATAAATATGCTAATAACACTTTGAGGGTGTCATTTGTCACTTGCATGAGATCACTGCTCAGCACAATAGAACCTGTATTTTGGGCTGAATTGGGTATTTTTGCTCTCAAAGGGCTGGCCCCGAGGAAGATTTTGCCCAATATCAAGACATTTGGTGGCAGCTTTGTGGGATTGTGAAGAGCAGTGCCATGCTGACATGACAAATGGTGTGAGAGAACACAGTGTAGAGTGGGGAGCAGGCTGTCGCATTTCCTTGATGGTCTCACTGCAGCTCTGAGACTTCAAAAGGCAGCAATGTTGTGTCGGCTTGCCGTGGCCGATAGCTTGTGTGGTTAAGACTCCCTTCATGGGATTGGTGCCAGGGAGTACAAGGCAATAAACGAGCGGGAAATGGCTTTGTTTAAAGCACTCCGATGAATGGTTAAGAAAGATGTATGCTCAATTAGAAAAAGAATTTTATCATGTGGTTTCCCAAGTTTAAAGTTGTAATTTGGAATGCATAATGAGACGGAGTTCTCATCTCTATTCTGTCATGAGGGCAGAAAAAAAATAAATAAATAATTGCAGGGATTTGACATGCAAATTGTGAATAGTGATTTAACCATTGACTCAGCCCCAGTGTGCTAGCGAGTGGGGGCTGTAATGTTCGGAGGCGAAGGTTCGTCTTTTTTGATATATGCTTTTGAAGGGTTGGCATTCCTGAATAATGAGGAAGGGGAATGAGCCATGCTTAGGAGAATGAGTAACATCTGTGCTGAGAGCCTAAAGAGTTTTTTCTTTCTTTTGGCAACTGTAAAATTCCATGTGCTAATGGTGGCAAATTCTGTTTAAAGGAAACACACTAAAATGGTTATATTGCATTTTAGGCTGTGCCATGCTTTTATTGGGTGAGAGACTCACTTAAAAGGAAAGTGAGTGAATGTTATTTGGATTTTCGATTTTTGTGTACTGATTTGAAATTGCAGAATCAGTTTGCGATGGTTGGGGGGAAAAACAATTTATATTTTTCTAAATTGCCCCTGGAGTATTTTTGACTGTCCCCATGCTATGCCATGGATTTGTGCTGTTGCCTTATAAGTGATGTATGCTTTGAAAATAGTGACCTGTTGACTGTGATACATGGGGAAAAATGTTGTTGACACATTAAACAGCCCACAAGCAATAGAGTGTGGGTTGTTCTTGCAGAAAAAAAAACGTGCAGGGAGCTGCACTAAATATGGCATTTTTATTTTTTAAATGCACTGAACTGAGTGGTTATAGTTTGGCAATGGTACAACAGAATGAAACATCTGTGTGTGATAAGATAGCACAAAGATTTAATGGGTTGTGAGTTCTCTTGAAAGATCGCACATTACAAGAAAAAAAAAGACGCTTTGACATTTTGCAAAATTACATGGAGTAGAAAAATGACAAGAAAAGTGCCGCTTTTGAAAACAAGAGTCTTGCTGTGTGTGCAGAGCTTGTGCCTTGAAGCTGTCTTGGGCGAGGTGTGTGAAGGCAAACAAAAGCAGAAACAGTACAAGAAAGAGGTAATCTGGATGAATTGTCTGAAACGAGTGAAGCCGCCACAGTATAAGAGTTATAGGCAAAAGAGATAAGCTGCGTGCTAATGGCGCTGCCAGGTGCACACGAAAGATAAACATGCCTGCATTCCTGAGGAAGGGGGAGCAAAAACAGAGAGCTGTTCAAAAAGTAAAGAATTTGCCCAGTAAACTGTGGTACGGAGCAAAGGCTTCATGCAGGATGGCAGACGGGCACATCACATCTGAACATTTACCTATGCATCTGTGAATGGGCCAAGAAAAGACAGCTGCCCATTCCAACAGACATTACTGTGCAAACCACATTCCCATGTGATGTGATGTGAAGTGAAGTAAAGCGCTATTGCTGTGCAAGCTGCATTCCAATGCTCCATGTGATGTGAACTGAAGTAAAGCGCTGTGCACTGGAGAAGAAACCTCTAGGCGCTTTGAGAAGAGAAAATACACATCTGGCAAACTGCAAGCTACATTGCCAGGGATGGAGTAACTGACAAAGACATTATGGCCTTCCAGATGGAAGCAAAACTGACAAAAGTGCTTAGCCGTTTTGCAAGAGACAACATGCAGAGCGGGGCTTTGAAGTACAACATGAACACTGCACATTAGCCATGATCCAGAAGCCACACGGCTTAGTGCAAGAATGAATGATTTGTTGAAGCAACAAAAGAAACTGACTCAGACTATCGCACTCAAAGGAGTGGTTCAAAAAACAGCAAACGCCCTTTGAAAAAATGACAAGTGAAAAAACCAGAGACTTGAAAAGACACTGCTAAGAAAAGAAAGATAAGGACTGAAAGACTTTACCTTTGAAAAATGGAGTGATGCCAGCAGGGCAACCTAAACCAAGATCATGAGACACTGGAAGCAAGTTGGCGCCTGGCATTTGTGATCGCTTTGGTGAAAAAGAAAAGCATTGTGCGACCTGGGTACTTACTATATGGCTTTGTAAAAGCACAGATCAGTCTGAGGTACCATTGACCAGCTATGATTGCATTGCACAAATGAGTTTGTGATTAGGCAGTTACACCCCGTATGGTTGAGTGTAAATAAGCCCCCAGAAACATGCAGAAAGGTGATAAATAATTGCAGTAGCAATGACAAAGTGTTTAGTTACCTGATGAGACTTTTTGAAGATGGGGGTGGTATATGGGAAGGGGTGGATAACGCTGATATTGAAGTTTTGATGACATCCTAACATTTCTGTTTGTATTTTGCCTAGGCAAAGCACGACAAGACATTTCATAATATAGGAAGATAATGTGCAGTTTGTGGGTGACACTGATCAAAGAAGGGTCAGACGCATTCTCAGAGAAAGCGAGCCACTGCGACATGCTATTTCAACTTTAACGTGCCCTGCACCGCACTCAATGCTGTAACCTGCGAATAGTGTCCAACAGAGTAATAACTTTTGCTGAACTGGCACGGTGCAGACTTGGCTAATTATCAAGTATTTGATGCTACACATTTAAATGACATGTTTTGCCCTTTCTTGTTTAAAGGACTATGGACAATGAATTGTGGACTGTAACATCAGGCACCACATACAGCTGTGTGACACAGCAATTGAATGCTAACACATTGAAAAATGGTTTTTAAATGCACTGTTGAGATGAATCTGAAAAAACCAAATGGTTTTACTCTTCCAACTGAATGGCTTTAACCAGAGATGTTTTGTTTTTTGAAAAAAAAAATATTCTACATTGCACGTAGGCAGGAGAATGATTTATGAACTGTTGGGGCAGCAGAATTATGCAAGCAGGAGCGTAATTTATTTTGAGATAAGATGGGTGCGCACATCAAAGTCACCTGTGCGTAGGTTAAGATTCTTAATTGAAGTAATGCTGCCAAGTGTATGAGCTATAATTTGAAATGGTAATCTTTGAAACACTGGATACTTTTACAGCCAGCTTAAGGCAGGTAAATGAAACCATGACTGACTTGATGTTTGATTTTATGACACAGAGTGTGACACGGTTTTTTGTTAAACCAACCAGTTTCATGTTTTTGTGGGGACAGCTGTCTCCAGCACACTAATGCAAAGAGTCACCTTTTGATTGTAAACATTTGGAATAATTCTTTGGAAAAGCGCTACAAATGAGTATCCACATGGAATTGCTAGTGTACTGGCCTGGCACATTGTCAGGCATCTTTTGTCACTGAATGGATACCATTTGTTTAATTTGTCTAATGTGATGTTTTTCTGACCAAGAACTGCAGCGAGTGTTCTCGCCAAGATTTAATGAACTATAACTTGACTAAATGAATTTTTTCCATGGTGTGATGAAACAGCCACTGCCGGATAGTAGTATGGTGTTTGTGGCTAAAGTTAATATTGTATATGGTAGATATCCCACTTGAAGAAGGGTATTCTCCAAGTCACAGAAGGTAGACACTGTGAACCTGTTAGATTTTCCAGTGGTAAGACAACATGTAAATTGTAGACTGGTAATGCATACCTTCATTATTACAGTGCTACACTTAGACATAGATTTATCATGAGGCAATGTTTCCTTAGTACTACCATGCTGCTACAAATGGAGTCCATTTCTATGGCCCATCACTAGAGTGCGCGTAGCTAGGGAGCTAGATTCATTAATTGCAGGAGCTTTATATGCTTGTGACATAGAAACTGTGCACTATAAGCTAGCCACTATGGGTTCTGATGCCAGCTCTGCTATAGAACTTCTGGCCTAGTGGGGCCCATTGATATGCCCAGCACTGCTACAAGTATTGACAGCCAATTGAAGATAACAGAATTTTAGACATGAAGACATTTTTGTCTGCCATAGGGCAGGTCAACAAGACTGCTAAATACACACAATGCATTGTATGGCAAACATTGTTAAATCAGCAGGTGTTGGCTTTTTACTGGGTGGGGGCGACCATCCTCCACACACTGGCACGCAGAGCTACAGTTACCAGCATACATATGGATTGAATTGCTTGCTTTTGATTGCATGAATAACACATGCCATGCTTTGATGTAAATTAGTAGAATTGTTTTTATTTAGACAACCTGGTGCCCATGGGTTCACCTTGTTCACGAAATTAGATGGTTTCTGGTTGGGTTCCACCTACCTGGGGGAAGTGTCTAGTCACACAGCCCATAGTCACGCTTGAATGCCCTGGGATCAGGGGGAGGGTAGGCCCTTAGGGTGAAAGGCTGCCAGGTTTTAGAATTGGTAACCATACATAAATGCAATAGTGCATTGTAGATTAGACTACACTGGATTGCCTTGACATTTTAACTGCATGCTGCTTTTTAACTGACAATCAGTTATACAAAATTGATTTAGGTATTTTTGTGTAGGCCAGGTTTTGGCTAGAGTAAATGTCCATGTTCACTTTGTGTAGCTATTTTTGTGTAGGCCAGGTTTTGGCTAGAGTAAATGTCCATGTTCACTTTGTGTAGGTATTTTTGTATAGGCCAGGTTTTGGCAAGGGTATATGTCACTGTTCACTTTGTGTACATTTTTGTTTAGGTAGTGTTTTACCTTGCATGCCACGCTAACTAACCGCTATAAGATAGTTTGCTTAAACCTCTTGCAAAGCCCCAAGGTCTTTATCGCTGCACTAAATACTATATTGATAGGTATTAGTCAGCATTTTGTCGCACACACGTTGAATAGGGGTGGAATGTAGTGATACACGAAATTGCAACCTTGCCAATCAGGGCTTTAGATGACAGCATTAGCCGCTGAAAGCCAATAGTGTATTCAAAGTATGTGCTAAAAATGCTGACAGTAGTCTGTTGTAGCACTTCCATTATGCAGTAGTGAGCTACAAGGAATATGACAGGCAGGGAGGGCCCCCAGCTATGTAGCTAATAGGTTTTTGGAGTGTTTGGAACATCATGGCACCTATATAGCGCTTAGATAGCCAGTCTTAAGCGCTATAAACACTAAGCTATGAGTGCATGCCTTTTAGAGCTTGCAGATGGGGTTAATACATCCCTGCTTCCCTTAGAATATTCAGCCTCACTAACGTTAGCCCTGGCTCCAAGCTAATCTTCCTTTTCTCTGGGAAGGTACTGATAAGACATTCCTCAGCCAGCGCAGATGGGAACAAGGGAGGGGGTAGGAGCGAGCAGGGAGCATCTCAGAGAGAGCTGGGTTTTTTCCATGAGCCAGTCGCACAGGGAAAGTTCTGGAACTGTGCGTCATGGTGACTGACAGCAAGAAGTTATAAAATATCCATGCACACATGGATCAGGGGGAGATCGCCTGTGGACTTGATTCGTGTACAGTCAGGTGCCCGGAATTGGCTCTCACGGTGTCCTCCAGCCTTGTTTCTCTATGAGCGGGGCTTGTTTTACAGCTAGCTTATGAGAAACCCAGGTCTCCCAGGGCTGATTAAGGGACGTAAGACTGTGTTTCTCTATGTTTCTCTATATTTCTCTATGTTTCTCTATGTTTATCTAAGTTCCATGTTTCACTATATTTTGCATTGCTCTAAGTGTTATGCTTTGTAATATTCTGTAACTTGAATCCCAAATGTATATGAAATTCACTGCTTAGAATAAATATGCTAATAACACTTTGAGGGTGTCATTTGTCACTTGCATGAGATCACTGCTCAGCACAATAGAACCTGTATTTTGGGCTGAATTGGGTATTTTTGCTCTCAAAGGGCTGGCCCCGAGGAAGATTTTGCCCAATATCAAGACAGCATCAGGTCCATTACTACAATTGTGTACCTTCATTTCGTTTTTCTGCACAGGACGTGTGCCACTCGCCGAGGACCAGGGGATGCATGCCTGCAGCATGGAGGTGCACCCAGTGCACTGCGAGGCATCAGATGGTAGGAGGGAGAAAGGAGCAGCAGCCGCTCCGGCGGTCGTTGCAAGAGAAAGAGAGTAGAGATGGGTGAACACATTGCATGGGGCCAGGATCGGGCCTTTGGGGGAGGGCCGGCCAAGGTTCCAGCGGATGTCGGAACGGGTGCGCAGGCCTATGAAATTCCTGCCCATTATGTGTCACAGTTTGTTCACATCCCGTTCTCAAGACAGGAAGTGTACATCATTAAACAATCTATTCCCGACATTAGGAACAATCTAACAGGGTTCTACAAAGAAATAGAGTCTGTTTTACAATCATCGGTATTCACCTTAAGTGACATCGATTTGTTATTTCCCGTACTCCTGTCTGTCGACTTCTGGAAACAGATTAGAACTGTAGATGATGTACCAGGGTTAGGAGATACATGGACTAACATGATTAGACTCTGAGAAAGGCCAGCTGGCGAAAGACCGCCTAAGGTAATACTAACTTTTCCTGATAGGATAGTTACGAATTGAAAACTATAATTCCCGAAAAGAGAATTATTTGGGATAAGCTTACTGCCTTTGTCCAAGGGAAGTCTGAGGGTGCTACTGAGTTCTTCAACCAGTTCGAACAGGTATTTTCAGATTTCAGTGGACAAGATTTAGGCACCGAATATTGGAAAAGATTATTCGTGGACAAATTTGTGCGTGGATTGCTGCCTGACATCCAGTCGCAAATTATGTCCTCCGAGAGTGCTTGGCAAGCGAAGTCTCAGTCAAAAATATTGCACATGGCTCAGTACTACGAGAATCGTGTCAATAATGAAAAAGAAAGAGTCAAGAAGAGAAAAGGAGACTTAAAGATGAAAGTATTATTACAGCAAATTGTTAGAGGCCCTAGAGGGGGTAATTCGCAATTTAGAGGTCAGTACGTTCCACAAGGAAATGCGCCCTTGGGTCCTGTAAACATTAACCAGTTTGCTTATTGTAGACAAGAGGGTCATTGGCGTGCACAATGCCCAATCCTCCAGCAGAGGTCAAATAACACCTTTGAAAACATGGGTCGACGATCCAGAGGTCGCCCAGGTGTAGGGGATCCTGGTAGTGGTCAGTTTTCAGAGGATTCACAGCAACCTTTTTCACAGGACAATCAGGCATCGAGTGTGGATAATAGAAATATTTTTGATCATCCTTCTGCTTCTTACCTCTCTGAAGAACATACTTTTGATAACATTCTGTTTCGTTAGGATTGCCCAAAGCAGGGTTTGGAACCAACGCCTATTCCCGTTAATCAGAAAGGCCCCTACGTTGAGATGTTAGTCGGAAATAGGAAACATCTATTCTTGATAGATACAGGGGCACAGAAGTGTTCCATTGATCATTCACGAGTTCCAAATATTCCACTGTCAGGGCAAACCAATGTTTCTGTAGGGTTTTCTGGCACACTCGTTGTCTGTCCGGTTTCTTTGCCGGTACCTATTACTTTGGATCCATTTATGGACCACTGTCCATTCCTTTTGACTACGAATTGTGGGGAGAATTTGTTGGGGTTGAATCTGTTGAAGGAATTTAATGCAGTAATTGATTTTTCTTCTGATGGAGTGCGTTTGACGATTTCACCACAGCAACTTTCTGTCTCTCAATTCTTGACCAGACCTTTGCCGCCAGAATTCAGTGATGTTCCAGAGTGTTTGTGGGAAATAGGCGACAATGATGTCGGTGTTTTGCAAATCAAACCTGTTAAAATTGTCTTGAAACATGGAGTAAAGCTGCCACGTATTCCACAGTATAAGATTTCGGCCGATGGTGAGCAAGCTTTGAAGTGAATCGTCTCCGATTTTGTGCATCGAGGGATGATTGACGAAATTGCAGGTAGTTTGTGCAATAGTCCGATTTTCCCCGTGTACAAAAAAGCCGATAATGCAATTCCTTTTCGTTTCATAATTGATTTACGTGCCATCAACAAGATTGTTGCTCCACAATTTCCAATTGTGCCTGATGTGACGACAATATTAACTATGATCCCGGCTTCAGCTACTCATTTTAGTGTTGTGGATCTAAAGAACGCTTTCTTTAGTATTCCAATACACAAAGTCAGTAGATACCTGTTTGCGTTCACCTTAGGGGGACGTTTGTTTACCTTCACTCGTGCACCGCAAGGTTACATGGAAAGTCCATGCATTTATAGTAGGGCTTTGAAAGAGCAGCTCGATACCCTTGAGTTGCCCTCTACTTTTACACTACTTCAATATGTTGATGACTTGCTTTTAGCTGCTGACTCAGAGAGCGCTTGTAAGGAGGGAACTGTGTTGTTGCTTATTCACTTGGCTAAACATGGACATAAAGCTTTGCTTAAAAAATGTTAATACTGTTGTCAGGAGGTCGCCTATTTAGGCTATCTCCTGTCAAAGGATGGGAGAAGGTTGATGCCTGAACGGATAAAACTTATTTCTAGCATGTATGTCCCAAATACGCAGAAGGAAGTTAGAGCCTTGATAGGAATGGCTTCTTACTGTAGGCAATGGATCCCCAACTTCTCACTAGTGATTAAACCAATGTTGGCCTTGACGAAGAAGGGCATTTCTTCGCCATTACCGTGGAACTTGGTACACCAGCATGCATTTGATTTGCTCAAGACTGCATTGTGCTCTGCACCAGTTTTGGGCACGCCAAACTTTGAAAAGGCCTTTGTGTTATATGTGCATGAATGTGATGGATGTGCTTTGGCTGTATTAGCGCAGGAACATGGAGTGAAGAATAGGCCGTGCGGCTACTTTTCTTCCGCCCTTGATCCTGTAGCATGCGCTTTGCCAAGATGCTTGCGAGCTGTTGCTGCTGCTGCTGCGTCTGTAAAACAGAGCGAGAGAATGGTCCTAGGCCATGCTTTAACTCTGATGGTACCTCGCTCTATAGATGTTCTACTGAACAGAACTCAAACGCAACTCCTCACCTCCGCACGATTAACGAGATATGAATTGATCTTGTTTGCACCGCACATACAATTTAAGAGGTGTTGTGTTCTTAATCCGGCTGAACTTTTACCTTTCCCGCAAAGTACTGCTTGCAGTGACGAAGAGTCACATGACTTCCTTTACACTACCGAACAAGAAACAAAGGGTAGAATCGATCTGAAAGATATTCCTTTGAACAATCTACAAGGGGAGCTGTTTTGCGATGGCTCCTGCTTCAAACTCCCAGATGGTACATCCACAGCTGCGTATGCAATCACTACATTAAGCACGATTGTGGAAACCAAGAGAAACACGGATAACTCTGCGCAGGCCGCAGAGATTACAGCATTGACCCGAGCTTGTGAACTTTCCGAAGGGCTTACAGTAAACATATATGCTGACAGTCAGTACACCTTTGGGGTGGTTCACAACTTCAGTAGACTTTGGGCAGAAAGAGGTTTCTTGACCTCACATGGCACTAAAATCCAACATGGCTCCTTGATAGTACGGCTACGCTCAGCACTTGCACTCCGTACTCAGCTAGCTATCATAAAATGCGCAGCGCATCAGAAAATTGTAGATCATGTATGAAAAGGGAACGCTTCTGCTGACCAGATAGCCAAACAGACTGCCACTGATCTTTCTTCAGAAATGTATACTTCAAGGCAAGCCACAAATGCCTATACTTTGGATGAGGTTATTGATTCCGTAAGGGATATACAAGCCGATGCCACATTAGAGGAGTCAATGAAATGGGCTGAGGGTTTGGGGGAACTGGATGATGATGGGTGTTGGGTGAACAAGGTTGAAGGGAAGTGGTTACACCCTGACACATATATTATGATGATGGTTGTTATGGCTCATAGTCCCACACACATATGTGCTCGTAAAATTATTGAGATGTTGCAAAAAGTATGGGTAAATGACAAAATTCCTAAAATAGCTGAACGCTTTGTTCAGGGATGCATGATTTGTTTGCATCATAATGTGGGAAAGGGCACATCAACTCCTAGCAGTAGGTTTGGTCCACCTTCTGTTCCCTTTGAGGTTATTCATTTTGATTTTATTGAGTTGGAGCGTTGTAACAGTTTTAAATATGTACTAGTAGTAATCCGTGTTTTCAGCAAATGGGTTGAGGCTTATCCTGTCAAAGATGGCACAGCTATGACCACGGCAAAGACTATGTTAAAGGAATATTTTCCAAGGTTTGGGTTACCGTAAGTCATCTGGTCGGACAATGGTCCACATTTTATCACTGCTGTATTTCTGCAGAAATGTGCAGGATTACAGATTGATAAATGGTTCCATTTGGCTAGACACGCTTAGAGTGCTGGACTAGTGGAAAGACACAACGGCATCATCAAGAACAAGCTCGCTAAGACATGTGTGGGCACCAAACAAAAATGGCCGGACGCCTTACTGATCGTGTTATTATCTATGCGAGCAACCCCTCAAACAAAGACTGGGCTCTCTCCCTTTGAGGTGGTTATGGTGAGGCCAGCTAATATTTGGAATGTTCAGAAGTCTCGCTCTTTACGAGATGTCAAAAATGTACTTCTCTCTGATTACTGTGGCCAGTTAACAAAAAATCTGTATTTGATTTTTCATCAGGTGCGAGAGGCTTTACCTGTACGATACGAGGGTCCCGGTCGCAGCATACGACCGGGGGAGTGGGACCTCGTGAAATCATTTGAGCGATCTTCTTGCCTCGCACCACGTTGGTGAGGCCCCTTCCAAGTTTTGCTGGTCACACAGACTGCGGGGCGGGTAGCAGGCCGGAAACACTGGATCCACGTGGCGCACACCAAGACGATACCACACCCAGTGGCACACGCTACAGAAGATACAGAACCCCTTACCAGTACTGCAACCAACGATTTCGAAGCAGTAATAGCATTGAGAGTGCGTTGGAGACTCTCCCTGAGCCCGTGAGGCCTGGGGAATCAGCCACTTTATCTCCACATTCTCCAACAGTTTCATCTTTTGAATTTGTCCCGGATCTTGCATGCTTTGGATTCGCCGCTTCCAACTGGAAGTGACGACATGTTGTTCACAGATCATTCAGTACCAGGAAGCACAAGGTACGATCTGCGTCCAAGGAAATAGACTTACTGCACAATTCGGCTGTGCTATCGAGGGAAATCATCAAAGGGCTTGTCTTTTTTGGCCAGAAGGGGATTCTGTTAGCTAGGGTTTGTGGAAGGACTAAGAAAACGCTTGGCCTGGAGGTCGCCAGCAAATAACACTGGTGCTTTCGTTTGAAGACTACAATGCCTGCAACCACTTACGCTCGCACAGAACTGATAAGAGAAGGTGCGAACAGCTGCGAGAATGGACAATCCACTGTGTGGACCCCGAAAACGTATTGCTGTCTTGTGATAATGTCAATAGGTTTCGCAATAGTCATTGTTTTAGGTTTCTGGTATTTAGATGAAGTACATCCGTTTCAGAATGTGTTGCCTACTGAAAATGTACCTACTGTTTCTACTCCCTTCGTGCATTTGCATACTCTATCTCCTAGAGACTCTCAGCACAGACAGAATTATCACAACAACACACTTTTACTCATCATGAATGGTACACATGCCATTTTTAAGAAATCTAATTGATGGGTCTGCTCACATTTACCGCAACATGGGGATAAGGGGCTAGGTTGTTATATTCATCCTCTACCTTTGACAACTGCATGATATGCTTCTCGAAGAGCACTATTCTTTGGCAGATGGAACGATAGCATCTCAGGGAACTTCGATGGGACTAACTTGAACGAGTTTGAAAAACGTGTTCTGACGCCCCTGGGATGCTCGCTTTTTGCAAATAGGAGTAAGCTTAATGTTGCTTCTATTAGGCCGTCTGATAGACTGTCCCATCCTTTTCAATCTTTGATCTCTTTTAAGATGGCTCCTATAGGCAATAAGGATGCCACGCCTCCTTCTTACACTGTTAACCATAGCCCCAATTCAGTTTCTTTCTGCATACAAAGGAATGGTACTCAGTTAATCGATGATTTCAAAGGTTGCGCCAATGTTGCAAATTTGACTAGTGAGGACAGACTTTTGTATGTAGGCGAACAGTCTACTTTGTTTGCAGTAATGTAGCATTTTCATGGTTACGCAGGGATTGGCAGGGATATTGTTGTTTAAGGATCCTGTTACCTGGGGTATTCATTGCAAGTACTATAGAGATTTCAAAGGCTCGTCCGCAGCGGGACTAGAATGGTGACACTTCAGCACAAGTCCTGGGTGATGTAGCTAAATCCTTTGTGCCACTTTGGGGACAAATAATGAACTCTGAAGATATCAGGAGACTTGTGAGAGCACTGGATAGGACCATCAACCGGACCACTGCCATACTCTATGATATGACTCTAGAACAGAAAGCAATAAGGTTAGTAGCACTTCAGAACCAGATGGCATTAGATGTCATCCTGGCTGAACGTGGTGGGCTATGTAAATTAGTGGGGTTCGCTTGCTGTGTTTTCGTGCCAGATACCTCCCCAACTATCTTGAAGGCAATACAGAATCTGAACGTCCTAAGTTCAGAAGTGCATGTTCCCGAGTGAAATTGGGATCTCAGCACTTGGTTCTGGGACTTCTTGCGATCTTGGGGATGGAAATTACTTTTGGTCTTTCTGATCATTTTAGGTATCTTGTTTCTTTGCTGTTGTATACAATGTCTTCCAGGTATGTGTTCGATGCTAGGAGGATGTTGTGCACAGGCGATGGGTTCATTAGGACGCAAAGTATACGCCACAGAGAAAAACTCCAACGAATATGTGCTGAAAGAAATCTTAGTATCTGATCTCATGGCAATTGACATCTCCGATAGTGATTCAGGATGTATGGACATTGAGACATGGAGTTACTCGTGAAGTGACTAGAAGTAGTTTAGCGTTTGGCTTAGGCCAAAAGGAGTGTTTGTTGAACGGGATATTATATCATGCCTCCTTTACTATATATATTGGCCTAAGCCCAGTCGCTCTGCAAAGAAATCTGCATTGCAAGGTTCTGACCTTAGATCGATTAAGCTGCCATTTTAGGTTCATCTGCCATTTTGATTCTCGCTCCAAAGTCACCCTGTGTTCTAAAATGGTGGACAGTTTTCTTCTGCTTGTAGCATGGCCGTCTTGACCAATGTATGCAAGTTAATGCCTAAACTGCCCGTAGGCCAAATGTTAGGGTCATGTAATGAGACCTTGTCCTTCGTTGACCTATAGAGTGAGGATTACCTGGGCCAAAGTAACTGATCCATGAGCATATATTAAACACAATGTTGTGTAAATACTAAATGTGAACACTTGTTGAACTGCATTGTATTAAAATATGTACTAAGGCTTATGTTAGATCGGAGAATATACTGTTGCTATTGTGATTTGTTGAACATGTAAACTGAAGGTGATCCATATGCATATAGCTGGGCGAGTCAGAGATGAACTCGCACGAACCCTAGATTGGGAATTATTAACGTGCAGAGGGGCTGAACATCATGTTACAAAACTGTATAAAAGAGCGAATATTCTGATGAACAGTCCCACTCACTTCTCACATCGAACGGGCTGGTATTCGTTGTGATGTACTGAGGGCCAGATAGCTATCTGATACTTTGTTTCTTTGAAAACCGTTCAGTTACTTTGAATAAAGATCTTTGTATCTTTGTAAACCCGTGTTTGGTTTATTTCCTTTTGTGGTACTCAGTCTCGATATTTCCTTTTGATTTTCCAATACGGTAACTAAGAATCAACCTTCAAAGGTAAGCTCAAGACCTATGACTACCAGACTTGCCTTAAGAAGGAACCGTCGGGTTTGAAACACGTGTCGGCATATGTATAATAAAAAATACAAATAACAACAAAGGTCCTAGTAACACTGCACCACTTGCTGCAAAGAAATGATTTCCAATTGAGTGTTTATTTCGAATGTTGAGACAGCTTGACAGTGTTTCGAGCTTTTCTAGCTCTTCCTCTGAGGCTGATGTATCACACCAATTTACATAGGTAAAATAATTAGACTAATTAAATTACAAGTCAACCAAGGTAGATTAACATATGTATCAATGATAGGCAACACATTGGGTCACATACGGGGCGGTCCACCAAAAGAGGCAAATAAGGTGATTCAATAATAGATAACATGTTTGATATGTCATTGAATATCAGATCACAAAGGTGAAATAGGACATTTTTACTGAAAAAACACAGAAGAGAAAAACAGGGTGGGGGGAACAAAATAAAAATAGAACAACGACATTAGTGTCAATGTTATTAGGCTGACGCAAACAAAAAAGCACACTTTGCCAAACTTTAGGGGTAGGAAAAAATTAGGTAATACCATATTGTATGGGATTCAATGGTCCAATTCTATTAAAGGCAAACATTGCCTGTTCTGTATCCAACTGGAATAATAAGTTGACTGTACTAGTAAACTGGCTAGGGCATATAGTCCATAATTCATGGTACATCATATGTATATATGAGGTATCCTACCTCTGGTGCTTTGCAATTGCGACGAAATCTGAGGTAAGAAAAATCAAAGAAAATCGCAAATTTTTTTTTTTGCAGTTGTGTTTGTTTCATTTGCAAGAAAATTGCAAATGAAACAAACACAACTGCAAACACATCAAGCCCTAAGGCAGACACAGCAAATACTGATGCAAACAAAAGCACACGTACAACAGAATATGATGACATCATGGAACGTAAAAGTAGTGCCTCAGATGGCTACACCCAGAAAAGGGAGTGTGGCTGTGGAGGGAGGGAATCCTTTCACCAGCACAGGGATTAATTATACCCACAATAGCACAGCCCACAGAAAGACTTTATGTGTTCTATCTTATTAGTTATACCAGACCCACAAGAGGAACCAAGAGTCCGGGTAACCACAGGTGACAAAACATTTTCCTTCCTTGTAGATACGGGGACCACCAGGTCTTTGTTATAGAGAGAAAGTACCCAATGTCAGGCATTGCCATTAATGCACAAGCCTTTTCTGGGGTGACAAGAATGGTTCCTTTCACTGATGACCAACGTATTACTATAGGAGTACATGATCTTTACATTCTATTATTGTACTTCTGCAAGACACCAGCCAAAATACTGGGAATAGATTTGATGAGCCAACCGAACATGACAATTATTATTATTATTGTTATTATAATAATAATAATAATTTTTATTATTATTATTATTATTATTATTATTACTTATTTCCTGTTTCATGCCACATGCCTCAGGCAGCATACTCAAGATGGACAGGACAAACAGAACAAAAAGCTAGAATCAGGAATATAGAGGAACGATGGAATATCATGGCACATTTAACCTGGTTTGTGATTGAATATATATGTTTTTACTGCCCCCTTGAATACTGACAGGGAATTGTAGGCTCTCATTGCTAATGTAAGCGCATCTCCAAATTTAGCCAGCGGGAACCGTGGTTGTTTGAATTTGTTATTGTCATTGGGGTGTAGATGTGATCAACAATCAGCCGCTCTGAAAGGTATGAGGGGGCAATGGAGGTCACACACTTATAGGAGAGTGCTAGGATTTTGTGGGAGATCCTCTGCTTAACAGGCAACCAGTGCAGTGGCCTTACAATATGATCTACTGACCAGGGGACAATATGTTCCACTCCAGGGATCCATTATGCAAATGCAAAATAATTTCCATCAGCATTTTATGGCTAGAAAGAACAAATGGGCATGCAATTAGACCCAGAGGTGTTCCTTTATAGAGTACACATATTGTCAGCATTGTTCCCAAGATTAAGAGGCACACTGTTGCAACTACCCACAGAGTTCTTGTTCCGACCAGAAGTACCTATGGATGAGGAAAAAGGGCAAGTGATTACAAAACAGTTAGAAGCAGCAATAGTGAGAGAAGTCAAGAGATTCCACATGGTGTGGATGATGACGGAATACATTGGATGACAGTGATAGCTCTTGTTGAGGGGCCCAGATTGACTGATTTGATAAATGAAGACTTGTTTACAAATGATGACTCAGATAATGAAGTAGCGTTTAACATAAGTCTTACTTAACAGCTAAAAATTGAGAACAATTGAGAAGATTCTGCCTTTTCTCCAGAAAGATTTAGCACAGGTACCAAGCGTATTGTGGACCAGGAGCTATTTTGCCATGGTTGAGTCAGTACCCAATGTCAAGAGAAGCAGATGAAGGTATTCACGGTAACAATCCTGCTTTAGTGTAACAAGGAATATTAGTGTCATCTGAATTCCCATGTAACATGGCAGTGTACATAGTAAAAAAGGTGACTGGGTTGTTGTGGAGATGAATTCAGGTTAAATGCCCCATAAAGAATATTGTTGAAACAGAGTTTCAGTTGGTCCCAAACCCAGCCACTATATTGTATAATATCTTATACAGAACTAAATATTGCACTGTGATATATTTAAAGAATGCATTCTTTTCAATCCTCCTCCATGAAGAGTCTCAAGACTTCACTTCATTTTCCTATTGCAGGACCAAGTGTAAACATACAATGCTACGTGAGCCCCCCTCAATCTTCAACCAAGTACTCCAGATGGACCTAGGAAATCAACACATTAACAGTTTAGTGATACAATATGTAAATGACATTTTGGTGTGCAGTGAGATAGAGGAAAAGTGCAGGAAAGACTCAATACAGTTGATGACAGTCTCGGAAGAGAAGGGGTACACAGTAGACAAGCAGAAATTATAATACTGTCAGGAAGAGGTCTTGTATATAGGTCAGTAAATATCTCAAGAAGGAAGGATTGTGACCCCTAAGAGAGCAGAAGCAATCATGAAAACAACTAGGCCAAAATAAGTAAGGTAAATGCAGTTTCCAATTACTGTAGTAGATATGTCAGGTCTCTGTTAAAAGGGCTCAAGAAAGCAAAGAAGGATAACAGTGACATAGCCTAGACAGGTGAAATGATATAAGCATTTGAAGTCATGACCACTGTGAGGGGGCACAAGTTGTGCCACAAGCAGGCTCCCACCAGAACCCTGAGGGCCTTAAGACCACTGCAAAAGGGCTCCTGGAGCCAGTCCTGGCGCCTTTGGCACCAGGCTCATATGTAGGAAGGAAGGGCTGTTCAAACTAGGTCTCATTTAGGTACATGGGCCTTTAAATCCAACATGGAAGCACCCACACAGTCTTGTTCTAAGAACCAAGCCATTTGGTCTAGTGTTTTGGGTGTGGCAGGCCTGGAACTACTTTCCCTGGTACTACTTTACCTTGGTTATATAAACCACACCCTGACTGCAGAACATGCTTCGTGCTATTCTGCAACCAGCAGCGTGACGCTCACTGTGTCCAGCTCCTGGTCTTCAGCATCTTCCTGCAATCCTGCAAGAACAAGAATAAGATTATTCTGTTTTACCTGAGAAAAGACCATCCATCACTCAGCATCTCAACTGGGCTGCAATCTGTGGAAACCGAAAGAAGAAGAAACATCACTCACCTGAGAGTACAAGCTTAAGGACTTCCGGCAAACCGCTACCACAGCTGCTGTTCAAACATTGCAGCCAGCAATAACGAGAAAGGGAAAAACAATATTAGAACGCGTGCTTCCAAAACATAGAATTCCATCAGTCTTGCAAGAATTCTATCGCGCTACGCCACGCTTCCATCCGGAGCACCACAGCAACATCTGCAAAGGAAAAGAGACATATTCAGGTTCGCTTTCAATATTAAACAACCGCACAGTGCTGTGCTACCTTAATGGATTCCGGGGGCCTGTTTTTCATCGTGCTCTCATCCACTTGCAGCACCACAGCAGCCTGTGAGGAGAAGAAGAAAAAAACACAGGTTAGCTTCAAAAGACAATAAAGGGGCTGCGCTTCGTGTTTTCTCTTACCTAGAAACGTGCCTCTCCATCTGGCACGCCAGCATCAAGACCTTCGCACCCAAAAAGAAGGAGATAAAGACATTAACGAATTCACACCATAAACAGAACAAAGACTTACAATTAACAATCCTACCTGCCTACCAGCAGATTCGGGGTCCCAGCAAGCCTGGGCTCAAGGAAGGCGTACTGCACCAGTGAAGCAACTCGGGCAGCTCACCAACAAACATCAAGTTCCCCTGCACAGGAAACGCAGCATGGATAGCTCACCCTACAAATAACTAAGATTCATTATTCAGCACTGGGCAACTACGAATCCAGGGTTACAGATCGCAGAGCCATCCAAACGCCCCCAGGGATATCAGGTGAGCGTAACATTTGATGAGTTCAAAATTGCAATGCATACTTCGGAGCCCTGATCACAATACAGATTTGTTCTTATTCACCCATTCATATGGAGTAGTAATGACATCAGTCCCTACACACAAAACGATCCCAGGGCCACAAACTACTAGCATTTTATAGTGGGATCCTGGATTCAGTAATGAGAGTTCATTATCCATGTGAACAAGAATAGGCAACAGCATCCTTTGCAATTGAAAAGTCTGCCAGTATCACAATGGGCTGTACAGTAACGTTATATGTTGAGCATGCCTTGTTTGCAATACTTGAAAAGCCTAAAAGCACATTAATACCACAGAGAACCTCTTTTTATGAGGTGATTATATCCAATCCAGTGATCAAAATTGTCAAGTTCAGAGTAGTGAATCCAGCAATATTCATAGAGAATCTGGTAGAGGAAGGAAATAACATGCATGATTTAACCATGTATACTGAATACCATTATGAGATACCACATGTTATAGGAAATCCCCTATGAGGGGGGACAGTTCTCTTCATTGATGGTTCCTCGTCAATCGATAAAAGCACAGGTGAAAGCCACATGGGGACTGCAGTGGTAAAAGCAAGACTGAGTGGTAACTTTGAGACCAGGGCAAGTGTGAGATTGCCTTTGCATTTCTTGGCACAATCAGGCGAATTGGCAGTGCTCATTTTATCACTTGAAACGCATGAAGAAGAAGCAGTAACAGGGTATTCCGGCTCTGCCTGCGTGACCTCAACAGTACACGCAGGACTGTCACATAGGAAGTGACATGTCTTTTTACGCACAGAAGGAATACCGGTGCAGTATGCACCTCTATTGGACAGACTCATAAATTCACTACAGCTCCCATAGGCCATTGCCATGGTGAAGTACGCAGCCCATACTAAAGGCACAGATTTAGTTTCACGCTGCAACAAAGCGAGCCATTTAGAAGTGAAAAAAACAGTATATGTTCCTGAAATATCCAAATTTGATACAGCACCAGATAAATATACACAAGCACGAAACATGGCAGTGAAAGAAGGCTTTAATACACTATCCATAGCCCAAATTATCAAGTTGCAGGGACGAGCCTCACCAGAGGAACAGGAATTATGGAAGTGAAGAGGGTACTTGTTGTCCCCCACAGATGCAATGTGGTGGTAGTACAGGACCAGGAAATCAGTTATGCCATTGGGGTTAGTCAAAGTAGCATTAGATCAACTACATCACCCAGCACATACAATACAATAGCGTCTTGCAGCTTTGATTACAGAAGACCGTTTTTTGCCAAACTCATTATAAACTGTCCAACTTGCTAGCAGTTCACTGCTGGAAACATGCTGCAAACAGGAGCAATACCCCGTCCTACTGGACCGTTCTAACATTTACATATATACAATGGAGATATACTTCAAGTGTGCAATGGCCACAGCTATGTGCTAGTAGTCATATGTGTCACAATCCCATTACAGACCCAGCACGGTCGGGCCCAAGGAAGAAGGGTATTCTCCCTAGATAGAGTAGGGAGCTGGTGCACAGGTATGGGGGCTGGCTGGTGTGAGTGGGTGGAATGGGGCAAGGCCGCAATCTGCACCAGCACACCTACCAAGAGAGAGGGAACGCCCGGCACGTGCAAAGGAGCGCAGAGCACGTGTGAGGAACCAATGACCATGGCAATCTAACGCTTACAGGGCGTGGCCCAAGGCTATAAACCATGCCTCGGACCACACACTGTGCTTAGCATTTCTTCTGCTCTTTAGAAGAACAGTGTCTCGCTTACCGCTCCTGCTCTCAGTGCAACGAGGATCCATGCCCTCGCTTTAAAGGCTCGGTCTCTGTGTTCATTTTTTGTTTCTTCCAAACAGCACCCGGAGTCTACCGGTGGGGCTGCTCATCTTGGAAACTGGTTCTTCAACACCTGCTCATTTTGGACATTGGTTCTTCACCTCCTGCTCATCTTGGACATTGGTTCTTCATCGCCTGATCATCTTGGTTTTTCCTCGTTGCTCCGAATGTGGTCTTTCCCGCAGCAGCCAAGGTCCTGAAAAGCAAAACAACAGCATGAGAGATCCCATTCCGTTCTTTGACCACCATCCATCCCAGTGGATACTCACCTGTGCATTGAGTCCAGCTCTGTTCCATCAGCATCTCATTGCGGTGTCAGCCTTCAGTCACTCAGCTTCTGTGAAGAAGAAAGACAAAGACATTGTGAAAGTAAGTTCAGACCAAGTTTGCAAGCAAAGCAAGTTGGACACTCATGTTTACCCAAGACTCACCTGTTCCACATTTAAATCAAGACTTACCTGTTCACCATCTTATCCTGTGTGTCGCAGCCAGCCTGGACCGCGCACCTTTAGTGAAGTAACTGGAGGGCGATACAGACCTGAGGACTGCGACCGTAGTCGCAAACATTACGGTGAGCAGAGCTAGCTTTGCACCAGCCAGCCCACCCAGGGTCTGGAGGGGAGGGGCAGAAGGGAAGGTACTGCGCTTATATTTACCCTGTACTTAACTTTATTTCACCCTGACCCCAGAATGATACATCCCCAAAGTCCCAAAACCACCTAGTTCCCTCCCAACCTCATGGCCCCCTGGGAGTTAATACCCATCGAGCAATGGGGGAAGGAAGGGCTGGGGCAAGCGTCAGGGTGAAGGCAGCCAGCGAGGTGGTTACGCATCGCTACAGACCAGACCAGGCACTCCTATAGAGCACCAGAGGTAAGCGTGACAAAATGTCCCCTCTCTCGCTGGATCGGAGCTGGTCCATGTACACATTCTAATGTGTGAAACCTCATACATGAGGTTATTCTCAAGGTGGTGAGTGTGCAAAGTGCTCCAGTCTGACAATGGAACTCATTTTGTAAACAAAGTCTTTAATCACACCACAATTGGGTATTAAGCATAAATTCTCATCTGCATACCACCCACAAGCAAATGGTATTTGTGAGTGCCTCAATGGCCTCCTCAAGGAATGCATTGCCAAACTAAAAGTGACCCTGAAATAAGGATGGCTCCATGCCTACCTTTAGCCGTATTTGTATTACATAATCAGTCCGGCTCTGACCATCACCTGATTCCTCACGAGCTGGTGACAGGACGCTGTATGCGTGTACCTCTTGCTCCTTCCACTCAAGCACAAACTGATGCCCGAAATATTTCAAATGTACTTGGAACTTAAATGCATGATTATTTAGCTGCTATGACGGTGAGTGTTGCTTTCATGTCTCAACAGCTTCATGCATGGCAGGGGAGATTGAAGAAGACTGATGAAGACAACAAACTGCAGGGGATAAATTGCTCTGCTGGAGCTTCACGAGGTGCTGGCAGAAGCCAAGATTTGATGGACCATTTATCACAGAGGAAGTGACACCAACAGCAATGAAGCTGTAAGAAAAGTGTGCCTGACTGCATCTATGTGATATCAAACTCTACAAAGTAGATACTCCCCTGCCACAACTCCCTGAATCTGAAGGTGAAGATGAGAAAAGGCAGGTTCAAGTAAGATCAACTATCAAATCCAAACAGCAACCAGAGGATTAAAAGAGACAGTGTTTGTGTGTTTGTGCATATACAGCAATAGAAAGGTGGACACTTTTCCCAGTCACACCTACATAAGGCAACAAGTAGCACTTTAATGAGAAGAAAAGCATACACACTATATATTTCCACTACAAATCATACTTCCTGTGACATTGGACCTCATTAAAAGTCTGGCAGTAACCCTGCCAGTGCTACCGGCAGGTTGCCGTCGGACGTGTAAGATTTACTGGCGGCTGGCTTGCGGGTAACACTGGGGGATTACAACCCTGGTTTTCTGGAAAGTCAGGCAGCAGTAAATTGTAAATCCCCATTCCCATTGAGCCCAATAGGACTCAATAGGAAGGGGAACACGAAAGCACTGGCACCGTTAATAACTGTGCCTGTGCTTCCATTACGCTTGCTTACTGTGGCCGCTTTGTCGAGCTGGGTCTACCCTGTCAGGCACAGAGCCTCCGGCTGGCACCCGTACTGTGCTGGTCCAGAAACAATGGTGCCGATAGGCTTACCGGCACCGTTGTTTCCAGACTGGCACATTCATAATGAAGCCCATTGTCTTATGTAGAGAATATGTACCCTGTTTAAGGAGGGAAAACTATAACCCTCACTGCAATTCTGGTGATCCCAAACATGTTTTATTTTTGAATCAATTTGTCTTGCTGTATTAACACATTTGTTTCTGTAACAGTGACATTTTTAAGAAACAAAAAGAGAATTTCTGAAGATAGGTAGACACAGTGGCTATAATTCTTGGAGTAACAACAAAAAATCATTCTTTTGTCTCTATTTCATAATTCTCATTGCATTAAGGGAACTGGTCCTTCACAATGTATACAAACCAGTGTACAGCAATATAACCCAAGTTGCCATGACATACAAAATGATCACCCAAGAATTTCCTGTAGTTACTATGCAGATACAAAGAATGAAAAGAAGTCTACTAGATGACTTTGAGCACATGAACTGGTATATGACCAATTCTCCTCACGTCACTAATAATTTGTGGTACCAGCATTTGACCCGAGTGGGGAAAGAGATGTCTGATGAGAGCTTTTATACATGCTCTCTTATCCTGTAACACTCACCTTAGCTCTGCAGGGGCACCTAGAAGACCTCGTCTGCTGGCAATCTCTGCCCTAGATTCACTGGAGGAACGGGCTTCCATGCGTTATTCTAAGGAAAATGCACGGGAATGTGTAAGTAAGGAGGTTGTTAAGTGGAATCTACCACCCACCCATACCTCCCAACCTCCCAGACCCTGGGTTCTCTACTCACCTGTTTTAGTGGGAAAAGACGCTATCCATCCTGTTGTATTCTTAACAGGGGTGCGTTCTTGGCTGAGGCCAGTTACGTCACTGGCCATGGAGAGTTCCGCCCAGACCTGCTGTGGCGTGAATAAGTTCTTATGAGTGCCTTGTTGAGAGTCCGTGCACACATAACAATAACTTCTTGCGCGTGTGCTTTAGTTATTCTTGGCACTTGTTTCTTTAATTGGGGGTGGTAATGTTCGCTGGAGCACCACAGAGCCTGCTTTGGCGCTGTAAAGTTCTTTTGTGTCCTTAATGTCCTCAATGTCCTTGCCCTTAATGAGCTGCTCTTATATACTTTTTTGTCCTCAGTGTAGATTGCGCCTTATAATGTTCTTGAGTGGCGCATGACACTAACCTCTTTCTTGTTCTTTCAGGTGCCAATGATGAGAAATAGGCGAGTTGCCGTTCGTTGTAGTCGAGGAGCGGCGCTGGAAAATCCTGCAGTCCCTGCTCGTCGAAGCTGAGGTATGCGGGTGAAGCGGGGGAATGCGCTGTGCAGATACCTGGAGTCAGCTGTCTGCCGAAGTGAAGTCGCGTGGAGATGAAGGTTCTTGGAAACTGCCGTAGTGAAGAAGTGAACGTCACAGTAGAGGTGGATGAACATGAAAGTGACGAGTGGTTGAGTTCTCTACTCTCATGGATAACCACTTGGTTTCCCAATGCATTCAAGATATTACTTTCCCTAGCAGTATTCATTCTACTGGCTTTCTGTGTTGTGTAAGGAAGGCAAGGTATAAAACAGTAAGACAGACACAAGTGATCAAAGTTCAAGTGTGTTTATTGAACTTCAATTTGGTTTGAAAAATGACTATCTAATCCTAAATATAAGGATGGTATCAAGCTACGACCATCAAATAATAAAAACACGGCCCTAGTTGAGTCTTGTCAAAATAAAAGAGTCTATACTAATAAGCCTATTGCCAATCCTTACTTCTAAATACAAATATTCTGGGAAAAAATGGTATGCAAAAGCAACGTGTTCAGCATGGACAAGATGGCACACTTAAGCTTATCACACATTCTGGTTTCTATAACACAGGGATGCAGTTCAAAACCTCAGCATAAGTGCCTTCTGTGCCAACGTCTCTTTGCCATTCAAAGTTTATTATTTCCAAGGGCCTTATGCGACAAACAAACATTGAAGTTAATTCCGTCTTAGGATTTCAAATGTACACAATCTCTCACGTGATTCCCCATTTACCCTGGGGAGCCCTTCTGTGGGGCTCAGACCCACTTTAACACAATGTTCTCAGGATTTTCAAGTATCCAATTTCTCGGGTGGTTCACTGTTCACTCTGGGTCCCCTATACCATGCTCAGAACGACCTTAACACAAAATATTCAATTAGTCTCTCTCTGCCGGGCTCAGACCAATTCATCTACTATCCAAACTTTCTTTACTTCATCAAAATCGAAGACTTTCGATTGTGCGCTGGATTTTGCTCCACCCATCACAGGACCAATTTGATTCACAATTCTTTGTAGCCATGTAACTCTTTCAACTTTGAATCATGTCACTTCCCAGCTGGATAGCTTACAGAGACCTTCAATTGAGCACCCACACGGTGCCGGACCACTATGTCAAAGGTATTGTATCTTGGTTTCAAAGTTCAATCACTCACTAGCAGTTCGACTCTAACTGCGTCTTTTATCACACGCGTTTTAACAATGTTCATTCCAGCGCTCCCCATACAATTTTGTCATTTCCAAACTTGGCTTCAACACAGACTGGTTGTGTATCGGTCTCCCCAACTTACCGGCTGTGTTGATTTCACTGACGATGCTTTTTTCTTGGAGCCAAGGACGGTACCACGGCAGCTGGTGATTCTCCATGCCTTGATTATTGATGCGGGAGGGCACTGGCTATCTCTGGCACACAATGCAGGATTCTTCAGCCTGGTTTTCTGGTCTTAGACATTCTATTTTCGAGGTTCCTGGAAAATAACAGTTCCTTGTCAAAAAAGGTCCAGTGAAGTTTCCTCATTTCGATCCCCTTCTATTTTGCGTCGAAACTGCTGTTTGCTTGTGTGCTTTACCTCGGTCGGAGTCTGCTCTCATGCTCTGCCTTTTATCTGTGTGGAGGAGGTTAATGAGAGTCAGATGTGTGTGATGGTCAGTAATTGCATGACCTCACCTGACCATTGCATCAGGACACGTCAGGTATACTGCTCGGGTGTTTTCTCTGATGGCGGGCTGTCCATGAGAACATTTTTTTGTTGTAAAAGGGGGGTAGAGTTCCTAAATATCCTACCTAGTAGGATGGTTTAAAGGTGTTACATGGAAGGCAATACCGCATCTCACCATCCGGTGTCCCACTCCCACTCCCAGAAGACCCCTCACCGAGGTGATTCTCCCACATTGCCCCATCCCCCCAGGCACTGGATCCAAAATCAATAGCTGTGTACTTCAAACCGGGATCAAAGATCCCCAGGGACAAGTGGATGAGACACCTTCTGGTTTCTCACAGTTGCAAGCATTGCAATAAAAGGTTGCCAAAAGACTGCTAAAGGAGCAGTTGGAAAGGAAATAGTAATAGACATAAATGATCCTCCACCTGAGAATACCCAACCAGATCACACACTTGGTTCCCAAGAAGGAAAAAGCCCCATTACACCTTCAGGATAAACATTCTTTTATCCCCCCAGACCCGTGCAACTATGTTGGATGCTGCAGATTTTTCAAACCAGATGGGGATTACTGCTATATGACCTGGAGTGTGGAAAAGCACTTAAGATGTGCAGGTAACTTAAGGGGGGAGGGGTGACCAAGATATAAACTCCCAAGATACCTTATTGGGGAAGGACCCTAGAAGGGGTCTGGTCGAGGACTTGATCAGAAGGTGCAATGTTGGCAGGCAGATGAATACGTCATTCATAGCTAGTGGCCCTCCCCCGCCACAATATCACATAGCTCAGAAATGTTACTCACTAAGACGACCATACCAGCCTTATTCCAGGCAGATAAAGGAGGAACTGAATCTGATGTGACTATAGATAGCGAGAGTAAGCAAAATTATTGGTAACTGGCACACTTGCATGCAATAGACATGAAGCAAATATGCACTCATGATGAAGAAACACAGATACTAGGTCAAATGTGCATTCATTCACAAAAAATATTGTTTGCAACCATAAAGACATGAAATATGTATGAGCTGAAATGCAACATGAATGATACACGTATATAGCGTACTAACATAGAAACACAACAGTAAAAAGCATCCATGTTTTCTAAAATGGAATTTGCAGCACACATTAAAATGAATAAAGTCCTCAAAGCTTCATGGAAGCTCAAATTGCTGAATTTGCTGAAATACACAAATAAATGGGCTGCATGGAACGAAAATATCTCTCAGACCCCACTCGTTGAAGCACAGTAAAAGAGAAAATTACTTTTTAACTAAAGGAGATGTGGCCTTTGAAGAAATACCAGATCAGTACAAACTGTTCAATAGAGCAACCGCATTCTTTATGTCTTTTTTGCTCCTGGGTTGCAATCAAATGCAAATGTCAAATGGTTGCCGCTAACCAGATGGGAGCTGCTACAGATGATAAAGGCAAATGTGATGGGTTTCAATGCCATAAAGGAAGAGCTGAGAGCATTGTTGTTTATGACACTCTGGAATAGGTATGTCCTTGATTTGATCATGGCCATAGAGAGTGACTGGTGCGCAAACATTGGCCCATCTTGCTGCATGTACACAGCAGCCTGTGATGATGATAATGGGACCCTCACAGAGGCCATAGCAACCTTGATAGTCTTGCACACAAAGATGGTGGTAGAGGTGGATGAACATGAAAGTGACGAGTGGTTGAGTTCTCTACTCTCATGGATAACCACTTGGTTTCCCAATGCATTCAAGATATTACTTTCCCTAGCAGTATTCATTCTACTGGCTTTCTATGTTGTGTAAGGAAGGCAAGGTAACAAACAGTAAGACAGACACAAGTGATCAAAGTTCAAGTATAAGACAGACACAAGTGATCAAAGTTCAAGTATGTTTATTGAACTTCAATTTGGTTTGAAAATGCCTATCTAATCCTAAATCTAAAGATGGTAGCAAGCTACGACCATCAAATAATCAAAAAATAGTAACGCAGCCCTAGTCGAGTCTTGTCAAAATAAAAGGTTCTATACTTATAAACCTATTGCCAATCCTTACTTCTAAATACAAATATTCTGGGAAACAATGTTATGCAAATGCAAAGTGTTCACGAAATTATATGTCAGGATATCTGAGCAGTTAACTCTCCTTCCCCACGTTTTCAGCATGGGACAAGATGGCACACTTAAGTTTATCACACTTTCTGGTTTCTATAACACAAGGATGCATTTCAAAATCTCAGCATAAGTGCCTTCTGTGCCAACGTCTCTTTGCCATTCAAAGTCTATTATTTCCAAGGGCCTGATGCGACAAACAAACATTGAAGTTTCTTCCGTCTTAGGATTTCAAGTGTACACAATTTCTCACGTGATTCACCATTTACCCTGGGTAGCCCCTCTATGGGGCTCAGATCCACTTTAACACAATGTTCTCAGGATTTTCAAGTATCCAATTTCTTGGGTGGTTCACTGTTTACTCTGGGTCCCCTATATCAGGCTCAGAACCACCCTAACACAAAATATTCAATTATAGTCTCCCTCTGCCGGGCTCAGACCAATTTATCTTCTACCCAAACTTTCTTTACTTCATCAAAATCGAAGACCTTCGATTGTGCGCTGGATTTTGCTCCACCCATCGCAGGACCACTTTGATTCACAATTCTATGTATCCATATAGCTCTTTCAACTTTCAATCCTGTCACTTCCCAGCTGGATATCTTACAGAGACCTTCAATTGAGCACCCACACGGTGCCAGACCACTCTGTCAAAGGTATTGTATCTTGGTTTCAAAGTTCAATCACTCACTAGCAGTTCGACTCTAACTGCTTCTTTTATCACACACGTTTTAACAATGTTCATTCCAGCACTCGCCATACAATTTTGTCATTTCCAACTTTGGCTTCAACACAGACAGGTTGTGTATCGGTCTCCCCAACTCACCGGATGTGTTGATTTCACTGACACTGCTTTTTTCTTGGAGCAAGGACAAAACCACGGCAGATGGCTATTCTCCATTGCTTGATTATTGATACGGGAGGGGCCCGGCTATCTCTGGCACACAATGCAGGATTTTTCAGCCTGGTTTCCTGGTCTTACACTTTCTATTTTCGAGGTTCCTGGAAAATAACAGTTCCTTGTCCAAAAAGTTCTAGTGAAGTTTCCTCATTACGATCCCCTTCTGTTTTGCGTCGAAACTGCTGTTTCCTTGTGTGCTTTACCTCAGTCAGAGTCTGCTATCATGCTCTGCCTTTTATCTCTGTGGAGAAGGTTAATGAATGTCAGGTGTGTGTGATGGTCAGTAATTGCATCACCTCGCCTGATCATTGCACCAGAACACGTCAGGTATACTGCTCGGGTGTTTTCTCTCATAGCGGGTTGTCCATGAGAAAGTGTTCTTGTTGTAAAAGGGGGGCGGGGGGTAGAGTTCCTAAATATCCTACCTAGTAGGATGGGTTGAAGGTGTCACAGGGAAGGGGATACCGCATCTCACCATCCGGTGTCCGACTCTTACTCCCAGAAGACCCCTTACCCAGGTAATCCTCCTGCACTGCCCCCCATCCCCCAAGGAACTGGATCCAAAAGCAAAGGCTGTGTACTTCAAACCGGGATGAAAGGTCCTCAGGAACTAGTGGTTGAGACACCTTCTGGTTTCTCACAGTTGCAAGAATTGCAATAAAAGGTTGGCAAAAGACTGCTAAAGGAGCAGTTGGAATGGAAATAGTAATAGGCATAAATGATCCTCCACCTGAGAATACCCAACCAGATCACACACTTGGTTCCCAAGTAAGAAAAAGTCCCATTAGACCACCAGGATAAAAATTATTTTATCCCCCAAGACCCGTGCAACTAGGTTCGATGCTGCAGATTTTTCAAACCAGATGGGGATTACTGCTATATGAACAAATTGTGCAGGTCAGGCGTTATAAACGGAAGACATAACAAATGCACTCTTTTTTTGCTGAATTACAACAGCCAAACCATATTAATAAACTTAACATATAGTGAGGTCATTTTTGTAAAAAACAATATTCTGTGTATGTTTATTTTTTCATGAAAAAAGGGATTATACAGTCACATTTAATTAACTTGCTTAACATCCAAATCAACTTAAACATTCTGTGTATATGGTCCTATATTGTCATATACATCATTTTAATAGTAACAAATTCAACACAATATTTTCAACAAAAAACATTGCTTCAATGCAATATAGTGTTAAAAAAATGTCCTGATAGCCTTTGTCTGTTGTTTCAATTTATATTCCCATTTTGGGCTTCTAGGGTTTTAACTAAGACTTCCACTACGCATTTCGGGTGATTGGTCCGCCCTTCTTCAGGTGGGGATATCAGAATTTTCCTGTCTTTATTCTACAAAGTAAATATATATAAATAACTTCATTAGTTTCTCATTCCTTCTTGAATTCATTTTACACATTATTTAGACTCCATGCACTTTACTAACCTTAGTACAATAAAACCAAAGAGCAGCAACACCTTGCACACTTCTATGTTATGGCAACATCTCTCCTCATATGTCTATTAATGCTCTTTCAGGAGTTCGAAACTGTCAAAAATAAAATGAGAAGCCCTGTTTCAATAATGTGTTCTTAAGGTACAGGCTAATGTTTTACATTTACAGATGTAGTATGATCACGAGTGGAACCAGTCGCTAAAATCAGCACTGGACCCCACTCTGTGAATAATAATTGAGAAAGGTAAACTTCACTTCTGTTGTAACACTCACCCATTGGTCAGGTCACAGTCAACTCTGAATCGGCCGTATGATGCCGTTTTAGATATCCAATAGTTGCACAGAGTCCTCTGTGTGGCTAAATTCCGACTGTTTCTGAAAAGATTTTAATCATAGGGGTCACTTACTTATGCTATATTGTCTATATTTTGCCTAGTCATTCATGAAAACACTGGGATAGTTCCTACCTGTCTTTTGTACTTGTTGAATTCGGTGCTGGAAACCACCTGCTGCTCTAAGAGGAAGCACCGCGTCCTACTGCTGATGTTGATTACGAAGAGAGACTCCCTCGTGGCACAACGTCTCAGCGAGATTTCGTTCACGTTGCCGTTTGTAAATAGACATACGCGTGTTACTTAAATTACACTAAACGGTCATGGTTCTAGTCACAATCTCATTTCTGCTCGTTCATTACATTAACAGCTATCTGATTCCTTCATAACGCTCATGATAGTGACCGCAATTCTGTGTTCCTGGTCCTGCATCAAAGGGTTGCTAGGCAGCCATTCTGAACTAGTCTGTCTCATATATTGCCTGTTAGCATTCAAGGCACCTCTTTATGGCCGCCATATGTGTGTGTTAACTTTAAGTTATTGATGAAGTCAATGCGGATTAAATCATAATTTTCTATACAATTAGTCAATACTTATTACAAATCCTTCACCAAAACATTAATTGCGATGATTTTACAAGCACTTTGAAATCAATACAGTTAACCCATTCCCCATTCTGTGATGATACCGCAAATGCGTGCTGTACGCGGGTACATATTATATAAAAAAAAGGTTCATGATTTTTTCACATTCACCTCCATTGTCCTTTGGTTTCCTCCCTATATTTCAACAATAACAGATTTTGCAGTGTATTACATTCATGATGATATTTTGTTCATTAATTCAGCAACAATACAATATAAATAAGTTCAAATGTTGTCTACATTGGGTATTTGACTCATAGTCCATATTTTCTGAATATTTATATCCTTCACATTTTCCAACCTTTGAATGTTCGTCATTTAACATGAAGGTTTGTTTAAGCAGAGTTCCTCATGCATCTCAGTTCACTCAAATTTGATGTTGTTGTGTTTCTCACTTCAGAAGTTGTATGCTTCCAAATAGATCTACCTAATCTTTAACTTACAGAAAACAGTTTAGATCCGATTCCATATTCATACCCCTCGGGTACATGCTGTCTAGTTTTTCTATCCAGAAAATCTCCCTTTGTTGTAGCATTTTGTTCAAGTTACCTCCCCTTCTTGGTAATATCACATGTTCCAGTATCACAAATTTGATTTGTGCAATTGTGTGTTTCTCTTTCACAAAGTGTTGGGCCACTGGAGACTTTTCTGATTTTTGTCTTATGTTGGATTTATGCTCACACCATCGTTTTTTTGCTTTACGTCCTGTAAACTCGTACGTAATAAAGTCAGCATGGGCATTTAATTCCATAAATTACATTGTTAGTGTCACATGTTGAGGTGTGTTGTAATTGAATTCTGTTTCCATTGTGTGGGTGACTTATTACATTTCCTTTGATTAAATTGTTGCAACAATTACAATTGTTACATGGACGGTGCCCTTATGTGTTATTTCCTTTTTCTTTTTATATCCAATGTCTGATTTCATTAGATGGTCTCGAATTGATGGACTTTTGGCATATGCAAATAACAGTGGTTTTGGAAATAGGGCTGCTAAAGTAGGATCAAGTTCCAGTAATTTCCAATTTTTCTTGATTATTCTTCTGATCACATTGCTCTTTTGTGAATAGGTGGTCACATAGACCAATTCAGTAGCAGTGTTCTTCGTTCTCGGTGTCATTGCTTCTGCCCTTGGCGTACCCTTAACTTTAGCTGAATGTTTAGATACTGTGTCCGGACTGTACCCTCTTTCCAAGACTTTTTTTGTGAGATCTCTTGCTTTGATGTCATATTCTTCCTCTTTTGATATAATTCTCCTATATCTCAGAAATTGGCTTAAAGGGATACTTTCTAATGTTTTCTTGGGATGAAAACTTACTGCTATATGACCTGGGTGTGGAAAAGCACTTAAGATATGCAGGTAACTTGAGAGGGGGTGACCAAGATATGAACTCCCAAGATACCTTATTGGGGGAGGGCCCTGGAAGGGGTATGGTTGAGGACTCGACCAGAAGGTGGAATGTTGACAGGCAGATGAATACGTCATTCATAGCTAGTGGCCCTACCCCGCCACAATATCATGTAGCTCAGAAATGTTACTCACTAAGACGACCATACCAGTCTTATCCCAGGCAGATACAGGAGGAACTGAATCTGATGAGACTATAGATAGCGAGAGTAAGAAAACTCATTGGTAACTGGCACACTCACATGCAATAGACATGAAGCAAATATGCACTCATGATGAAGAAACACAGACACTAGGTCAAACGTGCATTCATTCACAAAGAATATTGCTTGCAACCATAAAGACATGAAAAATGTATGAGCTGAAATGCAACATGAATGATACACGTATATAGTGTACTAACATAGAAATGCAACAGTAAAAAGCATCTATCTTTTCTGAAAGTGTACTAACATAGAAATGCAACAGTAAAAAGCATCTATCTTTTCTGAAATAAAAGTCGCAGCACACATTAAAATGAATAAAGTCCTCAAAGCTTCATGGAAGCTCAAATTGCTGGATTTGCTGAAATACAAATCCGTGCAGAGAACATCCGGTAGCTAAGCAAACCTTGCCAAGGATACGGAGATATGAGGGGGTGCAGGGACAGGTCAGGAAGGAATGAAAGATAATATCTCCCAAGGTACAAGACATATTTCTCTCCAATTACTTAAAGAACAACAAGCCTTTGAATGACAGGTGCCAACTTATTATAAGCTATATCTTCATAAGGAGTGGGTCGACCAAGTCCCTAGTGGTTAGAAAAGTAATAACACTCATGTTCATACAAGTTAGAATCTCAATAAATGCAATAAAAGAATTCAGAACATGGTCATCTCACACATGGCCCATAATTCAAGAACAATGTCTATTCATTAGGGTCAGACACATACAGGCACCTACTTTGACTTCCCACATATTCTTAGAACTAAGGCACCTATCAAGGTCGACTTCAAAGTAGTTGCTCTGACTCGTGGTCTAGGGATTAGGGATATTGGGCCTCATTACGAGTTTGGAGGTAGCCATGCCCTTAACAAGGTCATGGCTACCCCAAACCTGGGTCCAGGTTCCCTGAATGGGTAAATACTGGGCCATTGGAGGGCCCGGTATTTCCCCATTCAGGGAACCCGGACCCGGTCCATCCCCATTCCCATTTGAGCCCCCGTAGGGCTCAATTGAAATGGGGAGCATGCTAACGACGTGCCCGTTAACGACGTGCCCGTTGTTAGCATGCTGGGCCCCGCGAGCGGACCTCATAATGGGGCAGTAAGGGGTTAACGGCTCCGGCACCTTTACCGGCGTCGTTAACCCCTTACCGCCCTCCTCGTAATGAGGCCCATTGTCTTATTTATAAACCGCTCATTTGCTGATCTCGAGATGAACAGCAGCAATCGAGCTGTTTATCAACCTCACAGCCCAACCAGGCATGAAGGACACTCCAGACCCATGATCCAACAGGATGTGGAATTATCAATCCAAACTTAGTCTTGATAAGTACTCTGAGGGGTTGAAACATGTGTCGGTTGACTACCTGTAAACACTAATTAAAACCAAACCAAAGTCAAAACTTTTTGTGGAGATATCAATCAATTTATGTAATAGCACAAGGTAACCGGGTTTAGACAACTACATATCTATCTATCTATCTATCTATCTATCTATCTATCTATCTTTCTATCTATCTATCATCTTTGCGCATTTATATTGCACCTACAGCCCACATGTATCTCAGTGCAGAGCTATGAACAAATAGAGACTCACTATTTTAGGTTAGGAACAGGAATGTTTTGAGCTTACACCTAAATAGTATGTCTATACTCAGTTCGCCGTTCATGGGTAAACATCTGGTTATTGTGAGGGTGCTGCCAGATGCCATCTCTGCACAGTAGGGGCTACCATGCTGGATGCTGCTGTAAAGCGTGGTGTGTTCATTAGTAGGAATGTGCTTGCCACTACTAAATGTGTATCTGCATGCCCTGAGCTGTCCTGAATGTTCCCACCTCTCACAGCCACAGACCACATATCGTGGGGCTCTCCTTTTACTGCCGTCTCTTCCCTTTAAGTGATGAAAAGGTGCCCCACAACCACTAAACAATGACTGGAATTAGCCCTGACTTGCACTGGCCTTCTGCCAGCATTGCTACCTCTGCTACAATTGGCCAAATACCTCAGCCTGGTCCTGCACCACACTCACTGGTTCATCCTCTTTCGACACAGCCTCTGCTGGCACCAACACAGCTGCTTTCTCTTTCTTCAGCCATCTCCTGAATCACCAGCAAAGCAACTGCCTCCTCACACAAGCTTCACCACAGCTACATTCTGCACCAGCTGTGCCATATCCTTCTTTCACTCTTCCTGCTCACCTCCCACCACCTGCTGTTGCTCTACACTTTCCTTACCTGGATCCACAACAACAACGGGCTCAGCCTTCAACTCAAGAGGTCCCGTAGTATGCCTACGCTCCGGCATCACGGTTACATCTTTTATTCTGACTCAACTACAAGGGACTGACTGCTGCACCAGCAACACAGAAGCCCATCCGCATCCAGCCCCACATGCACCTTCTCTGCTGATGGCAATGCCGTGCAGAGAGATCTCTCGAAACTAACCTTCCGCTGTCTGTCAAACTCCCAAAAGCAGACGTAAAAATTAACTAAACAACACAAACAAGCAAGGGATAGACTAAGGAAAGGATGCAGTGCAAATAGGAATTAGGCTGAAAATAAGGAAAGAAAGGCACAGACTAAAGGTCAGGTTAAGGGACACATTGAAAGGCATGGGCTTTCTTAAATAAAGGGAGACGGACAAAACTAAAAAACACATGAAAGCAATGCAAAATTACAAGAAGCAATCGCAAATGCTTTCAATGTCTTTGTCTAGCAAACTCCCTTCTATTACACTTTCCCCAGTTGTGGATCCGACCTCCTCCTCCTTCCATTTGTCTAGCAGATGCCACAAAGAAAAGTGATCCAATCCATTCATAGATCCTCAGCCCTATTTCTGAGGTTCGACGGCGCTGATTGGCTGCCTCAAACCATTCTTTAACATTTGAGCATTCCGATTGGCCAGCTCTTATTGTCATGTGCTTCAAGCCAAAGGAGGCTTGCAAGTATAATATTACACCCGCAGGGATGATGAAGGGGATGGCTGGCCTGTTTTAGGAGGTTTTCCCAGAACCTACAAAGTCTTTAAACCTACATTTATATATTTGGTTCACGTTTGGACTAATCGGATCTTACATTTCAGTACATGAAAAGCTAACACTGCATCTTCAAAAGATTATCTTTGAGCATGACTATTTATGAATGGAAAGCTACTCAGTAAGAAAACTCAGGACAGCACAGCCTCCTGCATCCACTCTAGAATACCCTTCCTTTTAACGTGGCCAGAAAGCACGATGCTCCATCTCCCCCTGCAGTGGTCTCCAAATGAGAGACATGCCTGGGTAATACATTTTTAGAATACTCAAGGCTTTAAGTGGGCCGGGGCTAGCCAGGTGGTGAACCACGGTGGTGTCCAGCCGGGGATCTGCCGGAGCCACCTGATGTCCCACCAGTTTGAGAAACAACGGAAGGAGACTCTGTTTGCAGCTGAGAAATGGAGGGCCAGGATGCACCAGTGTTGGAGCCTAGGCAAATCTGTGGCGCTCGGGAGAAAACATTCCCATGCCAGAAAAGGGATGACACGCGAGCCCTCTTTCAGGCCACTGTCCCAGAGAGCATTTTTAAAGTACGGAGGCAGCATTGGCTTGGCAAAGGCGCTTTGTGAGTCTGTAGCACCACTTTACAAAATCAGATGCCACAGGGTTGCTTGTAGTTGCTTCATGATGGCGCCAACTAGAACAAAGTAAAAAGTTCAGAGGTGAGTGTTAACTTTAGAGGGCGTGGTGGGGCAGTGGAAGTGGTGTAGACCACAGGTGAAGGGCTGGTTATTAGGCGTAGATATTCAAGGGATGGGCAGCAGGCTGGAGAACTGAAATAATAAATTAACGCTTAAAAACAAGTGCTAAGCACACTGCGCCTAGGTCAGCGACGTAGTGAATGTGATTCACTCAATGATCGATTTGCCAATATCCTGAGGAAGGAAACTTTTTTTTTTTACAGCCAGCTGTTTACTTTGTATAGAAACTGAAACAGGCGGAGATTATTTGCGTTTTTTTCCGACAGCACCGCCTGACACCATGTTGAGCGATCTGAAGTATGTTGCATGGCTTGTTTGAGGCAGGTGGCACTTAACGAAGCCACCAGCCCCTTCTTTTAGAGTATGCCCACTCTACTTTGGCCATTTCCAGGGCGCCCCCCAATGATGCCATAGACAAAGGTCTTAAGATCAAGACCCAGGAGCATTGTGTGACTTAACTGATGCAGGAAAGTAGCCGTCACATAGGGATTTCTTTCTGAGGCTGGCCATACTCTAGCTTAATGGATTGTACTCCTCTTCTGAGATTGACTTGTTCCTGCAATTGCGACATTTAATATTGACCAACGGGATGGGAGGGCCGACTGATGGGGCAGATCGCCTTTACATAGAGGTCATGATAATAGCATTGATGTTATTTTAAAACAGATGCATGCAACAACGTGGGTGCCTAAAATTTGTGCAGCAAAAACCGTCCCCCTTCATCGTTTTCAATCTCTTGTTTTTTGTAAACTTAAAAAAAGAACTCACATACATCCATAACATTACTTTATATGCAACGGATACCAGCAGCCTTACCTCAAGGCATGTGCATGTCAGGTTAAAAGCTGATAACCTATGAAGAATGGTGCTAGGTAGGCATGTATATCATATGCCAGTATATCTTGCCATATATGGTTGCTCATATAAGAGTAATACGTGGAAGCTCTCTCCGGCCAGCGCCTAGAAGGCAGCACTGGTAATGGATGAGTAACTGGCATCTACAGTACCATATCATTCTCCTGGGTGGCTATCCAGACGTTTGGGACTCCAATTCCCATCAGCCCCAGCCAGCATAGTCAATGGTGAGAGATCATGGGAGTCACAGTCCAAAGCATCTGCAGAACCACAGTTTCTTGATGGAAGTCAGGTTTGTCCTACAGCGCTTTATCTCAGAGTACTCTTTTCAGTCCTTTCCTTCCATCTTCTCTGCATTTAGCTGAACCAAATTGTATCAATATAAAGCAATATTGTGAAAAGTCACCTTGTTGCAGTTTGTGTTGATGATTTGACCACTGATAAGTTTATTTGAATGACCACTACAAAGCTGTCTGGAAATATTCCAGGAGACATTTTCAAGACGTAAAGATTCTAGAGCAGCTCGTCAGATGTTTTGGACCATGACTCCCATGATCCGTCTCCATTGACTATGCTGGCTAGGGGTGATGGGAATGGAAGTCCAAAGTATCTGGTGAGCCACAGGTTGAAGACCCCTCCTCCATAGTATTTATAATGCAGCATTAATGAAGTGTGTTGACTTTAGTATCTGGTTCAATTTTCCTTTGCTATTGCCTTCTCCTGTTTCCCTTGTGTCGTCTTTACTTTTTGCTTCTGTATGTTCATATATGCTATAGCATGTTTATTGACATACGATGACCTATGGTAGAGCGTATAACCTACTGCCGCGTGTATTCCTCTGCCTGATCCATTCAGTCCCCACAGCTGCAGGGCAAGGATTCATCGTTTGTTTCAAGAGGATTTCCATTGCAATTCTAAAGTGCAGTGCATGATTAAACAAACAGCACAATTACACACACCATTAATTGATGCAATAGTTAAGAACAAAGAAAATAAAGTTAATTTAATTGCCTAGGCTAACTAATATAAAGACTTTGATTAACTTTATTCGTGCAGCAATCGCGATAAATCTCAGCTAACATAACCAATTAAAACTTGATTTTTTTTTAGACTTACGTAGTTGACTGGATGGTACATGTGCAAACAACTACATCTTAATACTCATTTAGACAACACTATTAACAAACAATAGGAATAGTCTCCACAGACAATTCATAATGATCTGTCTAGCTATTTCTTTAGCATTTGAACTTACATCTGACCGAGATACTCCGTCTTTGAACAGATTTATGCATTGGGGGCTTTTAAACCAAACTAAACAGAGTGCCAGTAGAAGGGACAGCATGGGCCCATTTGACTTGTCTGTTGCCTCACCGAAAAGGACAGCACGTGATCTTTGACTCTAATTTATTTATTTATTTATTTATTTATTTATTTATTTATTTATTTATTTATTTATTTTGTTGATAGCGACCAGACCCGGAGGTATCACTAGTGATCTTTCAAGAAGTGACACCAAAGTGCTTCTGAAACAGATGAACTCACAGAAAGATGACAGCAAATGCCACAATGATTGCCAACACTCCAATCTAATGATTTTAAAAGTGTGAGCCCAGGCAAAGAGAAATGCTTGCTTAACCATTCTCCAGCACTTATCCGGCAGCTGGACTGTTTAAATAACAGTTCCTAAGCAGTGATAAGCATTTCTCTTTAACGAGCAACTTAATTCATTCTCCAAGCATTTAACCATTCACTGTCTGATTACTCCGCTAATGTACATGTGTGACCTAGACGTGCTTGTCTAAGGCATTTTGAAGGTAGACAGAGTTTAAGAAATACCTTTCATTTGGACTGAGGGGTTAACTCATAATCTAAATCGGAGTTTTAAATCAATAAGAAAACAAGGGCATGTTCTTTAAAGTCAAGTTTAACATGATGCACATTCATGAAGTCTGGCACCAAATACAACTAATCGTCAAAGATTTAAATAGGTGTTGATTTGCACAAAATGGGCCGAACACTAGCTGTTGATAGGATGGCCTAACCTTTGTCTGCTACCTTTATATGTATTGGGTGTAAGCTGGTTAATGAAATGGCTAACCCAGAAGGATTTAGACAGTACAGACACTGAGAGGTACTGACACTTTGTATGGGCAGGCAGGTGAGAATTCTACCACTGAACCACCTATGCACGTTGTATTGTTTTCATTGTCCAAGGCATTGGGCAATTGAACTGTCTGTAAACAAGAGTGAACCTTCTAGTAGATAAGGTAAAAGTAAAATAATAATGAATCCCATCAAAATCTTACAGAAGCAGACAAAAGGGCAATAAAAGTAATTGTGCATTTGAAATCTTTGAGGTTTTAGTGGTAATCTTGTTTGACGATGACAAACCTTTGTTTATAGTGTGCTTCATCAAGGTTCTTCACGTGGTCATTTAAAACATTACAATAAATACATTGGCATACATTTTACAGTTAATTTAGATAAAATGTGTTCATGGGTAATAAAGTAATACCACACATAGGTAATAAAATAACTGCACAATTATTACCCAATGTGTCTCTATTTTTACACCTCCCCATGAATATTGAACATTTTTTTCTCTCAATAATCAAATTAGCCCTCATGGGTTTGATTAGGAGTTATAAAATGCAACCTGCCAATATGAACGTTATATAGAATATTATCCCAATCTATATGGCTGTGGAGGCCTCTCTAGAGGAAGATGTAAGCCGGGTGCGGACAATGTCCCAAAGCATCATAATAGCAATCGTTAAAGCTGGGAGATTACTGTGGGATGTTTCAACCCACTCATCCAAGCCCTGCAACATCACTGCGCATTGCTGGCAGAAGAAACATCATAATGGCCACTGGAAAGCATGCTGCTCGCCAGATCACCAGAAAAGGCGGAGTGAGAACCTAAAAAATAGGCTGCCATCCACTTTTGACTATCTTAGTGAGCACAGGAGATCACTGCCTAAAACCACCATTGGGCTACCCACAAAGTAGCCTGAAACCACTTGGAAATAGAAATGCTGATTGCAAAAGAAACAGAGCTAGTTTTAGCTTGATTGTCAAAAATTGCTAAAATCATGGCTCACAAAACCACCAAAAAGATCCAACTTTCTTGTTGGGTGTGCCACATTACTCCACTGCAAGAATCCACATCAATACAATATCAGCAAAGAATCATATGCTATTAGAGCAAAATCTCGTTTTAAAGATACTGATGGAAAGAAAGCTGTCAAAGCTCACCTCTACCAGAAAGCCAGCGTTTTAAAACCATTTCTTTGTAAAGTTGAACATGGAACCCCAAACTATTCCAAAGAAGAGAATTCCATCAAAATGCCATATATGGTGTCACACAGTGATTTGATTGTTGAAAAAGACTTGATTTAACAATATGTTGCTTATTGTAAGTTTATACATTTTTTTTACAAGGAACTATGTTGCAATTGACCAGAAGGTAATCTGATTTGGTTAAAACTTCAAGAGGTCTTCTTTTCATGAGAACCCTTCACACCTGGGCCTTCCCACCAACACGAGAGGATATCGCATTGGCATGTAAATCAGGAGAGGAGGAGATTTTCTCTGCAGCCCGGAGGAAGGAACAATGGGGGCTTTGGGATGAATAGGAATATGCCGATTTGGGTGTAACTGGTCAACAACTGCTCTGGGAGAGACAGGACATGTGACCTCTGAGTCAAGCCAGCTCTCGGGGTGGAGACAAACCATTGTGGATGCAGATAGCCCAGCAAATATATGTTTTATAAAATTGCTTATAACAAAGTGTTCAAAACTGACAAAAGTGTAAAACGTTGCGATGGTTAAAATGAAAAGTTCACTCACAATTGAAGACTAAGCTGGACGCCGTGTGATGTTCTTAGATCAAACCCTGGAATTTATTAATATCGCAGCTGCAGTGTTTTTGCTATGAACATAAGAAATTACAGTAATATGCTCAGAGAGGATATGCATGCATATATCAAATTTGGAGCAGAATGAATATTGGTAAACCCACCAAAAATGCAAAATGTTGTCATTTCTGAACCCAAGCTGGTAGTAACATGAGACTTGAACAGAGACATGCCTTATTTAATCTGTGATGTGTATATGTATTATGAACAAGTTGTGTATCTGGGAAATATGTTTTTGGGGAAAAATAGAGTTTCTATGAAAAAGCAAAGGGGAGGGATTTCAGTTAAGCCATAAATACAGCATCACTCTGACTCATTCTGACGCGCTGATCCTTTCTCCAGTCAGGGGACAGGGAATTCTCTAACCTATCAAATCCTTAGAGGTTTGGGCATAGAGAATCAGCCTACCCACCCACTTTGGAAACACATAAATAAGGACTGCTAGGACAGATGAAAAACACACTCTTTTCCACTACTCAAATATTCTTGGTGCAGCACCCTGCCAGAAGACTCCAGAATCCAGATAGATCCAGAGACCAGACTCTAGAACCAAGCTCTAGAACCCTGAAGCAAAGGCCCAATCCCAAAAGCTGAACTCTTTTCAGCAGGCCTCAGAATCTACACCTTCAACAGCCGGGCTGTGCTGTTTGCTTCTAGCTAAGAACCCTGTGCTAGAACCCAGATCCAGACCCAGAAAGCAGCGCTGTATCCAGAACCCGTCAGACCGAGCAGACCAGAGGCCGTGCTGTGAGCAGAACCAGTACCCGAGACCGTCCGGTGGCGAGTGAAGTCCAAAGCTATTATCCAGATCTTGAAGGGGCCCATTCCATTCCATTCCAAATCCTAATAGTGAGTATCTAGTCCGGAACTGTCCATAACCAAGCTCTTAGTTTAAAGTAATCCTCTTCCATCCATTTTAACCTGTCCAGAACTGCATTATAGAATCTAGTGTCCATCCTGTTGATTCAAAATCTGTAAAGCGTGATCTGTCATTTTGAAATCTCGACTTTCTTTCTGCAAAATCTACTTTCACAAAAACCTCTGTAACAATTTGAACCGCACGTCCTAGAAGCGAAATGTAACTGTCATTCTAAAGCTAAGATCCTAAGATTTCCAACAAACCCATAAATCATTGCTAGTGTTGACATGAACCCATCCAAAGTATCTACCACTTATACTGAATCTCTTTTAGTGAATTAAAATCATTTTAGCATATTTCCCCTTTCATGACAACCACATTCAAAAGTATTTTTGCCTGTTTTAAAATCATTCCTGTGTCTCTCTAAGCTAGCTGGGCAAACTGGGATTGAATTGCATTGTTGATTAATATTCCTGAAACCCGTGTGCCCTCATTTCCACCATTGCATACTGGGGGGAGAGAGTAGTCACAGGGGAAAGAGTGATCATATTGTCTTTTGTTGAAATCATATCAAGTTTATTTCTCGGTTGCATTCTTTCCCATCATTGCATTTCCTTGAATCATATAAGGTATTCTCTGCTACAGCGTCCTTCATATTCATACTCCTAAGTGATTGAAGAGATTGTCAATTTTGTAATATTACCCCTTGTTGATTACCATCCATATTCATAAGTGTGCTATTCAGATATTATTTTGTTCTTTAAAGTGTGATATATATATTGTTTAATTCTTTAAATAAACCTTTTAATTTGCAAAACAAACCTACTTCTTGCCTCAGTGAGGTCAGGGGGATTCAAAGAGAGGGGCTTATATAAGGGTTCATCATCCAAATTTAAAGAACTTTGACATACAAATATATAAATAAGGGCTTCCATTGGGCATCCCAGACTAGGCATTGACTTAGTTGGAGTGCTGCATTGAAGTGAATTACATTACCCAACATGCACCTCCCCCAGAAAGAAGGTGGTTTCAATGTGTCTGGTTCATACACAAAGCCCCCAACAAGCTCTTTATGCTTATCCACAAGAAACAGGCCTTGAGTGAGAGTATGCCTAGGCGTTTCCAGCTCAAATTTGGATAGACATAAGTACCATGTGCTCCCTTCGCTGTTGATATTCATACAGGCCCTGGTGGTTGCCAAATATGGGAGCTGATTGAAACTTGTCAGCATAAATAGTCACCGAATTCTCGGATCGGGGGATTTCCGTTTATATGGTTGGGGTTTGCCCAGGATATATGTAAGTTCAACATTTTCCTGAATTGAACTGTAGCTTTTCGCTATGACCAGGTTGGTACACAAGTCCCAATTAAGTACCTTAGCACAAAGGGGAGCAATGCATGTATGCAGTTCTAATGACCATGCAATGTCCACTAGGAAGACCACACAAAGGTATCTAAACCACTTAAGAACTTTGTTAGGGCTATCGTTTATCTCAAGGGCCACAGCTCAAATATCGGGATTTTAGGGTGTACAGCAATCAACAAAGTCAGGCCCAGGTCAAGCCTCAGCATAAATCCAGGTTCATAATTATGCACCAGCAACATAAAATACGGTATAATACACTCTAGCCAATAAGTCACTTTTTGCAAAGGCCATGGTGTGTCTAAAGACCATATAAAATGGTAGGTAAAATGCTTTGCTTATACATTGCAGTCAGTCCCACAAGACTGTAGCCATGACCTGAGCTGATGTGATTCATAAAAGATGATAATTTCCAGAGGGCTTTTAATTCAATAAGCATCAGAAGCTCCTGGCACAATCCTTTTCTAGAAATCAAGGACCCTGTATACATATATGTCGAAACGAGATCTGTCACAAAATGATCCACATGCAGTGCAGCCAATGGTGGATGTAGCTTCACTCCAAAATACATTCTGTGTGTTTACCACGGTTCATACTCAGGTCTCAATGGGATCATTCATATGAGATTCCATCATTCTTTGGATACCGACCTAGGTATGATCTATTGCAAATAGGTCATCCGCGTAACTATCTGGTATTACCACAATATCCAATTCAGACGTTGCAGAAAATTCGAAGTGGAACAACTCGAACATCTATAAAGATCATATCATAGTCCCCTATGTTTCTGTTCACTTCATTGATTGCACATAGAAAAGCGAATGCAGTTTAAAATACCTTGCACTATCGATCATTGATTTTAAAAATGTTTCCCAAAATGAATCCAAAGAAAATGTAACTGCACATTCCAGGGAGCAATTTAATATTAGTCATGTGCAGTGATTTCCTTCCCAATCTAATGGTTTTCATGCAGACATATGGTTACAAAAAATCATATTTTATTTAATTTATACTAAATTGATTTCTCAGCATGAGTAGTTTTTTTATTCTGATCTGGCAATTTTTATCAGAGTTCCCAACATGAATCATAATGTTTGTATGCTCTTTGTTGTAATTGTAATTTGTTATGTATAACGCAGACCTGGGGATCGAACAGTGTTGCACACATGACCTGCTTTAGTCCTCTTTAGACTTGAACTAGCATCTCATCTTGTTTCTGTTTCATTAGACTTGAGCTACCTATTTAAACCACATCTACCAGCCTGGAACATAACATGATTTTCTTCACTTTCATTAGACGTGTGATATCAGTTTAAACCACATCTGCCAGCATACAACATAAGTGACTTGTTTCCACTTCAGTTCTCTTTATATTTAAACTGGCATTCAGCACGATGCCTAACAGCATGCAAGATCAAAGGCTTTCCTCCATTTTAGTTCTCTTTAACCTTGACCTGGACTTTAAGGGCATGCATGCCAGCATGCAAGATGAATGATTTTTCATTTCTCTTCTTACTTGTGATGTGTGGCAGGTTGTGGGGGAAGGTTAATCTCTCAACCTGGAGCTGGAGGCTCACCAGGCAAAAGCCAGAGCCAGCCTTGTCCAAGATGTGGGGCGTGGGAGTTGTGGGGGCCCAGTCCCTGAAAACCCGCCATGTGCCGCGAATGTCATCACTGATACTGCTCTTAATCACCCAATGCCTCCCAGTATATTTTATGGCCAGTGCTCTCTCTTTTCCATTTCAGGACTCAAATTCTCAGAGTTCACCTGGAAGCAACTAATAAAACTGGGCCAGAGCCAAGAGAAAGGAATCAAAAACAGCCAAACTGTCGTGTCGCCTGCTGCAAAGGCAATACAGACTCTCCATTCACTCGATTAAGAGGGCTCACATCCAACCCTCTATCTCGGGGCCACTAACAACTCTGGCAAACTGGTTAAAATTTGCAAGGAACTTGCCAATCCTTCTGCAATCTCCACATCTCCCCTGTCATCCCTGACCCTATGGACCTCTCTGACCTCCCACCTCATTTCCAAATCCCAGGACATTCTATCCTTACTCTCGTCTACCCCCTCCTGCTTCCCTCCCCAGCTCTCATGACTCCCTTGGCTTCCTTGTTCTCTTCCCTACTCCCCTCCTCCTTCTCTTCCATAGCACTGGACGAGGTCTCTAGAATAGTCCTCTCTCGGAAAGTCTCCTCCTAACTGGTGCTCCCCTGCTCCTCTAGAACAATCAAGGACAGCATTGATTTATGTAACCACTCCTATGTCTTCAGCTCCTTCCCTCAACCCCTCAAGCATTCCTTTGGGCACCCCCTCCTTAAAAAGCCCTCTTCCGAACCCTGCTGCCCTGCTAACTATCGCCCTATTTCCATTAACCCCTTTCTGGGCAAACTCCTGTAGAAGCTTGCCATCTCACAAATGACGCAACATACCGCATCTGTCGACTGTCTCCACGACAACCAGTCTCGCTTCAGAGTTGTCTACTGAACACTTGTGATGACTTGCGCTCCAATCTTGACTCTAACTCTACTTCTGTTCTTATCCTCCTGGATCTTTACTCCGCCTTCAACATGGTCAATCATTCGACCCTGATGAATTGGCTCTGTGACACCCCTGGCATCGCCAGGCCTGGCATTAGACTGGTTGACCTCCTTCCTCTCCTACCAACCTTCCCAGGTACAACTGGGCCCCTTTTCTCTCTCCTATCCCTCCCCTATCTCCTTAAATTCCAGAAGCTATTCAAGATCCTCCTTTTCTCCTCTTCCTTCACTCTCCGCCTCCCCTGCTAAGACCATTCTGCTGCCTCAGTGACGGGCTATCTCGTTCCATCTGAATACTACAGGGCCCCAGGCCTCCCTGCCCAGTCCGAACTCTCTCCCCTGCATTCCCTGGAACTTGCCCTCTGGCCTCCTCTATGCCCCTTCCCCCTTTTCCCTTCCCACCATAGCACTTCGCTTTGGCAGAGATTGGCAGTTCCCACCTCCCCACCTCACACTTCTTATTCTGCACTTGCACATTCTGAATTTCACAAGGCTTAGTAGGACCTTTATTGTATCTTTCTCCATTGTCCTGCCTTTTTTGTTTTGTGGTGTCTTGAAACACCACTTGTTGTATAGGCACCTGTGCAGGGTGGACTGTCCTATAGAGAACTCGGGATATTTCCTGGTAGTCCTCTGCACCCTGTGCAGGGTGGACAGTCCTATATAGAGAACTCTGGATATTTCCTGGTAGTCCTCTGCACCCTGTGCAGGGTGGACGGTCTTATAGAGAACTCTGGATATTTCCTGGTAGTCCTCTGCACCCTGTGCAGGGTGGACGGTCCTATAGAGAACTTTGGATATTTCCTGGTAGTCCTCTGCACCCTGTGCAGGGTGGACAGTCCTATATAGAGAACTCTGGATATTTCCTGGTAGTCCTCTGCACCCTGTGCAGGGTGGACGGTCCTATAGAGAACTCTGGATATTTCCTGTTAGTCCTCTGCACCCTGTGCAGGGTGGGCGGTCCTATAGAGAACTTTGGATATTTCCTGTTAGTCCTCTGCACCCTGTGCAGGGTGGGCGGTCCTATAGAGAACTTTGGATATTTCCTGGTAGTCCTCTGCACCCTGGGCCTCTTTTGTGTGGTAACCTATCAGAATATCACATTTGGGCTTGCTGAAAATGTGTAATATGGTGATTCTTTAAACATTATTTCCAGGGTCTCTTTTGGGTCCCGTAACACCACTGACCATCATAAGCAATTTGCACTTACCATTTAAATGTTGGACAGCACACCAGACATCGGTTGGGGTTGTGAGGCTGTCTTGTACTTCACAATGAGAACCGCACACTATAACAGATGTGTTCCTCTGAGAAAATCCGGTTCCTGTCAGATGCAAGTCTCCTCTTCCCAGACATCCTGCAAAGAGATATTATGTTAAAGACATGACGAGATCACTGCTGGAAATGGGTATTATTAGCTACGGGATCCCATGGTGGGATGCTGGTGAAAGCAGGAGATTTTTCTAAGGCCTCCTTTCCCCTCCCCCGTCCCCTGCGTGATCTCAATTTCACTTGTCCTAGTAAGATCGTTGTCTTTCCTCTGTTCCCCCTCTCTTGCCTTGTCTGCCTTGAAACACTGGTGTATAGGCGTGTTAAAAATGCCATATCATATCATATCCCAACACAAATAAACTTTTCTATTTCGGGTTTTGAATTCATGAGTAACATTTGGGAAATAATCCAAGAGAGGAGGAGTGTTTCCTAGAATGTTGCAAGCAAAGTATAAAAGGTGCACACTTTTTAAACCAACATGGCTTGCTTAAATATTTCTGCAGATTACAAACCTAAAAAGCATGTGTACGTGTGTTGTGACCAGACCTGTAACTGGTCTAGAGGTTAACTCTCCCAACCTTAGTGCTAACGACGTCTGTTCCCTTCAGTAATAAAAGCAAATTCAAAACATGAATACCCTTGAAGGGAGCCATATCTGGAGAGACATATTTTGGCAGATCTCGGACCTGGGAAATCCGGCCCAATGACCAGTGCTTAACGATATCAAGACTGCATTTAACAATACTTTTCGGGGTTGATTATAGCACTTTGTATAGCAGGCGAACGAGAGTTCAGTGAGCTGGACGCTTTTAGCATGATTAAATAAACACAAGTAACAAAAAAAAAGTGAACACCAAAGGTTTGCGCTTGTGTATGGTGTCTTAAAGGACTGAAAACGTGTGTTACCGCATTCCAAAACTCCATCCTTTTGTTGTCTGGTCCTATTGGAATTGAGGATTTTCCTTGCTCTAGATCCTAAACTGTGATTCCACTTTTCCTTTCCTCTCTGCTATACAAATACGCTTTTGTGCCAGCATATATTTTTATGTAAATGCTGTGGATTCCTTCAGTGTGCGCCTGTAGTTTACACCAGCAAAAAGCAAGCAGACTCCATAGGAATGCATTATAAATGCTGCATGCCATACGTACATGGCAAATGGCATTTACTCAATTTACACGATGGAGTGCAAAGGGATGGCTTAAAGGCATTTACGCTCCCTGTTAGCCACAGGAAACAGTGTCCTGCATAGCTAGGCATTGCTGTCCTGCTGGGAATGACATGTATGTTGTTGCACATGCCCCTCTCTTGGGCACTCACACATACCAAAAGCTGAGATACTGTAATGCTCTCTCAGTGGTCCCTTAATCTTTTTGTACTGTTTCCAGACCAGGCACCCACTGGAGGGGCAGAGGTAAAGAAGGCAGCACCTCCTAATGCTGTGTCCTCTACTCACCTGCTGGGTCTCGTGTCCCCCTTCCGGGTGCTATGCTGGTTGTTACCTCAGCTGCGGGCCCTTCTGTAGAGTTGAGTGGCTCATCTCCATTTGGAGAAGGCTCCAAATGTTGAATATTAGTGAACCTTCTTTATTTAAGTAAAAAATGCAGTGACCCCACCAGCAATAGGCTAGCATTGCCCATTTCAATAAACCAACAGTCTAGGAACCTTATTTTGTGTCACCAAGAACACCACAATTTTCCTCTTCATGCAAACACAATTTACAGTGGCATTTGGACTGATCCAGATGTGAAACATCCAGATTGACAATGATGAAAGAGAGTCTGCCCCCGGGTAAAAGACCTCTACAAATTGCACTTGGGGAATTGAGGACTTTAGCCAATCATGCATCCAAATACCATTAGCACGTTTCTTATTTTATGTAATTGTGATTTATACCAGGCCCCATTGCCATCTTCATGCTGTGCAGGTGCCCTGGCGGTCCGGAGAAGGAAGGGGGTTGGGAGAGCTCAGTTATTGGGATTGAAAAGGAAAAGCGCAAGAGCCCGTTGATGTGCTGTTGGCAGCTTCAGTTCGGAAAAAACGGTCACTGTGTGCTGGTTTATTTTTAGTTGGTAGATGCAGTGTTTGGTGCATGAGCATGTGTGGGTGATTTGTGTGCAATTGGTTTAGTTTCCTGCTGAGTGTTGTGCAGTGTCTGTGGTTTGTGGTGTTCTTTTGTTTGTTCTCTTTGGTTGAGGTATGTGTGGGATTTGTTCAGTGTTTGAAAATGAGTATGCAGAGTATTAGAGATTTTTTAGTGAGGTTAGTTGGCGTCATCAAAGTCCTTTTGTGCACGGTTATGTTAATATGATGAGTTAATATTATTCTATGGTGATTTGTGGTAGAATTCTTTATTTCTTTGGATAGCCCTGTTTCAGCCCATCAGTTTTCCGTTGCTTCAGTGTTTCTATTGTGATGTGTTAGCGGCTTTCCCTTCAATGACATTTCCTATTTAGCTTGGTGAGTTAAAGAGCCATGTGGTAACAGTTTTCTGAACTTTAGGTGACCTTCTATTGTTCGTATTACCTCTGGGAGTGAGTTCCAAAGTCTTGCCGCCATATACTGTAATGAATGAAGACTAAACACGGGCACAAGGACATTATGTTGATTGCTATAAACTTTTAGTAAAGCAAAAAGAGGGTTGGAGAAAAACGATCTTGTCCTATCACTATGAGGGGTTTCCCTGCATCAACAAAACTAAAGTATGCCAATGTCAGAATTTTCAAAGGCAAAATAGTTCTCCGTCTTGTGTCTGAAATCCTAACCTGACTCTTTCATTCTAAACCTATAATAATGTGAAAAGGGATGTAGTCTTTAAACTGGTTACAGTTGGTTCTTTCCACAGTTTCAGCAAAAAAGTTCCAAAAGGGTGCACAAAGAAACAAATATGCAAAGCTCCACAATCCCCAGGAGGGGGCTCCCTTCCAAAGAGCTTCTTAGCTTTGGAATAGTTCACAAACACAGTTATTTTCCTCAGTATTATACAGTTATCCAATCTGGGGGTTTGGCTCCCTACCACAGGATTTCACATACTCAAGGGATTTTCTGTTGCTCCTTGATTACACAATTTACTCAAGTTTCTTGTCCAGGGGTATGGTTATCTTGCCCTAGAGTTCCACAATCTTAAGAGATGACTCATCCTCTTCCAATTCTTACACTACATTTAGCATGTCTGGGGTAGTCTCCTGCCAGTTGTTCAAAACTTTTACTTTTTACTTTCACCTTTCTCTCATGCCTGCCTCCTGCCAGGGCTTCTGTGAACAGCTGCACCAAAGGAGTATGCGTCTTCCCTTGTGCTTTTGCACTTCTCCTATGACTGGAATACTCTCCTGCCAGGACTTCCGCAGTGTTCACTTTGGATTTGTGTGTGGGTCCCAGACTTATAATGTCGCTGCCTGGTGTACTCTCCTGCCAGGGCTTTCACAACATAAACTTTTGTTATTGTGAGCTTGCACAGTGAGCTTGTCTGACAACTACAATGAGGATTTTAGGACTGGGGTGCATTTTTGAAAGCTGTGTCTAGTACTAACACCACTTTTTAATGGCCATCACAGCAACCCAGACACTCTACACACATAGGAGCTTCTTTTAGAGTTGCAAGTAAATTGTGTGGCAGGGTCCTGCTTCATTTACACTTTTAGTAGGCAGGTCCCATATATGCAATGTTCAGCATTCGTACAGTGGAGTTCAAAGTAAGAGCAAAAAGATGGGGTATATGCTTTTAAGACACCCTTGTGCACCCCATAGTGCAAATTGAGTAAATGCCATGTGATATGTACTTATGGCATGCAGCATTTTTAGTGGATTCCTATGGAGTCTGCTTGCTTTTTGCTGGTGTTAAATGCAGGCGCACACCAAAGAAATCCACAAAATGTACATAAAAATACATGCTGACACAAGTGTGTGTATTTGCAAAGCAGACAGGCAGAGACCTTTGTTGCTCGTCAACACAGAACATCATATCACCAGTTAGAGACAATTAAGCAAAGAAGTCAACAGTAGTGCTACAGTACTATCAGATACAGGGCAGAGAAACGGTGAGTGCTAGCAAAGGCATGGCTAAAGCAAATGGGAGAAAATCCTAGGCACAGTCAAGACAAAAGACGTTAGTAGCAACCACAAATGGTGCATCGCTGCCAGAGAACAAGAGGCTGATGAAACAGGTAGTATGGCAGCCACTGTGCAATAGAAAGGAACAGATCCTTACTCATGCATTGCCAAGGACATAACACATTTGAAAATATGCCATCCCTGCATCAAGAAGATTCATGAGGACTCATTAACTATGAAAAGTGTCTGAAAATGTCAGACAAGCGTTATACGGCTAATCTTAGTCCCATATTAGAGAGGTACCATTTTGGGAATGGGTCACAAGAAGAAAGAGAACAAGTAGAACAATTCATAACAACACCAAGTAGCCTGGATGCTCATAGAACGAAAGAAGCTTGCACAAGTAGTGAGGGGTGCCCAGCTATCCGGATGATCTGTAATAGATGCAGTATGGGTGCTGTAGGAGGTGGCCTGTGGAAATGAAGGAAGCAGTAGCAAAGATGTGGTGTCCGGTCATTTGGTTGAAAATAAATGGTCGAATGACCATGTGATCGAATCAAAATGGTCGGAAAAAAAAAAGTTGAATTTATTTATTTATTTATATTTTTTTTTTTGTTTGGTTGCTTAAAACATATTTTTTAATAAAGAAAAAGGGGGGTTGGGGGGAATCCCCTTTAAATAAAAAAAAAAAAAAATGTGACCTTTTTTTTTCGACCATTTTACATCGATCAAATGGTCACTCGACCATTTATTTTCGACCAAATGACCGGTAACCCAAAGATGTTTTAGAGAAGGCAATGTGTGCTGTAAAGGGGTTATTCATCGTATCAGGCTAACGCTGTGTAGGCAACCATTGGTGCATGAACATCAAGGCATAATCGAGAGTGTAGAAGCTGCACTGTTGGTATCAAAGTTAGTAGAAATTCACAACCTGAGAGGCAAATCGAGACTATGGGCCTCATTACGAGGTTAATAGTAACCCCCCATTGCAACCGGCGAGTGGCCGCCAACCTCGTAACACCGTTTCTGCTGCCTGACATCCCAGTGCCACCAGGATATTACATGACCCAACGGCCCAGGATGTCAGGCGGCGGGAACTGTACATTCCCATTTCCAGGGAGTCCCATAGGACACGGAATGGGGACACAGAAGCCCCGGCACATCATTTGCATCTTGTGTTTCAATGTGTGCAAAAGTGACATATTGCACCATATAGTAAATAAAATGTTTGTAATTAAGTGGGCATTTGAGAATGCAGATTGTCTATCTAGGGCACAAGGTTCCAGGTTCGCACAGGCTATAATCCTTTAATGGGCATCCTTACAATATAGGGACTTGAAAAGTTGTCATCACGCATAAGGAAATGGGGTACCAGCCTGCATGAGAACAGCTTTGATAGTGTATATGTTGCAGGCAGCAGGAACAAATCTGCAGACTGCATATCATGATTCTCTAAAAAGGGGAACTTGAGACATTAGCAAGGACGGATCAGGTTATGGTGATGGAGCGAAGTGTGGCGTCTAAAAAAGAAGGGAAAGAAGCCAAACAAGGAGACTGAGTACTCAGAAGGATCAAAGAGGGACTAGAAAGTAATGAGTGCAGTCGTGCAATGCTTAAAGATGTAGGACGTGAGTCATTGTGGGCAACAAAGGATCAGCTTTGCACAGAAGATGATCTAGTAACCAGGGGCAATACAGTGTTGCCTCCCATTAGGATAGCGCATAATAGCTATTGCCCAAGAGAGAGAGTACGGCCTTGTCAAACTAACTGCAAATTAAGGCTGACTACAGGTGGCCAGGTGTGATTTCCCAACAGAAAGAACGGTTGTAAATCACACACTTTGCCCATGGCACTTACGTCGGTTCCAAACCTTCAATGGTAGCGCAATGGGCTAGACATAGTGGGACCCGTTCACGGTGGTGAGGGTAGCCCATACTGCACTGCATTCATAGATCTACTCACCAGTGGGTAGTCATATCACATAGTATCAGATGCACCAGGCATTTGAAAGTCCCTGGAAGGAGTAGTTTACTCAAAGGCAATGGGTGCAGTACAAGTATGAAAGGATAGGCAGATTCCTACAGAGAACAGGACAGTGCAACACACCCGTTTAATATCTCCATAACATAACACACCTAATGGTACAGTTGTAAGGTTCAACCAAATATTTAAGAATAGTGTCCAGGGACCATTAGCAGAGGGAAGTGACTGTAAGTGAGCAATCAGGATGAGTGAAGCAAATAGATTCATACCACATCCTACAACGTGGGTGTTATCATTTTCAAAATTTGCAAGGAAGGTAGCTCAGGCGGTGTCCGCTACGGCTCAGCAGAGCTAACATGGTGGACCTTGGCAAGAAGGTCACAGAGGACAGAATAAGGGTTTGTCAAATAAGTAACAATGTGGCTTACAACCAGTGCAAGGCAGTCAGGAGGATCCCTTTGGGTGTAGGAGATAGGGTGAGGATTACACAAGCTTACATGCTGGTGGCATAGCTAATTTATGGTCCAGGCCCATTGTGGTTAAATGGATTCTTCATGGATTGATCAGAACGGAGGATGGACATATGTGGAACATCAAATGAGCAGCTAACTGTGAGTGTCCGCTGAGTCAAATCACAGTTAGGGAGGATCACGTTAGCACTCAGTTGAGGCTCAATGAAGGGGCTAGCAAGCCTCATTACTGAGCACAGGGAATCTAGAGACTAGGAGCAGGAAGCATTCTGTTATTCAAAGGATAACATAGAGCTACTGCCCTCCAGGAATCTCCAGTAGCGTCTCCACTCCCTGCTGTCCTCCATTGTTTTTTTCCCACACTACACTCCTTTTACCTATCTCTCCAACCTGTCCTCCCTCGGATTTGTCTATGCGGTGGAGATGTGTGATATTCGTGAGACATTGCTAGAATGCAATAATGTCACCAAAGAAGATTCTTAGAATGTCAGTTGTTTGAGACTGGCTATTCATGCCAGTCACTGTAAGGCTGTCCCCCACACACAATGATGAGTTTATCGCCCTATGTAAGGATTGAATACATCAAAATTGTCCTTGATTGTCTATATTTGAGTGATGAACATAGGTTCTTAACCCCACTCTGTTTGTAAATTGATACATTAAATCGAGTATTTATATTGTATGTTCCCCCCAACCTGTCATGCAATCAGGCTATTGCGCAGGGTTGTCTAAATCCAGGCCTCGAAGGATATCCCTTATTAAAATGAATGAGAAAAAATGTGCATACATTTAGAATCATTGAATGCAAATGTATCTCATGAATGAGGGGTGTCCTGAAAATCAGATGTGTGCCTGGCCCTTGAGGCCTGGAGTTGGACAACCATGGGCTATTGGATTCATTAGGCCCCACAGAGATGTGAAGTGTACCTGATCCTCTCCCCGCTTAACCCTCTGAGAACATTGAAGAATCCTGCTAGGACAAAAAAACCAAGGCATTACAATGCAGCTGAATATAGCTTTCATGACCCAGGTGGGACATGGGCTTTAAGGGGCAACCAGCCCGAGCTTTGGTAGGCCTAAGCAAAGCAAGAGCCTCAGCTCAGGCCGCGGGCCGTTAAAGCCCATGTGCCCCCCGCATCCCCACCAGGGCGTGAAACCTATTCGCACCCCAGGATTTACTGAATGGCTGCTGACATTAAAAAGAAAAAGGGACTAGATCCCTTTTTGGACGACGGCGGCCATTAAAAACGTGTTCCAAAATGGCCACCATCATACAAAAAGGGACGCAGTCCATTTTCTATTTTAATTGCGGTGGATTAGGAAATACAGATTTTCATTGGTCAATCTGTCTTTTCCGAGTTGCGAATATCTATATCTGTCCCCCATTCAAATCAGTTGCAATTAGCATATGCACTTGGAAATTCTATCCTACCCATTAACTTACCAAGATTGTTGCGAACTGATGTAACCGTAAGTCGGGATGAGTAGGTAGCATTTGATGAAGCCCATCCTCTCTTAATGCCATAACCCTTCACTCTATAGTCACCAGCTGGCAGATGAGGCACCAGGCATTGCAGTACAGTAGAATTCCCTGATACATTAGCACAGATAGAATCTCCAACAAAGATCTGCACATTCTCAACCTCTGTAATCCTTAAGGCCGCTATCCTTAGAAGCCGGCGTGTATAATTTAATGGATATAGGAAAACTGGAGTGAAATCTTGACTATAGTTGATTTCTCCCCCATAATACACACGTCCATCTATTTCAATCGATAAAGCACTGGACATGTTCCCAGGAGGTGCTAGGCACTGGATGGTCACATAGCTAAGGGCTGTGATGGCACAGACAGAACCATTTCCTATTCTGACTGTCGTGCTTTGTCCTTGCAATGCAAAACCTTCAATAGTCAATGGCGCTCCGCCATTGATGCTGATGTTTTTAGGGACTATGCTTATAACCTGAGGAACAACGGTGAAGTCCATTGACCCGTTGCTAAAACAAGCTTGACCAATCCCTTTGATGAAAACTGAAATACTGTGCCTACCAGGATACACATGGTTGAATTCACACACAACTGTGGTTTGATTCCTGAAGGCTGTGTTGCAAAGTGTATTCTTATCCACCCATACGTCAAGCTCGCCAATTGAATGGTCCAATCTTTCTCCTCTGATATGGAGGGTGGATTTATTTCCGCTTACTTTGTGTTTAACTTCCTGAACTATTGGCGTCTTTTCTTCTAGCGTATGGAATGTGCAGTTCCCTTGGCACGCACTAGAAATCCCATTTGTAATGACTGTGATATTGATGGCCTGTGACCAGTTAGACATAAGAGTCAGAGAAGGGTTTGAATGAAGTCTACACCTGATTGTGCGGTTGCTGAAGTCCTGTACTGCACATGAATATTCTTCACTGGTAAGGCTTACTTCAACGGAATTGCTGGACGATTTGAAGAACTGTCCGGATATGGTCAATGTCGCTCCGCCACAAACTGAGCCACTCAAAGGAGATATAGAATATACAAGAGGTGTCAGGTCAAAAACGGTCAGCGTTGAGGAAATATCTGCATATCCGGTTTGTTTCTGGAACACACTGATTGGATACATCCCTGCTTCCAAACCATCCAATAGCAAAGAACAATAGTGTGGCGTGTCATTGGCCCTTGGTGTCTCAAGGTCACATGAAGATCCTCCCACCTGAAGAGTCGAGTTTGTCAAGTTGGTTCCCGTAAGGTTAAAGAGTGCCTTGGTGCCTTGGATTTCCCAAAAAATTGCTGAAACCACTGAGGTATAACTTTTGTCATAGGCAAAGTAAAATGTTTGTGTGGGGTACCCTAAATGGCAACCGTGTAGATCTCCAATGAACACCCGAATCAGAGCATTGATGATGTTTAATCTCACGGACGATCTGATTGGTCGGCTCTTGCACTGAATGACTTCTTCTGATGCACTGATGATGTCACATGTATCCGTGTGTAAAAGAACGGAAACCAGTGAGGAGTTACTACTGAATCCTTTTCCAGTAATGGTAAGCAGTGTTCCACCTATATGAATAATACAAAAAAAAAGAAATGTTATAATAATTGAACAGTTGGTCAAATCAGATTCATTTTTCAACAAATGTACCCATACGTCTGTGTAGACACCAGCCAACCAATAGGGATGCAGAGGGAACTGTGTGTTAACTGCAACAGCTAGGTGTTCTCTGGTTGAACATCCAGTTGATGAGTTAGCCTTTTTTCTACTGGAATGAACTGTGACATGGGGGATTTTGGACATTAGAAAATATATGTTACGTTATCTTGCATTTGTACAGCCCCTTGTGCCATAGTTAATGGCATCGAAGCACTTTGCCTGTCAGAGAGGAAACGGAAAAGTATGAATGATATTCGAAGCAGATGGAAAATGGACATTCAACTGGTTTAACTGAAGTCAGTAAAAACACTCTTTGGAAACAATAAATGCAGGCGAGAACTGAGGCAGCCCAAGGCAGCGCACTTGGTGTGTGCATATTTACTTTACAGGTAACAGACTATTTTCAACATGAGGTACAGGCAGGGGGGGAAGTACTTTGCCCAGAATCAATAGATATTTGGTAAAGTGCTCAAGTCAGCAACTCAGCCACCAGACCCTTTTTCCTGCACTTGTTCCATTAGCCTTTGGGAAGGGTGCAGTGATGGTATTTCCTATCCCTAAACAAAGGATATGCAACATGAAAGGCAAATTATGGACAGTGTCTGCCAGTGGCAGCTGTTACAAGTGGAGGTCTTTAATTAAACACATCTTCTAGCTTCTGGCTTGCCCCTTTCTTAGATTTTATCATGTTATGTCATCCACTTGTGTAATTGGTTAGATTTCTCCTGTTATATGTTCTTCGTGAGTCCGCAACCTTTGGCTCTCTAGATGTTTTGTACTACAACCCTCATCAGCTCTAGCCTGCATAGTCAATGGTACAAGACCATGGGAATTGTAGTCCAAAACATCTGGACAGCCGCATGTTGCAGAAGAAGCTTCTTTCGGCAGAGACATACCAGTGTTTTTCGTGATTTCTTTGTTGCCTAGCCACTCACAATATCTCAGCCCGAGCTAGCACATGGCCATTTTAGCATGTGCAAAGAGCGATACTATTTAGGGGGCACTAGTGTTCCTTGGACCCTCTGCAGCTCTATTGTTTGTACTGTTTACCCACTGTGCAGGCATGGATCCGATCAAGAGCAGACGTAAAGCTCCTCCACGAGAGCTGATAGGGGGATAGCTCAGGGGCAATGTGCTTGCCTTGGAAGCGAGAAGACACCGAGCACCACAGGTACGATTCCCGGGTCCGCGCTTAGACACCTCTGGGTATTAAGCGCGTTATAAATAACGAATCATATCCTCTCTCTCACTTCCTGTCATAGGTCAATTTTATGTGGGGTCTGCAATGCCAGCACATACAACTATTGGTTAAAAGTTGGGGGCTGCAGCTGCAGTTATGAAGTGAGGACTAGGGTTATTAGTGGAGTGTGTGTGCGTGCATGAAGGTATGTGTGTACGCATACGTGTGTTTATGAGAGAATGTGTCTATATGAGCTTGCCAGGGCAAGGACATCTGATTGTTGTGGCAATATAAACACTGCCTTAAAGTTGCATTATTCTTTTATGCTCTGCAACAAATTGACTATTCCATGATTAGGCAAGCAATCAAGACGAATGAATCGGGGGCTTGTCTGTCTTTTCCAAAACAAAACAAAAGGTTTGCCATATACTCCCTTTTCCTTAAAATCCGTGAAAATATAATGGTGTTTATGATTAGAAAAATTGCATTTCTGCCGTTCACCCAACACTACGACCATGCTTCAAAGTTGGCAAGAAATTAATGTTGGGAAGAATTAATGGTGCATGTAATTGCAGGTGTTCACAAGTACTGCTGTCTTCACCATCAGTTGATATGTGTGCATGAACCACACATTTCAGGGAATCCATGAGCAGATCTCAATGTAGGGACACAATGGAGAGCAATGCTTTATTCGCTTTTCAAATCACATTATCATACAGCCCCTACTCACTTTCCAAAAAACATTCCCATCCCCTGTTATGCTTTGCAGGCTGCACGTATTCCTTAGGCGTTCTTTTTAAGTGTTTTGAATTTTAGAAATGTTTCATTGGCACAACTCCTTGGCTTGTGCAGAAGTTCTTATGTTGCTTGACTCTCATATTTTCTGTGATCTGGATCATCATTTGACTTCTTTCTGTATGGATGTCTACTTCATGTTTCTTTCTTTTGATGTTTATATTAATCAACACCATTTCATGTATTGTACCATGGGACTAACCTTGTAAAGCGCCTTGGTGTAAGGTGCAATAAGCAAAGATAATAAGTGAGAATAGCATATTAACTTAACTGGCCATCTCATTCCTGCAACAGGGCGATTGATACATTTTGGGAAACTTAATCCACTGTATCATGCAGGTTCTTCTGGATTTTGAACTTGTGTATCGCATTCTCTCAGTTTATTATACATCTCCAAAGCCCAACATATCAGCAATTAACAATGGGACAAACAGAAACGTGGTTAACACAATGGCAGACACATATTCCTTATAACACTCATTATAGTTCACTTTAATTATAGATTTCGTGGAATTTCTCCAGTCACAATGGTACTTGCCTTTGAAGGATCCACAGCAGGGTTCAACGTTTGTGATTTCGCCAAGATATTGCATAACTAAGTCTTCTTTGCAAGACCTCAGGAAAACAGAAGGGATATTGTAAGCCCACTGAAGAAGAAGAAGGTCTCAACGTAGCCAATGTATGTACATCTACTCAAAGGATGTTGCATTTAAGTGTTTTGATACCATTGCCAAAATGACACTTCTCTGTTCTCTATCTGCCTATATTCTGGATCCCAAAAATGTTGCTCAAATTGATCTATTCCCCTTTTAAAGGATTGCAATAACATATAATAGACGCACATGTACACAATAAAAATAAGCATAGAAACATGATCAGATTACTGTGCAGAAAGAACACTAGTGGTGACAACATCAGAAAGAGCCTGGCCATAAGCATGTTGTAATAGGTACTGAAGGTTGGGTAGAGAGTGTACACTTATGCCAAATTCCAGCAGCGTTCTAGAGAGTATCATAGAGAGTATCATTCATTACAGTCGATATTTAAGTTAGTTTCCTTTGTCAAAATCTCCTTATCATTGTCCATGTCAGAAGTGTCTGCGGCTTCCATAACATGCCCATGTCCGATTGGACGGTCGCTTTATTATCATTAGCATTTTTATATAGGGCTTTTTTTATCAATCTCAGAAGGATGAAAGCCTGAGTTTGGCCCTGCCGGGATTGGAGCCTGCATCGGCAGGCTCTGCACGGATGTGCTATCTGACTGGCTTATGTGGGATGTGGCTCAGAGGACTAATGCAATCAATACAGAGGCCTGTGTTTGACCTCATGGTCACAGGTTCGGATACCCGCAGACCCACTCAGCCCTTCACCCTTCAGAGGTCGATAAAATAAGTGTGGTTGCCTTATACTGGGTTAAATGATTAAAAGGCTGGGTCTGCAATGTTGTGTTGCTCTCAGAGATTGCGAATGTTGCAGAATGGCGGATCTACCATTCATGAGGCGAATTTGAGCAGGAATAAAAAACAAAAAGTTACTGAGAATGGCTGAGTGAGCCTGCTGTGAAGTAGAGCCCCTTTCTGACTCTGTGTGAATGTGGTCACTGAGAGGGTGAGTAGTTTGTTTGGGTGATAAGGGCAGCATGCTGTCCGGAGAACAGTGTTTCTGTGCTTGCAAGAAGGGGCTATGATCTGTGGGCTGTGAGTATATGATTCTGTAGGTTAGTTGGTGGCCTGTTCATTGCAAGGAGTTTGGGCAGTGTTAACATACGGGTTGGTGATTTCTCAGGTGAAAATAAATAGGCGTTCCTGTACATATAGGAAGCGGTCTGAAAAGATGTCTAGGAATCGCTTTCTGGATTGAACCAATATGTCCGGAGAACAGTGTTTCTGTGCTTGCGAGAAGGGGCTATGATCTGTGGGCTGTGAGTATATGATTCTGTAGGTTAGTTGGTGGCCTGTTCATTGCAAGGAGTTTGGGCAGTGTTAACATACGGGTTGGTGATTTCTCAGGTGAAAATAAATAGGCGTTCCTGTACATATAGGAAGCGGTCTGAAAAGATGTCTAGGAATCGCTTTCTGGATTGAACCAATATGGGTTCATTTTCACAGCAGATTATGGTGAAGAATGGGCCGCTGTTGCTTTCAATAAGGGTATATCTGGTGCCTCTGTCAAATATTTGGATTTGGGGATGGTCTACCATAGTTATCACAAGTTCAGCGGTATCCCGGCGGTAAATCCCCCCGGATACTGACCAACGCAATTAGCGTTATTGCAGCTTGGTCTGGCTCTTTTTCACAAGTTTCAGTGGCAGGGTGAGTCAATAGGTCATTTTCAGCAAAATTACCACAGTGGTAATTGCACCATGGTAATTGTGCTGAAAATGGGTGGAAAGTCGGTGCCTTCACCTCCAGCTCATAGCTCATAGGGATTGGGCGGTGCAGTAATGCAGCAGTAATAGTGTTACCGCTGCATTTTTACGGCTCCGCCCAACCCCTGATCAGGCCCTAAGTATTGACAAAACCTTTGATCTATGTTATAAAGAAGGAGGTCTGTCATGCAACTGCCTGACCTCTCTTGGGGTGCAAACATGAATATGTGAGCAATACGTCCCCCTGTCATTATAAATCATGTTCAGTTTGAATATTTTGCTTGCATATCTGCTATAGTGACTGGTGAGGTACAATATTTCAATGCATTTTGGATTAAAAGTGGCTCATTTTTTGTAGCTCAATTTGCACTGCCCCGGTTGCTGTTGAAGGGGCAGAGGAGGAGTCAAAAACGAATCCTGTGCTTTTTCCTGAATTACACCACGGTTTACTCTTACTAGGTAGGACCTTACATGAGGGAGCAATTTAGAAGGAAATTAGAAGTGCCGGCGGTGTCCTGTGGTGAGAAACATGGTCTAGAAGAGAGACCATGGGCCGATCGCCGAGGCTTACCTACGTGGTGCACAAAGCTATAGTAGGGTGAAGTTCAAGGAGAGGTGGAGCATTATTGATTGGCCCTTGGCCCTTATAGGGGAAGTTTTGCAGCTTATCTAATTAGTTTGGGTGAAACTCATATGAAAAAGAAAGGTATAGGAATTCCTCAGTGGTATTCACATGTACCTATGTTTTAGGGCACCAGTATGATATGATATGACAAGTCATTTATAAAACGCTTGCAGACAAGTGTTTCTAGGTATGGTAAAGAAGGCAAAGGTAAGGAAAGCAAAATGAAATGAGCATGGATTTAGAGCAGAGGCAAATGTACTGCATATATCAATTAACTGGTTGTGAGAGAAGTACTGAATAGACAGTGAAAGACAGAAGTGGACATTGAGGAGAAATCCAGACGATGCTAGAAGTAAAGTAACTGAGGGAGGACAAAATAGGAGTAGTGAAGGGACACCCATGAAAGTGCTCGATTGAAAAGCCTAGGCAGGCAGGAGAGGAAAGAAAAGACCCAGCGAGGTGGTGGAAAGGGTAAACAGGCAATCCATATATATCCCATGGCACAAATCGGGCTTGGCTAGATAGGGCTACATGCTTGTCCCCTGAGGGAAATATAGAAATAAAGTTACAGACACAAGGGCCTGTAGAGAAAGTATGTTAATTAAGTGTTATATGCATTGTGTGTACTTAACTGGACTGGCAAATCCAGTTAATCATTGGGCTCTATATTTATTTATTTAGTATTTGTGTGTTAGGCACTTACACAGCAAGTAAAATACAGTTCCAAAGTTCCCACAGTGCGAGGGGGGACAAGGGAGTAAAATACATAACCCAACAATTAATATAAACAGTGGAGGGAAAAGGAGGAAAGGACGAAAGTAATATGCCTTGTGAGTATTCAGAACGTGCAAGTGCAGCATGGAAAAGGGCAGAGGGAGTAAGTGCTGAGGGGTTCATGCTCATGGGTGAGCCATAGATGAAGTGCTTGGTTGCTGAGTGCTACATGGCCAGGTGCCACATTAGGAGTAAGTGCTATCCTCCAGGTCGGAGGGTATGCCAGGCCAAATGCTGAGGGAAGACAGGAGCTGGGCCAATTGTGTGTGATAGGTAAGGGTCCCTGAGGATGCATAAGAGCACCGGACACCAAACACAGCAACTGTGGGATTAGCAGAGACATGAAAAAGGGAAGGAGGAGGTGAAGAGGAAGGTCTTGAGGAGCTTCCGTAATTTAAGAAAGTCCTGCTCAAGTCACAGAGTCAGGGGGAGGCTGTTCCGTAGCAGGAAGCCAGCTGAGGAAAGTGAACAACCACCTACCCTCTGTTTAGCCAAAGGCTTTACCCACAAAGAGTTGGCGACAGAGGAACTAAGTGGTCTAGAGAGAGAGTAGTAAGATAAAGTTGAACATAATACAGCCCTCGGGCCTAAACAACTTTGTGGATGATTGTTGGGTGTCCTGACCCACGTTTGAGCTATCATGCTGCAACATTTGGTGCTGTGAGCTTAGAAAATCCAAGATGGCCAAAAAGCCCACATGTGCACCAGAATCCAGGAGAACCACGCAGTTTGTGCGTACACCAAAATGGCTGCCTAACTTGCCACCCACCATTGCGAGCATGATGGGCCATGGTGCCATGAGTGGAATGGGTGCCAAAGGTAAAACAGCAGTGCCTGTTAGCTCAAAAACGCTTTAAAATTACCTTTGGTTTCTCTGAATGCCAGCTCAAAATGCCTATTTTCAAACATTGCAACACATCCAAAAATCTCACTGAACACCAGCGGACATCTGGCAGAATGAAGTATGTGGTGCATACAAAATCTGGGAAGATGAAGAGCCCAAAACAATGTTCATAACAGAACTGGCTGAGCTATGCATGTCAGCAGCCTAACTGAAACTGGATTAAAACCACCAAAATCGAAATGTTTAAATTAACTGAGTGACCTACTTTTGAGTGTCACATAGTTTGTCACTGTTAAAATGTCATAGTTTTGAACTTAGAATCAGCATTCTAGCTGCATATGTAAACATTGTATTGACTTAAACTGAGGAACAAAAAGTGACATTTTAGCTGAAACCTAGCTTAATGAAACTGAATTCTGCCTGACATCTACCTCCACAGGAGTTAAAACCTGCTCAGCCACTCTTCCCCTTGCCAAAAGGAGTTATCACCTCTCTGATTAGATTAGGGGTGGAGCAGCTGGGGACTACAGGGAGGTGAACAAAGGCCTGTCCTGGACTCAGGCAAATGTTATATTGGGGGCGTCGTAAAAGTGGCTTCCTCTTGGGAGAAGTGGGAGGAGAAGTGCCTCTGGGAGCCACCCGAGCTGGAGGCGGGGACAGGCAGAAGCTTCCCCCATGTGCTTTGGAACCTAAACCACACCCATCTGGGCCAGAGCATAATTTTAAAAAGAGAGATAACTGAAAGTGCGGACTTTTCAGAATTATATAAGTAATATCATTATTTTTGTGATTTTTCTGTGAACATTTTGAGATGCGTTAGGACCCTGTGGTGTATTCTGGGGGTTGCTAGCGGAAAATAGGGTCTTACTCCAAATGTCTGCATGTTAGAAATCTGACACTTCATCAATTCATGTCCATACTCCTTGCGCAAATGTGTGTAAATTTGGGTAAATGTCCGATATTGCAAAACCAGTTAAAAAGCGCAAAATGTCATTTTTGAATGCAAGCTCCCAGGAAGAGCAGAGTTTGAACAGAGTATACCTCATGTGATATGTGATGGGTGCATGTAATTTTAAACAACTGCATATCTGTGCAATATGTATTTGGGTCAAATATAGATTTGTGTGGAAACTGACCAGGGGAGGATCCTCTGACCCATAAAACCTACAGCATCACTCTGACTCACATTTCCTTCCCCCAATCATGGGAGAGGGGAGAATTGGGCCAATGACAAGTAGAGAGGGGCAGGCTTAGCTAGGCCCAGGCACACACCCATTTTCAAAACACATAAAAAGAGACTGCTGGGACAGGTAGGGGGATTCAAATCCAGTTGCTGCAGAGCATTTTGCCGGACCACACAACATCCAGAAGATACCAGTTCCAGACTGACTCCAGCTACATACTCCAGAACCTAGAACTTATACTTTAGAACCTAAATCAGAGGCCTAAAACCACAAGCTGAGTTCTCTGCAGCAGGCCTCAAATCACAGCAAGCTACTCACAGCCGGGTGAGCTGCTTGAATCCCTTGCCAAGAACTTTTGCCAGGACCAGTGCAGATATCCAGGAGCCGTGCAGAGACCACTGTTCCAGACCCGACCAGACCAGACCGTGCAGAACCGCAGACCCAGAGACCAGATCGCTGTGAAGTGCCGCTAGCCTGATTGATCAGATCCGTGACGAGACCCAGTCCTTCCAAATATATTTTGAGTACAGCTAGGACGGGGCAAAACCAAATCTCTTAGTTTAAAGTAATATAATTCAATCTATTTAACCTAAGTAGAACTGCCTCCTAACTGTCACCTGTCATTTGTAAAGCTGCACCACTGTCATTTGTCAATTCTGCAGCTGCAAAGTCATTTTGAGTTTATTTTAAATCCGAAAAATGACCTTTACAAAATCGTTCATATCTCTACAACCGTTTCGGCTACGAACTTGGTTTAACTTTCCTCTGAAAGCTTAGAATCTAGGCTTTACAACAAGCCTAGGACTGACTTCCTACTCCTTATAATTTGTCCGCAATCACGATTCACACACTCGTGAATTTTACCGCGATTTGCAATTTGGTTAAAAATCCTGCCACGTGTAACCATCAGCAGTCATTTCGTTCCTTGCTAAAAAATTTGTTTGCCTCTTAATCACCATCTCTGAATCAATGCTAAAGTGAGCGTGCACTCATACCAAGTATCTCTCACTCACCCTGAACCTCCTAAAGGGAATTAAAACCATTTTTGGCATATTTCTCACTTCATTGCCACCACATTCAAAGCACTTGGGCCTGTGTTTTAAAACTCATACCGGTTTTCTCTAAGCTTGCTGGGGAGGGGAACTGAATTTCGTATTGTATTTGATTGCATTCCTGAGAACTGTGTGCTCCTCTTTCCATCTACTTCCATGTCTTACATTGCATACGGGAGGGGGGAGAATTGCCAGAGAAAAAGTGATTATATTATCTTTTGCTAAAATCATCTCAAGTATTTCTGTATTGACTTTTATTCCTCATTGCTTTTCCCTTGAAATCATAAAAGTATTTTTGCTATTTGATCCATCCTATACTAACTCCTCATTGATTATAAAGAAGTGTGCTAGTGTCAGATTACCCATTGTTGATTAACATTATATTTATAAGGGCGATATCGATTATTAATTTATTATAAAAGCGTGGTATCTATATTTTGTCTTATTTCTCAAATAAACCTTTTAAACTTGCAAAACAGAACTACTTCTTGGCTCAGTGGGGTCAGTGGGATTCTAAGAGAGGGGTGTTATATAGGGGTAGTCATCCAGAACTCATGAACTGGACATAAAGATATATCAATAAGGGTTTCCATTCAGTATCCCAGACTAGGCATTGACTTAGCTGTAGTGTTGAATTGAATCTTCTTACATGATGCAGAGGGATTTGAATTTAATCTGTGCAGCAAACGGGAGCCAATGAAGACATTTTAGGGCAGGAGAGGGAGGAGGCAGGAGAAAAGCGGAAGGAGAAAAGAAAAGACAAATCAAAAGACACAACATCCATTTGCAGGAGTGCGTTAGGCAGGGGAGTGAACATTCTAAAATGAGACCATAAGCAAAAGAGATAAAACAAGAAGAGAGAAAAATACATTAAGAAGAGTAGGGAGAGAAACAGCAGCTTTCTGGACCACCAAGTCCTCAAACTCCCCGCCCACCCCATTGCCATACAACCTTTAACAAATAATGAACAGCCATGTGTGCCGGACAGTCTGGCATCTACCACGGGCTGTGGCTGCTGGCCCATATCAGCCTACTGGATGGGCCCATTACCAAGGGCACCAGACCACATGGGCGGTTCAGTGTGAAAAGCAGAGTGACCCAGCCTGAGCCATATGTGTGGGGCAGCCCCAAGCAGCGACCCAGTTGAGCCCCCTGTGACCCCGTTCCTGAGGCCGGGTTGGGCGGGCCCAGAAGATACGTTCCCTTGGCTGCATATGCCAGGTGTTGCCCGGGAGGTGCAGTGAGTGGAGGTGGTGGAAGTCTGCCCCACAAGATCAGGCGGGATGGTGAAGAAAATCCAGAGGCTGCTCACCCCAGATAAAGATAGTCACAGAATACTCAGTCCTTGCAGGCCTGGTGAAAAATGAATCTCTAGCATGCTGGCTACATGTGAGAAGAACCACACCAGTGCAGGGAGGAGGGGGGCAGTGCATGCAGATCAGCTGGTGCCCCACAGGCAATGGGGACACCAGCAGGAGATGCAACACACTGCAGGCATAGCAGTGACTCGGGTAGCCCCTCATAATGCATGAGGGCCTGTTGAGGAAGAGCAGAGTGTTGTGGGGCAGCAGTTGTGAGTACAGAAGCCCCCTTAGCTACCACAAGGAAGATTATGGGTGCCTCAGAGTGCTGTAGTGTTGTGTGAAACTCCCCCAGAGAATGGGCCAACTAAGAAATTCACGGGCTGCTGTGGGGTGTGGCTGTATTAGGCTTGGATGTTGGATGGTGCCACCTGAAAAATAAATATAAGCCCCATGTGGTGGAGAGGGCACCACCAACAAAAAGACAACAGAATGCGGTATAACAATCCAATTTCCCAGCAGGAGGGCAGAGCCCAAAACCAAAGACAGCACCATGAGGGTGGCAGAGTTCCAGGGGCTCCGTCCCTGACCTGGGGTAGGGAAGGCATACACCCTTACCCAAGACCATGTCCAGAAAGCCAGCTCTATACATACATCCAGAAAATAAAAACAGAATTTGGAAGAGAATGTAGCTAGAAGATGGGAGTAGAACTTCACAAATATTTCACACATAAGCATCATTATATACCATCCAATAAATATGTTCAAGAAACTACTTTAAAAAATGGGTTTCCAAGCTCCTGCCTCATCTCTTCACCTCATGTGAAGAACCTAGGGGGGGCTATTGATTCGAATTCACCTATGAGGCAACAGTTTACTGTCCAACCAAAACTCGTTTATTTCTCCTTAAGAAGGTGTTCTCTGTTTGTGCTATCCTCACCCTCACAGCAAAGCTTTATTGAGATATTCTATTCAAGTCAGTACAATGGCAACTGAACTATGTGATCTGGGCCTACCTGGACTTTCCTTAACAAATTATCCTATGCCTGCCAAGTTCCGCTGGATGCCGATGTCCAGGCTGTTTTGGAGACATAGGGGCAACATTATTTTGGCACAGCTCCAAGCACGTAGACTCTCAGACATGTTCAACGTCCTTTCCTCATTCCCTTTGTCTTTGTTCCAAATCTGTAAATCTGTGGAACTACTTTCCCTTCCTTCCGATACATGCCCACTTCAGAAACTGTAACCTCGTGTTTTCTACCAAATCTCATCTTGTAAAGCCCTCCAGTTTTTAGTATTCCTCAACACAAAAGGTCCTGTACAGTAAGACCAATGGCCCAGTGAAATGTAAAACGTTAGCCTGCAAGCTGTTTTAACATAACCTAACAAATTAAACATAATCATAAGTGGTTCTTCAACTTCATGAAAATGCATTAAAACAATAGTCATAAGGCCACATGTTTGGGGAGGAATCCCTCATTATATGCAACACTCAAAACAGAAGAAGAAAGCATCTCTTACTCAGTGGGTCTGATCTCCACTCCGCTGATCATGATAGAAATGTTGTACAATCCAATTGGTAGTGGGGGCAGGACCACTTGTACCCCAGATGATGATTGCCCTTTGACCTCCGCCAGAGTACTTTGAACTGTGACCTTGACTTCCTGATCAGCATAGTCCTCAAAGCGTAGCATTCTGATCTCCAGTACCTGGCCACCTATGGATACATCACATATGGAGCAAATAGTTCAGTCTTGGAAGGTACAACTAGGAGAGGCCAAAACAATCATTACAGTACTGGCACTGTAGTATATACACATGAACCTGCCAGCCAAAGTATACATGATCAAGTGTTATTTATTCACATTCATTATTTGACATGCACATTCATAACACACAGTACTCTACAAACCTGTGAATCATACATCAAGAGTAATGATCATCCATCCCAAGGAATGAGAGGCTGGTGCACTAATTGGCACTAATTGATTGAGCTAAGATGCCAGAGTCGAAGGAAGAGAGTAAGTGAGTGAGTGAGTGAATGAGTGAGAGAGAAAGAGAGAGAAAGAGAGAGACAGAGAGAGAGAGAGAGAGAGAGAGAGAGAGAGAGACAGAGAGAGAGAGAGATGGAGACTTGGGAGTCACAGATAGAATCCCAGCAAAGATTCCTTATTTCAAGTCTTCGCTTAGTCCAAGATTAAGTTGTCAGAAGCAACACTTGTTATTGAGAGAGCTATGGCAGCACAGGTGTAGCAAGCAGGAGGATTAAAAACAACAACTTTGTATTGTAGTGTGCATTTATATAGGGCTAAGCCCCCACCCTTTCACCCACTAGGAGCCCGACTAGTGCTTCCATTCTCCGTTTACATTTTGGGGTGACTTCTAGTGGGTCAGATTGATTTTGTAGCTCAAGTGTTTATTGGTAGCCACTGGAAGCCTTGTACCCTGCAGGATATTAGGAACAACAAAGAATTGTAAAGAAAACGATGGTAAAAAATGAATGACACATGGGGTAGAGTGGTATGTTATGCCCTGATAGTTTGTGGCACATTTTAGTGTATTTCAAAATGCTTGACCTGTGTTGGTAATAAGGTAGAGTAGAAACCTGTGCCTGGTAGTGAATTAAACCTATGCAAATATACAAACGTGTTTTAATATTGATGCATTTGTACAGTGCATTACTCTGGGCTATTCTTTGGTTACCAGAACCTAAACTTTCAATAATCTGGACCATAGAAAATGTCTGATATATGGGAAGGCCTCATGAAGCAAGACACAGACAACAGATTCAAAGTTCACAACAAAATAATGTATTAAAGTAAATATCAGGATGGTAGAAGGTCTAACTTGCCCTATGATGAGGTGGGAAACTAAGGCAATTCTGAGTGAAAGAGTTCACTGTAAAACTTTGACTGTGTCCGAAACCTTTCCTTGCCCTCACAAATAGAGCTAAACAACATGTACGGATGTCAATAATCAAAGAAATGGTGATCAACACAAAGTTCTGAGCTTCTTCCAGCTTTCAGCTTCCGTTTCAGCTCCCCTTCCCCAAGTTCAAAAAAGGTCTATAAAAAGTCTCAAGATTAGCTTTCTGAAGTTCAAAGCAGTTCCACAAATCCTTGGGGTTGCCTTTCCCCAAGTTCGAGGCAACACAGTTCAAAAGAGGAGGGTCTTGAGGCTCTGTCGTCAACAAAGCATTTGTAGTTCCTGAATTCTCAGTTCATCAAGTCTCAGGGTTCCCTCCCCCAAGACTTCAACGTAATAATTGATAATGGTTTCAATCTTTCAAAGTTCAACACAACTCCAGGCCAACTCCAGACTAACTTGACCCTCCTTGTGGTTTATCTCACCAGCTCACTTATAGTCCTCCTTCTTGGTATATTTCACAATGTCGTTGGTTTTCACCATTGAGGGATCTCTGGTCTAGGTGCCATTGTCAGACCAAATGGTCTACCCATCTCAGTTTGCGCAACCAGACCCCCTATGCTCTTCAACCCACACAGGTTCTTCTGTATTTGCCCCTGTGTCCGAATTCACCTTCACTTTGCTCCTTTTTGTCATCCTTGTGACTTTATATGCAGGTTCATACTCTCCTGGCTTCTCCTGGCTAGCCTCTTGGCTTTGCCATTATGTGTCGCACATCTCTTGTTAGTCTTTGGCCTTGCCGCACTGCATCCATTCATAACAGTTCCCTTGGAGGGGGTCTTATGTATTCCCTACCTTTCTGTCACACTCTGTCACTCACTCTTTTCCGTAGGTTGCTTTAAAAAGGAACTTTCCCTTTTGGCTTTCATCCACTATTAACTGTGCCCATAAAGTTGTTTCAATTCAACATTCAGCATGTGTAGTTTTGCTTTATTTCAATGTTTCATTCAGTTTGGTATTCAATATATATGATTCAATTTGTCTTCAAGTTTTCATTCAGTTAGGAGTTCAAAATGCATAGTTTAACTTACCTGCAAGTTTTCATTCAGTTTACAATTCAATATATATATATATATTATACAGCACTTTGGTGTTCATGTGTAGCACCTAAGAGCGCCCCAAGCTTTGAGTGACATCTCTTTCCACTCTCGCGTTATGGGTGCTTCTGGTTTCTATTCTGCTTCACTGGTGAGCAGGCCGGTCTGCGTGAGCCCTGCTCGCATTCCAGGTGCTTCAGAGCACATGCCGGCAGCCCTGCTCCTCTCCATGGACGCAGACAGTGTCCTATCTCCCTTCTGCTTTCCTCGACACAGATCCCCTGCTGGTCGCTCCCACACAGGCCTCCCTTTTTCTCCTTCTGCTGTTCCATGGGTCTCCCTTTATACACCTGCAACCATTTGGCAGGTTGCAGGTTTGGATTTTCAATTGGGCTTGCCAGACCATAGTTAAAGGGACATGCCCTACTTTCAAAGCACTCTGCTTGCATATTCTTCGTCCCGGTACCAGAGTGTTGAAATGAAGTTTAATGTTCATTACTCTTGGCCGCCTCTTCCTCGTCTCAGTACTGTCAGAGGTGAAATGTGGGACAATGAGGGGAGCTGTTTTGCAATAACCTATAAAGGTCAGGGGAGGGTTAGGTTGATCATCAATAGGGAAACAGGGATACCATGTCCCGCCTGCAGGCACCCCACTCCCAATCCCAATCCCCAAGGACCCACCACCCAGGTGATCCTCCCACTAAGTCGATTCCATGTACCAGCGTCACAATGCCTTATGGCTGTTTGTGCGCTTTATAAATGCAAATAAATAAACTGGGTATTGTAGTATCGCGTAGCTGGTGTTGCGGGGCTGCCATTCCAGAATGGGAATGTGACAGTTAGAAAGGGAGATGCGAGGGACGAACTGTCGGTTAGAGAGAGGAAAAACAGCTATTTCCGCCACTCTGTTCATATCCCCATTAGTGTAGTATGTAAAATAAATACAGTTAAAAATCTACATGTACCTGCTTGTTTCAAGTAGCGAGGAGGAGTCCTTAGTGGAAGAGACTCGATTGCAGCGATTGACTGCAGCAGCATTATGTCAGGTGAGGGGTCCCCAGGCTGCTACCCATTGACGGATCAGTGTGGCGGACAGCTGTAAAAGTGTAGCAGAGCAGCCGCTAGTGTGGGGTAAAGCGAAATTGAGGTCCTGCAGTTGCCGCCTGAGGCACCCGTAATCTGCCTCAGAGGAAAGAACGTATGAAGTGTGACATCATCACGCGACGTGCAGCCATTTTGTAAAGCCAGGCAAAGTGAGCAAGCAAGCATACAACAGGCTACCCTGCTCCTCTTTGTCCCAGTGGATTTACATTTTGTTTTTTTTGTATCTCGTTGAAAAAGCCTGACAAGTATACATTGGAGGGAAATAAGCATAAAAGTAGTAAGCATAAAACTGTGGAGTAACAAGAACAGGAAATAAGACAGAGAAACAGAATACTATTTCAGAGAAAGGAAGCAGTCAAGACGGTTGATTTTGGTGGGGCTGGAGACATGTCTATACACAGTGTCACACCACCTGCTATGTTTTTGCCTGAGGTAGGGGAGACTGTTTTACCTTGGAATAGATGGCTTAAGTATTTTGAACATTATGACAATGTTGTGTGTGGCACAAATGACAGTGTTGAAAGAAAGAAATCATTATTTTTGCATTGTCTGGGTCCAGCCGGTCAGGAGAAATATGAAGATCTGCCTGATCTGACAGCTGCATAATTTCAGAATGTGGGGATATGAACGAGTGTGAAAAATGCATAGTGACAATTAACAAACATTATGAAAAGAAACTGAGAACCATTCTTGAACGATATAGATTTGGAAAGAGGACACAAGAAGTAGGGGATAGTGTTGAACAGTATATAACATCTCTCAGGAAATTAGCCAGAACCTGCAAGTTTGGTCAACAGTTTGAAGAGAGATTAAGGGATCAGTTCATGTTGGAATATAGTAGTGCCAAGGTTCATGAAAGACTGTGGGCTGAGGATGATCCACCCTTAGATGTAGTTCTATGGATTGCCAAGGAGGTGGAGCATACCAAACAGTGTGTTAGGACTCTAGAAGACAGGGTGAAAGAAGTCTCAGTGGAATCAGAGGCGGCTGTCAATACGCTGCAAACTACACAAGAGGAAATTGGAGCTAGTGTGGGCACTTCTAATCCCAGCATGAGGCGAAAGAATGATACGAGAGTACCCACGTTTGCGAGGTACAGTGGAGAAAATCGAGATTCAAGAGAAACCATAAGAGGTTGTGGTTACAATTGAGGATATAGCACAGAATTATGCCAAGGCCAAAGCAGCCAACGAGGGAGAGGTTGCATCACAACATGCTTTAAATGTGACAGTCCATCACATTGGGCCTATAGTCCTGCCTGTCCTACTTTAAGAATAATCTGTAGGAATTGCAATGGGAGAGGCCACCTAGCCAAATGCTGCAGGAGTAGAGGAAATATTATGAATTGGATTGGGAATGAAGACAGTGATGAAGGGGAGGAATGTGTGTTGGCAGTTAGTGGTGTGGATGAATAAGTGGAGAGCCCAAAGACCATCATAATGGTGAATGGAAAAGTGATCAAGATGATGGCAGACTTGGGGGCCCAGTATACACTTATTCCAGAAGTGGTGTGGAAGGAAATTGGACCAGAGTCGTTACATGAAGTGGACATTAAGCCCAGAGCCTATGGGGGTGCAAAAATTGAGATCATGTGTTGGTTCAAGGCTATGCTTGGGTTTAAAGACAGATCAGCAGAAGGAAGAGTGTATGTTTCAAAGAAGGGAGCATCACCATTACAGAGTTGGGCACACCAGCATTTACTCAAGGTACGGCTTGATGCCAGTGCGGCGGAATCAGTATATGCGGTTGAGTCAGCTGAGATGGACAAAGGAAAAATTAGAAGGGAGATATAGTGATGGAATTGGGTGTGTCAAAGGTTTCACACACCGAATTCAACTGAAGCAAGAGTGTAGGCCCGTGGCACAGAAGCTTAGAAATGTACCAATAGCTGTGAGGGACGAAGTAAAAAATGAACAGGGCAATCTGGAAGACCAAGGGATAATAGAAAGGATTGATGCTGCAGAGTGGGTGTCGCCACTCGTAATCGTGAGGAAGAGCTCAGGAAAAGTGTGGGTGTGCATTGATCCAAGAGAGCTTAATAAATGTATTGTCCCAGAGAGACATCCACTGCCCAATATTCGAGAACTGCTTTCAACTATGGGGTCTGTCAAGGTCTTTTCTACACTGGATCTCACCGCTGCCTATCATCAGGTAAAGCTACATAAAGAGTCGAGACATCTGACGGCTTTTATCACACCAGAGGTCTTGTATCAATATCAGTGGATGCCCTTTGGATTAATATCGGCGGTGTCAGTGTTGCAGAAGGTAATGTATCAGATATTCTATGAGGACGAAAGTGTGATTTTCTTTCAAGATGATATTCTTATATATGCTGACACTGAAGAAGAGCAAAACAGAAGGTTAGAGAAAGTCTTTAACAAGTTGTATAATGTGGGGAAGACACTCAGGAAGGAGAAGTCGAAGATTAACATAAATGAAATTGAGTATTTCGGGCACGTTATATCAAAGGATGGTATCGCACTGAAAGCAGAGTTGACAACTGCAATTGAGGATATGGCCATTCCAAATGCAAAGAACAGCTCAGAACCTTCTTGGGCATGGCTGAGCATTACTCAAAGTTTGAACAAGGTTTCTCAGATCACACAGTGATGCTTCGAGATTTGATGAAGATGAACAAAACATTAGCATGGAGTGAAGAATGCGTGGAGGAATTTCTATACATCAAGAATGCTTTGAAAACGGCACCAGCATTGAAGAATTATGTGCGGGGAAGATGCACTGGGATAACAACAGATGTGAGTTATGTTGGTTTGGGAGCAGTTTTAACACAGGTGCATGAAGGTCATAGCATTTGCATCACGCTTACTTAAAGGGGCTGAGAAGGCATATGCAATGATAGAGAAGGAAGCTCTTGCCATACTGTGGGCAGTGAACAAGTTTAGATGATTTGTGTGGGGAATAAAATGTAAACTGCACACAGACCATAAACCGCTTGTGGAGGTGTTTTCTATGAAAGGCCGGGATAAAATGTCAGGCAGAATAAGAAGATGGGTCTCCAGGTTGCAAGAATTTAATTATGAGATAACGTATATTCCTGGTGTGAGGAACTATGCGGCGGACTGTCTGTCAAGTATGACCAATCGTGAGGAAGAAGATGGGGATGAAGATGAGCAACAGGAGATGATATATGAGATTTACAATAAGGCCTTATCAAAGCAGGAGTGGACAGATAAGATGAGCAAGGATGCCAAAATGTTATTTATGATGGAAAATCTTGATAAAAGTGTTGTGCCAATGAAAACGAGTTCAAGAAGTAGGAGCTGAAGGTTTTTGGAGTGTAGGGGATAGCTATGCATTCAAGATGATTACCTGATGAGAGGTGATAAACTGATACCCCGGAGGGGATCAGGGAGAAGATTATACTACTGGGACATGAAGGCCATCAAGGCATTGTTAAGACCAAGCACAGGATAAGGAATACATATTGGTGGTCGGGATGCGATTTGAAATGTCAGAAACTGTATCCTTTGCAGTAACTGTGATAAGGGGTGCATGGTTGAAAGGTATCCTATGGTTCTGACGGATGTACCAGACAGGCCTTGGAAAAAGTTATCTATTGACATTCTAGGCCCTGTGTGGATGGAATGCTATCAGACTTATTGTGTGGTGATTATTGACATGTTGACAAGTTGGGCGGCGTTGAAGATGATGTTGAGTGTGTCTACGAGGGGGGTTGTTGAGTTCTTGGGAGTAGTGTGTGGTTGTGACGGTTATCCGGACGAGATTCTGACTGATAATGGGACCCAATTTACATCTAAGGAGATGGGGGGGTATCTCAAGGGGAAGTCCATCACTCACAGAGCCAGTACCATATATCATCCTCAGACCAATGGCATTGTGGAGAGGTACAACAGGGTGATAAGGGAAGCGATTAGGTGGGCTTGGTCCAATGGGAAGGATTGGAGAGAGGTGGTGAGGATGACAATTGTTGCACATAGGTTTAACTCGCACAGTACAACTGGGGTGTCTCCTTTTGAGCTCAGTAGGGGGAGGAGAGATAACACCAAGTTGTTTTCGGGATGGATGAGTGGAGTGATGGGAATGAAGGTGACTCTGGGTGATGTAGAAGTGAAGATCAGGAAGAGCCAGTTTAACAATAAGTCTTTGCAAGACAACAGAAGATTCAGAGCAGCTAAGGTTCCCCATGTGTGATGCTGGGTGAGGATCAAGTTGCCAGAAGTACTAAGGGTTGATGGTGGTAAATGGTCTAAGCCCATTGAAGTGATTTAGGTTTTCAAACATGCGGTAAGAAGGAAGGATGGGAGAGTTTGGAATAATGGTAGAGTGATGGTCATGTCTGGTAATGGCAGTGTGAGGGGTGATGAAAGAGTGTGCAAAGGAAAAAAAAGATTCATCGTTGCCAGATATACCAGATACCTCGAGGATGACGTCGGCATCAACATCAAGGTTCGGGAGGAGTTATCGGAGACCAAGACACCTGGTAGACTTTGCAGAGTGAGGAGTGTCTTGTGGAAGAAGGAGGATGTATAGTATTGTGTAGCTGGTGTTGCAGGGCTGCCGGTTCAGATTGGGAACGTGAGAGTTGGAACGGGAGATGCAAGGAACGAGCTGGCAGTTGGAGAGAGGAGAAGCAGGTGTTTCGCTGCTCCATTCATATCCCCATTAATGTAGATACATAGTGTAAAATAAATACAGTTATATGTACCTGGTCTCTTCAGGTATACACCTACAACTTCGAAAAACAATGCTTCAACCAATAAATCCAAACAACTAGAAGCATGTTCTTGCAAAATATGTAGATGGCTGTTGTTTTACCGGCAGTGCTGCTGGTGTTCCTGCTCAAGGACAATACAACTGGATTCAAGGATGGGTTGTATTCAAATGCGTTCATGAGAAATGTAGACTGGTTTCCATGAACAGTCACAGTGACATTGACAACATCATCTTCTTCAGCCTGCAAGAAAATACGAAATCAGAAAAAGCTCAAAAGGATACAGTGTATGTCAATCTTTTGAGAATAATCTCATATAAATGATGAAAATGTATATTGTACTATACCTTATAAAGAACCAAAAGAAGATATGTCAGGGATCAACATACACATTTACGACCACAATTGCATAAGAATTATTTTGTATGATAAGTCACACTTAAATAGGGCATACATTGCCTACAGAAATACCTTACACGCTTTATGACAAATCCATTTGTCTTCAACCATTTCTTTTGACGTCCGGTAATCAAAGTTAATGTTTCTCAAAGGAATCATTTTACTGACACCTTAATCCAAGTTTGCACCAACACCATGGACCACTGGTTTATCAGGCGCCCCGCGACCACAAGCCCTAGGAGGGGCACGCTTGGGCATGAAAAAATAAAATAAAAATTAACAAAAAAATGAATGGCAGACCCTACACCATGACATGGAAGACTCTGTGGCATGGGGTGAGGGAGCACTAAGAATTAAAAAGGAAATAGTTTCTTTTTGAAGTCACTCTGCCTGCATAAAGAAATTATTTCCGTTATGGTTCGGTCCTTTAACAGAAATAATTTCTTTATGAAGTCAGAGTGACTTTCAAAATAAACCATTTGTTTTTGAAGTGATAGGGCCCTCCCCGCCCCCATGACATGGAGGCCTCAAGATCCTCTGCAGATGACGGGAACAAGCGTTCCTGACTGCTCTAGGGAGCTGAAGGCCTTGTTGCCTGGACCAATGGATTAAAGGTAAGAAAAGTCTCACCCTAAGTTACGAGGGGAATCCAGACGTGGACCCCTTGCTCACTATTCTTAGAGAGGAACAGCTACACCCTACTGATGAGATTCAACCAAACTGAAACACGTGTCTGGGGTTGCTGTTAGTACTCTTGTTCAGAGGAGAATTGCCTAGAATTGCTAATAACCGGGCCTTTGTTAACAGTAAAACCCAGGTGCAGTTTAACATCTGTGTCCTGTTCTGTCCGGAAACAGCTCTGTAGGTCAGCCAGGTTGAGTCAACATAGCCCACCATTTTGTTGGGAAGGGATGAAGCCCAATCAGCTCAATGGTGTCGCGCCACTGCTTGTGTTTAATGCCTTGATTCCTCATTGGTAATCTTCATTACTCCAAGCACTATTCTTGGCTCATACACAGGTACTGGAATGAGGCAAAGGGACATGGAGGTAATGCCTGACTTAGTTACCTGTAATCTTCACTACTCCTTGTCCAAACCTTCCTCATCCCAGTACTTACCATTGAGGGAAGGTGATATGATATGATATGGCATTTATAATGCGCCTATACACAAGTGTTTCAAGGCGTGACGAGGCAATGGAGGGGGAACAGATGGAAGACAGACATTGATCTTACTAGGCCAGGTGTCATTCAGATTGCACAAGTGCAAGGGGAGGGGGAAAGGGAAAAAGTGCGGGAGGAGAAGGAGGGGAAAGTGCAGTACATAGGATAATAAAATAACAGGATAAATAAAAAACAGCCAGCTGGTAGCAAGTGCAGGGTGAGTGCAGACATAAGTGCTGGTGGGGGGGACTGTAGGGATACAGAAAACCGGCCCCAGGTGCAGTGGTTGCCAGGGAAGCAGTGCAGGCAGGCAACAGGCAGGGCTTGGGCCCGAGAACAGAAGGCTTGCCAGGTAACCAGTGCAGTCTCAGTATCTGCCAGGAATTCAGCAGGGGAGAGGGGGAGAGAAAGCAGAAGCAATGAGGAAGGTTTTAAGGTGCTTCCGGAACCAAAGATGGTTCTCTTCAAGTTTCAGGGAGGCAGGGAGGCTGTTCCAGAGGGAAGCCCTGTTAGACAGAATCATATGCAGTACCCTTTGGGAGCACCACACACAATTAAGACTACAAGAGACAGTGCAAATTCACCTTTGGTACAAGCCTGTACTACACAGTAAAGTGGTAGGGATGGCTGAGCAGCCAGACTTATCTCTAGAGTAAAGTGAGCAGTACCATTAGTTACACATAGGACAGCAATTACCATGGTTCAAACAAACACTGACTCACAGTTTCTGAGTAAAAGAATATACATTTATTTACACATCAGTTGAACAATAATTCACTAAAGTAAAGCAGGAGAAAAATCACACTATTAATATACTACACAACACGCAATAGATTCTGGACAAGTTAACCACAAAATTAAGTGGGAGCAAAATGGCACTCCAGCAATTTAAAAGGGAGGGAAAGACAAGGCACCAACAAGTAAGTAAGCAGGGCAATCTAGAAAAGGCAACTACAGTGAGGAAATCCAATCAAGAGGCCTGGGCCAAAGTCTATGGACCAAAGTCTTTGCAGAGGATCACACAGTTCAGAGTAGTTTGCGGTTAAGTCTTTGCCAGGAGTTCAGAACTAAGTTGGTTGGGCGAAAATGTTACTTTAAAGAATAGAGAAGGACAAGACCTCGGATTGGCGAAAGATTTCAAGCACTTTGAGCGCGGTCAGACAGAACAAACAACAGGGTTTCAACAGTTCCTTGAGTGGAGAAGAAGGCTGTAGCTGAGGCAGATGTTCCTGGCAAGTCCTGCAGCTCACGGTTCCTGAAGCGACTGATGGACTGACACGAAGTAGGAAGACTGTAGGGTCCTGCACTGCCCAGGGAAGAAACCAGCAGCAGAGCAAAGCAACAAATAAAAGGTGCGCTCCCTAAAACCCAAGCAGGGTCCGGTTTTCCTGGCTATCCGGTTCACAGTAGCTGTGCACAGTAAATTCGACCAGAGGAGGGAGGCCTGGCTTGCTGTTTGGCGAACTGGTTGGTCCAACCAGCTGAAGGGGAGAAGATTCCTTGTGGATCTTCGCTGTCGTCCAAGTTTGGAGATTCGGACCCACAGCAGGGCTTCACCGGGAGGTTCAGTCGTGGTAGAGGTCCTTTTTTGTCAGCTTCCCTTTGGTTCTCTCGATCCAGTGGTGACTCTGCCTTCTCAGTCCCAGAGACCTGCTTTTTATGCAGTTTTCCCCCATTCACGCAGTCTGGCTGTCAATCACACAGCAGGGTGGATGTCCCAGCGGGACAGTCACCACAGCCAATCATACAGAGTGCGACATGGGTCTCCAAGGGGACCCTGGGCAGGGAATCTCAAACCCCCCCCTCACATCCTGTGCCCCTCAGACATTCAGGCACCTAAGGAGGGCTTGTGTGCAGAAGCCTGCCAAAGGACAGCGAACAAAGGAAACAAACCTTGTTTGGCGCGCTGTAAGTGACTCCAATCCAGCACTCCAACTCAGTCAATGCCTAGTCTGGAATGCCCAATGGAAGCCCTTATTTATATATTTTTATGTTAAAGTTCTTTAAATCTGGATGATGAACCCTTATATAACGCATCTCTCTTTCAATCCCCCTGACCTCACTGAGTCAAGAAGTAGGTTTGTTTTGCAAATTAAAAGGTTTATTTGAAGAATTAAACAATATATATATCACACTTTCATGAACAAAATAATATCTGAATAGCACACTTATGAATATGACAATGATCAGCAATGGGTAATATTACAATATCACAATCTCTTTAATCAGTAAGGAGTAGGAATAGGAAGGATAAGGTAGCAGAGAATACTTCTATGGTTCACGGAAATGCAAGATGGAAAGAATGCAGCACAGAAATAAACTTGATATGGTTTCAATCAAAAGACAATAAGATTACTTTTTCCCCTTTTATTATTCACTCCCCACACTATGCAATATGAAGAGGTAGAAATGAGGGCACACAGGTTTCAAGAATGAAATCAATAATGCAATTCAGTCCTAGTTCCCCCAGCAAGCTTAGAGAGACACAGGAATGATTTTAAAACAGGCAAAAATACTGTTGAATGTGATTGTCATGAAAGGGGAAATATGCTAAAATGATTTTAATTCACTACAAGAGATTCAGGATAAGTGATCGTTACTTTGGATTGGTTCAGGTCAACACTAGCAATGAATCATGAATGATTATCAAATTGAAAACGAAATTCAGCAGTTGCAAACAAGAAACAGCTATTCTAACATGTGTTGAAATTGAGCTAAATTACAATTCGCTGCAATTTTTCTGCATGCGTAAATCGTGATTATGGAACGAATATAATGAATTAGAATTTTCTGGGTTTGTTGGAAAGCTCAGGATCTTAGCTTTAAGATGACAGTTAAATTACGGTTCTAGGACGTGCGGTTCAAAAGTTATGGAGGTTTTTGTGAAGGTAGATTTTCAGAAATAAAGTCAAGATTTCATATTGACAGATTGCGCTTTACAGATTTGGAATCAACAGGATGGACACATGATTCTATAATGCAGTTCTGGATAGGTTAAAATGGTTGTAGTAAGATTACTTTAAACTAAGGGATGGGTTATGGACAGTTCTAGACTAAATACTCACTCCTATGCTTTAGAATGGAGTGGGCCTCGTCAAAGACTGGTCAAGGGTTTGGCTTCACTCTCCACCCGACAGGTCTCGGGCACTCTGGTCTGCGTTCAGCACTGCACGGCGGTCGGCGGCCTCTTGGACTGGATCTGTCGGGTCTGGATACAGCACTGCTCTCTGGATCTAGATCTGGGTTCTAACACAAGGTTCTTAGCTAGAACAGCAAAACAGCTCAGCCAGGCTGTTGGATTTTGAGATGCCCCTTGGAAGTTTAGGGGTTAGAATCAGGTTGCTAGATTCTGAGGCCTGCTGCAAAGAGTTCAGCTTTGGGTTAGGCCTCTGCTTCAGGGTTCTAGAGCTTGGTACTAGAGTCTGGTCTCTGGATCTATCTGGATTCTGGAGTCTTCCGTCAGGGTGCTGTGCCAAGAATAGTGGAGTAGTGAAAAAGAGAGTGTTTTTCATCTGTCCTAGCAGTCCTTATTTACGTGTTTCCAAAGTGGGTGATAGGCTGATTCTCTATGCCCAACCCTCTAAGGATTTTATAGGTTAGAGGATTCCCTGTCCCCTGACTGGAGAAAGAATCAGCGTGTCAGAATGAGTCAGAGTGATGCTGTGTTTATGGCTTAACTGAAATCCCTTCCCTTTGCTTTTTCATAGAAAATCATTTTTTCCCAAAAAACATATTTCCCAGATACACAAGTTGTTCATAATACATATACACATCACAGATTAATTAAGGCATGTCTCTGTTCAAGTCCCATGTTCCTACGAGCTTGGGTTCAGAAATGACAACATTTTGCGCTTTTGGTGGGTTTCCCAATATTCATTCTGCTCCAAATTTGATACATGCATGCATATCCTCTCTGAGCATATTACTGTAATGTCTTATGTTCATATCAAAAACACTGCAGCTACAATGTTAATAATTCCGGGGTTTGGTCTCAGAACATCACACTGCGTCCAGCTTAGTCTTAAATAGTGAGGGAATTTTTCATTTTAAGAACTTCAAAATTTCATATTTTTGGCAGCTTGGTACACTTTGTTATAAGCATTTTTATAAAAACATACATTTGCATTCAATTCAATTCACACAATGGTTTGTCTCTGCCTCCAGGATCTGGCTGCCTCAAAGGTCACATGTCCTGTCTCTCCCAGAGCAGTTGTTGACCAGTTACACCCAAATCAGCATATTCCTATTCATCCCAAGGTCCCCATTGTCTTCCTGAGAGCAGCAGGCCAGGGTGCCACTCCCCAGTTCCTGTTCACATCAGCTTGTCAATCTCTTGGCCTGGGGCAGGGGAAGTCTCCTTTGTCCAGGGATAAAGTGTGGAATTTGTTTGATCAGTGTGGGAAACCTTTAACTCTGCAACCAATGTCTACAAATTGTCTTTTCTTATGATATAACCCACATTTTTAACACATACATTAATCAATTGCTTCCTTCAAGCCTTTTCAGAATATAGTTTCAAATTGTCTCCATCCCTTAGGCTTCTGATAGCAAGTATTTCTTTGGCATAGTTTGGGGTTCCATGTCCAACTTTACAAAGAAAATGGTTTTAAAACACCGGCTTTCTGGTAGAGGTGAGTACCGGTATTGCACCCATTTTTGACAGCTGTCTTTCCATCAGTATCTTTAAAATAGGATCTTGATCTGAGAACATATGATGTTCATCAACACTCTGAGGTCCTCTTTACCAATGTAATCGGAATCCGTCAGGGGAAAGTTCTCAGGGTCCTCAATGTGTTGATAAAACTTACCAATTATATATCACCCTTTTGAGTCGTAATCAAATCAGCATCTGGGGTCTCCTTACTCCATTGTGCAGTTGAAAGCTCATTGTGAGCATTTGTCTGGGACCTAGAGATAACAGTGACCTGGATTTCACCCAACAGGGACTCAATCTCAATTAGATCCCCTTGGATGGCCCCAGTTTTGGCCAGCGATCAGCTAAGTCATTTCCAGTTTTGTCTGGTCCCTCTACTTTGGAATGACCCTTGATCTTTTTCCAGTAGATGGTCATCCCATCCGTAGTGACCAGATCATCAATATTTTGAATTAACTTCCCATGTTTCCAGGGTTTGTTATAAGCACATAACATGCCTCTGGTTTTCCAATTAACCAGGTGTTCCACGAACCCGTTCCGTACATAATCCGAATCTGTGATTATGACCAGTTTGTGGAGTTGATGTTGGACAGCAGTGAGGATGGCTTGATGCACAGCCATCAACTCTGCCACCTGACTACTTCGGGGGCCAATCTTGTACCCATCGGAGGGTTCTGGGGACTCATTCACCCACGCATTCCCTATGCCGGCCATAAGTTATTTTTCCCCGTTGTTGTCAACATGGTAAGAGCATCCATCCACATAGACAGTGGACATTCCCTCACACTTGTCTTCTTCAAAGACTTTGTGTGGGGAATTGAGGTATGCCTCCCTGTTGTCCTTGATTTTTAGACTTTCGTCCTCGGCACAGTTTTCTCTGGCACAATCATGCAAGTCAGCCAGACCTTGCGCAAGGGGACTCTTCTTGTTTTGGCCATATCTGATCTCCAAAGGAAAGCCTTGCATTGACAAAATCCAGGAAGTAATTTGGGAATTACTCACATTTCCGGCCCAGATTCTGTCACTTTGGAGATATTGCAGGGGCTGGTGTGGAGTCTCCACTATGATGTGTTCCCCTGGATAAACGGGCGGTAATTCTTCAATGCCCACACCGTTGCCAGGAGTGCCCTCTCACAATAGTTGAATTTTTCCTCCACAGCGGATAAACTTTTACTCACATAGGAGATTACTTTATTGACCTTGTCATGCTTTTGGTATAATACTGCAGTCAAGCATGTATTAGAGAACCATGTCTCCAAGAAGAACTCCTTGTTTCTGACAGGGTAAGCTAGGCAAAGTGCTTGTGAGAGGCTTCTTTTGAGTTGTCTTACTGCCTCGGATTGTTCTGGACCCCATTCCCACTTGATCCCCCCTTCAAAAGATGAATCAGGGGTCTGGTGATCTCTGCGTAGCCCTCAATTAACTTTCTGCTGTAATTTGTCAGTCCAAGGAGGCTCTGTAGTTCCAGCAGAGTTGTGGGGTGTTTCAGTTTCTGGAATGCTTCCACTTTCTTTTCCTGGGGACAGAGACCCTGAAGAGTAATCTCATGCCCCAAGAAATTAACACAGGTTCTACACCACTGTGCTTTCTGAAAGGAAAGTTTTGCTCCGGCGGCCCTCAACTGTGTCAGAACATAATGGATTTCCGCTATGTGTTCCTCCACAGTTGATCTTTTGATGAGGACATCATCTACATAGGCCAGGTTACCCCTCGCACCCAGGTCGGGCATGGCCTTATGTAGAAAAATGTTGAACTCATTACCGGAGTTGAGGTATCCGAAGGGAGTCTTGGCCCCCAGAGGTAAAAGCCAGCTTGTATTGGTCCTCCCTACTGACAGGTACAGTCCAGTATCCATTGGTCAGGTCTATTGCATTGAATACCTGTGACCCCTGGATCTGGGCCAGCCCTTGGTCAATGTAGGGAAGAGGCCATCGGGAAGTATGGACCCATTTGTTGAGCTCCCTAAGGTCGGCGCAGAGTCTCCACTGGCCGTTTGGCTTCAATATCCCCAGCACCGGATTATTGAAGGTGCTGTGGACTGGACGGATTATCCCACGGGACTCAAGATTCTTTATTATTTCAGTAAGGGACTCCATTGATGTGAGAGGCAAGCATTATTGCTTTACAAACACGGGAGTCTTGCCAGGGTCCGTGGGAATTGTTGTGTGGATGTCGGTGCGACCACAGTCGTATGAGTCCACCGCAAAGAGATCTTGAAAATCCAAGAAAATTTGTTTCAACTTTTGCTTCTGCTCCAGAGTCACACAGGCTTCAGCTAGGTTGACTCTCTCTTCAACCATCTGCCTGAAGCCTGAAAAGACTTCTGGTTTCGCTATCTCAGCGGCCTCCTCCAGCTAGGTGGAGAAGTCCCTGGTCAGAGTGCTGATTTGGACTGGTGGCTTCAGGTGGGAAAGGCAGCCCTCATGGACCTGAAAAATCACCTCATTCCTCCCGAAGTCACAAGTCACATCTTCCTTGCCATAAGGGCAGGAAGTGTACACCAGGAAGTTCCCCCCATGCCGGGTAAAGATCCTGTCTGGTGTTGTGTTGTCATCACTGTCACTGTCAAAGCAGTCCTTGGGGATTGGTCCTAACAGTTAATTTCCTAAATCAATTGAAACATGTCGGCCATCAACCACCATTCCAATAATGGTGCCTGCGGCTAGAGTGATAATCCTTAAGTCGCTGTTATCCACCTCTATTGGAATGGTGTCATGTTCATTTCCTAAATCAATGGAAACATGTCGGCCATCAACCGCCATTCCAATAATGGTGCCTGCGGCTAGAGTGATACTCCTTAAGTTGCTGTTATCCACCTCTATTGGAATGGTGTCATGTTCCATTGACTAGTGGTGTTGGGTTTACCCCCAACCCTTGCTGTTGGAGAGAAGCATTTAGATGAAGATAAGCATCAGATTTTTCAATTTCTGTCCTCTTTCACTTCCAGGGAGAATTGTCGGGTCCTTTCTGGGATGGTGACTTCCTCTCCAATCTGAATTTCAACTGCATAAAGTAGCAATTGAGCTGACCTAAATGCTTTCTCTAGATCATCAAAGCCCATGGGATTATCTGCTAATCGGTACCAGGCTTTGAAGTTTATTAGGTCCAAACTAATGGCAACGCGATTGAGAATGTCACTGCCTAAGTAAAAGGCGGCAGTGACGTCTCGCACGACCCAACAATTATGGACTATGCTCTTGTTGCCTATGGAGATTTTGAGCATACACCTGCTTGGCAGGAGATGTTTGGAATTGGGTGCTTCCAAAACCATTTCCCATTTGTCTATCAGTTTGAATGTGGGAATGGCTGGATATTTTGGGAGATGGCGGAACATGGCTTTGCTGATGAAGATCTTACCGTTGTTCACACACACTTAGGCTAGAACAGAGTCCTTTCCTTCATTTAACTGAACAGGGATGAACAACTGCTCTCCAATTTGGTGATTATCAGCCAGGCTCTGAGCTGATTTCACATCTTTCTGGACTATTGCCGTGGGAATGTCTGATTGTGAAATGGTAAAGAATTTCAGAGTATCTCCTTCCAGTGTGGAATACCACCTTAAACTGGAAGGAAGGTTGATTTTCAGAAATAGAGAGGACCCCCCTATCACCAGTCTGTTGTCCTACTGCTATTACTGTCACGTCTGGAATTTGGTTGTTCTGGAAGTGAAATTCTACTTGGTCAGATTTTAGTTCAACCATGTGGCATGTGCCATTTAAACTAATATGGTTGACACTCTATTTCAATTTTATGGGTCGGCTAGTTTGAGTCTAGAGGACCTTGTTTACGCAATCTATTAGGGGTGACAACCTTCTCAGGAGGTCATTCCCTAGTAAACCAGGGGTGCCCTCTGGAGTCACTACTATGACCGGATGTTTCACCTTATGTCGCCCAATTTTAATGTCCAAATCCGCAGTCCCGTCAACGGGATATTTCCTTCCCGTCAAAGTTCTGAAGTTGTCCAGGAAGAGAGATGAGAGGAATTTGGTAATTCTCCCCCCTTCCTGAATTTAGTTAATCAAAGGCCTTTTTGGACAGAAGGGTAGCTTGGGACCCAGTGTCCACCAGTGCCAAAATCGTACCCTGCCCCTGTACTTGAACCGGGGCATAGTATCTTCCCTCCTTCTCCACAAGGGGGCACAGATAATGCACATTTTTGGACAACTGCTGGGCTAATTCTCTGGTCTTGGACAGGGAAAGAGAAGAGATTTGCCCAGAATTCTGTGGAGAGTCTTGGGAATCTGAAAGAAAAAGTTGGCAACTGGAGATAGGAGAAGTTTTGGGTTCCCCTGGTTCCGGTTCTGCCCCCCCCTTTTTAGAGGCAGTCACCAGAATGGGTTTGAACCAGGGGATTTTCTTGCTGTTGGTTCTGGGATAGGATGATGTGCGGCGCTAGCTCAGTCCCCACATCTACCAAGTCTGGATGTGAATCCTTTGGGACCCATTTTTACTTTGGGAGCAGTTCCCCCATCTCTGAAAGAGAAGATCCTTTTCCTAGGATCCTCTGAGGATCCCTCTCCTTCAAATTGGAAGATCTGTATCTCCTCCACACAATGGGTCTGTTTGGGTCCTTTGTTTCTCCTACCCCCCCTCTTAGTGGAAAAGAGTGTGTTTTTCATCTGCCCTAGCAGTCCTTATTTATGTGTTTCCAAAGTGGATGGGTAGGCTAATTCTCTATGCCCAACCCTCTAAAAAGGTGATAGGTTAGAGGGTTCCCTGTCCCCTGACTGGAGAAAGGATCAGCATGTCAGAATGAGTCAGAGTGATGCTGTGTTTATGGCTTAACTGAAATCCCTCCCCTTTGCTTTTTCATAGAAAATCAATTTGTCCCATAAAACATATTTCCCAGATACACAAGTTGTTCATAATACATATACACATCACAGATTAATTAAGGCATGTCTCTGTTCAAGTCCCATGTTCCTACGAGCTTGGGTTCAGAAATGACAACATTTTGCGCTTTTGGTGGTTTTCCCAATATTCATTCTGCCCCAAATTTGATAAATGCATGCATATCCTCTCTGAGCATATTACTGTAATTTCTTATGTTCATAGCAAAAACACTGCAGCTACAATATTAATAATTCCGGGGTTTGGTCTCAGAACATCACACGGCATCCAGCTTAGTCTTAAATCGTGAGGGAATTTTTCATTTTAAGAAACTCAAAATTTAACATTTATGTCAGCTTGGTACACTTTGTTGTAAGCATTTTTATAAAACATACATTTGCTTTCAATTCAATTCACACAATGGTTTGTCTCCGCCTCCAGGATCTGGCTGCCTCAGAGGTCACATGTCCTGTCTCTCCCAGAGCAGTTGTTGACCAGTTACACCCAAATCAGCACATTCTCATTCATCCCAAGGCCCCCATTGTCTTGGCTGAGAGCAGCAGGCCAGGGTGTCACTCCCCAGTTCCTCTTCACACCAGCTTGTCAATCTCTTGGCCTGGGGCAGGGGAAGTCTCCTTTGTCCTGGGATAAGGTGTGGAATTCGTTTGATCAGTTTGGGAAACCTTTAACTCTGCAACCAATGTCTACAAATTGTCTTTTCTTATGATATAACCCACATTTTTAATACATTCATTAAACAATTGCTTCCTTCAAGCTTTTTCAGAATATAGTTTCAAATTGTCTCCACCCCTTAGGCTTTTGATAGCAAATATTTCTTTGGCATAGTATGGGGTTCCATTTTCAACTTTACAAAGAAAATTGTTTTACAACGCCGACTTCTGGTAGAGGTGAGTATCGGTATTGAACCCATTTTTGACAGCTGTCTTTCCATCAGCATCTTTAAAATAGGATCTTGTTCTGAGAAAATATGATTTTTGCTGACATTGTATTGATGTGGATTCTTGCAGTAGAGTAATGTGGAACACCCAACAAAGAGGTTGGATCTTCTAGGTGATTTGTGAGCCAGGATTTTAGCAATTTTGACAATCAAGAAAACGGATTTTTGAAACTAGCTCTGTTTCTTTTGCAATCAGCATTGCTCTTTCCCAGTGGTTTCAGGCAAATAACAAGGGGGGTCCTGGGAGACTCTCTGCCAGACGTGAGTCCTGGTTACAAGAGCCTTAGCCAGAGTCTTTAGCTCACTATCTTTCACAGAGAAGAAATATCCCAAACATATCAGTCTTTGTCCTACCCTGGAGCAGTCCAGCACCGAAATAATAGGCAATTCTCCTCTGAACAAGAGTACCAACAGCAACCCCAGACACGTGTTTCGGTCTGGTTGAACCTCATCAGTAGGGTGTAGCTGTGTCTCTCTAAGAATAGTGAGCAAGGGGTCCACGTCTGGATTCCCCTAGTAACTTAGGGTGAGACCCAAAGTTACTTGAAATATTCAAATAACAAGGGGGGTCCTGGGAGACTCTCTGCCAGACATGAGTCCTGTTTACAAGAGCCTTACCCAGAGTCTTTAGCTCACTATCTTTCACAGAGAAGAAATATCCCAAACATATCAGTCTATGTCCTGCCCTGGGACAGTCCAGCACCGAAATAATAGGCAATTCTCCTCTGAACAAGAGTACCAACAGCAGCCCCAGACACGTGTTCCGGTCTGGTTGAACCTCATCAGTAGGGTGTAGCTGTGTCTCTCTAAGAATAGTGAGCAAGGGGTCCACGTCTGGATTCCCCTAGTAACTTAGGGTGAGACCCAAAGTTACTTGAAATATGCAAATAACAAGGGGGGTCCTGGGAGACTCTCTGCCAGACATGAGTCCTGGTCACAAGAACCTTACCCAGAGTCTTTAGCTCACCATCTTTCACAGAGAAGAAATATCCCAAACATATCAGTCTATGTCCTGCCCTGGGGCAGTCCAGCACCGAAATAATAGGCAATTCTCCTCTGAACAAGAGTACCAACAGCAGCCCCAGACACGTGTTCCGGTCTGGTTGAACCTCATCAGTAGGGTGTAGCTGTGTCTCTCTAAGAATAGTGAGCAAGGGGTCCACGTCTGGATTCCCCTAGTAACTTAGGGTGAGACCCAAAGTTACTTGAAATATGCAAATAACAAGGGGGGTCCTGGGAGACTCTCTGCCAGACATGAGTCCTGGTTACAAGAGCCTTACCCAGAGTCTTTAGCTCACTATCTTTCACAGAGAAGAAATATCCCAAACATATCAGTCTTTGTCCTGCCCTGGGGCAGTCCAGCACCGAAATAATAGGCAATTCTCCTCTGAACAAGAGTACCAACAGCAACCCAAGACACGTGTTTCGATCTGGTTGAACCTCATCAGTAGGGTGTAGCTGTGTCTCTCTAAGAATAGTGAGCAAGGGGTCCACGACTGGATTCCCTTAGTAACTTAGGGTGAGACCCAAATTTACTTGAAATATGCAAATAACAAGGGGGGTCCTGGGAGACTCTCTGCCAGACATGAGTCCTGGTCACAAGAGCCTTACCCAGAGTCTTTAGCTCACTATCTTTCACAGAGAAGAAATATCCCAAACATATCAGTCTTTGTCCTGCCCTGGGGCAGTCCAGCACCGAAATAATAGGCAATGCTCCTCTGAACAAGAGTACCAACAGCAACCCCAGACACGTGTTTTGGTCTGTTTGAACCTCATCAGTAGGGTGTAGCTGTGTCTCTCTAAGGATAGTGAGCAAGGGGTCCACGTCTGGATTCCCCTAGTAACTTAGGGTGAGACCCAAAGTTACTTGAAATATGCAAATAACAAGGGGGGGTCCTGGGAGACTCTCTGCCAGACATGAGTCCTGGTTACAAGAGCCTTACCCAGAGTCTTTAGCTCACTATCTTTCACAGAGAAGAAATATCCCAAACATATCAGTCTTTGTCCTGCCCTGGGGCAGTCCAGCACCGAAATAATAGGCAATTCTCCTCTGAACAAGAGTACCAACAGCAACCCCAGACACGTGTTCCGGTCTGGTTGAACCTCATCAGTAGGGTGTAGCTGTGTCTCTCTAAGAATAGTGAGCAAGGGGTCCACGTCTGGATTCCCCTAGTAACTTAGGGTGAGACCCAAAGTTACTTGAAATATGCAAATAACAAGGGGGGTCCTGGGAGACTCTCTGCCAGACATGAGTCCTGGTTACAAGAGCCTTACCCAGAGTCTTTAGCTCACTATCTTTCACAGAGAAGAAATATCCCAAACATATCAGTCTTTGTCCTGCCCTGGGGCAGTCCAGCACTGACATAATAGGCAATTCTCCTATGAACAAGAGTACCAACAGCAACCCCAGACACGTGTTTCGGTCTGGTTGAACCTCATCAGTAGGGTATAGCTGTGTCTCTCTAAGAATAGTGAGCAAGGGGTCCACTTCTGGATTCCCCTAGTAACTTAGGGTGAGACCCAAAGTTACTTGAAATATGCAAATAACAAGGGGGGTCCTGGGAGACTCTCTGCCAGACATGAGTCCTGGTTACAAGAGCCTTACCCAAGTCTTTAGCTCACTATCTTTCACAGAGAAGAAATATCCCAAACATATCAGTCTTTGTCCTGCCCTGGGGCAGTCCAGCACCGAAATAATAGGCAATTCTCCTCTGAACAAGAGTACCAACAGCAACCCCAGACACGTGTTTCGGTCTGGTTGAACCTCATCAGTAGGGTGTTTCAGTGTTCCAGTGGTTTCAGGCTACTTTGTGGGTAGCCCAATCGTGGCTTTCGGCAGTGATCTCCTGTGCTCACTAAGATAGGCAAAAGTGGATGGCAGGCTGTTTTTCAGGTTTTCACTGCGCATTTTCTGGTGACTTTGAGCGAGCAGCGTGCTTTCCAGTGGCCATTCTGATGTTTCTGCTGACAGCAATGCATAGTGATGTTGCAGGGCTTGGATGAGTGGGTTGATACATCCCACAGCGCAGAGTAAAAAACGAGAAAGACCTTTACAAAAAGAAATGGCTAATAAACCCAGCCGGAACCACATAAAAGTAAATGGGGTCCAGAGGTTTTAAGTTTGAGGCTACTAACTTGGCCTAAAACAGTACCAAGGCTATTTAAATAGACCGCGGTAGGACAAATAGGGTAGATACCACTGCCACCGGCCAAATCTTAAAGAACGGGGAACGAAATAATGTTCCACGAGAAACAGACAAAAAGGGATAACTATTAACCCTTTCCAGAACTCAATGTAAGATAGTTTGTACTGGGTCTGTGAATTTAAAAAGACTAATAAAGTCAATGGCAACTTTACATGTTCTGGGAGACAGCAGTCAGTCCCAGAAAATGGAGTTTAAAGTGGGAAGTCTGAAAAAGACAGCCCTGTGTCATTGCACTAAAGGTGCCGTGTAACACACAGTAAAGAGATGATGCCTATGGAGTAGGTGAGGCTCCACAGTCTATGAACACAAACATGTTAAACACTTAGCAAAACACATGTAAGAGTGGGACAAAAGGCTCATACGCTTACCAGGTGAAAAAAATAAATCCTAGAAATCCAGCAAGCTGCTGAGGGACTCAGTAGGTAAGGGAAATTAGCCATTCTGGAGAATTCTCCCTAATAGGACCCAGCCGAAGAGAGAGATCTACCACCAACTCGTTGCTTGGAGAAGCGACTGACCCTGAGGGAGTTGGAGGCGGATGAGCGAAGAGCTTGAGAAGGAAGATATTTAGGAAGAGAGAGTTGAAGGTATTGAGGCCCCAGACCCCAGAAGGCCTTGTGGACGATGCAGAGGGTTTTGAACTTAATCCTCGCAGCCACTGGGAGCCAGTGAAGAGATTTCAGTCCTGGAGAGATACGTTCCCTGGGCTTGAGGACAAGTACTGTTCTGAATGAGTTGCAGAGGGCAGAGAGTAGAAGCAGATAGATTTAGAAAGAGGCTGTTGCAATCGTCCAGCCTAGAGAGAACCAGAGCTCTGGAGACAATGAGCTTCTGGGGGAAGGAGAGGAAAGGAAGAATACCTCTGAGGAAGTGCATCTGGTAGTGTAACTTCTTAGAGACGTCAGAGATGTGAGGAGAGAAAGAGAGTCTGGAGTCGAAGATGACCCCAAGGTTTTTTGCCTTGCATGTGGGAGCAGGAAGAGTGCCAAGACAGGCCAGCCAAAGAGCTACAGGAATGGAGGTAGTGGGTGAGCTGATGAGGAGAATCTCAGTCTTACTGACATTAAGGCAGAGGTCATTGGCGGCACACCACTCCTGGATAGCAGACAGACAGTCAGAGATGAGGGACGGAGAAGAGGTGGCTGAAGGTAGCCTGAAGATGAGCTGAGTGTCATCCGCATAGCACTGAAAGTTGGGGCAGAGAGTGGCAGTGCAGTGGGAAAGGAGTGCCATGTTTTGGTTGAACAGCCAGGGAGAGAAGTTAGACCCCTGGCGGACACCACAGGTAGAGAAAAAGATAGCATAGAGGAAGGACCCAAGTGGACCTGGGAGGGTCAGTCAGAGAGGAAGGAAGTCAGCCATGCCAGGGCCTTACCTGTGATGCTCAGGTTATCACAGAGACAATTTAGCAGGATGGCATGGTTGACAGTGTCAAAGGCAGAAGAGAGATCAAGTAAAATGAGGACACAGGGGGTGTTAGAGTCAAGTTTGGAGAGCGAGTCTACACGGATGTACAGGAGAGCAGTTTCCGTGCTTCTGGCATCTCTGAAGCCAGACTGATGCTCATGAAGACAACCAGCAGATTCAGTGTGGAGATTAAGCTGGGAGATGGCCAGTTTCTCCAGGAGATTGCCCAGGAAGGTAGTCATGGAGATTGGACAATAGTTAGCCAGGCAGGAGGGATCGGCAGAGGGTTTCTTAAGAAGAAGGTGCACAAGGGAGTGCTTCGGGAGGGGGTGGGAAGAGACTGGTGGAGAAGGAGTGGTTGCAGAAGTCAGCCAGGGCAGGGGCCAAGGTGTCATTGAGGTCCATGATGGTTTTGGAGGAACAGGGGTGAACCTGTTTTGAAAAGACTTTCATAGATCAGACTTGTCTAGAAACCTCGTCAGTGGAGAACGGGGGAAAGGCAGAGAAGGAGGGAGAAGAGGTGGCTGCAGAAGGGCCAGAGGTAGAGCAGGCAGTAGAGGAGGGAGGAGGAGAGTGAGGTTTGGATGACCTGAGTTTTAGAGATGAAGTGAGAAGCCAGTGCCATGTAGAGGGACTGGGAAGGGACAGAAGAGGTAGAGACTGTGTCAGGATTGGCCAGTTCCTTGCAGATTTTAAAGAGTTCAGCTGAGTTGTTAGATGCTGTCGATAGAGTGATTGCTGTGTGAATGTGTGTGTGTTTGTTTTTGTCAGTTGAGCTGATTTTGGCGGGTGGGGGCAAAGGGGGGAAAGAGGGCTGTACAACAGAGGCATTTGTTGCACAATCCCCCTACCCACCTGCCAAAATCGGCTCTGCTTCTGAGGTGCTGTGGAGACCAGGGATGGTATTGTATTTACTGGATATCTATCATAGTTGTCCAGTCAACAATACTATGTTTCCCCCCTCAGCCCCCAGCACCAATTGCAAATGGTCCAGCTTTTTTACCCATTTTTTTTAACGTATGCTTGAAAATGCAAAATTTAATCCATTATTTAAAAAGAATTATTTTAAAAACAGAGGATTTATTGACCCAGACCCCTAGATTTTTAATTGTTTGAACTTGCTCAATTTATTAATGATGGTGTTTTCTGAGTAGGCCCTTTTGACTAGTTAATGACATGATCTTAGTTTTTCTGGTATTTATTTACAACTGATTTGTATCCATGTATTCTTGGGTGTTATTCAGGGCAGTCTGCAGGCCTCTCTAGGTTTTGGCAAAGATTGCAATATCATCAGCATAGAGAATCATTGGAATTGCTGTTGAGTTTAATTTTGGTGGGTTCATTTGAGGAATAGCTATAGTCTATTCAAAATCTGAGGTATACAAATTGTACAGGGCTGCAGACAGTGGGCAGCCTTGTTTAAGCCCATGGCATGTTTTTATTGGTTGCGTGACAAGGCCACTCTTGCTTAAACGGATCTACACTTGTGTATTTGAATATAGCAACTTTATTGGTTCCAGTATGTTGTTTGGGCAGCCCCATTTTGACAATTTTTCCCATAAGATGTTTCTGTTAATTTTAGCAAAAGTGAGATGCAGGTCGATGAAGGCCACATAAGTCGGGGTACTGAATCTGATGGTTTCATGTTTGAGCAGGTTTAAGATGAGTAAGTTAATGTTGGTCCCAACGTTTTTTACAAAGCAAGGTTGGCGAATGGCATGTCTGTTTGCTGTGGTGGCCCATTAAATCAGTTTCAAAAGAAGGATGTTTGCAAAAACGTTTCCCAATGGGTCCAAGAGCGCAATAGGCCTGTAATTAGATGGACTCTCAGTTGGTCCTTGCTTGTAAATAGGGATTATTGTCGCTCTTTGCCATGAGGCAGGAATATGTTTCGTACGATTTATCAAGGCAAATAAATGGCTGAAAAAGGCTGCCCATGTGTCAGGGTTCTTTTTATAATGGCATTTCATAGGCACCCTGGACCAGGGGCCCGAGATACATTTAGATGGTGTATTGCATCATTTATATCTGCAAGATCCCACTCGAACGTCCAGTTTGGTTGCAGGGTTGTTGGTTCATCGCAGCCGACCGGTGGTCGTTTTTGGTATAGATGGTGGTAGTGGGTTATCCAGCTTGTTACAGGGACCTCAGAGATCATATAGTCGAATGTATTTGTTGTTTCATTCAGCAATTTCCAGAGATCTCGTGTGTTTCGCGTCCCCATGGCTCTTAGTATGGTCTCTGCGTCAATAGTAAAAACTATTATAAAAAGTAGTCTGTGACATGCTTTTTCCTATTGATGGTACTCTTGTACATAAGAGTGAATTGATCAAGTAGTAAATGGAACTATTTAATTCTTATCAGGATTGTTGATTAATACAACCTATTTTTTATAAACCCTAATACATTCATTTAAACGGGTATAGCTCAACATGTTTCAGTTCGATATTGTGGATACGGAACATTCATCAGGAGAAAGGGTAATCATCACTTGGCTATCCAGAAGTTCAGTTTAGTTGCCATTACCAATTTTTGCCTATAAAAAAAAAAATCTATACGTAATTGTGTTAGTATAAGCAAGCTAAGAACAAATAAACCACAAATTGAAAACATAACCAGCTATGGGGCTTGGACCCAATTAAGGGACATTACCCGTGCTGTAAATGTGGAGTCTGTAAAATGACTAGTAAAACTAAAGAAGTAGATATAGGCAGTAACAAAAAACAGTTGCAAAAGGACTTTTCAAATTGCAACACTGATCATGTAATCTACATGATAAAATGCCCCTGTAGACTAATGTACATTGGCAACACTAATAGAAAAATAAAGACTCATATGACAGAACACAGGAGTTGCCTGAAAAACAAAACACAACAAGCACCCATGGTTAAGCACTTCATGGAAAAAACCATGGCCATGAAGCATTCAACTGGACAGTACTATTAGTGGTGAAAGGAGAGAACCAAAATATAAGGAACAGTACATTGTTTCAAAAAGAGCTTGAACTCATATACAAGATACAAAATGATACAAAAGGTCTCAATGAAGCCATAGAATGGTGGAGAAGGAGTGGTTGCAGAAGTCAGCCAGGGCAGGGGCCAAGGTGTCATTGAGGTCCATGATGGTTTTGGAGGAACAGGGGTGAACCTGTTTTGAAAAGACTTTCATAGATCAGACTTGTCTAGAAACCTCGTCAGTGGAGAACGGGGGAAAGGCAGAGAAGGAGGGAGAAGAGGTGGCTGCAGAAGGGCCAGAGGTAGAGCAGGCAGTAGAGGAGGGAGGAGGAGAGTGAGGTTTGGATGACCTGAGTTTTAGAGATGAAGTGAGAAGCCAGTGCCATGTAGAGGGACTGGGAAGGGACAGAAGAGGTAGAGACTGTGTCAGGATTGGCCAGTTCCTTGCAGATTTTAAAGAGTTCAGCTGAGTTGTTAGATGCTGTCGATAGAGTGATTGCTGTGTGAATGTGTGTGTGTTTGTTTTTGTCAGTTGAGCTGATTTTGGCGGGTGGGGGCAAAGGGGGGAAAGAGGGCTGTACAACAGAGGCATTTGTTGCACAATCCCCCTACCCACCTGCCAAAATCGGCTCTGCTTCTGAGGTGCTGTGGAGACCAGGGATGGTATTGTATTTACTGGATATCTATCATAGTTGTCCAGTCAACAATACTATGTTTCCCCCCTCAGCCCCCAGCACCAATTGCAAATGGTCCAGCTTTTTACCCATTTTTTTTAACGTATGCTTGAAAATGCAAAATTTAATCCATTATTTAAAAAGAATTCACGGGCGGAAAACACCCCACAAACCCCCATTGATTGGTTCGGGTTCCCTCGCTGTGCTCAGTCGGTATGGCTTTTTTGTGGGAAATCTTTATGCCCCTCCACTTAAAAAATTCACCAGCTTGAACTGGCTCTCAGACTGTGTTGAGAATGCGGTGGGGAGAGGCCAGGGACTGTAGTGGGAGCAGGATGAACAGGAGCACTGGGATAGTGGTGGGAGAACGTTGTGGAGAGCCCAGGGTCTGTGATGGGGTGGGCAGAGCCCAGGGACTGGGTAGGAGTGGTATGAGGGAGGCCAGCGACTGTGATGGGAGCAGGTGGGGATCCCAGGGACTATACTCGGAGTAGGGTGCAGTGATGGCATGCAATAGTTCATAGCCATTTGTACATACTGTCCATTTGGCATTTTTGGGGGGGCCCGGCCTGCCTGCATTATGCTCAGGGGGCCCCAGGCCCAAAAAGTTTGAAGATCACTGCTCTATAGGCCAAGAGGAGTAACAACACTTTGCATAAATTGAATCAAATAGCAGTAATGGAAGGATGAAATTGACACATTTGTGGTCTCTTCACATGTGGCTCAGAAGTAAAATACAAAGGCTATTCATTAGAGCCTTAAGCTAGAATAGTGGTATTCTCACACTCCCTTGAATCTTCCAGGACAGTGATCAGGCACAAGGTCAACAACAAACAGAAGACTTTGTCTGATAGCATGTCGATGAGAGATGATGGACTAATTGGAAAAATGGGTAGTCTGATGGGATTGAAACACCAAGCCAAAAGTCCAAGGTTGGGATAGTATGCCAACCAATCAGTGGTGTTGGGGGACAACCGTACATCTAATGTTGAAGGAGCCAATCCACTGTTGTTATGTCCACTATAATCAGTACTATACATATTTAGAGGTAGTTCAAGGCATGCCATATAGATAAGGGCTAGCCAATGATGAGATAATCCGTATATGTTCTATAAGTAGCTATTTTCTCTTCACCAACCCTTTCCCTTAATAGATTTTGGATTTTGCCATGTAGAATGATGTCATATATGATGCATATTGGGGTATAAGACCTTCATGTAATCACATTTGGTTGTGAGTGTGCAAGCATCATTCCGATGTCTGCCAGTTGACACTGCTTTATTCAATTGATAATAAAGTAGTACTTTGCCATATTCTTTGAGTCTGTCCGATTATTTGGTTATCGTACTTCAGTCTAGCACAAAGGACACTTCAAGGTGCTAGAGCACATCTGGTATCATTGCGGATGGTTGCCGTCTAGTCATCCTTGGCCAGGTCCAGACCTCAGGACGCTTGACTACTCCAGCCATAAGCCAGATGCCCACAGAGTTTCCTGTGGAGATCGGTGCGCAGAGTCACGTTTGAAGAAGATTTGGTTGGCAGGTTGCCCTTTGATGAAATTCATGTCCGGTTCACGCAGGTGCCCCGTGGATGGAAGGCAAACTGGTCGGTTGAAGGAGAGTCTATGCCGGAGGACTAGAACTGAGTCACGGATGTAAGTAGAAAAAAGAAAGTGGCAAAATAGGGGAGGTATTGTGTTATAAATAATAAGTGCAAAAAGTAACATGATTTTATGTGAAGATTATAAAGAAAAATAGATAACTCAATTCATGGTTCCAAGGGGACAGAAGTGTACACACTAAATTAAAGGTATTAAGGATCCCTGAGGCAAGGTCCGCAGAAGAGTGCATATCAATCTCCAGTATGGAGTGAAATGGAGAAGAGATGAATTTACTAAGAAACTAAAGGAAAGCCTACACAGTAAAAAAATATAAACGTACATGTGTGGGTTTATACAATTGTCAATAGAAATCTTTTGTTGTGTCTAGACTGATTAATTAAAAAAGATAGTAACACATTATGACGTCAAGCAGGAAGGGAAAAATAAAAGTAAGTAATAAAATAAATAAATAAGAGACTCTTAATATACTAATAATACAAGAACAATATAATACAAATTGATAGAAAGTGTAAAAGAAGGAGAAAACAAAATATTCTTGCATACATTTAAAAAATAATAATAATAAAGTGAGCAGTTAAAATATAATCCCGATTGGGATTATAAACAGTGATTGATGGTGCTTGTGCCAATTGATCAGTGTGGTAAATAAAGAACCGAATAAAACAACGTGCAAGTATTGACAATCGAAACCGATCTGTCATTATGGGGGATGCACCTCTTTTACATTTATGTACGACATTAGTGAGATACACTGTGAAAACAAGGAACCATTCAAAATGGGTTAGGGCCATGACCAATAAGATGCACATGCCGTGACCTTAGGAGGGTTCACTGTCAAAAGACATAATATGGCATATGACAACATATTTCCATGCCACATACAAGGGAAAAAAGCTGCAGAAAAGACCAGCCATTTTAGAACTTTGAAAAATGTACCAGAGTGAGAAGGAAGGTCCAGCCTATAGAGATTGAATGCTCAATCAGCATAAAGAGGAGGTTAAAATGCCTTCAGCTCCCCTTTGCCCTCCTAAAGAGAAGAATGCAGATACAGCGGAGAAGGGATTGTACCCTTTAAAGGAATTAAAAGCAGTGACAGGGTATGTTAATCCAATGTATGCGACCCCCACTTAGAGCAGCGAGGGTAATGCGGAAGAGAGCAAAAGCAGAGAATACAAAGCTATGTCAACAAACAATGAAAGTAAACAGCATGATGTGAAAAAGGACAGACAAGACAGACAAATTGAGATAGCAGAAGAAGCAGAGAAACAGAAAGACATAAAGGATAAAGCTAAGGGAATAACAATAGTGCAGAATAAATGGATGTGAGCACAAATATCACTTTAGCTAGATGATAAGGGTATTGATGGTGTTCAGGAAACAGTGGATAGAAAAGAGAGGGAAAAAATAAAGATACCCATTATCACACTAGCATAAACATTCTTATCTGTTCTTCTTCCCTATATATTACAGACTTATCCGACCCTAATACGAAGAGGAAAACATATTATCAAGTTTTCGGAGGACCAGAAGAATAATTGCGTAGTTTGTTTTTGCTAAGGCGTGGGACTGGAGGCCACACTGGTGAGCTGTCTGTTTTCTTCCTGAATCCTGCAATCCAGTCTTTCTGCTATAACTATTGAGAGCCTGCCTGGACGAGGACCCAAATACACACACACATAAGGAGCGTGCAGTGTGCGTATTGTGTTTTTGTGTTTGTGTTGTTTGGTGGCGAGCGGTGGCATCGACTGCGAAGGCAGGTGAACTATTTAGCTGCCGAAAGAATCTGAAGCCCCCCCCCATCGAAAGAATCTGAGGCCCCAACTAATGGGCTGAAACTGGTGAAAGCCTTGTTTCAAGGTTTAATCTATTCTATACTTCACGCTGTTATTGTCAGCTTCTTTAAAACCTAAAGCCTGGAAAGGGGGGAGTCAGCTGGGCCGTTGGGGCTGTGCGGAGGTGTAGCCTTGAAACCCCTTCAGAGCTGCTGGGAGGAGCAACTCTGACTAAGTGTATCTTATGTCTTACCCATAACGCATGCGTTTCCCTTGAAGCAATTTAGGGTAACTACTAAGGACGACTGTAAAGAGAGAGAATTTGTTAAATTGTTCAATGAACTGTATTCCTCTTTAAACTGCTCCTTAAGAAAGTCACCCTACAAACAAAGGGTTTACAATCTGGGGAAGATGAAAAATAAGCCATCAGATAAATCAGGGGGCTACAAAAGAGCAGTGACCTTGGAGTACTCAGGGTCCAAAAGGGGACTACGAGAGGATGTATCAGGGAATATTTTATGTGGCTTTCCCCCAGTGATTAATCTAACTCCTGCCCCAGCCCTGGGCCACATTTTTAAATATTTCCACTCCAAAAGTGCTATACCTGTTAAGAGCTCATCTGCCTTAACCAATGCTGATGAAAGAATAAACAAATCAGTGGGAATGGTAGCTCCAGAGTTACACTCTAACTCCACATTCGGGAACATAGACAACAACTCTCTGCTAAGACCTTGTTACCAGATGTGTTTGGGGGGCTGCCCTTTAACGAAGAGTCGGAATTTTTCAGAGGTTAACTGTCCATCTAGTGGCCTTAGAGCCTGCACTGTCTATGCCTATTCCTCCCACTCTCCAGCCAACACTAACCCCTCCTCCTCTGTTACCATAATCGTGTACCCTGCCCCTCGGAACTCATTTTGCTTACCAACAGCTCTCTGCAACACCAAATATGTTTCAATTCATCACCCCCTGTCCATCGCACATTGGGGAAGTTGGTGTGGAGAGGTGGCAACTAGTGTCTGGTGAGTCCACTACGCACTCAAGGAAGCATTTTTCCATTCAGGTGGATCAGTCAGCACACCTGGAGGTGGGCAGTTCATGGTATGTGCTGAATTTAATAGTGAAAATCTTACTTAAACTATGTGGTAGGATCCAGGAGGATATAGGGAAAAAAAATGACCAGCTAGCGACCTTAATGGCAGGTGTGGTACCCTGTCTCTAAATAGCACTTAAGAATGCAGCTGGTCAGGATGTAGAGCCCCTGCTAGGGTCGGGGACCCAATCTGAGTCTGATAGGCCCATTATCATCCTATCACAGAACATGGCTACAAATAACAGTCAATAGATACTTCAACAGAGTCGGGCGATTATTTAGAAAAATACATAAAATGTTTTTTAAACACATTATATAAAAAATACAGATAATTGTGTCATGAAAATTCATACATTAAAACAAGTAAAAACTATGTATTTTTTTTAAAATGCATATGGTTGATAGCTTTAATCCTTACATTTATCATAATCTCATTACATCAGTTCATACAAAAGGATTTGGCAAATTAATATGAATTATCCAAGTAGAGATAATTGTCCATGACCAGGCATTAACTATGTCTGGATTGCTTGCCAAAAGCGAATAACCGCAGTCGTCATGGAATTTATGTTGACAGATAAGATATGTGCCCATCGTTCTTCAGGGTCCATGGGTTTGTTTGATTTCATGTAGAGCCTACCAACTGCAATGCGTTTGTCTGCTATGGCTGGACATTGCATTAATAGATGATGGAGACTTTCAATAGTGTCTTCTTCCCTGCAATACCTGCATGTTTGATTTCAAAGGGTTTTTTGTGCTCGTATCCCAAGAATTTGCTGTGTTGGAAGTGCATTAAGACGACGCCGCATTAAGGTGTCTCAAATAAGACGGTCAGGAAACAGGTTCAGATAACGAGGGATCACATTTAAGGCTCTAACTTCGGTGGTACAGTTTAACGTAAGTTTGTATCCGTCTTTTTCTTTTATTGTAGATATCTAGTCGAATCTTTCAATTTGGATTTGGCTCTTCGGGGTCTGCAAACTAGCGTTTCAATTGATATGTCATATCTTATCCTTTCTTGATTGAGGAAATCCTTCCATTTATTCAGAGACATTGCATTGATGTTCCCAGCAATTGGACGAAGAATGTTCAAGGCGGGAATCGTCTCGTTATTGCTTATTTTCCTGAGAAGATCAAGTTGTTTCCACCGTATGATTGATTGCAGGGATTGCAGGCCAAGTTTGAATCGAATTCTTGATGAAGAGATGGATTTTGGGATGGCTAAAACCTTTGCCCAAAAGATACGCTCCAATTGGTCCCATACAATTGTTGGTAGGTTTATCATTGACTCTCCACCGTATGTCAAGATGGGTACAACTTTTTGTTTGTAGCAAATTACGATTGGTTTCCTTGAATATTTCCCAAATTTTGTATGTAGTTCTAGGCCTTGACGCACTAGAGAGTGTGCTTTGCCTTTCAGGTGATCAATCCATGGTTGCTCGACAGAGGATTTATTGACCCAGACCCCTAGATTTTTAATTGTTTGAACTTGCTCAATTTATTAATGATGGTGTTTTCTGAGTAGGCCCTTTTGACTAGTTAATGACATGATCTTAGTTTTTCTGGTATTTATTTACAACTGATTTGTATCCATGTATTCTTGGGTGTTATTCAGGGCAGTCTGCAGGCCTCTCTAGGTTTTGGCAAAGATTGCAATATCATCAGCATAGAGAATCATTGGAATTGCTGTTGAGTTTAATTTTGGTGGGTTCATTTGAGGAATAGCTATAGTCTATTCAAAATCTGAGGTATACAAATTGTACAGGGCTGCAGACAGTGGGCAGCCTTGTTTAAGCCCATGGCATGTTTTTATTGGTTGCGTGACAAGGCCACTCTTGCTTAAACGGATCTACACTTGTGTATTTGAATATAGCAACTTTATTGGTTCCAGTATGTTGTTTGGGCAGCCCCATTTTGACAATTTTTCCCATAAGATGTTTCTGTTAATTTTAGCAAAAGTGAGATGCAGGTCGATGAAGGCCACATAAGTCGGGGTACTGAATCTGATGGTTTCATGTTTGAGCAGGTTTAAGATGAGTAAGTTAATGTTGGTCCCAACGTTTTTTACAAAGCAAGGTTGGCGAATGGCATGTCTGTTTGCTGTGGTGGCCCATTAAATCAGTTTCAAAAGAAGGATGTTTGCAAAAACGTTTCCCAATGGGTCCAAGAGCGCAATAGGCCTGTAATTAGATGGACTCTCAGTTGGTCCTTGCTTGTAAATAGGGATTATTGTCGCTCTTTGCCATGAGGCAGGAATATGTTTCGTACGATTTATCAAGGCAAATAAATGGCTGCAAAAGGCTGCCCATGTGTCAGGGTTCTTTTTATAATGGCATTTCATAGGCACCCTGGACCAGGGGCCCGAGATACATTTAGATGGTGTATTGCATCATTTATATCTGCAAGATCCCACTCGAACGTCCAGTTTGGTTGCAGGGTTGTTGGTTCATCGCAGCCGACCGGTGGTCGTTTTTGGTATAGATGGTGGTAGTGGGTTATCCAGCTTGTTACAGGGACCTCAGAGATCATATAGTCGAATGTATTTGTTGTTTCATTCAGCAATTTCCAGAGATCTCGTGTGTTTCGCGTCCCCATGGCTCTTAGTATGGTCTCTGCGTCAATAGTAAAAACTATTATAAAAAGTAGTCTGTGACATGCTTTTTCCTATTGATGGTACTCTTGTACATAAGAGTGAATTGATCAAGTAGTAAATGGAACTATTTAATTCTTATCAGGATTGTTGATTAATACAACCTATTTTTTATAAACCCTAATACATTCATTTAAACGGGTATAGCTCAACATGTTTCAGTTCGATATTGTGGATACGGAACATTCATCAGGAGAAAGGGTAATCATCACTTGGCTATCCAGAAGTTCAGTTTAGTTGCCATTACCAATTTTTGCCTATAAAAAAAAAAATCTATACGTAATTGTGTTAGTATAAGCAAGCTAAGAACAAATAAACCACAAATTGAAAACATAACCAGCTATGGGGCTTGGACCCAATTAAGGGACATTACCCGTGCTGTAAATGTGGAGTCTGTAAAATGACTAGTAAAACTAAAGAAGTAGATATAGGCAGTAACAAAAAACAGTTGCAAAAGGACTTTTCAAATTGCAACACTGATCATGTAATCTACATGATAAAATGCCCCTGTAGACTAATGTACATTGGCAACACTAATAGAAAAATAAAGACTCATATGACAGAACACAGGAGTTGCCTGAAAAACAAAACACAACAAGCACCCATGGTTAAGCACTTCATGGAAAAAACCATGGCCATGAAGCATTCAACTGGACAGTACTATTAGTGGTGAAAGGAGAGAACCAAAATATAAGGAACAGTACATTGTTTCAAAAAGAGCTTGAACTCATATACAAGATACAAAATGATACAAAAGGTCTCAATGAAGCCATAGAATGGCATAAGATTAAACCCAACTAACTAGCTCTGATTAGACATTACCAATTAGATGCACAACATCTTAATGCTGCCTACCTATATTGTCCGTTATTACAATGGATGTCCTATGGACTAATGATGCTTATAATCTAGTATAGGACTCAAGAGATAATAACTGTAGGATCCTCCACTTCATTAGGTATTAACATTAACATGAAGAGAAATAACTGGTAAAGATGTTTATGATTGCACCCATGTTAAAGAGTGAGAGAGGTGCATATACAGACAGGGCAAAAGAGCATGTGAAATGTTACCATAGAGTACTTGAGTGAGCAAAAACAACCACACAGCACCACCCACAAAGTGGATAATGAGATATACAATTCCCTAGAAACACACAGCTATTATAATACATATAGGGCTTTCGTAATATCCACACATTTGGGTCCTTGAAAGTATGTAGGTTTGACAATATTAAATGATGACAACAAATGAATCACAGTATAAACACAACGGACTAGAAAGACATAATAACATTGGAAAAGCATAATCAAATACGACTCGCACTTCGAGTTGCAAAGAGATCCTGACAATGAACATAAGTATACAATAAATTGAGGATCCTTACTGTAAAGAACTTAACATCATCACTAAAAGAAAGACTAGATGATTATACATCAGTATAAGTTTGCCGATTAAACAACAACTTGAATACTCGCACACCAGAACGCTTAATAGATGCATCAGGCTGTTATAAGAATTCTGTTAACTTCCTTTATATAAATTTAAATGGCTAAACTATGAAAAATAAGTAAATAAATGTATTAAATGAGTAATATTTGGTATTTTTAAACCATTCCAACATGGCGGATACATAGTCATTACTATTAAATATCTGACTCCAACGACATAGAAGACGTCCTATTCTCATTGTAAATCAATCAGCACCTAGAAAACGCAACTACAAGTCGCATTACTACTGTTTACTTAAGTCAGAACTAGTTACATAGAACGCAGAATGAACTAAGTAAGTTCTTTATAAATAAGAAATTAAAATTGTCATTTTGTACGCGGTATTGTACGAGCCACCTCCATGTTATTAACTAATGCTGGGGATAGTTTGTAGAACATTACTTTCTAAAAAAGGAAAAGGGGCTTAAGGCTTGCTAAACTATGCCTAAATAGAAAAAATAATAATATAATAAATTGCATGTCTATTACTGTGCAACATATTGAAAGCACAATTTAGCAATATCTAACTGATTGATTTACATCACAATAAATGGAGCTAGTCTATTACCCGAGGGAAACTAAATTACTATCTGAACATTTATCTGTCCTCCTTGCAGAGTCAAGAAGAGGTAAAATACAACTTCCCACCAAAATTAAACTTAGATGGGCAAACCACCTGTTCAAGAACACAGAACAACTTGAAGGACCTATCAACCCTTTTCCGAAACAAGGGTACCTACAATCAAATCAGACAGACAGGTAGATAACCTAGTATATACAATGGTGTACACGGAGGGTAGGGTCAAAGTAAAGACCCACAAAGAACAGATTCCATTTGGATGTCTTCACAAGACCCCACCCACTAATTATATCATGTATTTATTCCCTTGATTATAGTTATATAGTCAAATTTGACTTGAATAGAAATTTAAGCATTCATAGTTTATACTATTGTATGACTTTTATCTACAATTCAAAGATTCAACGCCGATATAACCAGTAAGACAGGATGGTTTAAACTGAACTTCTGAATAGCCAAGTGACTATTAATCTTTCTCCTGATGAATGTTCCATATTCACAATATCGAACAGAAACATATTGAGCTATACCCTGTATAAATCAATGTACTAGGGTTTATAAAAATAGTTTGTACTAATCAACAACCCTGATAAGAATAAAATAGTTACTTTTACTTCTTAATCAATGCACTCTTATTTACAAGGGTACCATCAATAGGAAAAAGCATGTCAAAGACTATTTTCTATAATACTATTTTCTTGTATTAATGTATGAATTTTCATGACACAATTATCTGTATTTTTTGCATAATGTGTTTCATAAAAATTTGATTTATTTTTCTAAATAATCATCAGACTCTTTGAACTGTTGGAGTATCTATCTACCTTTACATTTACTTAAATATTACTTATGCCCGGAAAAGGTAGGGATTTTCACTATTGTACTAGTTGTTATCTGGATTCACCCTTGAAATCTGGAGTACAAATAACAGTCTACAGGAATCTCACTGTCAATCGCACTTAAGCTATCCTACCCACATAAAGCAACTCTGAAAGAAAAAGAAACAAATTAAATATGTGCCAATGAAAGAGAGAACCCTGTGATTCCAGCAAAAGCTCAGTCTCTTCTCCTAAACACAACCATTGCCTCAGATTCAAATCAGAATAAGCCGTCAAAGCGAAGGAAAAAAGGATGTCCTGACCAGAAAGGCGCAGGCAAACAAGTATGGGCACCCTGACCAGTTGGCTTCTGCATGAAAACAAAGCTTTAACTAATTCCATCCAGAATCCTCTCCAGAGTGGTGCTGAAGAAAGGGTTCTTAAGGTTACCGAGCCAAAAGTGGCTACAAATTGCCTCAACCAAGAGTCGGGGCTGAGCCCTAAAGTAGGCCCTTTTTCCACTCAAGTAAAAGAACTGCCTGCTCTGGCCATGGGAATTTAGATACCGGCTGTGACTGTGGATAATAGAACATTTACCATACAGAAAACTGGGGGGAAATCTAAGCATTCCCATGTCAATAGAAGCTAACTGTTAAGAACTTGTAGTAAAAGCCCTGCACTGTGTATTCACTCCAACCTTAGCAAATCAGAGCATAACATCTTGAAAAAATGTGCCGCCAACGAAAAGATCATTATCCGCCAAGCGGATAAAGGTGGCACCATAGTAGTATTGAATAGAACTGATTACATTGAAGAGTGTGTGAACCTGCTGTCTGATGTTCATCATTATCAGAGAATAGACAGATATCCTAGTAATGACTTGCTTATTGTGATTAAAGATAAAGTCACCAAAGCAGTTGAACAATTTATGATCAGCAAACAGGAGGGTGAATACCTTATCAAAGAGAATGGTAGAGTACCAATATTTTACATACTCCCGAAAATTCACCAAAAAATTGGGGTAACCTCCGGGCAGACCCATTGTCTCGGGAGTTAATTCCCTTTTGGAACCCCTTTTATAAATTTGTGGATTTTTACTTAAGGCCATTTATTCCCAATATGAAAAGTTATGTAAAAGCCACTACGGATGCCATCAACAGGATAAGGGGAATGCATTTAAGGCCAGTGAAAATGTGTTATTGTGCCTGGATATTCAAGCACTATATACCAACATACCTCAATTAGCAACACTAGAGGTAGTGGAAGAGACCCTACTGAATGGACAAGACGAACACCCAGTGTCCAACTCATTCATAAAATGGTGTACTGAAATGGCACTTACAAAAAACTTTTTTCAGTTCATGGGCCAATTTTGTAAACAAATCGAGGGAAGGGCAATGGGGGCAGCAATGGCTCCAAATGTTGCCAACTTGTACGTTAATATGTTTGAGGAAACGGTTATATACACCAATTTGAAACCGTTTCAAGAGAATATTTTGTGTTCTCTACGTTACATAGATGACGTTTTTGTTATTTGGAAGGGTAATAAAAAAGAATCTCAGCATGTTGTGCATTGGTTAAACCAACAAAATAGATACCTTATACTCACGAGCAACGCAAGTAACCAACAAATCAACTATTTAGACATCTGTATATATAATGAAAATGATTTGCTGTTGGTGAGACCATATACCAAAAAAACTGATAGGAATGCATTATTACATTTCAAAAGCCATCATGCTCAACATGTGAAAAATAATCTTCCCTTTGGTCAATTCCTTCGACTGAAGAAAAATAGTATTTGATTGATAAACTAGTCCATCGAGGGTACCCTGGTCCTTTTGTCAAGAGAGCTGCCAAGAGAGCATTTAACAATAATCGTGAAGCCCTACTGGATCAACAAATACAGAAAGAAAGAAATACAAAAGAAACACCTTTAGTATTTGTGAATACGTTCAGCAACGTTTTGTATAAAATTAAGAGTATTATCAATAAAAATTGGAACAAAATTATGACCAAGGATATTGGTAGGCCTATTGTGGCATTCAAGAAGAGTACCACCGTGCGCAGCTTAGTCATAAGGAATGATGTGAGTATGAAGAAGAGGGTACCCCAACAAAGCAACCTATGGGGCTTAACTCCAGTATTGGGACACTACCCATGTGGTAATTGTACAATGTGTACTCAAAGCAAAAAAACTGTGACTGTGGACATAGGACTTTAGAAAGTGTGCACTATTATAGAGCACACCAATTGTAATACAAGCAATGTAATCTATTTAATAAAATGTCCTTGTCAGTGCATATATATATTGGGAAAACTAACAGAAAATGCAGGATAAGGATGATCGAACACAAGAGTTGTATTAGGAATGGCATTGAACAAGCAACCATGGTCAAACATTTCTTGGAAATTAATCACACCTGTAATGAATTTGAATGGTGTATTCGGAAACAAATTAAGGGTGAATCGCAGTTTCTGATTAACAAGAAGTTACTGCAATTGGAACAAAAATTAATCTTTTTATCTAGAAGCCATATCCATGGTCTGAATGAGGAGTGGAGTGGCATAATGCCTACTTAACTGTTTAGTGTGTGGTCATCTTTACATATTTGTTTTCCAAACTGTTTGAACTTTTCAGCGTTGTATGACTTTGGGAGACTATTCTTTAATGCCTTGATCAATACCTCTATGTATTCAAATTGATTTGAACTCTTTGTGCAATTACACAACTGAACCTAATGAGGTCAGAAGTCCAAGGGGTGGTTGAAAGACCTGATTACAATATTATGGTCTCACTATGCCACTAACACAGCATCACCAACTTCTAGATCTGATGTGAGTGACATTATAACCGATTCACAGTAATGATGTTTGCTTTTCTACATTTCTTGACTTTACTTCGAATTATTGGAGTGAATATATGTGAAAACCTGCAGGGATGAACTTTGTTCGAACTCTGTGATTGACAGCATGCTTTTGTGGGAAAGATGTATTTTACCTTGTACTGTGCAATGATATGTGTTGAAATATGTGCAAATATGAACATCTGGTGCAGATTCCCTATGTATTTTATGTTATACAACACAGCATAAGAAAGTAAGGGTTGAATAGAATGCATTTTTGAATACAACATTAGGTATGTGCAGGTTGGACTACATTATTCATAGAACACCTTTAGTTTTGATGCTTTTGTGGTGTCAAGCACTGATGCAAATTTGTGAATATGTAAGCAAACAGTGTAGATCCCTTTTAACATCTACGAGATTTAGGAGATGGGTGAGGCAGCACATTACAAGGAAGAGATGACCAGTAAAGAGGTCAATAGAGATTACCCCTGTGCCAGCATACAGCTTGCACAAGTTGCACTACACTACCCAGAATGTATTTTTGTTGTGGACATGTGCGCGGGAGCATGATGACATCATCACGCATTTGCATCATGTGCGCAGAAGTGTGGTGATGTCATCGTGCGTCATCGTGCGTCCGGGTGATGACATCATGACATCGATCGGGAGCTGCGATTTTCGCCACTTTTTTAAAAAAAATAGATCTGAGACCATCCTGGTGTTCGCAAGTCACTACGAGACGCGGAGGGAGTTAGAGCAAGTAAGTAAGTGTGTTTAGAAAAATGGCCCATGAGTTCTTTTTGTAGAAAAATATGGCCCAAGAACCAATGGTATTTTTTTTAGATCAGAGAAAAAATAGGAGACCTGAGTACCAATGCTTTAAGAGCGGTTGGAATTGGGCCCTATGCATTGAGGAATCCAGGAAATTACTACTGAGATTAGCATCTGCCATAGAGATACAAGTAAAGTGGCTTTGGACAGGAATGATTGTTGTTTCACTACCCATAGCCAAGTGCTAGTCCCTTCATCGTTGTTCATGCTGCATCTGACATAGGGCAGTGGTGCCTTTCTTTTATCTGCAGGGACCCACCAGTATTCTCTAGATAGAGAAGAACCGTCTCATGATAATGGAGGTAACATAGACTTGTTGTCGTCTGGTCATTTCCTATAAGACAATCTAAGAGCTGGACCCACAGGAACAGGGTAAAACACTAATTATAGTAACTTTACAAGATTACACAGTATAGTGTATACATATTAGTCCAACTTCAATATCTGTTACACACTAGGTTATATAATAGAGGAAAGAAGGCTAGAATTCCAGTAAGAAATTGGAATCTGCATAGCAAAATCAGTAGAGGTTAAAAAAGACTCCAGGACACTGACCCCACGAGCAAGAGAGGTATGTCATTATTAACATATTTCACACCCGTCTGGGGATGAGGATGGTTTTATTGTATGATACATTAGATTAGTGCTATGACACAAAGGATTAATATAGTGTCTTTTTGATCAACAGGTACTCCTCCCATGTTAGAAGATTTTAGGAATCGACACAAGATAATACACACCCCTGAAGAATGTCCTACATTTTTGTGTTTAAGGGGCAGAAACTTGTACAAGTCGGGAATCTATAAATGTACCAATAAGAACAAGAAATAGCCAAAATCATAGAGGCTTAGGGTTTGAAGTGTAAATCACTTAACACGCGTTGACAACTACATTATTAGGACCCACTTACGTTGGTTTCACTTGTGTTGTTTTAAGTGTTTGTAATTTGTTTTATGCTATATGATCATTTTTATGATTGCTTTTATGAAACATGATGTTGTGTGATTGATAGAATTTGTTATACTTTGTGAACAAGATACACGCATCTTACAGTATCATTACAATTGTTAGATGAGATACCCTATCTTCAGACACTTTTTAGATAATTGAACATCTTTTGGAATATGACAAACAATCTCCTGCAGAGTAAGAAGTTAGTTTTATCCCTTTCTGTGGTTTAAGCCGTTTTGAAAACAGCCCTGTGTATTCTCAGCACATTTGACTTTGAGTATTTCGAACCATTGGAAACTGGGCTGCCAGGAGGGTCCAGGGTGCATTGCATGCTGACTGTTATGGCTTCATTGGTCCATGCACAGTCGGAGTAAATGGAATTTTTAGGGTTTGAATTGGTCTGGGTACCTGACATTGTGATTGACTCAAATTGCTGTAATAGCTGTACTAAAAACAAGATTGCACTCAGGGAAGGTGCTAAGCCTCAGGCCGAGCTAATTATTCAGATAATAGACAATACCCAGGGGTGGCAGTGGTTGAAAAGAATGTTTGAGAGTACAGAGGGGCCTACTAAATGAAAATGCTCATTGTCCTTGTGGAATACCAGAGGTCATGCAAGTTTTCTCCATGAAGGTCCCTCACTGGACTTTCTTTTACAAAATTAGATAGTTATGCTACAAGAAACTTAGCTAGTGGACACGTATTTGATTGATGGTTATCACTTGCATCAGGCAATGGCAAAAAAGGGCCTACGGGAGAGACCTTCTGCTGGGTTGCTGGTATGAGTAAGCCACGAACATGAGTCTAGGATTTTCCACCCTTTCGACCCAGAAGGAAATGCCCTGGCTGTGGAAGTCATCTTGAAAGGGTCCTTTTCCTGTAAAAAAACGTGTGTTGGTAATTCATATCTATGACCCACCGGTGGGTGAGCAGACTGACAACATTTTGGAATATGTCAATTCAGTGCTCATTAACTGGGTTAAGTCACCAGGAGAGGATGGCATTATTTTGGGAGGAGGTCTGCAGGTGTGGTGAGCATAGGACAGTGCGAAATGTTGGTACTGTCTGTTTAGATAGTAAAATGGAGTTAAAGGCTTCAAACGGAAAGGGGAAAAAGTGGCTAAAGTAATTATTGGAGTGGGATCTAGTGATAGTGAATGGAAGAACGGATGGGGACATCCCAGGGAAACTGTCTAGGCAAAGTCGGGGTTGTCTGGCAACTCTGGACTATTTGTGTTGTAATAGTGTTTTAACTGATAGAATTGCTGGACTGGACTTATCTATGCAAAAATTAAGTGATCACGCAGGCTTGCAAGCAGTATGGGCACTTGAGCTACATGGCTCCAATATGGGGGGCCCCTCTGATGTGATTGTTTCAGGGGCAGGAAATAGGCTGTAATTGTCTGAAAGTAATGTCACAATGGCCTATGTAATCCTATGGGAAGAGCTTAATGTGAAAAAGATTGTTTCATATGAATTACAAGTGAATAAAATAGAGTGCTGTTTGACAATAATTGCCTCTTGTGCTGGCAAAAAGAAGGGCAAAACATCTCCAAATCAGGTAAACAGGCCACCCACAAGTTTGACCCAGAAATTAGAAGTGCAAAAAGTTCCCTAAGGAAACAGTTGCACACATTGCACACGTCTGCCCTCTCCCCCCTCGCAGTCCAGCAAGAAATATCTAGGCTAAAAAAACAATAAATAAACTGAGTAGGGAGGAGTAAAAGAGAGGGTAGGGTTGGAAACTTGCAAAAAATGATTGACGCCTTAACAAGTCGCCCTTCAGGCAACATATGGTGGATTCAGGCATCAGTAAGGGGTCCCACCAACCAGTCAATCCTGGACCCTATTTTGGAGAATGTGTGAGTCAGGTTCATTGAAGCTAAACTGTTTGGTGGAGAGGTCCAACATGAGTCAACGTAGTCTTCAGAGTCCAGTTGGCCTAATAAGATCACTTTTAGTAGTATAAGTAGTATTTGTAGTCACTTAAAAACCCTTAAAAACTCTAGGGCTCCGGGGCCAAGCAGTCTATCGGCTGCATTACTGAAGGGTGACATCAACTTGTGGACAGGCGTAGTGTGTCTATTACTTATATAGGTATGTGTTACGAAAACTATACTAGACTCCTGGAGAAAATCAAAGCCGGGGACCGATTGGCTCTGAAAAACTATTGATTGTGGTTCTTCCTTGATATTATGGCCAAAGTATATGCAGTATATGTCTTGGAGCATTTCAGAGGTGGGTAACTGACAATAACATACTGCACCCATTTTAGATGGGTTTTCACCCTCGTTCAAGCACAACACATAATATAAGAATACTCGACAAAATGATATCCCAAGCTAGACAGTCCTCTTCAGCATCAATTTATATTGCTTTCATCGACTTTAGGTCAGCAATAGACCTAGTTGATCGAATATATACTGTGGAGGAAAATGCAACAATGGGGGTGTCCAAGTTTGCTTTTGGGGATAATCATGGCTCTGCATACTAACACGTACACCCAGATTCACCTTGGTGATAATGGGCAATTGTCAGAGGTAATGAGAATTAACAGGGGGATATGTCACGGCTGTATGCTGGTCCCGCTACTTTTTGACATTTACGTAGCAGACCTATTGAAAAGATTGAGGGCAAAAGCAGGCTGCCTTCCCAGGATTCCTACATGCAAGTGATTAAAGAGATTGTTGATTTGGTAATATTACCCATTGTTGATTACTGTCAATCTTCATAAGTGTACTATTCAGATATTATTTTGTTCATAAAAGTGTGATATATATATATTGTTTAAGTCTTCAAACAAACCTTTTAATTTGCAAAACAAACCTACTTCTTGTCTCAGTGAGGTCAGGGGGATTCAAAGAGAGGGGCATTATATAAGGGTTCATCATCCAGATTTAAATAACTTTGACATAAAAATATATAAATAAGGGCTTCCATTGGGCATCCCATCCTAAGCATTGATTTAGTTGGAGTGCTGGATTGAAGTCACTTACAGGTTGGGGGCTCGGTAGCCAGGACTTCTGGATTAGATCTACCACTTGTGCATCTTAATACAGTGTGTTAACTGACAGGATACATACATCCTGTTGGGCTACTATGCTGTGCTACACTGTAAAAGCACCCCTCAAAAAGGAACACTCTCAGGAAATGGTCTGTTTTGCAAAATAAAAGAATAAACTTCTGTAAATCAGGAAGGAAATCAATTTCCAGAATTGCGACATTGGTAGACATCAAGATAGCTAGAGAGCACCTTTTACATAAGCTATTTGTGAGAGGTGAGTGTACTGAGCAGGACCAGAATGTGTGGTTGCAGGTGATCACACAACAGGTCACTGCAACTGGGTTAGATAACTGGAGAGATCAGGGTCCCTTACATGTGGCCCTGAGTGAACTATATATGGCTCCTAAGGCCAAGGATGAGCACAACAAGATTGCCCGGGTAGCAGCATATTTATATTTATCTATGGGAGCCATACAGGACAAATGTGCTGAAGGCCAAGATCTGGCAAGTAGGCAACTGATGGCATTAGAGAAGGCCCAATCTGATCTGGACTCTTCTGAGCATAGGCTGCAGAGGAGCCAGGAGTCAGAAAACGGAAGTAGGCAGTATATCATTAAAATAAAAGAGGATATGGGTATCCTGCAACAGGAAAGTGTCACGGTCCATACCCCCAAACATCAGATACAGACCACCATGCCCAAGGCGTTGGGGGCATTGAAGGCCCCAAGGAATCTTGCAGGGGCTTCCTGGACTCGGTCCTGACGCTGTAGGTGCCAGGCTCATACTGCCATCAGCAACATGGAACGTTTCAGACCCAGAGAGGCACGTGCAAACCAATATGAGTCAGCGTGAAGGGATTATTTGCCGTGGGACTATTTGCTTAGGTGTGGTTGCTGGAACTACTTTCAGAAGACTATATAAGCCACACCCTTCATACAGAACATGCTTCGCGTTATTCTGCACTCCTGCAGCGTAACGCTCACCGTGTCTGCAGCTCCAGGCCAGCCTTCAGCCACACCTGTCCAGTTGTCCCGAGCTACCTGCAAAGAAGAGTGAGAAAGAAGAGCAGAACAAGATACTTACCAGTCTCGTCATTGCGGCCGCTCGGGAGTCCACGCTTCTTCAGAACTGAAAAGGAAAGAACATCAGATTAGCCTTGCAGACCACACGCTCTTCATCGCAGTTCAGCGCCGCACTAATACTTACCAGCAAATGATCGGAACGTCATCACTCGATCTCCGCTTCATCTTCCGATCGCTGCTCCGGGACTGCTGCATCTGTAAAACAGAAAGAAGACATCAGGTTAGCAGAGCAGTGGGAATGCCTCATTCTGATTTATAATCCTGCACGAGGCAGCTCTCACCTGAAAGCAGCAGTCCTCACAGGCTCACAATTCTTCATCACGCAGCCTTGTTCAGGAGATTCCGCACCTGCAGAATACAAAAGCAGCAGGTTAGTTGTGCAGAAAAAAAAAGTATCGGGTGAAAAGACTTTTGCATAGCACTGGCGCAAATCTTACCTTGGAAAGCCAGCTACCAAGAACCTCGCTCCATGCACGAAGAGGGAATCTGTAAAGAAAGGTACAGAGTGAACTTTGCAACTTGAACTCTTAACTATCCATATCTTTGGAATAGGACTTACCATAGAGTCACAGTTGTCTGGAACTTTCAATAGGATCAGTGAAGTAACTAGATCCTAGAACTACGACGCACCCCTGCGAACAGTGGCAGGACGGAGAGCCCGCTATTTGTAACTCAAAAGTGAGATATAGCGGGGGGGTGCAAGAGGACGCCACGGGTGGTGGGAGCCGCCCTCATCCACATTGTTGGGTAACCTGTGATTTACCTTTCTAGGCAAGCCTGCTTTTGTATCGGAGGGGAGTGCAAGACACCACTCACCACCAGATCATCCAGCTCCGTTCGGCACCCCTGTGGAGAACAGGTGAGCGTAACAGAAAGGGCAGACCAGGATACCAGAATTCTGGCCTTGCAGAAGGAGTATCAAGAAGGTTTGGACTCCCTACTGCAGAGCCAGAAAAAGCTGGAGCAACAACTGTATTTCAATAGGGCGTGCACAGAGCAGGTAGTCACCCTGCAAAGCCACCTGGATAGAGAGAAGGCAGAGTGCAAAAAATTATTTCTGAAAGACCTGGACATCCAGGCAGAATTTGAGGAAGAGCGCCAGAAAGCTGGTGCCCTTCAAAGGCAGAGGGATGACCTGGTGGCACAGAGGCAGGCTCTATCTCAGGAAAGGGACACCTTATGCCAGGAAGTCTGCCACTTAAAAGGGAAGCTGGAGGAAAATCACCTGTCCCTCCAGGGACTGGGTGATCTCCAAAAGAGCATCAAAACTTGTTGGAGCACACCAGGAGGGTGGAAGATGCTCTGGCTAGAAAGGAGCAGGCCAGTAGGGATGGGACTCAGGAGGTAACCCTCCTGCAGCAAAAACTGTTCAGTACTCCAGGCCAAACCAGGAAGCACAGAGAGAAAATTAGACTCTCTGTCAGCACAATGATAGGCTCCAGGAACAGGTAGCCATGCAGGAGAGACTGATAGAGTCTCGTAAGGCCTTGATTGAGGAACTGAAAGGTCAAGCTCTTGCATGGCAACAGGGAGCAGGGGCTGATAGAGATGAGGTTTGCTGGGAAAGGGAAACACCTGAGCATAACCTTAGGAGCCCTAGTACCAGAGGCCTTTACCTCTCCCAGTCCCTGGACTCTGCCACCCCCATGTCCCCTGGCGCACATGAGTCCAGGGCCATGGGGATGGCAGATTACTATACAGCCAGAAATGTGGGACTCATGGACCAGTACCTCCCAGGCATGGATGGGCGGGCATCTGGGTATGGGCACCCAAGTACTGTGAAGTTTAATGGGGAACCCCAGGAGGGTAGGCCCTCTAAGGGCATCCTGAAAACCTCTGCCCAGTTAGGTCAGTGGGGGTGGTACCCATCAAATCCTGGGAGCAAGGAGGAATCAGAAGACTCCTCTGAGCATCCCAGGACACAGGAGACTAGGTCCCCACATTCTGCCAGCCATTCCCATGCTCGCAGAATCCGGGAAAACCTGAAAGAGCAGACAGGCACCTCTGGGAGCAGTGCCTCTGAGTAAGAGGATGAATGGACCAGGGTTACCCGAACCAAGAAGGCCAATAAGGCAAAAAGGGCCTTGCTTAAGGACCCCTTAAAACAGATCAAGGCAATAAGGAGTGTCAGTGTCATCACACCTTATCACAAGGACGCTAAGTATTCTGTGTGGGAACACTTGGAGCTCTTTGAGCAAATGATGGAGACTTTCCATTTAAAAGACAGCAGGAGCTGCATTCAGTACGTAAAATGGATATTCTCCCCAGAATACTCCAGTTTCTTTGCAGGGCTGGATGACCAAAATCATTCAAGATGGTCCACATATAGGGCGGCCATCTTAAAGCACTTTTCTGTTCATAGAAATCCCCAAGAGGCTCGCAAGGCAGCCTACAATTTACAATGTGGGGAGGATCAGGTCGCACAAGAATTTGTGCAGGAGTTGAAGCGTGCCTTTGCGCAGACTACCAAAAGGGTGCGCACGGACAGTAAGGAATTTGTTAACACTTTTTACCATGCCTTACCCAAATTCATCATGACCCAGCTAGTGAGAGATTTTCATGAGAAAAGATCACTAGACTGGGTCATTGAACAGGCCACCCGAATCTAAGAGGTGCAGAAGCCCATAGAAAATAAAAATAATGCTCAGAAAAGCCCCAAACCGACCAGCACCCCTGCCGCTGCTAAGGTGGCAGAGGTAAAGGTTGCCCCCATTTTGGATTTGGAGATAGGTGGCCTACAAACTTGCCTGCACAGAATAATTCTAAGCCCAGATGCCCTCGGGCCAGTCACAGAGAGGGAGACAAGGAGGTAGTCCCACAAATGGGGTCCCTCACTCCCCTAATATTGTAAGTCGCCGCTACAAGGGAAACCGACCCATCCTAGGTTATGTGTGGACTCCTCCAGCCCAAGGGGGGGATCCAGCCAAGCACCTAACCCAGGGATCTTCCCTCCTAACATCCCCCAGGAGGGCAGAAATTCCCCAAATCCTGGGCAGACCTTTTTCCCCAGGTACCCACAGAACTTCCAACACCAAAAGCATCCATCCTTCTTTCTTCACTTCCCTGAGCCCAGACAACCTAATCCAGGAGAGGGGAGGCCAAGGGTGGGGAGGTATCCAAATCTTCCCAAACCGGGGTATTACCAGAGAAGGGATAGCTACCCTTCCCGGGATCAGCCTAGAGGAGAAAACAGAACCCTGTATCAGTCTGAGTGGGTTTCACAGCTTGAGCGCCAGGTCCAAAATATGGCACATGATCTGGGTCACATGCTGAGGGCTCAGCAGAACCCTCAGATGAGCATGCCGGCACAGAATGTCCTAAACTCTGGACCTGGTGCTCCAGAACAATGACGGGGGCAGCACCCGGATAACTCACCGGTTCCCAGGGAGGAGGCTCGAGGGGAAGGGGGGTGTAAAGCCTTGGAGGAAGCTCCTTTCCCCACGTGTAAACAGCCACTGGAAACCCAGGAACAGGAAACAAAATCTCCTGCCCCTGAAAGCCTGAAACCCAAGGAGCAGAAGCGGTGGTAGGAGAAACAAAGGATCCAAACAGACCCATTTTGTGGAGGAGATACAGATCTTCCAATTTGAATGAGAGGGATCCTCTGAGGATTCTGGGAAAAGGATCTTCTCCTTCAGAGATGGGGGAACTCCTCCCAAAAAAAAATAGGTCCCAAGGGATTCGAATCCAGACTGGGTAGATGTGGAGACTGAGCTAGCGCCGCCCATCATCCCATCCCAGAACCAACAACATCAAAATCCCCTAGTTCAAACCCATTCTGGTGACTGCCTCCAAAAAGGGGGGGGTGGTCCAGAACTAGAACCAGGGGAACTTAAAACTTCTCCTATCTCCAGTTGCCAACTTTTTCTTTTAGATTCCCAAGACCAAGTAGAATTTCACTTCCAGAACAACCAAATTCCAGACGTGACAATAATAGCAGTTGGACAACAGACTGGTGATGAGGGGTCCTCTCTATTTCTGAAAATCAACCTTCCTTCCAGTTTAAGGTGGTATTCCACACTGGAAGGAAACACTCTTAAATTCTTTACCAATCCACAATCAGACATTCTCACTCCAATAATCCAGAAAAATGTGAAATCAGCTCAGAGCCTGGCTGATATTCAGCAAATTGGAGAGCAGTTGTTCATCCCTGTTCGGTTAAATGAAGGGAAGGGCTCTGTTCTCACCCGAGTGGGTGTGAAAAATGGTAAGAGCTTCATCAGCGAAGCCATGTTCCGCCAACTCCCAAAAGATCCAGCCATTCCCACATTCAAACTGATAGACAAATGGGAAATGGATTTGGAAGCATCCAATTCCAAACATCTCCTGCCAAGCAGGTGTATGCTCAAAATCTCCATAGGCAACAAGAGCATAGTCCGTAATTGTTGGGTCGTGCAAGACGTCACTGCCGCCTTTTACTTAGGCAGTGACATTTTCAATCGCTTTGCCATTGGTTTGGACCTAATAAACTTCAAGGCTTGGTCCCGATTAGCGGATAATCCCATGGGCTTTGATGACCAAGAGAAAGCATTTAGGTCATCTCAATTGCTACCTTATGCAGTTGAAATTCAGATTGGAGAGGAAGTCACCATCCCAGAAAGGACCCGAAAATTCTCCCTGGAAGTGAAAGTTAAAAGAGGACAGAAATTGACAAACCCTGATGCTTATATTCATCTAAATGCTTCTCTCCAGCAGCAAGGGTTGGGGGTAAACCCAACACCATTAGTCAATATAGAACATGACACCATTCCAATAGAGGTGGATAACAGCGACTTAAAGAGTATCACTCTAGCCGCAGGCACCATTATTGGAATGGCGGTTGATGACCAACATGTTTCCATTGATCTAGGTAATGAACTGTTAGGACCAATCCCCAAGGACAGTGATGACAGCACAACACCAGATAGGATCTTTACCCGGCATGGGGGGAACTTCCTGGTGTACACTTCCTGCCCTTATGGTAAGGAAGATGTGACTTGTGACTTCAGGAGGGATGAGGTGATTTTCCAGGTCCATGAGGGCTGCCTTTCCCACCTGAAGCCACCATTCCAAATCAGCACTTTGACGAAGGACTTCTCCACTCAGCTGGAGGAGGCCGCTGAGATAACGAAACCAGAAGTCTTTCCAGGCTACAGGCAGATGGTTGAAGAGAGAGTCAACCTACCTGATGCCTGTGTGACTCTGGAGCAGAACCAACATTTCAAACAAGTTTTCGTGGATTTTCAGGAACTCTTTGAGGTGGACTCATATGACTGTGGTCGCACCAACATCCACACAAAAACAATTCCCACGGACCCTGGTATGACTCCAATGTTTGTGAAGCAATATCGCTTGCCTCTCGCATCAATGGAGTCCCTTACTGAAATCATTAAGAACCTGGAGTCCTGTGGGATAATCCTTCCAGTCCACAGCACCTTCAATAATCCGGTGCTGGGGATATTGAAGCCAAACGGCCAGTGGAGACTCTGCGCCGACCTTAGGGAGCTCGACAAAAGGGTCCATACTTCCCGATGGCCTCTTCCCTACATTGACCAAGGGCTGGCCCAGATCCAGGGGTCACAGGTGTTCACTGCAATAGACCTGACCAATGGGTACTGGACTGTACCTGTCAGTAGGGAGGACCAATACAAGCTGGCTTTTACCTTAGGGGGCCAGCAGTACATATGTACCTGGACTACCTTCGGATACCTCAACTCCGGCAATGAGTTCAACATTTTTCTACATAAGTCCATGCCCGACCTGGGTGAGAGGGGTAACCTGGCTTATGTAGATGATGGCCTCATCAAAAGCTCAACTGTTGAGGAACACATAGCAGAGATCTGTTATGTTCTGACACAGTTGAGGGCCGCCGGAGCAAAAATTTCCTTTCAGAAAGCACAGTGGTGCAGAACCCATGTTAATTTCTTGGGGCATGAGATTATTCCTCAGGGTCTCTGTCCCCAGGAAAAGAAAGTGGAAGCACTCCAGAAACTGAAAGACCCTACAACTCTGCGGGAACTACAGAGCCTCCTTGGACTGACTAATTACAGCAGAAAGTTCATTGAGGGCTACACAGAGATCACCAGACCCCTGATACATCTTTTGAATGGGGGGGCAAGTGGGAATCGGGTCCAGAACAATCTGAGGCAGTAAAACAACTCAAAAGAAGCCTCTCACAAGCGCCTTGCCTAGCTTACCCTGTCAGAAACAAGGAGTTCTTCTTAGAGAAAGGGTTTTCTAATACATGCTTGACTACAGTATTATACCAAAAGCATGACAAGGTCAATAAAGTAATCTCCTATGCGAGTAAAACTTTATCCTCTGTGGAGGAAAAATGCAATGATTGTGAGAAGGCACTCCTGGCAACGGTGTGGGCATTGAAGAATTACCGTCCGTTTATCCAGGGGGAACACATCATAGTGGAGACTCCACACCAGCCTCCACACCAGCCTCTGCAATATCTCCAAAGTGACAGAATCAGGGCCGGAAATGTGAGTAATTCCCAAATTACATCCTGGATTCTATCAATGCAAGGCTTTCCTGTGGAGGTCAGATATTGCCAAAACAAGAAGAGTCCCCTTGCGCAAGGTCTGGCTGACTTGCATGATTGTGCCAGAGAAAACTGCCTCGAGGACGAGAGTCTAAAAATCAAGGACAACATGGAGGCATACCTCAATTCCCCACACAAAGTCTTTGAAGAAGACAAGTGTGAGGGAATGCCCACTGTCTATGTGGATGGATGCTCTTACCATGTTGACAACAACGGGGAAAAATAACTTGTAGCCGGCGTAGGGAATGAATGGGTAAATGAGTCCCCAGAACCCTTGGTTGGGTACAAGATTGGTCCCCGAAGTAGTCAAGTGGCAGAGTTGATGGCTGTGCATCAAGCCATCCTCACTGCTGTCCAACATCAACTCCACGAACTGGTCATAATCACAGATTCATATTATGTACGGAACGGGTTCGTGGAGCACCTGGCTAACTGGAAAACCAGAGGCATGCTATGTGCTAATAACAAACCCTTGAAACATGGGAAGTTAATCCAAAATATTGATTATATGGTCACCTTGAATTGGTTGACCATCTACTAGAAAAAGATCAAGGGTCATTCCAAAGTAGAGAGACCAGACAAAACTGGAAATTACTTAGCTGATCAGCTGGCCAAAACCGGGGCCATCCAAGGGGATCTAATAGAGATTGAGTCCCTGTTGGGGGAAATCCAGGTCACTGCTATCACTAGGTCCCAGACAAATGCTCATAATGATCTTCCAACTGCACAATGGAGTAAGGAGACCCCAGATGCTGATTTGATTACGGCTCAGAAAGGGGATCCAATAATTGGTAAGTTTTATCAACACATTGAGGAACCTGAGAACTTTCCCCTGACGGATACCGATTGCATTGGGAAAGTGTTGATGAAATGTCCAAAAATGTTCGGAATCCAAGATGGTTTGTTGGTAAGGAAATCCCAAGCTGGCCATGATCAGTGGGTGGTTCCTACATCATTCCGAAGACTGATGTTAAGTCACACCCATGATGCGGCCACAGCCGGTCATAGGGGGTTTCATACAACACTTGAAATCTTAAGAGAGGTTGCATACTGGCCACACATGTGGCAGGACCTCGACCAATACTTGAAGGGGTGTCTTGTGTGTGCACAATTTCAGCCAACATCCCTCACACACCGTGCGCCTCTCCAAAAGAGGGGGATGACACTGCCATGGTCAGATTTGTAAGTCGACTTTATCGGGCCCGTGATTTGCTCCTCTAGGTGGAATAAATACATGTTGACCGTGACGTGCTTATTTACTAAATGGGTGGAATGTCTCCCGGCCCCAAACTGCAAGGCAGAAACAGCAGCTGCCCTGATGATCAACCACATCTTTTCACGTTTTGGACTACCCCAAAGGATTGAATCAGACAGAGGTAGCCATTTCACCAGCGAAGTAATGACAAAGATGTGGGAGATACTTGGGGTTAAAAGGAAGCTCCATATTGCTTACTGGCTGCCTCTAGTGGTGCAGTAGAACGTTACAACAAAACCATTGTGAGCATATTCAAAATGTTAGTGGCAGATTCTGGGCCAAGTTGGGATATACGATTACCTCTTGTCCTAATGGCAATCAGATCTACCCCTTCATCTGCAACTAAAATGTCACCACTTGGGCTGATGACTGCACTCAGGATGGTGCTTCCCCAGCATCTGCTTTACAAGACCCAAGAGCAGACATTGATAAATGCCTCCACAACTCATGAGTATGTTGAAAATGTAATAAAACACCTTCAACATGCTTTTTTTGTTTTTTTATTGTGTTTGATTCATTACTGAACCTTTACAATGTTACAAAAACGTAAAAAAATGTCATTATCTTTTTAAAAACATTTGATACAGATTTTTTTTTTGTACACCATTCAGCCAATGATGATTAGGTTACAATTCCAATTAAAACATACTTATATCATATATTAGTATCAAGGATCCAATTAATTTAGAGCAATGATGCTTTGCATTACAACCTCAAGGAAGTTTGTTAGTCCAATAAGTACATTTATGCTATTCCCCCACATGCACCTATTCCATAATGAGAGCCTCGAAAGCTCCATACCAGATTGCCAATGGCTTCCAAAATGAGTGATTCTGATATCATCAAAATGTACACAATACATCACTAGATGCCTCAGGGATTCAACAGATCCACCAATTTCACAAAATCTACATTCAATGCCCGGATTCCCAGAATGTTCCAATTTCCCACACCATCTACCTATTTGGTCATGTGTAGGAAACTGATTTAGGCGAAAATGCATGTATAACTTTCTTGCAGCCTGACACGGAAATTGTAATAGGTATCTGGGCAAATCCCCCATTTTTCTTCTAAATGCAGTGTATTCTTTGTATGCTTTATATCTGCCTATACGATCAGATTGCAAGCACCAAGTCAACAGTTGGAATTTACGCTTATTAGAGGGCAGACATAAAATCAGATCCTCCTTCGATATGTTTAATTCTTCCAAAATTACATCCATTTTCCTTACAAATCTGGACAAATCGGCTAGAGCTCCTAATTTGATCATTACATTTAGGTCTACATAAAGTGAGTTCCTAGTGGGACTCAACATTTTCCTATAATTATTAAGCAGCCTCCAATTCCATTTCGCGGAGAGAGGCAGAAGACTGAGCTCACGTCTGATTATGTCATTGGGAATAGATTTTGCTAAACATAATACCCTTTTCCACAGTATACCCTGCAGCACATCCAGTATATCATCAATCTCAACAGTGCATAGGTCAAGAATATAAAGAATGCTTGGCTCAATTTTTAGCAGGTAGAATTGTATTAATGGTATTAACGAAAAATTACAGTATTTCCTATAAAGGATACACATCTGTGCAGTAAGAGGTTTCATCTTTTCTCCAAGCAATGTTTCCCACCATTTTTTAGAGTTCTGATCGGAGAGTGTGTATCCGAGGTAACGCATGTCATTCACCACCTCCAGCTCTACCGACCCAATTGACCAATTAAATTTCCTGGTTCTTTTATTTCCATCATTAAATATAAACATTTTGGATTTCGCTTGGTTTATTTTTAAATTGTGCTCCTCTGCGAACAAATAGAGGGCCTCCAACTTGTTCTGCAGCCCAAATGGTGTTCTGTCGATGATCAACAGATCGTCTGCAAAACAGATGCAATTCAGTTTTAGATCACCTAGGCAAACCGGATAATTTATTCCATCCTTCCATATAATATCCATGTAAGAAAGGTATAGATTAAATAAGACCGTTGCCAGGCAACATCCCTGTTTTAACCCAACTTCTGTGGAAATAGCCTGCGTTAGGGTTCCAGTACTGTTTACCCGTACCCTATAGTTCGTCTTAGAGTACAACATAGCTATCAAAGCCACTATATGTACCGGAATCCCAAGATGTATCATAATCTCCCATAATTTACTGTGTCGAAAGCTGAGATCAGGTCGAGTGCAGCCATATAGACTTTTCCTCTTGCCCCTTTTTTCGTTTGACACTGCAAATACGCAAGAATAGTGGCATTAAGAGTGCACCACATGGCTTTACGGAACCCAATTTTTAATTTGGGCAGCGTATCATTAGAGAAAAGGTAGTCCTGCAATTCCTTTAAAATAAGCTGAGAAAACATCTTCGATGAGGCATCCGTAAGTGCAATGGGTCTAAAGTTATGCGGATCATTTATCGGACCTTTCTTATAAATCGGAACTATTATGGCCGAACACCATGAGCCAGGAATTTTTTGGGTGAGAAATATCATATCAAATTTTAATTTAAGAATCACTGCCCAGAATATCGGATCAAGTTTTACCACACATGCCGGGATCCCATCCGGGCCACATGCTTTAGAATCTTTCAAATTTGCTGTGGCATTGATTATGTCCTAAACAGACCAGGGACAGGACTCCAGAATATACTCAGAAAAATCAACAATACGTTCACTGGAAAGTCTGTTTGGCAATTCGAATTTCTTAGTAAGGTATTGTACCCAGGTAATAGACAAAATAGAAGGCTCAATGGAGAGTGCAGGGGCGGATATAGTTCTAATCAGCGTCCAAGTATTCCTAGTATCCCTGGACAAGATGTTATGCATCATACGCTGATTATCCCTAATGGCAGTTACCTGCCTGAGTTCTCTGATCTGACTTTTGTGAGATAGAATAATGCGCTTATTTTCAGCTTGGTGTGCATCATGACTGAGTTACATTCTAAATACATTCCTCATTTTTAGATTTATTGCAATCTTAAGCTTATAAATTCTGAGATCAAATGCATGTTTGTGCACCTTTGCAATTGGATACATCTTATTCTCCTGTGCAATACCCAACAAGTGTGCCTGAATACAACTGCTCAGTTCAACTTCTAGTCATTTATCAATTGACCTTGGATTGCGACTGATATATTTAAATAGAGCATCCTCCTTGATCCTATTAATTAGTCTTAAGCTGATCCTCCTGTTCCATCTTATCGACAGGCCAGGCCTGTCAATCTCTGTCAGACTCAGAGCAGGTTCGGAGTACAAACTCCAATTGCGAATATTGAGTTTAATACAAATGGCAGAGTGATCTCCATACACAAGGTCTAATATTTGTGTAGGTTCTCAATTCTTACACAGGCATTAGATATAAAAAAGGATCTATGTAAGAATTTCTATCACCTCGCTTCCATGTAAGCGGATCCAAGCAACCCTCAAGCTCCACCATTTGCATATCCCATCCTAGTAGATATTTTACCCACTTTTGACCGTTTTGTAATGACAGGGATGATCTCTTTATTTTATTTCTCTCTCGAATACTCTTGTTATAATAACAGGAGGAATTGAAGTCCCCACCCATTATAATCCCCACACAACCGATACGTACAAACAAGTCTTCCAAAATTCCATCAAGAGTGCTGGCAATCTGATCCCATGTTATTCGAGCCTTATTCCAATATATACATATGAGAACCAAAACTAGGTCCTGAGTTTTACATGGATTCATTTGCATTACCAGCACACTTTCATCTTTGTACAGCAACAGAACATCATATTTACATCTGTTCCTAACAAGTACTGCTAATCCACCAGAGGGCCTACCCTTTGGACCTCTAGTAGCATCCATCGAGTAACAGCTGTATCCAGCAATGTTAAAAACAGACATATGCATCGTCTCTTGCAGCAGAATGATTTCGGGACAATTCCCTAAATCAAACTTGCCATACCAATGATGAAAGGTCGATAGGCCACAGCTATTCCATGATGTGACCGTAAAGGGACTCACGCTACGCTAACGCATCCTCTTTCACTTTTACTGGTGGACCATTGGTTCCACATGCCACAGGTGTAATCCCATTCAGTGCTACCACAAGTGCAAGCAATTGTTTCAAAGTATCCCCACTGATATTCAACTGTGGAACAGTTTGTAATGGCATCTCTTTTACAGGTTCAATTTCAGGTGGAGTTTCCAGAAATTCCTCAGCATCTTTTACATTCATGAATACACATGGCGCAAGGCCAATTGCGATAAAATTCTCCCTCTGCTCCCACACCATTTTCATAATAATCATAGACTGGAACCCACATAACATACGATGATTGTAATTGGTGGCCAGCCTTATCCAATCCATGTCGTCTGAGCGCAAAGTTCTTAGGGAGGGGATGGCTTGAAACATTTTCACATAAATGTTCTATTCAAGCTTGTTTTACCATTTATTCGCACATCACTTTCCCAACCCATAATAACCGGCATTCCTGCAACCAATTTCTCCTCACAGCACACTTTTTTCATACCTGACCCCATTCGGCCCTCTTCATTGCATTCCTCATGTTCCACTTCCTCCTCTTTGCCAGCTATTTCGGATTTAGGATTAGCGCTGCCACCTAATGGTTGCGTCTTGGACTTGTTCTCTGGCCCACTTATTACCTCAGCGGATGTCACCTCCTCTCCATCCACAACATCACAAATGTCACCCCTACCTAGATCAACTTTGTCACCCATTCCTTTCCTCTCAACTTCAACTGACCGTACACTCCTTCCTGCCTCATTACTGCAACAGATGTTATCCTGAGATGACTTTTTGCTTTTTTTCTCAGTTTTTTTATTATGTACTGGGTAAAACTGTGATAGCGCAGTTTGCCCACCCGAAGCAGCAATACCAACGGGTGCACATCGCCCCTTTTTCTGAGAGTGCGAATCACATTCAATGTTAACGCTCTCCCCAGCCTTACCATTCGCCCCATTTAGATGTTTGGTTTTTTGTGTACATTTTTTATAGTTTGAGGGCACGTTTCCCCGATCCTCTGAGTGAAGATCCAAGTGGGCCTTACACTCTTCATCCAATTGGTGGAGATCAATGGCAATCTCCTCCTCTTGTTTCTGCACTATTTTTTTCCTTGAATCCGCACTTGCGAATACAAGGAGATCCCCTATTTGCTCATTTGCCAATTTCTTCTTCTTCACATTTCTAGACTTATTACTCTTCGCCTCCCTCTTCTGAGCACGGGCTATGGTTCTTTTTTCTCTCCTGGTCAACACCACATCCTTCTTATCTTATTCACTTTCAAGATCAGATTTCATCATGCTCACATCCATTTGTTCCTTATTGTTGTCAGACAGATCAATTAAGTCCAGAAGCCCAGATGGACTATCAGATACCTCCCTCTCTGGCATCAAATTCAAGTCCAGTGAATGTGAGTACTCAATCCTATTTTTACCACCGCCCAGAATAGTTTGCTTTACTACTTCAATGTCAGATTGCATCCGTTGCATTGCACTTGTCAATGCTCTTATAGAACCTGTAACACATTTTTCAATACCACCTCTGGGTTCTGAATATTCCCTATGGGTACTGCCGCCATTTCAGCAAAGGTTCTACACGCTGCATTTACCATTCTTTTGTCACCAGGGGTTTGAGTAGAGCTGTCCTTAAAGGATGCTCTCTTTTTTTTGCCAACTGACAATGAGGATACCACATCGCAGGCGAATAGCAGCCCCTCTACTTTGCTGATTTTACATAGCAAATCAGTCATAGTAATTCTTAGATCTGCCATTTCACAATGTGTTCTTTTATGGCCCTTATCAAGCAGGTCCAAGATTCTGGTTATGACCGGGAAGTCTTCAACAAACCCCGGGACATCCCGGACATGTAGATCCAAGACTTCATCTTGCTTTGTAGCTATACGTATCTCCGCTCTAGGGCGGAAACCTGTGTTTGCTGCAAATTGGTCGATCTGTTCAATAGGATTAGTGAATGGATTGTTGGTAGGCCAAGGATGTACGGAATCAACCAACAATCTTGTTTCCCCTTTTCGCCCTTCATCCTTTTTCTCATCCCCTTTTATGCCTTCAATCGCCCCCTTTATAGGGGAATGATAGCTGCGATTGCATTGCATTGGTAAACTGTGTATATGTACATCCTCCCTACCACCCACTCTTTTTGAGACCGGTGTCGAGGGCACCAGGGAAAATCTCATTCTTCTGCCCACTTCGGCCTCTATAGTAGGGCCAAGGATAGAGCAGTTGTTCATACCTCCCATAACACTTTTAGATAATTTCCCGGTGTCCAGTTTATTCCTTATCCATTCATCCATCTCTGAACCTATACGACCCTGGCTAATGGACAAGGAATAATCATTAACCTCTTTCACATTATATTTCATCAGGGAGGATGCAAGAGTGATAGAAGCCCTTCCATTTTGCTGTTCAACCTTAAGTGTATCTAATATCACATCACCTCCTTCATTGACACTTTGTACCATAGGAATGTTGACTATGCTATGCTCGCTGCATTCAAAATTGACCACCTCATCTTGAATGACACTTTGGTTCTGTGTATCCTCACATAGGGATCTTTCAGTAGATAGTTCCATATTTGCTGCAGCGGAAACACCCACCCCTGTGAGCTTCCAACCACTTCTTAGACTGTTGACCATACTAGCAGCAGTCAAGAATGAGAACTTTTGTGCATAATGGCGCTCAAAAAGTTACCTCTTCCAACCTATGGCATAGAATTTCCACAGGAGAGACGCTTGAAATTTAATCCCGAGCTGCTAAACAGCAGGCTAGGCAAAACTTGCAATGTAGACAAAATTGAGAATAGAAATACAACCACCCTTAATAGGTATGTTAATAATCACTGCACCATTGTATGAGCCTGCTATAGAAAAAGTGACCCGTTTGCAAAACCTTTGCAAAACACAATCACCAGTTCAAAGTATCAAATCAGTGCAGTAACATATTCCCCCCCCCTCACTGTCCCACTTGCTTACTTCATATATGGAGTGTAAGCAGCACACTGGACCAAACACAAAAACGCCAGCTCATAAACAATTCCGCTTTTATGCAGCGCTGCCAACATTCCACCTAATTCAGTAGCCCTTAGAGGCACCCTACCATTGCATCCTGTGTTCTTGCCCAGGGAGCCCCCCCACTCCTCACACCTCCAAGCCTAACAGCACAACAGTACTTCAAAAGTACCTTCGAGGTGCGCGCCCGGGTGTGCACGCACACAGTACTATATTGACCTGCAGAGGAGACAGGCAGGCAGGGGGGGGGGAGTCCCAAGGTCACGCTGCAAAGGCTCTAAAAGAGAGAACAAAATACTATGTAACTCGCATTAGCGTGGTGAGAAACCTCCTCCCCCTAGCACCAAGCACCAGTCCCAGTCCCAACAGATGGAATGTGCAAAGATATTTACTATGGTAATGGCAGTCCAAAATGCAGCGTTTCGCTTCCCAGCTCCCAGCTCCTTCTTCTTGCGCATACAGCGCCGTTCGGGAGCATAAATCAACAAAATCCAATAAAGTCCACAGCCAAGTCCTTGAACAGCAAGAGCCCTCGGCAAGAGGCACCTGCACAGCACAACAGTACTTCAAAAGTACTTCCGAGGTGCGCGCGCGGGTGTGCATGCACACAGTACTATATTGACCTGCAGAGGAGGCAGGCAGGCGGGGGGCGGAGTCCCAAGGTCACGCTGCAAAGGCTTATGGTAATGGCAGTCCAAAATGCAGCGTTCCGCTTCCCAGCTCCCAGCTCCTTCTTCTTGCGCATACAGCACCGTTCGGGAGCATAAATCAACAAAATCCAATAAAGTCAACAGCCAAGTCCTTGAACAGCAAGAGCCCTCGGCAAGAGGCACCTGCACAGCACAACAGGACTTCAAAATTACTTCCGAGGCAACATGGTTTTGCCTATGCTCAGCGAAATCTAGAAAGATCAGCCGATAGCATGAAGACCCACTATGACTTAAAGACCACCAGAAAAGAATACAATGTAGGAGACTGGGTCTATCTATACAATTTCCAAAGCAACCAGGCCAAACAGCAAAAATGTCTGCCTACCTGGAAGGGACCTTTTGAAATTGTAGACAAGATCTCACCAGTCGCCTACAAGATCAACATCCCCAAAGGCAGTTTGCCGGAAGGGGAAGACAAATGGGTCCATATTAATCAGCTGAAGTGTTGCCATCCTAGGCACACTCTGCAGCAACTGGAGGGGACTTCTGAAACCCCAGAGGAAGCTACTCCAGATCCATAAAAAATCAACCCTAAAATATTCCACATATAGTCTATAAAACATAATAATGCAAATGTCTCCTGATTTATCAAATGTATATGTCTGCCCGCTATATTAATAGTGGTGGGGAAATGTCTACAAACATGTTTTTGCTTTGTCATCCTAGGAGACAAAGAGAGAGAGATAAACCATGGAGACTGACCAAGGAGGACGACCCGGGGACCGGGAGCAAAGATCTGAGGGGCCCGGGGTATCGGTCAATACTCCCATCAGGACTGGCGAGGAGAACCGATCGATCCACCCCTGATGGAGGAAAAGATGCTGAACTTTGCCATTTGTGGAATCCGGAGAGATGAGGCTTACATCCCAGTCTTGCGAAGTTCCATTGATGGAGGTTCAATGGCCATCACAAGAGGGGGGCTTGTGGGATGTATCAAACCCACTCATCCAAGCCCTGCAACATCACTGTGCATTGCTGGCAGCAGAAACATCATAATGGCCGCCGGAAAGCATGCTGCTCGCCAGAAATCACCAGAAAGTGCACAGTGAAAAACAGGCCACCATCTACTTTGTGCCTATGTCAGTGGTAACACATGAGACCACTGCCAAACACCACCATTGGGCTACCCACAAAGTAGCCTGAAACCACTTGGAAATAGCAATGCTGATTGAAAAAGAAACACAGAGACGTTTGATTGTCAAGAATTGCTAAAATCATGGCTCATAAATCACCTAAAAGATCCAACCTCTTTGTTGGGTGTTCCACATTACTCAACTGCAAGAATCCACATCAAAAGAATGTCAGCAAGAATCATATGTTCTCAGAGCAAAATCCTCTATTTTAAAGATACTTGATGGAAAGACAGCTGTCAAAATGGGTGTAGTACCGTTACTCACCTCTACCAGAAGTCGGCGTTTTAAAACCATTTGTGTAAACTTCTACATTGAACTCAAACTATGCCAAAAGAAGAGAATTCCACAAAATGCCACATAAGAGTGCCACTCAGTGATTTCATGTTGAAAAAGACTTGATTCGAAGATATGGTGCTTATTTTAAGTTTATAAATGTAAACGACTGGGCAAACATCCAAAAACAAATATTACACGAGATAGCCTGCTCAGAAGACGAACTACTCCATAATCCCCTACGAATTAAAGCGAAAATGGAATGGTCAGACTGGATAAAAACCAACGAGAAAGCAGAATACTAAGCCATCTGCAACCAGTCTTCAACAAACTAAAAGAACCCATGGAGTAGTGCGCAAAATATCAGAGTAAGCTCTTAATGAGAACTTTAATGAAAGCTCGCCTTAACCTGCTACCTACCCAAGAAATATTAGCAATCAGAGCGGCCGCTAAAGAAAAAACCTGCCGACTCTGCAAAGACTTGCAAGCTTCAGAATCTATCAGACATCTCCTGATGGTTTGTCCGGCAATAGAACAAGACAGAAACGCCTACTTCAGCCAGCTGTTTACTAACACTTTTGTTGAGGATGAAGATACATGGTGGAACTGCCTTATTACAGGAGCTCAAACTAGATGGCTAATACCAACGGCAAAATTTCTAATTATCACCATGGAAAAGTTTAATCAACTCCAATAGCAACCCAAACTGAGATAACAAACTAACTAACAAAACCAGAACACAACCCCAGAAACTTGGAATTGTAAACCTTGAAACCTCAAAAAAAAAAAATTGAAAACGGCGTCTGTCTTACTTCTACGAGGCGCGAACAGCAAAAGAACCCAAAAAATCCATGAGGCACGAGCAAGAAAGGTGCCAATTATATTCTACTCTTTGAACTGCACAAACTTCACAAACTGTGTTTCCACTGTTTCTACGAATATTTCTTTGCAACCTGATTCTAACCCCTAAACTGCCAAGGGCTCTCACATCCAACAGCCATGCTGTGCTGTTTTGCTATTTTAGCCTAGAACCCTGTGCTAGAACCAAGGTCCAGACCCAGAAAGCAGAGCTGTCTCCAGAACCCGACAGATCCAGTACAAGAGGCCGTGCAGACCGCAGTGCAGTGCTGAGAGCAGAACCCAAAGTGCCTGAGACCTGTCCGGTGGCGAGAGTGAAGCCAAACCCTTGACCAGATCTTTGATGAGGCCCACTCCATTCTCAAGCCTAGGAGTGAGTATCTAGTCTAGAACTGTGCCTAGTCATCTCTTAGTCTAAAGTAATCTTAACCCATCCATTTCAACCTGTCCAGAACTGTATTATAGAATCTTGTGTCCATCCTGTTGATTCCAAATCTGTAAAGCGCAATCTGTCATTTTGAAATCTTGACTTTATTTCTGAAAATCTACCTTCACAAAAACCTCTGTAAATTTTGAACCGCACATCCTAGAACTGATATTTAACTGTCATTTTGAAGCTAAGATCCTAAGCTTTCCAACCTAAATTATAGTGTTTGCGTAATCAAGTTTCACGCACGCGGTAAAATTGCAGCGAATTGCAATTTAGCTCCATTTCACCACTTGCCAAAATAGCTGTTTCTTGTTTTCAACTGCTGAAATTCGTTTCCAATCTGATAATCATTCATGAACCATTGCTAGTGTTGACCTGTACCAATCCAAAGTAACTCTCACTTATCCTGGATCACATTTAGTGAATTAAAATCATTTTGGCATGTTTTCCCATTCATTGCAATCACATTCAAAAGTATTTTTGCCTGTTTTAAAATCATACCTGTTTTCTCTAAGCTTGCTGGGGGGAACTGGGATTGAACTGCATTATTGATTATATTCTTGAAACCTGTGTGCCCTAATTTCTATCTCTTCATATTGCATAGTGGGGGAGTGAGTAGTCACAGGGGAAAAAACGATCACATTATCTTTTGATTGAAATCATATCAAGTTATTTCTGTGTTGCATTCTTTCCCATTTGCATTTCCTTGAATCATATAAAGTATTCTCTGCTACAGTATCCTTCCTATTCATACTCCTAAGTGATTAAAGCGATTGTTGATTTTGTAATATTACCCATTGTTGATTATTGTCCATCTTCATAAGTGTGCTATTCAGATATTATTTTGTTCATAAAACTGTGATATATATATTGTTTAATTCTTCAAATAAACCTTTTAATTTGCAAAACAAACCTACTTCTTGGCTCAGTGAGGTCAGGGGGATACAAAGAGAGGGTACGTTGTATAAGGGTTCATCATCCAGATTTAAAGAACTTTGACATAAAAATATATAAATAAGGGATTCCATTGGGCATCCCATCCTAAGCATTGACTTAGTTAGAGTGCTGGATTGAAGTCACTTACAGGAGTTTAGCTTGGTATGAACTGCTCTTCAATTTGATTGGACTTCCTGGAGTGTATCATCCTTATATACATATATAGCTTACATTCGGTCTTTAGTCATGAAATTTTTCCTTTTAGGGGGTGACTGCGCCCCTTACTACCCAGCAGCCCTCATATTCTCACTGCTGCATGGATTTGCGTGCACGCATTTGTGAAGCACTGTGTGAAATTCTGTGCTAAGGTCTGTATTGTTAGCTGTTCGCTGTTCAGCATGCAGCCGCAGCAACTGACTTTCTTGCTTTCTCTGATCATACAGTTTCCTGCTGTGCGCGACTTCGGTAACGCCTCAGTTGCTGTAGTTAAAATGCACCTCCCACGCTCCGATCTCGCATCAGGTTTGATTGTTTCACTGCAGCAGAGAAAATAGCTCACTCTGTAGGGTCTCGAGCTAGTGTCCCGGCATATGTACGTCATTTATCACCTTGTCACCGGCATAGATTTACTGTTGGCTCCTTCTGCATTGTGATGTTTCTGGGTACTGGTCTGCTACTACGGCCTGCCTGGAAAGTGATACACTGTTTATCAACTTAATAGATTATTCCCGTTGTGTATGAAGTGTTAGGGTTGTCTACTATTCTTATGTATGACACATGTTTGATGTTTGATATTTAGAAGACCTGTACTGTACACCTGAGGGTCCAAATTCCAGCAGTGTGCATTCACTATTTGCTGCTTCGCTCTTATTGAAAAGCAAGTCCCCTTGGCCTGACGAGTGGGTTACGTGATTGGCGAAGTTAACGTTGCTTATCTGTGTGAATGGTTAGCTTTAAAGTTATGAGTAACTTAAGGAACGGTGAGATGGAACAGGCAAATATCCATTTGGCAGTGCAGCGATGCCGCAGGATGTTTACCGCTAAGATAATATGCAAAAATGAAACAGTGCCAAAATCTTAAAAATGTAGATCCTTTTTTGCTAAAATCCCCAAACTTCACACCGTAGATGAGGAGTCAGGTGCCATGGAAATCACCAATGAATTGAGCAATTCTTTAAGATGTCTTGGTACGATGTTACTTGATGCAGTCAGTATTCGACCCTTGACGCAATCTAAATCTAAAGAAGGGAATGTTCTAAATACAGTCACATCCAACCCACAGGATGAGAAAACAGAATGTACTCCAGAGGTGGGTGGCTCCCCGTAATACTTGTCATGTTGAGAAATCTAAGATAGCTATTGGCGTCGACTGAACTCATGTCACTGTGATAGTGAATAACTTGATTGAGTTAAATGCTTCTAATCTGGATTTATCAGATGTAGAGTATATGGGAGATGAGAGAGAAAGCACTTCCACACCAGGTGTTACGGATATAGAACCCAATGTCTTTTTGCAGAAAGTAAAAACCTTGCATCTCATACCAATAATTTCATGGAACCATTGTCTCTTGATTCTACATACTGCAAGGGAGTAGTTATTCCGAATGCTAGGAATGGATTGGATCCCCCTATAAGTAATACGACTGACAATAAGTCTGAAGATAGTATGTCTAGTATGTCATCTAATATTCTGGGCCTTGGATAATTCATTAAGTATTTTGACGTACAGTCTGTACTGTTAACGAAAAGTGTCAATCGCAACACACAAAACATTAAAAGATGTTGGTACTGAAATGGGACTTTGTGATCAAAATATACCCTTGGGTACTGCCGACATCATTGGCAATAGTGCTAGTATAAAGTACTCCAATGTGATCAATAGTAAAAAGGGCTTGCAAAACAATGGAAAAAACTGAAAACCAAGGTCATGTCGCAGGCTTTTATGTATTCCAAGAAACTGCCTACTTGCAATATGTTGTGTGGAAAAGGTAAAACAAAAATCGGCATTATATCAAAGTGAATCTAGCACCAATCTTGGAAATTGGAAGTGAATCTGCCCCTATGAGTTTTAATACGATGCCTGTAAATGTGCCTTGTATTGATGGGGAATTTGACACTGATACTGCATTGTGTAGCGTTCAGCGATCTGTCAATACTAGGAACAAATCATTGTCGGAGAGTCTGTCCGATTGAACTACAAAGGCTGTGGGGATATGTAGTGTAAGGAACACAGAAACAAATCTTACACTTGCCCGTTCTAATAATCAGAATAATTTAATTGATATGTGGGCACCAAATAAAGCTAAACCAATTTATCCTATCTTAAATCTTGGTGATAAAATAGAGCAGACTAGTGAGTTAGATAAAGCATTACAACTGAAATCTGTCTCAAGTAATCTGAAGTTAAACCCTTTGAATCAAGCTACAGTATTGAGGATATTTAACTTGATTGTCCCAATATGTGGTATACAATCTGACGACATAGCGATTGTTGATCAGATGGAGTACACTACTGAATTCATCACTAACATATGGTTTATATTACCCTCTACCCTCGATTTTGTATTGGGCTTTGAAGATGATCTCTTTAGATTAGGATATCTATCTAAACTAGTTATTTTATCTCAAGTTAAACCTCAGGAAGTAGTTCCCTCAACAAAAGTGGTTACAAATATTTCTAATACCCAGGTTACTGAAAACATCAAACCCTTAGAATCACCAAGAGTTACTAGTACCCAGAAGAGTAGTAATAATAAGAATATTAGTGCAAATCTGGGTGATACTCGTACATCAGCGATTCATGTTGTTAATGAGTCCACATTAGACGGATATTAGCAATGGCTCCCATCTGCCTTTAAAATCCACTTTTCGTCTCAGCCTCGATGTTGAGAATTTGATGTTTGACACAAGGGTTCTCCCACATATTTGCAGAACATGGATTGGCTGCAAATATGGACAGTGTTATGCTGGTGGCTTTACAAGACACATGACATGTGAATGAAATTCAGTTTGATGGCCGGTTAACTTTACAGCAGGCATCAACTCAGAGTTTGCGTGGTCGTCCAAAAGGAGGATTACTTCTCTTTGTGAAACATCCTTGGACATTAGTAGGACTTAAAGATAGCACTCCTAACATACAGGCAGCATTTTTAACACAAGGTAAGTGGAAGATCCTAGTGAAACCAGGATCTTAGAACCACCAAGAGTTACTAGTACCCAGAACAGTAGTAATAATAAGAATATTAGTGCAAATCTCGGTGATCCTCGTACATCAGCGATTCATGTTGTTAATGAGTCAACATTATACGGATATTAGCAATGGCTCCCATCTGCCTTTAAAATCCACTTTTCGTCTCAGCCTCGATGTTGAGAATTTGAGGTAAGGTAAAAGGAAGATCCTAGTGAAAAATACGTATTACCCTCCTAACTGTTTAGACACAAAAACTAATTTAGAACTGGTAAAAACATTGATTAAGAGTCCCTCCCATTCCTGTCCCATGTGGCTAATGGGTGACTTTAATGCAAAAAAAATTATTAAACCTCCTGAATCCCATGACAATATTTACTCCTCCGCAGTGAATACACTGCACATTAATCGCCAGGGTAAACTATGGACAAATCTCCTTGGAGGGTATGATTTCACCATGTTAAATGGATTTTGCCCGGGTATTGCTAACATGGAATATACACATGCATCAGGTAAAAGTTCATCAACAATTGATAACTTTTTTGTTAATTCAGAAGGTTTATCCCTGATTATCGACATGGAAATAGTTCCCCGAGAAGAGAGTGACCACTTTCCCTTGTGTGTCCTCTTAAAAACCCTTTTTCCTGTGACTCCACCAGCCAGTTATGATCAGAATGGTAACATCTTCCTTAATATAAACCACAATTGCATTCTGTGGAATGAAAATAATGTGGAGAAGGGCAATATCATAGCCCAACAATTGTTGTCAGCCTATACCATCACGTCTTATGAATCCAGTCCCTCTGTCCAGGATGAGTATTTCATAGCATTCTCCTGTATGATGTCGAAACTTGTTGAGAGTTGTAGGTCCAAACGCAAGTATAAAACAATGGTTGAACGTACAAATATTGTGACTAATAAAAAATTTCATTATGATTAAAATCGTTGCAGTAGCAAAAATAGATAGGCAATCAGAGATATCAGCCATAATATATCCAGCCTTAGGTGCAATTGAAAGCAGTCTCCCAATTCAACATGTTAAATCTATTAAGCTCTCGTACCGGACCTGCGACAACTTGATAAAAGCCTTGCCGGGAGGCTGCGCCCAAGTTCTAATTCTACTATTCAATGAAATTGGTCTGAGAGGTGTTATCCCTGCCACATAGAAGATGAGTAACATTTTGGGGTCTTCTTATGGAGGGACATGATGTGAATTATTTGTATTTTACCACTCTGTTTTATTGGAAGTGTATTGATATTTTAAACCAATTATCATAAGGTATGTTTTTATTTGGATGTTGAGATATATAGTGTGAGTTAAGGGAATTAGCTGTATAGCTATCTCAGTTTTTAAACATTTTATGTTTTTATATTGTATGCATGTTGCACTTTTCTTTTTGTATTTTATCTATTTATATGTGTTGTATTAATGTTTTAATTTTTTTGGATTGTCTTTGATATTGTATATACAAAACCAATTGGTTACATATATACTAAATAAACAAATAAATAAACTCCCACAGGCGGCTGGCCCAGGCCTCTGGTATCCTTTCAATGAAAGCCGGAGGGATGTTATCAGGGCCAGGAACCCTCAATGGTTTTTCCTTGACAATTATCTAATACATCAACGCGCACCGAGGGAAGCACCAGGAAGCACCTCTTTGCACCTCCTGCTACGCGTTTCTTGTTTGACCTGTGAACTTCACTCGTGAACTTACGACGAACTCACCAAAGCTTTAATCTGCTCAAAACTGAGCGTTACCGTGTGTTTTGGTTAAGCCACGCCCACAGGAGGGCTAGGCTTAAAAAACAGCAACCCGCGCGCACCAGCGCGCGCACCGTGGGAAGCACCAGGAATCACCTCTTTGTCTCTTCGCTGAGGAGGCGAGGCGGCGGGAGAGGCTGGTGGCTTCCTCGTTTCTGTAAATTCAGCTGTATCTGTCTTGAAATGTCAGCTAAATCCCTAAAAAACAGGTATGTCATTAGGAATTCTTCCTGTGCTTGTTAGAGACAACTCACGTGTCTCATCTCCCTCAGAAACCCATGAGTGTTTGACTCTGGTTAGCGGTCCATGCAAAAAGGGCTCCTTTGTGAATGCGGATATCCGCATGTTTTGCAATGGGTCTTTTTCAGCACATAGAGCGAAGAGGCCTCTTGACAATAGGCCGATGCACAGGGAAGGGAGATCTTCGGGTGTGGATCTTTCGAGTGCTAATCCCGCTCGTAGCCCCCCCGGCTGCCATCGGCTGCTTCTATTGTGACGGCTACAAGGATTTGCATCGTGGGTAAACGCCCCCGCTTCCACAATTCATCAATTTCCGACTCTGCATTGTTAGACTTGTTGACTCCCGTTGTAAACTTTTCTGCTGCTCCAGTAGACACAGCTAAGACGGGGAGTGATGCTGTGGTTATTGATTTGGACACTGATAGCCCTGTCTTTTCAGATAAATATATGTCAGATAATTTATCTTGTTCTCCAATGATGTATTCAGATTCGGATTCGATTGACAGTTCTAGTGTCTCTATAGTGGCACCTGACCATTCGGCAATTGGCAACCCATGTCTATGCACTTTGGGCACTAAGACTTCTTTCTACACTGATGTACACGCATGGGGTACCAACACCTCCTTCCACCTGAATTCTACACCTTTTCAGATGGATGTGTTGCTATAGGCGTTAAATTTGGCTGTCAATTCTTTAAGTAATATATACTGCCTCCTGGAACAAAAAGTGACAAAACAGGGTGATTTAGTCCAAGAAATGGTCTCTGGGTTGTACCTGTGTAAGAAAACATCCGTGCTCTCAGTAGCTTCTCAAACTAGCACTGAGGAGCCCTCTCTCCCGTCTACACGTGTGTCTGTGAGTGTGTCTCAAATTGATGGGTGTGAGAGTGTTTTACCTTGTTTTAACTCTATTATTTATGAAGAGGCAGTTGCACCCTAAATTCGAAATACAGAAAGGCCCTTATCTCTGTCGCAGTGTGTCTTACCTTTAAAACCAGGCACCTCGCAGAAACTTAACTATATCTTTAATTCTGAAAATAGTAATTCAGATAAGGTGCTCAAAGTTTCGAATCCTCCGCAAAAGCAATCTTCTAGTAATATGGTGGAAAAGAAGGAAAAATTGAAGCTAGCTAAAAATCAACCGGCTCCCAAACCCACGGGAAAAGCTGCTTCCAAACGGTTTGTGAAAGCCATCTCTGTACCAATGAATGCCAAAAAAAGGTGAACACATCTGATATAATCAGGAAGAAATATGCATTGTTGTCTCAAGCCAAGTTAAGGAAAACACCTAATGTATCTAGCCCTTTGGTGACTGCTCCCTATCTGGTCAAGGAAATTTCCCAACTGAAGCCTCACAACTCTTGTCCAACCGATTCACTCCCAATGATTAGACCTGGTGTTGGCAGTGAAAGTGAGGTTTCTATCTCCTCCAAGATGTGTGATGTGTCTCTCCACAGAGCAGAAATAAGGAAGGCTGTGGACGCTTACATGCAAAGTCGTAGCCTCTCCTTCCTTGCTTCGATGCCCCCCCCCCCGCTTTGCCTTGTATGACGCTTGAAAGTGGTGACAAATCACTGGGAGCTCTGAAGCATACTCCTGTGGAGTTTTGTATAAATGGGGCAGTGCCTGTCCTTCCTCGAGATTCCGCAGGAGCCTTAACACCTATAGACTTCAACAAGGACTCAACAGCAGTGGTTAATCCCTCCGCTGTTGTCAGACAGTCTCAGATGAACTCCCCCACTGATTTCTCTAATGCAGTTCTGTCTCTCATTAAGAAAACACTGGGAGACTTGGGCTCAAATACTAAGGGAGAGAGGGCTGATTTGCTTAGTGTGACAAAGAATGACCTGGGGAAAAAGAGAAGTGAGAAGGTGGCACCCCATCCGGCTTTGTGCTCTTTACTTTTAAAATGCAGACCTGCTCCTTGCCCTCAATATGATCTCAACCAAAGAGCAGCATTGGCAATCTTTTCTGATACCCTGTCATTGGAGGATATTACTTCTGTAGACTTAACTCTGGTCGAATTTTTAAATAAGCAAAATCTAAGTGCAGTTCGAATGTGGATGCAATCCAGAGTGGTCCAAAATCTTGTTTGGCAGGCAAAAAGCCTTCTATTTGATTTGGGTTTCTTGTTGAGCGCAGAGGTGGGCAGTGTGGTCGTACCATTAGTAGCAAGCAGCAAGGAATTTGCAACAAAGTCTAAATCCACCATTCCTGCCTGCTATGGCAACTATGAAGCAATTGCTGCGAGTCACAGATACACGTGTTTGTAATTGCAACTCAAATATGAATTAGCTAACTCATTCTATAGGACATCACTGATTTTCTCTAGTTAGCTGGAATTCACAGGGATTCAAACATCTCTTGAGCAACGATGACTGTGAATTAAGCAAAATTGATATAACCCTCCTACAGGGAACATGGTTGACTTCCTCTTTGGTTTGGGAGGATCATCAGGTTCATTTGAATCCCGCTGTAAAATCTGCAGCAGGTGGACCACCTACAGGTCTAATTGTAGCTTTAAAAGACAAACCTGGTTCCTCATCAAAACTGTTGGCGGCACTGAATGCTTATATGTTGCTTGCTAGAGCGGTTATTCATGGTGGTGTCTATGCAATAATTAACATTTATTGGAATCCGGTAGCCATTTCAATTGACTGCTTCTTCAGGGACCTTAATGGATTATTTTTTATAGTGTCCGCAGATGAAAGTATTTTATAACTGATTTTGGCTGGTGACTTGAATTTTAACTGTTTTGTAAATGATGGTGTCCGCCATAGTGAGAAATTAACTTGGTGGAAATCCTTAGTCTCTCTTAGAAATATGCACATTTTAACTGGTGCATTCGCCACAGACATCCCCCCTGCTTCAACCTGGCACAGAGGTTCTTCTTCATCAACAATTGATTTTGTATATGTAAACTCTGCACTGTGATTAGCAATGCAATCATTTCATGTAACTCCCTCTGTGGTGAGTGATCACAATTTGTTATGTGCCAGTTGGCAGCTACTGATAATAATTAATGATCACAAGCCGAAGGTCTGGAAGGGTGGATGTTTGGAGGTAAATGGGGGTAGGAACCATTTATGATGGATGGAGAATGCCTTGTTACATTTTAATCGACTACTTCATAACTCGAATGAAACTGATAACTGTCAAAATTCCAATATGGGTCTGGTATACTGCAATGCTATGCAAGCTTTCAGCCAGTCGAAAACTTCCATTCTTAAAAGTAAGACTCATTTGCATACTTTTGACAGAGCCATATACCTTAGGAAACTGGCGTATCATGCTGAGCTAAGAAGATTATCAAGGCTTCCCCTTTCCATCAGAACAGTTCTCACCAAAAGAGTGCGTTTGACCTATAATAATTGGCTAAAAGGACATTGAGTTTCACTTTACCATAGAGATGGTGCCAATATGTTATCTATATTGGCAGAGAAAAATATATCAAAAATGTGGGCAACATTAAATCAGGCGAACAATAGACATCAATTGGATATGCAGACTGCGGTGGTAGACGTACACCAGTGGGTAGCACACTTTGAAAATCTGTACGCACCACCCCCAATCTCCATTACTCCAATTACACTGCAATGGAACTCCGGATTCCAACTACACTTTGATCAGACTGAAATCACGTGATTAATAACTTGCATGCTGTGGGGCCCGATGGGATTTCAAACTACGTAATGAAAGAACATCCTGAAATCAGGAGCTCTATTCTCTCTAATATATTCTCTGCCATAAATCAACATCAAAAATTGCCAAAATCATGGACTGAAGCATTTACTGTTCCAATTTATAAGAAGGACGATCGTCAGCTTCCTATGAGTTATTTTCCAATCTCACTATTAGATGCCCCAGATGAAAGTCGACTGAAAGACCCTCTACAGTCTAGATTTGTGAAAGGCATGGGCACAACTCCAAATATCATGGCACTTTCAATGATACAATCTAAACAAGTTGATAGCAGGTCTCCATTATATTTAGGCTTTATTGATTTTGAAGCCGCTTTTGACTCTATAGACAGAGCAATGCTATTTGCAAAACTTAGTCGCCATCAATGTCCTCCATCACTTATTAATCTGGTGATGCTATTACACTCAGCTACATCCATGCGTGTAAAGTTGAACCTTGATGGCAAATTATCCGCTCTAATCCAAACGCACAGAGACCCCCTTGCGTCTTTTCTGTTTCATTTTTTCATCTTCGATCTGGGCCCTGCTTTAATGAATTGCATTGCGGATCCTCCTCGCATGGGCCGTCAAAAGATTCTGTATTTATTATATGCGGATGATTTGTTCCTGTTGTCACAAACGCCCATTGGCCTTCAGAATATGTTGACACAATTGGAAGTTTATGCTCTGGCAAACATTTAATCATCAATACTTCCAAATCACAAATTCTAGTGTGCAATAATAATACATCCAAAATGTATCACCTGAGATGGTTCCTACAACAACGTGAACTTTTGGTAATCTCGAAGTACAAGTATCTTGGTGTGTATATTGAGCACAGAAAAACAGTGACTATGTTAACTTGTGAAATCAAATCTAAATTAAATGCCTTGACATCACAATCTAAGATCCTCTTGAGGAAATCCAGGAAGTTTTCAATGAAACATATAGGGCCTGATTCACAGAACGTTTTCCTATGGGATTGCACCATTATAAAACACTTCCATGAATCAGGCCCATAGTCTCTTTTTATAAATCAAAGGTTATACCAATTCTTTTGTATGGTGTAGAAGCCTCCATTCCCCAGGACCATAAATTCTGGAATAGTTTGGAAGCAAATACTGGAAATCAGTGTTACAACTATCACCTGGCACACCTTTAGCGATCCTGCGTTTTGAATTGGGCTTAGTATCTTTGTATTCGCATGTGGTATGGAAACCGTGCACCTTCTTGAGAAAATTATTAGAAGGCTTGGGGAAACCCTCCCTTTTGAATGCTATTGCCCAGAATTTGTTTGAATCCAAAAATGGCTTTCCAAGTAAGTGGCACACTTTAAATGCGGCAGCTGACGCATCTGTAACAATTGAGCTTCTTTTAACTAACCCGGATCGTGCAAAAATTTTCATCTATCAACATGATTGGGTTGTAAACATGGCGATGTGCACTAAACTTAAAGACTTCAACACCATTGCATTCGGCCCTAAAAAACATGAAGTCATATCAGATTACTTTTTAAAATCTCCCTCCCAATTGTTTCGTCAGAAGCTTTTGAGATTCAGATTGAATCAGTATGAAACAAAGAACATTTTGTTCAGAAGGAAACTAATTCCCGAGGGAGCAGAATTACTGTTGGTTCTGTCTAGTTACGGAGCAGATAGAAACCTTACAACATCTTGTAGTCGAATGCTCTGCGTTGAATGATATAAGGTTAAAATGCTTTGGAAAGAAATTAATTGTTCAGAGTCATCTAGGTTATGATCAAATATGGAATGTATTATTTTCAAATCAGAGGATAACTGTACAAATTGCAATTGTCCAATTTTTAAATATAGTGTTTCCGACATAACACCCGGAATTGATGAGTGTAAATAGTGCCCAATGTAGAAAAATTGTAGAATCAGACAGCAACACAAGTTATAAGAGTCAAGACATCTTGGACTATATATGGCAACTATCACCTGTGATAATTGAGCAGGTTGATTATTAGAATGAGGTATTTAGTTGATATGTTGTTGAATAGTCAATCTTTCTATTAGACACTTATTTCCTTTGAAAACCTGTTGTGGAATTGCTAAATATTTGGGTTCTGTACTATTGCTCTGTCGAAGCTTATATTTTGAAAATTATACTTTGTTCTTATGTAATTTTATGTAATCTGGTGATTGTATATTTGAAAAGTTGGTTTACCAACTGTAACAAAAAAAAAACAAAAAGAAAAATATCCAGTACATCATCAATCTGCCACTTAAAGTCATTCTGTTCCTTCCCCAACTTGGCTAAAGGTAATTGACCTTCATCACCATGTGGCATAGAGTATTTTTGGGTGATACAGCTTACCCACTCCTGTGCAGTGATGTTACATTCAATATAATTCTGCACACCCTTACAAACACCCCCTATTTTTCTCCAAATGTTTACACTATATTTGTGGATGAGCATTTTAACAACCTATTGGTTTTGTTTTATGAGTCTTTCCTGACCAATGCAGTTGAGGGTTTGTTTGTAATTTGCCATAATCTGTCTCTTAGCCTCTTTGAATGCACTTCTATCAGTGGTAGTTTTAAGGGAGATTATGATAGCTACCCTTTTGGTCTGCTTCACCTCCTTAACCTTTATATTGTAAGGGTGCTTATGTTGTTTACCTCCACTCATGTGGCCCCTATTTGAAAGAAGTTTTATACACGCCAATACGCTATAATTATAGTCATTGGCAGTTATCCTGACTCCTTTCATCTCCACATTTAGCAGCGCGTTTTCCCATATAGTGGTGAAAATGTTGCACAATTTGGTGCTTCATTTCATTGTGAACCCCCACCCCTCTGGTGTAATAAATGCTGCAGCATATTGAAGATGTTAGATGGAATTTGGTAAACGCATGGACAGAATTATAGGGTATAGATTGCTGTCCAGGATATCCCCCCTCACCAAAGGTTCACATAGACAACCTAGATCCTCCGCTACTAGAAGTAGTCAATTCATGACTTCTTTAACCCCCTAATCCATGTGTAAAAATAATTCAGCTCCATTTTTCCTGGTAGGCCGACCAAAAGGTCCCACACCACAAAGTATTGATCCAAGCGGCCCCCTGCTGCACCGTTTGGGTGGAAATCCTCTTTGCATTGTGGGGTCCATTGTCGATTGAGGTGGGACACAGGTAGCATTGAGGTTCCCAGCCACAACAAGGTACTCTTTTTTACCCCTACCCAACCATTCCGTAAATAGGAGATCTAATTCCTTCTGTAAATTTACAAGTTTAGTATTTGCTTAATTCTAGTACACATTTACGATCAATATATCTGCGTTTAAACAGGTAAGTAAAAATTCATTGCCATCAGGACTTTAGACCTGACCTTTAACTTGGAGTATGTGCAGTCACAATTTAGGTCAAATGCAGTTGCAAGTCCACCTGTGGGTCTTCCTTTTAGGCCTCTAGTTGCTGGCATGCAGTAAGTGTGCAACCCTTCCATTTCAAAAGTGTTTATGGCCATGGTTTCTTGTAGCATTATCACAGGTGCCGTCTTTAGGTCTGGTCCAGAGTGACCATCAAGTTTATGGTAGCTGCACTTGTTCCTCAAAGGCTTGACTGCTTAGCCTTGGTCTTCCTGAACATTTCAATTGCAGATTCCAGCCAGGACCATTCTTCTAGATCTGGTCTCGTTGCTATTTAGCTTCCAGGTTTGTTTAATGCAATGATATCAAAAGGTTGTGGTGACTGTACAGAGGCTAAGTAGGCCTCCACCTTCACTTGTGTATTTAATTAGCCCAGTTGGTAGCCGGGAGACTTGCGAGCTTTGTGCAATCAAGTTGGAGACATAATAACAAACTGATCTCAAAGCACCTTTTTTGGAAATGCAACCCTTTGAATATCGTCTGATCTCAGTGTCCGTAACTGAGGGATGGCCTCAATGCCTTCTATAATTTGACCCCTGTTTATGTGAAGGGGCCCACATATTTGTGCATCACTCTTCCAGCTCGTTATGGTTCCCTGAAATATTTCTGATTCAGGTTTCAGCACTGTACGACCAGGCGACTGCTGTAATTGGGAGGGAACAGCAGCAGCCACCATGCCCACCGTGCCCGGGATAGCATCAACCCTCGAGGGAAACACCACACACATCTGGTCAGCTGAAGTTGCCTGCACCTCTTCCGAGGAATTAGCACTTATAACTTATTGAGAAGGCATATCAACATTCGGAGCCTCTGGATTCTCCAGGAATAGAGTTATTTTGGGTTGCTTTTTGTTTTTGACAGCAAAGTCCTTTGTTGCCTGCAGTACTTGGTCTTGGGTTTTGTTGCGACTCATTTTGCACCTTCACCTCTCATGATAGAGCACTGATGAAATCTTTGGAGTTATTACATTTATTGCCGCTTGGGGCTGGCAGGTTTTAGACATTTTCTTCTTTAGGGGTTTTCCTTTTCTATTATGTCTATTCACTTTTATCCAGCCTTCTCGACCACTCTCCTCTCCTGCTGGTTCACTGATTGTGTGTACTTCCTCCACCGGACAAGGTTCCTCCTGAACAGTTTGCCTCTCCCTGAGGTATATTTCAACAAGCAGAGTAAGGCTGTCTGGAGATTCGGTATTTGTTCTCATCGACTGTTCTATGTCCTCCTGGGCAGACCTCATTTCCACCCGTACCTCCTGTGGTGATTGATTTTCAGTCATACTGGGTACCAATTCCTCCACCCTTTCTATGGTTCTAGGGTAAACACCTGGAGACTTACACTGACATGGAATTTCCAGCATGTATGCCAACAGTTTGTTCAACCCTTGATCCAAGGAGTTTAGTTTTAGGGCATTAAAAGTGAAGCGCTGAAATCGAGGCTGGACCAAGGGTTTCCATTTGTGGCATGATGTTAGAGTCCCTTCTCAGTGTGATGGTTTTAGGGGTAAAGTAGTTGTCAGTTAATGGAATAGACTGAGCTTGTCTGAATCTTTGTGGGTTCTGGCGATCTGTTAGTGAGTTTTTTAGAGGACTCAGATCATGTTCATGACCCATTCCAAGTCTTTGGTTTTCTGTTTGGCAGTGCAGGATACCTTTTTTAGTTGTTCAATGGGAAAGTTCCCTTATGCCATCCGTGTCATTGCAGAGTTTCTCAAAACACTGGTCCAATATACTCTGATCTTCATTGTTTGTTGTGAAGGGAGCCTAGTTGATGATTTTAACCCAGGGCTCTATGTTTTGCATGGGCTGATGTTTGCCACAGCGCTTTTGTCGTTATCAGCAGACGTAGATTTTGAATTAGCAAATGTTCTGGGGCGGTTCATTACCAGTTGTTTCCATACTTTGACCATGAGCCTCATTATAGGAGTCGTGACCGGTTCCCAGTTCTTCAGAATACAAACTGGGAGTGCTTTCTGTTTCAAGGGCCAACTCCCTGTATGGTTCCCCTTTGTTACCACTGTCTTCTATGGCAGCATAAGTATACTTTGATGCTCTCCCATAGGGGGTCATCTTCACTGGGGACAGCAGTTGGTACTGCATTGTGTTCTGCAGCAGTGGCTTCCATATGTGGTTGCTGCAGTTCGCACAGTCTTTCAAGATCCCCATGAGCTTGTAAAGCGATGCAAGCCTTTTCTGTTATTTTCAGCTTGGCATTGTATAACTTTGACATTTTAAATAGTGCCCCCTGAGTTTAACAGTATTTGAGTGCAATAAAACACACTCTACATAGCAGAGCAATATTTTACGCTTTCCCTAGGGCTAAGCCGCTATGAGCTCAAAGGTGTAGTCCCAACCCGCAGTCGCCCAGGTCAGTCCTAGAGAAATATAAAGTTTCCAACTAGTAGTTTCCCCAATGCAGTAGCTGATTTCTCTTACCCTGTTTGTGGTGTCCGCTTAGATGTTACATTTTGTAGCTGTGGTAGAAGCATTCGGGCCTGCATGTTTGCATGGTAAACCCAGACCACGGACCTAGCTAAGAAAGCTGAATAGGCCAGAGTGCTGATAATAAAGAGACCCACATTGTTAGCCTTCATAGAAACGTTTCTTTGTTCCACAACTGTTGTTACTACGTGTTATCCCAAGAAGGAATGTGCCATGCAAGGCCACGAGACAAGTGCCAGGCGCCTCACAGTGCATGTTTATCACAACCAGGCCAAAGCAGGCTTCCGACCCCCACCCAGCCAACCATGAGTTAAGACACCCACAACTGTCCCATTCCAAGATCCCTGAATTCCACGATAGTAGGTGACCGCAGACCAACAATCATAAACCCACTGCCATAAAAGATCTAAAATAACACAACCATTCCACCTTATTTCATAATGACAAAGATTTGTAATGTGAGGTACAGGGTGGAATAAATTATAGTCCAAAGCATGGGTGGAAGACTTGGGTGTAGATAGTGTGATACAGAATGAGTGAAGAATGTGTGGGTCAGCATGATCTTAAGCCTCCCCCTGTGCCAGTCCCCGATCCTCCCAGGTGCATGCCATATGATAGAGCAGCATTGTCTCACATAGTAACTATTTGCAAACTTGACCTTGGTTCCCTGGGGATGATGAGCCCAGCAGACCCCACGTGATGGAAGATGGACGGGGCTGGGGCCAATGGCCTAGCATCTCCTGTGGAGAGGGCTGACCATGTGTAGGGTCCAACAAACAAGCCATGCAGGTTTTTACTGTATATGTTTTTGTCAATGATGACGATATGTTCATACATTATTATTAGAGAAAGGCTGGACCATGTGTGTGATAACTCAGAGATGATGATCTGTGTGCACTTTTTTAATCGTAACAAAAATGAATTGTATTTGTGATAGTATGTTGTTTCCGTGTTGTATCTGATAATTATGTAAAAGTACCTTGTGCACTGAAGACATTTTATTTAAAAACAAAAAAGAAAACATATATTATATCAGTATTATAACCACTTTATAGTAAGTTTAAATGTTTGCTGTTTTAGGGAGAAAAATGTGCAGGGATATTTACTGACATTGAGGGCCTGATTCACAGAAGCGTTTTAGAATGGTGCAATTCCATAGGAAAACGCTCTGTGAATCAGGTCCTTTCAATGTTGATCATTTACACAAGGAGAACAATAGTAGGTTCTCAAATGTTCTGGTGATAGGCACATGACAATGTTGCTTACTAATAGCAAACATGCCAGGTGCTCAAGAGTAGAAGTGTTGCTTTCCATAAGTGCATGCAACAACTCCACCAAGTTGCAAAACGTGACACAACCCGCAGGTGTTGACTGTGTTTAACTACTTAGAGTGTTCCTTGTTTAGGGGATGTGATGGATGACCAGAACTCTCATATGAAGGACCATGTTTCAATTGGAGTAAACCCATCCTGAATTCCTTAGTAATAGTATATTGTATTGTTTCTCGATTGCTTCCAGTACAGCAGATAGGACATAGCCTCATCCATCCCATCCTGCTTAAGTGAATTAAGTGTTGAATGTGACTAACATGTCCAGTTTGTCCTTCGTCAGATTTTAGCACCATTCTAGGGATGATGATCTTTCTAATGTGCCTCTACTAAGGCGTGGGTCATTTTGATTTGATATGATAGGTTATTTATAATGCGCTTAATACGTAGACGATTCTAAGTGCGGAACTGGGGATTGAACCTGTGTTGCTCCGTGTCGTCTTGCTTCCAAGGCAAGCATGTTGCCCCTGATCTATCCTCTCGAGACGGAACCTTAAATGTGACCAACTAGTTTGTGGCATTGTGAGGCTATCTGTGCTACATGTTTGTCTTTTTTTTCGTTAGCCTCACATGCAGTTCACTATGTTTTAATTTACAGAACTTATGCTCCTGACAAGCAGATGACGTTCATTTACACGAACGTCAGGAGAGCACTGCCCCAGGGCCCTTCACTCTTGCATGAACACTGGAGAGTCACACCCGGCTTGGTTAGGGACCTAAATCAATAACATATTTCATACAGATGGTTGATAATGTTGCATGTTATGAGACAGCCAGTGCATGATAAGTTAATTGAAACATTAAGAGGAAGCTGTATGGAAATGTAAGATGAAGTGCAATCTACTTACTTTAGCAGGGGCTCTGCATACAATCACCGTTGAGTTGCTTGTGTTGAAATTAATGTAAGCAGGTTGCACCCCAAATAATACTTGTTCTGCACCATCCAAACTCATACCTTTCAGGGTGACCCAGGAACCTCCTAAAAATATAATGTTTTCCAATTATATACAACAATGTTCAGCAAATTATGGCTCTCTCCTCGACCGACTGAAAATTAACATCATGCAAAATGCAAATAATGGTGATTATTTTGTAGGCCCACACGGCCAGGCAGGCAATAAATGCAATATGCTCAACAGTAAACTTTCACCAGATGACAAAAAGGGAGAAGACAATGACGTTGGTTTCTGCCAGTCTTTCATCTGTGGCACTGTCATGGGGAGAATGTTGCTTCGCGGCAGCCTCCACTGTGTACAAGTGTGACCATGTCAGGGGTCTCCCATAAATTAAGTGATATTTATGTATTTAATTGAAGTGTTTGCTTTGCACACTCCTTTGACTAGGTAAATCGTTCGGTTTTTGTAGGCTATATTTGTTTCGCATTTAGAAATGCAGACAAACCATTGCCCACTTGTCGAACCCAGCTACTACATTCACACTCGTGTTTCATACAACATATCTTCAATTGAGATCTTAAATCAGGTTGTTAACACATGCCCACATGCCTTTATGCATTCCTGTACCGTTGATGAATGCATAATTGCAACTACCGGATTGCGGCTACCAGATGCATTAGATGTAAGCCAAAAAGGCAAGGCTGGGTGACTATTTCACACCTGGTATGTAACATGTTGAAATCCTGCCCTATGAACTGTTCTACTTTCAAGACCCAGACACACCACAGGGCCATGTCATTACAGGCATGCAGCTTAGTAATAATCCTAACATGTTAAATAGAGACAAACATGTTTGACACATTGGGGCTCATTACGAGATCGGCGGTGTCCGTGCCGGTACTACCGGCAAGTTTCTGCCAGACCCGTAATGATTTACCGGCGCCTGACTTGCCGGTAACACTGGAGAATGACAACCCTGGCGGTTCGGAAAGTCAGGCACTGGTAAATTATAAATCCCCATTCCCATAGAGTCTAACGGGACTCTATGGGAATGGGGAACATGGAAGCACCGGCACCGTTAATATTGGTGCTGATGCTTCAGTGACAGTCTGCTTACTGTGGCCGCTGTGTCTGGCAAGGGCCGACATGTCAGCCACATCACCTCAGGCATGCAGGCCTTTAATATACCTGTCCGGAAACTACGGTGCTGATAAGCTTATCTTATTATTGTACACATCTTATTATCTTATTATCTTATGATCTTATTATATGGCCCTTCAGAAAACAGTTTGGAGAAATCTTCTTTCGACACCGGCCCTCCTCCTGCATTGACTGCCAATACTTGATCCTCTGTACTGGGATCCAACTTAATCTTTAGTCTGACTTGGTCATCCCACCCCAGAACCCTGGGCAAATACATTCTGGTCCTGGCCTCCCTTCATTTGAATTTGATGACGCCATTAATGTAAACCAGCAAACTTACTGTGGTGCCTCCAAACACTGTGGGCTTCTGTTTGGTGCTGAGTATTTCTACTTTATCACTTGCCATCATCTCCTTATATGTGTGTATGGGCAGTATTGTTAAGTCGGACCCTGAGTCAGCCATTACTTTCATTTCCATCCAGTCCACTCTGATGATGCAATGAGGCTTTTCTGTCCTGGCCCTCGAGCTGTTAACCATTATGACAGTGGGTCTTCCGTCCTCTTCGGGCAACGTGTCTCCTTCCTCACCTTCCTCCACATGTACGATGTTCACTTTCTTGTTGCGCCACCTGCACGCAATCGCAAAATGGCTAATCATTTTGCAGACAGAGAATTTTTTGTCCCTCGCAGACCATTCCCTGTCATTGGCCAAGTGTTTTGTACTAGTGCAGCTGTGACATTTGAAGAGCTCCTTCCTCCCCAACCTTCCTTCTCTGGGTTCAGCTGGTTGTTTCTGTTTCTTCCCTCTAAACGTTATGGCCTGGACTCCTGCAGGACCCGAGTTACCGGTGAACTATTCGCACCTTCCCGCCATTTCTTCGACAGCTCTCAAGATCTCAATGGCTTTGTCCAGCTTGCGTTCCTTCTCCATGATGAAATTGTCCTGCACCTCCCTGCTATTTGTGTGGGTTGTCAACAAGTCTCAAATCATGCTTTATGAATTTGCCCCAAGTTGCACAGGGCCGCCAACTCTCATAGCTTTGTGAGGTAGTCGTCCACGGGATCAGAAGCCTCTTGTTTATGACCATAGGATCTAATTCTGTGCAGTACTGTGTTTTTTTTGCTGGCGGATCATCTCATGATCCTCCTCACGGATTCCTTGTACACATCATCATCTCCCGCCACCAATTCTGGTGTGAGACTGGCAAACACTGTTGTCCTACTACTCCTGAAGCATTTAGGCACATTGCCCTGCGCCTCACTGCCATGTATTCCACACCTCCCAGCGCATCCACATATGTTGTAAATAACCGTTTCCCTTGAGGCCATGGAATAGTGGGCCTACCTGGAGTTTGCAGAAAAGGCAGTGGTGGCGTTGCACCTTGCATGGTGGATTGCGGGGTCTGCGTCCGCTCCTCATCACCAATTAATATGTATAATAAAAGGAGCAAACCCTCCGTAGAGTTGTAAGCTTGATTTTTATTGATGAGCACAATGGCATCATAAATGAAGGCAGTAGCAAAGCACAGTTGTATTCACTGCAATATAGAGTTCAAGTCTCTAGGTCTTCTCATTGTCTTTGTGGCTATTGCAAGTCTCTAACTCCCCATGGAGGAGGAGCGCTGGGAGCTGCTGCTGCTCCGTGGCTCTCTAGCCTTGTCAATGCAGATGATGCTTCCTCCAGCATTCCGCATCTCTCGTGTTCTGATCTCGCGAGATCTCAGCATTGCTCGGTCTCGTGAGTAGTCCTACACCTTAACTGGAAAATAGGAGTCTCAGTTACATGGAGTGAGTTGGTAAACCAAATGTTTAATGCAAACCAAACCAGGCCCCTGGACCCTGCAGCCAACACATGATTTGTTTTCCTTTTGTGCATGTATTCTGACTCTCTAGGGTCCACTTCCCCTTGCCAAGAGTTGCGGAGGACACCCATGTGGCTGCAATATGCCACTTGTTTGTAGATTTTCATAGCAGGTTGCATGAACACACTATGGAAATGCGTCAACCACAATGTTGGGTATTTTGATATTTGTGTGTTTTTTTTTCTAGCTGAGAGCAAATGTTGGCCTGTTAGAATTTGCATGTGAGGAAACCATTTTTGGATCCTGACAAAAATTCAGCACCCTGGATGGAGCTCCATGTAACATTCCGAAACATGTGAAGTTGACTGCATATTTTGTTAGGGAGGTTCATGCAACTTCTTCAAATACAGTGACACACTATTAAGCATCTGAAAAAGTTGTCTTCCCATAAAGCTGTGGCCTTCAACCTGTGGACCTCCAGATGTTTTTGACTACAACTCCCATGATCCAACACTCTCTTCAGTATGCTTGCTTGGATCGATAATGATATCATATCATATATTTTATTTGTATCGTGCTCATACACAAGTGTTTCCGAATGCAACGAGGCAATGGAGGGGTACAAGGGAGGACAAAACAACGATCTTACTAGGCCCAGTGACATTGAGAACATGCAAGTGCAGGGTAGACGGAAGGGAGAAAGTGCAAGAGAGAGGGGAGAGGTGGAAGTGCTGAGCAGGGGATAAAAACAACCACTGTTATTTCAGCCAATAAGGTGGCAATTGCAAGGGTTAAAGCGCAGACAAGAGATGTCTAATAAGTGCAGGTAAGCGGGCTGTAAGGTTACAGATACAGACCCAAGTGCGAGGGTTGCCCAGACGCAGTGCGGGTATGTGGCTGGGTGGGCAGGGACCTGGGCCCGAAATCAGAGGGTAGTCAGGTGCATGGAGCCGAAGCCGACTGATCAGCAGTGGAGAGGAGTTGTGAGTTGTAGTAAAGATTGCAAACCCTGCATAGGGATCCAATTTAACCATAACTAGACACTGATTCTGACTCAGTTATGTATATATTTATGATGAAAACTTTTGTTTTAAATTATTATTATTGACATGTTTCTTACATATACTTTATTTAATGCACAACCTGTGGTCAGCAACAAGAATAACACAACCCATTGTAATCAAGAACACTTAACAATACATAATACCATTGTCCAGTGACACTTTCATATGAATATAGAATATTCACCCACAAAATTATTCTCCTCATTGAAAAGGTAGCTTTTCCACACTCACCTGTTTCAGCGACTGCTGAAGGTTTTATAGTAAAGATTCTGGGCTCTACTTTTAAGTAGATGGCTTCTCCGCTGCCGTTTACAGCATAGCCGTGAGGCTTTACAAGAACAGTGATCCGATGCATCCCTCTTGGTGGCACCGTTGACATGGAACAAACCACTCTTGTTGTATTTACTTGGATAATTTCACAGTTTGTCTCGCTGACTTCTATGGATATTGCTTGACTGTCAATCTCAATCGGGAAATGGTATCCAGTGATGTAAACATCCATACCATTTCCATCATCTATAAAGGTGAAATTACATATGTGTTTACATTTATATTTAACTGGATAGAGAGAAGAGCTCTGACAATCTCTGTACATGTGAACGTATAATGGATGACCTGCAATCCCATCTTGGGTGCCTTGCATTGGTGAATGGGATGGAAGCCATCTGGACATCAAGAGTGGATGGCACTACTGATCAGTGAGTTCAGAGAAACAAATTATACAATATAATTATAATTATTATTTGGCACAATTATATTTGAAACCCAACAAAATGTTCTAGTATTTACATGTGTATTAATAATGAATATGTTCTTTGTTTTTAACAGTAAAAATATAGCATTCACTTGCAATGAACCTCTTCATGTACACTACCAATCATTAAGTGTTGTTTCTCTCGAAAATGGCCTTTTGACAGGCGAGTCAGGCACAGAAGCCGTGGTTGGAAAGTAACGATCATGTGGACGGCAGCCATTTGGTTCCAAGTTGTTTACCTGAGGAATACTCGATGTGCGTGACTAAGGGAGTCATGTCTTGAAGATATTGAAAAGTACAAGAACCAGAACAGCTGGCTGGGATTTCATTCACATGGACAGCAACCTGCAAAGGAGAATGGGATAATGGTTAAGTCATTCTTTACAATGGTTAATTGGTGATGCTGAGCATAGCAAATAGTTTGGTATGCATCTTGGAATTCTACGAAATCGATGCCAACATTCCTAATCCTCAAAAATGTCTCCCAAAAAGTAGTATTTGGTATCATGAAGTCAAAAACAGTATAATAATGTATGTGCTCGGTCCATTTTAGTGATGCAATTTTGCTCCACTATTTGTTAAAATGAGTCGCTTACTAAAACAATTCACACTTTTTTCCAATAATATGAATATTTTCTACTTTTTCATTATTCATGTATTCCACCTGTACTTAATGGAACACGTGAAGATACTGAAGTGTAGAGCTGACACTGGTAAGTCTACTAGAAGACCTTTATTTCGGCCTGCGGAGGTGCAGGAAAGCTGCTCCCTGTAGCAGAGCCTTCCTTCAACTGACTCTGACCCACCAGCTGTATGTTCCACAGCGAACACGGCTCAGAGTGTTCAGAGTCAGAACACAGCACATTTCCAGATCCCTCCAACTTAACAAAAGGTAAAACAAGAGCAGATATAGGGAACATGAAAAAGTGTCAGGGAGAGCTAGAGAAACAAACAAAATACAACATAGCAAACTTAACTGAATGACCACAAAATACAATTTCACGGTTTAAAATCAACATAGTCCTTGAGGTGAGCAGGGATCCTTCTCACCCTTGCCCTCTCTCTTGCCACAGTGTCAACATGCTTGGTAATGATGGAACGCTTAGTGTTATTGGAACTAGTAGTACTGGGCTCAGCCGTGAAACACCCCTTCTCTGCTCTGGCATCACACACACCACACCCTTAAATGGTGCCAACCTCCCTTTCGACCAAACCTCACCTCCCTCCACCACAACTACCCTATTCCTCACAGCAGTGATCATTTTCAGCTCCAAAAATGTACTCTCAAGACACTTGAGAAAAATCCTGGGCTTCCTGACGGGAACCAGATCACCAACGGCCCAGTCCAGCAACTATACTCCCTTAGTCTCATCAAAAACCTCCTTATAATGGCTGTGGCCTTCCTGTATAACTCTCATCACTGCCTCATGATCTACCAACACCACTCCTGCCACCCCCAACCACCAGGGGCACAGCTGAGTACCAGGCTCTCGCCCCTTCAAGAATACAAACAGGGACACTTTTGTTACAGAGTGCATGGTGGTGCAGTAACCCCACTTCATTTGTCTCAGTACAAGCTGCCACAGCAGACCAGCCCACAACGCCAACTGAATCCCACCTTTCACAACCCTGTTGTAGCGCTCCACCAGACCATTGGTCCTGGGATGATACAAAGCTGTGTACAAATGCCTGTTGGAGTACTCATTCAAGAACATCCGCATATTCTCTTATGGAAACTGAACCCCATTATAAGTAATGATTTCCGTGGGGGCTCCCTCAAGAAAAAACATGTTCTCCAAAAGACTGATTAACTCCCGAGTGATGTCATCTTTTGTGGCCCTTCACTCCACCCATTTAGTGTGATAATCCACCAAAAAAAAGAAAATGTTGATACCATTCACCAAGCCTTGAATGAGCCCCATAACATCCATAGCCACCTTTTGGCATGATTGAGTGGGAACACTTACTGGCAAAAATTGTGTCTGCCACACAACCTTGCTCTTGTCACTATATAGGCATGCACCACAATCCCTCACTTTGCTCTCCACACACTTGTCCATCATAAGCCGCCAGTAGTTTTGGCGTAATCTCCTTTTTATGCCACTAGCCCCTCGATGTCCATGGTGTGCCAAATACAGCAATGTCCCTCTCACATCCTCTGGTAGGAAAGAAACTCGGAGGGGCGATAAGATTATTCCCCCAGAGACAACTCATCCTTCACTTCAACGAAAGGTTCAAATCTCTTCTCCAGGATAGTGTTCTCAGGCCACCCCACTACTGTCCACTCCACCATACATTTCAGCACTTCATCTGCCTGCTTTGCCAGGCTTCACTCCGCCTCACCAATCACCTCCTGCCCAATACTAGCCAATACTACATCCTCCCCATGCGTCTATTCACTGGCTGCAGAGGGCCCCACCTCCAACCTCGACAGGCAATCTGCAACCAGGTACTTTTTGCCAGGCACGTAACACACCTTAAAGTCATTACCTTGCAGCCCTAGAAGCCATATCGACAGTCTAGGTGACCCACTGCTCCACCCTTTTCCTGCAACATCTGCACCAGGGGCTTATGGTATGTCCTGACAATAAAACGTCTGCCCCACAGAAAAAACATAAAATGCAAGATCGCCCAGAACACAACAAGAGCTTCTCTCTCAACTACAGAGTAATTGCCCTATGCAACTGTAAGGGGCCTTGATGCAAATGCATAGATATGTCTTACTCTTGTCACAAAACTTCCCAAGGGTGAGAGTGCTGGCTATATCTCCCTTGATCCTTTCAAAAACATCTCCACATTCCCCTGACCAGTCATACTTCACCTCTCCTACAGCTCCCCCCCTTCCTTTTCTTCACACAACTGTGTTTATTGGCCAATATAGACATTAACATCAGCATAATGGCAGTTAAAAACTATCTGGCTTTTGCCGAAGATTTAGTAGAGGGGATTCTAGCTAATCCCTCAATTTTAGGAGAAGATATGAATATTATAACAACAAATAATCCAGATGATTGGAATGAGATTGAGACACTGCAGGAAAAAATAATTTGCACATAACTCCATGGAGCACTGATGACAGAGTATCTCTGAGCCCACGCTGCACCCAATGGCTTAATAATAAAGACGGGACCACGTATATTTCTAGACAATCTGCAGTTTAGAAAAGATTGGTCCGATATAGCAAATAAATGCACGAGAGACTGGCTGATTTTGATAATCAACACAGCAAAAACAGTCACAGAACAACTATTAAAAGAACTCCATGAAAAGAGTGACCAACTAAAACTGAAGATCAACTTTGACATCTATGATGAAAAACTAACAGCCTTAGAAACCACACTCAAAGAGTTCAAGGACTTCAATCTAAACAAGAAATTGAGTAAACTGAAGAAAGATCCAGCACAATTTACACATGAAAAGATCTACCCGTATGTAGGAACAGAATATTTTTCAGACACAGCTAAACAAGGCAGAAGAGATGCAGCATTACTCCGGTATCAGAACAATCGAAGGAGTGGATACGGACAACGATCAGGCTCATCATCAGGATCTTCGAATAGTTCAGACAACCGAAGAATACAGTTTACTGCTAATCAAGGGAACATACCACCAAGCACCAATGCACCTTTTTTAGGCCAACGCGGGGTCAACCTACGAAAACAGTGGTGGCAGATGCAGTCACCACAGGTTACCTGCAGCATAGGAAGAGGAGAAGGATAAGCAACACCAATACCTCTCTAATTGTTAATTTATCTACACATATACTGTTCAAGGATGAAGAAGGCATTGTACAAAAGGGTCTCTCATTTGTTCCCACAGCACAATACGATGCATTTCAAACAAGGATAGAGATCTTCCAACTGATGTGTAAAATTCACCTCAAACAATTGTTCCAGGAAAATAACGATGTTGTCGAGAATGACAATGCAGGCTTAAGACCCAAATCAGAGTCATTCCACCAGTTCATACGAATTTGGTAGAATCCAGTACCTTCGAGCAAGCTATTCTGAAAAAAAGTAGCAAACTTAGAAGACAAGATACCGTTCATTCATGGTAATTGCACAAAAGCCTGTAAGAGGATTCAATTCAACACTACAGCTAAGTCAACGCCTAGTCTATAATACTGAATGACAACCCTTATTGATATATCTTTATGTCCAGTTCATGCGTTCTGGATGACTACCCCTATATAACACCCCTCTCTTGGAATCCCCCTGACCCCACTGAGCCAAGAAGTAGTTCTGTTTTGCAAGTTAAAAGGTTTATTTGATAATTTAAAATATATATATCACACTTTATAATAAATTAATAATTGAATAGCACACTTAATCTGATATGATAAAGATCAACAACGGAGAATCTGGCACTAGCACACTTCTTATAATCACTAATGAGTTGACATGAAATGGATAAGGTAGCACACTGGTAAATAGGAACAAAAGTATAATGTGGTAGAGGATGCTTTATGAAAGCTCAGGTGGATGCAATATTCAATGAATGCAGTACAGAAAATACTCAATATGATTTCAACCAAACAATGTAATCACTTTTCTCTGGCAATCCCCTCCCCCCCTTGATGCAAGGCAAGGAAATGGAAGGAAAACACACAGTTCTCAGAAATGCAATCAATGTAAATCAGTTCACCCCAGCAAGCTTACACTACAGAAAACAGATAGGAGTTTTGAAAACACAGGCAAAATGCTTTGATATGTGCTAGCAATGGATGAGAAATATGCTGGAAATGCTTTTAATTCCCTTTCAGAGGTTCAGGGTGAGTGGTATCTAGTTAATATTAGCTCAGGCTCACTCTTGCAATGATTCAGGAATGATTAGCAGGTTAAACGAATTTCTGGCAAATGGAAGGCAAGCAGCAGCAGTTTTTAAACATGAAGAAATTTGCAAATCGCGGCAAAATTCGCGGATGCGCCGAGCGCTATTACAGAGGAACCACAAGGACTATCTCTATCGTTTTGGGGTCCTAGGAAAGCCTAGGATCTCATCTTCCAAATGAAAGTTACTGCAAGTCTCTAGCACAAACGGTTGCGGAGATATGAGCGATTAAATAAAGGTCGTTTTTCAGATTTGAAATTTTAAAGTTCAAAAAGACACGTGCAGCTTGCAACTAGAAAATGACAAGTGACAGCTTTGCAAATGACAGGTGACAGTTAGGAGACAGTTCTACTTAGATTAAAATAGGATTGAATTATATTATTTTAACTAGGAGATTGGTTCTGCACAGTTTTCTAGGTACTCACACTATATTCTTGAGTGAAATGGGCCTCGCCATGGATCTGGTCAGGTTTTAAACTCGCCTCTGGTCTCTGCACTTCACAGTGATCTGGGTCAGCTCTCTCTGGTTCTCTGGTCTGGGTCTCTAGTTCTGGATAGATTGAAGTCTCTAGTTTGGCTCTCTGGAGGTTTGATGGAGGTAAAGTATGGATTTTTCCGGCAGAGCTTCCAGCGGCAGATGGATTTGAAAGCCCCTATCTGTCCTGTCTGTCTGCTTTTATGTGTTTAGAATGTGGGTGTGTTCTAGCATCACTGACCCTACCTCTCTCTCAGCTTCTAATTGGTCAAACTTCCATTTATCATTTGATTGGGGAATGAACTGTGAGTCAGAGGGATGTCATTTTATGGCTTGCAGATAGGACACTCCTCTGTCAGATTGCACACATTCTATATTTGATAATAAAAGACATATTTCACAGTTACACAGTTGCTTGAAATTACATATACATGGTGTGGCTGAATTTAGCCATGTCTCTGTCCAAATCTGCTGTTTCTAAGAGCTTGCATTCAGAAATGGCACATAATTGACTTTTTAACTGATTTTTCAATTTCTGACATTGACCCAACTTTACATACATGTGCGCAGGGAGTATGGACATTAACTGATGAAGTTTCAGACTTTTAACATGCATACATTTAGAGTAACATCCACTTTTCCGCTAACACCCCCCTGAACATACCACCGGTTCTAAAAACCTCTTAAACTGTGGGCAGAAAAATCACAAGAATTATGGTATCATTTATAAAATTTTCACATGTCCGCTCTATGAGTTATTCATCTTTTTAAAGTTATGTTCTGGCTCCAAAGGGGTGTGGTTTCCTCTCAGCACAAGGTAGAAATACTGGTTTATCCAGTTCTGCCAAGCCAGCTTGCTCTCACAGGCAGTGCTCCTCCCCTTTCCTCAGGAGGAAGCCACTTTTTACGACCATTTACGACTCCTGCCAATAAAACCTTTGCCTGAGCCAGGACAGGGCTTTGTTCACTTTCCTGCAGAGCACAGGTAATTCAATTATCAGATAGATGGCATATCCTTAGTGTGAGCAGCAAAAGGGCAGCTAGGCCTGGGAACACAGCTGTGACTCAAGTTTCACTCCTGATGGGGGTAGTTGCCAGGCAGAATTGGCATCTCTTTAAGCCAGTTTCAGATAAAATGTCACTTTTTGTTCCCCAGTTCCTGCATTCAAATAAAACTAAACATTTTTACATATGCAGCTAGAATGCTGATTCTAAGTGCAAAACTATGGCATTTCAACAGTTACAAAGGCATGTGACACCAAACATAGGTCACTCATTTCATCTAAACATTTTCAATTTTAGTGTCTTTAAATCCAGTGCAACTTAAACTGCTGACTCCATAGCAGTTTTGTTATAAGCACTGTTTTGGGCTCTTCATTTCCCAGATTTTGTAAGCACACAAAACCTCATTCTGCCAAATGTCTGCTGGTGTTCAGTGAATATTTTGCACATGTTGCAATGTTTAAAATAGACACTTTGGCTTGCCTTCAGAGGAACACAGGGTGGTTTTAAAACGCCGGCTTTTGGATAGTGGTGAGTACTGGTACTGCACCCATTTTTGGGATTGAAGAATGAATTCCCCACAATTCTAGGTTGCATTTGGCAATCAGCATTGCCATTCCCAATGGTTTCAGACTACTGTGCGGGTAGTCCAATGGTGGTTTTAGGCATTGTCCTTCTGTGCCCATAACATCGGCAAAAATGGGTGGCAGCCTATTCTTCCTGCATTTCCCTGTGCATTTTCTGGGAAGCTCTGGCCATCATGATGTTTTCATGTCAGTACTGCACAGTTTTGAGGTAGGGCTCGGATGCATGGGTAAATACATCCCACAAGCCCAATTAGGAGCATTGAACGATTTGGCCAAGAATGACAGTCTGACTATAGAACCACCAGACAAAGGTTGGACAACACTGATTATGGACACCATTGATTATGACAACATGGTTAACAATTTACTCAAGGACAGAACCAGCTATCGCATCCTTCCTGGAGATCCCACACCAGCCTTGAAGAGTATGACCAATACACTAGTTGAAGAGGCAGAAGCAGAAGGATACCTGAGCGCAAAAGAAGCAGCATTTCTAACTCCAAAACATCCAAGGATACCATATTTCTATGCTACTCCTAAGATCCATAAAGGAATCCAACCACCACTGGCTGCCCAATTGTATCTGGTCACATTTATTTATATTTATTTATATTTATACACATTTATATTGGAACCATTGTCACAATACATAGACTTTTTTAATCAGAAACAAGATACCAAAAATGCAATCATATATAAAAGATTCTACAGCCATGTTGATCCTTTTGGGAAACCTCACCTTCAATCAAGACACAGAATGGCTAGTCACCTTGGACATTGAAGCACTCTATACCAATGTACCGCAGGGAGCCACCCTAGCAATGGTAAAACATCTCCTAGATTCAGGTATATATCTTCATCGCTCGTGGGAGTACCGGGCTCGTGGGAGTTCTGCTACACTCTGCTGGATCTACCTTGCTGTTTTCACTTGCTGTGTTTGCTCTACGGACTAACGAGTGATTGCTTCGGCTTTCAAGGCACGCAACGCCCACTCCCAACATCATCACTAACTCCCATATTACGAGCGCGGGAGAGTACCGCTTGGCCCCTACACTCTGCTGGATCTTCCTTGCTGTTTGCACTTGCTGTGTCTGCTCGACGGATTTACGAGTGAATACTTCGGCTTTCAAGGTGACTGCGGTCTATTGTGTTTGGACATTGCCACGCCCATCGAGCTCTTGTTCCACCAAGCTCTTGGTTCCTCTATTTTGAATACATTCTTTGCATTTTCCCATTGGCACGCAACGCCCACTCCCAACGTCATCACTAACTCCCATATTACGAGCGCGCACGCGCACAACACGCGCGCACTCGTGGGAGTTAAACGGCCATGTGCTAACTATTCAGCTGGTGTCTTCCACTTTTGAGCCTGTAATTGGAAGAAAGTAAGACATACATTATTGCTCCTACAACTCATTTACTGATTGCCTTCTTAGTGCATACCTGGTTTGATTTGTGAGAAATTTTGTTTTGTGTTTTGTTTACTGTGACCTCCATTAATAATGGCATACGAATTAACAACTAGCATGCCGTTAAATATCCCACATTTATCATTAGTGTCAAAGCAACCCAGCCAGGTAGGGTCTGAAGTTCCCCCTCAAAAATGTTATACTGCTAGTTCTATCACACCAACTTGTGTGTCTTCTTGCCCAAAATCTAAATTGACTTTTGACGACCATACAAATGAATCTATTGTCTCTATATCGTCTTTGTCACCCTCCCCCATTGCAAGTAACGATATCCCTTGCCCTTCAGACGTTAATAATGTGCCAGCACCTTTGAACACGCCATGTGCAAGAGTAAACCCCCAACCACTCTCTGACAACACGATGTTAGCCTCTATTAAGAACTGCCCAAGACTATCATCCTAACGCATTGTCATATCCCCAATTAATTTTCCACCTTTGTCTCATGAGCAATCTGGCTTGTCCATTCATGCAAATCAATGTGTATTACCAATATCATGGAGGGGAGATGCGTGGCCCTGTGAGGGTTCTTATGAAGGTGAGGACGATGCAATTAACCTTCAGTCCAGGGCAGACATCCGCAATTCTATGCTACACTCTTTTGCTTTACCCTAACCCAGACTTACCAAATCAGCCCGTCTGATTTATTTTTACAGCATTAATCTATGATTCAACCTGCCCTTACCGCTATTAATACCACCATCATGAGCCTGTGTAAACTCTTCGAATCACTTGACACAAAAGTCTCTCACCAATTGAAACAATTTGATGAGCTGATGAAGTGGTTATCAGTGCATTACTCGTCTATACAGTTTAAGAGTGTGCACCTGTCTAATGATTCTAATGCATTGGGTAATTCAGTGGAATATGTTGCCGTCCAAAATCTCTCTAAATCTGTCACACAAATATGCTCTTCCAATCATGAGAAAGGTCCTAGCCCTTGTGCTCTACCTTTGATTTTTGGCATCATACGCCATACTACCAGCATGAGTCCCCACTCAATCCCAAAAACAAAGAATGTAACCATTGCTCATCCGCGTCATGTTTGCCCTGAAGAGGAAGAAAATGTTAATTTGGCATTAGTAACTGTGCCACCTTTGGGCCCAAGCTTAAGTCACTCAGATGTACTTAAAGTCAGGAATCCCAAATTTGCCAAAAAGAAGTCCTTGTCTATGTTGAAGAAAACAAAGAAAATGGCAAACGTGAAAAACATCAAAAAAACACTTAATTCCTTTTTTAAGGCACTAAGCAAAACGACTGTATCGCATGCCGAAGTGGCTGCTTCGACTGAGCAGGTACCCTCCTCAGCCCCAGTGTCCTCACTCCCTAAAAGTATTCCACTGGTGACCACCGTTACTCCAAACTTAGCTAACAAAGATCAAGTAGGCGGGTCTCTTTCGCCCCTTTCTCAGTTAGTACTATCCATACAGCGAAATAAGGGGGACGAGACTCATCAAGCCTCAACAAATATTCAAAATGCTGCTTTGCTCCTCCCCACTTCTGATATTCCCAGCGAATTAACACCGGCTTCCGCAGTTCAGAGTTTGATACCTATGTCATTTTAGCCCCCAATTGTACAGGATTCTTTGCCCGTTACTTTTCAACCCTCTAAGAAATCCGTAGCATTATGTCCGCAAGTTCAAGCTAACACAACAGGTGCTGTACCAACGTCGCAAGACGTGTTTGAGAACTCTAAACAGAAAGTGGATGAATACCTGGCCACAAGCATGGCCAAAGTCCTTTCCAACCCCTCTGATCTACAGAGAGGAGGGCAAACTATTTTTCCTCCGCCCACACTTGGTTTCAGTGGTCACATCCTGTATACCCCCTCTTAATCTGAACAAGCCTTGTGGGAGGAAACTAGTCGCACACACCCCAGAATAAGATCAGACCCAGACTCTTCAAAACTAAAATGGGCTCCACGGAAACATAGTTTGCAACCAGCTTCACGCCATCGGCATCCACGCAGAGCAAATTTTCATATATTTATTTTGAAATGCAGAAATGGGAATTTCCCAGTCTATGACCTGAATCACCAGCGTGTCCTGAACCTCTTTGGTGATGTCCCTGAATTGCACAACTTGTCAACACAAGACATCAACCAAATAGAGTTAGTTTCTGATCTCACACGTTCAGTATTGAGACTATGGATCCCTTCTGGAGTAGTTTGGGACTCCATCTGGTGATGCAGGATGCAGCTGTTTGAGATGGGTTTTCTATTAGCAGTGGACCCGGAATGTGTCCCACTTAAACTCCAAAATACCATCTTGAAACCGAACATTTACCAAGGTGTGAATAGACCCAGCCAAGAGACCCAGTGTGTTTCTACCCAACAGCATTAACCACTAACGACGGATGCCTCTTCTATTCAAAAAATCGCAAGCTGGAACACTAGAGGCCACTCACATATACACCTATCCATTGCTAACCTGTCAAGCATCCATCATGTGATAGCATTACAAGAAATTTGGGTCACAACTCCTCCACTATGGGATGGTTATGATATCTTCCTACTTCCAGCTATCCCTAGTCGAGGTAGACCATCTTCAGGCCTTCTTGTAGCAGTTAATACATCTAGTGGCTTCACTGTTAAGCCCTGGTCATCCGTTGGTGCTCAGATCCAGCTAGTCCAAATCATTAGCAATAACCAGGTGATTGCACTAGTTAACATCTATCACAACATTGCCACATCGCCACAATGTCAGATGACATCTTTTATGATGGCTTAACTACGATTTTGGACATGATTTTGATAAAACACACAATTACCCACACAATCATTGTGGGTGACCTTAATTTGGACTGCTGGAACCTGACTTGTAACCATTGTGAGGTGCAGAGATGGACTAATATTATGAAAGATCAAAATGTTTATATGCTCAATGGTTCTGTCGATGGGGACTCTCCCCCTAACCACACGTGGCACCGTGGGTCGAGCACTAGCACCATTGACTATATATATGTGAGTCAACAGCTCTTTCAAAGTGTAAAAAAATTAATCATTAGCGATCAATAGTGATCACAGACTCCTAGTTGTACACATTGCCTGGGATTTTTCTAAAATCAAAGCAAAGACAGTTTTGCAGGTTGAGGCGACAGTCAACTCAGCAAGATGTCGTCTCCGGTGGAATACAACCACACTAACTGCCTTTGAGAACATAGTTGATTCTAATGCATCTCATTCCAATTTTGAGCAATATTCTGATCTATTAAAACCGTTTATGAAGACCGTTACAATTCCACATCATAATCAAGTTCGACATTCTCATACCTTTGATGCAGATACTCACCAAATGAAAGCTGAGTTTAAAAAACGAAAGAAAAAACATTTATTATGAAAAGATCCGTACGTTGGCAACATTTGAAGACGGCTAAATGCCGATACAAAAACTGGCTGAGAAGTCGGAAAGCTTCTCAATTTCAAGAAGACAGTGAGGCCATGCAAAGCGTCATGTGGCAATTACTGAATAACCGAAAATACCATCTACAGGGAGGCGCACAAATTAATGGTGTCCATGAAACAGACTGGGTCAACCATTTTTCATCTTTGTATGCTGACCCAGCCTTTGCAAAAATAGTTTATACATCTACATCTCCATCTTCATGGCACCTAAAGATGTCACCACACACCATTCGAGATATTATAATGCAGGCTAGCTCTTCCAGGGCGATGGTCACAAATGGGCTATCAAACTTTATGTTTAAATCCCATCCAGATGAATGGGCAAACATTCTATACAAAATGTTCTGCCAAATATTAAGAACACGTCTCATTCCACCTTCTTGGAAAGCTTCAATAATCATTCCGATCTTTAAAAAAGGTGATCGCAGTGTGCCCGCTAATTACCGGGCCATCGCCTTATTGGACGTGCCAGGAAAAGTTTTCACAAAACTGATACCCTATGAAATTAATGCCTGGACTCTACAATCCCATCTCCGTGATCCCCACCAAACGGGATTTGTTGCGGGCATGGGCACAGCCATAAATCTATTTGCCTTAAAACAATCAAAATGCAATGCCACTTGCATAAGCAACAGGTCTTTTTTGCTTTTGTCGATCTAAATGCAGCCTTTGACTGGCTGAGTCGTTTGATCCTGTTGTCAAAGCTCCGCAAAGATCATTGTCCGACAACGCTATATGATGTTATCCATTCGTTGCATTCAAAACTTCCATTCGAGACCCTAGATGGTCTACTTTCAGACCAGATTAATACTTCACGAGGTTTAAAACAAGGACGCCTATTAGCCTCTGCAGTTTTTAACTACTTCATCCAGGACGTTAGGTTTGCTTTAGTTAATGTTGTATCGGATTCACCAAAGCTTAATAATCAAGTAATCCAAACACTTATGTATGCAGATGATTTAGTTATTATTTCCAAAACACAATTGGGTCTGCAGCGTCTTTTAGATGCTTATTATAATTATACACAAGAGAACGAGCTAAAAATCAACATAGCTAAAACACAAATTGTTGTCTACTCGCCTAGGCGGGCTGAACCACTATCCTATGTTTGGTCTTTTGATCAGTCTCCCATAAAAATGGTGCCTCAATACACCTATCTTGGCATATTGTTTGAGGGTTCTTCTAAAGCAATAGGCCATCTAGCTCGCGTAGAAATGAAGCTCACATCATCAATTTCACAAGCAAGTATTCTTATGTATAGGTACGGGAAATTTTCAATTATACCAACATACCAACATGGCATTTCTGGAATATGAAAATAACATCTATATGGTTTAGAAACATTAACGAGCTGATTCATGGAACAAACGTGCACCGAAAATCCCAGCGCAAGCAGGCGCAAGGTGGCGCAAGCATGAGAAAGCAAGCACACGCGCAAGCGCACACGTGCGATTCAAGGAAGGCGCTGTGCTTGTTTCCCACTGGTTGTGCGCCAAATCCGTGCATGGCGCACGCGGGCACAAACATCATCAAACGGCGTGCGCTATGCTTACAGCAAAGGCGCACATAGCGCGGCTCACACAACAAAAGTGGGTGGAGCAGTGGGCGTAACACGCAGAATGGGGAATAACGTGTGAAAAAGAAGGCGTAACTGGGGAAGTACTGCAGGGAACTACACGGAATGCCCACACGCACGCGAAAAACCCGTATTCATGGATTTGAATACGGGAAACCCGCGCACGGAAAAAGACACGTACAGGCGTCAATGCGTCCGCCACACGAAGTATAAAAGTGCGCGCAAACAACAAACACGTATATTCAGCTACGATGAATGCCCCATTTGTTGCAGCACTGATCGTGGGACACCGCAGGAGGGGGAGAATAGCCAGGGCACGCATTTTTTCACCACGGACAAGGCTTTTTGGGATGCCTGACGACCAGGTCTATAGGTTTCCACCCCGTATCATCCTAGACCTGGTCAGGGAGTGGGAAGGTGACCTTACTTCCCCCACCCTCTGCGCCCAAGCATTGAGCCCTTTTGGCCACTGGGTCTTTTCAGCGGACTACTGCCATAGTGGGGGGGTCTCACAGGCCACGCAGTCACGCTGCCTACACCAGGTATTGGCAATCATGACAGCGCACCCCTCAGTCCGCAGGCACATATACATGCCCAGAACACCCGCCGAAAGGCAGGCCATTGTCCAGGACTTTTACAGGGTGGCACACTTCCCCAAAGTGCTTGGTGCCATAGATTGCACCCATGTGGCCCTACATCCACCTAGGGCCACTGAGGACATCTACCAAAACCGCAAGCACTGGCATTCCATCAACGTACAGGTGGTATGCGATGCAAAGGGAATCATCACCTCTGTCTATGCAAACTACCCTGGCTCCACCCATGACAGTTTCATATACAGAATGTCCACCCTGAGCCGGGCCCTGGAAGCTGGGCAGCGACACATGGCTCCTAGGTGAGAACAAATGCCCGTGCACATGTATGCATGTCACACACACACACACAAATACACAAACCCCAATATTCACAACCATTGTCACCTCTCCAGGGGACAGTGCCTACCCTCTGAGCAACCACATGATGACGCCAATCCGGAACCAGAAGATACAACGCAGCACATATTGCAACCATGGCCATATTGGAGCGCACATTCGGAGTGCTCAAGTCACGCTTCCGCTCCCTTGACCGCTCTGGTGGGCAGCTACTGTATGCACCTCCAGTAGTGTGCAGGATCATTGTGGCAGCATGTGTCCTGCACAATGTTGCAACACGGCAGGGCGTACCGGTGGACATGGTGGTGCCCCCACATCCCCAAGCACAGGCACAGGCGCTGCACATGGGAGGGGATAGGGCACGTGGTGAGGCAGCCCGGACCCAGCTTTTCACCTAAACTCCCAACCCTGCGGAGTGCACACAGGCCTGGCACATATCAGGTGACAATCGATGATGACAAAGAGACAGTCAACTGTCACAACCTTACTACCCTGAGATTGTTGCCATGGAATTGCCACATTGTGTGCGTCCCTAGCTACTTAAACATAAGCAATCCTGTGTGACCAAAAGGCACACATGCAAGGTGTGAATCACACAGACCTGCAAAACAGGCCATGACTATCAATGGTATGTCACTCAAACCCTCCCAAACCACAACATGACTTGGCAAGCAATAGCCATACACCAACACAGTAACAATAAGGTACACATTGCTATGTGAAAAATGTAAATTGGCATCAGACAATGATGCCTGACATGGAATCAGATGAAATGACTGACCAACAACCTCCCACCCAAAATAAGTCATACCCAAATGCATTCCAAAAGTTGTAGTTGTAACATAACAGTGAATGCCTGTCTACATGCACAATGTGCATTGCAAAATCAACACTGCAGCTTCTGTGTGCTGTGTCCACCTCCTGCAACACACTGCTCAGTGCACAGCACAGTGAACAGCCATTGTGTGTGATGCACACCCTGAGCATCACATCTAAGCGACAAACTACATCAAAAAGCAAACTAGGCATGTACAGGATCCACAATTGTTCATAGAACATGTGCTGCAGGGACACAGTGGGCACCAGAAGGCAAACAGAGTGTACACATGGACATGGAAGGGTGGTTGTACATGTAGTGGATAATAGTGCGAGTGTGTGGGTCAATAGGGACATGCACTCAACATATGCATGTGCAATCAAGTGACCATCAGTGTCCTCTACACATCACATGTGAACATTCACCATGTGTACACCCCAGCATGGCAAACCAAAACTATCCCCTCACACCTGAAAGGTACACACAACACATGAACAGGCATTGATCAGCAGAACCCAACATGTACATAGGATACCACAATTACAATGTCAGGGTGCCCATCACACTGCAGGGTAAGGCAACTATCAACAACAACCCCCCCCCCTGGGTTATTCAGCCTCATCCTTTAATTTCACCTGGCCACAGGATCACCCTTCCCCTTTGTCACCATCTCCCACCTTGTGTGTAAAAAGTTGCCCGCACCCTCAGAGTCCACCTTGTTTTGCAAAAGCACCAAATCCAAGAGAACTCAATGCAGGCCAACACGGAAGCCAAGCAAATAGCCTGCAGGCAGGAAAACAACCAGAACAGCCTCCAGTAGATGACTTGAAGTAGCAGTACGCCACAGAGGCCAAGTACTACCAAAATGATGTGAACAACCAAGGTAGCACAGTAAAACAATGTCACAACAGAATGTGTACCATGTGTGGTACATAACACAGAATGATGCACCACGAAAAGATGTGTACTGTCACAGCTCCCGTGTACAGGCGCAGGAGTGGCACGAACCAACCACCCCCACTGTGGTCTGGGTGCCTGCAAGGCCACACAGGCCTCTGAGACCCTGGTGGGGAAGGAGGGTCAGGGATATGCAGTCGGGACAGGCATTGGCATACTGGATGACCGGAATGAGGTGCAGGAGAGGGGAGTAGAATTGACACGAGAAAGTAGGGAATGCACAAAAATGTAGTACTCACATTAATACATTCACAATTAGACCAAACCTGTTCATCATGCACATAGCAGCAAATTACTCAAATGGAAGTCAAAGAGAAACATATCTCTGGGGTGAGTGCTGTGCACTCTCAGGGCCGGTAGCAGGAGCAGTTCAATGCTGCAAAGAGAGCCACAGTTAATAAACTGTGCGTGCCCAAAACACATAAACACACCACCAAATATGCCCCAAAGTAACAGACTACTCTACAGACAGACAATCTTGTGTGGATGCTTCGTACCCATACGTAACATTACCCCTGTGGTGGTTCATACACAGTCAGTGCAGTAAGTCAGGCGCCGCTGGGTGCGTGGCAAATGGAACACCAATGTGTCATGATTCACACAACATGCAATGTTCCCTGGGTAAGCAGACAGACGCATATAGCAAAGTATGACTTCAGAACAAGTCGTGTACCACCACGACAAAAATAAGGCAGTGCATGTTGCAAATTCCACTCGGAAATGAAATGCACTGCACCCAAGTATGTCCCTTGCAGTCTGTCCCTGTGAGCTGCTTCTTTCCATGTCTCGGAATGCTAAATGGCTAATACAAGTGCCTCAATGGCCTATGGTGGACCGGAGAGTATGTGCCACTGCCCCTGCAGGTGCCCCAGACAACTTTCGCTATCAACTTGCCATCAGTCCACTAACACATCTGAGCTGTATCGTGCACTTCAACACCAATATTTGTCCAAGCTCACCGTCAGTGCTGCTACTAAGCATGCATGTGCTACTGGCCCGGTGGAAGGTTTGCTGTGCTGTGACCCCCCTGTGCTGCTCATCTTGCCTGGAGTCCCTTGGAACACGTCAGCAGTTTTCGGATGTATGATTGCAATCCCTGTGCCTCTGCTTGCGCACACATGCGCATGTCGGCACCACCAAACGTGTCCCGATTCCAGACGTCCAATGGCCCATGTCTCCTGGCAAAGGTGGTCTGGAGGCTAATCCCCTGCAGCAAGGCCATGCTTTCGATTCATCTGTGTGTGTCTCATCAGGCATTTCATGACTGGACCATGTCAGAGACGTACATCAGAAATCACACCATCAGTCCATCTTTCACAGCCAAAGTGTGGAACACACTATCTACGGCATGAATTGCAACAAGCACTTGTACAGTAAAGATAAGAAACATACTACGCAATGCATAGCAATGAATGTACACATGAATCATGAAACACCCCATCTAGCAAAAGAAGAACAGTGGTCAATTACATCCCAATCATCCCCACTAGGGGTGTCAACACAAGTTCCACAGCAGCAGACATGCCACATATATGACAGTCCAAAGCCCTTGTGTAATAGGCTGTTACACCGAACCATCCTTGCGAGCCCATGGATACGGGAAGCAGGAGTGGCATATGTGAGTCAAGGACCCCAAGCAGCAAACACATACACAAGACAAGCTTGAAAGGCCCAGCTGGAACAGACAGTGGATGCTTTCAAAAGCCACAAAGCACCACACCGTCACATGAAAGCACAATAGACAAGCAATTTTAAACTATATTAACTAATTACACTAACTATGAAAAACCTACATTACCTATTTTAACTAACTATCAAACAGAAACTTAACTAACTAAACTAAAATAAAAATAAAAAATGGCCACATACGACCCGCGGGGGGAGGTACCCAGGAGGGGGGAGGTACAGGGTGCTGCTCAACACCCACATGTGATGATGCTGAGGAAAAAAAAACCTCCATGGGCTCAACGCCTGCACAGCCCGACCTATGTTGGAGATAGATTGTCGTCCGAGTCTGGCTCTTCCTGGAAAGGAGGACGTGGCACAGGAGTATGACCACGCATAGCCGCAGCTTGCCCCTCATCGGCAGCAAGTCTGCCAGACGGGTGAGCCTGGTTCTGTGTGGCAATGACACGTAGGTCTGCATGCAGAACCTCCTGTGATACACGTGCTTCATCTTGCAAGGTAGCACTTGTAACACGGAGTTCCTCCTGCAAGGCCTGGCTGGACAACCGCTGCACCTCCCGGCAAGCATGTAGCTCAGCCGAGATGGTACCCTCAAGCTGTGCAAACCTCTCCTCTGCCCGCTCCCTCTGGGACATCAGAAGGTCACTCAGAGTGGATCTGAGGAAAGCATACTCCTCCCTCAGGGCCTCTATTGTGCCTCTGCGTGAGCAGCAATTGCTTCACGCAGAGACAACATTTCAGCCTGGCGTGCCCTGTCTGAGGCCGCCATGCCCAGCCTGAGTGAGCGGGCTGTGGGCCGCGCCGCCTGCTGCTGGAGAAGCACCTGCCTAGCAGGGGGAGCACAGATCGGGCCACACGCTCCATGCTCTCAGCGAATTTCTCCATTGCTGCCCCATGGCGTTCAGAATTGGCAGTCATGTCTTGCTCCCACTCAGTATAAAGCGGTTGCGTGCAGCGACCGCGTTGCTGGGCTTGACCCCTGCGGGACCCAAGGACTTGGTGTCCTCATTGTGTTGGCACCGCCCACGGCTCCATGACTACATGCCCCCGTCGACGTGATGTCCCAGGCACATCAGTGATTGGTGTGGAGGATGACCCTGCGTACCGATCCAGCACGGGCAGAGGTTCCAAGACTGTCTGACCCCTCAATGCAGGTGTCGCGGACAGAGGAGTGTCATCAGAACATCAGAATCACTCACCCCTGACATATGGACCTGATGCTCATCCAACTCGACATGGTCGTCAGAGTGTTCATCAGGGCTGGACTCATAGGCAGCCAGAGACAAGGTGGACTGTAGCACTTGGGGGTTTTCGTGGCCTACCACCCCACGATCCCCACTTGTGCTGGGTTGATGTACTGATAACAACCCTGTGCCTGGCATGACAACTCCATCCTCCGGCTCCATTGCGTCATCACCTGAAAAATAGAGAGGATAAATGTCACTACACATGTTAGAAGCACACAACACACACACACACCGACACCAAACAGTTCAGGCAGACATGTGACACACAAAATAGAACCTGGCATGCATGCTGGGTAAACTTGAAATTGCTTCTGTGATTAGACCTGTGGAAAGGTGGCAGTTTGCACTGAAGTGGGTCTATGCAGTGCAGCAAATATGTACGTTACTCACTATCTACATGTACAAGGACTTCATGGTGTGTGTCAGAAAATGTGAAGGCAGTGCAAGGTCAACTTCAGGCATCATGTGCAATGTGCATTCAATGGGTAGCATGTCTACAAGCAAACCACCCCTCCCCCCAAGTGCAAAAGCAGGGATGCCTAGCATGGTATCAAAAGGCTGACCATAGACCTGTGTATTGACAGACAGTGTTGACTAGCATCAACAGCATCATGTGAGTCAAGTGACAACACAGCAAATGATGATGGGACAGTAAGCAGGACACATGATGAAACCTCTGGGGTACACCCACGTGTGAAGAAGACACTAAACCAGTTGGACAGAGTCATTGGCCATTAAACAGGCTGAGGCCTGTGACCCACACAGATTGTCAAACCCTAATCATGTGTGCAAAGCAGTACTGAGCCACAGTTTTCATGGGAAGGCAGATGAAATGCCATGCAATGTAGGTCATCCAGGACTTGTATTACAGTGATCATCCAGTCATGGACACATAGGGGCATGCGTGGAATGCACATGGACCATGAATGGGCACTCATGTCCCTGCGGGGCATCTGACCTCTGCACAGTCCAAGTGAGACACCCTGCATCAAGTACTAAGGATGTACCACACAACATATGTCTGCCAGATTGGCCGCTGGATGTTAGCATGTACACAGGAGGCATGAACAGGGAAGTCCCCAACGGCAATATTGTAGCAGACCAGTGCTAAGGTGGAATTGGGGTGCAGAGCGGGGTGTTGAGGGGCAAGGGAGCATGCCTACATTGAGTACCCGCTTGCAGGCAGAGGACACATGCACGTCAGTCATGCTATGCATAGTCCCTGGGCTGAGAGGAAGGACACCCCACGCTACATGCAGAAGTGCCAGAGGGGCATACTGTTAACCATCATTTGAGTAGGGTGCAATAGTGGTGATGAGGACAGTCCCCGTCTGCTCCACATGTCCACCATCCAGGAGAGTAGACATGCATCAGGGAAACATTGCATTACTTTCACATCAGAACCATGTACACGTGACATGTAGTGGCAGTCATGCACAACACATCACACAAGTAAAACACACACATCCTCAACAAACACGCATCAACACTCACTGGACTGGGCATCAAAGTCCGGCATCTCTCCCACTCCTTCGACCGATTCAGATGGTATGAACTCCGCAACGAGTGACTCATGCGGAGTGAGGTCTTCCTTCTCTGGTGGAGGCCCACTGCCAGTCACCAGAGTCAAGTTGTAATTTGAGGCACGCTTAGCCTTAGCGCTGCATTGGAGGTAATTCCAACGCTTTTTGCACTCTTGCGCCGTGCGCACCTCATGGCCGAATGCACTCACATGTTCCGCAACTTGCTTCCAGTGGGTATCACGGCGGGCAGCCGTAGTCTGACAATTAGCACCCACTAGCATGTCACGGCTGTGGTCCCGCACGTAGTCCACGAGGAAGTCCAGTTGCTGTTTGCAGAAAGGCTTCTTCCTCGACGTGCCGGAGGTTGTGGCTGTGTGGGGTCCCAGCCTGTGCTGCAGGTGCAACCTTCCTCCTCTTGGATTGTGGCGCAGACCCTGGCTGGCTAATGCCACCCTGATCAGTATGGCCAGTGGGTTTGGTGGATTGAGCCAAGGGAGTGGCAGGTGGAGGGACGACCAAAGGCCTGACTTGTGTCAGTGGCAGCTGGATGCCCTCTAATGGACCCTGTGCAGCAACATCCGCTGTGGCAGGGTCATTGACCGCAACTGTCCTGGTTGGCAGACTCACAACTGGGGTGTTGTTGGGTGCATCTGCCCCTGCACTTGCCAACACCCTGCTGTTCGGGGCAGCAGATGACATAACTGCCCCAGGGACACGTGTCTTGGTCAGGGCAGCCCTGTGTGCCCCTACGGTTTCCCTCCTGGCCTGTTGGAAATCTTCCAAGGGCTCTTCATGTGCCAACGCAGCCTGCGCTGGCAGACCCTGAGCCTGGGTGGTGGTGTACACAGCTGCATCTGCAGCTACCACTACCCTTGGGCCTGTGGCAGTCGATAAAATGGACTGCCGGGTCACACGGGCACCAGTGCCAGATGCAGAAGCTGCATCTCCCGAAACCACAGGGGGTGGTGGCATGACTGCACCGACACATGGCACAACATGGCACAACATCGTGCTCAAGTGGCGCACCCCTGCCTCTTCCCCCTTTGCGGCCACCCTGGAATCCCTGGAGTCCCCCTACTCCCTGGTCAACCCGGCCATGTCCCCGAGCACGCCCGCCATGGCACAGATGTAGTAGTGCCGGCACAGATGGAGTAGTGCCAATGGGAGGTGTACACCACAATTGACCTGGGCAATTGGGGTGAAGGGGTTGGGATGCAAGATGTTAACAGCCCCCCTGCACCTGCAAGGCTGTATGTGACCCTGGTGATGTAGTGAAGGGTCACGCAACGCTCAGGCACCCCAAAACGGCAGTAAAACCGTGCATGCAACCCTGCAGCCTACGTGCGTGGAATCAACCTCCCGCAGTACGTGGTGGCACCCAGTAACATGAAAAACACATACGTGTGGGACACGCAGCCATGACCTTGAAAACAGTTGCGATACACAGGGGCACCCGCAGTGGGAAAAATAGCGTGCCCGACTCACCGTCTTACTAGCACGATGCAGAAAAACACACGTAGCCAATACCCCCGCCAAAAGAAGAGATACGCCCTTGATAGCTGTGAAGTTGTGATGGCGCGCGAAACAACACGATGCAGCAACACACGTTGGTCTCCACGAAAGGCACGTACAGCGAACTGCTGGCTCCGCTCACCTTTAACCCGTGCTGAGGGAAATGCCCGCGTGCATCACATCACTTACGCGCGTAGGCCCTTTCCTCAGATTACATGCATTCACACGCGGACGTGCAGTTTTTTCACGCACGCTGAACTACTATGCCCACATCACGAGGGAAACGCCTGCGCAAGTCACGTCACAGAAGCGCTTACGCGCTAAGGACCTTTGGTCCAATGAAACCACGTACGTGTGCTGACGTGCTTACGCGCGAAGGGCCTTTCCTCGAATTACACGCTGACGTGCAAGATTTTCACGTGCCAAATCACTCCGTATCAAGCTGGCCATGCAACAACACAAGGAAGACCATGTTCCTGCCCAGAGGCCGAATTACTGGCCCCCAGAGCCCCGAGCATGCTCCCACCTGCCATCTGATGCTGCCTGACTGCCTGCTGCCCACGTGCCCTGCTATTTGCTGCCTGCACGTCAGCCAGGGGTGCAGTTGCTGTGACCACCCCTGCTGGAACCGAAGACTCCCGACTGGGATACCATCACTCCACAGCCCAGCCCCAGGACCCAGTTGCCAACCCACTCCTGCCTCTGGGGTTGCCATGACAGGCACAACACCATCTGGCACCATTGGCAACCCCCAGCCAGAGAGGCAGAGGGCTACCAGCATCAGTGCCAGGGAAGTTGGTGTCCTGGTGGAGCAAGTCCTGGGGCAGTATGATGCCCTCTTTGGAAGTTTGCTCGCCGACAATGAAGGACGGACCAGGATCTTGATGGACATCTTGACTGCCATCAACGCGGAGGGGGTGGCAGTCCGCGACTTACACCATGTCAAGAAGCGCTGGGAGGACTTCAGGTCCAGGACCCTCAACAAGGCCTGGCGCCTCTTGAAGGCAGCGGTTGCCAAGGGGCGCCGGGGCCACCTGTCCGACCACCAGATGAGGGTCCTGGAACACATATGCCCAGCGCTACACGTCCAGGTCCTTGAGAGGCAGACCCGTCTGGAGTCGAGCGGTAAGTGTACATGCATACTGATTGGACGCTGTGGGTGCGGTGGTGTGTCAGTAGTGTGCTGGTTGCACATGTGTTTTTGTAGGGCCATGTAGGGATGTGTATGAACACGGACATGAGGCTGCCACATGTGAGTCCTCTTAGGTGTGAGACACGTCGATGGTGTATGTGTTGGTAAGCATGCTGTGCAAATGCAGGTGTGGTAGCACACCTGTTTGAATTTCTGTGTATGTACGTTGGCATGGTTGTGGTGTCACACATGGATGGTGGTTCCTGATGAATGTATCTGCACTGTGTACATGTGCATGTGTGTGTATTTGACAAGTGTTCAACTGTGATGCAACATGGATGCACGTGACACTGATATGTAGAAGGCTGAATGCCAGATGTGACATGTATGGTGATCGCATCACTGCAACAGTTGGAGGAGATGTGGACATGCATGTAAGTGTGGTGGCGTGTGTGCATGTCTAGTGCACTTCCTGTGTTTCATGTGATGTCAGGCTCACCTTCGGCTGTTCATGCTGTTGTATGTGTATGGATGTTGCTGCCTGGTGCTATTCTGCTGAGGAAATGCTCATGTGTGTGAGTTGAAATTACATGTGTGTCGTGGAGTGTGATGCCATGTCTGAAGTTTGACACTGCCACTCATGTGCAACTGTCATGTGTGTATCAGTCCATCGTACAGTGCCCTGATGTCTGTGTTTTATCTCTCCCTGTCTGCAGCGTCAACTGATGAAGAGGGCGGAGAGGGTGCTGTGGAGCACAGCGGCAGGGATCGCACCACCAGCCGAGACACAAGGCCCGGCTCCCCTCCCAGATTGTCATCTTGTTGGGAAGTGAGGAGTCTGGTGCCGCATCCCAAGGCCGCAGCTGCCAAGGGTAGGTCCAAGAGGCAGAGGTCGGAGGTGGACTCCTCGGCAGCAGAAGGGGCGGCTGAGACCCCACAGGGTCTAATGGAGAAAGATGGCATGGAGTCATCCAGGATGGTGGGGGGTTTGGTGGAGGAGGAGGCCACGGAAGGGACACGCACGGGGTCTGGAGGTGGGGATTCCACTGGTGCTAGTGGTGCAGTGCAGGGGCAGGGACAGGAGGCAGCACAGGCAGCCGCGGTGGTGCCTGTGTGTAATCCTGTCCCTGATCCTGTCACTGCATCATCTGGCACCAGCAGGGATGCCCACGTCCAGACCCGTTTTCAGGGAGGGGATGAGCGTACAACAACTGGCTTTCCTCTCCCTGCAGATGTGGCTATCCGGGACCGTGTTGAGCCTGTCCTGAGTGGGATAGCGTTGTGTCAACGGGGCATGCGAGGTGACCTGCAGTCTTATCGTGGAGAGTCTGCACGTCATCTTGCATGCCTCTTTGACAACGTTGACCTACTGGGACGGGTCACCGGTGCTGGGTTCTTCTGTGTGCTGGACCTTCTTGCGACCCCCTCCTCACCTGAACCCCCTACACGCCAGTCTTCCTCCATGCCATCTTCCCACCCATGTGTCACCTGGGTACCCTGTAGAGCTGCCCCTGACCCAGTGGCTAGGCTGGTGGAGGACACATCCCTGCCACAGTCGGGAGTTGGACGTCCAGCAGGGGTGGCCTCCACGACAACTGCACCCCAGCCGGAGGAGGACATGCAGGCAGCAAGAGCCAGGGCACATGCACAGGCACAGGCACAGCAGCAGCAACATGGTGGGAGCAATAGTTGGCTCGGGGACTTCAACATCGGAGGGGCAGGAATCGGCCATAGGGCAGGAGGACCGCGGATATCAAATGTCTTCCTTGTGGCAGCGGTTGGGCCATGCCATACATGCGGAGCGGACACGGGTGGAAGAGGCACGGCTCACAATGGTCAGGGTGGAGAACTCCATGCGGAGGGCCCTGAGGCGGGCCAAGTGCCTCGAGGCAATTCACAGGGAGTTGGAGGTGAACATGTCGTCATGCCTGCGAACCCTCTTGGCCATGGAAGAGGACCGCCTCCAGGACATTGAGCGGGAGTTCGATGATGCCCTGGCCCGGGATATCAAAAAGTGAGCCGTCGGACAAGCCCGCTGCCATTGTAAATAGTTAGATAGTGTTAGGTTTCCTTTCTGTTTTTGTTTATTTTGGGCCGCTTGGATAATGCACCACATTTTTGTATATAGTTCATTATTAGGTAGGGTTTTTTGTAGGTTTCATTTCATTTGTTGGGCTCATGAACCCTGGATTGGTGATTTGTATATAGTTCAACAGTGGATGTTTCTCGTTTATATTTTAATTTCACCATGGCGCAATGGATTTCATGTATTTTTTTTTTCCTTGGATTTGCTTTGTTGGACTGAGACTTTGGACACATTTTCATTTGGATTTCTTTGGATTCTGATTTCATATATTTTTTTTTCCTGACATGCTGCATTTTATTTATTATTCCCATTATTGATTTTTTAATTTTCATTACATTCATGTTGTGTTCAATACATTTTTGTTCCATACTTCGATGTGTGGTATTCTCTCATTGGTTTCATGCACGTCATGATATGGGTTTTCAAATTCACTTGCACCCATTGTGTGTGTGTGACGGACATGTGTTCATGTACATACTTGCCATTCGGGTTGTATCATGTAATGGCCATTTCTCGGTGGGTGGATACAATACTTGTTTGGGTCTTTGGGCTGGGGTGGCGTGGGGTGTGGTGTGGGTGGCCATGAGGCCCATGATTGAGGATCGTCATTACGTGGGTGCTGGGGGACATGAGTGGGGGCCTGCTGGCAGGTGCCCCTGACTGCTGGGGGGTGGGGGTGCTGGGGGACATGAGTGGGGGCCTGCTGGCAGGAGCCCCTGACTGCTGGGGTGTGGGGATGCTGGGGGACATGTGTGGGGGCCTGCTGGCAGGTGCCCCTGACTGCTGGGGCGTGGGGGTGCTGGGGGACATGAGTGGGACATGAGTGGGGGCCTGCTGGCAGGTGCCCCTGACTGCTGGGGGGTGGCGGTGCTGGGGGACATGTGCGGGGGCCTGCTGGCAGGTGCCCCTGACTGCTGGTGGGTGGGGGTGCTGGGGACCATGAGTGGGGGCCTGCTGGCAGGTGCACCTGACTGCTGGGGGGTGGGGGTGCTGGGGGACATGTGTGGGACATGAGTGGGGGCCTGCTGGCAGGTGCCCCTGACTGCTGGGGGGTGGCGGTGCTGGGAGACATGTGTGGGGGACTGCTGGCAGGTGCCCCTGACTGCTGGTGGGTGGGGGTGCTGGGGACCATGAGTGGGGGCCTGCTGGCAGGTGCACCTGACTGCTGGGGGGTGGGGGACCTGGGGGACATGAGTGGGACATGAGTGGGGGCCTGCTGGCAGGTGCCCCTGACTGCTGGGGGGTGGGGGTGCTAGGGGACATGAGTGGGGGCCTGCTGGCAGCTGCCCCTGACTGCTGGGGGTTGGGGGTGCTGGGGGACATGAGTGGGGGCTTGCTGGCAGGTGCCCCTGACTGCTGGGGGGTGGGGGTACAGGGGGACATGTGTGGGTGCCTGCTGGCAGGGTCCCCTGACTGCTGGGGGGTGGAGTGCTGGGGACATGAGTGGGGACTGCTGGCAGGTGCCCCTGACTTCTGGGGGGTGGGGGTGCTGAGGGACATGAGTGGGGGCCTGCTGGCAGGTGCCCCTGACTGCTGGGGGGTGGGGGTGCTGGGGGACATGTGTAGGGGCCTGCTGGCAGGTGCCCCTGACTGCTGGAGGGTGGGGGTGCTGGGGGACATGAGTGGGACATGAGTGGGGGCCTGCTGGCAGGTGCCCCTGACTGCTGGGGGGTGGCGGTTCTGGGGGACATGAGTGGGGGCCTGCTGGCAGGTGCCCCTGATTGCTGGGGGGTGGGGGTGCTGGGGCACATGTGTGGGGGCCTGCTGGCAGGTGCCCCTGACTGCTGGGGGGTGTGGGTGCTGGGGGACATGAGTGGGGGCCTACTGGCAGGTGCCCCTGACTGCTGGGGGGTGGGGGTGCTGGGGAACATGAGTTGGTGATCACTAGTGCAAGGTGACATGTGGCTTGGCTGGGGGGCATGCCCATGGTGGATGGGCTGCCTGCGGAACATGACCAGTGGTGCAGGGTAGTCCACTGTGGTGTGGGCTGCCTGCAGGGGCCGTGGATGGTGTAGAGGGAACACCTGGGAGGACCCACACTGCCAATTCACGTGTAGGACTCCCCCCGCACCCCTGAAATTCACGTACCCCGCTCTAACAGCAAAATTGCGTGTGAAACTTCCCGCAAAGCCCAGTTATTCATGTACCCCACTCGCACAGCGCATTTAGCGTGTGAAACTTCCTGCGCACACCAGGAATACACGTACCCCACTCGCACAGGGGATTTTGCATGTGAAACTTCCCGCGCACCCCCGAAATACACGTTCCCCTCTCCAATCGCGTGTGAAACTTCCCGCGCACCCCAGGAATACACGTACCCCACTCGCACAGGGCCTATCACGTGTGAAACTTCCTGCGCAGCCCAAGAATACACGTACCCCACTCGCACAGGGGATTTCGCATGTGAAACTTCCTGCGCATCCCCAAAATACACGTTCCCCTCTCCAATCACGTGTGAAACTTCCCGCGTACCACAGGAATATGCGTACCCCACTCGCACAGGGCATTTCACGTGTGAAACTTCCCGCGCACTCCAGGAATACACGTACCCCACTCGCACAGGGGATTTCATGTGTGAAACTTCCAGCGCACCCCCGAAATACACGTTCCCCTCTCTAATCGCGTGTGAAACTTCCCGCGCACCCCAGGAATACACATTCCCCACTTGCACAGGGCCTATCGCGTGTGAAACTTCCCGTGCACCCCAGGAATACACCTAACCCACTCGCACAGGGGATTTCGCGTGTGAAACTTCCTGCACACCCCCGAAATACATGTTCCCCTCTCCAATAACGTGTGAAACTTCCCGCGCACCCCAGGAATACATGTACCCCACTCGCACAGGGCCTATCGCATGTGAAACTTCCCGCGCACCCCAGGAATACACGTACCCCACGCGCACGGGGGATTTCGCGTGTGAAACTTCCCGCAAACCCCTGTTATACACGTACCCAGCTCCAATCGCATGTGACACTCCCCGTGCAGCGGGGTACATATATTCGGAGGGGTGCACAGTGAGTTTTAAAGGCGTTTTCGTGGTTGGGGGCCTGTGCATCATGTACGGGATTTGTGCGCTGTGTTTGGCGCACGGGGAGGGGTTGGGGGCGTAACTGGCCCTGCTGCAGGGTTGCTGCGCCACTCTGCGCCACGGCTGGTTTTGGAAGCTAAAATCCATGAATACGCTGTGCGCGGAAATGGATTTTAGCAAACGCGGCTGGCGCAGTAATTCACACGCGGACACTGTGTGCCAGCTGCGTGTGCCACTTGTGCACTGAATTCTATGAATTACCCCCTAAATGTCACCTCGTCTTTTCAATTTACAAAATGGGAAGCCAAATACTGGTGGCATATACTACATCTACCTAATTGCATACCTGCCGGCTGGATAAGGTATGAACTAGGTTTGGTTTCCCTACAGGCTGTGGATAATTGGCATTTATGTTCTTTGTTCAGGAAATGTTTGCTTTCCACTAATTTAAATGCTTTGTTGAAAAATTTAACCAATTACATTTTTGCTACAAACCACTCATTCATCAAACTATGGCTCTTGAAGGTCTATCATGTGTTAAACTCGGCAGATATTTCACTGGATTTACTACTACACAATCCAGACAAAGCTAAATCTAAATTGTTTGATTCAGATTGGATAACCACTAGGGCATTGTGCCTTTCTTATAATGACATAGAGGGATGCCGTTTTCCACACAAAAAACTACAAATCTTGCCCTCCTATTTGATACAGTGTCCTTCTCACAGTCTTCGTAATGGCATTTTAAGATTGCGTTTTAATTTATGGATCACCAGAGATATACTGTCATGATCTCTGCTTCGAAAAGGTCAGGGTTTTCCCAACTCCGTTGGAAGCAGATCCATAACCCAGGTTCCGAGTGCCAACCAGTCCCAATTGGGACCTTTTGGACCCAGTCCTGGCGCCAGTGGCACCAGGCTCATAAATATGCCCAGTCCCAGCGCTGGAAGCGCCGGGCTCATAATGCTTGGGTGGACTTACCTGCAGCAGACCATGCTGCTTACTTGCCTGCCAGTTGAGCCTCTGATCCTCTTCTGTTTGGAACTACTTTTCCTGTTGGGTGGGGCAGGAGCCACTCCCTAGGTTCAGAACACTGGAACTCTTCTGGAAAGCAGGAACTCTTTTCTTACCTAGGCGTGGCTGTGGAAGGAGACACCTAAGCACTACAGGAGGCTATTTAAACCACACCCGATGGATGAATCTTGCTTTGCGTTATTCTGCATCCTCTACAGCAGAACGCTCATCGTGTCTTCTGCATCTGATCCTGGGCCTAAGGAAAAAGGCTTACCATCCTGAATCCAGTCTTCAGCAACACCTATAAAGACAAGAAAGAACAGGTTAGCATTACGGTCTTCAGTGACAGCGCTTCACTTACCTGGTCCATCGGCTGTCACCAACGCCTCGCGCTGCATTCCGGCATCTGAAAGACAAAGGCTTACCTACTCTTCGTGCGCTCCGGAGGTCTTCGCACTGCATTCCGGCATCTGAAAGACAAAAAGCTTACCAACTCTTCGCACGCTCCGGAGGCCTTCGGCGCTGCATCCCGCATCTGAAAGACAAAACAAGGTGCGTTTAAAGACATTGGGGAACTTTAATACTCACGTGCCATTACTCCTTTCCACATCTAACCCAGTGGGTATTCCGGCACCCTGCAGCCGCTCCGAACTTGTACCTGCAAAATAAAAAGACAGTTAGAGCGCATCGTGAAGCAGGCAACAAGCGCTTACTTACGTGCTTCCAGGCGCTTCTATTCATCACACGGGCTCCATCTTCAACTCACTTCAGCCCGTCATCCGCCATCGCCGGAACCCTGCAAAACTAGAGACTTCATTACTAAAGACTTTTAAAGACATTAGAATTACTCGAAACTTACCGTTCGTGCAGTAAACGACGGACAGCAGTCCTCTGAAGTCAAGAGGCCTGCTCCCCTTATCCAGTGAAGAAACTGGTTACAGCACCCTGCCCCGAGGCAGATGGAGAGCATGGCGTTCACTTACCTAAGGTGAGAGCGTTAACCTTTGGGGTTCTACAGGAGAAGAGAAAGGGAAGAAGAGAGAGACATTCAATAACCCAGTTCATTAATCCCATATTTTCTATCTGCAGACATCTTACACTTCGAGTCAGACATACAGTGCACAGAGGTCCAGCCCAAAGAGCCAGCCGTGTGTTACACATCACCTTTGAAGATACGGTATACGCCCAGTCAAGACACTCGCCTCTACGGGAATCAGGTGAGCGTTACATATACAAGCAAAGCAAAAACTTTTGGCCGTAGCTGATAATTTTTCTGATTTTGTGAAACTTTAGTGCATCTTATTACAGAATGTAGTGCACTACGACCTGTACGAGAAATATATTTTTCGAGACATTGCAAATATTTGAGTTCAACAGATCCGCATAACTTTTGGTCACTAATCATGGGTTCATGCTATCTCCCATTACAAATTGCAACTGTAAATTTCTTGTCAAGTCTAAATATATATATGCCCAGTCAAGACCGGCGCCTCTACGGGAATCAGGTGAGCGTTACAGAACGCAAAGCCTACCGCAAAACTCCTGTCCAGGCGCTATGGAAACCTCGGATACCGACCAGCTAGCCCAGTTACTTGGGGAACTAAGGGCAGAAGTGCATGCAGCCCGTCAGGAAACGAACGCTCTAAGAAGGGAACTGATTATTTCCAAGGAGCGAACAGATGATCTCGCTAGACAATTGCTACAGTCACAAGCCGGACAGACCCCGTTACCCGCATCTGGGGGAAATCTTCTTCTACATCCTCTATGAATCCAGTGCAGATCAACCTACCTGGGAATGTACCTCTGGCTCCGCCCGAACGATTTTCTGGTGACCCAAAGAGGTTTGCAGTATTTATCAATCAGTGCCGGTTGCATTTCTTATGCCGGCCAGCAGCCTTTCCAACTGATCAAGCTAAAGTAGCTTTCGTGCTTTCGTACCTTGGTGGCAATGCGGCAGACTGGTCGATCCCTCTAGTAAATCAAGATGACCCGGTCCTCCGTGATTTTCAAGCTTTTCAGCTCAGTATGGAAAAACTGTTCGCAAGACATTCACAGGGGCAGGCCTTGGACAATGAGCTTCTTTCGTTGCGACAAGGTAATCAAGACCTTTTGGCTTATATTGCGTCTTTCAACAGACTGATAGTGGAAACTCAATGGCCTGAGGACAAAAGGATTACGCTGTTTTATAGAGGTCTACGTGGAGAGCTCAAAGATGTGTTAGCCCAAGTAGTGAATCCCCCACAAGATTGTTCGGACTATATAGACTTAGTCGTCCAAATAGATCACAGACTGCAGAACAGGAAGGCCGATCGTTCCAAGTTTGATGCTCGAGTATTTTCCAAACCGCCAACTCCTTCCAAAGGAGTAGACTCCGGGGAACCCATGCAAATAGGGGGCCTGAAAGGTCCTCTAACACAAAAGGAGCGGGAAAGGAGAAAACAGTTGCAATTATGCCTATATTGCGGAAACTCAGGGCACTTTCTTCGAGACTGTCCGGTGAAACCTGCCAAGAAGGCAGTCGGAGCTGCAGTTACCAAAGTTACAAACTCTGAGCAGGGAAACGACCTCGCCTGACAAGAATAGAGGTCCTCTTGCCGAGCGTGAAAACCAATTCCGTGACCTCGCATTTCGTGATACCTATGGTCCTCATTAGCCCTGATAATCCGGATCGATTACATGCAATTGAAGCTTACGTTGACAGCGGTGCCATCGGCAATTATGTGGATCATGAAATGGTTTTGAGGATGAATCTAACTCTTTGTCCCAAGGCTGTGAAGGACGTCATTACTATGGTGGATGGAACGGAGATAGCCTCTGGACCAGTAACGCATACCACTCAAGAAGTGACGCTATTAAGTCAAGATGGACACCATGAGAAGATCGTGTTCGATGTGATCAAGGCTCCTCAGTTTCAGATTATTCTAGGAATACCTTGGTTAGAGAAACACAATCCTCTGATCAATTGGCGAGCAAGAACGGTCCAGTTTCCAGAATGTGTCTCTACGTGTCACCCTCCACCTGGTGTTGCACTGGCAGCAATTTCTTCAGAGACTCCCCAGTTACCTCCCGAATACCTACAATACCAAGATGTTTTCCGGAAGGATCACGCTAACTCTCTTCCTCCTCATAGGTCTTATGACTGCCAGATAGACCTGATACCTGGATCTACTCCTCCTTGTAGTAGAATTTATGCCCTCACTGAGCCTGAGAACCTTCACCTTCGACAATACCTGGATCAATACCTGGCAAATGGGTTTATTCGTCCTTCCAAGTCCCCTGCTTCTTCAGCTTTGTTCTTCGTTCCAAAAAAGGAAGGAGACCTTAGAACTTGTATAGATTATCGCTCCCTGAACCAGATCACCGTCAAGAATAGATATCCGTTACCTTTGATCCCTGAACTCCTGGACCAAGTCAGAAAAGCATGCATATATACAAAGCTGGATCTTAGAGGAGCCTACCACTTGGTACGAGTAAAAGAGGGCGATGAATGGAAGACGGCCTTCCGCACCAAATATGGGCTATTTGAATATCAGGTCATGCCCTTCGGACTTTGCAATGCCCCGGCCGCCTTTCAATATTTTATGAACGATGTCCTCAGAGAGCTCATAGATGTGTGTGTTGTTGTTTACATTGACGACATCCTCGTTTATTCTTCATCGGAATCTGAACATCGGAAACATGTGAAAATGGTCCTCGAAAGATTGCGTCAACACAAACTTTTCGCTAAGTTGGAAAAATGTGTTTTCAACGTGACTGAAGTTGAATTCTTGGGATTCATATTATCACCTAGCGGAGTGCGTATGGATTCAAAGAAGGTCGATGCAGTTCTCAAATGGCCATCACCATCCTCCGTAAAAGGTGTGCAAAGCATGTTAGGCTTCGCTAACTTTTACCGCAGGTTTATCCCCGAATTTTCTCGAATAGTCCAGCCCATCACTGCCTTGTTAAAGAAAAACAAACATTTTGAATGGTCTACCGAGGCGGAACAAGCTTTCCAGGATTTGAAGACTAAATTTATCTCTGCACCAATCTTAAAACACCCTCGCCCCGAACTCCCCTACATCGTGGAAACTGACGCTTCAAGCCTTGCCATGGGGGCAGTTCTATCACAAAAGGACCCGGTAACCAATCAGTTGCATCCCGTGGCATTTTGGTCCCGCAAATTCTTGCCTCCTGAAACCAATTACACGATTACTGACAAGGAACTTCTGGCTATCAAGTCTGCCTTTAAGGCTTGGCGGCATTATCTGCTGGGGGCCCGACACACCGTTACTGTGATTACGGATCACCGAAACCTGCAATATTTGAAAACAGCAAAAGCACAATCCTCTAGACAACTCCGTTGGGCATTATTCTTTGCCGAGTTTGACTTCATAATTACCTATCGACCTGGTACAAAAAACGGTAAAGCTGATGACCTTTCTCGGATGGGAGTGGAAGAACACTTGATCAACCCTAAACCTGTACCAATCATTCCCGAACAAAGAATTCTGGGTGTAATCGCCACACAATCCATAGAGGAAGTTAAGGATCAAGCCAGGCAACTTGTAACTCCAGCAGACATACAGAATTGGCATCTGCAGGGAAAGGACTTTGCAGTAAAGGACAACTTATTGTATTTCCAAGAACGATTATACCTGCCCAGCACAGATTTACAGAAAAAAGTAATCTCTTGTTATCACGATTCTTTAATGGAAGGACATCCCGGTATGGCCAAGACCTCAGAAAAGATCAAGCGCTACTTCTGGTGGCCGTCTTGGAAAAAAGATATCAGAGACTTTATAATGTCCTGTGGAGTATGCGCCCAAAACAAGAGTCAAAAGGAAAGACCAGCAGGCCTCTTACGCCCTATTGACATCCCACCTCGCCCTTGGCATACGCTTTCTATGGACTTCATCACCGATCTACCTCCATGCTCCGGATACAATACGATTCTAGTAATCGTGGACTTATTCTCCAAGATGGCGCATTTCATTCCGCTCAAAGGCTTGCCAACAGCAGCAACTCTGGCCTGAGAATTTCTCGAAAACATCGTCCGACTGCACGGTTTTCCTTCGGTTCTAATTTCGGATCGAGGTAGTCAATTTATTTCTCATTTTTGGCGAAGTTGCTGTCGGTCGGCTCAAATTGATGTGAGACTATCGACCAGTCACCACCCTCAGACCGACGGACAAACCAAGAGGACCAATCAAACTCTGGAACAGTATTTACGCTGCATGCTGCAACAAACTGAAAAAACTTGGAAAGACATCGTTTGGATAGCCGAATATGCCTACAATAACTCTGTCCATTCGGGAACTGGGAAAACCCCGTTTTTTCTTTTATACGGCAGTCACCCTCGAACCTCGGAGTTGGATCCCCTCCAAGATCTTGAAACACCAGCAGTAGACTACCTGCATTCTACAATCACCCAAGCCTTTAAGGAAGCTGTTTCTCACCTTCAAAGGGCTAAAGAACAATACAAGAAAGGAGCAGATCAACATCGGAAGGAAGCCCCTCAATATCAAGTAGGGGATCAAGTCTGGTTATCCACCAAATATCTACCTCTAAAAGGGCCACGCACATTCAACCCAAGATACCTTGGTCCCTATTCCATCACTACCATAGTAAACCCAGTAGCGGTCAAGTTGGACTTGCCCCCGCACATGAAGATACATCCGGTCTTCCACGTCTCTCTATTAAAACCCGTGCAACCTCAAACCCGACTAACTAAATCTCCAAAATCCATCCTAGTTGATGGAGAACTCGAGTTTGAAGTCAAAAGCATTCTGGACTCCAAGATCTCCAAATCTAAACTATTTTACCTAATTGACTGGAAAGGCTACGGCCCCCAAGAGAGATCCTGGGAACCTGCTGAATATGTCCATGCTCCTCGCCTAATCAAAAGATTTCACCGAACATTTCCTGACAAGCCAAAACCCCCGGAGAAGCCCGGTTTGGGAGGGGCCTTGAAGGGGGGTACTGTCATGATCTCTGCTTCGAAAAGGTCAGGGTTTTCCCAACTCTGTTGGAAGCAGATCCATAACCCAGGTTCCGAGTGCCAACCAGTCCCAATTGGGACCTTTTGGACCCAGTCCTGGCGCCAGTGGCACCAGGCTCATAAATATGCCCAGTCCCAGCGCTGGAAGCGCCGGGCTCATAATGCTTGGGTGGACTTACCTGCAGCAGACCATGCTGCTTACTTGCCTGCCAGTTGAGCCTCTGATCCTCTTCTGTTTGGAACTACTTTTCCTGTTGGGTGGGGCAGGAGCCACTCCCTAGGTTCAGAACACTGGAACTTCTGGAAAGCAGGAACTCTTTTCTTACCTAGGCGTGGCTGTGGAAGGAGACACCTAAGCACTACAGGAGGCTATTTAAACCACACCCGATGGATGAATCTTGCTTTGCGTTATTCTGCATCCTCTGCAGCAGAACGCTCATCGTGTCTTCTGCATCTGATCCTGGGCCTAAGGAAAAAGGCTTACCATCCTGAATCCAGTCTTCAGCAACACCTATAAAGACAAGAAAGAACAGGTTAGCATTACGGTCTTCAGTGACAGCGCTTCACTTACCTGGTCCATCGGCTGTCACCAACGCCTCGCGCTGCATTCCGGCATCTGAAAGACAAAGGCTTACCTACTCTTCGTGCGCTCCAGGGGTTTTCGCACTGCATCTGAAAGACAAAAAGCTTACCAACTCTTCGCACGCTCCGGAGGCCTTCGGCGCTGCATCCCGCATCTGAAAGACAAAACAAGGTGCGTTTAAAGACATTGGGGAACTTTAATACTCACGTGCCATTACTCCTTTCCACATCTAACCCAGTGGGTATTCCGGCACCCTGCAGCCGCTCCGAACTTGTACCTGCAAAATAAAAAGACAGTTAGAGCGCATCGTGAAGCAGGCAACAAGCGCTTACTTACGTGCTTCCAGGCGCTTCTATTCATCACACGGGCTCCATCTTCAACTCACTTCAGCCCGTCATCCGCCATCGCCAGAACCCTGCAAAACAAGAGACATCATTACTAAAGACTTTTAAAGACATTAGAATTACTCGAAACTTACCGTTCGTGCAGTAAACGACAGACAGCAGTCCTCTGAAGTCAAGAGGCCTGCTCCCCTTATCCAGTGAAGAAACTGGTTACAGTACCCTGCCCCGAGGCAGATGGAGAGCACGGCGTTCACTTACCTAAGGTGAGAGCGTTAACCTTTGGGGTTCTACAGGAGAAGAGAAAGGGAAGAAGAGAGAGACATTCAATAACCCAGTTCATTAATCCCATATTTTCTATCTGCAGACATCTTACCCTTCGAGTCAGACATACAGTGCACAGAGGTCCAACCCAAAGAGCCAGCCGTGTGTTACACATCACCTTTGAAGATACGGTATACGCCCAGTCAAGACACTCGCCTCTACGGGAATCAGGTGAGCGTTACATATACAAGCAAAGCAAAAATTTTTGGCCGTAGCTGATAATTTTTTCTGATTTTGTGAAACTTTAGTGCATCTTATTACAGAATGTAGTGCACTACGACCTGTACGAGAAATATATTTTTCGAGACATTGCAAATATTTGAGTTCAACAGATCCGCATAACTTTTGGTCACTAATCTTGGGTTCATGCTATCTCCCATTACAAATTGCAACTGTAAATTTCTTGTCAAGTCTAAAATTGGATATTACAGGAAAATAATGTTATTGATTGCCACATTGAGGCAAATCATGTAATCTTCATGTTTTATTTTGTGAAGTATCTAAGTGCATTGCAATGACAAAATGGAAAATGGCAAAAGGTGCTAAATCTACTTATTCCAGTATGTATTGTTATTTGATGTTGTTTATCTTTGTGATTCAATTTTATACATGTTCAAACATAACTTTGACTCTGTACACTTATGTATTTTTTATTTGAAAGGTGGCTTTGATTCAGCTAATACAAAAAAAAAATAAAAAAAATATCTTCAACAAGTGCCATCCTCTTTTATAATTGAACTGGCTGAAATTGCCTTAACAGAAAATGTCTTCCTATGCAATGAGGTTTATTATCAACAGATCTCCGGAACAGCTATGAGGGCTACGTTTGCCCCCAGTTTGGCAAATCTCTACGTGGATGCCTTTGAAAGAGACAGCATTTTTCAGAAACCAACCCATTCCGGACCAAGATCAGGATCTATCGATGATACATCGATGATGTATTCATGAAATTTCACAGGCAGATTGGAAAAGTTAAACGAGTTCCATGTATGGATTAATATGCAAAATAATCATCTGAAATTCACCGTGGAACCCAGTCAACAGTCGAACAATTTCCTTGACATCGCTATTGAATCAGGCCATGGACAGTTAAAGTCCAAAGTCTACAAAAAAAAACTGACAGGAATTCTCACTCTCCAACGCTTTTTCACAAATTGCAACACAAGTGGCATAATCTACTTCATCACATGCCCATTTAAATTACATTAGGTTGGGATGAGCATGCGAAAAGCAAAGACCTGCATGATAAAACACAAATCATACATTCGCACAAAGAAACTGAATGTACCACTAGTCGCACATTTTGTAGAAAAAGGCCATACCCCTGAAGAATTCAAATGAACTGTTATTGAGAAAATATACCTTCCAAGACATGGGGGAAACTTCTAAAACCTCTTGAGGAGAGAACAAAATTGGATTTTCAGATTGGGCACTGATAAAAAAGGATTGAATTAACACATTTCAGTGGAGTGAGTTAACAGTGATGCAGAAATAAGATCGCATATGTTACTTAACATAAGCATTGTGGGGTTAACTGGGTTTTGTGACTGATTAATTGTATAAGAGCATCAGAACCAGTACCCATGTATCAATATCATTTGAGGAACGCTGTAACCTTTAGTGTGGTTGATATTGGCATAATGGTTATCTACACACCCATGTGAATTGGGGAATATAGGAGTAATGCTTAAAACAGGGTGGCATTCGACCAGTAGGCAATAACGTACAATATTCTCTAATATTCTCTAGATTATAATATTCTCTAGATTACAACATACACGTACTAATGCAACTGCAAGTTTATTTGATTCTATAAGCATTAGAACTACATCTCGAGATAAACTGGACATGTAGTACACATGGAAGTGTTCATAAATGCTCTGATTGAACCCCCACATATAGAAGTGAGAACATGAAGCTGTGTATAGTATCAGACATATAGGGACATCATTATATCCTGAGTTCCCTGACAATGCAGAGGCATTCATTTAGCAGATAAGAAGGGATCAGTTATATGTTATTCATTTTTTCTGAGTTTGATTTATAATTTTTATTGCCACAACAGCAGGATGACCTGCGTTATGCTAACAAATTAATATTTTGACAAAAGTCGTAATACTAGAGAGAATTGAAATCTATAGAAACAGTAGGCTCTTCAATACATCATGAAGCCCGATCCATCATGGCGGTTAATCAGGACACTCCAAAACGTGCAGCATAAGTGAGACGCTCTGGTCATCAGTTACGATAGAGACGTAGTCGACAACACGGACGAGAGAACGCCATCAGATTATGAGACATAAGTTTACAAAAAATACATTCCATATGAATGCCTCAAGCACTTAGAAACTCCCAGTTATTAGCCACCCAGGCACTCAAAGCATGCGCCTTTTGTTTCAGAAGCCCCAATTTCCAATAGATGAATACGTGTGCACCGGAACAGCAGCCCCTGTTGTCTCAGCATTCCATCCTATGGTGAGCAATGATTTAATACGTTCTCAGGTAGGAGGCCGTCGACTTCCCTTAAGCTACAAGCAATTTCACCAGGCTTGTTGAGGACAAGCATTAACCATCCTGAAATTGTTTTACTCCATCCCACAGAGACATGAGCTCTGCCAAAGTATGGGGCTAGAGGAAGGACCAACCATATCCCTGTAATCCCTATCCCACACAGCTCTTTCGTTCAGGTCAGTATGCACATTTCCTATGCTGTACAGCATATGAGGAGCAAATGAGCACTACACTAAGGTATGGCATTATCACTTATAGCTCACTGGGGACAACACATTTCCTATAGTTTAACGGCTTCCCACTGCATTGTGCGCACAAATCCTTAGTTTTTTATACTGTCTGATTGCACAGACCACAACCCCCACTTTCCTCTGCCATCCAAGTCCTGCATGTAAAACAGGGCTTCATATAGGAGCCCACACTTTGGGCCCCTCCAATTATGCATGTATCCTAATTATTCTAGGTTTTTAAAAAACATATACCAGATCCCTGGGTAAATTGAATACCTGAGATCCAGCACAGAGGCACATTCCTCTGACCCACCCTTTTGGTTTCCTACACATGAAGCAGAGGTGTGCAACCAGTGGAGACCCATCAAAACAGTGTTCCCCATATTGAATCCAATTCACCATACAATCATTGGTGCTGAAGAAGATGATCCCAGTCATCAGATCATTGAAACTGGTCGACCCTATGAGGTGTGAGCCATCTCATGCCTCGAATATGTCCACTGAAGAACAATAAGGACACTTACAACAAAGAAGAGATTGTTTCAAAATCACATTGTTGATATTCATTTTTAAAAGCTTAGGTGTTGTGTTGTGCAGAGCCCATCTTGTATAACCTCATCAGAAAACGGTTTCAAGTCCAAGGCATGTTGTCTAACTAGCTGGTTATTAAAACAGGGACAACAAATTCAGTAGTTACACTAGGCCACAGTGAGAGGTACAGCATAAAGACAACTGTGATCTCTGAAGAGCCAATTCTTGTCTATCTGTAGACCTTATCTGATTTTAATATGCCATATGTATGATTGAAGTTTTGTCAGGGATAGTTTTTTTTTCCCTGTCATCCCTGCTGACAATGCGCATTGTATAATAGATGCCTAGGAACCGCCGATTGCCAGGCAGGGCCTGGGTGGTTTCTATTGGTAGGGAGAGTTTGTGTATATGAGAAAGTTGGTTAAAATACAATAGAATAATTGTTGTTACATTCTTCTCCAACAACGTTCTGTTGTGTTAAACAGTCATACTTTACACATTTTTTGTAAAGAGAACTAAGGGGGGTTCGATATTACTGCAAAATTGCAAACACTTTTGTGACAGTATTCTGCTAACCCCAAGAATGATCTCAATTGTCCGTATCTTTGGGTTGAGGTGCTCTACTTATTGCCTCAACCAGATCAGTCTTGGGCTTAATCCCCTGAGCGGTAATCTGATGGCCCAGATATTCAACATTTTCCACTCCTATCTTGCAATTTACTGTGTTGAACTCCCAGCCCCGCCTCCCTAAGCCTGTCCAACACTGCCCTCAACACACTGTCATTCTCCCCCTCTGAGTCCGCATAGACCAGAACGTCGTCTTGAAACACCATCACATTCTGCATGTCTTCCAAAACCTTCTCCATCATGCGCTGGAATACAGCCCATGCTAGGCCAAAAGGCATCCTGCAGAACTTAAAAGTTCCTTCAGTGGTGATGAAAGAAGTGATGTCCTGACATTCACGTGTTAATGGTAGTTGGTGGTAGGCAGCTGACAGATCTATGACAGAAAGACACTTGGTCTCTGGCATGGAGGTCAAGATATCTGCAATAATGGGCAAGGGGTGGTGCTCAGTTTTCCATTGCTCTTAGTCAACGGTACTACAGGGGACAGCCAATCTGTCCCCTCCACTCTCTCGATGATGCCCTTCTGCAACAAAAGATCCAGCTCATTCTTGAGTTTATCCTTAAGTCAATGAGGCACTGGTCCCACTCTGTGAACCACTGTTGTGGTGCCCGCTCTAACTCTAATGTGGTGCCCAAAATCTTAGTCTTCCCAACTCATATGTAAACACTTCAGGGAAGTCGGCGGCCCATTTGTCCACCACCTCAGCTATTGACAGAGCTTCCTTTGCATTTGCTTGTCTCTGGATGCCCAATGCTTCTAGCTCTTTCCATCCCAGAAGGGATGACCCCTTCACAGCAACATAGACTTCTGTGGCACATTCTCTTCCTTTGTATCCCTTCAATGTTGTAAATGTTCCCGGAGTTAGATTTCCACCTCTCCATAGCCACAAGGTTGGATGTCCTGAGCCAGCAGATCTTCCATTCATCCCCCCAGGACTTCCACAAAGGTGTCTCTTGATATGATGGCCCATGGTGAAGCGCTGTCCCCCTTCATTGACAATGCTTTCCCATTTAGCATGAAATCATCCACCGGCCCCTTCTTACTGCCGGTGATGGCAGAGATTTCAAACATATGCCTAACACTCCCTTTGTCAGTCTGTGATTGATATGTCTCATTCATCTCCTGCTCAGGTCACGATGACATTGGGTGCCCCATTCTCACTGCCCCCACATGCATGCACATTTCTTGCAGTTCGCATTATGAGCCAGGCTGAAAAAGCTGGTGGATTGTACCTCCTCCTGCCAAATTTAAAGCATTTCATGACTATAGCCCTATTGCCTCACTTCCTGGATTTGACTGAGCACCCTTCTTGGTTCTGTTTCTCTATTCATGTTGCTCCATGCTCCTTGTCATCTCTACATCCTGCTCCAAAGTTCAATTCTTGCTGCTCCACGGGGCTGTTAGTGCATCGCATCAATTGGTTCATGATCAGCGAGTTAGTCAACATCCCAAATTCACTGGTATGGCTGAGTGTCCTCAGCACAGCTACGTAACCCTTCACTGCCTCCTGGGGTTTTTGGTGCTTCTGGAAGAACGTGTGCCTTTCAAAGGTCACATTCTTTTGGGTTCGAAATGATCCTGTATTTTTTGATGGCCATCTTGAAGTCATCCAAGTCTCTGAGTCTACATCTGACAGTTCAGGTAATCCATCAAACACACTGCGCCCCTATGGGCCCAGATTGTGTAAGAAAACAGCTTGTTTCCTTGCAAGTAAAAAACATATCTCCACCCATCACTATCAGGTAAGTTTTGAACATCCTCCCCCACCTCTCCCACCTGATAGGAGGGTTTCCAGTTTCATCCAGAAAAGGGGGCCATGAGGGAATCCCTGCAGCAGCCATGTCCACTCACGATCTGCACCCCCCCTGGTGTGCTCCCAGCCAATGCTAGCAGTTACACCCCACAGGCTGGCCCAGCCCTTGGGCTTAGCAACTGCTAGTCTGTCAGGCACAGTGTAAGAGTTCCACCGAAAAAAAAAAAAGAAAAACATCTGGGACGAAGAAGATGTGCAGGGATGCTACAATTCACATCTGTATTGTTTTCTGGTTGGCATGGCAACCTATAATGGCCACCACACTGCTGTATGTCTGCAGGTCCTTTCCTCTAGCCGCATCAAGGGCTAACGTTCATTACTGGAGCTGCGTGACGAGAACTTGCGCCGTCTGCTCACCTCCCAATGAGCCTGGATAGCAAACCTGCAGCACAGAGTATCAGCGCTCCTAACAGCTGACTGCAGGTCCTAGTCGTTTCCCTGCATGGCTGTTGCTCATCAGCAGTATTGAAGTTCAGAGCTGGCATAGGTAAGTCTATTAAAAGACCTCTATTTCGGCCTGCAGAGGAAGCTGCTCCATGTAGCAGAGCCTTCCTTCAACTACTCTAACCCACGAGTCGTATGTTCTACAGAAAATGTGGCTTGGAGTGTTCAGAGTCAGAACACAACAGAATACCCTCATTCATTGACTTGAACGGTGCCCGCTGTGTAAGATAAGGGATGGGTAATGGGTACATCTGGAGCTATGCAATTAAGCAATAATCACCCATTTATCAACCTCTGGTTTTGAACCTGCTAACTGCAGTTCATGCATAGATCACAGCAGCGCTAGCGAGGGTTCAACCTGCTGGTCTATATTACTGGAGTAAGCTAGGATGAGCAAGCAATTCCTTCCTACTTCCCTTCCATCATCCATCACTTCCTTCCCTCCTCTTGATTTTCTTATTTCTTTTTTATTGTGTTCTTTCCTTTTTTCTTGCTTCCCCTTCCATTTTCTCCCCTTTCTGGTTCCATGTGTTCAAATCGTGGCAAAAATGGCTGTGAACTGATAATTTTGCGGCAAAAAGGCAGTGGTTTTGCCGCCACAATCCATGTAAAGTATGTGAGGGACTCCCCTGCAACCCCCAGACCCATTATACCATTTAAGCCGAGCGGGGGACACGCCTGCAACCCCCGCTCCTCTTAAATGGTGTAATGGGGTATACCTTTAAACAGTCAAACCACTGCATTTTTGGCGCAATTTTTTGTTCAGGTGACATTTTTGCTGCAATTTTATCACTGCATACCCCCTTTCTTTCAGGGGCATCTTTCCTCTCCTCCTTTCTTTCCTCTCTCACATTGTTTCCTTCCTGTCTCCCAACCATCTTTCCTCTTAACTCCCCCCATCCTTCTACCCTCCTTGTTTTTGTTTCGTCTACCATTCCTCCTTATTTCTTTCCTCACTCACTCTCTGTAATTCCTACCCCATTGTTATATTGGAAAATAGCAGTTAGAGATAGATGATTGTGCATGGGTAACAGGCTAGGGTGCACTTTAGTCGAGTGCAATGATGGGCTCTGCAGCATTCTTCAATCACAGCCATTAATAAAGTCGTGGCACCACAATTTCCAATTGTGCCTGATGTAACAACATGTCACGCCGCCCGTATTGGGGTCCACTTACTTGAAGCGGCGCGCCCCGTCCTGGAGGCTGTACCCGCGCTTTCGCTTAGGGGTTCCTGGGTTGTTCTGGTCATCGCGCGCTTCCGGGTTTCCTGGGCAGGTTGGTCAGCGCATGCGCGGGCGGCCATTCCGCGCTCTTCGCGCATGCGCGCTGCACGGAGTACTCGCTTTGGAGGACCTTGCGGTCCACGCCTCTCTCCGAGCTAACCAACGCTTGGGAGTCGGCTCGGCTTGCGTTCCAAGCCTCCTAGGGGTTGGCAGTCCTATTTAAGGAGCCCGGTCGTTCATTCAAACTGCGTCTCAACGCGGTTTGATTAGGATCGTGTTTCCTCGCCGGTTCCTTATGCCTACCTTACCTGTTACCTGACTCCTGTCCTCCTTGTTCCTGGTACCCTCGGGTACATCTGCAGTTGCCTTGCCTCTTACCTGTTACCTGACTCCTGTCCTCCTTGTTCCTGGTACCCTCGGGTACATCTGCGGTTGCCTTGCCTTATCCTTCCTTCCCTTGTCCTGTGGTAGGGTGGTTCCCTTTCCCCTCTTCTGAGTTGGGTGGTTCCCCTGTGGTTTAGTTGGTCCTTGCCCTTGTACCTTGTCTGCCTGCACTTTCAGCCTCCCTCTACCTTGTGAGCCATTCTTCTACCTTCCTTCCCGGATCCTGCCTCCTACCCATCTCCACTGTGTCCTCTCCCTTGGGACTTCCATCTTCCGGATCCAGTCTTCCTTGGGACTTCCATCTTCCGGATCCAGTCTTCCTTGGGACTCAGTATCGTCATCTGGAAAGGCTCCCCCTGTCAGTGCTTGCACTGTCCTGACGCCACGTTAATCAGGGGTGAGCAGACTCGTGGCGTTGGGAGCTGGTTCATCTCCAACCCGGTTCCATTCGGGCGGGAGCTGGGCTGGCTTCTCGTGTCATCAACCACATCCACGCAGGACTCCTGACAGCCTGGCATCATCATCAAGGTCTTCAACCAGACGAACAGGTACGCAACGTCCTCGTGACGCACTCTATAACAGATTGAGACGCCTGCCTTCGGATACTTCGGACACTGAGATGGAGGAGGACCCAGGTCTTCGTATTGAAGTACAAGCTCTTCGTGCTGAGATGACAGCACTCCGTCAGGAGAACGTGGCTTTACGTCAAATGGTGACACAGAACATAGGGGCATCTCCACAGTCTGAAAACACCATGGCCCACACCGCACCCATCAAGTTCGATGGAGACCCCAGACGTGTGAGTGAATTCTGCAATCATTGTCGGATACATTTCCTCTACCGTTCGACTCATTTCAACAATGATAAAGCCAAGATCGGCTACATTTTGGGCAATTTATCTGGGAATGCTCTTGCTTGGGCTACACCCCTGGTTGTTACTAATAGCCCCATTCTTGGCGATTTCTTGGCCTTTGAAAAAGCGTTCTTGGATGTTTTTCAGTCTCCTAATCTGGCTTCCACAGCACAGAATCTATTGATGGACATTCAACAGGCAAATTCCGATATAATAACTTATATCAGCCATTTTCGTCAACTAGCGACTGATTCCCTATGGCCAGAGATAACACAGAAGACCTTGTTTCACCGGGGATTAAGAGAGGAATACAAGGACGAGTTGTTGCACATTCCTGAACCCGAAGATCTACAGAAACTTATTGAACAGGTTTTGAGGATAGACCAGAGATTGGCCGAGAGAAAGGGTGAGAGACGTCGGTTTGAGAAGGTGTTCCCCAGGCCATCAACCCTACCAACTGGACTGCCAGTACCTTCGGATTCCTCTACCGAACCAATGCAATTAGGCGCAGTAAGGGGTCCCTTATCTGAAGAAGAGAAGAAGCGCAGAAGAAGACTGCGATTGTGTCTATACTGTGGAGCTGCCGGTCACTATCTGAGTACCTGTCCTTTGCGCCCTATCAAGAAAGGGGGAAACTAGGAGGCCTGTCGTCTATTGGAAAGGCCACGACAGGTTCTTCTTTGCTACAAGTCCTTTCTTGTGCCAGTACGGCGTTTCCGCCTATGCAGCCAGCCGTCTTGATGATATTGCAAATCAGTCTGAAGTGGCAGGAGAAGACAATTGATGTCCATGGATTATTGGACTGTGGGGCTTCCGGTAATTATATTGACAAGGAATTCGCCATCAACAACGGCATACCATTGCTCACCAGAAGAAATGCGATACCTGTGGAGGTCATTGATGGTACACCTTTGTCTTCCGGACCTATTCGATTGCATACTGTTGGCATGCTATTGCGAATCGAGGCTCATGAGGAGGAGATCGCTCTCGATGTCATCAAATCGCCTTCATATCAAGTGGTGTTGGGATTACCCTGGCTTCAGCGACACAATCCCTCGATCAATTGGGAGTCTCGTATTCTTGTGTTTACCTCTGCTCTTTGTATTCAGGAATGTTGTTGTTCCGGCACGTCATTGAAGCCACCAACCTCAACCTCTCTTACCACCGGTAAGAACCCGCTTGGTTTGTGCTCCTTGTCCCAGATTCCACATGCGTATGCTGACCTGAGGACAGTATTTTCTGAACCTGGAGACATACCCCTTCCACCTCACAGAACTTTCGATTGCTCCATTGACCTGATCCCGGGTGCGGTGATCCCACATGGGAAGGTTTATTCCTTGACCCAGACCGAAAGACTGGTACTTCGGAACTACTTGGATGAATGTGTCAAGAAAGGATACATCGTACCTTCTAAATCCCCCGCGGGTTTCCCGCTGTTTTTCGTGAAGAAGAAGGAGGGCACTCTACGGCCATGTATTGATTATCGTCAATTGAATGACATCACCCTTAAAGACAGGTACCCGTTACCTTTGATTCGAAACATCATGGAGTCATTACGGTCAGCCAGGGAGTTCACCAAACTAGACCTTCGCGGAGCCTACCATTTGGTCAGAATCAAGGAGGGCGACGAGTGGAAGACGGCCTTTAAGACTCCATTTGGGCATTACGAATACAGGGTAATGCCCTTCGGGTTGTGTAATGCCCCGGCCGTCTTCCAGCGGTTCATGGATCACATCTTCAGCGACTTGATTGGCATCTCGGTTTGGGTTTATCTGGATGATATCCTGATCTTCTCAGAAAATCCGGAGGAACACGTTTCACATGTACGAGAGGTCCTTCTACGTTTATCACAGTATCAATTGTTCGCCAAAGCTGGAAAGTGTTCATTTCATCGGAACAAGATGGAGTTTCTGGGGTATGTAATCAGCGAGGCTGGTATCCACATGGATTCTGATAAAGTACAAGCAATCCGAGACTGGAAACAACCTCATGACTTGAAGTCCCTCCAAAGATTCCTGGGATTCGCCAATTTTTATCGGCGCTTCATTCCTCAGTTTTCCCGTATCACGGCCTCGTTGACACGTTTGACCAGCGTCAAGACTCCGTTCCTTTGGGATTCAGAGGCATTAGCAGCCTTCAACCGTTTGAAGACGGCGTTCAGTACAGCTCCTGTTTTACGTCATCCCAACGACGAGATGCCTTACATCGTTGAGGCTGATGCTTCCAACTTCGCTATTGGCGCTGTTCTCCTACAGAAGCATCCTATATCTAACGAAGAACACCCGGTGGCCTATTTCTCACGAAAGCTCGCTCCGAGCGAACAGAACTACGCTGTCATAGAGAAGGAACTCTTGGCCATAAAGACTGCGTTTGAGGAGTGGAGGCACCACTTGCTGGGAGGTCGTTTTTCTGTAGAAGTCCGCACTGATCATCGTAACCTGCAATATTTGCGATCCTTGCAGTGTCGCACCGCTCGCCAGGCCAGGTGGGCTTTTTTCTTTTCTCACTACGACTTCAACATTACTTACATCCCCAGCTCTCAGAACCTGAAGGCTGATGCCTTATCGCGCTCTCTGGAGAAGGAAGAGAAGGATTGCAGTCAGAACACTCCATTGATTTCTCCTAAGCATTTTCTTTTGACGATTTCTCCTCATCTGCAGAGAATAGTACAAGAAACATCGGTGGACCCTGATCGAGCCGACATTCTGAAGCGACCACAGATCACTGAACACAACGGTCTTTTGTTCTTTTTGAAACGTCTGTACTTACCGACGTGTTCACTCCGGTTAGACATCCTTCAAGGTTTACACGATTCACATGTTGGTGGTCATCGTGGCGTCAAGGCCACTCAAGAGCTGATTTCCAGACAATTCTGGTGGCCGGGTTGGGCCAAGGAGGTCAAGCGGTATGTGGAGAGTTGTCCAGTTTGCGCTCAAACTAAGACGCCAAGAAGAAAACCTTTGGGATTGCTTCAGCCTACTGAAACACCGCCTTACCCATGGCACACCATCGCCACTGACTTTATTGTCGAGCTTCCGCCTTCTGAGGGCAATACTTGCATTATGGTAGTAGTGGACTGTTTCACGAAGTATGCTCACTTTATCCCTTTTTCTAAGATACCTACCTCCTCTCAGATGGCTCTGGCATTTCTACACAACATTTACCGGCTACATGGGTTACCGGAGAAGATCATCTCTGATCGTGGCTCGCAGTTTCTCTCTTCGTTTTGGCATCAATTGTGCAATCATCTTGGTATCCGCAGAGCCTTGAGTTCAGGTTATCATCCACACACAAACGGATAGACGGAGAGAACCAACCAAACCCTAGAGCAGTACCTACGCTGTTATGCCAATGCTACTCAATCCAACTGGGTGAAGAATCTTGATTTGGCTGAGGTATCCTATAACAACGCAACGCATACTGCTACGGGTATCAGCCCTTTCTTTTGCTCTACTGGACTACATCCCAAGTTGGTTCCTTTTACTCCAGTACTACCTAGTGCTGTTCCTTCGGCGGATCAATTGGTTTCTGACATCCAAAAGCAGCACGACCTGGCCCGGGGTACCCTGGTTGAGACACGGAAGCGCATGAAGAAGCAGGCAGACAAGTGTCGGACTACGGAGCCGGATCTCCAGGTGGGCGATCTGGTTTGGTTGTCCTCTAAGAACCTGCCAGTACGCAATCTGCCCACCAAATTGGCACCCCGATTCTATGGGCCTTTTAGGATTTCCAAACGTTTGTCCTCAGTTGCTTTTCGACTGGTGTTACCCCAATCTTGGCGAGTGCATCCAGTGTTTCATGTCTCCCTTTTGAAACCCTTTGTGAAGGATGTCTTTGGGCGTTCCAGTCCTCGGCCTTCCTCCATTCGAGTACGGGGGGTCCCTGAATTTGAGGTACAGGAAATATGTGACTCACGGATTCGTCGGGGCGTGCTCCAATTCCTTGTTGATTGGAAAGGTTACCCTGCTTGTGATCGCACTTGGGAGCCCCGCTGTCATGTGCATGCGCCCCGTCTGGTTCGTGACTTTTTCCTTCGTTGTCCCTGGAAGCCGGGGGCTCCGGGTCTTTCTGGGAGGGGGCATAGTGTCACGCCGCCCGTATTGGGGTCCACTTACTTGAAGCGGCGCGCCCCGTCCTGGAGGCTGTACCCGCGCTTTCGCTTAGGGGTTCCTGGGTTGTTCTGGTCATCGCGCGCTTCCGGGTTTCCTGGGCAGGTTGGTCAGCGCATGCGCGGGCGGCCATTCCGCGCTCTTTGCGCATGCGCGCTGCACGGAGTACTCGCTTTGGAGGACCTTGCGGTCCACGCCTCTCTCCGAGCCAACCAACGCTTGGGAGTCGGCTCGGCTTGCGTTCCAAGCCTCCTAGGGGTTGGCAGTCCTATTTAAGGAGCCCGGTCGTTCATTCAAACTGCGTCTCAACGCGGTTTGATTAGGATCGTGTTTCCTCGCCGGTTCCTTATGCCTACCTTACCTGTTACCTGACTCCTGTCCTCCTTGTTCCTGGTACCCTCGGGTACATCTGCAGTTGCCTTGCCTCTTACCTGTTACCTGACTCCTGTCCTCCTTGTTCCTGGTACCCTCGGGTACATCTGCGGTTGCCTTGCCTTATCCTTCCTTCCCTTGTCCTGTGGTAGGGTGGTTCCCTTTCCCCTCTTCTGAGTTGGGTGGTTCCCCTGTGGTTTAGTTGGTCCTTGCCCTTGTACCTTGTCTGCCTGCACTTTCAGCCTCCCTCTACCTTGTGAGCCATTCTTCTACCTTCCTTCCCGGATCCTGCCTCCTACCCATCTCCACTGTGTCCTCTCCCTTGGGACTTCCATCTTCCGGATCCAGTCTTCCTTGGGACTTCCATCTTCCGGATCCAGTCTTCCTTGGGACTCAGTATCGTCATCTGGAAAGGCTCCCCCTGTCAGTGCTTGCACTGTCCTGACGCCACGTTAATCAGGGGTGAGCAGACTCGTGGCGTTGGGAGCTGGTTCATCTCCAACCCGGTTCCATTCGGGCGGGAGCTGGGCTGGCTTCTCGTGTCATCAACCACATCCACGCAGGACTCCTGACAGCCTGGCATCATCATCAAGGTCTTCAACCAGACGAACAGGTACGCAACGTCCTCGTGACGCACTCTATAACACAACAATCCTAACCATGATTCCAGCTACAGCTACTTACTTTAGTGTTGTGGACCTGAAGAATGCTTACTTTAGTATTTCTATACACAAGGATAGTAGATATTTGTTTGGGTTCACCTTAGGGGGACGCTCGTTCACATTTACTCGTGCACCTCAAGAGTACACAGAGAGTCGTAGCATTTATAGTAGGGCTTTGAAAGAACAACTTGATACCCTTGAATTTCCCTCTACCTGTACTTTGCTTCAGTAAGTTGATGATTTGCTTCTAGCTGCTGACTCTGAGAGTGCCTGTAAGGAGGGCACTGTGTTATTACTTATCCATCTAGCTAAGCATGGTTACAAAGCTTCGCTTAAGAAATTTCAATATTGTTGTTAGGAGGTCGCCTATTTAGGCTATCTCCTGTCAAAGGAGGGAAGAAGATTGACACCTAAAAGAATAAAACACATTTCTGGCATGTCTGTCCCAAATACACAGAAGGAAGAGCCTTAATAGGTATGGCTTCTTACTGTAGGTTGTGGATCCCAAATTTTTCACTAGTGATCAAACCGATGTTGGCTTTGACAAAGAAGGGCATTCCTTCGCCATTGCCATGGAACGCGGTACACCAGCAATCGTTTGACTTGCTTAAGATTTGATTATGCTCTGCACCAGTTCTGGGCACACCAAACTATGAAAAGGCCTTTGTGTTGTTTGTGCATGAATGTGATGGATGTGCTTTGGCTGTATTAACGCAGGAACATGGAGGGAAGAATAGGCTATGCGGTTACCTTTCTTCCGCCCTTGATCCTGTAGCATGCGCTTTGCCAAGATGTTTACCAGCTATCGCTGCTGTGTCTGAAAAACAGAGTGAGGGAATGGTCATAGGCCATGATCTAACCCTGATGGTGCCTCACTCTGTAAATGTTCTACTGAACCGAACTCAAACGCAACACCTCACTTCTGCACGGTTGACAAGATATGTTTGCGCCTCACATTCAAATTAAGAGGTGTTGTGTTCTAAATCCAGCTGAACTCCTACCTTTCCCGCAATATACTACTTGCGGCGATGAAGTTCCACATGATTGTTTGCATATGACTGAACAAGAGACAAAGGGTAGAATTGATTTGAAAGATACTCCCTTGGATAATCCGCAAGGAGAGCTGTTTTGTGACGGCTCCTGCTTCAAACTTCCGGGTGGTACATCCACAGCTGCTTATGCGATCACTACATTGAGCACGGTTGTGGAAACTAAGAGAATCACGCATAATTCTGCGCAGGCCGCAGAGATTATAGCATTGACTCGAGCTTGTGAACTTTCTGAAGGGCTTGCAGTAAATATATATACTGATAGTCAGTACGCCTTTGGGGTGGTTCACAACTTTGGGAGACTTTGGTCAGACAGAGGGTTCCTAACTTCGCATTACACCAAAATTCAACATGGCTCCCTAACAGTACAACTACTCTCAGCGCTTGCGCTCCCTACTCAGTTAGCAGTTATGAAATGTGCAGCGCATCGAAAGATTACAGATGATATAGGGAAAGGGAATTCTTTCGCTGATCAGATAGCTAGGCAAACTGCTACCGATCTCTTTGCAGAGATGTATGTTTCAAGGGAATCTGTAGATGCTTATGCAATATATGAGGGTGTTGGGTCTGTACGGGATATCCAAGCTGATGCCACGTTAGAAGAATCCAAAAGGTGGGCTGAGGCTTGGGGAAACTTGACGATGACAGGTGTTGGGTGGACAAAGTAGAAGGGAAATGGCTAATCCCTGACGCGTATGTCATGATGATGGTCATCATGGCCCATGGTCCTACGCATGTATGTGCCCAGAAGATGACAAAAATGTTAGAGAAGGTTTGGGTAAATGATAAAATTTTAAAGAATTGCCCAGCGCTACATCCAGGAATGCATGATTTGCCTGCAACACAACATGGGAAAGGGAACAGTAACTCCAAGGGGTAGTTTTGGGCCACCCTCTGTCCCCTTTGAAGTGATCCACTTTGATTTTATTGAAATGGACCGATGCGATAATAAGAAATATGTACTGGTGGTTATCTGTGCTTTTAGTAAATGGGTTGAGGCTTTCCCTGTTAAAGATGCTAGAGCTATAACTACTGCAAAAATCATGTTAAAAGAATACTTCCCCCGATTCAGTTTGCCAACAGTTATCTGGTCGGACATATTTTGTCGCTGCTGTAATTCTGCAGATATGTACGGCATTACGAATTGACAAACGGTTCCATTCGGCCTGACATGCTCAGAGCGCCGGACTAGTAGAAAGACACAACGGTATCATCAAGAACAAGCTCGCTAAGACGTGTGCCGGCACCAAACTAAAATTGCCGGACGCCTTACCGATCGTGTTGTTATCCATGCGCACAACCCCTCAAACTAAGACTGGGCTCTCTCCATTTGAGGTGGTAATGGGGAGACCTATAGAGCCAATATTTGGAACCTTCCTAAATGTAACTCATTAAGAAATGTTGAAAGTGTATTACTTTCCGATTATTGTAGCCAGTTGACTAAAAACCTGTATTTGATTTATCACCAGGTACGAGAAGCTTTACCTGTGCGATACGAGGGCCCGGGCCACAGCATACGGCCTGGAAGTTGGGTGCTCGTCAAATCTTTTGAGCGCTCCTCTTGCCTCGCGTCTCGCTGGCGTGGGCCATTCCAAGTCCTGTTGGTCACGCAGACAGCGGTGCGGGTCACTGGGAGAAAGAACTGGATCCACGTGTCCCACGTCAATAAACTTCCTCACCCTGTGCCACACGTTACAGAAGAAACAGAACTCCTCGCTGACACTGCAACCAACGATCCCAAAGCAGTAAGTAGCACTGAGAGTGTTTCAGAGAATCTCTCTGAGCCCGTGAGGCTGCCATTTTGTCTCCACACAATCCACAAATTTTGCATCCGGAAACTGCTATTTCGATTTCGGCACCTTCACTTGCTTCCGACACGTTGCTTCCAGCAGGAAGTGATGACAAATTGTTTTCCGGATCAATCAGTACCGGGAAAAGTAAGGTACAATCTATGACCATGAAAATAGACTTACGGCACGGTTTTGCTGTGCATCTGATAGACTTACGGCACGGTTCGCTGTGCATTTGAAGAAGAAAAGGATCATCGAGGGCTTGTTTTTGCCCAAATTTGAGAAAGGGGATTCTGTTGGTTAGGGTTGTGGAAGGACTAAGAAGTCGCTTGACCGGGAGGTCGCCAGCAACAAACTTTGGGGCATCCATTTGAAGACTACAATGCCTGCTACCGCTACCGCTCGTATGGGACTTGTAAATAAGGGGGTGACCAACCGGGGCGATGGGCAAAATGCCTAGGCCCCAAAAATGTATTGCTGTATTTTTATAATGATATTTGGGTTTCTAATAGTCGCTGCCTTAGGATTATGGTACCTGGAGGAAACTCATTCTTTAGAACTTTTGTTGCCTACTGAAAGTACACCTAGTGTTCCTACTCCCTTTGTACATTTGCATACTCTATCCCCTAGGGATTCTCAGCACAGACAAAGGTACCACAATAACACTTTACTGCTTATCATGAATGCTACGCATGCCATTTTTACTAAATCTAACTGTTGGGTCTGCTCACATTTACCGCAACACAGGGATAAGGGGCTAGGTTGGTACATTCATCCTTTACCTTTGACAACTGCTTGCTATGCTTCTCTTAGAGCACTGTTCTTTGGCCGGTGGAATGATAGCATCTCAGGGAACTTTGATGGCACTAATTTGAATAGTTTTGAGAAACATGTTTTGACTCCCCTGGGATGCGCGCTTTTCGCAAACAGGAGTAAACCGAATGTTGCTTCTATTAGGCCTTCTGATAAACTGTCTCGTCCTTTCCAATCTTTGATTTCCTTTAAGATGGCTCCAATAGGCAATAAGGATGCCATGCCTCCTTCTTACACTGTTATTCATAGCCCCAATTCAGTTTCTTTTTGCATACAGAGGAATGGAACTCAGTCAATGGGAAATTTTCTAGGTTGTGGCAACTTTGCAAATTTGACTGGGGAAAACAGACCTTTGTATGTCGGCGAACCTGTCTACTTTTTTCTGCGGTAAATTAGCATTCCCAGGGTTGCCCAGGGTTTGGCAGGAAACCTGTTATTTAGGGATCCTGTAACCTGGGGTGTTTATAGCTTGTACAAGAGAAGTTTTGAAGGCTCGTCCACCGCGGGACGAGAATGGCGACACCCCAGCACAAATATTGGGAGATATAGCTAAATCACTTGTGCCATTTTGGGGGCAGATAGCAAATTCAGAAGATATCAGAAAACTAGCGAGAGTACTGGATAGAACCATCAACCGGACCACGGACATACTCTATAATATGACGTTAGAACAGAAGGCGATAAGATTAGTAGCACTTCAAAACCGAATGACATTAGATGTCATTCTGGCTGAACGTGGTGGAGTATGTAACTTAGTGGGGTCCGCTTGCTCTGTTTTTGTACCAGATTCCTCCCCAACTATCTTCAAGGCAATACAGAATCTGCACATCCTTAGTTCCGAAGTGCATTTTCCCGAGGGAAACTGGGATCTAAACGCTTGGTTCTGGGACTTCTTGCGATCTTGGGGTTGGAAGGTACTTTCGGTCTTGCTAATTATTTTGGGAATCCTGTTGTTTCTTTGTTGCTGTATTCAGTGTCTACCTGGTATGTGTTCGATGCTAGGGGGATGTTGCGCACAGGCGATAGGTTCGATAGGACATGAAGTGTATGCCCCGGATAAAACTTCCAAAGAATATGTGTTGAAAGATATTTTAGCAAATGACCTAATGGCAATATATATTTCCGATAGTGATTCGGGGTGCATGGACGATGATGCATGGAGTTATTTGCAAGGAGATCCAAAGTCCTTTTTAGCACTTGGCATAGGCCAAAAGGAGGGTTTGTCAAAAGAGAAATCATATTGTGCCCCTCTATTGCAATAAATATATGAATATTGGCCTACGCCAAGCTGCTTGAAAGTCGCTTGCGAAAGAATCTGTGTTGCAAGGCCCTGACCTTAAATCAATGTAAGACGCCATTTTAGGTCAAACTGCCATTTTAGGATTTGCTTTGTAAAAGTCATCCTGTGAGTTAAAATGGTTGACAATGTCATTCCAGAATACAACATGGCCGTCTTGACCTCTGTACATAGCTAATATGTAACTTGCCTGCAGGCCGCTTGTTGAGGTCGTGAACTGAGACCTTGTCCTTCGTTGACCTGTGTGTAGAAGTATTACTCATGCAATGAAACTAATCTACGAGCATATGATGAAACAATGTATTCAAATACTGAACGTAGAACATCTGTTTAAACTACATTGTATTAATGTTCGAGAAGGCCTGGATGGAAAATCTTAGAATACACAGTTATTGCATAGGCTTGTTGATACATGTATTAAAGGCAAACCAGTTATATGCGGTTGTTTGAGACTTGGCACGAACCCTAGATTGGTGATGTATTAAATGGAATATTAACCCGAAGTGGGGCTGGACATCGTGCCCACCAAGTGTATAAAAAGCTAATGCATTCTGATGTACAACGTCTCTCACTGAACACACTGAACCATGCTGGAGTTCATTGTGTTGTACTGAGGGCTGATAGCTATCTGACTTTGCTCTGTTTTTGTAACTGGATTCAGTATAAAATAAAGTACTTTGTACGTTCCTTTGTAATCCGTGTTCGGTGTATTTCCTTTTGGGGTACTCAGCCTCGATATTTTGATTTTGTTTTCACAGCACCTTTAACAGCAGCATAAACATCTCTTTCACTGAGTAGCATTATAGAGCAGCATTCATTATTTATATATTTGGCTGCACATTTGGTAACTCTGTCCTGACTTTGCCGCTGCAGATAACCACTTCAGAACCAGTCCCGCCTGATTCCCCTAATCTGTAGTCAAACCTCCTCCATTTGTGGAGCCCACCCACTGAGTAGCACCCCAAAGAAGTGAGCGCCCGGATAGACAAGTGCAGACTGTCTCAGACAGGTCACCAGAAACCCAGTGCCCACTAGCGAGCATCAGTGGGGCTGCCTCCAACAAACCAACTGAGCTGCACCGTAAACGCCTTATGTACAGACGAGTAACATGGATAGCCAGGTCCCTAACACTCCGTGGGCCCACATTATGAGAAATCAGATTCAATTAAATACTTGAGGCCAGGCTTGATAGACTATGGAGTGTGGAGACAGGAAGATAAAGGTAAAAGGGGAATGGGAATTTGGAGCAGGTCGATGCTTCAATTAGTAGAATGAAAGACTGTACAATGATACTAAATCCGAAAACTTCACATCAACCAGGATATCTAGGCCCTGCATGCACCACCAGCACAGGACCTTTCACCTTTTCCTGCACCCAATCTGTCCAGGGAAGTCCAGGGAGGCTCTTCCATGTGGGCTGAGTCCACACTACTTTAAGCGTGTTGTTCTGGCATTCATTCAAATTGGCAATCCTGTACGTGCACATTTATGTACACACAAACAGGTAATTTTAGGATTCAGTGTTCCCCTCTTCCATGGTGCAGTTTTGTAAGGACTACTACGAAGGCTGGCCCTCCACCGATGTCTAGCCCACACTGAGCCAGGTGTTGCAAGCAATGATCCACACAGACCACGACATGGCTCCCTTCCGCAACAACTCCCGATACCACGCCAGGAACAGCATTGAGTTTAATTCACTTTTTGCTCCCACCACCATATGCCATGGATGGGAGGAATGCTGCTGACTGCCACAGGTGTTTGAGAAAATTAATTCAAAAGACACTCATTTAGTCTGATTGGAAATGTGATATTCTATTTTATATTTGTTTTTGTCTGTGCTCAAACATCCCCTTGCGGTTTAAGTTGTATGTGTTGTTAGTCATGCTAACAAGATGATTGCAAGGCCGTTACACACACTGACTGAGTGGCAGTGCTCTGGCCCTTTCTCAACTAACAGAGATACTAACAATTAATTTCAAACACTTCACTTGACTGTTCTCGTTCAGAGAGACTGACTCTTCTCCGACTCCCGCCCCCCTCTGGCCTATTCAATTTTATGTTTTTATTACTTACTGTGTGTAACCACGTGCACAAATTCTGTCGCCATAGACTTTCCATTGCAGTTTATGGCTGGGCCAGTCAGCTCGAATGCGCCCCGTCGTTGTCAGGTGTGCTTTGCTTGAGGCCTGCTCCCTCCTCTGTCATCAACACTTCCTTTTGAATATCTGCGCATTGTGCTGGGTGTGGCAACCAGCAACGTACCAATGCGCATGATGGTCCAAGCGTCTTGAGCATGATTGGCTGCCACTGCCAGCCTGTTACACATCAACAGGCCCCCTGACACAGCCCTGACAGGGTGAGGCTCAAGAGGCAGCCCCGGGTCATTCCCACCCTGCCCCAAACCCAAGGCAGGCCAAAGCAAACTTGAAGTAGAGCCCACCCCCACCACAGGAATTGTTGGTGTTCTCGAAGAGAACATGAAGCTGCCTGCCTGGTGACAAGCCAGTGGATGGCTCGGGCACTGGCAGCCTCATGACTCATGCTACTGGTGCATCATCAAAGCAAAGTGATGTTCTCCGACTGACACTGTGTGCATTCTAATCATAAATACTTCCATTTGACGCTGTGCGGCGAGCTGGTGGCAGGTTGTGCAAGGCAACGTAACAAGTACAACTTCAGTTACAAAAATCCAGCTCAGCTCCATGGATATTAATGTGGCTCATAAAACTGGCCCCAGAGTGGCTTATAAATTCAGCTCCAGGGCCATCCAAAGTCCATTTTGATTTGGTCAGTGGCAGAATGGCAGATAAGCCAGTGCGTCACTGGCTATGGCAAGCGTGCAAGCTGCAAGCTGTTTATCAACGATGGCCACCATGGACAGGGTCTGCGGGACATGGAGTGGGAAAAAGAGTACTGATGTCGGCAGTCTGGGAAGGGGCGTCAGAGGAAATGCTGGGCAGTGGAACCAGGAAGAAGAGCGAGTGCATGCAGATTGAAGCTTACGCTGAACCTAGGTGTGGATCATTACATTAATCCTGGGTGTGGAGCAACCTGATTGACTGCCACGCTCACCCATGGTGTTAATTTAGATTGTGTGCTGCATTGAGGCGGCTGCTGAAATTCAGGTTGTATTACCTAAATGCTGTACACTGATGCGGAGCACCCAGTGCATTTTGGCAGTGTATCCCATCTCTCTGTCTAAGCATGCTCTGGGCGCTTTTCTCCCATCCCCCACACTTCATGTCAATGCCAGCACCCAACATGATCGAGGGACTTGAGTGCTTTTAAAATAAAGTTTGGCTGGGGGGGGGTCAAGTACAATTTGATGGTCCATGGTCCAATGGCTCTAGCCCATGCTTCAGAGACTCAAAATTAGTAAGATAAGAGAATTCAAGATCTTAGAGGTGTCCTCAAAGAAAGTCTTTCACCTCTGCAAAGTGAGTATTCGGTTGACCTGGAAGGGGTCCGTAGTCAAGATTCTGGGTTGAAATGCACTGTGATGCTTCAGATATAAAGATGAAATTGTGCACATTTTACCACTTGCTCACGTGACAGTCAAGTTGTTGATTGTTGTCCAGGATAATAAGTATAGACTATGATACGGACTGCCGAATATGGTGGAAGAGATGTCATACTCCAAGGGAGCATGCATGGATTTCTGCTGGGCAGCTCGAGGATGAGGAGGATAGAAAACAGAATTCTGTCTTTTGAGGGTTTCTCTTGAATTAGTGTTGCGGCATACAGTGTTCTTTTGTTCCAAGGCGGACTGATCAATGTTGAACGTCTTGAAGCATAGCTAATGTGTGCAATGGTGTGCTGAGAAGACACATAAGCTAACATAGCTTGTTGTACAGGCTGTAAACCTTTCAGGAGGCGCTATTCATGTTTGAGCTCTCTGTGTCACGCATTTATGGTCATGTAGAGAAGCTGGGATTGTAGCACAGAATTCTGGTTCCATACTCCACAGCTCCTCCTACAGCAGGTTGACATAAAAATACATTGCCAGTGCTAGTAAACTAAATGCAAACATCCCCGAAGCCAATGCATTCTCAAATAAGTATATTGTATAGGGTCTTAGTTGACGCCCTGCAGTTAAAGTGAAACCTACGAGCTAATGATTTTGACAAAATATTTGACGAACTCAGTGTTAAACAACATTTTCTACGAAGTTGGTTTGCCCCAGAGTAAAAAAAACGGGAAAGTTTGGAGCCAATCCGTCGAACAATGCAAAAGTTATAAATCATGTGTGTTTTTACATTTTGCAGGGACACACAGCTGGTAGGTGTTGTTTGGTTATTTACCCACCCATTGACTGCCCATCCATGCATTTATGTATTTTATTATTTCATTATTTATTTGTTGAGCGCAGCTAGGACCTGAACGTATCTTGGCACTATGAAACCAAAGGTCAGCAGGGCGGCAGAAACAGCAGACAGTAGGCTAGAAAATATATTTTTTAATTAAGTGCTTTCCACAAGGGTAAATGTTCACTAATGGCCCGTAAGGTCAAGGAGATAGAATTCCACAAGACCGGGGTCGCAACTGAGAAGGCACGTCCTCCGATAGTAACTCTCGAAAAATAAGGGACCCGCACAAGGAAATGGTTAGCAGAACAAAGATTCCGGGAGGGGTGTGTTTGATAAGCTTCTCACGTAGGTGCTGTGCACCAAAGGAATAAGAGGCCCGGTAAACCAGATACAGGGTCTTACAATTCATTCTGGCTGCAACAGGCAGACAGTGAAGACTCTGAAGTACTGGGGAGATGTGAACAAATTTGGGCAGGCCAACAGCCAACCAGACAGCAGAATTTTCTACCATTTGCAGGCGTTGGATAAGAAACTTGGGCTGGGCGAGCAGTGTAGCTTTGTAGTAGTCAAAGGTCCCTGAAATGGATTCCAAGACTACCAGACACAAAAATTCAGAAGGAAAATATGGCCACATTTTTCTAAGCATCCTACGCTTACCGTGACCTGTGATATATCTCACTTTGATCTGAGGAGAAGCCAAAAGAGATGATGCAATTTTGACTCCAAGATTTTTAACCACATGTAACGGAATGGGTAATGGCCGCAGTGAAGAGGGCCAAAAACCGTTATTCCAGAAAGCCTGGGCCGTTGGAGAACAACCGAGTACCATAACCTCAGTTTTCTCATCATTGAGTTTCAACCAATTAACATTCATCCAACTGCCAATATCGACCAGGCAGTTTTTAAGCCGAGAGGCCGTTGCACCCTTTTCACTGTCTATTCTAAGAATAAGTTGGATGTCATCAGCATAAGCATAACAACGACACCCATGGGAATGGATCAATTTTGCCCGAGGGAAAACATAAATATTAAACAACAGGGGGAAATAGTCAACCCCTGTCCACATGTCAAAGCGAGGATGCCGAAAGAAAGGGAGGGAGAGATAACACCTGCTTCCATTTGGTCAGAAAGGACTTAAACAATTTGAGGACTGAGCCACCAATACCAATCTCCTCCAGGCGATGACACAAAATAGAGGGGCCAATTGTGTTGAAGGCTGCGGAAAGGTCTAATGGGATCAAGAGCCCCACTCCACCATGATCAACAATAATGGTCAAGTCATCAATAACGGAGGTAACCTCAAGAACATTTTGAAGGTCGGGAGTAGCAATGGCCTCTAGTGATTTCATTAAAAAACAACAAAGATATAGATCAAAAATAACCCAAGATATTGGGATCCAAATCAGGGTTCTTCAAGAGTGGAGAGACAACCGCCCATTTCAGAACTGCTGCATCAAAACCCAAACTTATTGAATGATTAAGGGCAGAGGTGTGCAAGTGTGCAAGCTCAATGCTCAAAACCTTGATGATTTTTAGAGGGATTGGGTCTAGAGGAGACGAAATCTTTAGCTGTTGAATGATTTCGCTAAATTGGTCTTGCGACGTCGCAAGGGAAGTAAAAAAAGACCCCTCCCTGTCCCTATCAGCCACTGCAAGAGGGGAATGGGTGGAACCAGCCATAGAAGAGGAAAGGCTGTCCTCTCTAATCTTAAATGTTTTATCAGAGAAGAACGCTAAAAGAGTGGAACTAGCAACTGTGTGGGGGGAAAGATTCTGGACAATTTTAAAAAAGTTCCTTAGAATGGTTCCTAGCATTGGTAATATGGGCTGAAAAGTATGTGCGTTTAGCCTCAGCAATGAATCAGTTGGACACTTGTGCTGATACTTTTGGAACACCCTTTTCACCCGCATTACTCAATGAGCTATGGACCCTATAAGTCAAGGTGGCCTATTTTTAGATGAATATTGCTTTACGAATGTTGGTCGATCAGAGAGCGAAAGATGCTGCATGCATAGATGCATGTTTTGATATAATTAGCTCTTTGACCCATATGGTTAAGCCATCTATTATGGAGGTAAGACAAGTGTGAGCATCTGGCAACGATGGAAATAATTCTAGGTCCCCTTCCATCATGAATGACCCAGAAGACCAGGTGAGTAGTTGCTAAGCCCTTATCTTTGATACCTTTCCCTAATGACTCAAACGTTTAAAAGATATTTTGTGGATTAGAGTGTATTCTTCTAAATTACCTTGAATAACTATAACTCGGCACCATGCTCTCTCCCCTCCTCAACTTGTTTAGTAAGTCTCTACCTCAGGCTGGGTCATATAAAGCATTTTTCCAAGTGCTGCAAAGTGTTAGACTGCTAAATAAAAGTATCCTTCCACTTGCCAGACCCCACGTCCACCTGAGAGGAAAAGAGCTTTCTCAATTTTTTGCTTCCTTTTGGACCTTTCAGCAATCCACAGCGTTTATATAGTTGAACTCCTCAGGATCTAACTCTTTTGAAGTGCATGTAATAGCCCCCAAAAGGCACTCCATGTGCAAATAATTTTTGTCCACAAGGTCACACCCTTCTACAGGGCAACGTGAAGGCTTTCATGGCTAGCTGACTGTGAGACTGCTTTACAAGTATTGTTAGAGGTAAAACCTCACAAACCACTGACATGGTCACTGCTACAGTGCCAGTGGCTCATACTATGTAAACACCTGATGGAAATGGTTCAGAACCAACACTGTTGTGGGGCTCTCTTCGACTAACCTAGTGGAACTTTAAGGGCTTTTCACACATTTGGTCTCTGGGTATTGTGAGAAACAACCTGAAAGTGTCTGCCTAGCTAGTCCCCGGGGATCTGTCATCCAGGTGGCCAGTACACAGCCATCGCTATTGGATCCAGTGCCTGGGGGTGGAACAGTGAGGGAGTATCACCTGGATGGGGGGTCCTTGGGGAGTGGGAATGGGACACAGATGGGTGAGACGTGGTAGCCCCCTTTTTTCAACACCTTTTCCTCATCCTACCACGTAGGATATTCCAAAACACTGCCCCGACACAAACACTTTCACACAAACACTTTTGCAAAACACGAACGACATCAGACTATCACCAGAGCGATTTACCTGACATGTCCCAATACAAGGATCAGGCAAAGACAGGCAAGTGACCAGAATCACACACACCTGATGGCCCTTTCCCTTCCTCACATGGATAAAAGATGGAGCACAAGAGCACAGGACGAGCAAGGCAGACCGCACAACATAAGAGACTACCATAACCAGAAGGCCTTGGGAAAAGGCAAGAAGAGGTCAAAGTGGTCATACAGGGGTCTTGTAGAAATTCTCTGTACCATCAAAAGTCTTTGACCAACAGATTAATGTGAAGGAAAGGGACATGAGTCCTGCTTGGTGAAACTAGCCTATGAACTGTGTTTCGTTAAAGTTGCTAAGAGTGCACCCGGCAGAGGGAAGCCAGCACAAAGGGGCAAAGCTCGAAGAAATGTTTAAAAAGACATTAGGAGCCATGGAAGTAAGAGGTATTGGAAGACCAGGGGAAGTGAGTTGTCCCCCTTGTCAAGTGGGTCTGAGCCCGGTCGAGGGAGATTCATGGGTGAAAAGTCTTCACCCAAAAGTCTTTTTGGAAAGGAAATCTTTGTTTGTTTGTTTGTTGCTGAATACATCGGGCCCTCGAAGGCAAGAGACTTTTCAATGAAAAGAGATTTAACCATCGAAGAACCTGATAGCTTTAATGGAACTGCCGACTCGTGTTGAGAAAGCTCAAACATGGGGAAGGGAGACCCCTGAAAATCACATTATTCTTTATTGAAAACTCTATCCCACACTATTTCTGTAATTAGTTGGAAGGATTTGGCAATAGTTCTTTTTAGTATAGGCCTTTTTACTTTGACTAGATGCCACAAGGACTGCCTTGTTTTTCATTTGATGGTCGAAGCTTGCTCCCATCTTAGATTTAGGTTAGGCATTTATACACCCTGCATTTACAGTTTAATACACACCCTTGAACTGTGATCACTTGTGTATATTTTTACTGTTTCCACCATGAGTTCCTTACCATAGCAGAGACGTAAGACTTGGAGGCCTAGGGCAGGCATTTTTGACTTCTTAAAAACCTGGGTCTTCAACTCAGAACCGGACGAAAACAAATGAACAAAATGGGCATCCCACGGAATGAACAAACAAATGGCATGAATGGAGACTAGGCCGCACCACAACACATTGCAGGTCAGTAGAGAGACCTCAGAATGGGTGGGAGATCCAGGTGCACACATTTCCAAACTGGAAACTGGAAACTAAGCAGACGGATAGGAAGGTCTTAAGTTGAACCACAGACAGAGGGCATTAGAATTGAAGGGGAAAGAGTGGCAATGGTAGCTACACACCAGGATATGCCAAGTGATAAAATTCCATAGACATCCATTAACCTGGAACACGGGTGGTGGAGGAGGTATCACCACTATATAGCCCTGCTAACAACTCACAAGTCTGCACAGAATATAGGAGGGAGACCCCTAGCATAGAACTATGCACACCACTGGCAGGAATATGTGCCACAGGTGGCCAAAATGAGGGGGTACGATAAAGTATCACCACTAAACCACCCCACTAAAAAACGAATTGCTCTGCTTACACCTACAAAACACAACCATACCTCTACAGCACAACAAACCACATGCTTTTTTTATTGTGACATAACCAATTTAGGTTTTTTACACAAACTTTCTTAAATAAAATACTACATGATACAGTGAAATCATTTCAATACAATTTACAAATTATCTTCTTTAAAAACGAAAGAAAATTTTCCAAAAGCAAAATTAGATAGTAAGAACATGAAAAAACAAATAAAACCCTCTTTTACCAGCGGGAAAATTACCAGAATTCCTGTGCAATTAATCCTGTATGCTGTAATACTCTGATAACATTCAGTGTCAGTTTAGTCTAATACGTAGACATCATTCTTTCCCAGAATGCACTTGATGAAAAATGGTCAGTCGACCTCACTGAGCTACTCAAGTATTTGACCCTCATGTCCCAAGTTCCTCGGCAGAATCTCAGTATAGGCTCAATCGTCTGATCTCTCGGGTCTGCATATTCGGGACACAGAATCCAAACCCCCTCTGTTAAACCCCATTTGGCCAGAACCGAGTCTGTCTTGATCAAGTTCCGACGTACTCTCAGGAAATTCTGCCTTCCTTTCATGTCGGGGAATTTAGTTAGATACCTTGGAACGTAGCCCTGTTTTCTGCCATACTTGAAGAAAGAAACAGGAATTGATGAGGCCCTCACAGTGTCTATAGTTGTGATCCAGTCTCTTGTTGTTAGAGCTTTCTTTACCTTCAAAGGATTAGTGATCAATGTATAGTTGTCTTATTAAAAATAGACCAATATCTCTTCCGCTTTTTTCTTGAGTTCTCTTAAGGTTAAGGAAGAGTCTGATTTCAAGTGGTCCAAAAGATATTCATAAAGCGTATTTAACATTGGCGGCATGATGGATCCAAACAAGGAGAGCAGTTTCCAATCTACTAGGCTCTTGAGTGAACTTAAGCCTAGCTCATACCTTAATGTTACCATCTGCAGACTTTTGGGCAGACCTAATACTGGTTTCTAGATGGTGGCTTTGATTGTTTACCAATCTGCGGACCAAAGGAGCGGTTTAGCCTCGATTCCATAGAGTAACACTGGAATCATTTTTGACACGTAAAACATTATTATTGGCAAGATAGAGAATTTGCAATATAGGCCCAAAATCTTCTTCATCTGAGCTATTAGCTGAGAACATTTAGTCAATATTTCTGCGTACTGTGTCCCAATTGTAGGAACCGCATGCAGAATATATCCAAGGTACACTACTTCCTTGCCTACGGGAATTAACTGACCACCTATTTTCCAAGGGAACCTGACTCCCCGAACACCCTTTCTCCAAAAATTACAACCCTCGAATTCTCTGGGTTAACGACTAAGTCATTTTCTTTCATGTATAGGTCGAGTGCTCGCAGAAGTCTTTGCAGACCCACTGGTGTCTTTTCTAACAAGAAAATATTGTCTGCATACATTAAGTACCTTAATAACCAGTGAACCCACCTTCATACTTGCAAATGCTGAAGTCAATGGCCTGACCAAAGTCTCTAGGTAGAATTTAAAAAGAAATGGAGCCACCATACAGCCTTGTCTGACCCCTCTATTTACGTTTATGTAATCTGACAGATGGCCTTCCAGATTAAGTCTGACCCTGGCTGTGTTACCTTCATGAAGGCTTGCAAGAACATTTATCAATGCTTTCGGGGCCCCTTTCTGCTCCAGCTTAAACCAAAGCCTATCACGATAGACCAAGTCGAATGCGCTCGACAGGTCAATAAACGCTCCATAGAGTCTACCTGCATTGTTTTTGTCTTTATTATTTGTTAGTGAGGCAAGTATTATGCCATTCAGTGATGTTGAATGGCCTCGTCTGAAACCTGTCTGTTGTTTGGGGAGTATGTTGCCCTCTTTTGCCAAGGTTTCCAGGTGTCTTAGTATGAGACTAGTGAACAGTTTGCTCTCCACATCTAATAACGTGATTGGCCTATAACTAGTCAGTTTTTACGGTCCCCCTTCTTGAAAATAGGCACTATAATTGCAGACTTCCAAGAAGGTGGAATCAATATTTTGTCTATTACTCCCTTAAACAGTGTAAAGAGGATTTGTGTCCAAGAAGCCACATTCCCCTTAAATACTTGATAGGTAAGGCCGTTCCGTCCTGCTGATTTAGATGAAGAAGATGTATTGATTAAGTCTAGGATATCTCCTTTGTCAATTCTTAGCCCCCATTCTCCTCTAACCCCCTTGAAGGTCAACTCTCCTTGTGGTTTTAGGTATTTCATTCCAAAATAATTCAACCATCCCAACTCTGACACATTGTTCATTTGAGCCACCATCTGATCTGTTTCTAAGTTGTTAATGAGTGACCAAAGGTTTCGTGCAGAGTTGTTATTCAAGGCCCGCAACATTGATTCACCATCGTTCTGCAGCAGCTCCCCTGGACCAACTCCTATAATTACTTTTAACTGTTTTTGTCACTACAGCAAGAGTTGATTTATTTCGTACCTCCTTCCTTGCTATCTTTAGTTGTCTTTGTGTTTCCTGCTTTTTGGCCCATGTGGCTTCATCAAAAGTGTGTTTATACACACGCTGAAAACCCCTCTGCATGTATTTGTGGGTAATCTTTAGACCATATGAATTCATGGAAGGTAAGTGGGTTGACATTTTTTACCCAAGACCTCAAAAGGCGCCCTATTATGGAGTTTGTCCAGACCATTATTAAGGCGAGCTCCGTCTCTGTGGTATTTAACTAGGTGATTTTTCTGGGTGTTGATCACGCCCGGGTTGTCCCATACCTCTATTTTTTAGTAATGTTCCAGCTTATTTGAGTTTCCAGTCGCTTATGGTCACTTGAGCCTCCCTCCTTAACTGAGAAATTCATACATTTCTCAAACAAGTTGGCGGATAGAAGAACATAATCCAGAGTTGATTCCAGAGTCCCTCACCCCCATGTAGTGGTGGGAGGGACAGATCCTTATATCGAGCCGTTCAAAAGCTTTAGATCCCAATCATCAAAGAAACTTAACCACCTTCTACCATTTGTTGTAATATCCTTCCTAATTCCCTCAACACCTTTATGATTAATTTGAATGCCTTGGGAATTTAGATCTCCCGCTATGATAATGAATGCCTCAGGGTGAGACAATTTAACTTCACTTAGAACAACAGACAAGGAGTCCAGATATTCCAGCAGTTTTTCTCTAGCCGGATTCCAGTATAAGTTTACAATTATAATCTTTTTTAGTGAGCCTCCTGAGGGACTGACTACTTTTACCACAAGAATTCCTTCCTGCCTGCAAGGAATAGTTGTTATCTCTTTAAAAAAATCCTGTCGCCAAGCTATTAGTAGACCCCCCATCGGTTTTCACTTTGCTTTTTTCCCACTGTATTGTCAAATTGAAGTCCTCAAGTTCCGGTGTACTAACTAGCCAAGTTTCCTGCAGTAAAATGAAGTCACCACCCCGAACTGCAGTAGTCTCATCTCGTTGTTCCTAAAGGAACTGGAACTCTGTGTATTCCAGCTGGTAATTCGTATATTTTCCACACTAAAGAGAGGCTTGGGCTACTCCCAGCTTCTGGCAAACTTGCATTATTATTTCTGGTAACAACGGCCAGGGTAATGATTTAGTTTCCTCCTTAAACTGACTGTCTTTGCTCGTTTGCTACTTGCTTTGTGATTTCAGATCTTTATACTGAGCTCCCCCGTTTTGTTCAGAACTTTCAACTCTTGCACCACACAATGGTCTGGTTTTGTGGACTTGTAAACCCAAAAGGCGCAGCTTGTCGGCCACATTCAAAAACGCTTTAACACCCATTTTAGAAACAAAACCAACTTCCACTAGGCTTGTCACACCTGACTCTGGGAATCAGACATATTCAATGTCTCTAGATGAGAATAAGTAGAGGTCTGGTATCTTTTTAACCATTGTGAGAATCACCCCCCTGTTCAATGGTTTTTTAAACTGCCTATTTGTCTCGCTTACAAACCATAGTCTTGGGGCTGCATAAGGAGCCAAAGCTTCTTGGCGGCTGTCTAATGTCAAGGTTTGTTCTTCAGGGGATTCTAGTCTCACTGGAGGTATCACAGTCCCATCTTTCTCCGCTCCTTTTGGTTGTTCGGGCTTCTTAATCTCAGGTTTGGATGAGAAATCTTCTCCTTTACCCTTAATGGGTACCGCCTGAGTTTCCGGGATACCCATGTTTCCAACTGTTTTTTATCGTGCCATATTGAATATTGGAGCAATCCTTAAACCAGTGTCTCTCTGTATTGGCACTTTTAGTGCAATTTTTGGCCGTGGCAGGAAAATCGGTGCCAATTTGAGCAGCTTCCCTGTTATCGTTGATCTAGCTCCATCGTGCTGTTTCAAGGGCTTGTACCCTTTTTCATGGCACGTTTCTTTTTCCAATGGTTGCTTTAACCGTGTGATCCCCGCCTGACTTTGTTGGTTCTTTTCTTTTTCTATTATTTTTTTTTATTTCTGCTTCGTCCCGATCTCTCTGTCCCTGGTGTTCAGTTTGTGGTAGTTCTGGTTTCAAATCGGTAGGGCCTTCAGGCCTCTTTTCATGGCCTGTGATCCCCTTGACAAAACTGTTGACATTAGATCTTTTTGTTTTTGACCCCGTCATGTTTTTAGTATTCTTTTCTTGTCTACACCTGGACTTGGCCGTTTTTTGGTTAAGCTTTTGATTTTTTCGCCTTTTGTATGATTGCTTTGCACTCTTCCTCCATGGTGTGGTGTTATTATTCTCTTCCTGTGCCGATATTTCGATTATTTCGACCTGAGTTTCCGGCAACAATTCCATTGTTTGGTTTGCCACCTGTGCCAAGCGACAAAATTCTTTCATGGCAGACTCGGAGAGAGGAGTGTTATCTACTGATGTACTAAGGCATGGGGAAATTACATCAAGATTAGCTTCTGTTACACCTTTCAGACGTTGGTCCTTGTTCTACAGGAGAAGGCTTTGTGGATCAATACAACATTCTGCCGCACCGAGGACAGCCGATCCTGGCTATACGAGCATCAGCAGTCTAGTCTATTCACGTCCGCAACTGATACCGGTAGCAAGTCACGTGATCCCATTAAAGCACCAGCAACGCTCTCCTCGTAGCATCGCTACTGTTTGCAGAGGCGCTCTGTAAGTTTGCATCGAGGGAAATTCAGATTCCACTGATCTTGCTGTTCTCCCTTTCCTATGCTAATCTCTTTATTTGTTCTCTCCCGCTACCTCAGATTACCTTTACAGTGTCAGCTCTTCCCAATCCTCTTGAGTCCGCTCGTACTTCCGGGTCCTTCTGATCCAGCCGATCCTCTTCGCCTCTTTTAGCAATCGGGTGCAAGCTCTGTCCCAGTCCATTCTAAAACAGTGAGTTACCTCTTTCTTTGACCTGCACATTCTCTCCCCATTACCTTTACTTACTCACCTTCACCTTTTAGGAACCTCTGGAGTATTCGGTGTCCAGATCTCAGATGGATTCCGTATCCATGGTGTTTCATCATCCCATTTAACGCCTTTTCCTGTATTGGAAATCCCGTAAGATCTTACTCCTTCCGTTCTACCTCTGTTACATTACTTCTGTCAGCTCACATACTCACCTATCATTTTCCTTACTCCGTAGAACCCAGACCTCCGTACCGCAGAGATTCAACGTCTAAAGGATTCCATCCACCCGAGGGACTTCTACCCATTTCGTCCAGGGTTTTATTCCCCAGAGGGTTTCCCTGGGGTTCGTGCTCCTTCCCCCGCTGGCTGTTCCGTTATGGTGGGGGAGCAGGATCCGCAGGGAGACTCTTGCATTCTGCCATTGCTGCTCCCGGACCGACAGACCGACCAGGTTAGTGCAATTTGTTTGATATTCCGATTTGAGCCTGCCTTTATCGCTCATAATATAAAAGCTTCCATTTCTAGGGGTTTGAGTGGCTCTGTCATTTGTCTAGAACTTAGATGAGACAAGGACTCCTTGATCTCCTTGTCCTTCTTCAGCAGCGAAGTCAGTAAATCTTTTATCTCTGTCATCTGGCCATTTTGTTTAGAAAATCCATCTTCCATTTTTGACAACGTAGGAAGTACTGAGCAGTTTATGACATTGCTTTGGCCCTCTACCGTGAATTCAAATTGCTCGATGTCTTTTGTCATTTCCATAAGTCTGGGTATCTCTTTTTAACAGTTCAAAAACCTTCACTAATGAGTTGCGTACAAAGTTCAAGGCTGGTAGTGTGGGATCTCCACCCCTTGAATCTTGGCTCGAACCCCCCAAGGCTGCACTTAGCCTATGGGCTGGTTGACTCTGATTTAATTCTTCAGAGGCAGCTGAATCCCTTCTTGACTCTTCTGTTGAATTTAACCTGCCACCTTCGTATAGTGGATTTTGAATTGAATTAGATAAATGCTTGGGGTCCGTGTAAAGTCCGTAACTGACCCCAACTGTCCACTTTGCCTATTTTTGACAATCCTGTTTATGTCTTGGTATTGAGGCCTAAGTGTGCTTGAAGAAACTGCACTCATACTGCTGTGCCTACGTCTTTGGAAGAAATGATCAATAGTGCCTTTGATGTTTGTGGATGTCAAGGTAAATTCTTGTGGCATTGTAGATGGAGGATTTCTCATTTCCTCCATACAACTCACTTCAGTTGGAGCCATGTTAAAGTGTAATTCCTGGCGGATTTGGACTTCCACTTGGTTGAGGCCTCCTAATGGGGTAATACGATTCAAAGGGCCAATGTTATCAACCTCCACATGTGTAGATTTCTCCATATAAGAACCATCCCATTGAGGTGCTAATGGTTAAAAATCAACCTCACAGTCCACGCCCTCACTTATGTGCACTTTTGTATGCTTGGCGGTCGAGTCTCAGGGGACCTACCCAACACGCCTGCCAGCACAGCAAAGGAGTATGTGTGTTTGTTTTTACTATTCTGGAGAGCTTACCATAGTTAACACCATTCAGCACTCCCAGGCTGTGACATGCGAGGATGACTTCTCAGTGCTCTGGGTCTTCAACGCCGATGCCACCAGAGCCAAACAGCAGCAAAACAGCACGATGAATTTCAAGAACACCGCCCTTTACACCGCAGCCGGGCTTCACGCAGCGAGGGCTCTAGGTGCTGCTTTTCAACTTCCTGCTTCTTGCAGAGCGTGTCTTGAACCTCTGAGATTCTTTAAAGGTGCAAGGCTCCAAATAGAATTCGTACATGTTCTGTGTTTGAGTTCTCTGCAACTCCAGCAGTATTGCAGTCACTGTGGCACTATAGCCTTTGCACCAGTCCCACCAGAGCCAGCAGCAAAACAGCATGATACATTTCAAGAGCAACGCCCTTTACACCGCAGCCGGACTCCATGCCGCGAGGGCTCTAGGTGCTGCATTTCAACTTCCTGCTTCCCAGGGGGCATGGCTTGAACCTCTGAGATTCTTTAAAGGTGCAAGGCTCCAAATATAATTTGTGCATGTTGTGTGTTCGAGTTCTCCACGACTCCAGCAGTATTGCAGTCACTGTGGCACTATGGCCTTTGCACCAGTCCCACCAGAGCCAGCAGCAAAACAGCATGATACATTTCAAGAGCAACGCCCTTTACACCGCAGCCGGACTCCATGCCGCGAGGGCTCCCGGTGCTGTGTTTCAACTTCCTGCTTCCCAGGGGGCATGGCTTGAACCTCTGAGATTCTTTAAAGGTGAAAGGCTCCAAATATAATTTGTACATGTTGTGTGTTCGAGTTCTCCGTGACTCCAGCAGTATTGCAGTCACTGTGGCAATATGACTTTTGCACCAGTCCCACCAGAGCCAGCAGCAAAACAGTACAATACATTTCAAGAGCACCGCCCTTTACACCGCATCCGGGCTTCATGCCGCGAGTGCTCTAGGTGCTGCTTTTCAACTTCCTGCTTCCCAGGGGGCATGGCTTGAACCCCAAAGATTCTTTAAAGGTGCAAGGCTCCAAATAGAATTTGTACATGTTCTGTGTTTGAGTTCTCCGTGACTCCAGCAGTATTGCAGTCACTGTGGTACTATGGACTTTGCACCAGTCCCACCAGAGCCAGCAGCAAAACAGCACGATAAATGTCAAGAGCACCGCCCTTTACAATGCAGCCGGGCTTCCACATGCACTTCACTAGACCACAACAATGAAACATACCACACATATACTCACATAACAGCACATGACAACTACTGACCAAAAATTCACAACTACGCTCAGCGAACGGTGTAAACCGAAATGAAGCTGCCCACAGCACATCAGAGCTCTCTTGTGCTTTCTTCCTGATCAGTCCAACCAACTTCCCCTCCCCTCTTATTTTTCAGATCCACCAGAGAGCCAGGGGACCACTCAGGTGGTGATAGTGCACAGTATAAATACCCTTTAAGATAACATATGTTGGAGAGGTGTTATAAGCAGACAGCACCAGTGGGGCAGCGTGTGCCGGCAATGGTTTCTAAACCTGCTGGTGCTGGACCTATGAATAATGTAGCCAAGATGGCAGGGCTGAAGCAGCTTGTACCATTGTATCAGGTCTGCATGCTGGCTCTTTTGGTGATCAGTCTGCTGTAGCTAAGCCACACGATTTGAAGCGACAAGTGGACAGGCATGTTGTTTCCTTACCTCCCTCTGGCCAGAGTGATCAGAAAAACCAGACTGACCCTGGCCCTCAGTTGGCTGAAACACTTGTGCCGGAGTCGGCCCATTTGAGCACAGAGAGACATTTTGCTAAACCCATGAGTGAACCCAATACAAGAGGAATGATGCACAGTGAAGACCCCTTGAAGAGAATAATTAAATATTGTGCTTTAAGGGCTTCACACATGTAAATAATAACTCTTATAAAAGAATGTTAGTTAGAGTGCTGTCTACAGTCTTAGGATAACACATTTGGATTTAACTTGTTTCCTTGTGTTCAAATCCTTTTTGACTGTATGTGTTGCAAGGGTTGCAATGTTCGCTTCTCCTCTGCAAATACATATCTTTGCCTGAATTGTCGTGAGGTGTTGGCAGATAGAGGGATCGAGGTCCATAAGGATGTACGGCTCCTAGTCACTACCTCTATGAAACTTGGTGCACCTCTAGTGACTCAGACAAATCTATGTTCTGCCTCCTTAGGGACATGAGTACCAGGACATTCCAACTGCCCAAATGGTCATAACATAGATTTGACAAGGGAAGAGTTAGAGCACAGATTGGCTCAAACATCCCCTCTAAGTTTCATTATATCAAAACAAGCTAAGGAGAAAGTGTACAGCTTTGTGCAGCTTTGTGCACCTGTTGGGTTATTTTAGCTTTGGTTGAATCAAAGCCAAGCTGCACAATTTAAGGATGTGCTTAATCTTGGTGAGTCTAGTGCTTGCAGCAGTGGGAAGAATCATAAAGCATTTGGTATGGTAAAAGATCCATCTAATCCTTGTCCATCTGTAGCCCAATTTCTCAGCCGGAATGTGGCAGGGGTCTGTAACTAATTGGACGATCTGGTTTGGTTGAATTCGGTATGAAATTATGAGATATTATGTTTTCAAGAGACATGACTGTGTGACGATCCTCTGTTGGTGAAACTCTTCCCTGATTATTGGGTAACTATATGTCCGGCTATCCGTGATGGGGGTGTTAGGCCACGTAAGGGTCTTGCAACCTTAGTACATATCCCTTGCCCATTGGACCAAGTCTTATTTTTTATTTTTTTTTATTTGTTTATAGTTACATAGTAACTTTTACAAAAGATTTCTTTGTGGTTTAAAAACAGCATAATTAATACAAGTTTTACAAAATTCATTCCATGCGAAATTCATATTTACCACGTACAATTCAGTTTTTACAACACTGTACAGTTAAAAGAAAAAAAGATAAAATTCATTTACCCAAATTCTGGATTGCCCGTACAACATATCTTGATACTTTCCATTTCGTAAAAAGTTGCACTAACTGCTTGATCGCTTGCCCTGTAGAATAGGCCATTTACCCTTTATTTAAAGACAACAATAGTTCTTTAAGAACCTGACTACGGCAATCTGTAGTTTGATTCTTTTACCGTGTAACATATCAAGCCACAAAAGATCTAAATCAACACATTCTGTATTTGGTACATACATGCTAAAGTGACTAATACGTTTGTTCCTAAGTCTGTTACATCTGGTCAGTAGATGCTCCAAGGTTTCCAGATTTTCCTTTTGTTTACAAAATCTACAAAAGGAATATCCCTCACTCTGACCACTTCCAATATCTACTATTTGTCCCGTACCTAGCACATTGAAGCGAAATCTCATATACTCATGTCTCCAGCTTTTATCGGGAAATTTTGATAGATATGGTGCAAGCTCCCCCATTTTTTTGTATTCCGAGACCATATGGTTATATAAATGAGTCATCTTAACCTCTTGGACAGTTGAATTCCAATCGGAATGAAGCAAGAGTTTTTTTTATTTTCATTGGGTTCGTAATAAGTGTATCTCTATGGATTCCTAGTTTGTCCAGAATTTCATTTGTTTCTTCCAATATGTCCCTGAGGTACTTTGATGTAGGAGCGCCACTCCTAATGCCTCTGCCCATTATATCATATAGAGTAGTATCTTTGCTAATTTACAGCTTCTTGAATAGGGCCATTCTGCACCATTCTATGGTGCTTCTAATCGAATACAAGCCAAGCTCATATCTTAATGCCACCAAAGGCACGCATTTTGGCAAGCAACGGACCATCATTTTTACGATTTTGGATTCATATGCAGTTACTTCCATCCGGCACCATAACGGAGCCAGTTCTAGTCCATGGCACAGTTGAGGAACTATTCTGTTTTTATACAGGCGAATACAGGGCAATAAAGAGAATTTACCTTATTTTCCATCAACTTTACATAGTTGAGAAAACATAGGAGTGATTTTCGATTCCAATAGAGCCCTAAAGTTTGCCTTGTTCTTGTTTCCAAAAACTGGGTAGCCTAGATATCTTATTACGTTCCTTGTCGGTAATTTTTCATGATTTAGAAATAGAGTGTTCATTTTTTGTTTTTCTTATTTGACAAACAAACAATCGTTGTTTTTGAGTAATTAATTTTTAGTGCATTTTTGATAATGTATTCTTTAAAAGCAGTTAAGAGTCATTGGAGGCCTATGGGAGTGTGATCGTAGAGAGTCACGCAATCTGCATAGGCAGTCCACTGGATCTTAGTTCCCTCCACTTTAGGTGAATTTACAACCATTTTTTTAAAACTCTATCCTATATCGGAGAAGTATAAATTGAATAAAGTTGGAGCATATATGCAGCCCTGCCTAAATCCATGTTTAACCCTTATTTCTTGGGACAAATGTCCTTCCATACTAAGTCTGATCTTAATTCTAGAGTCCTGGTGCATGTTGTATACAATTGACAATAGAGAATCAGGCATCCCAAGGTGTGTTAATTTTGTCCACAATGTTGATCTATCGACTAAATCGAAAGCAGATGTTAAATCAATTGATGCCAAATAGATAGGAAGATTTCTGGGGGTCCATGCCACTCTTTGCATAATATTTATTAAAAGACCTCCTGCATCAGTGCCTACATTCCTTCTAAAGCCAAACTGAAAGGGCGACAGAATACTACACAGATCCATCCAGTTCCGAATACGCTCTAAAACTAGGCTTGCAAATATTTTGGAGTCAACATCCAAAAGGGCTATTGGCCTATAGCTAGTTGGTAAAGCCCTGTCCCCTTTCTTATAAATTGGGACTACATAAGACATTCTCCAAATATTTGGAATTAAATGTTTCTTTATGATGTCTTTAAAAAAGAAAAATAGCATTTTGGCCCATAAGTTAGCTTTCGCTTTTATAACCCTGTTGCAGAGCAAATTTGGCCCAGGGGCCCTGGATGGAGAGCTTTTCATGATGATGTATTCAATATCTTTAACACAAAAGGGAATATTCCATGTGGCATCTTCAGTCTCTGGTAACGGACCCATACCACAGTTGGTGGAGAATACAGGCTACTAAAGTGTCCTTCCCACTTCTCCGCAGTAACACAAGTTGTCAGAACTTTTGTTTGCGCTTGCCCTCCATTGTTAACCAGTGCCCAGAATCTAGAGGTATTTACATTGTACAACGCTCTTAGCATAGCCTCTGCATCTTCCTGAAGGAGCTGTGCGCGCATACACCTTAGCTTCGATTTCCATTTATTTTTTATTTCGTGAAGTTCCTGGACTTCCTCCATTGTAGGAGGGCTTGTGCAATGCCTACGAAAACCAGAGACTTCACGATTTCTTCCCTGCTTAAGTGTTCTCATTTCTACAGAGTATGCATGCTTGTGCCCTCCTGTACTTTTTACCTTATATTTGTTTCCCGCTTTATCTCTGATTACAGATTCGATGTAATATCCAAAGGAGTCGTGACAGTACATTATTCTTTTTTGGGCATACACATTATTTTCAAAATCTGCCTGGAATAGTACGTTTACTTTCTCAATGTTCATTTTATGCCAGGAGATTCTGTTCAAATTGGTATTCGTTTCCACTCTTATGTTATAGTATTTATCACCCTTCTCATACGCGTCTACCCACAATGTCATTATTAACATTTTATGATCACTCTCTTTTGTGCCAATCAAAGCAAAATCCTGAGCAAGATTAAAAATGTTGGTACTAACAAAAATATAATCTATAGTGGATGCCCATTTACCATTAGACCATGTTGGTTTGTCCTTTGAATCTTCCATTAAATCATTTGCTCCTTGCAGGCCCCAACCTCCCAAGAAGACGGTCCATATGTCCCCCTGTTGACATTTCCGCGAGTCAAATCTTTCACCAGTTTTACGACCAGACGTTTACTCATTTCTACCTTTTTCCAAGCATATTTCAGAATTATGATCCCCACACATGATTATGTGTAATTCCTCATTCATATCCTGACATTCTTGTATTACATTGTCTATGGCATCGATAAATGCTTTTAGATCACCTTCAGGTTGCCAGTATATATTTAAAATTAAGAAGAGTGAGGGGTGCTTCCTGCTACGTATTTTAATGAGGGTGGCTATACATCCTTTACTTATATTAAAAAATGTTAAGGTTTTAAAATCAATATTGTTCTTCAAAGCAATTAAGAGACCCCCTGAAGGTCTCCCCTTTAGCTTTTTCTGTACTAGTTCCTGAAATACAGTGAAACCATCTAATACTATCGGGGTAACCGCCCACGTTTCTTGTATGCATAGGACAGAATAGGTAGAGAGCACCGAGCATGTATCATAAGAGTATAGCAAGGCTCACGATCCCCTACAATTCCATGATAGGAAGCTGAGTTTTGCCGTACTCTAGGTCGAATCTTTCATGCCTTGAATTTTGGAGATTGATTCCTGCAGAGTGAATGCAAGCCGCCTTAACTCAGCCATCTCATTTAAATGAGTCTCTACTGTCGAGCTTCTTTCTCCTTCTCGATTTTTTCTCCCTTGCGTCTCACTGGGATATCCTCCCATCTCTCTTCCCTGATTTTTCCCAGAGCCCTGACTGAAATCTACTATGTCGTACCCAAATCGTTGAAGTGCCACTCCTTCCGTAAGTGCCAGTTCATATGTGGCTCTTGAGTAGAACACAATCCTAACACAATCGTATCGTGTAGGGTGTATGTAATCAATGAGCTTACTATCACTTGATGTAATTAGGGAGAGCCGGGGTATCTCATTGAACAGGGAGAGTATCCCCGCTGTGTAATGAGGAGGGACCTCTTATTGTGAGCATGAAATGTAATATGACACTAGGGTCATCCACAAATTTCGGCTCTCTCCATTCTCTTTGATCTTCTGGCCAAGCACTATATAGAGTTTGCTCTTGCTCCTCTATCCTTGAGTTTCTACTAGTTTCCCCCTCCCTATTCTTCCCTCTCTCATTGTCCCGTTTCCCTTCCTTATCACAATTGTACTCCCTGCCTTGTTCATGGCCCTGCTTTATATTCCACATTTCGGCTATCTCCCTAATCCGGTCTTCAAAATCCTCGGCTCGTTTCTAGATTTATTTACTATTGGCCCCCCGTCCTTACATTCCACTCCCCGGTCCCTCTCACCTTCCTGTGTGTTTATTGGAACCGTCCCTTGTTTCTGTACGATCTCTCGTGTATCAGGACCAGCTTCATTCATTTGGGCCCTGTGTCCCTGCTCCTCCTGGTTTTTGTTTTCTTCCACAACTCCTTGCGAGACAAATGTCTGCTGTTGTCTCTCAAAGCCTTTATGAGCAGATGACAATGGTCCAGATGGTGGAGTAAATCTCTGCTGTTGGCTCTCAAAACCTTTATGAGCAAATGACAATGGTCCAGATGGTGGAGTAGATCCCAACGTAGAGGGGTTCTGCAGAATTTTGATAAGAGCCTCTTGTACCAATTTTTTAATATCTTCACTAGGTGTCATTTGCAGCTCACTACTATTTGTATCCTCACTTCTCTGCTCTCCGGCTGATTTCGTCTCCTCAGACTGTTTAGAGCTAATAAGATCTTTTTGACTATCTACTGCCTTACAGGGTATTTTGGCTTCTTCTACTTTTTCCACCTTATCGGGGACTCTGTCTGCTATAGGCTTTTGCTTATTTTTTACACCAAAAAATTGCTGAATACTCCTTTCCTCCTTAATAATTTCGACTTTACTTCCGTTCTGTTTCTTTTGTATTTTTTTATTATATTTTTTTTTTATTTGCCTTGGACCCTTTATTTTTAGAATTAGTTGTGCTCATTTTCCCTTTATGATTCATAGCTTCTGATAGGGTATTCGTGGTTTCTCCATATTCCTTACTGTTATTCTCCGATTGGGTACCCACAATAGTGTCCATTTCATTCTTCCTGAATGAATCTTGTTTATCCCGTATTTCCTTCACCTCCAAAGCTATTTTGCTTTCTTCATTTAACTGGGTGAAGTCTAGTTGGCCTCCTTCTACTGATAGGCTACATATATCTTTAATGTTAGAAGAGGTATTTTTCATTTTAGGAGAAGGTTGATTTTTAAATTTTTTAGACTCCATTGCAGTACTCCCCTTCTCACTCTTGGCTCTTCTCTTCAGGGCCCTTGCTCTCATTTTCTTTTCTCTGCATGAAACGACATACACATACGGTATCTCTTCTTCCTGATTCTGATCACCTCCGTTTTCCTGATTTTGTAATTGTATTTGGGCATCATTATCCTCCATCACCTTCAGTAGTGCTGATGGACTATCCAGCGTTTTTCCTACTTTCTGCTCTGTGGTCATTGCTGTATTAATTTCTGTCTTCCCCCACAGCCTCTCGCCTTGTTGCTCCACAGTTTTAATTTTATCTTGGTTAATTAGTATCATTCTTTTCAATTCATTTGCATCTTCCCAAATTATTTTCCCATTACATTCATTCTCGCAAGGTTCTTTTTCTGTTTGGGAGCCTTTATTAAGCATTTTCTTGTTACTCTTAGGGGGGTCTATAGACGTTTCTTTTATACTCATATTTAAGGCATGTACAAATCCCTCCAGCCTACTCATTTTTTCTGTACACTCTACCATCATGTATCTTAACTCCTGTATCTCACCATGAGTCCTTTTGTGTCCCTTATCCAGGAGGTTGAGTATCCTGGTTAGGACCGGAAAAGACTCAATTTCTGACATGATTTCACCCCCTTCTAGTTCCTTGCTGGGCTGGGTATACATCAGTTCCTCAGTCTCTTGACTCCTAGGGGGAACAGAGTTGGTCGGGCTAGAACATTTGTTTGGAGTTGACTGCCATTGCCCATTTCCCCACCTCCAAAAATGGCCATTGTTTCACCCATTTTGTTCTCATAGTGGTCATGTTTTTTTGGAATCTCGTACTCCTCCATTATTCCAATAGTGGATTTGTGTAGATGTGTTAGGCAGAAACCTGTGCAGTTGCCTCTGGGACCACTGCAAAAGATTTAAGACTACAGGTGTTTGGCAGTAAACCCACTTGGTAGCAGTCTGTACCACACAGATTCACTTGGTAGCTGTGGCTGAGCAGTCAGACTTCCCACAAGAAGAGTTAGGCCGTATTTGGAGTATACAGTATAGGGCAATTTACACAGTAGAACAAGCAGACACTGATCGGAGCTTGGGTGTAGAGATATATAATTATTTATTTAAAAACACATCTATGGAAAACGCACTGGCACTAATATGGCAAACAACTTCAATCACAGTTACTATAAGTATATATCAATCCCATGACAATATTTCGATAAGTCTAGGTTCAACAGCACCACTTATTTGCAGACAGTGGTGAATGCTTTAACCTAGATGGCACTCTAGTATTCGTAAGGAAGGGAGAAAAAAAGGCAGGGTATGAAACCAACTCAGTACAAACACATTTTTACGAAACAATTGCAAGGTGAGCAAGGCAGGGTCTACTGTAAATCACAAAGTTCAGCGGCCAGGCCCACTCGGAGAGAGGCGAGGCTGTATGTCCCAAAAGTATCACAGTGGAAATGCACTTCAAGTCTTTGTAGCAAAATGTCACAGAAAGGTTGGACCAGTTTAGAACAAAAGTTTAGGAAGATCTGGAGGCGACCCAATGGAAAGGTAAGGATTTAAGACACCTCACGCTAACCGTCACAAGGGAAGCCATTCGGAAACAGTACCTTGAGAGTGAAGAGACAGCTCCGGCGGGGGCAGTTGTTCCTGGTGGTGGATGCAAGTCGGGGCTTTGCCAGAAGATGAGAGGATCTCGTCGTCGAGGAAAAGTTGAAGATCGTTGCACCACCAGGGAAGAGACCAGCCGCGGAGTGCTCAATCACAAGGCACCACCTTTTGGTGCGGTACAGTGGTCAGTGGCTATCCGGTTGCCGGGGTGCTCAGCACGGGCAATTCGACCACTAGACGTCCTGGAAGCGAAGAAAAAGCAAGGGACTGGTTGTTCCCACCAGTCAGGGGAAGAAGACTCTCCAGCAGGGAGATCTCCTCTGTCTTTGGGAAGTGGTGAGTCGGTTCAACAGGGCTCCACCGGAGGTGTCGTCGTTGCAGGTCGGCTCAGCTTTACCCTCGTCGGATTCTTAGGTCCTGTGGCGACTTCTGAAGTTCCAGTCCCAAAAGCCCTGCTTTTATGCAGAAAACCCCCATTCATTCAGCCTAGCTGTCAGTCAAACATGCTAAGTGGTGAGCGGGGCGGTTCACCACTCGGGCCAATCACACAAGAGTGCGACTTGAGTTGGCAAGGCAACTCAGTCCAGGGTGCCTAAACCCCCTCCCACACCCCCTGTGGTACCAAGACAGAATGGCACCACCCTGGAGGGCTTCTGTGCCGAAGCCCGCCAAAAGTGGAACAAAGGGCTCAACCTTTGGTTCTGAGTTACAGAGGCGAACACATACGCCATTTTAAAAACCGAGTTCTGGCAAAAAAATACCAACCAGAGAATTAATATTAAATAAATTAACCGGCGGTATGTTCGAGGCTATCTTAATTAAATAAATGAAGATAGTAGCCTCGAACAATGGGAAAATCCCATAGAGAAATATTCGCGGTGGAATATAAAAAGTAGTATCCACTGCCACCAGCCAAAACTCGATCAGGGGGGACGGGGACGTGCCCCCTCGACTAACAGACCCCGGGGCAATCGAATTGCCCCAGCCAGTACGTCCACAATATGATGGTTTGTAGTGGTTCTGTTCAGAATTCAAGACTAGTAAAGTCAATGGTGACTTTACATGCCCTGGGAGACAGTAGTCAGTCCCAGGGTATGGAGTCTATACTGGGGGGTCACTATGACACCCCTGTGTTACTGCACTAAGGGTGCTGTGTAACACACATCACAAAAACACATGAAGCCCTATGGAGTAAAAGACCCCATAGCCCATTAAACACATCTAGAGTCAAAGAAACACACTCAAATCATGCCCAAGAGTGAGGGTAAAAGAGTCTCACTCTTGGTAGGAGAACAAAATAAACCCCAAAAATCCAGCAAAGCTGCTGGGGGACTCACTAGGTTAGGAAATTCAGCCTAAACAGAGAATTCTCCCTAACAAGATATACATTTTCAAGGCCACCTCTCCTAGCCCTCGCAGGGGTGGAAGGGCCAGTAGAAAGCCTGACCCTTTTGTTTAACTCCGCACTTACTGTTGGGGCCAGGAGGGACGTGTCCGGCTGAGGTGTGGAGGGCAGGGAATCATCCATATTTAGTACCGAAAGTCTTACCGGTATTCTTGCATGCTTAAAAAACTTTTCTGCGCTGTCTGTTCAAGAAGATCTGTCTTCTTGAATGATTCCATTTGTGCCATTTTCCTATCACTACCTACATTTGTTAGCGACGGAAAGTCTTTACCACTTAGTTCCCATTTGTCCATCTCAACCACCCCCAGAGCATCCTTAGTATCTTCATCATTCATTTTAGTAGGGAGGGGACTTATCACTAAGAGATTTATTGTCTGTGTAAATACAAAAGACCCACTTGCAATGATTGTGTTTTGCCTCGTCAATTTGCCTCTTGTGTTTTGCTTCTCCACTTTTTTATGGGCCCCACACTGCTTTGGTATTGTGCCACTCCTTAGGGTTCCCACCATACTCCCCGTACAGAAACACCCTCTCCCTGGGGCAGTTTATTATTTATTTATTTTTTATTTTTTGTACAATTTTCACCTTCCCGCTGTTTTCTTTTAGGCCAATTGAGTTTGCTTACTTCTTTGTACAGAAGCTGGATTTAATGGACGTATGATGGACATGTAACACAGCCCTTACTGTCGGAAATCACTATCAAAGTGCACGTCGTTGTGCTACTGTAGCAACATATTCACCAGAGAGGACACAGGACTTCTTTGCCGCCTGCTACTATGCGGCGAAGTGAACAAGCCCTTCAACAGATCCCGAGATACAAAATGGTACTTCAATAACGATACCTCTCGTTCTACCTCTATGACGAAAACCAATTACAACCTCTCTCACCTCTCTCTCTCGATGCTCGTAATTACACAAACATCATTTCATGACATTTCGTGGCCCGAGCCCCAGACCCCCAGGACAAACAGGCGAAACAGGCACTTCCGGGCACTTCTCAGTGCGCGCGCGCTGGTGCGCGCGCGCTGGTGCGCGCAACAGTGCCTATTTGTCAACGTTTCCGGGTTGGTGGGCTGGGCTTGTTTCTAAAAGAGATATATATAACTATTTAGGGAACTTAATGTATACTTGAGAAGTATATATGCATATTCAGGTATTCAGGTATTAAATGCCTCACCGTTAACAACAGAAAAAGCTTAAATCCGTCCATGAAAGTCCACATGAAAGTCCACAGAAACACAGTGATCACAAGTACGGCAGGCACAGCAGGCTCTCCCCAGGCGAAACAGGCACTTCCGGGCACTTCTCGGTACGCGCGCGCTGGTGTGCACGGCAGTGCCTATTTGTCAACGTTTCCAGGTTGGTGGGCGGGGCTTGTTTCCTTAACAACAGAAAAAGCTTAAATCAGTCCATGAAAGTCCACAGAAACACAGTGATCACAAGTACGGCAAGCACAACAGGCTCTCCCCAGGTGAAACAGGCACTTCCGGGCACTTCTCGGTGCGCGCGCACTGGTGCGCGCACGCTGGTGCACGCGGCAGTGCCTATTTGTCAACGTTTCCAGATTGGTGGGTGGGGCTTGTTTCCTTAACAACAGAAAAAGCTTAAATCAGTCCATGAAAGTCCACATGAAATCCCACAGAAACACAGTGATCACAAGTACGGCAGGCACAGCAGGCTCTCCTCAAGCGAAACAGGCACTTCCGGGCACTTCTCGGTGCGCGCGTGCTGGTGCGCGCGGCAGTGCCTATTTGTCAATGTTTCCGGGTTGCTGGGCGGGGCTTGTTTCCCACAATCTCTTTAGGCATCCGGGGTCTTTTGGGACTGGTACTCCTTTGTGGAAGAATGGTTTGGCTGCAATGCACGGCCTCCGGGCGTGCGATCAGAAGTCGGTTGGGAGCATCTCGCTTCATGCTCCGGAAAAAGGAATAGGCAGAAAACAACCTTATTCATTTCTTTCACGCAGTGCAACAAGGCTAATTGTAGGCTCCTTATAGGTATTGTTTACCTGCATCCAAAGGAGAATCTAAAAAACATATTAACTCCAATTTGGTGGCTTGCAGATCTTTTAAAAACTGAGAGTGAGTCGAGTATAACTGTAGTGGGTGGCTTTAATGCCAATCTGCTGGGCCTTAAGGCGTTCCCGGACAGGCTCCTTCTCGAAGCAGCCTGTTGTGTTTCCAAGAGAAATCAAAGCATGCCTTTCTGGGATACACCTGGGACCCTATTCGACTCCTTCTTGCATGCTACTTCTTTTGATACATTGAATGGGAGATGTTTGGGTGATGATCTTCCAAAATATACGTATAGTCTAGCTGTCAGAAATTCTTTGAGCAACTCTTGTCTGGTGGATTGCTACTCCTTTTGGGGGGTGAAAAATGTTGAGGTATGCCACCAATCTGACAGCAACCACAATCCTCTAATCATGTCTTTTTTATATACAGATCTAACGTCTTTCACGTACTGTGATAAATCATTTACTTTATTTCCGTTCGAGAAAGATGCCTAAAGTCAAGCAGGCAGTGAAATATTGGCAAATGCAACGGATGCAAGAGCACATTTCTTGATGCAGGCACATACAGAAGACCCAGGGACCATTTTAATCAAATGCCAGAAACTATTTGGCTTCATTTCTGAAATGTGTGTGTATCCTAGTATCAATTTTTCTGGTAGTTGTACAAGAGTGCAAAAGGATGCCGCATGGTTTCATGCTGAATGTCATAGAGCAAAATGTGGCTTGTGGTCTGCTGCTAGGATTACAATTAATACAGCTGGGTTTAGGCATTATCTTAAGCACGAGTATAAACAATCTTTGAAGCTGAAGCAAATATTGTTTATCGAATCAGTGGGAAAGTTTTGAAGAGACATTACGAGGCAGGGATCTTAAAGGCTTTTGGAATTTGGTTGCAAGTGGATTCCGCAAGCGTGCACAGTATGTCGCTTCTCCAATATCGGAACCTGAGTGTTAGTTGCACTTTAAGTCTATTTTGGTTTGAAGGTGGTGCACCATCTACCATCTTATTCCAGAACCTTTCTAGCAATAGTATAGGCATCATCTTCTAAATCGATGAGGTGTTGATGGCTATCACAGGTGCTAAGCCGGGTAAGGCACTGGGCCCGGATGGCATCAGACCAGAAACATATAAGTGGTTTCCTGAATGGTGGATGCCGGTTTTGCTAAGGGTGTTTAACTCAATTGCTGCTTTGTTGACAATTCTGACGTCCTGGACAATGAGCCTAATTAAACTGATCTTTAAAAAGGGCTCATGGTCGGATCCCCATTGTTACCGTCTCATATCATTGCTGGACAGTATGTCAAACATTTTTGCTAATTGCCTCCTGGCTAAACTTGAGTTATGGGTGGTGGAAAATAATATATTGCCCATCTATCAGGCAGGGTTCAGAAAAGGTTTTACGTCATTTGAACATGTTTTTGTTCTCTCAACCATTATAGACAAATACGTGAGGCTATGAGGGGATGTAGTGTATGCAGGGTTTTTGGATTTAGCAAAGGCCTTTGATTGTATTGATCGCCCTCTTCTGTGGAAAAAACTCCACAGAATGGGTGTCCCAACTCCCCTTCTGAAAATGATTGTTTGTCTATATTGTAACACTAGGGCTTCTGTCATTGGCCATTCTAGAGCTAGGCCTACTCGTGAGTAGGGTTGCTCATTGGCTCTGTTGCTGTTTATTACCTTTCTAGCAGAGTTTATGGCAGGCTCACTCGTACCAGATTTAATTCGTCCACACCTGAATGGGGTCGTGTACCCTACCCTTTTATATGCAGATGATGCCATCCTATTGGATTTGACGCCAAAGGTTCTAGCAAATAGTTTCAGCTATGAAGCTGGCTAATTTTAAGCTAATGGCTTAAACTTGAATTTAAAGGAAACAAAGATAGTAATTTTTGGTACCAATAAAAGGAAGCACAACTGGTCTATAAACAATGTTAATACTATAGTGTTATCTAGGCATTTTACTTTCGAGTAAGTGCTTGTGGTCTGCTATTAGAAAATTGCCTATGGACAATCCTGTGTGGCTTAATATGATTTTATCATAAATATGGTGATTTCCGCTTTGATAAATGTATCCAGGTGTTGGAAGCAAAGGTCTATTCTTCTGTATTGAATGGCAGCAACATTTGGAACAGTACGAGCTGCATGGCCCTGGATCGTGTTTTGCAGGAGATGCTGGACTTGAATGCTAGTACCCCAGTGCTTCCTCTTGCCTTTAAAGCTGAGGTCTTAAATATTGGCATTTGGGGTGCACTCAGGTTTCTCAAGTCTTTTGGGAAATTACACTCAAGCCCTTTGGACAACCCAAACATCACTAATGTGATAGAAGAGCTAGCTAAAGCTGACACCTAAATTGCATACCCCTGGTACAAAAAAAGCTCCCTATTGTGTAGAAAGGTGGGTATCGATTTTGATGAGTTGAGGGACGGCTTGATGACTAAACAACAGCTGAAAATCAAAGCAAGAAAGACAGAATCTGATCTTGCCATATATAGCATGGAAAATCTACGTTCATTAGGGCACTTAATTTGAGAATTTCTCTGTGAGCACTATTCGCTCACCGGTTCAAAGAGGTATCATGGCTATGGTGAGATTGAATGTTTTACCATTAAGAGCCCAGATGCTGTGGCAATTTAATACTAAGCTTTGTACTTGTGGCAGCGGGCAGTAGAGGATTTAATTCTCTTTTTACCTATCTGTACAAGACTTTTAGACTTGAGACGGAACTGGTTGTGAAAAAATGTTATTGGCAATTATATTAGGTCTGTTCTTGATGCAATTAATTTTGTCTTGTTTTGCATTGTTGCATGCTTTGTTTATGACTTAAGCGAGTACAACACTGCCTCTTTTAAGCCTATGGAAAGAAAACTTTTAGGTAATTTTGATCAGCCTCGACCACAATAGCTTGTATTGTATATTTTAGTATGATTGTTTTAAAGCACGTTTTAACGGTATGTTTTGTATTTTATTTTTGTCTGTAAATGGTGAGAAACTAAAATTAAGTATCTATCTATCTATCTATCTATCTATCTATCTATCTATCTATCTATCTATCTATCTATCTATCTATCTATCTATCTATCTATCTCAGCAATTGCATTATGATACTCAAGGCGAGCAGCCTTCAGACTAAGTCTGTAACTTTCATCATAGGCTCAACACCAACGTCGCTCTGATTACCGATATTGCAACCTAAGCACCATACCATGCTGATTCCTATGGCCATTCCCAGCCAGTTCCTTCCCCAGCCTGCCCAAAACAGATCCTCCTGGGAACTCTTTGAGCTTGCTTCATTCAAGCCAAACCATCAACTTGTGGCACTCAAAGTGCCTACCAGTATTTTCTCAAAGCGGTCTTCTCAAGTTAATGACTTAATTGGTGCTCAAGCAGGCTACTGGTGTAAAAAAGAATGTCATCCAGGTCTGCCTTCAGCCACTCGATTAAGCACTATACATATCCTTCACTGAAGTCCTGTTAAAATTAAGCATTGGTAAATCCAGCACATTTGGGTTGTGTAAAAGTATTAGGCATTTGCCAGGCACTGCTATTAGATGGCCAAGTGCTCAACCATTTTGCACCTGCTACCATTAAAGGAGAGTTCCGGGACTTTTTTTTTATTGTCCCTACGGTTCGGCCATGTGTTTTTAAGCATAAATCGGTAGATCGTAGAAAACTTTCCTATGGACCATACCCGACTTTTCGTCCATTAACGCACTCCAAATCAGCCGCCATTTTCTGATAATCCTCTCACTTGCCGCATCGCCCTGGCTCACCTGCTTTTGCGGCACTAAATCAAATCCCCCGCCCCTGAGCCTGACATCAGCAGACGCGTACCGCCCATTTCCCAACGCCAAAGCACGTTTCGTGTCAACAATCGCTGCGCCTCAGCTAATGACGTGTCGCCATGGAAATGGCAGGACGCCTCTTTCCTCAATAAGTATAAACACACCGTTTCACAACACACAGCAGCAGATTTTCGATTCCATTATTCTCTCTGTGTTACTTTGAGTATTCTGTGACTCGTTTCTATGCTCTGGTCAGCTACCTTCGCCGCTTCTAGGCCTTGTGAACACCTGTACCATCTCTGTAAATTATTTTACTTTCTTTACCACACAATGGCTACAATAATGCCGTATATGTACGAGCCCGAGTACACCGAGGAAGAACTACTGGAAAGGCAAGCACGTGAAAACGATGGGGATTCGGACGGCAGTTGGGAGGACCAGTCAACGGATGAAGAGCCTGGACCATGTCGCATGGACGGCGTCTCCACCTGGTGCACGTGCAATCGGTGCGAGCTAATGCCAACTGAGGAGGAGAACTGCTGCTGCCGTGAAAATTCCGGGTGCTTGGCCTACATTTCGGAAGGCGAGCCAAGTCCGCAATGCATCACCGAGCTGCCAGAGTTCAGGGAAGCCTGCCTCTCACGGACCGTATTGAGGATGATGATGGTGCTTATGCACGAACTTCGCGGCACTGTTCGTCCGCGTAATCCGAGTAACGAGTAAGTATACTCTGGTTGTGATGTCAGTGATGCCACTACTATGTCATGGTCGTCTCCCACATATAAAATTACATCTACATATCATTCGAATGCATGTAAATTGGTTCCATATTGTGCATGTTCTAGATAGAATTTTTTTCAAAGCAGAATGACATTTTTTACCTGAATCGACAGTGATAAGAAAGTTTTGTCATTTTAATACAGTTTGCATCTTTCATTTTCACAGGTGGTACAGGCTGGTGGCCTATCGTTGCTTCACTTGGTGGCTTCACGGGAGGCTCGGACACCGCGTTCGGAGAGTAATACCTGCCTGTGCGGTACTTGCCATTAGACAACATTTCCCCAGCGACAGTGGACAATACCGCGGATTTTCCCTGGATGTGCTGCAACCGGAACTTTACAATGTGTAATGTTTATTATTTATGTTCAATTGAAATTAAGATCTAAAATAAAACCCAACATATATTTTAACAATGGTTGTTTTGATTTTTTAAATGAATCTAGTGTGTCTCCATTGAATAGTCTTCCTGTGCCTTGTCTTGTCACACCACATGTCTCCGGCCAGCATCCTCCCTCACGCTGGCCGCCCACCTTCAATCCACATAACCGTTGAACCCATATGCAGCAGACATACATATGTTATTTTGCGGGTTGGCATCAAGCCTCCCGGCCTTGCCTCCTCCCCCAAAAATACATACCACACCACTTTGTTCAAGCGTTGGCAATAAAAGGAAGGCCGTTGGATTTTATTGATACAAAACATGGTTATAGGTAAATAATCAATGTGGTTGATCATAATAAATCATCCTTTTGGGCACTGGGTACAGAGATGACCCCCTCTGGCCCGTGCCGCCTTGCCACCACAGGCCAGCCTGCTGCTGACTAACTGCCTAGGCATCCAGGGTCTCCAGGGTGAACTGCACCCATATATTCTCCTGGGAGGCTGAGGTATTTATAAACTCACCCCCCTGCCTTCCATGTACTAGATCCTTCAGCCTGCCTCTTACATGCAGTTAGATGGCCTCTCCTTGGTGAGGCCCTGCGGCAAACGAGTCTTGTCTGCACGACCAGCGCCCTAATCCACACCCCCCCGCCCTATCAAAGGCAGTTCGCACCGGGGTACTTGCGCTGCCAAGTGGAGCTTTCAGGGAGCGATAAAGGCCAAGAGGTGCCAAAGACCATGTACACTTCAAAGTGGTCTATAGAGCATGGGTTGTTGTTCCCATGTCTACCTCCAGACCCCGTGTCTCCTGCCAAGCATCCCCCCTCACGCTGGACGGCCCCCTGCAATCCACATAAGTGTGTCTCCATTCACGAGTCTTCCTGTGTCTTGTCTGCACGACCACCGCCCCAATCCACCCCCCGCCCTATCAAAGGCAGTTCGCACCGGGGTACTTGCGCTGCCAAGTGGAGCTGTCAGGGAGCGATAAAGGCCAAGAGGTGCCAAAGACCATGTACACTTCAAAGTGGTCTATAGAGCATGGGTTGTTGTTCCCATGTCTACCTCCAGACCCCGTGTCTCCTGCCAAGCACCCCCCCTCACGCTGGACGGCCCCCTGTAATCCACATAAGTGTGTCTCCATTCACAAGTCTTCCTGTGTCTTGTCTGCACGACCACCGCCCCAATCTACCCGCCGCCCTATTAAAGGCAGTTCGCACCGGGGTACTTGCGCTGCCAAGTGGAGCTGTCAGGGAGCGATAAAGGCCAAGAGGTGCCAAAGACCATGTACACTTCAAAGTGGTCTGTAGAGCATGGGTTGTTGTTCCCATGTCTACCTCCAGACCCCGTGTCTCCTGCCAAGCATCCCCCCTCACGCTGGACGGCCCCCTGCACCCGCATAATGCCACGACATATACACGTCATTCATTCACAAACACACCCCTGTTTCGAATTCTTTATAACCCACTTCATATTTCTAATTGGCACTTCTTTGCGCTTTGCTAGTCAACCCGTGAAGGTGCTGGTTATCTGCTCTTCGTCTCTGTGAACTTCCGTGACCACTTCGAGGAAACTCCTCAGTTTGCAACCTGTGAACTGCTCCCTGTTCTACGACAAGAAACTACTCTGATCCCTGCATCTAACTGTTTGTTCGTCAAGGTAAGGCCATGTACCATAATCATTTTGCGTCCAATTTCTTTTCGTTCAAGACAGTACATGCAAGGAACTAGTCACATGTTCTGAGTTTACATTGGTATTCATAGAGAATTGTTGATCTTTACTTTTCAGAACTTTCCACAATGCCTGCCTATTCCATTGGCGGTTGCCCTTCGAAGACCCATAATAAATCTGAAGGTACTATAATGCATGTTTTCCCTAAGACAATAGATCAGATAAGAGAATGGGTCCGATATTGCGGATATCCACCGTCTGAGCTTGAAAGTAGAGTCCTAGAAGTCTTTGCGGACAAGAGGGGTGATCGATACCGCATCTGCAGCAGGCACTTTACCGCTGACATGTACTCCACATCATTGCTAATAAAGAAGAACACACCGCGAGCGAGGCGAAAATTGCTCTCAACCGCTATTCCCACTCTATTCGTCCACATCCCTCCACTGGTGAGTCAAGTTTACGTATTTATCTCTCGGCCTTGCGGTAGTGTGTAGCATTAGCTAACAATAATTTCCCCATTTATGTATCCACTCAATATGAAGGCGGAAGATTCTCCATCCGTGTCGTTATTGCAGTCATCAGCCACTTCAAGCGCCTATCGGGTAATCTTACTTGGCTATTCTGCCACTGACTTGTTTTAGGCATGTAAATCAATAGTTTTAATTTATCGTGTAATTATTTTACCTAATGGTACACCCTTGTACTCGTCCTCTAGTCTTTGTTTTCAGTTATAATTATTGTTATCCAAAATAATGCAAGTACTGTCTTTCAGGGAGATGCTGAGGAGTCCAACGCATTGATGACAACCGTTGATGTCACTCAGATGCTCGAGGTACGTTTCCGGACAGTTCCATCGATGGAGATCATCAGATCTTGCATTCTTGTAGCGTGATTGTTACACACAATGTTTCTTTCGTTTTTAGCCATTGATATGTCCTTCTGTCGTCGCCCTCCTATGTGTCTTCTTTTTTCAATATTGTGTTCATTACTAATGAAAGTCCTATGTTTCAGGGAGTCGATGGAGCATTAGTCCAAGAAGAAGGGGGAGCATGCAGTTACGGGTCGGCGCAACAGCTTGCAGAAGTGTGCACCGCAGTTACATCGTCCCTTGATGTTCTTATGCATTTCGAGGTATGGATACTGACAGTTCGATCAAGCGAGATCATATGACGTGATTACATCCGCTATACTTCCTTCTTTATTAACGCAAGTACTATGTTTCAGGGAGATGACGGAGCTTCTTCTACAAGAACATCACCCCTAGTAGTTGATGCAGATTTCTGGGTGGTGACACTTCCAACGATCGAGCAAATCGAATCATATTTAGATATCCATTATTTATTTTAGACAACTGATCATTTGTGCAGGTCTATTTAGATGAGCCGTTGACGCCTGCACAAAGTGTATGTTCTTTTTAACAAAATAGAAAACCATACTAATGCAATTACTGTGTTTCAGGGAGTTACTGAAGCATCATCTTCAATAATATCATCAATGGAAGTCTATGAGGAGCCCGAGGTATGGATCTTGACAGTTCCATCTAACTAGATCAACAATGCGTGAATAATTGTCGTTTGAATGTTCTACACAAAGCGTTCATTCATGTTTTGCTATTGAGATGTACGTGGGTATTGGTCCCCAAGTACATTTTGTGTTTTCGATATTATTATACATACTAATGAAAGTTCTATGCTTCAGGGAGTCGATGGAGCGTCAGTGCGTGATGGATGTGCTTATCAGGAAAACATAGTCGTTGCAGCGCAAGAGGAAGTGGAGACATGCACACACGAGTCGGAGCAACAGCGTCCTGATGTTGAAGTTCGAGGCAAGAAAGTTTCAAAGAAAAGAAAGCAAAAGAAGGTTAGTGTCCTGGTCACTATATTATGTTGTTTTTCACTGTTAATAGTTCAATACTGTAAATTGTGTTTAAACTGAACATCCCTTTTCCAATCTGTCCTCTAGTTGCGAGTGGGTGTACGAACTAGATCTACACAGACAGTGAAGCGAACGAGAGATGTTGCTTGTCAAACCTTTTGGCAGGGACTTGAGACTGGAGATGCATCGTGCCAATGGGAAGAATATGAAGTGATTGACAACGGAGCTATACCACCACCAGCCATTGATAGTGAATGTCCTCCTGGTAGTTCGGATGCAGTCGGAGATCAATTCACAGAATCCACACCCGCAAAAACTAAGACCGCGAGAAAGTTGAAGAAATTGTTTTATTCACCCATCTCCGGAGAAGGAACAGATGTTGCAATGGAAGAGAATGAAGTGGACGACAATGAAACACCATCAATATCACTGAACATAGCGGAAGACAATATCAGAGATTCTACCTTTCATGTGAGTGACATGTCCTCAACGTTACAGGCCGAACCAGCTGGGATGCAGAGTGACAGTATAAGGAAAGAGGCCAAATTCATTGTATTCGATAGTTGTTTGATTGATATTATTATTCGGATGAAATGTGGGCATTCGGTTGGTGGGGAAGTATGTGGGGAGCCATTCATTAATGTGACTCGTGCAATTCGAGGCACTAACCTTAAAATACATGCCACCTGTACAAAATATCATCCTTTCTCATGGTCTGCACAACCTATGCTGGGACAACTGCCAGCAGGCAATCTACTTTGTGCAGCGGCTGCACTTTTTAGTGGTTCAAGTTTTAAAAAATTAGAGTCTTTCTTTCAGTTTGTGGGAATCCATTTCATTGCGAAAACTCAGTTCTACAAATACCAAACCGATTATCTATTTCCAGCCATTAGCGAAGCTTGGAGAATGGAAAAAATGTCTATTGATAGTACATTCGCGGGCAAACGGTTCAAGCTAGCCGGTGATGGACAGTGCGACAGCCCAGGATTTTCAGCCAAGTACTGCACCTACCACTTTCAGGACATGGAAAGTAAGAAAATTGTGAGTTCGGTGGTCGTGCAGGTGTCACAAAGTACATCCTCAGTGGCCATGGAGAAAGTTGGCTTTGTAGCATCATTGCAAGAACTACAATCGCGGGGAATGGTGATCGACCTGATAGCCACGGACAGACACGTTTCAATTGCCAAGACAATGAGAGAACAGTACAAAAATATAAATCACCAATTTGACGTTTGGCATCTTGCAAAAACAATCAATAAAAAATTGTCGGCTGCAGGTAAAAAAAAAGAATTGCAAGGTATTTCACAGTGGTCCAAGTCAATCAGCAACCATCTTTGGTGGAGCTCAAAAACATGTGGAGGGTCGTTGGAAATTCTACTGGAAAAATGGCGGTCAGTAATGCCACACTGTACAAACGTTCACCGATGGTAACACGAACCAACATTTCCACAATTGTGAACATGGCCATTTGTCCACAGAGGAGGCACGGAAGAAGAAGTGGTTGATTCCTTCATCACCCACTCACAAAGCCATTGAAAAGATTGTATTTGATAAAACTATAACAAAAGCTTTGAGGGGACTCACGGAATTCTGCCACACAGGAGATTTGGAGGTGTTCCACAATATGTGCCTAAAGTACAGGCCAAAACGATTGCATTTTGGCATGGAGGGCATGATAAATCGGACTCTTTTAGCGGTCTTGGCACATAACCATAATGTTGGCCGTCAACAAAGTAGGACGACCGGAACTTTAGGGACGCTTCGCTACAATAAGGCCTTCACCAAAAGAAGTAAACAATGGGTGATCAAACCAGTGTTTGAGGATATGCAATATGAGTTTATTGAGAAACTTATTGTTGACGTCCTAGATAGGCACATAAATGGAGTTGTGAACGAACCTGTGCAGGGGACAACTGCATTGCCACCCAACATTGCCTCTGTTCCATGTCCACCTAAAGAAGAACTCATTGAGAAATACACATCACGGTTTAAATGATTGTAATTTGATTGTCTGTTCTCTCGAGACTCCTCATGTCGCAGGCCCATTGAATATGTGTATCTATACAACTTTGTTCATTTGCGCATTAAATTAAACCAAACAGTAATATAAATCATTTTTCAAAAAATATAGAATGTCTCCGTATTTATGGTTCTGTGGGGCTGCAAAGCACGCAGACAAAATGCAAAGATGGAGTGTAAATTTCAAGTCCTGTGAGATGGCCTTACACCAAATGTAGCTAACTAGGAATGTGTGCTCGTTCAAAGTGAAGGTCAGCTGCTTTGATTTTTTCTCGGGTGCCAGAATGGCCCATGACTCAGTATAAGGTTCTATTGTTATTTGACCTTGACAGGCCGGGACCACGTAAGAAACGATAATGAATATAATTTCAGAAACGAAAGCCATTTCATGTTCGTTCATTAGAAGAAATAACGTCGGCATAGAAGGAGTGGTATTTTGGGGCTGCCCTACGCACAGACACAATGGAAAATGCTAATATAATGTAAGTAACTCTTTAGATGAGTTTATACCGCAATTTAATTGCTATACAGTAGCTTTAAAGACGGGTTAAGTTGTACTTGTTCGTTCTATGTGGCATATTGTTTTGTACCGCGCACTATCTTGGGGAGAACCGTCTCCTTTTACGGAAGCACCTAAAAACCTTCCTCTTTGCTTCTGCTTTCTCTCTCCCTCTCCCCTGCTACAACTGGTCCACTGTCTGCGATCTCGGTCCTGGGCCCTTCCACTCTCCACCTGCACTCCCTGTCAACCCCTGCACTGGGGGACTGTCTCAGTATCCAACAGCCCCCCCTTGACGTTTAAAACCCAGTTGCACTGTCCTAGCTATGAAATAATTTCCCGACCGAATATATAAAATGAATAATTTTAATAAAGATCTGATGGTGAGACTAATTTCATTTTTTATGTTTTTCAAACAGGTACTTCATCCATTATTGTCTGTGTCACGAGTACCAGACACCGGCGGATGGGTTTTTCAACCGCCAGTTGCTTCACCGCGTGAACAACGTTAGCACCCTGACCATTTTGTGGGACGATCGCCAAGTACAAGTATGCCCTTACGCGGTACTAACTGCTAGATGCAACATACAGACCGCTGTGGTGGCCTAGTGCCTCGTTCTTGGAACAGCCATGCGATTATCAGTGCGCCCGAAGAGCTTATTTTATCGTAAACCAACACGTTGTGTACTGCACACGAACATCGCTTGCCTCAAGACGAACTATTTTGGATCGAGAGCAAATAAAAATGCAAATCGCTGAATATTCTCTAAAAATTTGATGTCCAATAAATGTACTTTGCCAAATGTACAATCTTGCAGTTTGCTTTTAAACCACAGTTTCATATTCCGAATTGTGGCGCTGTATTGTGAGATGATCTAAGACCCTGTGTACAGCAAAGGAACATCGCGTGCCTCAAAACAAACTTTTTCGAACGTGAGCAAATAAAAATGAAAATCGCTGAATATTCTCTAAACATTTGATGTCAAATAAATGTACTTTACCAAATTTACAATCTTGCGGTTTGATTTAAAAGTACAGTTTCATATTGCGAATTGTGGCGCGCTGTGTTGTGAGCTGATCTGTGTTGATTTCCGGGTTCTGTGTGGAGTCGCGTAGAAGACGCATGGGCGCGTTTGCCTACGCAGCACAGTCACGTCACGGATAGAGGCGGGGAATATGAATGTTTTGATAAAGTCTGTTTCAGGGGCGGGGGATTTGATTTAGTGCCGCAAAAGCAGGTGAGCCAGGTCGATGGGGGGAAATGATAGGATTATCAGAAAATGGCGGCTGATTTCGAGTGCGTTAATGGACGAAAAGTCGGGTACGGTCCATAGGAAAGTTTTCTACGATCTACCGATTTATGCTTAAAAACACATGGCCGAACCGTAGGGACAATAAAAAAAAAGTCCCGGAACTCTCCTTTAATGACCAGTTAATGCTACTACGGCTCTGCCTGGCAAGTGCCTTTGCCATGTCTACACAAAAGCCCAAACTGTTGCCATTGCCAATGTTTGTTTTACATCTCTCTGATGGTGCATTGCAGCAGCTAAGGCATTTCAGAAATACAAATCTGTCATTGTTTAGTGGCAAAGATACCCTTGAGTATGGCATCTTACTATGTGCTTAAAACGACATTTGGATAGAAAGAAGGGGATGTTTGACGCAATGGGTTTGGAGGGGGGTTACTAGTGAGTAGGGTTTGTGATGGTGTCAAGTTCATAATCACCCTGGAAAGATAATTTTGTTTTCTTTCTTGTGCGGGTATTCAGGAATAATATATCCAGCAGAGAATACAACACCTAGCATTAAATATTAAAGAATTACCTTTTGGGAATATAAACTCATTGAGCCCTAAATAGGGTTCCACAAATGTTTAAAAACAATGTAGGACAACATTTTCAGAATGCAATGCAATGAATCAGAATTTCTGGATTTTCGGCTAAATTACCATAAAACATTTGTCAGGTTTTTCCCACTGAATACAATATTTTGTAATGCAAAAAAACTGCTTACATTGTTTATTTCAGTAAAAAAAACAAACAAAAAAAAACACGAAACTGCTCCATTGTTTAATGTTTACAGTGCAATGGACCTGGTTTAAAATGATTTAGGAAATGTGTTGTAAATATGGTTTTATAGTATTGTTAAACTACACTTAATATGTCTATGTTTTTATTCTAACAGTATGCATTTGAACAGTCTTAATATTTTTCAATGAAATTCAGAGTAGCCAAAAGTATGAATACAATTCAATTCAGCAGTGTGTCTGCGTGGTGCTACTCAGTAATGGAAGGGCACCTGTTTAACAATACGCCTTTTCCAGCCCCCATGGCTCTTGGAGCTCTCTATGTTCTTGATTCCACTGCTTTCTTTCACTGTGAAGGAGAACGTTTCAACACAGCCTCTCTGCAGGTCATGTCTGACCTTCACATTAACAACTTCAATGTCTCCTGTCAGCACTCACGTTGGCTACCAGCCGACAGGGGTGCGGGGCACACAGGGACTCTGCACTCTATATATAAATGAGGAGGCCCACACATTAAGGACTGACTTCAACTCTGTTTATTTCAACTCTGAGGACTTTTTGTGTCCTTAAAGTCATTTCCCTTTCCACCCTCCCAGCCTAGCTCTGCCTCTAACATGACGAGGCCAAACGCCCAATGTCCTCATGTATACACTAGAAAACGCCCAATGTGACACCTCCCCACTTCTTAAACCAACAGTTACAACATAACCCATTTCTTCGATTAGTCTTAGGTTTTATCCTGTCCCTGACCGGCTGCCCCTCTAGCTGCAGGGCAGGGCTTCTTCTCAGTGAGACATGTTTTGCCACTTCCCACTCACCCTCGACGCTTCACCATCTCCATGATGAGAGTCCCACAGTCTTTCCCGAGCCTTTGCAAGTGCACCCCACACTGCGTCCTCCCTCCCACATTAACGGAAGTGAGAGACGTTTTGTGTGACTGACCTGCCCTCCTTACCCTCTGCCGTGATCATGGTGCCCTTTGCATCCCGTAAGGACATCCAGGGCAAACATGGGGTCTTCCTTCTGGCTTTGTGCCTTCCTTAACACAACCAGGCCCCTTATGGCCAACAAGTCTTCTCACACATCCCTTTTGGCATCTGCCACTGCTTTCATCTTCAGTTTCTCCATAGCATCCTTTTCGCGCATCCGCTGGTCGGAGAACATCAGCGTACTTGACTCTGCACCCTGCGGTATGCAGATCCTGATCCTTCTGCTGAACACAAGGTCCACCAAGCACACACCTGAAGTGTTGTGGGTTGTATGGTGGTAGTCTCTCAGTTGCTGGTACAAAGCTTGCTGAAATGGCTTGCCAGTCACAAATTCGCAAAATGCATGCTCGTAAAAGGTGGGCCATTGTCCTACTTAATGGTCTTTGGGGTTGCCATATGCTGTGAGGATGCGATCCAACACCAGTGGAACTGCCTTGGCTGCCATGGATGGTATAATTTGCACTTTAGGAAACCTTGAGTATTCATCCATGGCCACCAGGACACATGAACTATCCCGCATGGCGCAGAAGAAATCGATTGCCAGCTCTTCCCAGACTCCTTTGAGCAGCGGAGATATCTGTTGGGAGGACGCGGTCAGAAGGCAGGGGGCACAACACAGCAGATGGGACAGCTCTTCAGCTATTCTTCGACTTTGTTGTCCAGACCCGGGAACCAAATCTTCTGCTGGAGTAGTTTCTTAGTGGATACCACTCTGCAATGTCCTTTGTGTGCCAAATCGATGACCTACTGCCAAAAAGACGTGGGGAGTATGATCTTGCAGTCTTTTATTATGATGTGGTCCTATGTGACCTTAAGCTCATCCTTCACAAGGGTCCAGCTTCTAACATCATCTTGATAGGCACGGTTGAGGTGCTTTGCCATGCCCCTTGGGTGTTTCATCTTACCCCGGGAAATGCAGCACGCAGTGATGTCGAGTGCCGGGTCTGCTGCTGACTCTTGTTATAGTGTGTGCCACACCACCTGGTATAGCTTCATCTGATGGATGACGCAGTGAAAGTAGGCATCTGAAATTGAGTGCTCTCGGAGAGCTGACCCCGTGGGGTGGCGAGAGAGATAGTCCAATGGAGTCTTGTCTTTACCCGGCCTGGGGCATATCGTTAATTTGTAATCCTGAAGGCGTAGCCCTCACCTCTCTATTCTCTGAGGCATCTGGGCCTCAGGGTTGCCATAGATGGTGAGCAGTGCCTGGCGATGTGTGACAATCGTGAATTCCTTCCTGTACAGGAAGAGGTAGAAGTACTTGCATGCCCAGACCACTGCCAGGCTTTCTTTCTCCACTTGTGAGTATTTCTTCTCAGTGCTCGATAGACTGCGGCTCACATAAGGCACAAACTGTTGGGGTCCTTCTGTCACACTGTGCCAGAACGTTGCCCAGGTCCACCGGACTGGCGTCCACCATCAATTCCGTCTCATTGGAAGAGGTGTCAGCCATGTCTGTGGTGGATGCAATGCTGGGTCTAATTGCCTCAAAACCTGCCTGGCACTCAGATGTCCACAGGAATTCTTGATTGTCTCTCGTGAGCTCCTGGAGGGGGGCGCGCACGGTGGTGGCTTTTTCCAGATATTGCAAACAATAGCTGGCTAACTGGATGAACGACCTCAGGTCGGATACATTGGTCGGTGAGGGGCTTCATTTAGTGCTGCAACTTTATCAGGATCTGGGCGCATACCCTGTTATGAAAATATGTGACCAAAGAATTTCAATGTCCACTTCCGGAACTTGTCCTTATTCAGCGCCACTCGGGCTGCCTCGAGTGCCAGACAGAAACGATACAGTGTGTTATAGTGTTTACTGATTGACTTGACAATTACTAGAATGTCATCACTGTAATCAAGACAGTTAGGTATGTGTCTGATGACTTGATGTATTTCCTCCTGGAATACCTCTTCTGAAGTTGACATCACAAAGTTGAGTCTCTTGTATCAATATAGCCGCATGTGAGTCATAAAGTTGGTGATATATGGTGAGAGTTCCAGCTGGTGGTAACCTTAATTGTGATCTAATTTGGAAAATCTCGACCCCGTTGAGGAGGTGGATCATATCAGCAATCGTAGGGGCTTGATGCCACTTCCATTCACCTGCCCCGTTTGCCCGGTGCATGTTTACACAGAGTTTGATGGACCCCGCCGCCAAGTTTTTGGGGCCGCCACTATTTGGGAGACCCACGGAGTGGGCCCAACCGCTGGTTCGATGATGTTAAGGTCTAACAGCCACCGAATGTCATCCTCCACTAGCTACTGGATATTATTTGGAATCCCTCAGGAATGCTGGGAGACGGGTTTAACGGAAGGGTCAATGTGTAGCCGCACTTTGCAGTTTCAGAGATTGCCCAGACCTTTAAAGAGGTTGGGGAATATCTGTATTACATCGCCCTCTGAGGCTAGGTATTCGTGGGCCATAAGGTTGTATAGTATATGCACAAGTCCCATGTCGACTGCCATCTTGAAGCTGAGTGTGCACCCTATATTGGCTTCAGTAGATAGTATGTGCATCTGTATGCAGGCCCATAAGGGTATAGTTCTGCAGACAACGGTTCACACTTTTGGTGGGTGGGGATGCTGGCTGTAAGCTTCTTTGCTCAACACGTTCACCATTGCACCAGTGTCAATCAGAAACTCTATCGGGGTGTTGTTTATTTGCAAAACAAGTATAGGGATGTGCTCTTTTGTGACTTTGTTGCCCAGTGCCAACACATATCCCCTTTTTCCGTTGGTCATTCAGAGAGGAAGAGGAGTCCCTTCCCAAGTGGGATCTCATTTCTTCATATTGTACTTTCCATCATGTCCGTTAGGGCCCCCTTCTTTCTGGACATTTTTAAGGCATCCTCTACTGATACTTGTCACCTTCCCCTTCAGCTGGATGATATTTCCTCTACTTGTGGCTTGGCTTCCAGTCATCAGAGTGATATTTCGGGTGTGTTCTCCTGCTTTTCGGAGATGCACCTAGAGGTGGCACGACAGGGGCACTGCAGCACATAGCTTGGAAGTGATCACCCCACAACCCCACAAGCCCACAAGCTGCACACTTCTATCCAGGTGCCTTCATGGGGGAATTCATATCCAGACAGGGAGCATGTTTTGTTGGTGCCCTTGGCACCCTCCGGCAGTGTCAGTGTCAGTTTCTTGATGGATTCTTGCTCTTTGGATGCAGGGGACAGTTTTAGCATGCCCGCCCATGTTGACTACCTGTAGAGAAATGGCTGAATCTGTCTGGGCCATGGCCAAGATCTCATCTAGGGCTCTTTGATTCTGCTGTAATTTCTTTATGAATTCCGGAGATTCTCACCCCGCTATAATTGAGAATGTAATGCCTCTTTATTAGAATAGTGGTGGAATGTGCAGTGTTTAATACGGATGCGGAGGGGCATAACACAATTGTCCAGTGTCTCATCTCTCTCCTGCAAGGTGGTATGGAATATGAGCCTCTCATAGTCAACATTAGTGTGTGGGGCAAAGTATGTAGCAAATGCTTCCTGTATTTCCCTGAATATGGCCTTTTCCTATGGCCAGAGTGAGCATGTTTTTCTTTCGATCATCATCCATAAGGCCATGGCTCCAATATAGACTTTAAAATCCTTGGCCCAGCTAATCCACTGTGGGCCCAAGTTACTTGCATCAGTGAGCTCAAAAGCAGAAGGCATATGCCAGGGTATATACTCCCCCTGCACCATTGGGAATAATATGTCTGAAGGACACACTTGCACTGTTGCTGGCACATCTTTGTCCGACATGGTGCAAAGTCTGCTGGTCTGGAGTCTCTGAGACTGAGTTCACTCCCCCCGGGTTGGGGTCTCTTGGGTTGGCAAGGTACTAGCAGCAGCAGTGATGACTCGTCTTCCCCCCTTCATGTGTTTTGTCCCCTGGGAGTAACACAAGTCCTAACTCACTGCACTGGGTGAGCTTGCTTGAGGTGTGCACCATCTGTGGGCAGGATGTGGGGTTCTTCGCAACTGAGGGTGTACCTGATTGTGTTGTGTGCGGTTGCTGTACCGTCCTCGAGGTGCCAGGGCCATAGCAGGATGTCAGAGCTCCCAGGAAGGTGCTTTGTGAGCAGGGTATGCCCCTGACTCCACCCGGGACATGGGCTCTCAGCACCGCGCTGAGCTAGCCAGCCCCCGTTAGACGTCGGTAGGTCTCTGGTGCAGCACTTCACCTGTGCCCAAGCTTCACTCTCCGTGCTATGTGCTCCAGCACGTGCTGTGCCCAGTGGGGCTGGGGCGATGAGCAGGATTGCCAACTGACTTCCTGCAGAGTCACACATGCCCCCCCAGCGCTCTGGCACTGCTGCTACCGGTGTGTCAAATGAGAAATTATATTGTGCTTCCATTTGCAATAAATATATGTATATTGGCCTACGCCAAGCTGCTTATAAGTCGCTTGCGAAGAAATCCGTGTTGCAAGGTCCTGACCTTAAAATTAATGTAAGCCGCCATTTTAGGTCAATCAGCCATTTTAGGTTTGCATTGTAAAGTCACCCTGTGAGTTAAAATGGTGCACAATGTCATTCTGGAATACAACCTGGCCGTTTTGACCTCTCTATGTAGCTAATATATAACTTGCCTGCAGGCCACTTGTTGAGGTCGTGAACTGAGACCTTGTCCTTCGTTGACCTGTGTGTAAAGGATTACTCGTGCAATCAAACTAATCCACGAGCATATGTTAAGAACAATGTATTCAAATACTGAACCTAGAACACTTGTTTAACTACATTGTATTAATGTTTGAGAAGACCTGCATGGGAAATCCCGGAATACACAGTTGCCGTATAGGTTTATTGATATATGTATTAAAAGCAAACCAGTTACATGTGGATGTGCGAAACTCGGCATGAACACTAGATTGGTGATGTATTTACGGAATATTAACCCGAAGTAAGGGCTGGACATCATGCTCACGAAGAGTATAAAAGAGCAATGCATTCTAATGTACAGCGTCTCTCACTGAACACACTGAACCACGCTGGAGTTCGCTGTGTTGCACTGAGGGCCGATAGCTATCTGATTTTGCTCTGTTCTTCGTAACTGGATTCAGTACAAAATAAAGTACTTTGTATGTTCCTTTGTAACCCGTGTTCGGTGTATTTCCTTTTGGGGTACTCAGCCTCGATATTTTTTTTTTGTTTTCACAGGTGTGTCTATAACCAGGCCACTGCTGCTACCCACAGACATGAAACACTGCCTGCTCCTGGGGTGCTTTCGGTCCTTCTGCTCGTCACCAGTGTCAGCACTCACATTGGCTACCAGCCCAGAGGGGTCCGGGTAGCACAGGGGCTCTGCACGCTATACATAAATGAGAAGAACCACACAGTAAGGACTGGCTTCAACTCTGTTTATTTCAACTCTGAGGACTTCTCCGCCTCAACATCATTTCCCTTTCCACCCCCACCCACTCTAACCCTGCTTCTAAGATGATGAGGCCAAATACCCAACATGGCATTCTGACAGCTAAATATTTAAAAGAAGCGAGATAAACTTTTTTTCACAAATGGTTACAAAGAGGCGGAAATGTGTGTTCCTTTTAGATAGTCGCAGGCAGGCAGCGCGTTGTCACTACGTTTATTAAAACCAATTTTAGAGTTTATGTCACTGAACATTTCTTTATTCATTTAAATTAATCTTATGTTTTACTAAGCTTTGCTGACTTGGGATGGGGACATGAATTGTGTTTGGGTCTTCCTAAATGCGTGCACCCAATTGCACTGTGGGCCATGTATGCTCTAGTGAAGCTGGTATCAGGCCGGGCAACTCAAGACAAGCTGATGCAAATGAACACAGTTGTAAATAGTTCTGGACGCTGCTGTCAGTCTCTCAAAGTCTCTCCAATGTTATAAGATATTCAATGAAAAACGTTGTTAAATGAACGTTATGGTTAAGTTGCACTAATACAAACCTATGGAATTCAATGAAAAAATGTTGTTAAAGGGACGTTATGGTTACAAGTAAAACCGAAAAACCTCAAAAATTCACCAGTTATGGTAAGCTAATCAACCATAACGCTCGCCACCACTGTGCACTGCTAAGACTAACATCCAGGACACCCAGGAGATCAAAGATGACATCCCCCAACTGCATACTAGAAACTTGAATCTCAACCCTGACATCTGTAATGAAGACCTATTTTGAATACGAGAGAGAATGGAAAAGACGTATCTGGTTGAATCCCAGGAGTTGGAGACAAATCCAAGGACTCTCCAATAGCGGCTGAGAACCCAAGCTAGAAGATAAGGCAGAGAAGGTAGAGCCAGGTGAGGAGGCTGAGAATCCTGGGACCTTGGAGAGGTCTGAAGCGGCAGTGAAAACAGAGAGACCAAGGGGTCACAGACTGTGAGTAAAGCCTGGAAGAGCCTTCCCAGCAGAAGCTCCTTTATCTTATACATGAGATTTGTGATGTACTCTGTGGATTAGGGTCTGTGAGCTCCTTTGTTTGCCATGTGTGCTGCAACTCTCACATGTTTGTAGCCTCACTGAAAGGATATTCACTCAACTATGATTGTGTCATTCTGCCCCCCACCCTCCACATTCACCCGCAGGAGTGGAAAATGTTGCTCCAGCAAGTTCATATCCACAGTAGCTTCAATTGTAATGTGTCCAGCTCCCTAGTGCTAAAAGGAATTAGGCAATTGAAGCAGTGCATGCCTGAATGCTTCATCACTTTGTCCTGTGGATTGGTCCCAATGCATGTGCTGCCACTGGCATGCTGCCTTAAACTGCATGTTAGGGTGGTGATGGCAAATGAGCTTCCAGCTGCCCACAGTCGCTGGTTTTCGACGATGCAGGTTTAACAGGTGTTGTGGGATCCCAGCTGCTTGGCACATTGTGTCCAAGGATGATGATGTGCTGCGACATGGACACACAATGTACTTGTACCCACATAGTCACCACCAATGAAGGGGCTATTGTGGCTTCCAGATCACATGTGGGATCAGTGTTTGTTAGCTGGTGACTCAGTTACCTACTAAATCTCTTGATGCCACCAGTCAATGTGGTTGCGTGTGGCTATCATCCCTAGGAGGTGTCCCTTGATTCTCTACCATGCCTGACCATCTTATGGCAGCCCCCAAATTGGAGGCAGTCTCAAACTCATCACCATGTACAGTCCTCTGCTGTGACAGGTTAAAGTACAACCACACCCAACACCATGAGGACTGTGTCAAGGAGGGGTGGAGTCATTACTCCATTTGCATTCCTGTGCCTGACTTTCCTCCTCTTGATGGAAGGCACAGGCTAAGTCACCTTTTGCATCACCTCCTCAACCCTCTCCTCAGGTAGGTCCACACTTTTTGGGGCACCACCAGAGCCTTCCCCTGAGGCTCACTGCCAATGTGGTCTCCCTTAACAATAATGTTCCCCTCCTAATCACCGTTGCCCATCTGGGCAAATGCAGCCTCCTTCTCTGCAGTATAAAGGGAGTTCTGGGGGACTCTCTACCAGCACTAACTCATCCCATTGACCTGTTCTTGGGTAGATGGCCCCTGGGAGAGTCTCAACCAAGTCTTTAGCTCAATGTCCTTTTCACAGAGAAGAAATATTCCTGCATATCAGTCTTTGTCCTGCCCAGGGGCAGTCCAGCACCGAAATGCTAGGCAATTCTCCTCTGAACAAGAGTACCAACAGCAACCCCATACCTGTGTTTCAGCCTTGTTGGGCATCATCAGTGAGGTGGAGCTGTGCCTCTCTGAGAACAGTGAGCAAGGGGTCCATGTCTGGATTCCCCTGGTAATTTAGGGTGAGGCCCAAAGTTATTTAATATGCAAAACAAAGGGGGTTCTGGGAGTCTCTCTACCAGCACAAACATAGCCCATTGACCTGTTTTGGGTGTATGGCCATGGGAGAGTCTCAACCAAGTCTTTATCTCACTGTCCCTTTCACAGAGAAGAAATATCCCTGCATATCAGTCTTTGTCCTGCCCATGGGCAGTTCAGCACCGAAATGCTAGGCAATTCTCCTCTGAACAAGAGTACCAACAGCAACCCCATGCACGTGTTTCAGCCTTGTTGGGCATCATCAGTGAGGTAGAGCTGTGCCTCTCTGAGAACAGTGAGCAAAGGGTCCACGTCTGGATTCCCCTGGTAACTTAGGGTGAGCCCCAAAGTTATTTAATGAACAAAACAACGGGGGTTCTGGGAGTCTCTCTACCAGCACGAACACAGCCCATTGGCCTGTTCTTGGGTGGATGGCCCCTGGGAGAGTCTCAACCAAGTCTTTAGCTCACTGTCCCTTTCACAGAGAAGAAATATCCCTGCATATCAGTTTTTGTCCTGCCCAGGGGCAGTCCAGCACTGAAATGCTAGGCAATTCTCCTCTGAACAAGAGTACCAACAGCAACCCCATGCACGTGTTTCAGCCTTGTTGGGCATCATCAGTGAGGTAGAGCTGTGCCTCTCTAAGAACAATGAGCAAGGGGTCTACATCTGCATTCCCCTGGTAATGTTGTATTTGTATTTATTAAGTTTATATAGCGCTTTACTCCAAAACGCTGCATATTTTAACAACAGTATACATATAACAATAACAAGTTAACAGTAACAGTAGAAGAAAATTACAATTTTGAATCAGACAACAAAACAGTATGTAGAGCAATTAGACAGAAGAGAATAGGGAGAGTAGTGCAGTAGATCTGGGAGGAAGAGGGAGGGATAGGTAGGAGGAGGGGGAGGAGAAACAGAAGGGATAAATGGGTGAGAAAGGGGAGGAGGGGGAAGTGGAGGGAGGTGATCATGGGGAAAGAGGGGGAGGATGGGGGAGGGAAAGCGAGAAGGGGGGAGGGGTTTCAAGGTGGGGAATGGAGAAGGAGAGATTTAAGGGATGTGCGGAATGAGGAAAAAGAAGGAATAGAGCGGATTGAGAGAGGTAGGGAGTTCCAGTGCAGGGGGGCTAGGAGTTGGAAGGAGCGGAAACGGGTGAAGGCACAAGGGGATGGAGGAACAGTGAGAAGGAAGTGGTCCGCTGAGCAAAGGGAGCGAGAGGGAGTGTAGAAAGTGAGAAGGGAAGAGAGATAAGGAGGAGCTAGACCATGGAGAGATTTGAAGACTAAGCAGAGAAAATGAAATTTAAGTTGGGAGTGAAAGGGAAGCCTGCCAAGGGAAGAAAGGGAAGCATAGATGGAGTCACGGGAGGTGAGGCGACAGAGGGTACCCCTGGCAGAATGGTAGATGAGGGGGCGAGATGAGAAGTAGGTAGACCAAAGAGTAAGGATGAGCAGTAAAAGAGGCGATTGAAGATAAGGGAGGAGATTAAAAGTTTAGTAGCATGGAAAGTAAGAGAGGGGCGGACTTTGCTAATATTAAAGAGGTGGTAGCGACAGACACGAGAGGTGAGAGAGATATGATGGGAAAACGTGAGAGAGGAGTCAAAGTGAATGCCTAAGTTGCGAGCGTGGGCGGAGAAAGGAAGATTGGAAGGAGGAAAATGAATGAAAGGGGGAGGAGAGGGAGAGGGAAGGGAGTTGGAGGGGAAGAAAAGTGCTTCAGTTTTATCAGTGTTAAGAGAAAGAAAACGAGAAGACATCCAGTTTTTAATGGCAGTAAAACAGGAAGAGAGTTTAAGGTGGAAGTCGGGAGAAAAGGAAGAGAAGGATAGAAAGAGCTGTTTATCGTCAGCATAGAAATGGTGAGAGATGCCAAATGAGGAGATAACAGGGGCAAGGCGGGAGGTGTAGAGTGAGAATAGGAAAGGGCCAAGCACCGAGTCTTGGGGTACTCCGTATTCCAGAGGCTGGGTAGGAGAGGTGCGGCCTCTCCTGGCCAGATATTTAGGGATATTTAGGATATTTAGTTAATTTTTTATTTATTTTGTTAATATTGTATTATTTTTTATAATTTTATATTTAGATAATATAGGATATTTAGGCAAATATCCCTAAGGGTTATTTCTTCTCTGTGAAAGGGACAGTGAGCTAAAGACTTGGTTGAGACTCTCCCAGGGGCCATACACCCAATAACAGGTCAATGGACTGTGTTCGTGCTGGTAGAGAGACTCCCAGACCCCTTTTTGTTTTCCTTCTCTGCAGTGGCCACCAGCCGGACAGGGAACACCATACATTACGCCTCAAAGGTGCTTGCAGCAACTAGCCCCTCCTACCACATTAGAAGCATGCCTGTGTACTCTTCCTGCATCACTTACATGCCCTCCTGTTTCACAGCAGAACCCAGTGTCTGTGGTGCCCTCCATCAAATGCATTTCGTTTCCTGACACTGCAGCAGCCTGTAACTGAGGTCTACCTTGCCTGCATCTGTTCTCAAGGGGGCCCTGTTCCAATGGCCCTGCCACTTTTCTTCCACTTCTACTTCTTCTTCTCCTGAGGGCTCCCTCGCTGGCTTTGAAGACTGGTGATACTGTGTGGCCTGTACCGGTAAACCGTTGCCATCACACAGCATGAGGTCCCCATCTTCTTCGTTTATGGTGGGAGACTCCTCCACCTGTGAGTAGTCATGTAGCTCTTCCTCTTTTCCTCTCAGCTCCTTTACTAACAAGTGCCACAAGCATGCCAATCCCCTCTCGAAAGAACCAGAAAGGAACATGAACAGCGCAAAACAACAGTTCAGTGCACTGCAGATAGAGTGGCAAACCAGCTCAGCAATCATGTGCGGAATGAACAGCAACAACGCATATGCAGAGGGAAACATGTTTTCTGATTTCTTTCAGTTTTTGAAGGCAAGGATGAAGGAAGGAAACCAAAACGTTTGTGTGGCTTTTATAGTTTTAGCAGACTACTGGACAAATCCTAAGCAGACAAAAGGGCACACAAACAGGCAATGAAATCTCTGAAAACAAAACAAAACTACACAAAAACAAACACCAACATCCAAAAGCTGCTCCTGATGTAAAGGTGACCGAAGAGGTCCTAACACCTGCAACTGTGAGCCTGTCTTATATTACACCTTTGCTCACAGCCTATCAAATCCCACAAACAAATAATAAGTGAGCTGAGCCTTTCTTAGAGCTTCAAACATCTTCTAGGAGTTTTGAGGGCACCAACTTATTTATTTACTTAATAGGTGTTTGAAAGGCATCAACTGTTAGCCGAGTTGTAACTTAGTGGCACCAGGAACATGGGGCCTGGGTTAGATCTTCATATGATTTGGAGACATTCTACTCAGTTAAGTGCTGGTCAGGAAGAACATAGAGACATGAAGGATGTACTAAGATGCTAAGTTCATGGGCTGAGTGTGCAAAACCAAGAAAGTGCCTACACAAAATGATGCTAAGTGTGGGAAGGAGTACATATATCATGATAGATCACATAACAGTTGCAGAGGAACCACAGAGTCATGGGGGAAGTGGAGAGTCAGTAGACTGGTTTCACAAACTCACCAAAACAGACCGGCATTCAACCTGAGGTCAGAGGCTGATGAAAGCATGAAACCGAAAAACCCACTCAGAGTTCAATCTAAGATTGGACTCTGCCAAACATCTATTGTACACTCACAAAATAGGACAAGTCATGCCAAAATGATTTCAGGGCCTGTCGGTCACATATTATGAACATCATCCAGGTTTGCCAATGGGTTGTTTAGTTGGAGATATTTTTCTTTCAAGCTTGTTTATTGACTTGTGCTTCTGTGTCTTTAGTATCACCTTTGCATGCTCGTCGACCTATTATTTGTAGCATCCTTCATACTCAGTCAGATTTGCAGTATTCAGGATGCGTTTTTGAGTTTGTAGGAGAAGGGTACAAGCGGGGTCATCAGGAGTTGGGTGGAGCGGTAAAAATGCAGCAGTAATGCTATTACTGCCACATTACTGCTCTGCCAGCTTTGTTCTGGAGCTAAAAACCTCCCCTTACTGCCCATTTGCATCGCTATTACTGCGGCTGCCCAGAATGTCCCATTGGGAACCCAATGGAATGGGGACTTAACACCCCCATCCTACGCAACTCGGAATCCAGCACTAATGGCGCCGGACCGAGCTGCGGTCACGTAAATTAGACTGCTGGTATCCCGCCGGAATTACCACCGGCATACCGAAAGACTTCCGATAGAGCCCAAAGAAGCTTGAGACTTAGTGTGGAGCAGAGTGCAAAGTGCAGTGCTATTGTTTTGGGGCAAGATGAATAGGTGATGTTAAAAGAGGTTTAAATCAGTGAAGCTCTTTTGGGATTTGGTTGTTTATTTATTGATTTATTTGAATTTAAATAGCACTTTCACCCAAGTGTTGTACATCAATTAACCAGAAATAACATAATATAAACAAACATACCACACAGAAAAAAGGTCTAGAAATGCATGACAAGATGAAAGAGAAGTATCAAAGTGGCTCCCCACTGTGTGCACTGCAAGGAACTCATGGTGGCAACAGTAAAGACAGACACACACGATCACAGTTCAATGGTGTTTCTTAAACTGTATAGGAAGCTTGGAAAAATGCCTAATCTAAACCTAAATCTAACATGGGGAGCTAGGTACAACCATCAAATAATAAGGCAGTCCTAGTGGCGTCTTGTCAAATAAAAGGGCCTATACTAAGAAAAACCTATTGCCAATTCTTACGCTAAATACAATAAGAGTGTGGGATAATGTTCACAAAAAAGAAAGAAGTGTACACAAATAGTAAGTCAGCTGTGGTAGCCAGGGTCGCCCTTCCCCACGTTTTGAGCATGGGACACAGTGGGATTCTAGAGAACAACACAGGCTCAAGCTTTACCAGCACGAGCCAACAGTTCACACTCAGCTATCAGGGCCTTTGGTGGTTAAGTCTCTTTTCTACAAAAGTCTCTTGCCTCTGAGGACCTGATGTATTCAAAATACTAAAATAAAGTTCCTTTCCACATATACGTTGGGTGATGACCTTAACCCCAGGACCCCATCTTTTGGGCTCAGATCCACAAAAAGGTTTTGGCAATATCAGGACCTTCGGTAGTTACGTTTCTTGCTTCTGAAGGTATGATGGGCTCAAAATAATAAACAACAGTTCTTTCCTGATTGTACTTGGGGTGATAATTCTTCACTCCTGGGTCCCCATCTTCTCTGCTAAAACCCCTCTCGAATCTCAGACTCCCTCTGTCGGGTTAACTCTGGCTTATATTCAAATGATTTCTCTGTTGTTGATCACATGTCGGTGGGGTGATGGCTTATCACCCTTGGATCCCCCTCTTCCAGTCTCAGACCCTTCTCGTATGTTTGGCTCCCTCCGTCAGGTTCACTAAGGCTATTTCCAATGGGGGATGGCTTTCACCCTTGGATACCCCTCTTCTGAGCTCAGATCCTTCTCTAATGTTATTCTTTCAAATCATTATCAGTTCTGACACTCACAAATCTTAGTGTCTTTTTAAACAGTTCACTGTGAACATCCCTCTGCCGGGTTCACTCTTGTCAACAAACTATTCATTGGGACTTAAGGCTTTGCCCCCTTTTCATCGTCATCCATCCGTCGGGTTCACTCTTGCCAACCTTTCCTAATCAAACAATTCCTCTAACAGTTCATATGATGTGGGATTCACTTCCCTTAGCTTTACAATCATCTGCTAATCAAAGACTATCGACTGTACAGAGGATTTTACTAGACCCCTGTATGACCACTTTGACCCCTTTCTCGTGCCTTTCCCATGGCCTTCGTGTAACGGTAGTTTCAACAATAGGGTAATCGCCTCATTTCCCAAGTGAGCACCCACATGGTGCCTGACTCCTCTGTAGTTGGATTTCCCCTCTGGTATGAACAGTTCTTTCTACTTTTGATATTAGTTGTTTGCTACTTTTGTTCAACACAGTTCGGTTTCTTATTGGCTCTCCCCTCGACTGACCGTCTGTGATGAACTGATTGTTTTTTTTTTGTCTCTGGAATCAAGGCCGGTACTATGGCGGTACGGTCTCTCCCTGGCTTGGTTATCAGCAGAGGAGGGCCCTGTGTACTGTTGACATCTGCTGCAACACAACGCTGGCTATTGTTTGTGGTCTTACAATTCCTTCCATGGAGGTTTCATGGGCCTGTCTCAGAAAGGGCAAGGGGGCTTTTCTCTGTGTCACCCTCTAGATTCACTCCTCTTGAACTGCCGTGCTGAGTTAGCTCTCTCATTGTGCGGTCTGCTTTGCTCGTATTGTGCTCTTGTGCTCCACCTTTTATCCCTGTAGGGAAAGGAAAGGGCCGTCAGGTGTTTGTGATTCTGGTCAATTGCCTGACTTTGCCTGACCTTTGGGTTGGGACATGTCAGGTAAACAGTTTTTGCATTAGTCCATTGTCTTCCATGGTGTAAGAAAGTGTTTGTGTCAGAAATGTGTTAGCGTTTTGTAGGGTTTATGAAATAGACAGGGGGTATTTATGGAACAGTAGTGTTTTGTCAATGTAAATCGGGAGTTTGGGAAATAATTACCAGATGGACATGAATAAGAATGAGCGGGAGTATTCAGGTAGGCAACAGCAAAACCGGGATTCTGAGAGAGGTTGTTTCCTACTGTAACAGGGTTTGGGCTCTTAATAACTTTACCAGAGGTGTAGTGGTGGGTAGATTCTGGTAAGGTAGACTCATTGAGCGGAAGGGAGATTGAGTTGGTACAGCCTATGAAAGCCTTAAGGAATTTGTTCTCCTTTTGTTCTTTCCCGGTATAATACTGTGTCTCGCCTGGCAGATTCCGTGACCCTGAGCTCCCCCATCCAGATGATCCTAGCTCGCTCCTCCACCCCCAGGGTTGGGATCTGAGATCGTCAGCCCTTCCCTGGGCACCTGGATAAGGGATTCTCGAAGTCTACTCGTGAGAATACCCTCATGTTTCTCACAGCACATGTGTGCGTGAATCATGACATCATTTATAACATGTCCATACCTGAGGCAGCTCATGTGCAGTCGCCAGCATGTCACCAAATATTGGCCCAATGAAAACTCCACCATCGTATACTATTCGCGACTTGACTGTAGGGTTGACGCCAGTCAGGTTCTCATCAAAAACCTGTTAAACAAAAATATGTTGACTTATTAATATCCTTAAACAGATCATCCAGATCTTAGAAATTGTTCACATTTTTTAAAACGTCCCACAGTATTTAAAAAGAAATTTTTACAAGTAAATAGATAAATATTCTGCATTTAACTCAACTGAATCCCATTTTAATGAGGCTTAAGGACCTATCAGAGATTATTTTGGTTTATATCATGCGCATCACCCACTGAATGGCAAGAAAACAGGGATCTAAGCCACCAAAAGAGGGGAAAAGAAAGCAAAGTAAGGAAGAAGGAGCCCAAGGGGGCTAAGGGTAATACAGAGTAATAAAGTAAGACATACAAACGAAGCTACTATTAGTGGAAGGTCAGTAGATGGGGTAGAAGATGAAGGTTTTCATTGCAGTCCTGAAATGCATAAGGTAACTGGTGGCATCATGATGAGGCGTAGGGAGTTTCAAAGGTGGGGGTTAAACACCTAGAAGTGCCTGCCTTCTATACTACTTTTTGGTAACTGTGGACTTATATGTTTGCCAATTGGGAGTGGTAATGAATACTCGCCATCGACCACAGCCACAGTGCCGTCATGCCACACAATATTTCACAATATATATATTTTCAATTCATAAATAGATTCAATATATAATTAACCTTCTGCATGACAACTTTGTTTTCTTCCAGTCAGCCGAATGCTACGAGCAGCCTGACACTTAAACTCTCTTTGTTGAAGAGCTAACCATAGGTCATGTGGTGCTGAATGTTTTGTTGTGAATTGTAATATCGTCTGGATGCGATAGTTATAACCACATGTCAACCGAGCCAGGTGGTGGTATTTCAATCTCGGGTCTAATTGCTTCAATTAATTCTACTCCAATTTAAATCAACACAAAACTGTGTATTTTTAAATGCAACTAAGGTATGCTATCAAACAGTTCCACAACCATCTAGGAAATGTATTAAAGATAGCAGTCAGGGTCTGGCAATACTATATATACACATATTAAATCACACTGTGATGAAATCCTATTCTGGCCTGAAATACAGTGTGGAGTAAGAATTTGATGTGCTTTGGTCAAAAGTGTACCACACGTCGGCTCTACGATATTTCAGCCACACAAAAAAGGGAAAGCGATTAGTACACCTGGTACTCCGCCTTCACCTCTATAATGCTAGCATGGGCAGAGGGAAGGCTACACTTTCCAGAGAAGTGAGACAGCAGTAGGAGCATCCAAAGTACAATAGTATGGTGAGTTTCAAAATAAAAGTACTGCCCAAGCAAGGTTCTATCAAAATATGCAATTTACTCATACATCAAAAATACAAAGACCCACTCCCTGCAGGGAAATACACATATAAGTCTTGATGTATATGAATATAGATATACAGGCTAAACACTCTGAGAATCATACTGCAGGGGAAAAAATAGGCAAACATTTGAAAAAAAACCACACAAAATAGAAACTTTAAATGTCTTGGATATTGTAGGAAAAGAAGAGGTAAAACCTCTCTCGTACCCAAGGTAAATGCATATCAGGGTGTGAAAGTACCGAGTGTGGAAAAGGAAAAATCACCTAATCAACTCGTTCGCTACCTTATTCTGAAAGGGAAAACATCACCACAGAGGTCTTCTTGGCACTTCCATGCGTAGCACCAGCAGAAGATTCCACCCAAGCATCGTTATGTGGTGAGAGGGTTGGAAAGGATCAGTCAGCGGGGCTAGCTTCAAGCAGGGCATCTCAACTGGTGCTCTGCAGAGGATTGTCAAGTGTAAGGCCGATCAGGTGAAGAAGGTGGCCAGGTGCATGACGGATGAGATGTCTTGATCAAAGGGTTGGGCATGCTCAATTTCACAAAACTAACTTGAATACATTATGAGAAACCAAGCACAGCAATCCCAGAACTAATGCCACACTGGGTGAGTATAAAGGGATACCTTGACATCTGGGCATTTATTCCGCACTTTCTTCAAATGAGAGTGGGATGGGTTACCTACAAGTGCAATGTCTTCACTCTGGGCTCCCAAATGTCTTGGTCAAGAAAGCTGCACATTGTTCCAGCAGTGACATTTCTGTCATTAAACATTAATGGAGGCAGGGTCTTTCTTTGTCCATGGATCAGCCATCTTCACACCAACTGAATGAGACCTTAAAATCTTAACAACTCCAACTGGTAATCAACAGACTGTAGGGGAGAAGAGGGGTACCACTCCATTTATACAGTATATCTAGCAGGGTTTTTGGGCTTCTAAGCCTCCAGCTAGGGCACAAAGAGGGTGCCTTGTTAGAGACATTTCCACCCTCTTTTGCTTCTGCAAAGTTCCCAGAAGCCGCAGTTGACAGTGGGGCCACCGAGGGCAGAGCAAATCATGCAGTGGGAAAGATGGTGGAAAGACTCGTTCCCATGTCAAAGCTTGCATGTAACATTAGCTTTTCGCATGTCCTGTTCCCTGGGAAACAAAGGTCCTCAGTCTGCAATTCTCTTCCCTTGCCTACTAACCCCTTTCTAGGCAAGTTGTAGAAAGGTGCTATAGGTTCTCCCAATCGGTTAGAAACCAGCCTCTCCACTTGTGAATGAGTTGTGAAGGTCTTATTTGTGTCTCAAAAAAATATTTCCTAGGTAGCACTAAAACTGTATCCTTCCCAGGGTGCTACTGTGATTGGGTGTGAGAATGCATTGGACCTGCCAGTGATATTACACAAAGGTCTTCAGTGGCTAGAATAGAAAGGATTTGTCAGGTGACCATGCCCTTTGCAGGCTGTTTAGATAATATCATACATTCCCTGAACCCAATCTTTGATCCGGGTTAGGGTCAATGGTGTCAATAGAAAACTGTACGAAATTACACATTGCTAAATGAATACCAGTGAACATATGGTGCTTTCAATGATCTAGAGGTCATCGTAGGTTTAACGACTAACACCATATGTGAAAAGTGTGTCTGTTCTGCAAAGCACACTTTCCTGCGCAAAGAACATCTGTACTTTGTTCACCAAAATCATACGAGACCAGGTGAGCACATCCTTACAAATGGAATTCTGTCACATTCAGAATACAATATGTTCTAGTGGGCACCACACCACCTAAACTATTTACAATATTAGCAATTTTGTAGACATTTTAGAAACCTAATTATGAAAAGAGTATTCAGAGCACACCAGTAACCATATTTTCTCTATGTGGAGTACAGAAAGTTGGGGAGGGGACCAGGAAGAAACCTTCTTGGTACTCAATGCATCCCATTGGTGTCAAGCAGTACATATAGTAATAATGAAGTTCAATTCCACTGCATGAAAACGTTTGGATTCATTCAATATTTTTAATAAAAACATCCATCTCCAGACACAGGAACCAGACAATCTTGTCCTGTCCAATGCATTTTGGATCAATTGAATCCTTCATCAGGGACTGTGCGTGAAAATATATACAGAAAGAATACAAGATAGATGAATGTTTAATTGTTTAATATTTCTCTGACCATCTAGTCCTCCATCTCATCTACTGTTGCCTCAAATGATCTTGCTCTCCATTCTGCCTCTACCATTTCTATTATTTAGCATACCTACACTACTTGCTTTCTATCTTCTTCTCCTGCTACCTTTTCTCCATCACTCCTACCCGCCTCTCCCGCAGCTATGTCTTCCTTTGCTCCCACTGTGACAAATTGGATTCTGCTCCACAGGAGTACAAGGATGAGTAGGGGTAAAATGGTCTACACAACCCTCAGACTTCTACAAACCAAAACACAAACCAATCATAAAGGTAAAACAGGGATAGTTGCTTCACCTTTTGTGGTAAGGTGGGCAAAGGGAAAGCTATACTCTCGAGCAGAGCGTGAAGGGGAACAAGTAGTGACCTAAACAAAACAGTATCATATTCCAAATTTAAGGGAATGTCCAATCAAGGTTCTACAAAAATATAAACACTTCAATAAAACACACCTTCTGCATGTGGAACAAATGGAGAATACTATACACAAACCTACTCTGAAGGAAGAACAGAAAGGATGCAACAGACTGGAGAAAGTAGCACTCTGAGCGTAGTTCAAGGGGTGGTAGGTAAGGTAATACCATAAAAAGCATATCTTGTAGAAAACAGGAGCGATTGTGACATAACCAGTATCTATAGTCCAAATGGGGGCAGTTCTCAGTCAACAGGTCCTGGATTCAGTTCTTGGTGGGCTGACAGAGCCACACCCGGAGGCAAATATAGAGATACCTGGTCAGGCTCAGTTCAGGCACATAGGATGGTGGAGGATCCAGCAGCAAGCCAGTGTTGAGTAGAGGTAAATGTGGGTGCAATTCGATAGAGGAGCGGCTCGCAAAGATGCAGGTCTGGGCGGTTCCAGGAATGCTTTGCAGTTGGCCACGCCGAGTCGGGCTTTAGTTGCCGGGAGGGGTCAATGAGTGACGCTCCAGTGGTTCGAGTCAGCAGCCGGTGGTCACTGAATGGGTGATCTTCGGTGCATCGATGTGCGATTAATGAGGCGGCAGTTCAAGGGCTAGGTGGGCCAAGCCATGGTTGTAACCCTCAGTTAGAGTTGGCGTGTGACTCTTCAAAGATTTGATTTAGGTCCTGGAGTGAGCAGTCACTTCGGCCCTACCAGGTGACAAGCTTTAGCTGAGACACAGTATAGTATTGAGCTGCTTGAATGTGCAAGCAATGTTTGATGTGGTGGAGGAGCAAAGCAATCAGCAGCAGTGACTTCCATCTTGTTCCAGGTGTGGTGAACATGGAGCGACCAGTTTGGTGCAGTGAACAGGGAGCTTCAGCTTGTTTGGTCCTCCGGTCACTGTGAGGCCCACTCAAGTACGGCAATAATTGGATCGTTCCTTTCGGGGTCTGATCTCCCAGCTCAGGACAATCTGTTGCAGAGTGGTAGGTCCTGATCCACAACAGAGTTTACTCCTGATGTGTCATGGGAGTGGTAGGGGCCAGATCCTGCCACTGCATTGGGTGATTCCTTCTTCACCTCAGGCTGAGGGCTTTGCAGAGTACAAACCTCCCATAGGAAGTGCAGTGACATCTTCAGAATGAGTCTGTGGTCTTAAAAGTATCAGAGAGGAACTGAGCACACCTGCCGAAGGGGTGGAAGACCCCTTCTTTTGAGGGCCAAAGTCCTCAGGTAATTGGACTAAAGCTGGCCTGCCTTAGTTGTCCAAACCCTGCTCTTGAACAGAGTGGACATTGCCCTTCTGATGTCACACCAAATGTTCTTTGCTCCAGAGGATGTGGAGGGGAAGGGAAAAAGAGAGAGAGGGGCAGACACTGAAAATTAAGATGGGGAAGCATCCTTCCCTTGACCAGAGCCTTCCTGCCTATCATGATCCCACCACCTTCCATTCTCACTAAGAACAAAGGCCTGAAGATATGCAGCACCAAGGTGTGAGGCTACTCCTTTTGAATGGGTGTACTGCTTGATGCCTGGGCCCGGGCCAGTGGTCTGTTGTGTATCTGTGTCGGGTGGAGTGTGTTAACTGCCCTCACAAAGATATCAAATATTAGGACGGGCCCTCCAGATTTTCGTCCTGTCATTTGGCAGGCTACACCCAGCTGAAAAGAATAGACATCACTGTCCATAGCAGAGCTGACTCACAGGAGTTGTCACATGTGCAATATCAATTGGAATGTGGGGGCCGTGAACATAAGTAGCACTGTGCACTATGCCCAAATGACAGCATAGCTTTTATTTAGAGTTTACCCTGTCACCAGCATGGGCGACTCATGATCATCATAGTTGTAGGTATAGGTGGGCATATCGTAAATGCTGCCTCTGCACCGCATGGACTTGGCTGTCTCTGCGGATGTGAAGTGGGTGTCTTTTTTTATGTGGGTGCATTTGGCCACAGCAAAATTGGCTTTGCGGCCTAATTGACCACAGTCAATTCGGCCACTAAGAATTGCACCACGGCCAAAACATATACATCCATATTAGCGATACATATGGTGATCCATTCTTGTATATACTGTTTATTGCATTACAGTGCTATCGTAACCATGTTTCATAGTGTACTTAGAAGCAATGCTATGTGATGCCACGTCCTGTTTTGTCAAGGGATGAACGATCATGTTCCATTGCTTCCTGTGATATCACTTCAGGGTGGTGTCAAATTCTTACACTTCCTGTGATGTCATCAGAGGTCCAGGGTCATGTGATGTCGCTTTCGCTACCCCGGGCATTTTGGTGAAATTATCATCCCTGGATATGTCCTTGCTCTGCTTCTCTTCACTCGCTAAACTTCAGCTCTTGTCACTCTTATCTCCTCTTATGGAATCTCCTATGAACTCTTCACTGACAGCACTCAGATCTTCTTCTCCTTTCACTCCTTATCTGACAAGCTACTGTCAACATTTTTTATCTGTCTCTCCACCATCAAATATTGGATGGCATCTCACTTGCTCATGCCCAAAATCACTGAAGACTGAATTTCTCTTCTTCCCAGCTAAAGAGGGTATCTCTCCCCCTCTTCTTCTCTTCTCTCCTGACTACCTTCCTTGCTCTGCTTCACCTCGTAACCTTGGTGTCATCGTCGACCCATCACACAACTTCTCGCTCTTCATCTCTAAATCTGCTACTGCAGCTAGACTCAAACTCCTGAATATCAGAAGAATCTTTCATCTTCTTTCTTTCAATACTGCTAAACAGATAATCTCCACCTTAGTTATTTCTAGATCTGACTACTGTGCTAGTATCATCATCCCAACTATGATTTTTTCTCAACTTTGTGGTCCACACATTTTTCAACCTTTCTCGCTTTACCTGTATCTCCTCTGCCCGAAGCCAGATTGGCTGGCTGTCTATAAAACGAAGGCCTTGGTGTAAACTTTTCATCATCTATAAAACTGTCCATGGACTCGCACAAACCAATCTATCTGCTTATCTCACTGCCTACTCTCCTCCTCGCTCGATACGATCATCCTTGGCTCACCTTGCAACCACTCAAGCTCCCTGTGCTCCCTTTCACTGACCCTCTGTCCCCCTCTCTCTCTCCTCGCTACCCTACTCTGGAATGCTCTTCCTCTGCCCTTCCACATTACTCCAACTCTACCAATATTTAAATGAAACATCTTTCTGAACAACCTGTTTGCTAGTACTGCATCACCCTGTTTTCCTCTCTCCCTATCTTGCATGAACAACCCCACAGAAGGTTTCCATCACCCCTCCATCTTCGATTTAGCACTTCCTCCACCATCCCGTTCCTTTGTCATTCTGCCCTGTCCTAGTCCCTGGTTTATGTTTCCCCCTTCATCTGCAACATCTGGTCTTCACCTCACATTCTCTCACTCATTGTAATGGATCCTTGTCCTCTCCACTCTGTTATCAATGGTAGATTGTGCAATCGATTATGTGCAAAAAATGTATCGCTTTCCCTTTGATTATTTATAAATAGATAAGGCTGAAAAGTGATCTACGTATTTTTATTTAAAGCAGATTAGCAATTTCCATGCTGTCCATAAGATGTGAAATGTCTTAAACAGATATTTATAATGTGCAAAAGAAATACAAACACAAAAATATCAGCCCTAATTATGCCTTTATCCAAAATATTGTTGGTATGTGTTAAAAGAAATAGTGGCATTCTTCTTTATAGAGCAACATGTACAAAACAATAAAAAAAATATTTTTGGCATTTTGAATATGAAATGGTGATATGGCAATTGGAAGAGAGTTAAGAGGCAAATGCTAAACTTACTGTGAAGGATATAGCTGCTAAAGCTGAATTTGATCAGCTACATAATTATATAAAAACAAGAATTGGCAATGACAACGTTTTGGGCTTTTATGTAGGCATGAGAAACACACTTGTCAGGCACTGCCGTAGTGGTATTAACTGGCCATTGATTGTAGCAGGTGCAAAATGGTGTGAGTACCTGGGCGTCTAAGAGAAGTGCCGGGCAAATGCCTAAACCTTCTACACATGCCACAACTGTTGACTTTTCCAATGCTTGATTTTAACAGGACTTCAGTGAAGGACCTGCATCATGCTTATACATCATGTGTCAGAAGGCAGACCTAGTTATGACATTAGTGATGAGTTTACAGCTCCAATTAAGTCATTTACTCTCAGAAGACTGCTTTGAAAAAACACTGGCTGACACTTTGAGTGCAAAGTTTGATAGTAAGGCTTTAGTAATGCAAGCTCAAAGAGTTCCCAAGAGGAGTTGTTTTGGGCGGTGGTGCAAACTGGCTGGAAATGCCAATAGGAATTAGCATGGCCATCGGTTGTCAATGGGTGGACAAATAACCAAACAGCATCTACAAGCTGTGTGTACCTCCTCATAAGCCATTTCTCCCTCTCTGATCTCTAGTGCAATACTTTCAATTTATAGTTGGCGTTAGCACCACATAATGGCCCAAGCTAATCATTAAGAAACAAAGGGCTCAATTAGAATAGGATAAAGATAAAGCAGTGTCAGAAATACACTAACTTACATTATAATTAACACAGTCTCATACACAGGGTGATCAAAGAAAGGTGGCTGTGCAGGAGTTAATGCAGAGAATAGAACACCATGTATAATTGAGAGAGAAATTATACATGTTAGGCAAAGATTTTGCTGAAGCAATGTCAGGGACAGAACACCTAAAGAACGAATTAACTAGCTGGCAGACTATTAGTCAGGAGTCATAAAAACACTCTTTACAGAAAAAGCTTCAAAACATGAAAGAGAAACTGGCTTCCAAAACTAAGCTGGTCTACATGAATTTAGGGAATAGCTTGTGTAAAGCAAACAACATGTGATGATTGAAATGGATCATGATGAGAGTCTGAGACAGGAAATCAAAGACGTTCAAGCAACGTCAGACTCAAAATCTAAATCACACACTCTGATATTTATCTCCCACTCCTGAGACTACCTCTCCATTCCTCAAAGCATCTCAGAGTCATGCTGGGGGTTTTGGCAGGCTGGGAAAACAGTTGAAACTTGTCTAAGTGTCAGCTAGTGGGCTGGTTTGTTTTGAAGTCCCTCACCATGTCTAGACCAGTTGGAGCAAAGAAAATTGGAAGACCATGAAAGTGTGCATTTTGAAAGTCCACAAAGGATAAGAAAGTGGCTTGTTACTGACCTCTAGCAACCGCAAGGTAGGAGCACATCAAAAAAGGATGAGCGCACACTGAAGATGGACGCACAGTCCAAAATACATCGGCAAGGGTTTCTGCATGCCATTTTTGAAAAATAAATCAGAAGGACACCACTAACAAGACGATGTGATCAGAGTATTAATTGTATTAGACTAATTGTATTGAAATTAATTACATGTTTTAATATACAGTAGTGTTCATTACACACTAGGCATCTCCAGGTCTAGTGAATGGTTCAATAGATACTATATTCTTGGTTTTGGCACACCTAGCCATTGTCAGGGCATAGGGTGAGCAGGACACACCATCCTTTCTTCCAAATCTCACCCAAATACACAGGAAGGCCTGATTTCCCTGTTAGATAAAGAGGAATATAGAGAAATTCAAGTGAGAGGACAAGCGAGAGGAATACTTAGAATGTCAGGAATGGACAGGAAAGTCAGTGAGAGTGCACCCAAACAGAGAATTAGTGAGTCATGATATGAAAATCAGTAAGGGAAGCAATGATTACAGTTTATCGTTCAACAGAGCGACCACTTGGCACATCTGTCTGACAATGAGAAACAGAAAATGCAACATAAAAAGGATATTTTAAAAGCCCTTATCCATGCCAAAGATTATATTGATGCCCCAGAGACCCTCGGTAGATGGAGAATCACTGTGTTTGAGCAACACTGTGATTACATGCCATACTATGCAGCCCCTCAGAAAATATTTGAGGCCTATAACCCAGAAGACCAATGAGAAAAAGTAAAGAGAGTCCCCAGTATCGTCCACATAGGTAACCTCCTGACACTCAGAGTGACAAGTGGGGAAAATATGCAAGCAGTGAAGGGGATTCACATGGTACCTCTGATTCTGATGAGGATAGTTGGACTCAGGTAAAGAAGCACAGACAAATATAACTACAATCACAGTTTATGAAAGACCGAATCAAACAGATTAAGGCAATACAACGCTTTAAGACCACTTATCATAAAAATGCAAAATGTTCTGTTTATGCACAGAAAGGTCTGGGAGCCCCTCTACTGAGAACGAACACAGACAAAAAAACCTGATTTATGGGAATGTGCCCATTCGGGAGTGTCTACAACCACGATTTATGTCACTGTACCTTTCACAGAGGAGAAATATCCATTTGTATATCAGTCTTTGTCCCACCCACAAGTGCAGTCCAGCACCGAAATGCCAGGCAATTCTCCTCTGAACAAAAGTACCAACAGCAACCCCAGACACGTGTTTTATCCTTGTCGTGCCTCATCAGCGAGGTGAAGCTGAGCCTCTCTAAGCACAATGAGCAAGGGGTCCAGGTCTGGATTCCCCTGGGTAACTTAGGGTGAAACCCCAAGTTCCTAAAAATTCTCAGAAAGGTCTCGGAGCCCCTATACCAAGAATGAACATGGCCAAATAACCTGCTCTATGGGAACATCTAGATTTGTATGTGTGGATGATGGCATAATTTTAAGTTTCTTTGCTGGGCTGGAAGCTCAACATCATGACAAATGGTCCTCTGATAATGCAGCCTTTTTAAAATATTTTTCAATTCACAGAAAACCCCAAGACACTCGTAAAACAGCTTATAACTTAAGGGCCTCATTACGAGTTTGGAGGTAACCATGCCGTTTTTACCAGCATGGCTACCCGCAAACTTGGGTCCGGGTCCCGGAAAATGGGAATTACCGGGCCATTCTGACCTTTGCGGGCCTGGTAATTCCCATTTGCGGGACCCACATCCGGTACATCTCCATTCCCATTTGAGCCCCCATAGGGGTCAATGGGAATGGGGAGGATGGTAACAATGGTCCCGCTAATAACAGGGCCGTTGCTACCATCCGGTACTGCTAGCGGGTGCCGCTCTGCACGTCTGGTCTGACCAGGCATCCAGAGCGGCACCTGCGAGGAAACTCGTAATGTTGCGGCGAGGTAACCATGGCGCCGGGAGCACTACCGGCGCCGTTGTTGCTTTACTGCAACACTTATAATGAGGCCCAATGTGTGCTGAGTATCAGTCTCCTAGGATGTTTGCTGAAGAACTCAAGCATGCATTTGCCCTGATTTATTAATGCGTTGCCACCCAAAGTTGTGATTTCAAAACAACATTCATGCAAGCCCTTCCAAAATACATAGCGACTCAGTTAGACTACAATTTCAAAGACTCAAGAAGTCTGGAGTAGATAATAATACAGGCTTTAAAGATCTATGAAGTAAAGAACCCAACAACTCCCAAAAACAAAGAAAAGAACCCTAATCAATTGCCAGCCGCAGCCTCTATTAAGATAGCTGAGATTAAAATTGTACTCCACAATTGGACTTACAAATGGGGCAAATACTTATTCTTCTGCTGTTAAGGATTGTAATAGACAGCGAAAACCTTAAGTTCGGGACCAGTAAACTCATCCTCCACTGGGCATGTAAAATACTGAACACACAAAACCAGAGTCTAACATTAGTGAGTGGTATTTAGGCTCAATGCCTAAACTGGGCTATAAGTATGCTCCTCCTGCAGAGAGAAATTTTCAGAACCTTGGATTAAATTCCCAGGAAAATCCAAGTCAGACGTTTCCCAGGGAGAGAAGTGAATCATCACCTCCAAGGACAAATTATCAAGAACATTATCCTCCTCCTCCTCCTAGGTTCAGGGATAGCCACTCCCAGTACTAAGGTGAGTGGAGATCCAACATAACATACAACAATAATTCTCCAAACTTCCAGACTACTCCCCTGGAAGAGTCAGTTGCATTTCTAGAGAAGAACAGAGATATGAGCAGAGAACACCCCATAGTCTGGACAGTGGAAAAAGATTTTCACAACTTGAGCAATGTCAAGCAATGGACCGAGAGCAGAATGTGGCCAGAATGAATTGACAGGTTAGGGTGGACAAGAACAGGAGACAATAGTCACAGTTCAAAGTATATAAGGAGAAGAGGAAAGGTGGAGGTTACAGAAAAGAAATACCAAGCCTTCCAGGAAGTTTATTATACCTCACACAAAAATATCCTTGAGCTTGCTAGAAAATTGTCAAAGGCTGTTAGTGAACCCTCTTGATTCCTTGAACTAAAACCAGGGACAAATAAAAAAGAGGTTTAATGAGCAGACACATTTAACAATTGCACTTGGAAAAGAAGAGAACTCTGTGGGTGTGGCAATAAACCTGAATGATAAGAATGAGAGTAACAAAGAAACACCTAAACGCATAACCCAAAATGAACAAAATCCAACAATTTTGACAGAAATCCCAAAACAAAATGATTTTTCTTCCACTTTAGGTTTTTCTAGGCATCTCAATCAAAGGGAGAGCAGTGATCTGGACGTCACCGAAAGGGGAGCATTCCCTGTTCAAATGTTAATTCCTATATGTGTTTTCATTCCTTCAGAGTCCTAGACCAAACCATATTGACTTGACCCTGAGGAGAATGACCCTGAATGGGCTGAACGGTCAAACTCATGAAATCCCAAATATCAATAAAACACTGTCCAAGTTACCCCCTCATTTACCCTTTTTATGTACCGGTTACCTCTAGCATGCACAGATTCACTCATGGAGATTACTAAGAATTTAGAATCCTCTGCGATTATTTGACCAATCCACATTCCACTTTTAATAATCCAGTACTAGGAATATTGAAAACCAATGGACAATGGAGACTGTGCAGATCTAAGCAAACTGACTATGGGTCACAATCCTCAGTGGCCTCTTCTTTACATTGATCAGGGTCCTGCAGAGATCCAGGGTTCTAAAGAATATACTGCCCTTGATTCGACTAATGGATATTGATTGTCTGGGTACTCAGTACGCACTAATAAAAAGTGCCTTTACCTTGGGGGGCAACAGTACGCATGGGTATTTGAATAGCAGAAATGGGTATTTGAATAGCAGAAATGAGTTCAACATATTCCTAGATAAAGCCATGCCTGATCTAGTAGAAAGAGACAATTTGACCTATGTTGATGACCTCCCAATCAAAAGTAAAACTGTGTTTGAACATCAGAGCAGATCTGCTGTATGTTGACAAGGTGCAAAGTTATCCCTCCTGAAAGCAAAGTGGTGCAAAACTAAAGCAAACTTTCTAGGCCATCACATTGCAGCTGTCAGTCTTACTCTCCAGAAGAAGAGTGGTGAAGCTCTACTGAAATTGAAGAACCCCAAATATTTACATGAATTGCAAAGTTTGGTAGGATTGACTAACTACTGTCGTAAATTATATAGAGGGTTATGCAGAGATCACTCAACCCTTGGTCCATCTTTTGATGGCATGGGTCAAGCGGGAGACCGGGGACCGTCAGATAGAGGCTGTGAAACAACTGAACATATGTTTATCCCAAGCTCCATGCATAGTTTATCCCATAAAAAACAAGGAATTCTTCTTATAAACAAGATTGCTTGAAACCTGTTTAACTGAGGCCTTATATCAGAAGCACGAACAAGTGAATAAAGTGATCTCTTGCATAAGCATAACTCTGTCACCCATGAAGGTCAAATTTAATGAATGTGATAAATCAGTTCTGGTCATGGTATGGGCGTTAACATAATTACTGTCCATTGATAATAGGCAGTATTTAAAAGTTGGGACGTCCCACCAGCTGATACAATACTTGCAGGGTGATAGAATATGAACTAGGAATGTCTCTAACTCAAGAATTACTTCCTGGATTATATCAATGCAGGGTTATCCTGTAGAAATCAGAACAAAACAAAACAAAACAAAACAAAACAAAAAAAGATTCCTTTGGCACAAGAATTAGCCGATCTGTCTAGAGGATGGAGAACTCAAAACAACCAATAAAACTTGGGGCATATACAGATTTTCCTCATAAGGTGCATGATGAGATATCCTGTTGGGGAATGCCCATAGTTTATGTGGATGGTTTTGCCTATCATATTAAAGAAAATTATGAGTATGAATTAGTAGCTGTCCATGGAAGTACTTGGGTGAATGACATCCCTGAACATACAGCGGGTTAAACAATTCATCCACTGAGTAGCCAGCCGTAAATCACTAAGTCCCCCAGCTAGTAATCATAACCAATTCAGATTTTGTGTGAAATTGATTTGTTGAGCACTTATCAAATTAGAAAGCCTTAGGTATGCTTTGTGCAAACAACAAACACCTGAAACAGAGGAGGCTTATCCAAACAGTGGATTATTTAGTGACATTAAAAATCACATGACTGAGCTGGATAATAAGGTTAATGCAAGTCACAAGACCCTAAATAACAAGTTGTTTTCACCTGAAAAATACATGTCTGAGATTCCTAATAACATTATCAAGGAAATTAGTAGTTTGTAATGCAACTCAAAGGACATCTTGCATTCATTAGTTGTTTTCAGGAAAGAAATGAGCAAAAAGCATCATGCCTTATAAAGAGACAAAAGTATTCAATCAATTAAAAATCAATAACTTTATAGTGGATAGTGCTAGTATCTTGAAACCATATGTCATTTGTAGATGAAAAAATGTTAAGCAAATATCAAATTACCATGGTACACAATTATGCAAATTATGAAAAACCATGACAAATTAATAACTCCTGAAAGAAATATGCCACAGAGGAATTCAATATGGGGAAACACATAGAGTGTAATGTTTTGTGTTTTATTAAATTATCACATTCATGTCATAGTTTATGGAGACAAAACCAAATTGCTAACTACAAGTGGAGGAGTGATTTCCCCCTACCTTTTTCTAGTCACAGGATTGTAGGGGTGTCTAAGGACCTAACAGGCCAATGAAAAGAAGAGCAATATTGCCAAGGGGGGCATCATTTTGATTATAAAATACCATGTACATATATACAAGAGGATTATTATTTTTATGGATATTAACCAAATGAAATGTCTGGCTGGAGAAGTGATACCAATTAAAGGCTTGACTATGCATAGAGGCTGCAGGATAGGATGTTCCCTATTCTAAAGGATATTGTGCAGTCAATATGGGGGCTGGTCCAGAACATCTTGCAGATCTTGATGATTAAGGACATTCAAATTGAGAGTGCCCAGACTGATTCCCAAAACCCAAAAATAGAACTCAACATTTCAATGTAAATCCTAGGCCCCAATTCCAGATTGCTCTATAGCCTATCTTTGGTAACTTCACAGAGTGAGGTTGGTCTTGGTGCAAACAGGCGATGCTAGTATTGAACAGACACAGGCACAGTGTAAGATATATTTATAGTTAAGTGTACATCGAAAATAACATTTCTATAAAACCCATTGCATTTCATTTTTGTATTAAGAGTGCAATGTAAAACTGACAGCATTTTGTGCAATTTAAACACAGTTTACTTGTGTAACATTGAGCCATTTGAATTCGAATATGTGCTTTTTTACTGGCCAGTCATAAATATGAACCAGTCATGAAGGTCCATAGCCTGACAGAAGATTATTAATTGTCGCTGGTGGGAGATGTAGTCATGAAAATATTGGGGGAATGAAAGGCAACATAGAGGATTTATTCTATTCACATAAATTAATGCAAAGTATGAATTCCATGCAACCCTTTTATTCTGAAATCCGCAGGTGGATTCCTTTATGAACTGACAGGGCAGGGGGCTTAAATCCATTTAAAATAGTCTGAAGACTCCCAGGTTAGATAAGGTAAATTCCATAATGTAGGCTTCATGTATCAGAGAACTACTTCCCAAAAACAAAACCTTCTGATCCAAGTAATTGTAAGCATAGTGTACATTGAATACACATGTTGTTGTGCTCCTGCACCACATTTATTTGAGATGCTGTGCCTTTTATAACAGTTTTCCAATTCTGTAAATGGTGGGTGTCATTAGGGAAAGTAAAATAAAAACTTTATTTTGATGAATTTGAACATGTGATTTTATACTTCATGATGAAATGCATGTTGTGAAGTTAAGCATTGTAAATATATATATATATATATATATATATATATATATATATATATATATATATATATATATATATATATATATACATATATATATATTCAATGAAAAAAACATTGTTAAAGGGACGTTATGGTTAAGTTGCGCTACTAAAAACCTAGTAAATTCAGTGAAAAAACTTTGTTGAAGGGACGTTATGGTCCCAAGTAGAACCGAAAAAACCCTGAAATTCGACAGTTATGGTAAGCTAAGCAACCATAGCTCGCGCCACCACTGTGCACTGCTAAGACTAACACCCGTGCACTGCTAAAAAAAACAACAGAACTATAAGACAGTGCTGATAACCTTACTAATCATCTAATTTTGCCCCCGCATGACAGAATCCCACCAAACTTTGTAAACCCATTCGAAATCAGGTCAGAAGTACACATGTAAAATTTCATGCAGTTATATTAAGTGGCACCAAAGTTAAAAGCCATTCAAGAACTGCATTTCACCAACCCTGTAATGCTGAGGTGTCAGCGAACTTTCAGGACTGTTCGCGAACATCCAAACTGATCGCAGACTTTTCTTTGCTTCTTGCAGCCATATCCCATCCTAATCACCCTTCACCTCCCCAGAGATTATTTGATAAATTTGACGAGTGCAATGTTGTGTTTTTACCGCGATGTTCGGAATCCAAGATGGTGGGCGTTTCCAAAAATTTGACGCAATTCACGCTCTTCACCATCCAATCAGTGGACACGGTGCATGTCCGTGGACATGACGCAAGCCGATTAACCAATCGGTGTAACTGATGACATCATATGTGTATGTACTTTTCATGAAAACTCTGTACAAGGGATTCTTATAATGCTGACCAAATACTGTCAAGGATCAATGGGATAAATATCATGAGCTAATTAGTGCATTAAGCAATGCATTGATATAAATAGCATTCTATTATACCTTTCCGGGTCCAATCCTTTACGGCTGGTAAAACCAGCCGTTAAGTTGGGAACCCGCAAAGGTACCTTGTAATCAGGCGCTAAGGGATCACCGGTACCGGTACCCTTACCGGTACCGGTAATCCCTTAGCGCCAGGGCCGTAATGAGGCCCCTTGACTGTTACTGAGCAAAACCATGTAGCCTAGATATGTCAGTAAAGGAAAAAAAGGGGGAGTGAGACATGTGATGTCATCAGTGATGTCATCAATGACATTTGTGATGTTATCTTTGATGTCCTGGGTGTTAGTGTTAGCAGTGCACGGTGGTGGCGCGAGTTATTTTTCATAGCTTACCATAACTTGCGATTTTCAGGGGTCTTTCGGCTGTACTTAGAACCATAACGTCCCTGAAACAAACTTTTTTTAATATCACGCAAACAATATACAAACATGGCGTGCAAAAACCAACTTCTCACAGATGGCTTTACACAGAATGTTGCAAAGTAAGAATTTATGCACGTTCACAGTGAAGGTCAGCTGCTTCCATTTTTTTCTCGGGCCCCGGAGAGGCTCACGAAGCGGACTATAAGGTTGTATTGTGTTTTGACCTTGACAGACAGAGATTGTGATGAAAGACTTCTCTTGAAGGAGTGTTGCTAAAACGTAAAAGAAGATAAGGATGAAATTTCTGAAACAAAACCACTTTTATATATTATATCACTATGCGAAAGATCGTTCGCACACGCGGAATCGTATTTTGGGACTGCACTACTCGTAGACAATGGAAATTGCAATTGTACTGTAAGTAACCCTTTAGATTATTTTATACCAAATATAATTACAATAGCGTAGCATTAAAGACCGCTCAAGTTGAACTTGTTCGTTCAAAGTGGCATAATGTTTTCTACCGCACACTATCACCGCCGAATTGATCCCCTGTCGTTTAGAGGGCTCTGAAAAAGGCAGACGACACAGGGTGGGTTAATAGAAATAATTTAACCAGTCTATAGGCGGTCAAGCGCTCTACTCGCTGTGCCACTTCACTGTAGCCTGTCAAGTGGCACAGCGAGTACAACGCTCGCTTTGAAATCCGTGCACAGCTTGCTAACGCAAGTTCGAATACCGGCAAGGCCAAACTCAGCCTTTCATCCTTCCGTGGTCGATAAATGAGCACCACACACCATGGGTAATAATAAGCACCGCTTAGATACCTCACGGTTCTTAGCGCTATATGAATGGGAAAATATTATCATTTTATTATTAACATACTCCGTTGCACTATCTTCGATAGCAAATAGTTTCACGCCCTAATAAATAAAATGATGATTTTTAATGAAGATCGGCTGGTGAGACTAATTTATGTTTTTTAAAACAGGTATGTCGCCCCATTTTTCCTATGTCACGATTTACAGACTCCAGCGGATGGGGTCTTCAACTGCCAGGTGCAGGTCCAAATATGCAACTTTATGACCCTCACCATTTTATGGGACAATCGCCAAGGTCCAATATGCCCTTACGCAGTACTAGCGGCTACAAACAACATACCAACCAATAGGGTGGTCTAATGGCTCGTTGTTGGAGCAACCTTCCGATTATCAGAGCAACCATTTACTGCTTTTATCATAAACCAACAGCCTATCTACCGCAAAGGAACAACGCGTGGCTCAAAATAAACTTTTGCTGATCGACAGCAGACACAATAGCAAATCGCTGAATATGCACTAAACATTTCATGTGAAATAAATATACTTTACCAAATGTACAATCCTGCTTTTTACTTTTAAACCACAGTTTCATATTCCGAATTGTGGCGCACTGAGTTGTAAGCTGATCTAACACCCTCTGGACCACAAAGGAACATCGCGTGCCTCAACATGAACTTTTGCGGATCGACAACAAAGACAAATGCAAATTGCTGAATATTCTCTAAACATTTGATGTCAAATAAATGTACTTTACAAAATTTAGAATCTTGCTGTTTGCTTTTAAATCACTGTTTCATATTCCGAATTGTGGCGCGCTGTGTTGTGACATAATATGTGTTGTCTACCGGGTTCTGTGTAAAGTCACTTAGGACTGGAGAGGACTGGGCGCGTTTCATGACGCACCCTGTAACGTCACGGAGAGAGGCGGGGAATATGAATGCTTTGATAATATCAGGCTTAGGGGCGGGAGATATGATTTAGTGTCGCAAAAGCAAGTCAGCCAGGTCAATAGCGCCAGTCATAGGATTATCACATAATGTCGGCGCACACCAGCCAGATTTATAGTTTCTTTAGTGGACAAAAAGTCGGTTGACGCCCATAGGAAATTGTCCTATTAGCGGACAAAGGACTGGTCTTAAAACACTCTCACCCTGACAACGAACAATACAAACAACGTTCTCAGAACACCCCCATTTTGTGTAATTGCAACTATTTCGGGACACCGCGAGTGTTCTTAGAACACATTCAACTAGACAGATTACAATACGGACAGCGTCCTGAGGACACCCTCAGTTTGTGTATTTACGAACAATTAAGTACACCGTGAGTGTTGATAGCTCATTTTTACCTTCCTTGCGAACAAAAATGACACATACTCCGTCCTCTAAACACCCCACCATTTAGTTTATTTACAAAATATCAGAACAGCCGTGTTCTCCGTGGACAAATCGAACACAACAAAAACGTCTAGAACATAAAAAAACAAAACATTGAACCTATCTCATACTCCCCCACCCTCCCTAAACACTCTTACACACCAACAAACGGCACTAAATACAATTTTTTATCCACGTTTCACCGCGCTGTACGTGGTCGACGGCGAATACAAGATGGCGGGTGCCACAGAAAATCTGACGCGCTCCACGCCCCTCGCCGTCCAATCAGCGAACACGTTGCATGTCCGCGGACATGACGCAAGGCCATGGGCCAATCGGGGTGTTGTCTGCGGAGCGAACAGGGAAGTCCGTCCACGAAGCGAACACAGATATCACTAATTTTTTTGCCTTACGTTTTGGTCATTTTATAAAAAACTACTAGACGGATTTACACCAAATTTGCAAAAGCACGCTTTCGGGACCAAGCCCCCGCTCCTGTCACAAATTTGGTGTAAATCCGTCCAGCGGTTTTGCCTGTGGCCGTGCGCAACGTTTTTTTCCATTATGTCTATAGGAAAAAACACAAGTTTTGGGACCCCCCTTATAACTTTTCCCCCCCTGGACGAATCCTCACCAAACTTTGCAGAAAAATTCAGAGTGGGCCATATACTTTTTGTATTAGTTTGGTGAGGATTCGCCCAGAGGGAGCGAAGTTATAAGCCAACCAAAAAATGCTCTTCCTATGGAAACACCAACCTATGGCTACCGCGTCCATGTAATATATATATATATATATACATACATATACACTGAAAGGTATATTAAGGTACATTATGGTTAAGTTGAACTAATATAAAACTGCGAAATTCAATGACAAATATTAGTTAGAGGCATGTTAGTTTTACAAGTAAAATGGAAAAACCTCAGAAATTCGCCAGTCAACCATAACTCACACCGAGCGTGCAAAGGGCATCGTTCAGGTGGCTATTACTGCTGTTGAGCTGTGGCTGGACCCCCTCACCTGCCCTCTACCAGCCATCTGGAGGACTGTGGAGGTGTTAGGGTAACACGGCTTGAATTGAAGGAAAAGGAGGATGCGGTGCAGGAGAGAGCATCGTTGCTCTGGTTGGCTCCACACCCTGCGCGCCCCATTTGCCACGAGAGACGCCTACAGGAAGTGCTACATAACTAGCACCCAGGCACCTTTGCGGCGCTAAGCCCGAGTGCGCAAAGGGCATCGTTCAGGTGGATATTACTGCTGTTGAGCTGTGGCTGCGACCCCCTCACCTGCCCTCTGCCAGCCACCTGGAGGACTTTGGAGGTGTTAGGGTAACGCGGCTTGATTGAAGGAAAAGGAAGACGCGGTGCAGGAGAGAGCGTTGTTGCGCTGGTTAGCTCCACCCCCTGCCCGCCCCTTTGCCACGAGAGACGCCTACAGGAAGTGCAACATAACTAGCACCCAGACACCCTTGCGGCGCTAAGCCCGAGTGCGCAAAGGGCATCCTTCAGGTGGATATTACTGCTGTTGAGCTGTGGCTGCGACCCCCTCACCTGCCCTCTGCCAGCCATCTGGAGGACTTTGGAGGTGTTAGGGTAACGCGGCTTGAATTGAAGGAAAAGGAAGACGCGGTGCCGGAGAGAGCGTTGTTGCGCTGGTTGGCTCCGCCCCCTGCCTGTCCCTTTGCCACGAGAGACGCCTACAGGAAGTGCTACATAACTAGCACCCAGACACCCTTGTGACGCTAAGCCCGAGCGCGCCAAGGGCATCGTTCAGGTGGATATTACTTCTGTTGAGCTGTTTGGCTGCTTGCTGTGGCTTGGGCAGCAATTTAATCTGCTGGCTGTAGGCTGCCCAATTCGACCAAAACTAAGGCATCATTAAGAGGAGCTGCACGCCGGAATGAAGTCAGCTCCCGTTACTCGGGATCTTCAAGCTACTGCACTGAGAACTCGCCTCCAGGTAAGGCAAAGATTTTCATCACTCCCATAGGTAAATGGGAGTCCGGAATATACACTGAAAACATCAATGCTTAAACAGAGCTGATTACCCTTCTGCACCAAAAAGCGCAAGAGTTTATCTGTGGGAGCAAATTTGGCTGCACGGAAATGGGAAGCATTTGTTGGGCTTGGATAAGGAAGAAAATCTGCGGTTGGCTCCAAAGTCTCCTGATCTACCCATGGCTTGTACTATACCTATTGCAGCAGAGACTTTAAACCACCCACTTCTAGCCCCTATAAAGCCCAAGCCGTCTGATATACACACAGGCCAGGGGAAAGTGGCTGAACAAATTGTTGGTGTATCAGACGAAACGGCTTCAAGATATGGCTCTATCCTTTTGAAGGAGTCTGAAAGAGGGCTGGATGAACCTAGCATGCCCTTAGGGGTTCCCCCTGAGAAAGCTCTCAACAATCGGAGACCAGACATTGAAATTGAGATTATTGAGCCAAGAAGTGAAACCGAGGCCAGTGAGAACCCACCTAGTTTGGAATTACTCCCGACTGAACTTAGTGAAAGCCAGTACCCCTCAAATAAGACCGATGGTGTATTAGCCGGAAGTTCAAATTTGACTACACCCTCTCCTGGTGAGGGCATGATAGATCTACATGAACCCCCGGCAGAGGGGAGAGCTGATCTGAGATTAAGAGAAACGACAAAGCTACCCATAAAGGAACTCAGTCATGCCACGGAGCCTCTTAACAGTACCACTAGGGAACCACAATAATTAGAGGCATCATGGGAACATGAAGGCCAGTGGGACGTGATTGAATTAGGCCAATTGGAAAAAGTCCTTCAGGACTCTACTGCCTTGGGAGAAAAGTCACAACATACTGACTTTACGGAGGCAACCTCAGTAATATTTGATATCTTCCAGCCATATAGGGAAGACTTTTCCAATCAAGAACACAAGGAAAAAAGCTATCAAAAACATAACCAGATTGATGAAAGGGCTACGACTACAAAATTCCAACAAGAAAAAGGGAGCTCACATCTAAGTGCCCTTAATGAAATGAATAAAACGCACCCTACCCCTGTGCACAATGACAAACAAGTCCAGAGAGAATCGGGGAGGACGATTCTATCCGGAAGACTTAGTACCAACGGAAACTTAGATCTACCACCAGCCGGCCTGAGCAATACAAGTCTAGCAAATAAAATCTTGCAAGATATAACCATATTGACGGGGAAAATCGAAAGAGAGAAAAGAAAGAGCTTCTCCCTAATAAACGAGAGAATGGCAGCACTGGACAAAGACCAAGCCGAAGGGAGTTCTTTTGGGGTAGAGGACTCTGTCATGATAGCAACTAAACACCAGGGGAGTCAAACATCAATGAAAATGACTCCAACACCAACCCCGAAGAAGGAAATCCATTTATGCAAGATGAACCACGAAAGATCCAATCTTAAAAGTACCAAACTATGAGGATCAAATAGTAATAAAAATGACCGAGACACCAGCATTGGAAGACACTAGCCTGCGCCCAGGAGAGCCACTGGTTGAACATATCATATGGATAACAACTGAAGCCTGTAAACTTGGAAGAGAAAAGGATACGGAGCACATTCAAAAAGTGGTCATGGCTTCACTAAATATTAAACTGGCCGCCTTTTTAAAACTTTACGAGGTGATTAAAGACTCCGTTCAATTACCAGCAACACACAAATAAAAGAGGCAAATGTACAAAAGGAAGCGTCTTTGCAGAGTTTAAATATACAAATAAACAAAGAAGCAGAATTAGCACAACTCTGGCAAAGTCGCCTCAGTGAGTTAGCAAGAAGAGACGCAAATGATAAATCCCTACTGATGGAAGCTGTCCTTAAGGACTGCAAATGGATGAGAAGGTTACATAAACAAAAGAACAATGGAGATCTTCTTGGAATAAGCCCTAAATAAGGGAAAGGCCCAATGAAACTGAAACAGGGCAATAGTGCTCACCTCAAACAAATAGAGCTAAAAGCTGAGGATGTGATTCTGATCCCTCCTGGGAAAAAGGGAGAGGATAAAAGTGATCCGACCCCCGAGCCGGCCCCAGCTCAGCCGGATCAATCCAACTTTGCAATTTTTGCAGGAGGTATTTCCAAGGAACAGGCCCACCAAAAGGGGAAGGAGGATGCAAAAAAAAAACAAACGAAAAGGGAAAAAAATCAAAGAATGAAGCTCTCAAACGTAAAGTAAATGGTTCAAGAGCATTTTTGAGGAATTTAATAACACCACCCAGATACTGTGTGCAAAGAAGCCCAGAAGAGAATTGACCATGAGCGAGTTAGATAGCATAGAGACTGATGGAGAAAAAGGTCTAAAAAATGCTGCAACAGAGGCTAAACGGGAAGAACGGGAGCAGCCAGCGAATTTAAGTGATTTGATTGAACTCATGGACAATATCAGCGATGAGGAAGGCTGGGAAAGCATCAGCCTATCGGAATGGCAAACAATAGATAACTGGGACACCGCTGATCCGGCCTTTAATCCAAAAGATCGTAAGAGAGCGAAACCCCAAAGAGAAACCATCCCTGAGACCATCGGGAAAACAGGCAGAAGACCAGAACCACTAGAAAGAAAACCCGTTAGTAATACTGAAAAAGATTCTGCCCAATTCAGAACCCTAGAACAAAAAAGGGAAGAGCAGGACAAGAAAGAGATGGAAACACGTAAGCAACCGGGAAATCCCCATCCAAATTAAAAAAATGATATCAAAGACAAGGAGCAAATTGAAGCCAAGAAAAGGAAAGTGTCCCCTTTACCATCTCAGAGGAAATCTATTTTATTGAAAGGATATTGCCTCAAATTAGAAACCACAGCTAATGGCCCTATAAGGGTGGTGCTAAACAGGAGCTATGTGATGGAGCTCTGCAATCAAACTGCAGCTTTACACATGATATCAACTGATGATATAAAAATAGTTGAATTCCCTAGGGAACAGAGGATGGACCAAGTCATACTACATCTGACTTCTAATAAGGTCAAGCAGAAATTATTAGCGGCTAGTGACAAAGGGCTTTCGACTTGAGGATCTGGGTGATGACTTTAAGCAAAATAAACCAAAAACAATAATGAAAGAAAGAAAAGAATCTAAAGAGGAGATTTAAGTACATAATAAAGAACACACTACTGGAAAAAAGCGCATAAAAAACAGATCTTTCGAGGAGATGGCCCCAGAAAAGGATGAAAAAGAAAAAGAAAAGATGAGGAGAAAAACCAATAAGAAAACCCATCAATAACATAAAAAAGTGACGAGGCATTGAAAACCCTGAGATTTACTGTGGACAACTCAGAGAATCCTAAGAGGATGAAAAGTAGCTCAAATAAAGCAGGAAATAAAGTTAACGACTGGTCATGGATGGCGAGCAACTTGAACTCTAAGAAGAAACAATAGAGTGAGGAGGGCCAGCAGCGACCCGTCCATTGTGCCTCATGGAACACTAGGGGATTTAAACACCTGTTTTCAAAAGACAGCTGCTTCTTGGCCAAATATGACCTCATCTCGATTCAGGAATCCTGGTTGGGCGAACCTCCAGTGTGTGAGGGCTACGAAGTCTATATCAACCCGGCCAGAAAGGGCCCTAAGGGAAGACCATTTGGAGGCCTTATAATACTAAAGAAAATGGATAGCCCTTTAAAAGTGCTAGAACATTACACCCCAAATCCATATGTGCAGATACTGAAAATAACATTCAAACTGGAAGAAAGGGAAGTGCCGGAAAAAATGATTCTGATTAACACCTACTGGAGTGAAAACATGCCTAGGCCGATGACCTATTTAAAATCAATCATGGACACTATCGATAAATCAATGACGGAGGAAAAAGATCAGCAGATACTATTAAATGGGGATTTAAACATCAAATTGCTAGATAAGAAGGGTAAAATCAAAGAAATAGAACAACTATTAGGAAAAGAAAAAACATGGATGAAGGAAATGAGAATCCGTGATATGAGAATGCTGAATGGCCAGACGAGAGGAGATCTAATTGGTGCCAACACATGGCACAGTGGTAAATCGGGAGCGTGTCTAGACTATTGCTTTGTAGGAGGGAACACGTTAGCTGGGATAAACTCATTCAAAATAATCAAACAAGCGAATAGCGACCACTGTGTGTTGGCACTAGAACTCGTTTGGGAAATAAGACCAACCACAGGAGGCGAAAGAACGATGGAGACAGAGGTCTCATGGGGAAGAAATCGACTGAGGATAAAAAATCAGGTTATCCCAAAATTGGTGCAAGAATACTAAGATGCCACAATAAACGATGAAGAGGTGGTTGAGTACAAATGGTTGTTGCAAGCTTTTGTGGTCAAGCATGATTCAACTAAAGGTAAGAAAATAAAAAATAAACATGCATATGACGAACTTGTAGTTGGTAGACGAAAACAATATAGAGCGGATCTCACATGTAGAAAAAAGGACAACAGTAGAGAGAGAGATGAACTCCTGAGGAGGTGTCAGCAAACATATAAAAACTGGCTGCGTTCAACCCGCTACTTGAGAATACAAAGAGATGCTGAACAAATGCTAGCCACAATGTCCACAAATAATACAATATGTACGTGGGATCTACTTAACAACAGGGACCTCAACCAATCGGCTATAGGTGTCAACCAAGTCTCAGAGGAAAATTGGTTTCAGCACTACACTGCACTATATACAGGGAAAAGCGAGAAAAAAGTTACTAAGGTGAAGCCTGACGACATCCCATGGGCCCTGGATTTTGACAGAGATGATATCCTAATTCTAATAAAAAAACTGAGTACTTCCAGGGCAGCAGGCCCAGACGGCATCTCTAACAAAATGCTGAAAGGAAACTGTGAAGACTGGTCTGATCTAATATACGTGCTATTTCAACAAATAAAAAAAGCTAGACAAATACCAACCACATGGACTGAGGCCTATATTGTACCGATTTACAAAAAAGGAGATCGGGGAAACCCCAGAAATTATAGGCTGATTGCGCTATTAGACTCAATTGGCAAGTTATTTCCGTCCCTTCTACTAAGGGACCTAAAAAAATGGCATCTAAGGCTAAAATCTTGGATGAAAGGCAACAGCCTTTGTTAGTGGTGTTGGTACCGCCCTGAATCTATTCCTGATCAACCTGTTGAAGGCAAAGGCACTAGAGGGAAAAAAAACAACCTACTTGGCATTTATTGACCTCAAACAAGCGTTCAACGGGATAAATATAGAGCGCCTGTGGTCAAAAGTGAGAAACTGGGGTTGCCCTACGGATCTGCTAGAAGCAATTCAAGCCCCTTATACTGATACCTCGATTCAAATCCAAACTACAACAAACAGAGGGCTATCTAGGAAGATCAAAACGTCACAGGGAATAAAACAGGGATGCGCGTAAGCCCCTTTCATCTTTGTCCTATATATGGCAGACATGAAGATCACCCAAGATCAGATCCGCGCCTTGCCTCCGAAGATAAATGGAACAAGATACCGTGGATGCTATATGCGGATGACGCAGTATTTGTAGACCAGACACCAATAGGACTACAAAGACGGATCGGGCCTTCAACAAATACTTAAAAGATAATGACATGAAGATCAATGTCAAAAAATCTATGATCCTAACCATGAAGTCAAGTCGTGGAAGAAAAACTGCAGGGAAAATCCAGACGTGGTCATTGGAAAAAGAAAAATTGGGGGAGGTGGAAACTACTATGTATCTTGGGATAATGATAAATAAAAACTGTAATGAACATGCGCATTACGCATTAATCTGGGAAAAACAAACGACCCTGACTAACCAAGGAACATGTTTACATCATAGATACAGCAAATTTTCCTTGACGCCGATAGTAACTTTTTATAAGCAAAAAGTGGTGGCTGTAAACACGTATGGAGCGGAGGCACTATTAGCCTTAAGATGGGAAGTATGGAACATATGCGAGGCCTATTTTTGGTGAAAGATCTTGCGCCTCTCGAATTCGTTAAAGCTAGAGCTCATAAGAACAGAGCTAAGGCTACAATCTGTGGTCTCAATTGTGCTATGGAAATCTTTATCCCTTTATAGAAAGTGTATCCTCGACAATCCGTCTCAGCCTTTTGCAATTTTAGTACAGACGGAGGTACCAAATAAAGACATGATGTTCCTCAACTGGAAAAAGAGATGCAAAGCAAGTTTGGAACAGGTAAATGTCTCGGAAGATAACCTGAAGTGCAACCCAGATAAAGCCAAAAGAATTATTCGGGTAAAGGACTGGGAGGAAACACAGGAGAAAAGACTGAAAAGAAACCAGTGTTATAATATTATCTGGGAAAAAAAGGCTTAAATAGACTTCCACCTTACCTGCTGAAATTTCCATCTAACGACTACAGAGACTTGTTCATGGGCTGCAGACTCAACATATGGCATTGCAGAGAGGTAAAATGGATAAGAAGGATAATTAAAAAAACAAAAGCTTACTGCAGGTTCTGTAAAAATAAAGACTAACTAGAATCTGTCAGACATGTGATGCTAGCCTGCCCGAACTTGGAATCGAAAAGACAGGCTTATATGGGCAGTTATATTGGTAACATCACTGAGGAGACGGAAGAAGAATACTGGTAGCGGCTACTGACGGTTGAAAAGGTCGGTAGAACCTTAGACGCATTCAAATTTGTCGAATCCGTAAAATTGGACCAGGAGGAAGTCAGTCCTGGACTGTGAGTCAACTCCAGCAGGCCGATTAGATTGAGCAAACTAATATCGGCAAATCTTAACTTATTTTGAAGAACATTGGAGATGTCCATTTAATGATGATGAATTTGAAAATGGAGGAATGTTAAAGGTTTAAATTTGATTAACCAATAAAACAAACAAAAGACAAAAAAATAACTCACACCACCACTGTCCACTGCTAAGACTAACACCCAGGACATCAAAGATGCCATCACAAATGTCATTGATGACATCACTGATGACATCACATATCTGGGCCACTTGTTTTTGTTCATTGACATATCTGGGCCGGGTGGTTTTGTTCACTGACAGTAAGAATATTAAAATTCAAAAGGTGCTATATATCTAGATGTTAACCTTGTTGTATGTTCTTAAAGTACTTTCCTTTGGGTTTGGTCTCAGCTCATGGTGCACATACATTTGGCAATAAGCAGGCCTGAAACATACCATTTATTTGTATACATGAAGATAAACTTTAATGCTATTCACATTTTCTGGTTATGCTGTTTCTTTCTTCCTTACGGTCCCTGTATGTGCCTCAGATTTGTATGCAATGTGGGTCTTCATATATATTGTCTGTACTAGCACAAGTGTGTAGTAAGTCTTGAATTTTTAGCTAGCTACTACATGTTTAACATTACTCAAAACTCGGATGAGGGAGCATTCATTTATTACTATCCAAAATTACAAGATTATAAATATTGTACTTCTATGGTGCATGCTGCAGCCATTGCCTATGTTTATGTATGATTAGGTTCCTGTATTAACAACAACGCTCCAATGTAATGTTTTGTTTAGATGAGTACATTCTTTAATAGATTACATACTTCATGATAGGTCTGCCGATCACACCTGACATCTTGTTACCAACATTATGAACTAATAACCTGCAAGGGACATTGGATTACCAGCACTCTTTCCATTGCTTCACATTTGTGATGTTGTCTTTGATGTCCTGGGTGTTAGTCTTAGCAGTGCACGTGTGTGTCGTGAGTTATGGTTGGCTAGCTTAACATAACTGGTGGATTTCAGAGTCTTTTTTCGGTTTTACTTGTAACCATAACTTCCTTTTAACAATTGTTTTTCATTGAATTGCATAGGTTTTTATTAGTGAAACTTAACCATAATGTCCCTTTAACAAAGTTTTTTCAGTGAGTTTCATGGGTTTTTACTAGTGCATGCTGATTTCTTACAATTTACTAATATCATACTTACAACAATATAACAACATTTGTGTCCAGTTTGCAATTTCACACCTTCTAGCATCAATTCTAACACTTCTATACACTTTTTGCAACTTTTTCCACTGTTTTTGTTTCCGTCGACGTTCGTGACATTCCAGACAGTGTCACCTGACCGCGCGCATGCTTGCAGCATTATGATGCTTTTTTGAACGCGGCTGCACTTTGCGGTCTGTGCTTTGCGGAAAGTTTGGAATGCATTTTAAACTGATATAGGAGCTTTCAAGCTCAAAAAGCTCCTACACCTATTCTTACTCATTATCCATTAGCAATCTAGTACAGAGCACATACTTGGAAGAATAGTAGCAAAACTGCTATTTATCTTAAAAATGGCATCAGCTATTGCCATCCCTCATTCTCAAGCACCACCACCACCACCACCACCACGAGCTGGAGTACCTACACAACAAAAAAGTACAGTACTTCCAAAGACAATGAAGAGGACCAAGAAGATGAGATAGAGGAAGTGCCTACCTCTAGCACCAAGAGAGAATCATGGGTGTGGGAGTTTGTTACAACTGTTGGGAATGTACTATACCAAAGGCTAAAGCTACCAAAGTGAAATACACTGAATGCAACGTTGTACTCAGTCAAGGACTACCTAGACAGTACTCCTACGGGACCACCTCCATGTGCCGCCACACCCAATCCAACCACCGCAATGCTCTCAAAAAGTCTGTTCCTTTCTTAGCAATTAGTAGGCTGTCTTCCTCCACCTCATCTTCCTCAACCAGTACTGTAACCACACAGCATACATCTGTGGGACACACAATCCCACCAGCTACCTTGCAAGCAATATAAGAGGCTGGTGATCCATATCTTTTGAAGACAACAGTCCTCTGTATATACTGCAATACAGCACTCTGCAGGGGTGAGCAATTTCAAAGTGCTTTTGAAGCTGCAGTCAAGGCGCATGAGAAACACTGCCTCCTACCTTAGATGTAACACATGTGCAACATCTTCCCATGCCCCCCTGCCCCACCATAATAGTGCGTGGTGCCTCTTCCCACATTTCCCTCCCCACCTTACGCGCTAACCTCTCCTGCAGTTTCCTGAGTGGCGCCAAAGTTATAAGCCATCCAAATCTGTTTTTCACCAACCCTGTAATACAGAAATAAGAATAGATGCCCCAGAATATCTAAGATGTTCGGGGACATCAGAGGACTGCCCCAGACTTTTTGTGGACATCGGAGAAGACAAACACCTGTTTTTTATGCTTTTTAAGGCCATATCCAATCCCATCATCATCACCCCTCACCTGCCCAGAGATTGTTTCATTAGTTTGGAAAGTGCAATGTTGTGTTGTTTTGAATATGATTTGACTGTGATGTTTGCGAACAACGGGCGCCGTCTGTGAATCCAACATGGTGGGAATTTCCAAAAATGTGATGCACCTCACGTTTTTTATTGACCAATCAGTGGGTGCGGCCTCTGGACCAATCAGAGGCCTATCTGCGGACCGAACAGGGAACCCATATATCACTAATTTATTTGTAACTACTTTTTGGTCATTTAAATAAAAACTACTGGAGGATTTACACCAAACTTACAAAAGAACGCTTTCGAGACCAAGCTGCCACTTTTGCGACAAATCTGGTGAAAATCCGTCCAGCAGTTTGGGTTGTAGGCGTGTGCAACATTTCTTTTCAATTGCGTCTATGGGAAAAATCACACATTTTGGGACACTCCACTATAACTTTGCCCCCTCTTGACAAGAGCTCAACACATTTCACAGGATCCATCGTGAGGATTCGTCCAGGGGTGTATATATATATATATAATTGATTATGGAAACAAGTGCTTGCATGTGAAAAATACTGAGATTCATGCAGGTAGTTAAATTCTGCTTTTGTAAACCAACTGTTTTTGATAGTGTAACATTGTGGTGATTTCGCTAGCGTAAAGCTGAAGACCACCTTTATCTGGATTTTACTTTAATTTTCTTTAAACAAATTTGAATTTTCAAAACACGTTCCAATTGTTGCCTGGATGTGTGCGGTACGACTATATCAGTAAAGGAAGGTTATATTAGTAGTATCTATAATTTAATTCAAATAATCTGTCTTGTATTTGACAGTCAGGAGCTCATTTTCAAAGAGATTGTAATTTGGCATTGGGAGCAGTTACATGCAAGCGTACACATAGGCTGCTCCCTGCTGCCAAATGTTTGTCATTTGCACAGCACTGTGAAAATGTGCGGGGCAAAAGGAGGCATTTCATGATGTAATGACTCACACTGCACTGAGGGCCTTCACTGTACAGCCATCCCTTTCTTATCTCGTTTTTCAATAATTATGTCTGACGAAACCCCACCATTTCCTTCTCAGTCTCTGCTTCTCACATTATTTCGCTATCCCTCCCCTGTTCCCTCTCTTTGCCTTTCCATCATCTTGCTCTATCCCCCTTTCCCCATCAAGCTCTCTTTTTCTTTGTCAGCCATCTCTCATATGCTTCTTTTTTGCCTCCTAGAAGCTCCCACCTCTGTTAAGGACAGTTACCAAAAGTCTTGCTTGGCGCATGTTTGGCTCTTGATTTCCAGAGGGTCTAGGGGCAAGCCAGACATCAGGCTCGAGCCAGGCTCAAGCCCTCATGGCCTTGCCCACCAGTATGGCATGGTGCTAGTTGATGACACAATTGGGCAGGGCCACCAATGCTATACATTTACGCTAGAGGAGAAGGTTGAGGTGGTAGAATGCTTGGGGTCCCCTCCACCACCACTGCCCCCAGTCCTAGAGGCCCCAGTCTGGAGGAATAAAATTACTTTTTGGCCATCAGCTGTGGATTTGTAGCCTGACAAAGCCCAGAAGCTATAGTTAAGTGCTCTGAGAACAGTTGGTATATCATTCCACTGTAGACTTACCCAGCCCCCAAGTAGGTGGCCCTGCCACATGTCTGTAAACTGCAGAGAAAGGTTTGCACTGTGCAATCAAAGTGTGATCTTGTTACATGGCTTGAAAGCAAAGCAATGACATGGCCACCATCTAACACTCCATTTTAAGACCTGCATGGGATGGAAAGATACAACATTCCATGTGCACACATTAAATATGAGGTGTGATTCCAGAAAGCATGGTATGGAGCGGTATGGAGAAACACCATAAGAAATGGAAGATTGGAACACTACTCCATGTAGCCAACACACAGGTGCTGTGATGTAGAGACGGAAGAACCAAAGGCTCGGGCAATGTAGGAGCATCATATACAACGGGGTGAGTAAAATAGGCAGAGTACAATGGGGTGAGTGTACACGTGTATAGCCTGGTTTACGACAGAACTAATGCCAAGCCCTACAATGCATGTGGCAGGAATCCCAGGTCGAAGTGCGTCCCTTCTTTGTTCTTCGTTTGTTGTGTAGGAACTAGTGCACTTTCACATATAATTTGGTCACACTCCTGGGGAGGATTACATTAGCCAAGTAGCACGCTGTTTGAAGTGAAGTGAGTAGGGAACATACCTTAATAAGATCAGGCACATCTCCAATAGTGGATGCCCAGGTCAGTGTCCAGGTGCTGTGGTGACACGTACTCATTGATTTAAAGGCAGTAAAGTCACTGACATTGATGTACTGAGCAGTGAATGTGTCACTGTTGCTCTGTAGCAGTTTGTGAAGGTTGGTGGAAGAAATGTTGACTGGAACTCCTGTTAGAAACATTTAGATAGTGTTTACAGAAAAACATAACATGAGAAGCACACAATATTACAGTTAGTTTACCGGTCTATATGTGCAAGTGTAACAGATTATACATAGGACTTATAGGGCATAGTATCATTTTGCCCCTCTAGTTGCAGCCCGATGACTGAACAATATAATAAAAGGCCAGATGTATGTTTGTCCCTGTATGTTTGTATGATGCAGTAGCTTCGCCTGTTGCCACCACAAGAGGGAGCTGTTTCGTTAGGATATGTAGTGGTCCTACTGTGTCAATGAAAACCTGTACTTTGGGCAATGTACACAGACTCTTACACTAGTTTTCTTATAAGTGTCCATTTGTTTTATTAGTACTGGCTCATTAGTTTGGAATCTTCTTCTGTCAGCAACACCTCTTACTGACAAGCAAAGCTCATGGGAGACATTGAGGCCGTCAGCGTTTCATCGTCTACTTTTAGAAAAAGTTGTCCGGCTGCTGTAATTCAGACTGAACTTTCCAACAAAAGACAACATGTATGAATATGCAAAATGTTGCTAGTTTCAAGGAACCTGCTGCCTACTCTATGGAGGGAATGCAAATTAGCATGTTAGCCTTCTATAGAATAGCATAGCACCGCCTGACAGCTATTTATCCTTATAACTTACTTGACCTGCAGCCTTTCCCTTTTGTTGGCATAGAATTCCTAGGGTACTTATATTTTCTTTGCTATTTACAATTCAGGGTACACTATTTTAAATATTACAGATAATTATGAACAACAATTTTGCTACTTCCTTAGAAACAGAAATATGCTCACCCTAGACAGCGCACCAGCCTGTGGTCATAAGTTTGAAGTCCGGCAAAATGCTTAATTCTTAAAAAGTTCAAAAATGGAGTAACCATGAAATTGGTTATTAATACCATTTGTCACTAAATCATTAGTGTGCTTTGAAGCAGTGGGATTCTGATGCAACGTGCTATATAGAAACCTATTATTATTATTATTATTATTATTATTATTATTATTATTATTATTATTATTAGATTCCGCATTATTATTATTATTATTATTATTATTATTATTATTATTATTATTGTTATTACATTCCTTATTATTATTATTATTATTATTATTATTATTATTATTGTTATTGCAGTTATTGAGCGCAGAATTAGCTTCGAGAGGCAACAGAGCGCTTTACAGAGGTATATAACAATACAGGTGCATAATGGAGCGCTTTTCCGAGGTAACAACAGAACAGATATACAACGAGGATGGGAAACAGAGTAGCCCAGAGGAGGGCGACAGCTGTACCAGGTGGCGGGCAGGAGAGGGAAGGGCAGCATCTAGCGAATCAGATGGCACAATGGGCAATGTGATGGCCTAGGTGTTGAGACAGAAAGATTCCTTGAAGGGGTGGGTCTTCATTTCTTTTCTGAATTGTAGGAGATTAGGGGCGTGTCTGATGCAGATGGGTTGGATGTTCCATATTCTTGGGGCGTAGGCAGAGAAGGATTGTTTTCTGGTCCTTTCCTTTTTGCAGTGGTGGATTTCAACTCTCCATGTGTCCTAGCTTCTAGTGGTGCGCTGTCCGTCTGAGATGCTGAGTTTCTCTGCAAGACAGCTCGCGACTTTAGGGCGACTGCCTTATAGATGGTGCAGCAAGACTTCAAGGTTTTTCTTGCATGCAGTGGGAGCCAGTAAAGGTCTTTGAAGGCTGGGGTGATGTGGTCGTATCTGCGTAGACCCTTGATGAGGCAATCAGCTGTGTTGAGGACACTTCTCAGGGGGCACAAGGGAGGACGACGGGAGACCTTCAAGGAGTGCATTACCCCCTTCCAGGTGGGATAGGACCAGTGCTTGAACGGTTGATCTAAAGCTGTGCAGAGGGAGGGCTTGATTTTTTGCCAGCGGGAGACCTGATATCAAGCTGTCTGGGTTTTCTTAGCTATGTGTGTTTTGAAGGAAAGATGTTTGTCGATGTAGAACCCGAGTGACTTGGCGCAGGAGGTGAGCTCAGGTGTTAATCCCTCAGAGTTAATGGCTGATTGCCAGGTCTGTATGTCCGGGTGTTCGTTGTTGTTGGTGAGGAGTAGGAATTCAGTCTTGGGCGGGGGGGGTTGAGCTTCAAGTATGCACTGGACATCCAAGACTGGATGGCCTTAGTGAGGTAGCTGTGCTGATGGCAGAATATATATTCCATATAGGGATCTAGCTAATGGAATAGCCAACCCATTGAACTGAGCTAGCAACACAATTAAACCCTGTTTAAAAAAAGAATTTTGAAAAAACGTGTGTTTTATCTCCATCTTCATTGTTAGTTTCTGTAGCTGACATCAGACACCCGTAAAAAACTGCACCTCTGAGTTTAGCTTCAGCGCTTTAATGCTGTAGGGTCATGTGCTCTCTGTAAACATAAACATAACATGTGCTTCACTCTAGGTGTTTCCATCAATGCCGAATTAAACCTCACGGCGTGGGGGGGTTGGGAGTGGTGCCTCATAGTGGATATGGGTTTCACCCTATAATTTCGTAGGCCAAAATACTAAATCCGAAAATACCAAAAGTGTTACTGTGAATTTGTGGGGGTGGGTTAGGGTAATACAGAATTTGAAGGGACTGAGAGTGGAGGTTGCGGGGGTCTCCCACACATATAATTGTGCTGCAAGGTTAGAAAAGAAAAAAAGAAAGATGACATTTTCGATTCTGTAATTTTCGCAGCGATCACATAGATCCGTGGATATGGGCCTTGGAAGATAGATGGACGTTAGGGACAGGGTTGGGTCCATATCTAGGGATGGGCATTGCGTCAGTATGGGTCTGGACTGGGAATAGCCCTCTGGCATGGATGGGCCTTCTGAGGGATGGACCTCAGGTAATGAGCAAAGATGGTCCCTGCGTGAGGAGCAGGGACGGGCCCGATAAGATTGTTTGGCATGAATAACTCCCTTGCGGAAACATAAAAATGTGTTTCCTGTGTGCCCTCTGATGATGTCAGAACTCGCCAATTATATTACGATTGGCTAGTTATGATGTCATGCATAGCCAAATATCAGTTCATTCTGAACCATGCGTTATGCCTATCATGTTACACTCGGAAAATAATAACATTGATAATATTTTTAGTGATAATAATAACAAATATAATAACAAATTCATTATTATTTTTTATAGTGCTCGCTATCACTAGTTTGGCCACTTCATTTCGCCGCAAGTAACAGGCGTTAGTATTTCAGGATGTAATGGTATTCAATATATCAACCTCTGTAGCATGATATATCAATGTGAATTTGTTAGGATTGAAACTTCTGGTTTGCAGTTTGTAGAAAGATCTCAGCAGCGCTGCATGTACAAACAGGTGCTTACTGTCCAGTCCACTTATGTACCTACACACATACAGGGAAACAAGCTCTTTTGTTCACAAGAGCGTACAAAAGGTAATATAGCAGATAGACGGGAGGGAGTGAGCCTCTTATAATGGGGAGAGTTCAAGTAGCATGAAGACCGGGTTTGAGATAGCATGATGACCGGGTTTGAGACGGGGTATACTCGACAGATATCGGGAACAATACACTGGACAAACTTAGAAGAAGTGTCAGCGGGTAGGCAGTCTAGCCAGCTTAGCATGATCTGTGACCTCAAATTATTAAGTGCTAGTGAGGCAGGGAAAAGACAGGGAAGTAGTGAGGGAAGTTGTAAGTAGTAAGGCTGGAGAGGTGAGTCAAGTGAATAGTTCAGAAGCGAGAGGTGGGCTTTAAATGTGCTTTTTAATACGCCAGTGCGGACTGTGTTTTGAATTGCAGGGTGGAGGAGTTCCAAGTAAGCAGAGCAAGAAGTGTGAAAGAGCGGAAGCGAGAGGAAGTGCTGGGTGGGCAAGGTTCCACAAGGGTGGTGGAGGAGGCACAGCAAAGGCTGTGAGAGGGTTTGTAGGGATTCATAGAAGAGGAGAGATACAGCGGTGCCTTACCGTGGATGAACATGTGCATTAGTAGGAGGAATTTGCATTTGGCCCTGTTTGGCATAGTCTGCCAGCCAGCCTGTTGGCGATAGGAGGAAGCAAGAATGAATCAAGGGAGTTCAAAGAGAGTCCGGGGACAGAATGCATAGTTTGAAAGACCAAAGAGGATACTGGCAAAGTAGTCCAGTTTAGAGAACATAAGAGTGGTTAGGAGATATTTGGTGGCTTTGAAGGGAAGGAGCTGCCTCATTCTCCTGATGTTTAGGAGATTGAGGAGAGACACCATTGCCGTTTTAGTGTGTATGAAGGGTTGTAGAAGACACAGAGGTTTATAGCTAAAGAGGAGTAGGGAAGAGTGTCAGGTGGGAACTGGACAGGCAGGGGAGGAGAAGAGAGAGGATTTGGCAGGAGATGAAAGCACATTTAAGGATTTCAACATAAGAGAGTGGGAGGACACCCAGTATTTAAAAGGAGACAGTCAGAAATACTGGTATATAGGTCAGTGGAGAGTTCAGGAAAGGAGAAAAAGATGTGGGTGTCATCTGTGAAGAGTTGGAAAGAGAACCCAAAGGTGGAGATAAGTGCCCTGAGAGCAGACTTGTACAGTGTAAACATGAGAGCACCTAAAACAGAGCCTTGCAGAACACCAGCAGTAATGGAGTGAGCTGAGAGGTGTTATTGTTCCAGGAAACAGATAGCCAATGAAGTACCAGATGGGACTCATTCCAGGCAAGTGTTGATGAAGAATCCCAAGTGGAGAGAGGGATCTCGGAAATCAGAGTAATCAACAGTATCAAAGGCAGCAGATAAGCCCAGGAGGATTAGGATAAGGATAGGTTGGAATGTTTAGAAAAGGCAGTAAAGTATTCATGAGAGCAGTTTCAGTGGAGCAGCAGTAGCAAAAATCAGCGTGAGGAGGTCACTAGGATTGTGCATGTCAAGAATGTTAGTAAGGTAGTTGAATACACCTGTTTGAAGCACCTAGAGTGGTGAGGGAGACGTGACCCAGGTCGACATTTGGTCAGCAGGTTTGGATCAACACCTTGCTTTTTCAGGAGAGGGATGACCATGGCTGTTTTGAAAGTAGATTGGGTATTATGTTCTAGGGGAGTGACTGGCATCTCCCACTTTGTCAATTTGCACGCTGTACAATCCAGTATCACCTGGAAATCTCGTATAGCCTGTAAATTAACCAAAGTTAGGAAGTCCTGTCAGTCCCTCAGTGTATGCTATGGGCAAGGATCTAAGCACGCATCTTCTAATCATCGAAGGAGACCCTCTGGAAGCCCTGGCCTCCTTTTCGCCCAGGACACAACTGACAGACTTGGCCAGGAATTCCCAAATCTTCAGCCCACCAACTACTACAGGCATGAACAACTTGGGTTAATGGCTCCACCATCCGTCCCCAGCCACTGCACACAATCCTCACAAGCTGCACCTAGCATACGCAGCCCAGCCTTGATTCTGTCCTTCCGGATCACATTCTATTTGTTTGCAGCCCACTCCTGGCAGAACCTGCTCTCTCTAACCCCTCAACAAGTTGCTTTGTGTTCACTGGAGACCCAGCCATTTCCCCAGATTGCTTCTTCCCTCCCTTTGTTTGAAGAAAAAACAAAGCTTTTTGCACAAGAGCATAATAGCTCTATAGGCACAGACCTTGGGCTGTAGTGAAGCTATGGGTCTGTAAACTTGATTGGACACCCTTGCTGCAATCTGGCCTATAACTCGGTATTTAGGGGCAGTAACTCCTAACAGTCTTGGGGCCTCATTCTGAGGCTGGCGGTAAGGGGTTAACGCCACCAGTAAGGGTGCCGGTGCCATTAGCCCCTTACTGCCGCATTACAAGGTCCTCTAGCGGGTCCCGCTAAGGGCGGCTGGTTTTACTAGGCACCCTTAGTAGGAGCCGCTAAAGGACCAGGGAGCTAATAACAGGCCGTTATTAACGGGCCCGTTGTTAGCTCCCTCCCCATTCCCATTGAGCCCTATGGGGGCTGAAATGGGAATGGGGATGGGTAAATAAAATGAGGAATTACCGGGTCCTACAAGGTTGGAATGGCCCGATAATTCATCATTCATGGAACCCGGACCCGAGTTTGGAGTTAGTGAGGCCCTAGATCTATAAAGCTTAAACATATATCTCTCTAATTCATGAGGTCAGTAAGGATGACGTATACAAATACATGTTTTCTCTAAGATAACAAATATCAACAGTCAATGTAAATTCCCATGTTGTCAAATACCTGGTAACACTGTATCGGACAGCTGTATTTTGAAGGTTCCTTCGACAGGTGGTGATAAAGCTTGTAGTCTCTGCACCGTCAGTTTCACACTGTCATTTTCATATTCCATGTACTCTGAAAGGCTGCCAACGTGGGAAGACCCACTAGCAGGCAACACTCCACTACAATGAATAATGACATCATCAATACAGCTCAATTCCATTGTTAACCGTGTGTTAAAAAAGGCAATTAAAATATATCATTTTTCTAGAACACAAGAATATTTTTCATGTCATCAACACTTAAGCGACAAATAAGCCTTCACATTTCAAGGGTACGCTTGAACTCGTCTCAAGTCCTTCATGCAACCACCCTCTGACTATTTTCAGCACTTCCCAGTAAGCATTTCAAACTAGTTCACAGCTGTTCACTTACTCAAAGAAACAATAACCATTTGTCTTTTTTCTGATCACTAGTACAGTATGCTCTGATGGTTCTACGCTGACTTTACAGGCGAGCAACTATCACAAACTCCACTCCTACCCCTCAGTCTCTTTCTGACCTGCACAATTCATTCTCGTGCATTTAACCCTTCCCCCTTACTTTACCCCTTTCCACTCCATTGCTACTCTCTTTTATTCCTTTTCATTCCTGATACAGATACCCCTTGCAGAGGCACAGTACACTACTCACTGGACGACAAGCCTCAGAGCTGTTAGATCAGTATGGTTGGGACTGCCATGGGATAAACAACTCTAAAAAATGACATAATGTAACAGGATGCCATCACAAGGGTGCAGCACTGAGAAGTGTTACCAATAAGAGCTGTGCCCTATAGTGCAATCAGTTGCTCTGAGATTGATGGTCGCAGACAGTTAAACACACAGTACTGCTAAAGATAATGTTGCAGTACTAGTAATCTCTGGCAAAAGAATTTGTATTTTTCTGCAGTTTACTGTACCTTTTAGGCTGTTTGATCACTGTAATGTAATGTAAGTTTATCATGTGATCACAAATTCCACAACTTTTAAAAGTTGTTTCACAATATATAATCGCATCAGTGACAAGTTAAGGGAACTACCCAACCTTTTATATGAGGTGGATGAGGCACAGAGGGCTGGGATTGTTCAACAACTACCTAATGAGCCTTTCAGAGGGTGGATCGAGCAGGATTCCCTGTGCTTCTTACCCCGCTCTCCAAGATTTGGTATCTGTACTTTCTATTGAAAGATCAGAGACCCAAAACCAATAGAAAGGAACTCCCAGCAGCCCTGGGCTTTGAGGAATATAGACCACAAACTGAAGTATGCCCCAAACAGGGGAAAATTAGAGAAACAAATATTTGTCACAAAAAGACACATTTAAGCGTTAAGCACCCATTCCAAGGGCTGTAACGGTGGCCTGGGGCCTGAGTTAAATGGCTGGGATGGGGATAACTGGAAAGTATTTTCTTTCTATGAAAGGGCTGCCTCACAGCGTCCTCTTCACGGAAAGATGATGCTATACAAACATGGCTGCCATGGAATAGGAAGGTGAGGCTCCATACAGAGCCTCTCTTCCATTTCCGTGGTGGCCAAACAGAGCAAGCAAAAACAAAGAAGTGATGGCTGGAAGTTTTAGAATGAATCTTAACCACTGGCATTACTCTGGGCAACCCTCCAGACCATCGTTCTTTGCCTGCCAAGCCATTACAGAAGGGGAAAGATCATATGCAAATCAGGCTTGGTCCCACCCCAAAAGGGGCAGTCCAGCCCGAACTATTAGGTCACTTCCCTTCTGCGCGAGACCACGATCATCCCCAAACATGTTTCGGACTTGTTGGGCCTCATAAGTGAGGAGTAGCTTGGGTCTTTAGGCCCAGAAGGCATGGGACCCACGTCTGGGCATACCCGTCCCACTCGGGGTAACAAATCAAAACAAAAAGGTGATGACTGGAAGGTTTAGAATTAATCTTAACCACTGACATTGCTTTGGGCAACCCTCCAGACCATCGTTCTTCGCCTGCTAAGCCATTACAGAAGGGGAAAGACCATGAGTCTTGTCACATATGGGATTTGCTTAAAGAGCTGACAATGGTGTGATATCAGATTTCTGTGGCTATCATAATTGTATGCTCATATCAGTCACCATGCCACAATCACGGCATGGCTTATATTTAGAGATTTACCTGACACCAGACTAATTAAGGCAGACCATTATTATAATTTAGATCTGAGGTGCTGAAGGTAAATTGCTACCTCTAATTGCAGAGGCATTGTGTCCCAGCAGCTGTCATACCTTTGGGACATACTGTATTGCATTTTGTAAAGGCCTTAGAAGTTATCTTTTTTCCCCCTTGATTGTCCCCAGTGGTTCTAACCTGGAAATGTGGCTCTATATTGCTTCCTAGTATTATTATTTTCTTTCTTTTTGCCATTTACCCCTGTTAACAATGTTTATGTTATCATTGTTTTGTTTCATTGTTGCTGTTGCTATGTCAAAATGTGCACTTGTAATGTTGTTGAACCTCTGGGTCAGAATGTGCTTTTGAAAATTGTACAAATACATTTTTATCAATACACCCTGTCCCTCAGAAATCCAACCACTTCCTTTGCCTTTTGTTACCACCTTTTTACTAACAATACTCAAATATTTTTCTTTTTCTTTTCGTTTACCCCAGAACTATCCACTAACAACTTAGTATGCCTCTCTGTCATCCATCACTATAATGCTAAACTCTTCTAAAATGGAAGGTATCTCCCTCCTAGCTCCTAACATCCCACTTATTTTTCCAGCTCCTATTTAATTTCCACCTGACTACATCAACACAAGCCCCAATGTGGGTGTTTTCTTTGATAGTGACCTTCAAGTCCAGTTTGTATTCACATTGAGGCCACACCAGACAGGTGTAACCTCATAAACATCTGCACATTCTTCCCTTACCTCATTTGCTTCCCTCTGGTACATCTCTAATCTCCACTGTGGTCTTTATCAGGCATAACTGTTGATTCAGTCCGTTTGTGGCACTTGCCCTCTACACATGTTCTCCTTAGTAATGAACGTTGCTACTTGTAGGCTATGTGTCTCTGTTCAGCACTGGTTCAGCATTTACATCTTATCACAGGATACCCACACTCCTAGATAACTGTATATCCTGCTTTACCACTACTTGCACCATGCTATCACAAGCTCTCCCCATGCTTTCTGGTCCCTGCTCGCCCTGGGTTTCTTCATGCTTGCCTCCCTTTTCTCCCCTGGCTCCCTACCATTGGCATCTACACCCGAAACACTATAAACACATCACCAACATTGAGGGGTTCTCTTGATAGAGCTCCCAAAGCCCAACAACCAGACCCACTTAGCTCTACCCAAGTGTACATAATTTAAATAGTAGAATTGTAAGTGCTCTATGTTACATGCAGTACATCTCTATAATGTTAGAATGTTTTGTCTCCCCTTCTCATGTTTCATTGTCCTCTTTGCCAACTGGTGAATGATTCATTCACATTCCACAGTCCTACTATTGTAAAGCATCTGGAAACTGCACTGCTCTGCTTACTGTTTCTTGTGCACTGCGCTTCTGTTCTCAGCACTGTGTTCCCTAACACAAACAGATACAAATACAGATACATTGCAGACTATGTGAATTACTAAGGATTGCTCACAGTGCATTATTGTTTAATTCCAATTTTGGCAAATGTTTGACACATCCCAAATGGTGAGATACAATTTCCCTCAAATCAGCAAAATTGAATTGTGAAAGTCTTTGCAACAATGCAGAGTACCATGTGTACTTGATATCACTTATGTTGTTGCGTTTCCCACTGTGCAAAAGTAGAAAGCTGGCTACATACCTCAGCGCTATCAGGGGAAGATGAAGAACACAGTTGGCGACCCAGAAACTCAGAGTGAATGTAGGCGATGATCCCACCACAGAGACCCTTTCTATAAGACCTCCACCAGGATGAGCAGGTCTGGGATCCATTGGAAACACTAGAAATAATGAGAATATATGTAAGAGCAAGCATTTTACATACTGGATGAATCATGAGTGGTGGATATATGATGTAAGCATGCAATGCACACATGTTCTGAGCAAATGTACAGGGATCTCATATGAAGTATTACTCTGTGTTGGAAGATATTACAGGATCAAATAGCAGAGGTGCTTCTCATAGGGTCAGACAGATGACATATGCTTATTACACTGCTCAGTTAGCTGACAGCACAATTATAAAGAATTATATTAATGGTCGATAGTTAATGAACTGTCTCCTCATGAATAAAGGAATAACTACCATTAGTACCCGGCGAGGGCGCAATCACAATGAGAGAATTATTCTGATTGGCCCTCAATGAGGCATTATCGGTCCGGGAATCCCTCGGCCGGTATTCCACAGCCATTGTTCCTGGCGGGGTGTGTGGCAGCGCCTCAGCCAATGAGGAGGCCCGAAGCAGGGCCATCCCCGCTCCGAGCCTCCACGGCTGAGAAGCTGCCTTCGCTCCCTGCCAGGGGCTCGGGTGAGTTTCTTTTCTTTCTCCTCCCTCCTTTCCCTCCCCTTTCCCCACTCCACTTACCTTTAGCCTGCTTTGTCACTGGCGGGGGACGATCGCAGCCTCCAGCCATGTGGAGACTCCGGAGCGGGGCCATCCCTGCTCCGAGCCTCCACACAGCTGGAGGCTTCCATCGTCCCCCGCCGGGGACCCAGGTACGTTTTTTTTTGGTTTTTTTGGTTTATTTCCCCTCCCTCCCTTCCGCCCATTTTGGGACTGAAGAAAAAACGCTTTTAGTGCCCCGGTCACGCAGATCTTACGGGTACTAAGAGCAATATGACCCGAGCAGCGAGGCATTACTGACTCAGGTAATGCCCGGGGTCTTCGTTAAGGCTCTCGCTTCGTTCGGGTCTATAACTATGGGCCCGGGGCATTACCTGAGTCGGTAATGCCATCGCCACTCGGGTCATATTGCTTAATTGGCACCCTGCAGGGGGCCTCCAGCCAATCAGGAGGCTCGGAATGTGGGTTGTACTGTATGGTACAAGCCCACGTTTCCGAGCTGCCTGGGCAGCCGGCGCCCCCTTCCCTTTCCTTCCCTGATCCCCCTTCACCATTTAGCCCCCATTTAGTTTCCTGCAGGGGTGCCAATGGTGACCTTTTTTGTAAAAAAAAAAAAAAGAAATAGGTTTACCTTTTTTGCGCCGTCTGGCGCTGTGCAGTGCAGCTCTTGGGAAGCCCATTTCCATGTTGATGACATCACAGTTATAAGCTTGGAAAAGGGGTTTCCTGACAGCAGCACTGCCGGCACTGGGACGCACCAGAAAGGTTTGTTTATTTTATTTAAATGAAAGAAAACACACCACTAGCACCAATGTAGTGAACTACACCACTTCTAATGGCAATATATCCCTCGGTGGCGTGCCAACCGTTTCGGTAATGGCATTGCCACCCTCGTTAAGGGATGGTTGCTGTGCTCAGGCCTTTAACTTGGGCGGTGGGCCGTTACCTAGAGGGTTGTCCTCCCACCTCGGGGCATATCGCCTGATTACAGCAGAAAGGTGTGCAGGCATAATCTTTCCATTTTCTAAATGTTTGATTGTTTGCTTCCAAGACAGATGCGTTGCCCCTGAGCTATCCCCCCTCACTGAGGTATACGTTTAGCTTCCTGTGCCCTTGTGCAAAGATTAATTTCCTAAATAAAAAAATGTCGGCCCCGTACCATTGGAGGAAGAACTTCATATTCCTACATTTAAAATAACATGCCCATGTATGGAAGTCACATGCCAGGAAACGTTGCAACGCCCTAGTCACACGAATCCCAGATGCCACCTTGGTCTGTCTGAAATCTCTCCGGCGTGCTGCTGCACACCATATTAAAGGAGCACACATCTTTTGCAAGGCGGCCTGCATCACCTACAAAGCAGTCACAACCAAAACACCACTCTACTTGGAGTAGAAACTCGCCACTCTGGAGGCCAATGCACCACCAGAAAGCACAGCATTCCCAGATTGGAAACAAAGAACTGCAAGAGAGAACACATGGGAAATAGGCCTTTTGCTGCAATGCACCCTTTCTGTGGAACAGATTACGAACACAGATAAGAATGTCCCCCGTCCTACACATTAGGGAGGACCCGACAAGCACACTTTTCAGATCCCACTGATTGTTCCAAGCCACCCTTTTTCCCCTCTGGAGTTCTACCCCTACCCTCATTTCTCTACCCATCCTCTTCTAAACCAGTGTCCTACTTGTAAACCATGGATGCTTCCCCTTTGGTCCACGTTCTGTTGCTTCACAGCAAGTTTTGCGCTTTATAAATCCCATACATTCACAGTTTCAACATGTATGTATTCCGCATTGCATACCCTTATATGGACTTTCATATGCCTTGTATGATGAGGTAACATCCTGAAGGCTAGCGATAGTGGTGTTACCCTTTAGGTTGGAAGCCAAAACCCACTCAGTGATGAAGGCCCCAGAAGCAGTCAACAGGGCATCGACCTGATCCCCTTCCGATCCCTAAACTCATTTGTAGGAAATTTGACTAATGCTCCGATAGCCATTGTATGTCCCAAGACTCACGGAAAAGTTGTTGAAAGGGCAAGCACGAAGATTGAACAGCGATACCACAAGCCATACGGTACCCACAATGAATCACTTTTAGAAGGAGACAAGTTTGCAAGCCCAGTTTGTGGGTACAGTAACGGAACCCACTCACTGAAGACTAGAGGGACTGGTGGGTGCCAGGTAGAAGACAGAAGCCTCACTGTGGAGAGAATCCAGATGGAAGGCCCCAGAGGCCTTAATGTGGAGCTGGATGACTGGGAGATGCATATGTTGGAAGACTAAGAGGGTCATCTCAATTGGGCCGGTAAAGTTAATTCTGGTGATAACCAGCAATACCACCTTGCATTACCGTCTGTCCAATTACAGAGTGAATATCGCATCAAGAAATCCCCAAGTGAAGAATATGTGACAGTCACCCAGCAGTATGGCATCAATATCACTATTACTTTGATGTTACTGAAATACAACCAGTAGAAAATAATGCCATATTACTAGTGCAATCTACAACAAATCACACATACAATACCTCTGGCAGATTATCACAGAGGAAGGTGAGTAAGTGGCTTCAAAGACTAAAGCCTGGAAGCTGAGAGAGGAAGATGCCAGCAAAGCTGAAGTAAATCCTCTAGATAAACTCAGGTCTCCCCAGAACGGAGGTCGAGAAAAAGAGGACTAGACTCTACAAACGAGGACATCATGAATAAGTGTAGAGACATTGAAATCTCCGATTAATGTAAGTGACTGTGACTGGATCGCCTACACCAAGGGGAAAGCCAGAATGAATAAATTGAATAAATAAATAAACAGAGTCACAAGCTAATGCTTGAAAGGTTGAACCCCATGGGAAAGGATCTGGCTATTTGGGGCTGCGCCCTGAATGAGCTAGGGCCTTCGAGCAGCGGGCACACGTCCATCCAAGCCCTTTCATCATTACAGTTAAGCAGCAGAGGCCCAAGCCCATGGGGAAGCCCATATGAATGGACATAGCTTTTGGGGGCTGTTCCTTGCTTATGAGAGGTGTGAAACTTGGATTGGCTAGTGAGCTACTACCTATGGGAGGGTAATGTTAGCATTTGCAGTGTATTATACTAATCCTTCTATTTAGCCTTTTGTTTAATAGTGGAACAAAGGAAAGGAAAGAGTATTTTAGAGTATATTGCTCTGATGATATGCGGATTTAGTGCTACTTGGGCATTGGTAGTTGGCAATGCCTATAGCCCATTGGAACTCTTGGAATACGTTTCTATTTTTAATCAGTGAACGAAGTCAGGAATAGGAGGTCGGTCTCTGGGCTAGCCTCTAGTGAATCGGACATTCTCATTATGTTCGGAGTGGTATTTCTTTATAATGTACTGATTATTATTTTGTTGGACTAAAAGGAAAGCAGCCTTCTCCCCTGGGACACAATCCCTACCTTTAACACAGGAAGGGAGAATAATACAGCAGTGGAAGTGGGAGCCAGCACAAGAGGACACGAAATTGACAGATTGACCAGGACTTGGGATCACAGGGTGCAAGACTGGGGCTAAAGGGCAACAGAGTCAGCCAGGTTGGGGAGGGCTAGCCCATGAATGGATCTGAATGGAGACGTAGAGGAGGGACTGGTGTTGACAGGAGAGCATGGAGAGCCAACCTGGGTGAAGGTGGTGGACGGAGGTCGGAGATGAGCGAGGAAAGTTGAGGAGGATGCAAATTTGCTGGGCTGCATATCAAGTGCTAAAGGAGGCGCAAGAATAGAGAGAAGGGTCCACAAATAGGATATTGCAGTAGTCAATAAAGCTAATGACAAGTACAGGCTCAAAGATTGTAATAGTGTGGTATATGAAGAGGGGACATATGATAGATAAATGATGGGAATGAGACAATAAGTTGTTGTCTACAAATAGGTGGTTGGAGAAGCTGAAAGAAGAAGCTGGTTTACTGAAGGAGGCAGTGTAGAGCCTGAGGAAAAGCAAGGAAAAACAGAGCTCTGGCAATGGAGGTGTCAGTGTTCTATAATAGATTGACCAGACCAATGGGTATGTAACACAGAGTTTTGTTGTTGAAGTATACATTGCATTTTCCTTAGGCATATTTGTGGAGTGTAGTTTACCAAAGTTACTCAGGTTTTCAAGCAATGACAGGCTCCTAATATAGAAGGGAGTGCCTGGATCAATGTGACAGCTCTTCTTCATTCTAATCGAAGTGTTTTGGGGAAATTCCAAGCAGAGATTTGGCATTTCAGCAGGAAAGTCATTTAATATAGTGGGGTTGGGATTTTGTAGTAATTCTGACTAAGACTTGTTTGCCTTTTTCTTGATGAATGGTAAACGGAATCATTAATAATAGAGGAAAACATTGGAAGGGGTTTTCCATTGGTGTTTTCTAGGCCTCATGTCCCAAAGCTGTGGATGAGCAGTTTAACTTGATATGTTAGGATATCCTAGGATGCGGGTCGGAATTAGGATTTGGAGTGTGTAGGATTGACTGAGTTTAAAACACTGTACGGTCATCAGGTCATCAGCCCCAATTACTTCAGACCGCCACTATTTATATTCTATTGTCCTTCTCCTTAGCCGCCACCCAGCCCCTTAATCTAGGAAAATAAATCTTCAATACCCATTCAGGTAAGAACCTCCACCCACCATATCATTTCCTACCAGTATTGAGTGAAACCCTATCTAAGCATGTTCTCTCCCTTTCTCCTCGCCCTTTGCTGCATCCTCTGTCTGCTATTAATATGGGCCCAACTGGGCCATTTCTATTTGGATTATTACCAATGTATAATCTTCCAACCTGTACATGTATTTATCTGTCACATCACATTTACTTTGCGTCACTATACTGTTCAAATGACATATGTATGTCCTCATGTCACCTGGCAATGTACTTTGTCACAACTCGCATCACTACTCACGGCAGCTGGCCACTCACCACATCACTAATACAGCACTTTCACTATGCCACAACATCACAGCCTTGATAAAGACCTTTCGGTTGAAACACGTGTGTTGACTTTCTCCATGTGATTGGCACTACATGTGCTCTAAAGACTGTGGCAACTTCATGCTAATTAAATCAACACCACACGTATAACCAAGTAGTAAGACTCATCATTTCCCTGTGCTAGGCGCACTGCTGTATCTAGTGAAAACTATTGGAATCCAGCGCCAACACAGACAGTGTTCCTGTCCTCTACCTAGCATTCACTAGTGTTTAGGCAACAGTTTTTCATGGTTTCATTGGTTGTCCAGTCTTGTAATTCAAAACGTGAGAAATAAATGTTCTCCCATCATTAGTAGTTAAAGCTATGTATAATTGATCAGTTCTCTCCTGGACCTTCTGTCATTTTTGTCATGTTGGTGTACTTCATTCCAGCATTTGGATGTTGAGTAGCATGGATTGTTGTATCTTAAATCTCTGAAATGGCCACTATCTCGTGTGCAAAGTTCTCTTTGGTGCTGCCAACATAAATGTAAGCAAATGATGATATAAATTATGAGCATCCACATGAAGCCTGCCTCTGAGTGCAACACCGAGTATGACTCCGATAGATCCACTCTGACACGCAAGTTGTTGAGCAGAAGTTGCGGGCATCTGGCACACCCTCTGATAGACTGGACTGCCCCCTTCTCCAAAGGCAATACAGACTCTCCATCCACTCGGAGAAGAGGGCCCATATCCAAGCCCGCATCTCTGGGGCTACTAACAACATGGGCAAACGGGTTAAAAATCTGCAAGGAACTCGTCAATACTACGGCAGTATCCAGTTCTCCATTGCTATCCATGACCCTCTGTACTTCACTGGCCTCCCACTTCTTAACCAAAACACAGGGCATTCTGTCCTCACTCTCCTCTAATCCCCCCACTCATTCCTCCCCTGCTCTCAGGCCTCCCTTGGCCCCCCTCTCCTCTTCTCTCCTACTCTCCCATTTCTCACCCATAGCACCGAATGGGGTCTCTAAACAAGTCCTCTCTATGAAAGTCTCCTCCAAACAGTTGCTACCCTGCCCCTCCAGAACTAGCAACGACAACATTGCCTCCCTTGCACCAGCCTTGGCTAATTTCTGTAATCACTCCTTTTTGCCACTGGCTCCTTCCCGCTACCCCTCAAGCAATCCCTTGTACATCCTCTCCTCAAAAAGCCCTCTGCTCAGCTAACGACTGACCTATCACCATTACCCCTTCCTGGGCAAACTCCGGAAGAAGCTAGTCATCGCCCAACTGATCCAACACACTGAATCTGTTGGTTGTCTCCATGACTGCCAGCCTGGCTTCAGAGCAGCCAGAGGCATGGACACTGCTCTATTGAACACCTGTGAAGACTTGCTCTCAAATCTTGATTCAAACTCTCCATCCATTCTTATCCTTCTGGATCTTTACTCTGCCTTCGACACAGTCAATCATGCCCCCCTGACAAATCGTCTCGTGACACGGTTGGCATCACAGGCCTGCCAATGGACTGGTTGACCTCATTCCTCTCCGAATGACCTTTCCAGGTTCAACTGGGCCCTTTTCTCTCCCCTATCACACTCTCAACCTGCGGCGTCCCGCTAGGCTCTATTCTCTCGCCGGGACTCTTCAACATCTACCTTGCCACTCTGGCCCACCTGATCTCCTCCTGGACTCCTCACTTCCAGTGTTATGCAGATGACATGCAGCCCTCCATCATGCTTCCCTCAATTGCTTCTCTTTCTCCTCTCTCATCCCTGGCTGTCTGACTGCTATTCAGGCATGGATTGTTGCCAATTATCTCTGCCTTAATGCCAGTAAGACTGAGATCCTTCACATTGGGACCCCAGCTCCCTCCTTCCCACCTACCCTCTGGGTGCCCTCTATGGGTCCCCTCCCCTCACCCTCTTGTGAGGCAAAAGACCTTGGTGTCATCTTTGACCCCTCTCTCTTCTTCTCATCTCATATCGCAGACCTTGCCAAGAAGGCCAGGCATCAGCTGCACCTACTCAGAGGCATTCTCATTTTCCTCACCTTCCCCCAGAAACTCAATGTCTCCGGAGCTCTGGTCCTGTCAATGCTGGACTACTGCAACAGCCTCTTCCTCAATCTTCCTTTACCCTCCCTTTGCCCCCTTAAACTAATCAATAATTGGACTGCAAGACTTATCCTTGGCCTCAAGCCAGGGACTGTATCTCTCCAGCCCTGACATCTCTCCACTGGCTCCCAGTTTTCTGCTAGGATCAAGTTCAATACCCTCTACATTTATTTATTTTATTTATTGAGCATTTGTTGGGCACCTATACAAAATCATTCAGAAGACTTTCTGGGGCCTTGGACCCACTACATCCAACTCTCTCTCCTTAAATACCTCCCTCCTAGAGCCCTTCGGTCTTCTAGCTTCAACTGTCTGAAGATCAGATGCTTCTCTCAGCAGAGAGTGGGGAGTAGATCTCTCTCCTCCGCAGGAGCCTCCCTCTGGAATGGTCATCCTGCCCCACTCACGCTTGAGCCAGATCTCCTTAAATTCCAGAAACTCCTCAAGACCTGCCTTTTCCCTTCTTCCTTCCCTCTCCCCCTCCCCTGCTAACATTCTTGTCTTCTGCAGTGACTGGCTGCCTGGTTCCCTCTGAGTTCTACAGGGCACCATGCCCCACACCGAGTCCACCCCATCCTCGCACTTAGCATGTGGATTCTCACCCCCTGCACTCCAGGCAATCCCTAGCACTTGCCCGTCTGGTCTCCCCTTAGCACCCACCTAGCCCTTGCCCCTCCCCAACCTCCCCCTTCACTTGCAGTCTCTCCTCTTTACCCTGCACCTCCCTTCCCACCTTAGCACTTCACATTTCATGCAGACCAGCACTTCCCCCCCTCTCCCTCGCACTTCTTGCTACTTGCACTTGCACAGACCAAATGTCACATGGCCTAGTAGGACCGTTAGTATTGTCCTGCAATGGACCGGAGTCCACACCAAGGCCTTCATACAGGCCATTAACGACCGAACGTATGCCAAAATCAGTTATTTAACATGTCAATACAAGGGTTTTACTGAAGTTTTTGACATTGTAAGAATATTTTAAGTCTCCACCCTTTCTGTAAATTCCTGTAAAAGAATTTGGAAACTCCAGAGGGGCACAATGACACACGTAGAAAGCTGTAGCTAGGTGACATACTGCTACAAGGAAATACTGATGAAATCTGAGCAGCACAGTTCTCTTTCCATGGCTGGGCTGGGAACCATACTGTGGTATATATCAACGAGATTATGAGTGGCAATTCACGTTTATAGTTGGAAAACTGGGATAAGTCCAAGTTGCACTTTCTAGATCAAGGATCGATTAGATGCTAGGTTCAGGAACTCATATGTGGAATATAAGACCATGGGCCTCATTACGACCTTGGAGGTAACCATGCCGCTTTTTGCGGCATGGCTTCCCCCATTCCGGGTACCTGGTCTGGGTTCCCTGAATGGGGAAATACCGGGCCATTCCGACCTTGGAGGCCCCGGTATTTCCCCATTCAAGGAATCAAGGAACCCAGACCCGGTACATCCCCATTCCCATTTCAGCCCCAATAGGGCTCAATGGCAATGGGGATGATGCTAACAACGGGCCCGTTAATTATGGGCCCGTTGTTAGCATCCTGGTCTGCTCGCGGGACCCGCTAAGGACGCCGGGTCCCACGAGCAGACCTCGTAATGAGGCGGTAGGTGGTTAACAGGGCCGGCAGCTCTACCGGCCCCGTTAAACCCATACCGCCAGGGTCATAATGAGGCCCCATGTCTTTTTATATGAGGTGCTCTTCACTGGTGAGTAAAAGGAAGGAAATTAGTGACTGGCCATTCTTTGATCAATGCAACGGACATTACACCTTTGACTTCCCTTAGGACAGTAAATATATTTACATATGTCTAATTTTACCCTTAGGATATATATAAACCCATATTAATATCCTAAACCACAGCTGTATGCTTGCAGCTGCAACCAGGCTCTCCGATGGGTTCTGAGGGACGGAGGCAACAGACATAGGCTTTAGGTATGACATTTTAACCCTCTCAACATGGCACTTGTCCTCCATAGACTTCAATGGAGTCATCCACTCAGGGAAACGTTTACAAACAGTCACACATGTCTGTGTTCCCATTGACTTCCAAGGGACCACTGGGCCCACACCCACCAAACACACCCAAATTCACCCTCGTAGGATTCAATCTCTCATAGCTTGAGAGATATGGCAGTGTGTGTGTCCCCTCCACGCTTTCTTTCATGCCATGATGATGGTATTCTGCTACAATGGTAACTTTGGCTTGCTGTAAATCAGTGCAACCAAAAAGTTGCATGTTTGCCTTTTATAATTAGCACACCGTTTCACATGTGTGAACGTAACATTTCTCAAGTGACAGACTAATGCCTATACTTTAACTTTTGTTGAAAACAAATCTTGATTTTTGTTTGTCACTGAAAATAGCATAACATGTATACAGACATTGTTGGTAGACACACCCCACCTAAGAATGCAGCCATGTCTATATGCTCACCAATGCACACAGCAAAATAAAAATCACCTAAAAGCAGCAGAAACATTCCTCTCACATACAGTAAAGATAAAAATGGGCGCCCTTACTCAACACCACAAATATAAAAACACTGCTGGCAGAAAAGGAATGCCAGTCCTCTGCTCCAAAAGTAAGTGAAAGGTAAATCCACTTCTGTAGGAGTGCAGTGGGAAGGGGGATACTTTTGCCTCCAGAAATGCAGCGTGCTGTGTGAATAGGGGAACCCTTGGATGGCATCTTTATAGGTTACCTTTCTGATTCTGCACTTTCTTTTGGTTTCTTTGAAATTAATCTGATGGAAAAGGACTGGCCTACAGACTTGCCCAAGAGGCTGGCCTAACAGCTGGAACACCCATGCCAAGCGGTGTCACAGAGCAGAGCACAGTATAGCTGAGCTGTGGAATGCTGTAATGCCTCAGACTGCCTGGCATGAAGAGCCCCTCCTGAGAAATACACAGTGATGAAGTTGCTGGCTTAAATCCCAACCCTGACTCGAAGTAAACAGCCTGCAGTTGTGAAATGTACTTTCTTCCCCCTGTTTGGCAAAACGACCTGTGTGTTATCATACGTGCATTAAAAGTGCTGTTTTATGGGTGGAGAACAGATTTAGCAACTCCACTGTACATAAGGATGAGCCAGGCCTGGGAGGGGCAGAGCAGAATGCAGCCCTCCAATTCACTGGTGTGTGTTTGCATTACAGGCCATTTCTCTCTCCTTCTGGTCGTCCGTGTATTATTTGTGACCAAGTACCTGAGGTGGCGTGGAGGAGCTGGATGAGCACTGGTATCGAGGGGAGAAGGACAAGCCTGTAACAGATGATGCCAGTCCACGGGAGCTCCCCTTCATGACGTGCATGACTGGGGATTACAACAATACAACGGGTAAGTGAAAAAAGTGTTTTTCGCTGTCCCTGTTGCGCGTTTGACTAGGGGATGGGAGTCTTCAGGGACTCCAGGCATAATACAGAGACAGCGCCTCGGATTGCTGCAGTGATATAGTACAGGGTTGCTAGGGCAACTACAGGACTGCAATCAGGTCAGAGCATTCCTAGGCACCTGTGAAACAGTCAGAACACCTGTTGTGGAGAGACAGTGTATGGTCAATGCTATAATGGGCACAGGGTAGGAGTGTGAAATCGGAAGCCTGTGTTAACCTGCAGTAGGACAGATACCAGTTACAGATTGCAGTTACAGATTACAGTTACAGACTACAGTTAAAAATTTCAGTTTGTTACAATATGGCCAATGCCGGTCCACTGACCAGGCAAGAGGAGGAGGCAGATATATCATATAAATCGGGGTTGAGGGCAGTGCTGGAGAGGTTGAGGAGAAGGAGCATGGTGGACAATTGGGATGTGGCCCCCCAGTCGGTACAAAAGAAAAAGGAGGTGGGGGCCACCCAGGAACAGCAGTTACAAAGGGTACCACAGGGAAGGGACAGGGGAGATAGTACTGAACTACATGCGAAGCACAAAGATATCACAAAGGGGATGACGATTTAGAAGGATCAGAGACCCTCAGATCTTGCACTAATGCTTACACAGACTTTTATGAGGGCCAACAATATGGCAGCTGTTGCCAGACGAGATAATGAGGGTGGCGGAAGGGAATGTGGATATGTAGGGAAGGTTAAGGTCCACCAAGGGGTGGGCATACATTCTGAATGCATCTGATGACACATAACTGACAGTGAGAAAAGCAGTGCTGGTGAAGGAGTGGGAGGAGGGAGAACACACAGAAGAGAATGATTGTGAGGTGCTATCACCAGTGCCTGTGGGTGTTGGGGTCAATGATCCAGAATGCATTGGGGGTGGCTCTATGTATTTCTGAGAAAAGGGAGGAAGCGGGAGGAGGCATGGGCTGGCTGGGTACCCAGCGAGGCAACTGTGTACAACGGAGGGTTGGGAGGACATTTTGGAAGAAAGGGGGGCAATGACGGATTTGGCAAATAGGGGCCTGCAGGGAGAGGCAGGCAGGTTACTGGTAGTCCCAATGTTTGTGGTGATGGCAGCTACTAAGTGTACCCCCCACATTCTGACACACACAAATAGAGTCCTGACAGCATGGGGGAGACATACCCGGATAGCAGGACAACAAATAAAATGGATTTCGGTAAAACGGGTGACTGTGCAGCGTGCACCTTAGTGGGGGCAGTGAACAAAATGCCAGTGGAAGGTGTGGTGTCAGGCGAATAGATGTCAGAGATTGTCAAATCACAACAGAACGCTTTCACGGCAAGTGCACCAGAGAAGGACATTGTCAGGCCCACATATAAAGAAGGTGGTCAGTGTCAGAATGACTCAATAGTGTTTGGGGGGGAAAGAGCACAGTATGGTGAATTACAATCAGTGGTTTTGGCTCTGGGAAGAAAGAAGATCATTGCATCTGAGCAAGAGTGGCCCGTGACACCTGACCATGACCCAGAGCCACAGCTAATGGCATCCATTGAATATAAGGCGTGGCATGTGGTGGAGGGCCCACAGCTTTACTTTAAGTGGTGAGGATTATCCTGCAGAAGAGCAAGAATGAGGGTCAAAGGTAATGCGAGCGTTTCCTGGCCGATCGGAAAGGGGAGGATGAACAAATGATGCAACATATCAATGCAGAGAAAGAGCAAGACAATGCAGAAAGATGAGCAAAAGAAGGAGCAGCTCAAGCAGATGGATGTGAAAGGCAGACAGTGGGAAAGATTGTCTGTTGCTTGTTCTCCATGGACTACTGAGAGAGCGGTCAGAGACCAGGTATTCACCATGCAAGATGCTATTTGGGATAAATATGACAAGCACTGACAAGTCACTGCTGACACTGATTGCGGGTGCACCTAGGGGCAGGGAGGTACTAGAGGTTGACTATATACTGGAAAGTAAGAGAAACATTGGCTTTGACTTGGACAGTGCACACAAACATGCCAGACACATGAAAGGGTTGGTGCTGGATGTAAGAGTGGCACGGATGCTCAGAGCTAGAAAGGGAGGGACATGTATTTATGACTGTTGTTGTTTTAGATGCACCCTGGATAATGGCTAATGATAGTGGGGGGTGTTTATGCAATACAGTACAGTGAATTAATGACTTTAGATAAGTTAAGACATAAATCAGTTGTATTAGTTTGATAATGTTTTTTATTTTGTTTGCTTCCTTATTGAGCTTGCATGTGTCAGAATAGTGTTATTGCAGTGTGCTTTATGCAGAAGTAGTGCGAGGCTCTGGTCAGCGATTCATAGATAAAATGAGAATAGGGAAAAAAACTGGGCACACGTTACCTTTCTGATTCTGCACTTTCTTTTGGTTTATTTGAGATTCCTCAGATGCAAAGGTACTGGCCTACAGACTTGCCCAAGAGACTGGCCTAACAGCTGAAAACCCATGCCAAGCAATGTCGTAGAGCAGAGCACAGCCGAGCTGTGGAATGCTGTGATGCCTCAGACTACCGGGCATGAAGAGCCCCTCCTGAGAAGTATAGAGCGATGAAGTTGCTGGCTCAAATCCCACGGCTGCCAGAGCCTGCCTCGCATTAAACAGCCTTCAGTTGTGAAATGTGCTTTCTTGCCCCTGTTTGTTATCATGGGTGCATTTTACATGTTGTTTTATGCGTGGAGAATAGATTTAGCTACTCCATTGTACATAAGGATGAGCCAGCCCTCCTATGCACTGGTGTGTGTTTACATTACAGCCCATTTCTCTCTACGTCTGGTTTCCTGTGTATTATTTGTGTCCAAGTGCCTGCTGTGCCTGAGGTGGTGTGGGGAGCTGGATGAGCACTGGTATCATGGGGAGCAGGACAAGTCTGTAACATCATAAGCCTCAATTATCCTTTCACAGGTTTTCAATGGATGAATGTACAAACACAAGCTATACTCCTGAGCTTGGTGTGTTTGCCGATAATGTCTTGTTTACAGAAATGTAAAATCTCATTTTGCATCTAGATAATGGCAGATGTTAGGAAGTACAGTACCAGTTAAATTCCCGTCTGACACGATCACTTCATCCACGTAAAACCAGTTGTATACGTCATCCTCCATCTTGAGAGGCAACAGGTCAATCTGATGCAGGGCAATCTTGGAGTTTACTTGTGCCTCTTTAGGGAATGCAGAACTGCGCATGCAAGACCTCCAGAGGTCACTGCAGGCAAACCTCCAACTGCAAGACAGAACACGCTGGACATATTAGACGACTCGTGCAGGCTGGAAGCAGGGATTTTAGTCTGCAGGAGGTCACACAATATGCAATTTCAGAACAAATGTGCAGATGAAAACAGATGTGCAGTGGGAAAAATGGCAAAGTGGGAGATGAGAACAAGAGCCTGAACATGGAGACAAGAGGAAGGAACACATATGAACAAGAAGGAATACATGGAAAGAATATTAACATAACATGTGCAATAACACATCATTTATGCTAACCAGTTGTAGGTGATTTGGTTGAGCTTTTTCCATCAAATTAGAAATCGTCCATTTATGTATATTTTTTTCAATTTGGCCACACACATATATGCAGGGTGACACCCCCCACAAATCCCCCTGACAACCTCCTATATTTATTATCACGATTACCCACACCCCACATATGTTTGCGACCGAATTGAACGAATAATATTCGACGAACTCTACCTCGACCAAACCTCCCTATCCCATACTAGACTCAAGTCTTTTTTTATTGGAAACAAAGAAAAATGTTTTCGGATCAAAGTGTGCCCTTGCTCACCAACATAGAGTGTAAGCAAGGAGCAACACGTAATGAGTGTGTTCAGCTTGTTTCATGAGATGGATAGCTGACTGGCATTTGTTATGTTGAAGAGTAGCCTTACAAATAACACTAGACACTAGTAGATCCCATGCCACTGGCTGCATGACGTATTTCAGAAGCAGCAAGCCATATAGGTTAAGGCACAGGCTACACTGGTGTATCCACGGAAGTGACAGATTTAAAAAACAGCTTAGAAGACAGCCCTGAATTTTAGTGTGACTGCCGGGTAGCAATCACATGAGTTAAGTCATAGCATCAAGCCAACCTGCCTTTCCCAAGCTCCATTCTAAAAAGGAGCATCTCAGCCCTGCATTCTTTGACTGTCAGTATATTGAGAACCTTTAAACTGGGTAGTGATTACAGCACCTAGAAGCAGGGTGGATCCATCATGAAGTACTACATGCAGACCAGAAATTATTATTCAATGCCCACACCTTGGTGGGAATTCCATTTGACCAGTCACACATGCTGTTCCTCGACCCATTTGTTGGCATAGGGGTTATTGGGCATCTACTGAATGGCAATGGAGAAATTTCCTGTAGATTCGATGTGCAGTTTGGATCTGGTTTTCTATAGATTTCGTTGGTATTTTAATCATTCAGTCCAATGCCCCAAAGATCCATGAACATATCTGTACCAGTAGAATCCAGCTGAAACCATTTGTAATTGGTCACCTGGTAATTCTAGCAGGGAAATATGTGAAACAAAATAGAAATAACGAATATGACCTGCGTTGGAGTATAGGCAGAACGAATTTCAGTTAAAACCGATTAAAAAACAAAGCATGTAAAATGCACTCTGTTTCTTCGACTTTCATGTGTGTTCTCCCTGGGTTGAGCTGTCTGGAGCACTCCTAATCACTGGGCCCGTCTACTTGGCTTTTAACTCTTTAATGCCTATTATTTTCCTGCCACCATCTGGTCCTGCTGCCATCTTTTTTAAAGATCAAAGAGACACCCTTGATGGTATTGACAGTGTTCTAGAAATAAATATCAGGGAATGGAATCTCAGTGAACGCTGACCTTGGGTTAGGCGTGTCTGCATGTACAACTTAGATCTTAGCCTTCTCTTACACCAAGTTTGCGTCTTTAACTTTTTGGGGGAGGGGCATGTAAGTAACAAATACTGTAATGGAAGGGATGAATCTTCTGCTTGTGGCTCTTTGAGGCACACATTTAACAGATTGTGCATTGGATTAGTTGGTCACTAACCTTGACAAACCTCTTGGTGCAGAGAGACATGAAACCAACACAGGAAGAGGAAGAGGAGTGGTGAAGGATAATATCTGCAGCTACCCGTTGAATAGAAGAATACCACCAGGACTTACTACAGCATGTAATGGAATTTCATATTATGTGAATTGTTCTTAGACAGCACACCGGTAATTACAGCCAGCAATGTGAGAAATCATCTACTGAGAACATACAAAGGCTTCTTCCATGGGCTGCTGACCACTCTGGAGGACCACGACCATGCAATTTCGAAGGAGACTGTGCAATTCATATCAGTCTCGTCTGGCCCACAAGAGCAGCCCACTACAAAATGCCAGGAAAATAACCTTTGAAGGAATGCACTAACAGCAACAGCAGACACGGGTCTGCCTCCTTTGACATCCACAGGGGTGTGTTACTGAGGGACTACCGCTTCCCTAGGCTCAGAGATCAAGTGGCCCTTATGGGGAAATCCCCAAAATAGCAAACACTTTGATTTACGGTATATTTTGAAATGGCAAGAGCTAATATATGTAGTTCTCCATCAGCTGTGGCACGCCAACGAGGATCTCAATCTTGTGTTTAGCTCTCTGTACCATACCACAGGAGAATATCTATGTGCACGTTAGTCTGATCCTGGGTAGCCCAAATGTCAAGCAAATCTCCTTGGAGGAAGAATACTTACAGCTAACCCTGATACAAGTATCTGCCTCATTTGGCATCATCAGTGAGGTGCAGCTACCTCTATATGCACAAAGAGCAGGGGGCCTGCACCTGAAAACCCAGGACCCCCAAATGATGAGAAAATAGCCAATAATTTGAGAAGTTCCCTACAGAGACGTACCAATGATGTTTTCTGCTACCATTTTTCTGGACAAGTTTGTAAATATGTCTCTATTGTGATGAATAATTACTTTTTTAAGGGGAGTTTTATATTTCTCCTTTGATTATATTTTCTTAACTTTTCTGACAATTTTTTAATGATGTTTGAACGTATTTATTTACTTAACCTTGTTTCTTTTTAAATAAGTTAAATAGGAAATCTTCAACACAGCCTTAAACTGTTGTAGATGGGGAATAGGGAAAGAGGGCGTGGGACTACCCCAAGCCTCATCAGAAAAATAACCTAGGGGCTTTCTCCTTACTTATTCATGTTCCTTATTGATGAACCACAAGCATTAAACTGGAGGATTGCCCCATCATTCTCCATTGATTCCACTGACTACCCCATCTTCAAAGAAATGTGCTCTGTCTCATCCCTTCCCCGAAGCAATCTATGTCTGGGATGTCTGTGGCTACAGGTCCACACACTTTCTATGAGTCACATGAACCTTATCTTATTTAATTTTTAATTTCTGTCAGAAGGGAAAGTTCATAATAATAGTATTTCATACCCATTTGGGTTTGACATGGTTTCTTTCTTTCATTACATATGTTATTTGTTATGGTTCAATCCCTAAATATGAGCTAATTCAACCTTTAAAATGGTTGTTTAATGCCCAAAATAGGTGTTATTTACTAAAATTGTCTGCAAAACTAAATACATTATGAAATATTTCAGATGGATTTGCATTGCCTACGTATGATAAACAAGACAACATCACATGATCATTTAACACATTTAGCAAAACAAATTATGTTTTATTTTGTATTGATAACGTTGATTAACAACACCAACCTTTCGATCAACATCTATAAAAATAACACAATTATTAAAAAACAGAGAAATCCTTTTCACGTAATCAAGAATTTAAGGAATAAATACACAATTAGAAAGGCTGCAATTACACGCAGGAAGTTAAAATCAGAAATTCGCTTCACTTATGTTCAATTATAAAAGAAATTTGACAATTGCTATTCTGACAGTACAAAATAATGCTTTCCAAAATATTTCCGGTGTTAAGATTCTAAAATCTTTAAAAAACACTTTCAAATAAAATTCACGTGCACTGGCCAGCATAGAGCAAGCTGTAATTAAGTGTCTTAAAGTTTCAGGCTGGTTTGGCTGTTGGCAGAATCTGCAAATATTATCCGACTTGTCAATGAGCTTCCATTTTTCTAGTACTTCGTTTGTACGCCAAGTCTAAATCGTACAAATGCTCGTCTTAAGCTTGGACATAGTGATTTCACAAAATACGCTTCTAGTGTGCAGTACTTCTTCAGAGCAAAGGGATTGATCTTAAAATCTTTATATCGTAAGCAAGCTTGTCTGGTATGATCCAATCTTGACGTCAGAGCTTCTCTTTTTGCTGTTGTTCAGCAGAAGCTCAATAGAAATGTCTGCTTCGTTCATGATATTCTGTGTTCTGGATTTCCATGTTGATATAAACTGATGACTTGAAGACTTAACGTTAACAGATAAGTATGTATAATAACGATCCTGGTTTTGTTGACAACAAGAATTTCCTGTATAAGGTGCACAGTTTCCATGCATATGCACTGTACAAAGGTAATATGCCTAACTCATGTCTAATTATGGGCATCGGTTGTCTCGCAGGGAGTAACATAACACTTTTCCAAAATGTTCCTTCGAGTTTGAGCCAAAACGATTTGGATCTCCATAGTTTGGTTGTATGTAACTGGTTGATTAGAGTACAGACAGTGTATGGACAGTCAGCCTCGATAAGCTTGGTCATTAGCAGTTCTCTGGGGACCGAATCAAAAGCAGTTTTAAAGTCCACGAAAGCCATATATACAGGCTGCTTTTGTGAGAGATTGTGGCCTTTAATAGCACTGATGGTAAGTAAATTGATTGCGGCACACAGACCAGGAATAAATCCTGTTTGAAAAGGATCTTGTAAATTGTGTTAATTTATCCATCGATTAAAATCTCTTATGACAAGACTAGCAAAGATCTTGCCCGGCGCATCCAAAAGGGAAATGAGTCTGTAGTTGGTAGGGCACTGTCAATCACCTTTTTTAAAAATAGGGACAACTATCGATTTCAGCCACGAGGGCGGAACGGTGTTCGTAGTTAATAAATGAGCAAATATAGAGCAGAGTATTTTAGCCCAAGCCTCAAGATGTTCTTTGAGCATGTGATTATTAAGACCATCTGGTCCTGGAGCTCTAGAAGAACTTGCTTTTGAAATGAAATGTATGATGTCACCTTCATCAAATCTGAGGTCAATGTTAGCAACGGTGTGATTAGCATGACAATATTTGCTGTCGGAGGTAGGGGCGTATAATGCAGTGTAGTACTTGCATCATTGCTGTTCAGAGACAGAATTTATCTGAACCAGAACCTCTGTGGCGTAGCTCGCTTTGTTTTGCAGGTTCCATATGGAAGCCGAGTTTTTAGCAGCTTTAGCTGCAAGCATGCATTCTCCGTCTTTCTGCAATGTTAACGCTTTTCTTGTTCGGATCCAAAACAACGTATACATTAAGGATTACAAGATGAGTGCAGTAGTTCTGGCTGGCTATTATGTTTGCAACACAATGGCAGGGCAATGCTGATAAATGAAAGGACAAAGGTTGCAGCATGAGTTGCTGAGCATTTTTATTTACACAATTCTGTTGATTGGGAAACAAGCAGAGTAACATTAGTAGAAATGGGTGCTGGTTTTGGTAGAACAATGGGAGGAGACCTGTATGCAAGGGAATAGTGTCTTAATACTGGCAGAGATTCCCAATGTCATTCGAAAGCAATGAATGCCACTTTGACTGTAATATGCACATGAGGTATATATTGGTAATTTGTAGAGTGTGCATCTACTCAAGCTAGCTAGCAGCATGGCAGTGTAGAAGAGGGTAGGACAATTCAAGGTTATGCACAGAGGATCCGATTCACAAATACATGGTTAATAGCCTCTCAGTCTTACTCCTCTCTTAAGACTTAAGAGAACTAATTATTTCACATGAGTAACTTTAGTAACTCTGACTTACTCCTAAACCCTTTGGAGGGCTACTTGCCTGCAAAGTAGTTATTATGAGTACCTCTGATTTATTCCTGACTAGAAGTAGGTCAGGAAAAAGTGAGGGTTTCTCATAATAACTTCTAAAACCACGTCAGGAGTAAGAAATAGTTATTTATAGTACTACTAAGTTAAATAAGTAGACCCCTCCACTTCCCAGTCAAGGGTAGGTAAGAGTATCGTATTTGTCAATTACCTCATAGTATTTATGGGAAAAAATATTTTGGTTCAAGGTATGAGGAGTTGAGGAGTTCTTTGGTGGGGCTGATTAGAGGTACTTTTGAAGAGATGTGTTTCAGTTCCTTTCTGAAATGCAACTTAGTTGTGGTGTGTTTTATGTGACTGATGTTAGGAGGGAAGTTGCTCTCGAGGTTTACGGTATACTTTGAGAAGGCTTCTCTGTTGATCTTGTATGTGTTCAGCTGCTTGATTTTGTGTTCTAGTTTTGTATTGAACTCCAAAGAGGGTTTATTCTTCTTCAGGCACAGGGGAAGCTGATTGTTATGGCCTTCCAGCTGATGCATCAGGTGTTTGAAGGCGATGCTGGTTTTGAGGGATAGCTTGTGCAGATCTATCAATGTAGGGCATACGGTCATATTAAGTGGCAGTTGATCCGTAATGAGCAGCAAGGTGACAACCTGCAACCCATTATGGAGGAGGCAGGAGACAGCCCCAATGAAATCCAAGTCCTCTCCCAGCGGCAGAAGGAACTGGGAGAGTCGCCAAACCCATGCTATGAGGGAAACCTGGCTGTGTAAGTATTTCAGCCAGTGGATACCCAATGGTCTAAGCAAAGACAGAGAAGTTTTGACTCACCAATATTCAATGACTAAGCACGCTGGCAAGTATATGTCATCCGCCGCCGTGATTGGCGGTTACTTCCGTGTTGGAAATTGTGGTGCCGCGTTCGGCCCAAGGTGCTCCATTACACTTCCTCTCTTTCCTCAGTGTAACGGTCTAGTGGTTCCTGCGCGGCGACCTTGGGGAGGTACTAATCCCTCTTTCTCCCAGCGATTGCCACGTTGCAACCCCTTGGAATCGCTTTCCGCTTTCTGGGTCCGATGCTAATGTTCTCTGTTTGCTGCTACTTCTTAATTAACCCGCCTGTTCGGCAGCCGCTCTGTCCCTTCTGCGGAGCATTTCTCTCCCACTGCTACTTTCGCTTTCCTACCGGGGCAGCTCCGCGTCTCCTTGGACTCGGCACCCGCTTTTACTCTCCTCATCTCCCTCTTCTTATTTACTTCCTTTTCTCCTTCCTTTTGTCGCCCCTCGGTGACTCCGTTTTCGCTCTCTTTCGCTCACTTACCTGTTGGGGCTCAGTGTCTCTTGGTGGTCTCATGGGCACAGGACTGCAGCCACACCGTCCTGTCCTTGTAATCGCTACGATTCAAGACTCTTCCCGCCTGGGACATCACGGCTCCGCTGATACTATTACTGTTGGAGGAGGAACCAGTTCTTCACTGTATAAGGATTTTTTATGCCTTTTGGCTTTTTCCTTTACTTCAGCCCGACCACGAGAACGGAGCCACAGGTCTGCTGTTTAACAAGCATTCACTGTGGCTTCCTTCCGTGGCAGGCAGATTCCATTAAGAAAAGAGAAAGACTACTTGACCAGACGGTGCCTTCAGTCCGAGGACCTCGAATCCAACAGTTCAGGTGAGGAGAGTGTGGAAGAGAGGGAGGTGGAGGCAGCCACAGGATCAGATTTAGGACAGTATACTGCAGGTGATTTAGTGGTGGGGTGCTCCGGTGCATTTGTGCCGTAATAACCTGCAAGGGGCATTGGATTAACAGTGCTCTTGGCCATGCTGAAGAAACCAGGTCTCAGAAAGAGGTGTGATTGATAGACAGGTACCCTGCTTCCGGAATCCTCTGGGGTAAGCGCAAGGGGTGGGGGCAGTCAGAAAGAGAGCATCTGGTGGTTAAAGATGGATACCAACAGAGTGCAAGTTAGTTACACAAAATAAAACATTTTACTTTTGTATGTATGTATGTATGTTAGGAGGTGTGTGCATCTTTTTTTTGTTTGTTGGAATGTGTTTGATAGTAAATTTGTGTGCAAGTGTGAGTATCTGCGTGCATGTAAGAGAGTTCTCTGTGCGTATCTACATGCATGTTGTCGGAATTGAAACAATGTTATGCCTCCTATCGCAACAATTGTATGTGTATTGGCCTACGCAAAGTTGTCTAAACATCATATGTGAACAAACTTCACGGCAAGGTCTTGACCTTAGAGAAAGTAATGTAAGTCGCCATCTTGGATTAAGCCGCCATTGTAGGTTCTCTTGTTATATGGAAGTCACCCTGAACATCAAAATGGACGCCGAATGACATTCTGAGTAAGATTCTGGCCGTTGTGACCTCCGTACACATGAATAATTAATATGCCTGCAGGCCACTTGTCGGGGTCGCGAACTGAGACCTTGTCCTACTGTTGACCTATGTGTAAATGTACAACTATATCAGTGAAACTAATCAGAAATGCATATATTAAAGGATTGACCTGGCAAAGAACCCATAGGCCCGGCTCAGAGAATGGTTAACCCGCGAGAGGGTTGGCCAAGGGCTGGACAAACAGTATAAAAGACCCAAGTATTCCAATGTGCGGTCTCTCTCACTAACGCATTGAACTCTCGTTGAAGTTTGTTATGTTACTCTGAGAGCCGAATAGCTATCCGTTTGTCAAGTGACTTTGGTAACTGTTGTAGCTTTTAAATAATGCACTTGTATGTTCTTTGTAACCTGTGTTGGTGTGTTTCTTTCTGGACTTCCCGGCCTCATATTATTTTTCTGTTTTCACAGTTGGTGCCCGAACAGGGACCCTCAAGATTGATGCCGGATCATTGAAGGTTGACGCAGACTATCGAACCGGGATCGGACGGTGTGATACTGCGGGCCCGACCGAACGAGACGCGATACCTCGGCAGCGCTGCAGGATCCGATCCTTGGACGATAGTCGTGTGGTCTGAGATGGCATCTTGACGAGGGTCCATTTTTGAGGCGGGCAGATTTGTCGAAACCACCAAACACAAGGTAAAATTCATTAGGTAAGTTCTTTGGTAAACCGTACGGTCCTCCTTAGGTTTGGTCAGGTGCAGTCGTGACCCGGCTCTTAATTTAACCCTGACAATTTGAATTTGGCGTATTGTATCTGCAGACACAATTATTGACCAGGTAACACCAATTTTTTGTGAAATGCCTGGGAAATTGTCTAGCTGCTTTAGGGCTCTGTTCCGCAGCGATTGACAATCTTTGGAATTTAGCCGCCCGGCACCACAGGAGGGGTCGCCGGCATGTACTATGTACTGTAAGTATGGCATTGGAAGTATAGTATTTAATGATATTTGGCACAGACAAACCAGACATGCCTCCGAATTTCAGTGGCCAATCAATGGTAGTTTTGAGATCCCCCGTATTGAATACCTAGAATCAGTCTTGCTAAAAAAGAAGGCCAGACCTGCAGCATTTGATGTTTTGCAGAATTGGAAAAAAGAAGCGTTGCAGCAGCTTAAAAGTAGTGATAAACATGCACGCCGTCATGAAACAAATGCCGAAAAGGCGTTGTTATATGATAAGGAAAAACATTCGGAGTCAGTTAAAAATATGGATAGGGCTTTCTCACTCGGTATCCAGAAAATGTATCACTCTAAAGATTTCCATGTTTCTGAAGAATTTATTGAAAAATTGTTAAACGAACGCAGGCCTGGTGCCTCTGCGCCACCTCCGTATGATCCTCTCCCGGGTGCTCTGCCCATTCCTGCTGTTATTCCTGCTGTTATTCCTGTTCCCCCTGTGCAACCTATTGTTCCTATTCCTCTAGTTGTTGTTCCTCCACCTATCCCGCCACCCCTTCCTCTTGTGCCGATAGTTGCACCCTCATTGAATTTGCCCACACCTCCGCTCCCGAGTGGTTCTGTATTGACTGAAGTGGATCGGGGTGCGGGGTCAAAATTGTCACTTGAAATACTGTTTCTGCAGACAAGAAACGGGAATTATTTGCATGGGCTAAGCACTGTATGGAGAAGGGTGATCAAGTTAACATTATTAAATATGGACATTTTTCCTGAGAAAAATGTTATTATCGAAGGTTTGGGGACTCATTTATGTGTAATGTGGGGTAGATTACATAATACGGATCTCCCACAAGGGGTGAGGGATCTAAATACTTTAGCACTTTCGAGGGACACAGAGGAGAAAGTACATGGTCATGTTGAGAGATTGTTTGAGTATAGGAGGGACTTTGAGAAATTACGAGATGAGGATGGTGAAGATGACAGTATGTATGTACAGATACGGTTCCTTCCGTTTCGTAGATTGGCACCTGAGGAAGTACGAATTTGTACCAAAGATGCGATTCGATGGATCTCGATTCATCGATACCGCCAGATGAAGTATATGACACGTATAGTCAGTATACAGTAGAAATGCAGAGGAAGGTGATTCAGGTAATGGTACAGTACCTGCAGGAAGAATGTGTAAGGAAGAAGGTTAGTTGTCCTATAGAGTTATCGGGTATTTGTAAAAGGGCTTTCCGCCCGACACTTCTTCGACTGCCTTAGTGCTCGACCTGGCTCTGTTGCTTAGTAAGCGGTCAGAGTTACCTATATCTCAGTTACCTATGAGAGAGGTTCCTCCGACATTTGTCCCAAAGGTTGAGATTCCCGCTAACGCTGGTGCGCCCGCTGTGGACATTCCAGCACATTATGTATCACAATTTGTTCACGTCCCGTTTTCACGACAGGAAGTGAACACTATTAGACAATCAATTCCCGATATTAGGAAAAACCCGACAGGATTCTACAAAGAGATAGAGTCCGTTTTGCAGTCCTCTGTGATCACCTTGAGTGATATTGATTTGCTATTTCCCGTACTCCTGCCCGTAGTTTTATGGAAGCAGGTTCAAACAATAGACGATTTGCCAGGGTTAGTAGATACGTGGGCTAACATGATTAGGTTTGATGGGGTAGACCAGCTGGTGAGAAACCACCTCAGGTAATACTTACTTTGCCTGATAGAATTGTCGCAAAATTGAAAACCATAATTCCTGAGAAAAGAATTATTTGGGACAAGCTTACAGCCTATGTTCAAGGAAAAACTGAAGGTGCCACCGAATTCTATAATAGATTTGAACAGGTATTCTCTGACTTCAGTGGACAGGACTTGGGCACAGAGTCTGGGAAAAGGTTGTTTGTGGACAAATTTGTACGTGGATTGTTGCCCGACATCCAGTCACAGATTATGTCCTCTGAGAGCGCTTGGCAGGCGAAATCCCAATCCAAAGTTTTGCACATGGCTCAGTATTACGAGAACCGTGTTAATAATGAAAAAGAGAAAATAGAGAAGAGAAAAGGAGATTTGAAGACTAAAGTATTGTTACAACAAATTGTTACAAATCCCACAGGGGGTACTTCACATACCAGAGGTCAGTATGTCCCGAAAGGAAACGCTCCTTTGGGTCCTGTGAATGTTAATCAATGTGCCTATTGCCGCCAGGAAGGTCATTGGCGAGCACAGTGCCCCGTCCTTCGCCAAAGGTCAAACAATGCATTTGGGAGTATGGGTAGATGACCTAGAGGTCGCCCCGGAGCGGGGGGCCCTGATAGAGGTCAGTTTTCGCAAGATCCTCAGCAACCTTTTTCACGGGAAAATGAAATTTCGAATGTGGACACGAGAAACATATTTTATCACCCTTCTGCTGCCTACCTTTCTGAAGAGCTTCCTTCCGATGACATTTTATTTCATTAGGACTGCCCGAAGCAGGGTTTGGAACCTTCACCTATTCCCGTTAATCAGAAAGGTCCCTATGTTGAATTATTAGTGGGGAATAGGAAACATCAGTTTTTGATAGACACTGGAGCACAGAAGTGCTCCATTGATCATTCCCGGGTTCCAAACATTCCACTGTCAGGGCAAACAAATGTTTCTGTAGGGTTTTCTGGTATACCAATTGCATTTCCGGTTTCTTCGGCGGTGTCTGTTCGTTTGGGTTCCTTTACGGACCATTGTCCCTTCCTTCTGACTTCGAACTGTGGAGAGAATTTGCTGGGGTTAAATTTGTTGAAGAAACTGAATGCAGTAATTCATTGTTCCTCTGACGGAGTGCGACTGACGGTTTCACCACAGCAACTTCCCAATTCTCAGTTTCTGATTCGACCATTGCCTCCTAAATTTAGTATTGTTCCGAAATGTTTATGGGCGGTTGACGACAATGATGTCGGGGTACTACAGATTGAGCCCGTTAAAATAGTTTTGAAGCATGGAGTTAAACTACCATGCATTCCGCAACATAAAATATCAGTTGAGGGTGAGCATGCTTTGAAGTGCATTGTCTCCGATTTTGTGCATCGAGGAGTGATTGAAGAGATTGCAGGTAGTTTGTGTAACAGCCCGATTTTGCCTGTATACGAGAAAGGCAACAATGCAATCCCATACCGTTTTATAATTGATCTACGTGCTATTAACAAAGTTGTCGCCCCACAATTTCCAATTGTGACTGATGTAACAATGATACTAACAATGATCCCTGCTACAGCTACGCACTTTAGTGTTGTGGATCTAAAGAATGCTTCTTTAGTATTCCTATACACAAGGAGAGTAGATATATGTTCGCGTTCACCTTGGGGGGACGTTCATTCACATTTACTCGTGCACCTCAAGGGTATACTGAAAGTCCAAGCATTTATAGTAGAGCTTTGAAAGAACAGCTTGATACCCTTGAATTGCCACCTACTTGTACACTGCTTCAGTATGTCGATGACTTGCTTTTGGCTGCAGATTCTGAAAGTGCTTGTAAAGAAGGCACTGTATTGTTGCTTATTCATCTGGCTGAAAACGGTCATAAAGCTTCGCTCAAACAATTTCAATATTGTTGTCAGGAGGTCGCCTATTTAGGCTACCTCCTGTCAAAGGAGGGGAGAAGATTGACACCTGAAAGAATAAAACACATTTCTGGCACGTCTGTTCCAAATACACAGAAGGAAGTCAGAGCCTTGATAGGTATGGCTTCTTACTGTAGGTTGTGGATCCTGAACTTTTCATTAGTGATAAAACGAGTGAGGGGATGGTCCTAGGCCATGATTTAATTTTGATGGTACCTCACTCTGTAGATGTCCTATTGAATAAGACCCAAACGCAACACCACACCTCTGAACGGCTGACAAGGTATGAATTAATTCTGTTCGCCCCTCACATTCAAATTAAGAGGTGTTGTGTTCTTAATCTGGCTGAACTGTACCTTTCCCGCAAAATACTGTTTGCGGTGACGAAGAATTACATAACTGCCTGTATACTACTGAACAGGAAACGAAGGGCAGGATAGACCTTATAGATACTCCTTTGGATAATGCGGAAGGGGAGCTCTTTTGTGATGGCTCCTGCTTCAAACTTCCCGATGGTACATCTACAGCTGCCTACGCAGTTACTACCTTGAGTACGGTTGTTGAAACTAAGAGAATTCTGCATAACTCCGCGCAGGCCGCAGAGATTATAGCGTTGACCCGAGCTTGTGAACTCTCCGAAGGGCATATAGTAAACATATATACTGATAGCCAGTACGCCTTTGGGGTGGCTCACAACTTCGGGAGGCTCTGGTCGGAAAGAGGGTTCCTAACCTCACATGGGACCAAGATTCAGCATGGTCCCTTGATATTGCAATTGCTCTCGGCACTTTCACTCCCTAGGCAGTTAGCGATCATGAAATGTGCAGCACATCGTAAGGTCATAGATGATGTGGGAAAAGGGAATGCTTTTGCTGACCAGATAGCCAGGCAAACGGATACAGACCTTAGCGCAGACATGTATGCTCTAAGGGAAACAAAAGATGCCCATGTAATGGATGAGGGTATCGGGTCTGTGCGAGATATCCAAACTGACGCCACTAAAAAGTGAGCCGAAGGAATGGGGAAACTAGATGACGATGGGTGTTGGGTGGATACATCTGAAGGGAAATGGTTGCTCCCTGATTCATATGTGCTGGCAATGTTTACGATGGCACATGGTCCTATGCATGTGTGTGCTCAGCAGATCACGAAAATGTTAGAACAAGTCTGGGCGAATGATAAAATTTTGAAGATTGCACAGCGACATGTTCAGAATTGTATGATTTGCTATCCGTTTGTCAATTGACTTTGGTAACTGTTGTAGCTTTTAAATAAAGCACTTGTATGTTCTTTGTATCCTGTGTTGGTGTGTTTCTTTCTGGGCTTCCCGGCCTCCTATTATTTTTGTGTTTTCACAATGTGAGTGAGTAAAGTTTGTGTGTGTGGGTATGTCTGTATAAACACAATGGCCCTGATGTGAAAAGCCAGTGATAGCACGGTTGTCAGGGGGTTTGAGAAAGCAGTGTCCCTGAGGTATGGACCAGCAAAGAGAGATATTTCTTCTCTGATACATATTGGCACAGCTGGCAAAAGTGTTCTTAAACAGAGAGAGTACTACTTTTATTAGGCATCATGACAGTGTACTTAAAGCAGTGCAGCAGCACTGACCTTATTTGGCAAAGCTATCATCACTGTGTACTTAAAGTAACCATTTGTGGGCATAGGCATCCTCAGAATGTGTTGAACAATGCTCGTGTGTCTTTTTGGTGACATGAAACATATTGGATTATTTTTGTGGGTTACCATATAAAACGGATGAAACATTGTATGGTTCTTTACCCAATTGTTCGCAACAATGGTACTGTGAATACCCAATCTTACCATTATATAAAATAAAATATTTTAAGGTAAATCCCCCAAATTTCAGTTGATTGTTTTGGTCTCCTACATTTCACTCAGTGGCTCATGCTCATTAGTGGTGAAAGTATATGACACTCCATTAATAAAATTAACCGGCATCGCCACTGTTCATACTTGTTTAGTGTAACGATGAATCAGGAAGTGGGGTGTAGAATGGTTTATGATGGAGGTAATAAGGTGTTAGTGTTTGTAATAAAAGTGTAGTCAGTGTTCAGTCGGGAGAAGGCTAAGGCTTGGATGGTGATTATGAAGCCTAATTTGGGGTGTTGAAGACGTGTGCTGTTTATGAGGTAGAGATGTTACCTGGCTCTTTAATTTTTATTGGAAAATTGAATCTTGACTGAGATGGAAATATCGAAGAGGAATATGAGGTATCATGTGCGTGAATAGATTTCGGCAATTAAACCATAGAATTTAAAACCCTGGATCTAGTTTTGGACTGAGATGGCCTGGAGGAATTGTGGATAAAGAGGAATTCTGTCTCTGTCAGGTTCAGCTTTATGCTGATCTTGAAATCCAGACTTGGAGGAGGGAAAGACAGTCTTTAAGTCAGATATAGATGAGTGTAGGCTGCATACTGAAGAATTCCTATTCCTCGGTCCATGAGAATGACTGTCAGTAGTTTAGGTTACATGTTTAAGATGAGGAGAGGATGCAGACTTGGTTCCCCCCACAAATCATTGGATGTATCTGGGACCTGCAGTTGCTGTGATAGGCATAGAACCAATTAAAAACTGTTCCATCAAATACCATGCTAGCTCATAGGACATTCATCAAGGTGTGATGATAGGCAACAACAGATGGACTAAGCAGGACTAGGAGGCAGGAGATTGGCATTGTCCACACTGTGGAGTCTGTGGTTACAATGATTGCTATCTCTGAAATGTTACAACTCAACTCCACAGCCCCCGGACAATATTTATAATGTAAAGGTACACTCCTAGCCATCTGCAAGAATTCTAGTGTTGGTCATAGTGCCTTGGTTTTCATCAGAAACCGCAGGAATAAAAAATATTGTGCAAAGGTGATATTAATTTAATATTTGCAGCATGCGAGCCTTCTCAGTTTAGTACCACGACATTTTATAGACAGAATTTTGACCTTCGTCGAGAGTTCCTAATGTTTCACTTTTGTTTTTTCATTTCATTTCCTGCACAATTCTCCATACTAATAGATGCACATTTGATAGCCCAGAAAAGAACTGAGCCTTTGTTTACTTCCATGTATTCCTGGATTAAGGCTGATAGTTTCTTATATTTCTCATCAATTCCTGTAGGAGCTGATATTCATGAGCCAACTCTTGTAGTAAGGTCTGCCTCTATTAAGCCTTTTTTCATTTCTTCTCTTGTCTATTTGGTATTTTTCTTCTGTCATTCTTTGATGCTTCCTGCCCTTTTCCATCATGGTTAAACCTTAATAATTCAGTTACCAGTACAAAAAAAAGTGGTGGTAACAGAATTACCGCCATTTTGTTTACTGTACAGCCAAACTCATAATTAGGTTAACTGTTGGCTATACGTCTATGGTTTTATCTCATTTGCATTGTTTGCTTTATTGAAGTTCATTCTTTCAATATGGCTTCCAGTGTCTCCTGTGACATGTTTGCCCTTTCGGCCACTGCTATGATTCCTGTGACATAATTCTAGGTTTAGTGGTCTACCAGAGGAGTCCTTTTAGTTTTCTTTTGGTTTTAAGAAGGACCCTCACTCTGCCTCTCTACTTCTGTTAGTGGTTTCTGAGGTTTAGAGGGTTGCTACTATTCAGGTACTGTCTTATGTAATGATATTTGTACTGTCTCGAGGAAACATCTACTCTTTTTGGGGGGCTGGGGACTTGACATTGCGCTTAGGGACATCATTTAGGGGTCGCCGGGGTCGCAATTGCGACCCCTGAAGTCTCCCTTGCTACCCCTGTGGTTTCCCTTGCTACTCCTATAAAAGAAAATAAAAAAACATCTTTTACATCATTTTTTCTTTTTTTCTTTTGGCTCCTGGGATGTGACCAGCAGCATGATATGATATGATATGGTATTTATAACACACCTACACACAAGTGTTTCAAGGCGCGGTGAGGCAAGGGAGGGGGTACAGAGGGAAGACAAAGACAATGATCTTACTAGGCCAGGTGACATTGAGATCACGCAAGTGCAGGGGAGGGGAGAAAGGGTAAGTGCGGGGGAGGCAGAGGGGGCAGTGCAATACATAGGATCAACAGTAAAGAATACATAAAATAAAAAAAACAATAGGTAAAAGTGCGGCCAACTAGTGGCAAGTGCAGGAGTAAGTGCAGACATAAAGTGTCAAGAGCTGGTGGGGAATGTGGGGATACAGAAACAGCCCCCAAGTTCAGGGGTTGCCCGGGAGGTAGTGCAGGTATGCAGCTGGCGGGGGTAGGGACCTGGGCCTGAGATCAGAGGGTTTCCAGGTGACCAGTGCAGTTTCAGTCAGGAGTTCAGCATGGAAGAGGAGGAGAGAAAGCAGAAGAAAAGAGTAAGGTCTTGAGGTGCTTCCGGAACCGGGGATAGTTCCCCTCAAGGTTCAGGGAGGCAGGGAGGCTGTTCCACAGGGAGGTCCCAGCCGAAGAAAGAGATCTACCACCAACTCGTTGCTTGGAAAAGTGACTGACCCTGAGGGAGTTGGAGGCGGATGAATGAAGAGCTTGAGAATTAAAATATTTAGGAAGAGAGAGTGGGAGGTATTGAGGCCCCAGAAGGCCTTGTGGACAATGCAGAAGGTTTTGAACTTAATCCTTTCAGGCACTGGGAGCCAGTCCAGAGATTTCAGTCCTGGAGAGATATGATCCCTGGGCTTGAAGCCAAGGACAAGTCTCACAGTCCTGTTCTGGATGAGTTGCAGAGGGCGAAGCGTAGAAGCAGGCAGATTCAGAAAGAGGCTGTTGCAGTATTCCAGCCTAGAGACAAACAGAGCTCTGGAGACAGTGAGCTTCTGGGCGAAGGAGAGGAAAGAAAGAATACCTTTGAGGAGGTGCATCAGGTAGTGTGACATCTTAGAGACATCAGAGGTGTGAGGAGAAAAGGAAAGAGTGGAGTCGAAGATGACCCCGAGGTTTTTGGCCTCACAGGTGGGAGAAGGAAGAGGGCCAAGAGAGGCCGGTCAGAGAGTGACAGGAAAGGAGAGAGCAGGTGTACTGATGAGGAGAATCTCAGTCTTACTGGCATTAAGGCAGAGATCGTTGGCAGCATGCAACCCCTGGATAGCGGACAGGCAGTCAGAGATGAGAGAAATGGCGGAAGGGAGCCTGAAAATGAGCTAAGTGTTGTCTGCATACCACTGAAAGTGGGGCAGAGAGCGGCAATGCAGTGGGCAAGAACTGCTAGGTATTTGTTAAACAGCCAGGGAGACAGGTTAGACCCCTGGGGAACACCACAGGCAGAGATAAAGATAGAGGAGTGGAAGGACACAAGTTGAATCTGGGAGGGTCGATCAGAGAGGAAATTGGTCAGCCAAGTCAGGGCCTGACAGGGGGTGTTTGAATCAAGGTTGGAGAGCAGGTCTTCATGGATGTTCAGCAGAGCAGTTCCCGTGCTTCTGGCAGCTATGAAGCCAGACTAATGATCATGGAGACAACCAACCAATTCAGTATGAAGATTAAGCTGGGAGATGCCCAGCTTTTCCAGGAGTTTGCCCAGGAAAGGTGTGATGGAGATTGCTCGGTAGTTAGCAGGGCAGAAAGGGTTGGTAGAGGGTTTCTTAAGAAGAGGGTGCACAAGGGAGTGCTTCAGGGGGGAAGGGAAGACTTTAGTGGTGAAACAGTGGTTGCAGAAGTCAGCCAAAGCAGGAGCCAGGGTGTCAATGTGGTCCTTGATGGTTTTAGAGGAACAGGGGAGAACCTGTTTTGACGAGACTTTCATAGATCGGACTTGTCTAGAAACCTTGTCAAGGGAGAACAGGGGAAAGGCAGAGAAGGAGGGAGGAGAGGCGGCCACTGAAGTGTCACAGGAAGAGAGGGGAGTAGAAGTGGGAGAGGAACAGAGAGAGGACAGGATGTCCCGAGTTTTAGAGTTGAAATTAGAAACCAGGGTCGTGCAGAGGGCCTGCGAGGGGACTGGTGAGGTAGAGACTACAGCAGGATTGCCCAGCTCCTTGCAGATTTTAAAGAGTTCGGCCAAGTTGTTGCATGCCGTAGAGATGCGGGCTTGGCTGTGGGCTCTCTTCTCGGTGCAGACAGAGAGCCGGTATTGCCTTTGGAGCAGGCCAGTTTGTCAGAGGATGTACAGGAAGCAAGCCATTTCCTCTCAGCCTCCCTGCACTTGAGTTTAAGGGTGACGAGGAGCATGAGGCTCTTTGTTTCTGGAGTGGCTGGTTTTCTGGTAGCTATAGCCCATAAAATAGCTCAGTGGGTTGAGCGCTCACTGCTGCAATGTGTGTGTGAACTGCAGGTTGCAGGTTCAACTCCCGGCAAGCTCAACTCAGTCTTTCACCCTGCTAAGGTTGATAAAGGAGTACCAACACAGGTTGAGGGATATTGTATGTATATTTGTTCTATATATAGGTGAGGAAGGATAGCCCAAGGGCAACACGTTTGTCTTGGAAGCAAGACAACGCAGGGACACACAGGTTTGAATCCCGATCCCGTGCTTAGAAACCACAACGCTGGTATTAAGTGTGTTATAAATGAACAATTAGGTAAATAAATAAAATATATGAAGCGCTTAAGCGTAAGTGCTATATAATGACACAACATTATCGTTTGGCCTTAGAAATCTATTTGCATTCACAGTAATTAGGTAATATGACCCTATATGCACTGATATTAACAATACATATGGTGATCCATTCTTGTATGCAATGTACATCACTTTACAGTGATAATGTAACCATATTTTTCGTAGTGTACTTAGAAACAATGCTATGTGATGCCGCTTCCTGTTTTGTCAAGGGGTGAAAGGTTGTGTTGCATCACTTCCCATGATGTCACTTCCGGATGGGGTCAGATGACATCACTTCCGGCAATGTCATCAGAGATCAAGGGTCATGTGATATCATTTCCACTACCCCAGGCATTTTGGTGAAATGACCTCCTTGATTATGCTCTCCACTTGCATTGCAGGAGAGCTGGTGTGCACTCAAGATGAGGAATCCTATATGGGAGATTCTTGCAGCTGAGAATATTAAGGCATTATCAAGGGGAACATTTTCTACTTAAGTGGCAATCTGGCTACCATTCATCAACCATGTTAACAACACACTCCGGTAGTATACAAGCCAAATTTATATAAATATCAACTCAAGTTCCACTTTAAACTGTCACTATGGCCAGAGATGGAGAGCACACATAGGAATATGGATCCCGCCCTTGCCCAGGCGATGTCCTTCCATCCAAACCTATCTTGGGAAACTTAAACTGCTTTATCCTCTTCCTGGTGCGATTTGTCAATGCATCCTTTACCCACAAACTGGTCCCGGACAAAATTAAGAAAGTTGTGGTAACCCTGCTGGTAAAATAAAACCTAAGCTGAATCTCAAACAAGCAACCAATCTGAGAGCTTATTATCAATACCCCCTTTCTCTTGTAGATTGTGGATAAGATTGCTGCTACCCAGAAATAGGAACATTTAGAATGCTCAGGTATCATCCACCCGAGACAATTGGGGTTTTCGGGCAAACCACGGGACAGAAAGTGCCCTATTGGATCTCCAAACGCAAATGTGAGACACCTTGGACAGAAGCAAGACTCAGCTGCTGATATTATTAGACCTATCAGCAGCATTCGACCTGTAGGATTACGAACGCCTGCTGGAAACATAAGCGATCGAGGGAAACTGCTCAAAGGATGTTACTGACTAGATCTGCTAGTAGAAAGTCCAGAGTGTGTTGGGGAAAATGCCACATCTGAACCGACACAAAATACAATGTGGAGTACCGCAGGGTTGTGCTTGTCTCCGGTCCTGTTTAACGTATACATCAGATCCCTCTGTGACGAATTGGTAAACATGGGCATACAGTTTACCAGCTATTTGGATGGTATTCTGCTGCTGATGGAGCTAAGCGGTAATTATGGTACTAAGCGAAAAGATATTTTTCACTGTACGGAAATAAAAAAAGATTGTTTTAGAAAGACTGCCCCGTGACAGCACAGAGTGGTCTTTCTAAATCGAACTGTCAGCCCCTGCCACACACGAGTGCAAGCAGGGGCTGACAGGCTCTGTGAGCCCCTGCAGAGTCGATGCGGGAGTCAGAGGTGAGTTTATAACTATATGTTTGCGCGTGTATGTGTCTGTGTGGGTATGTGTGGTGAGAATGCATGGGTTAATGCGGGAAGGGGGTGTTGGGTCGTTTAAAGAGGGAGTTCAGGGTGTTTTACCCCCCTCCCCCGATATAACGTGAGAATGAGCGGGAGAGGGTGAGTGCAGTGAAGGAGGGCGGCAGTATGTAATATTGCCGCATTTTAAAGCTAACACAAAAACGGCCAAAAGAAATCGTCTTTTTTTGTATTTGTGCTTTAAAATGCAGTATATATGAGTCGGTTAAGAACTGGATATCATCAAATTGGATGTGCTTGAATAGTGGTAAAACCGTACTAATGATCTTTGGATCAACGCAAGCAAGGGCAAAATTTGACTCTAAATACTCGAACTTGAACGTTGAGGGCAATTGGATCCCTGTGCTGGATAAAGTGAAGACCCTCAGTGTCTTCCTAGAAGCCTCCCTTGGAGCAAAGGCACATTTGGATGGTGCTGTTAAGAAATACCAGTAACACTTGAAAATGCTGATGCAAATGAAACCCTTTGTGACACACACAAATTGTGAGACCTTGGTTAGGGCCATCATCATGCCCAGAATAGACTATTGTAATGCCCTCCTAATTGGTTCTACTAAAAGCTGCGTCCACAAGCTCCAAACGATACAAAATGTGTCACTTAGGATTGTCAGTAATATCTCAAGAGGGGAGCACATCTCCAGTGCTAGGAAAGAACTGCACTGCCTGCCAGTGGCTGCAAGAATATGTTTTAAAGTAGTCACCTTGACACACAAATGTCTCTATTGAAATGCACCTTCCTACCTAAAACATAGGCTCGAACAATATGAACCGTGCAGACCCCTGCACTCAAATAATACCAAATGCCTAGTTTGCCCTAGAGCTAAACGAGCAAGCAATAACGGACAGTCTTTTCCGTTTCAAGCAGCTCAGGCCTGGAACATCTAGCCCATGGACCTGTGCCAGGAAACAAACTTGTTGCTCTTCTGAAAATGGCTTCAAACTTTATTATTTTAGTAAAAGGTCTCTTTCTGAATATGTCCTTATGTCATGTCCTCTGAAATGCCCTTGTGTTGATGTGTGCGCTGATGCCGGCGGGCTTTGGCGTGCAACACATAAATATATAAATAAATACATACATAAACAAATAAAAATAGCCTTCCTACAAGTTTGTTATTCTGATGTTCCCACAGTGCGTATATTAAGAGTAGGCTGATGTCTCCCCAAACTCTCTGTGTCTCTCTTCTCCTCTCCCTGATACCTCTCCTCACCTTTCTTATCCTGGTCTCCCCTCCTGCACTCACTCACCTCTCTCTGCTTTAAGCTTCCTTGGTCCTCTGTCTCATTCTCCCATCTCTCTCATATCACATCTTCTCCTTCTCCATTCACTCTCACTCTTCCCACCTCTTTTCCTTCACTCTCCTATTACTCCTTCAGTTCTTCTCACACTCCTTCCTCACTATTGTCTGTCTCTCCTCTTCATACTACTTCTGAAACCTCTCCTACTATGCCACGTTTTTATCCCGTAATACCCACATCTCTTTCACACACTCACGTTCTCTCTTTTTTCATTCTCGCTCTCTCTCCGTACCACTCTCATTTTATACTATATATCTCTCCTCGCCTCCCCATCTACACTTTCACACTCTACTCTTGCCTGCTCCCTTGGGTACTTACATACTTTGACACACACACCCCACTCACCACACTCTTAAATTGGTACAACTCTCTTTCACATGCAATACCTGACCTGCTCTCTCATCAAACACGTCCACAAATGCCAAGTATGCCACTCTACCTTCCACTCTCCATCCCCTGGTCTCTCACGCCACCAACTCTCATTCTGACCTCACCCGAAGAGACCTCATCCGCTCATCTGAGGGTTTGTATACCCCTTCTTATCTTGCTTTTTACCACCTCCTCCTTCCCTTGGTTTCTCATTTCACCTGTCTTCTTGGCTCAATCTTCTCCTGCTGTAATCCGCAGATGTTGGGTTACATGTGCAAAAGGATTAAGGCCTCTCCCATTTCTCATTCATTGTCATCTGATACAGGTCATCCTTTCGGCTTGGATGATCGACGGACAGTGCTCGAGTTAATGGATGTCATTAATGCAACACATGTTTAGGCAAAGCTGTGTGTCATTTCCATATTGGTCTATCCTGATTCTTTTGTTGCACTTTAAGTGGTAGATCGAATTATGACTGAATCCCTGTATGTTGTGTAACTTTGACCCTATTAAATATATAAAGCTCTGTCGTCCATGTGATGTTTAAACAGGTGCTTTGAACTGTTGCGTTCTGCCACTGTCCATATTGTCATACTATTTAGACATTATTTGTAGAAGAGTTAGCAATTCTAGGCAGGTGTTTTCTTTTTAGCATCATCATCTAGCTATATTTAATAAAGTACAATTTGAATGGTCAGAGGATTACGGGCTCAATCACATAAACAAAGGTGGTGTAATCAGAATGTATGTCACTATTGGGTGGGTCAGTACTTTATACGCATGGGCAAAGGGCAGAGTCACCATAAATTAAGATAGGAATACTCCATGATTTGGATTGTTTTCTTTTGTGTGCCTCCAGAATCAAGGTCAGGCTTCAGCATCCAATGGCTGTCTGCATTGGAGTGATAATAACATATGTTGCTATTACCCAAATAAATGCTGCTCATATTAAATGTACACGAATGACATTCAGAAAGGACCCTGCCAGAATTGAACAAGTGCATGCATGTTTCACAAATATCTCTGGAGATTTGCATACATAGGAACATGCCCAATGGGATGAACCCTCGTATTGGCCTCTGCTGATCTCGATCTCCCTGAAATTCTCTCTCTGTATTTTCCCCTTTTTTGTACTTATTGAATACAGGAATGCTTTCAGAAATTAATGACCTCTGTTTTGCTTTTCCAATTGCTCCAGCTCAGCATATAGATACCCATGACATATCTTCAGTGAAAAGCCCACTCGCCCCATTTCGCTCCTGCCTTTCTTGATGAAGGTGCTGGAAGCATTGGTTTCTCCTCTTTTGTCCAATTTCCTGGAGTCATCCTGGTACTTTGACTTGTTCCAGTCCGGGTTTCGACCCGGGAGAGGTACTGAATCTGTATTAAACTCTTTGTTGGATGACCTGGTGCGCTTGGTGGATCAGAGTGGTGTTGGAGCAGTCCTGTTATTAGATCTTTTGGTTGCTTTCGATGCGGTTGACCATACCTCTCTGATCTCCCGTCTTTCTGCGGCTGGCATGTCTGGCCAAGTCCTGGATTGGTTCTCAGCCTTTTTGGCAGAAAGATCCCAATCAGTTTCTCTGCTGCCTTTTCGCTCTGGTCCTACTTCTCTTTTTTGCAGGGTGCCTCAGGGATCAGTGCTATCCCTATTCTGTTTAATGTTTATATTAGACCTCTCCTGCTCCTCATTCAGTCTCATGGGTTCCACTATTACTCTCATGCGGACAATATCCAAATCTTGGTCCATTTGGACCTCACTCAATCTGAGACCGCTTAGGAAGTGCCCTGAAGATTTGGGGGCATATAGGAGGACTAATTGGTAAAGCTCAATGGCAGCAAGACAAAGGTTTTGGTCGTGGGTACTACATCTCCCCAGCTGTTTTGGACTTCAGACTTTTGGCCCTCATCCCTTGGCCCTCTCCCCACACCTGCTTTGTCGGTCAGTAATTTGGGAGTGAAAATGTCAGCATCCCTTGCTATAGATGAGCAGGTGGCAGCAGTATGCAAGACCAGACTTTATAAGCTCTGCATTCTCCGGAAAGTCCTCCCTTTCATTCCTGCAGCATACCAGGCCCCGGTGGTAGCAGCTCTGGTATTGAGTGTATTGGATTATTGCAACTCGCTCTATCCAGCACAGCCCTGCTATTTGATCAAGTGGCTACAGCTACTCCAGAATTCTGCTGCTAGATCTATTCTTTGCCCCCCTTTTGGAGTCCATATGTCTCTGTTATTAAGGCAAGTAAATTGGCTTCCCATTGCAGATTGGATCCTTTTTAAGGCCATGTGAATCGTACATTGGGCTTTTTATGGCCTTGGGGCATAATATTTGCATGATAAATTCCTGCACTATGTGCCCACTCGCTCTCTGTGATCCCAGTCAGCTTTTCTGGTAGCTGTCCCTCGGTTTAGACTATGCCAATCGGGGGAGCGAGCCTTTTGGGTGGCAGCCGCTAAAGCTTGGAACAACATTCCCCTTGCTCTACGGGGGACTGCTGACCATTATGTATTTTGCCGGCTACTGAAAACTGCATTATTTTAGAATCAGACATATCATTAAAATCTCCTTTTCATGCCAACAGCGCCATGATGCTTTTGATCGTACGTGCGCTCAATAAATGTTATTAACACAACAACATAACATAACTGTTAAGGTAGTCATATTTGCTAGGAATTTCTCTTCCTTTTTTTTTTTGCTGAAATAAGCTTTTTCACCAATAGACATGATTAGTATGTACAAATGATGATTACATGTGCAGAAGCATGCTCACAGGAATACTGTGAGAAGAAATGCAAACATTTGAATATAGTAACAACAAAAAATGTTACAAAGTAAATTGGAAGTCACTAAGAAGACTGGTACATAGTTTTTCCAAACAGAGAAACGTGAAGCACCAGCAGTCAGTTATGTGTCCCAGGATGGAAGAATTGTCAGTGTACAAATCTAAAGTTTCACTGCATATGGTGTCAAACATATCCTGTATCTGGGTACCATTTGATAACTTTTCAACTTTAGATATGGTGGTCATGTTAGAAGCAAAACCAAAAGTTGATGGCTGGACGGTTTTGAACAAATCATAACCACGGGAACAGCTCTGGGAAACCCTCCAGACCATAGTTTTTCATCCTGCCAAGCCATTAGAGAAGGCAAAAGACAATATGCAAATCAGGGTTGGTCACACCCCAAAAGGGGCAGTCCAGCCCAAACTGATGATTCACATCTCTTCCACAAGCATCCCCAGACATGTTCCAGCCTTGTTGGGCATAATAAGTGATGAGTAGCTTGGGTCTCTGGGCCCAGAAGGCTTGAGACCCACATCTGGGCATACCCATCCCACGTGGTGTGACTAAAGCAAAACCAAAAATTGATGACTGGAAGGTTTTGAACAAATCATAGCCCCAGGCACCTCTCTGGGCAACCCTCCATTCTTGTTCACCCTGCCAAGACATTACAGAAAGGTAAAGATCATATACAAATCAGTCTTGGAACCACCCCAAAAGTGGCACTGAAGCCAGAACTGCTAGGTGACATCTCTTCTGCACGAGACCACAAGCATTCCCGGGCACGTTTCTTCCTTGCTGGGCATCATCAGTGTCCATAATCTATAGTTGTGGAACCATATTTTTAATTTTTGTCTGATTGTACAGTTTCCACAGAACAGGAATAGTAATAAAACACGTATCTGTTATTGCAGTGACTTAAATTAGACACAGACAAAAAATGTGTATGCATATAAAAAAAGCAACAAAACAGTACAAGTCTTAAACCAGTGCAACGGGTCGGTTACTGCACCATCAGCTTTACAACTCTGACAACAACCTATCATCTGATGCCCTAGCAAAGTGCAACTCCTTAATGAATCCTTAATGAATCACCCACTGAATGTTAATTAGTGACACAGGTACAAAGAACTTTAAATCAAAATGTCATTCTCATCATGCTAAGCTTTGGTTTCTGGATACATTTCTAAGCATAGGATGACACAGATTTCACCAGCTCCTTGTGTGGGAATCTAATGTTGTGATACGACACTGAAAAGTGGAGGTTGCACCCCACTATTTAGGGGCTATTTCTCTATTATTACACTGTGGGGTTGTTTGTAATTGCTCAAATATTAATCAAACATATCTAAACAATGTTTTTTTTTTTAATAGTTCTATCCATTGAACCAAAAGTTCTTAAATATGCAATATCTAATTCAAGCGGCTTGAATAGATAACAGTAATGACTGACTCACCTGGGCTCAAAGAATTAATTCTGAATTAGGCCTTTGCTCAGTTTAAATTGATATAAATGTTTCAAGGCACTTTTAAATTCTGAGTCTTTCAATGATTGGACCCATGAATCCCAGTTCCAGAATCCCCTAGTACGTTGTATTTTGTGTAGCTTTAATACATGGTATGGTACCATTATGGTCTAAGATCGGGAAACATACCTTTCTGGGTCCGTCTCATTACGGTTCCAAACACAAGTAAGATTTGCTTCCACTAGTTTCAGAAGGATGTCGATGTACGATATGGAAACATTCACATCATTACTAATGTGTCCTCTGTAAGCAAAGCACACCTGAAAATAACATGAGATCATGTTAAAAGGTTTTCACACAAAACTTGCTGTGGCTAAAACAAGGTTTGGAACATGAGGTTATATAAGGCTGCATGTTATTATACCTACCTAGAGCTCAGCATTTTACATTTAACACTTCTGCACGATTTGTTATTTGCTCTATTTTTGATTAAAACTGTGACTGCAAGTTGCTGCTATGGCGGGCCATCTATTGTAACTAAGTCTTGACATATTCCTGATTGTGCCATTGAAAAGTAAGTCACTAGATCCACGGATTTGTGTTTGCCCAATGATGGTGGAAGCTCTAAGTTACTTGCTGTAGGGATAATGATAGCAAAAGCATAATAGTGACCATGGTGAGCCTGAATTCAGGGTTTCTAAAAGTGGAAGTTATGTAAGACAATTCCAATCTCTTCCAAATCTTACTAGGGCAGACACAGACAACATTACACCTACATCTACCAGCTTAATTCTAGGACGCTGTCATGTGGCCATTGCGTTGTTGCTTTGTAAGCCATTGTCATTTCTTGGAAAGACTTGCCATACAGAGAATCATGAAACAGTGATTGAATGGCATTTGTTTTAGGCTTTTGTTCAGTAGAAGGGACCATAAGATGAAAGCTACATTAGAAAATCCAGTGGAGCCACAGGTCTGCTTCTTGAATTAGGAAACACATTTGACCTTCATTCTTAAAAGGGGCATTCAATTTCAAAGGATTCTCTGGCCTCTAGAGCATCTGTCAGGTCGGTATTTTTTCAGTGTTTCTAAAATATATCTCTGAGCTCTTTGGAAATGGATCAATGAACATCAAGAATCCTGAGGACAAGGGTGCAGAAGCACAAAATCCATCCAAATCTATGCAGAGATGTCTGGGTGATCTTGAAAGTGCAGCAATGGCTGAAATGGCAGCTACCATAGGAAGAATGATGTTCCTCATTGCCCCATTGATTACTCATACTGTGACTGGATCATCACTAGAGCAAATAATGTGGTACAATTTGTGTAAATTAATGCATTTCACAGGGATCTAATTGGTGATTCCTAACACACGTATCAGGTTATTCTGGATCGTGTTTACACATCTATGCCTCACCAACAAATGAGAAAGAGGCTTATTAGGAAGCATGCCTATGATCCTGGGGTACAACAAAAAATAGGGAGATGAAGAGTCAGCTACATAAGAACAAGGGGCTTAATGAGCAAGAGCGAAGGACTATAAAACTTGTCGATGGGCAATGGTTGAGGGCCCATAGATATGCAATGTTTCTGAAGGATGCCTGTAAAATGGTGACCCTGGTTGAATCTCGGCATGTGGGTTGCTTCGGGAGGTTGGTTAATAATACCATTTCCCTGTTTTCTTATGCACAAATTTATCAGATTAGTGAACAAGGATGGAGCGATCATTTTGGTAATGTTTACAAAGAGATGGCAAGTGAGGACCAGCAGCAACTAAAACCACTATCAGACCTTGGCACTTGGTTTTCTCTGAAGAGGATATAGTCTTAATATTTAATCGCAGTAAGAACTTGTGAGCACCAGGTCCCGGTGGTCTATCTAATGCAGTTTTGAAGATGGAGTCAAATATCAGGGCTTGTGTTTTGGGAATTGTTTTTACTGGAATTATATTGTCTCCACAATTGCCAACATAATTGTCGGAGTTAATATTGGTCCCTTTTCTAAAAAGGGAACAAGGACGATTCCAAGCAAGTATAGACCAATTTCTCTATTCGACATCCCTGCTAAGATTCTTGCCTCTCTAATCTTGAGAGATCAGCCTTGCTGGGTAAAGAATGGGGGTAGGTTGGACGCGTTTCAGACAGGTTTTCGAAGGGGTACTGTACAAACGCTAGCACATTTCTCGTGGGACTGCTGGAAAAGGAGGCCATGGTGAGGTCAAGACCAGTGTATGCTGCATTTACTGACTTCTCCATGGCCTTTTACAGCGTGGACAGGCACCTTGTGTGGCGTAACATGTTATTGTGGGGCTGTCCCGAGAACTTGCTGGGGATAATCTGGGCTCTGCACTCAAATACATCTGTGAGGGTGAGGCTGAATGGCCAGGGTAGGTTATCTAGTTCCACTGAGACCAGTCGTGGCATTAGACAAGGCTGCATTCTGGCTCTTTTACTTTTTAGCCTGTTCATTTCTGATATTAATTACATTTTCAAGAAGTTGCAAATTTGTCCCTGTGTCTTGTCACTTCTGGGCTGGAGTATCTGTATGAAGATGATCTAGCCTTTTTCGATTACACTGTGATCGGGCTACAGCACAAATAGGAGGCACTGGAAGTTTACGCTGGTCGGAATAAACTAATAATCAACATACCAAAATCAAAGGTCTTCATTCTGAGGCTGGGGATGAAGCAAAAGTACAAGGATTTTCATTGGTCTCTGGGATGGGTTGTTTTGGAGAAAGTACCCAACTTTTTGTATTTGGGATTTTGTTTATTTGAGCTCCAAAACAAAACTGAGTTGCAGAGCCACTATCATTCTAAAATGCTAATGCATGCCGCAAAAGCTTCTGTATTGAACCGTAGGTTTGGTCATTACTCTTCGGTACCAGTTCTTGATTTTTATAAAATGAAGGTGCTGCCAACAACATATGGGGCATAACATTTGGGGCTTCTATTCAATTGGACTGTGACGTGCAGGAGGGGTCATTCTGGCGCAAGGTTTTGAAGTTACCTAACGGTGTACCAGTGGCAGTCATTCATACAAATTGGGCCTATCCTCCATAAAATCATACATACTAAGGAACAATCTCTCTCTGTTGAGAAAGTTATGCTGTGCCGGGGAGGGCTCAATTTGTTGGGTGCTGAAGCTCCTAATGGAAAGGAAATGCTGGGCCCCCTTAAATGAATGGGAAAACCAATGTGATATCATTTGCGATGATTGCTGTATCTCTAGAGAGTTGGTTTTGCAACACTTAGTAAAGACGCAAAGAAAATTGAGAGAAATGGATTGGATTTATACTATTGAGAAAGTGAGAACCTACTGTTTATACGTGGGTGTGCTACTTGATGTGAGTCATGTAGGAGCTTGTCCAGCTGATTTGATCAAGTCCCAGAGTAATTTCTGGTGTGTCCAGGTGATGCGGTTGAACTTATTACCCATTCACGAAATTATGAGTGCTAGAATCAAGACACAGAGATATCCAAGAACATGTAGGTTTTGCATCATGACTGATCAGGTGGAAGCTTTACGACATATCTTAATACATTGCGAGGCCTTGAATGGTACACAATCCCGCTATTTTGATCATTTATTGCAGGAGTACAAACATTTATGTAGTGAAGTGGTGTGGAAGCTTATTATGATCTCTTATGAACGGTTATGCATGGTTCTCCAGTATCTTCCCCGGGTAGGGCAGGTTGGATATAGGTCTGTAGTTGCTGGGATCTTCCGCACTGTCCATTTCCTTTTTAATCAGTGGTTTGATGTATGCCAATTTGAAGGACTTTGGTACTATTCCTGTGTTTAGCGACAGGTTCATTAGGTGCCGGAAGTGTAACACTAGGGTGCTGTGATTGAGGATTACTTTGTTGATGTCCAGGGGGCAAAGGTTGCTTGAAGATCCTGTAAGCTTGGTGTCCTTTATAAGTATGGAGAAGGTTTCTTTGTTTATTGGTTCAAAGCAGGAAATTGTTGCTGTGGTCGGTGTTTCGCTAGTTAACTGTGATTCAGTGGTTGTGTTTGTATTTGCGCAGTTTGTGTCAATGCTCTGTTGGATTGTTTCTATTTTTGATCTATGGTGGTTGGTGATGTTGTTGCATAGTGTTTGTGTTGGGATGGCGCCTTTGTTGCAGGTTGAAGGTTTTTGTATCTCATTGATGTGGGTTGGTTGCTTGCTGATTGTATTCTTGTACCATAGTATTTATTATTTGCTTTGTGGACTGTCAATATGCATAATCTGAGTTGTCTTTGGTATTTTATGTTGCCCGGTGGGTAGTCATTTTTTCTACATATTTTTTCCACTTTGCATTTTTTTTTTTAGTTCTTTCAGGTCTTCAGTCAACCATCTTGATGCCCAGTTTTCTTGCTGTGGCTTTGAAAGGTTTTGCATGTGCTGGTTGTTCCAGGTCCTTGGTGATTCATGTGTTGAGTATGTTTTCAGGGGTCATTCTGGTCAGCTCGGTAGTGTTCCATGTGTCGATTCCAGCAGCTCTGTTAAGGATTGCAAATCCAAGTCTGTGAGAAAAAGTGTGTCTGTGCCTCCCTCGTTTAGGAGGTCGTGAATTTCTGTTTTGTGTTTTTCCATGAATCTTACATTGAGTAAGCTGCAGTTTAATGTGTCTCTTTTCCCTTTTGGGCTGTTGTTTGTTCTTTTGTCTGAGTCAGTCTTTTCATTACTGAGTGTTCTCGCCTGGTTGTGCTTGCTAGGTGGGATTGTTCTTGGGTGTTCCAGCTCTTCTTCAAGTAGTTTAATTAGGTTGATGGTGGGGTTGCTTAGTTTTGATTTATGCGGTTTGGTGAATTGTTTGAGTGTGGGTCCTTTGTTCCAGTCTTTGGTACTGTAGGGCATGTTTGTTCATGTTTATGTTATGTTTATTTACTCATATTGCGCTGGAGCCCACTGGCATCAGGGTGCATACATCAAACAATAAGGGACAAACAGTACGATCATGTAAAAATTAAGAAAACTATAGTGTTTTAAGACTTTTTCTGAATGCAGTGTTAGTGGCTTCTCGGCACATTTCCACAGGGAGTTTGTTCCACATCATCCCTGCTTGTGCGGCAAAGGGTTGTCCATTACCTCAGACCCCTTTATATCTTGGTTGGATTTGACATAGAGAGTCTTTTGATCGAGTAACTTAGCCAATATATTCCAGGACTAATCTGTCCTGCAAGTATTGAGGTGCTTTTCCATGAATGCATTTACGTACAATTGAATTACATTTTAAAACATATTCTCGCATTCTTTGGGAGCCATTGGAGCTCCCTCCTGTGTGTAGATACCGGATCACGTCTTGTAGTGCCCTTGATAGTACGGACTGCATCATTCTGAAGTGTTTGAAGTGTTTTGCTGCATCCCTTGTTGGCTCCTACAAGATGGGCACTACAATAATACAGCCTTGGCAAAACAACGGCTCTAACCAATGTTGCATTGTTTACTAATGACACTATGGCTTAACCAACCTAAGTAGCCTTAATTGGTATTGGGATTTCTGGACCACATTATACACATGTGATTCAGAGCCCATTGAAGACTCTAGGGTCACTCCCAATGTCTTCACCTTAGGGGCAACTTTGATATAGTGTCCTTCTATGGCAAAGCCTTCATATAAGCCTGTATGTTTGGCTCCCGCCTGTGTCGATCCAAAGATCAAAAACTCGTTTTATGTAGCATTGAGGCAGAGGCCATTCATTATCATCCAAGTTTGAATAGCCTTGTATATATGCTCTATCTTCTCCAAATCTTTTTTGTAGACACCACTCAGCTGTATAATGAGCTGAGTGGCATCTACATAATTGGAGAAATGTACCCCCAGTGCCTCCAAAGCGTTGCATAAGGCGCGGCAGAAAATGGTAAATTAGACTTGTGAGAGAAAAGCTCCCTGTGGTACACCACACTTAATTACTTCAAAATCAGAGCATACCTGTCCCCAAACTATTTTAGACCATCTATCCGTAAGGATATATGTAATCCACCATATAGCTCCACTAGAACACCCACCCTGCTCTGCTAGCTTAGTCAACAGTTTCTCCTGGTCTACAAGGTGGAATGCTGCTGACAGATCTGATAACATCAGCAGCCCTGACTTGCTCTTATCTATAAAATCTAACCTTTCTGCTTGCCAATCCAGCTGGCTGTCTCCGTACCATGAGCGGATCTAAAACCTGAATGTTTAGGATAGAGTATTTATTGATTTTCCACATGTGCTTGCAATTGAATAGCAGCCAATTTGTCCACTTTTATTTATTTATTTATTACATTTGTTAGACCCGAGGGTATCACGGCGAAAATTCAGGTGAGTTCTTGCATTTTTATACAGTGTTACAGTTACAATCACTTAAAGCATATTTTATACTAAATTACAAATGCAGTCGTGTGATCAGATTTCTTATGCTAAATTACAATCGGTCAAAGTAGCAGGTCACAATTTATTTAAACACTATTTGCAGGTCTAGAGGTGACCCCTGGAGATACATGATAGCCATGAGGACTATAGTGTTTTGTTCAAAGAAAAGGAGGTAAATCAGAAGCGTTCTAGTACTGGGATGGAGTGGGACTGGTTGAAGTTAATATTTGTTGAAAACCTAACACTAATTCCAATAAAAAAGGGATATTTGTTATTGGTCTTAAATTACTGCAGTCTTTGTAGCCCTATCCAGGTTTTTTAATCAAAGGAGTGACTGTCACTTTCTTTACCAAGGCTGGCACATATTTATGCAAAAAAGTAGAATTTACGAAGCATAGAAGGAAAGGAGCACAGACTTCCCTATGTTCTAGGACAATCCTTGCTGGAATAATATCCTCTGAGCATGTAGTAGGGAGCATTGTTCTAAGAACATTCTCTAATTCATGTTAATGATTATCGACTTGAGTCTGTCCATGATTCTTGTTGTCAGTTGTAACTTGTTATTGATTGATTGTGAATATTCTGTTATAGTTCCATGCAAAACAACTAGCCACTTTTACAGGCCTATTCATGGAATTAATGTGTGCTGAAAATTCCCGCGCAAGTGTGCGAAACCGTGCGGATCGCAGTGCAAGTGCGAAACTCGCAGCAAAACCTGTGCACACCGATTCATGGAAGTCCGTGCGTGAGTAAAATCTGGGATGTGCGCTGAAAATCTGTGTGGCGCACGCCGGCGCACAGGTCATCTAACGGCGTGCGCTACGGCCACAGCGAAAGCACACATAGCGCGGTGCACATAACAAAAGTAGGCATAACACGGGGCGTGACACACGGAATGGGGAACAACGCGTGAAAATGTGGGCGTCACGGGGGAAGTAAAGGAGGCAAGTGCGCGGAACGCCCACACGCTCGCCTACAACACATATTCATGGAATCAAATAGGGCAAACCAGCGCAACGGCAAAGACGCGCACAGGCCTAAACACGTACGCCACACGAAGGCAGGCGGTAGCGTCCCTGCGCATGAAAAAAATGTGCGCCAAAATGTGCGCTAACAAAAAGCAAGTATATACAGCTCTGATGATTGTCCCATACTGTGGCCCGTTAGGACAAATGACCTGCAAAGGGGTACGCGACAAACACAAACACCCGCTGTGTCAAAAATAGCGTGTGTGTGTATTTCGGGGTTGCGCAGGAAGTTTCACACGCTATTGGCCTTGGGCGTGCGGGGTGCGTGTAAATCTAGGGTTGCGTGAAGTTTCATACGCGATAGGCCCTGTGCGAGTGGGGTGCGTGTATTCCTGGGGTTCACGTGAAGTTTCACATGCGATTGGCCTGGGTACGTGTAAATCTGGGGTGCACGGGAAGTTTCACACGCGACAGGCCCTGTGCGAGTGGGGTACGTGTATATCTGGGGTGCAGGGGAGTCCTACACGTGAATTGGCAGTGTGGGTCCTCCCAGGTGTTCCCTCTACACCCTCCACAGCCCCTGGGGACTACCCTGCACCCCTGGTCATGTCCCGCAGGCAGCCCATCCACCATGGGCATGCCCCCCAGCCAAGCCACATGTCACCTTGCACTACTGATCACCAACGCATGACCCCCTCCACCCCCACCCCACAGCAGTGCAGTGCACCTGCCAACAGGCCCCCACTCATGTCCCACTCATATCCCCTTGCACCCCCACCACCCAGCAGTGCTGGGCACCTGCCAACAGGCCCCCACTCATGTCCCACTCATATCCCCTTGCACCCCCACCCCCCGGCAGTGCAAGGCACCTGCCAACAGGCCCCCACTCATGTCCCACTCATGTCCTCTTGCACCCCCACCCCCCAGCAGTGCAGGGCACCTGCCAACAGGCCCCCACTCATGTCCCACTCATGTCCACTTGCACCCGCACCCCCCAGCACTGAGGGGCACCTGCCAGCAGGCCCCCACTCATGTCTCCTTGCACCCCCAACCCCAGCACTGAGTGGCCCCTGCCAGCAGGCCCCCACTCATCTCCCCTTGCACCCCCACCCCCCAGCACTGAGGGGCACCTGCCAGCAGGCCCCCACTCATGCCCCCTTGAACCCCCACCCCCTAGCAGTGCAGGGCACCTGCCAACAGGCCCCCACTCATGTCCCACTCATGTCCCCTTGCACCCCCACCCCCAGCACTGAGGGGCACCTGCCAGCAGGCCCCCACTCATGTCCCCTTGCACCCCCACCCCCCAGCACTGAGGGGCACCTGCCAGCAGGCCCCCACTCATGTCCCCTTGCACCCCCAACCCCCAGCAGTGCAGGACACCTGCCAACAGGCCCCCACTCATGTGTCATGATCTCTGCTTCCAAAAGGTCAGGGTTTTCCCAACTCCCTTGGAAGCAGATCCATAACCCAGGTTCCGAGTGCCAACCAGTCCCAATTGGGACCTTTTGGACCCAGTCCTGGCGCCAGTGGCACCAGGCTCATAAATATGCCCAGTCCCAGCGCTGGAAGCGCCGGGCTCATAATGCTTGGGTGGACTTACCTGCAGCAGACCATGCTGCTTACTTGCCTGCCAGTTGAGCCTCTGATCCTCTTCTGTTTGGAACTACTTTTCCTGTTGGGTGGGGCAGGAGCCACTCCCTAGGTTCAGAACACTGGAACTCTTCTGGAAAGCAGGAACTCTTTTCTTACCTAGGCGTGGCTGTGGAAGGAGACACCTAAGCACTACAGGAGGCTATTTAAACCACACCCGATGGATGAATCTTGCTTTGCGTTATTCTGCATCCTCCGCAGCAGAACGCTCATCGTGTCTTCTGCATCGGATCCTGGGCCTAAGGAAAAAGGCTTACCATCCTGAATCCAGTCTTCAGCAACACCTATAAAGACAAGAAAGAACAGGTTAGCATTACGGTCTTCAGTGACAGCGCTTCACTTACCTGGTCCATCGGCTGTCACCAACGCCTCGCGCTGCATTCCGGCATCTGAAAGACAAAGGCTTACCTACTCTTCGTGCGCTCCGGAGGTCTTCGCACTGCATTCCGGCATCTGAAAGACAAAAGCTTACCAACTCTTCGCACGCTCCGGAGGCCTTCGGCGCTGCATCCCGCACCTGAAAGACAAAACAAGGTGCGTTTAAAGACATTGGGGAACTTTAATACTCACATGCCATTACTCGTTTCCACATCTAACCCAGTGGGTATTCCGGCACCCTGCAGCCGCTCCGAACTTGTACCTGCAAAATAAAAAGACAGTTAGAGCGCATCGTGAAGCAGGCAACAAGCGCTTACTTACGTGCTTCCAGGCGCTTCTATTCATCACACGGGCTCTATCTTCAACTCACTTCAGCCCGTCATCCGCCATCGCCGGAACCCTGCAAAACAAGAGACATCATTACTAAAGACTTTTAAAGACATTAGAATTACTCGAAACTTACCGTTCGTGCAGTAAACGACGGACAGCAGTCCTCTGAAGTCAAGAGGCCTGCTCCCCTTATCCAGTGAAGAAACTGGTTACAGCACCCTGCCCCGAGGCAGATGGAGAGCACGTCACGCACTTACCTAAGGTGGGAGTGTTAACCTTTGGGGTTCTACAGGAGAAGAGAAAGGGAAGAAGAGAGAGACATTCAATAACCCAGTTCATTAATCCCATATTTTCTATCTGCAGACATCTTACCCTTCGAGTCAGACATACAGTGCACAGAGGTCCAGCCCAAAGAGCCAGCCGTGTGTTACACATCACCTTTGAAGATACGGTATACGCCCAGTCAAGACCGGCACCTCTACGGGAATCAGGTGAGCGTTACATCATGTCCCCTTGCACCCCCACCCCCCAGCACTGAGGGGCACCTGCCAGGTGGCCCCCACTCATGTCCCCTTGCACCCCCACCCCACAGCAGTGCAGGGCACCTGCCAGCAGGCCCCCACTCATGTCCCCTTGCACCCCCACCCCCCAGCAGTGCAGGGCACCTGCCAGCAGGCCCCCACTCATGTCCCCTTGCACCCCCACCCCCCAGCAGTGCAGGGCACCTGCCAACAGGCCCCCACTCATGTCCCACTCATGTCCCTTTGCACCCCCCAGCACTGTGGGGCACCTGCCAGCAGGCCCCCACTCATGTCCCCTTGCACCCCCACCCCCCAGCACTGAGGGGCACCTCCCAGCAGGCCCCACTCATGTCCCCTTGCACCCCTACCCCCCAGCACCGAGGGGCACCTGCCAGCAAGCCCCCACTCATGTCCCCTTGCACCCCCACCCCCTAGCAGTGCAGGGCACCTGCCAGCAGGCCCGACATAGGTCCCCCAGCCCACACGTCACCACAATCTAGATCCCTGGCCCTTATGGCCAGCCTCCACATGGCAAAGACCCACTCAAGTATTGCATCCACCCACATAGAAATGCCAATTACATGATACAACCCCAATGGCAAGTATGTAAATGAACACATGTCCGTCACACACACAATGGGTGCAAGTGAATGTCAAAACCCATATCATGACATGCATGAAACCAATGAGATAATACCACAAATGGAAGTATAAAAATATATATTAAAGATAACATGAACGTAAATCAAATTAAACACACAACAATGGGAATAACAAAAGAAATGGTCCATGTCCGATAAATAATGAAAATCCAGAAAACATAAGCAAAAGAAATCCACCAAAAAAAAATAAAATCCAAGGGAAAATAAAATGTAAAAACCATTGCTCCATGGTGAACACAAAAAAAATATTAAAAAAGAGGAATCCAATGCAGAAATATGTACAATTGAAGAATCCAGGGTCCATGAGCCCAACTTAAGAAATGAAACCTACCAAAAACTACTACCTAATAAAAAAAACTATATACAAAAATGTGGTGCATTGTCCAAGCAGTCCAAAATAAAGAAAAAATGAAAGGAAACCTAATACTAACTAACTAACTATTTACAAGGGCAGCGGGCAAGTCCAACGGCTCACTTGATGTCCCGGGCCAGGGCATCATCGAACTCCTAATCGATGTCCCGGAGGCGGTGCTGTTCCATGGCCCTGAGGGTTCGCAGGGACGATGACATCTGGATCTCCAGTTCCCTGCGAATGGCCTCGAGGCACTAAGCCTGCCTGAGGGCCCTACGCATGGAGTTCTCCGCCCTGACCATCGTGAGCCGTGTCTCTTCCGCCCGATGCCGCTCCGCATCTATCGCATGGCCCAACCGCTGCCACACGGAAGACACTTCCCGTCCATGGTCCTCCTGCCCTATGGCCGATGCCTGCCCCTCCGATGATGAAGGCCCCGAGCCATCATGGCTACCACCTTGTTGCTGCTGCTGCTGTGCCGCTGCCTGTGCCCTGGCTCCTGCTGCCTGCACATCCTCCTCCAGCTGGGGTGCAGTTGTTGAGGTGGCCACCCCTGCTGGACGTCCGCCTCCTGACTGTGGCAGGGATGTGTCCTCCACCAGCCTGGCCGCAGGTTCAGAGGCAGCTCCACAGGGCACCCAGGTGACACATGGGTGGGAAGGTGCACGGAGGACGACTGGCGCATAGGGGGTTCAGTTGAGGAGGGGGTCGGAACAAGGTCCAGAAAACGGAGGAATCCGGCCATGGTGAGCTGTCCCTGCCCCTGCACTGCACCACTAGCACCAGTGGAATCCCCACCTCCAGACCCCGTCACTGTCCCTTGCACGGCCTCCTCCTCCACCAAACCCCCCACCAACCTGGAAGACTCCGTGCCATCTTCCTCCGTCGGGCCCTGTGGTGTCTCAGCTGCCCCTTTGGCTGCAGAAGAGTCCAACTCAAACCTCCGCCTCTTGGACCTCCCCTCGACAGCTGCGACCTGGGACGCGGCACCGGACTCCTCACTCCCCGACGACATGACAACCGGGGAGGGGAGCCAGGCCTTGCGTCTCCGGCTGGCGGTGCGATCCCTGCCGCTGTGCTCCACAGCACCCTCTCTGCCCTCTTCATCAGTCAACGCTGCAGACAGGGAGAGATAGGACACAGGCATCAGGGCACTGTACAATGGACTCATACACATATGACAGTTGCACACGAGTGTCATTGTCAAACTTCAGACATGGCATCACAATCCCCAACACACATGTCATTTCAAATCACACACATGAGCTATTCCACAGCCATATCACAACAGCCAGCACCATCCATACACATACAACAGAATGAGCAGGCAAAGGTGAGCCAGACATCACATGAGACAAAGGGAGTGCACTAGACATGCACACACGCCACCACACTTACATGCATGTGTACACCTCCACCAAGTGTCGCAGTGATGAGATCGGCATCCATGTCACATCTGGCAATCAGTCTTCTACATATCAGTCTCACATGCATCCATGTTGCATGACAGTTGCACACTTTTCAGATACACATACATGCACATGTACACAGTGCAGATACATGCAGCTGGAACCAACATCCATGTGTGACACCGCAACCTTGACAACTGACCTAGACAGTCATTCAAACATGTGTGCTCACACATCTGCATTTGGCCTGCATGCTTACCCACAAATACACCATCCATGTGTCTCACACATGAAAGGACTCGCATGTGTAAGCCTCACGGCCCTGTACATACACATCCATACATGGCCCTACAAAACCACATGTGCAACCTGCACACTACTGGCACACCACCACACGCACAGCTTCCAATCAGTATGCATGTACACTTACCGCTTGACTCCAGACGGGTCTGCCTCTCAAGGACCTGGACGTGGAGCACTGGGCATACGCGTTCCAGCCTCATTTGGTCTTCCAACAGGTGGCCCCGGTGCCCCTTAGCATCCGCTGCCTTCAAGAGGCGCCGGGCCTTGTTGAGGGTCCTGGACCTGAAGTCCTCCCAGCGCTTCTTGACATGATGGAATAGTCGGACTGCCACCCCCTCCGCGTTGATGGCAGTCACGATGTCCGTCCAGATCCTGGTCCGTCCTTCCTTGTCGGCGCGCGACCTTCCAAAGAGGGCATCATACTGCCCCAGGACTTGCTCCATCAGGACACCAACTTCGGTGGCAGTGAAGCTGGTGGCCCTCTGCCTCTCTGGCTGGGGGTTGCCAGTGGTCTCAGATGGTGGTGTGCCTGACATGGCAACCCCAGAGGCAGGAGTGGGTGGGCAACTGGGTCCTTGGGCTGGGCTGTGGAGCGATGGAATCCCAGTCGGGAGTCTTCGGTTCCAGCAGGGGTGGTCACAGCAACATCACCCCTGGCTGACGTGCAGGCAGCAAATGGCAGGGCACGTGGGCAGCAGGCAATCAGGCAGCAGCAGATGGCAGGTGGGAGCGTGCTCGGGGCTTTGGGGGGCAGTAATTCGGCCTTCGGGGCAGGAGCGTGGTCTTCTGTGTGTGAACGCGTGGCCAACTTGATACGGAGTGATTTGGCACATGAAAATCTTGCACGTCAGCGTGTAATTCGAGGAAAGGCCCTTAGCGCGTAAGCGCGTCAGCGCACATACGCGATTTCATTGGACCAAGGGCCCTTAGCGTGTAAGCGCGTCTGTGACGTGACGCACGCGGGTGTTTCCCTCATAGCACGTGATGACAGAGCACACATGGAAAAGCTGCACGTCCGAGTGTCAGCGCGTGTAATTGGAGGAAAGGGCGCATACACGCGTAAGTGACGTGTACGTGTGGGCCGGTTTAAAAGGTACGTGTAGGATGCCATTTCCTTGTACGTGCTTTTTGTGGAGAGCGAGTGGGTGGATTCTGTACTTCTTGTCGATTCACACGCGATTACTTCACAGCGTTTCAAGTTCGTACTCCCTGTTACCTCTGACAGCTTTCATTTTTCTACTTTTTTTGGGCCTGTTTCCTCAAACAGTGTTCACTTCTCCTTTTGTCCTGTCTCCTCGGACAGCGTACAATTCTTCTTTTGGCGGGGGTGTTGCCAACACGCACATGCGTGTCTTTTTCATGTTCTTTTTCCAGGCAGACGGTGAGTTCTGCGCATACTTAGCAACTGTGCTTGCCCCGTGTGTCACGTACCCCTTCAGAGGTCATTGTAGGCTGCGTGTATTACACGTACACTTATTTTTGTGTTTCTGGGTGCCACAGCGTAGTGCGGGTTCATTTTTCCATGCACGTGGTCTACGAGGGGTTGCGTGCACGTTTATTTTTGTTTTTTTGGGCTGCCTGTGCATTGCGTGACCCGTCATCTTCCCCCAGGGGTCACAGACAGCCTTGTTAGAGAACTAGGGTATGAATTCCTTCTAGTACCTTAACCCTTTGACCCCCAATTACCCAGGACAATAGTTTACTGCTCCTCCCATACGCACAACATCAGTGCCATGGTTGGGAGGCGACCAAGCGGTAAGGGAGGCAAAGGTGGCCGACCTTCAAAAGGTGGATGTGGTGGGCGTGGTAGGGGATGTGGCCAGGATTTGCAGGGTGCCCGTAGACCCCCATGTGTGGAGGACCAATCAGGGACACCCATGCCCCCCCCATGGTTGAGGGAAACGTGGCTGAGACCATCCCAGCTCAGCCCCTGTTGGACCAGCCCATTGTGGCACCTGACCTGGCACAGGATGACTCCCTGGCTGACTTCCAGGTCAGCAAGTCTAGGCCATGTGTGGCGGTGCAAGTTGTCACCAAGGCACCTGGATCCGGGGCAGCTATGTCATCTGCTGCCCCAAGTATGCAGGGTGGTGAGGCTACAGGGACAGCTGCAGCTCCATCCGCCCCAGCTCTGACTCTCCCAGCCAGGACAGTGTCGGTCCTGGTCCATCATACTGATGTTCCCCCTGCCAACATCACACTTCAGACAATGCCTGCACCAAGTCCTATGGTCAATGTGCATTCGCACACTCCAACAACCCAGTCCACCGGTGATTCTGCCCCTACTGACCAGAGCGGCGTTAGCCACTCTGGCTCTGCTCCACCTTCTAAAAAGAGGAAGAAGGGTGCTCTGGCACGACAGGCTGAGACCCCAGGCACGGCTACACACTCCGGCACGTCAAGGAAGCCTTACTTTAATGATGCGGAGCTTAATGCACTTGTGAGCTATGTGTCGCAACATAGCCACAAAATGGTGGTGACTGCAGGGTCCAAGACCACACCTGGTCAACGTAAGGCACACTGGCAGACCATCACCAACAACATAAGTGCCCTTGGATTTGTGAGGCACTCAGCTGATGATTGCTACAAGCGGTGGAACGACCTGAAACGCAGAGCAAAGGACAAGCTGGCCTCAAGTCATACCGCTACTCTGGTGACTGGCGGTGGGTTTCCACAAGAGGACAACAAACTCACTGAACATGAGTCTGTTGCTGGGACCTTCATCACAGAGGAACAGATCCGAGGTGTGGGAGAACTACCCGATTATGAAACATTGTCCGGTGAGTGCCCATGCGTGTGTGTAATGCATGTGTATGTTGTTTGGGTGACGGGTTCTGATTGAGTGGCAGGTGAGGGTGTGTGTGACTGAGTAGTATCGGTCACCGATGTGCTTTATCCAAAACATTCTGCGGCCTTCAATTTGGGTGTGACACTATCCCTTCTGCCCACAGTAGTAATTTAGCGCAACATTACGGCAGTTGCCCTTGAGGTGGCATCATGCAACAACATTGTTTGTATTTTTCAGTGTTCTTTCAGGCTGATTGTTTCAATTCTCCCACTTTTGCAACACATTCCTCAGCCCTATTGTGACATATGTGACATGCTTCTGTCAGTGAAGAACCCCACATAGGCCCACATGTGTCACCTTGGTAGTTGAAAGATTTGACCAATCAGGCTGAATGAGTGTTGTCCTGATCACATGATGTTTTTGGGCCTGTTTGAATGTGGAACATGCTAGTTGTTTCCTGTCATGTTGAAGTGCACAACCATTGATGTGCACATGGCCCTGCAATCACTGTATTTTTGCACACTGGATGTGTTGCAGTGTGTGGCACATGGCGTATCTTGTCACACTATGTGACATTTTTCATCTCTTCATGTCCATCTCACATGGATGAGTGAGAGTAATCATTCACTGACATATGGATGTACTTGTGGAATGTACCATGTCTATGGTACATGCCATCTGTGTGATTGCATGTGTCATTTATGTGTATAGGACAGGCCACTCACAGGCCAATGTGTAATGGCAGTGCTACCCAGCATGCAGCAAATGTGTTGCTCTTCCATCTTGGTGTCATCAGTGTCTGCCATTTGCCTCCCCTTCCAACTCTGTGACAGTGCATGCATGGGAGGGTTATAGTCATGTGGGACATGTGTAAATCATGTACTGGTTCTGTAGCTTGTCAGGCCTATTTGTGTGCTATGGTGCTAATGCCTGTTTCCATTTTTTGTCTTTCATGTTTTTGCAGGGGATGAGGCACTTGATGCTGGTGAGGTTGAGGAGATGGTGCAGACCCAGGAGGAACCTGAGGCACAACTGGCCACCACTGGGGGACGTGGTGTGGTGGTGGGTGAGAACCCACTCTTGCTGCAGACGATACTGTCAAGGGGTGTCTCTGGGTGCACCTCCCCAGACCTCTATTCAGGTGTTGATTCGGATGATGAGACCTATGTGGCGTCACAGGTAAGTGTTTCTGGAAGGGGTTCTGTTCTGTCCAACCCACCTGCACCAGGGTAGAACCCTCTATGGGGATGTCAGTGTTGGTTAGTCAGCCTTTGGCGGTTATGGGTGCAGGGTCACACTTCACAACATCTGATCCTGTTCCTGGGCCAGCAGATCAGAGGGGGAATGCAGTCCTGCAGCCTCAGGCAGTGCCGGCACAGCAAGGCGCAGATCGCCTTGCCCCAAACAGGTGTGGTGCCCGCTGATGCGGTGGCCGTACGCCACCAGGCAATACCCAACCCAACAGGCAGCATCAGTTGAGATGATGGCTCAAGCAATGGAGAGGGTGGCCACTTCCATTGTCCCCCCTGAAATGAAGATGGAGCTACTACAGCAGGCAACAGACTCCATTTGCCAATCACACAGGGAGGACATGTTGGCGTCCAACAGGGACAGATGGGCGGCACTGGAGACTCTACGCCAATCGATTTCAATAAAGTCCCAGGGCCACAGGGAAGACCTGAGGGTAGAACTCCATCACCTCAGGGAGACTCTTGTTGACCTTGTGACTTCCACTAACTTGAGGACAGAACAGCAGCTGGAGCGGCTCACACATTCGCTCTCACCTGAGATGCAGGCAACTCCGGAGGAGATCCGGGCATCACGTCAGGTGCTGCATGGGGATCTCCGCACTATAATCCTTCAGAACGAGACCTTCCACACCCGCATGCTTGCTGCCATGGAGGACCATACCAGGGCTTTTTGTGGACTGCCTCCCATAGCACCACCACCTCCTGTGGCAGCAGCAGAGGGTGTTCAGAGTGACAGCAGCAGTTCTCCCACATTGGCATAGCCGTGCAGGCCATGAGACCATGGAGGTGTTTTTTTTTTCCCAACATCCACACAGGCGGCTGTTGGTGCGCACCCTGTCCTCGACCTCCTGGGTGGCCTCCCCCCCGGCCCCCACATGGCCATTTTTGATTTTTGCTTTTTTGATTTGTTTTTTGATTTTTGATTTTTGATTATTTTTTGACAGTGTGTTGCCTTGTGTGGCTCCCGTGGGCATCCACTGTATTCTGGCTGGGCACATGCAGGCTTGTCCTGAGTTTGGGTTCGATGCTTGGGTTTGTGAGCGTTAGGGAGAATTCTCTGTTCAGGCTGAATTTCCTAACCTAGTGAGTCCCCCAGCACCATGCTGTAATGGTGCTGGTGTTTCCACGTCTGCCTGCAGGCGGATGTTGTTACTCCCGCCAGGTCAGACCTGGCGGGAGTGACACCTCCCGCCTGCAGAACTCGAGATCAGCCGGTCCGGAAACAACGGTGACGGCGGATTTACCGTCACTGTTATTTCCCTACCGGCTGACTCGTAATGAGGCCCAGTGTCAAATAATTTTTCGTAATATTCAATCACCTTTTCCTCCTTTACAAATGCTAATGCAAATAAATAACTGTTTAATCTTGTGTTGGAATTCGCTGTTTTCGATATATTTGGATTGGAGGCCCAGTTTTTGAATTTTTCGCCAAATGGCCTGGCTAAAGTGGAAAAAACATCCCTGGATGTTGGTGTCTGCGTATACTAACTTGAATGCTTTGATTTGTCCCTGTTAGAAGTCCATTACTATGGTTGTAGGCTTCTTATCCGCAATTGCTTCTTTTAGTTTCCCAAATATAGATCTGTATAGTTCTTCTGTTTTATTTGGCATTAATACATACACTAGTGGTATAAGTGTCTGGTTTATCGTGCCATGCATATAAAACTGTTGAAACGGGTGAGGACATGCTTTAAACATGGTGTCGCCATGCCACACTTTCGAATTTCCAAGGTGTGATAAGTTATCTTTTGTTGTCTATATTAGTATCTTTTCATTTTTTGTTTCTATTGTTGTGAAGTGAAACTGTTCACCCTTGTCAGTGGTTTTAAATATTACTGGAATTTCTATTTCTTCATATGTTCACGGTGCCATCGGCCGGTTTTCCTTCAGTTGTTTTTTTATGTTAATGCAACGCTGGATACGTTTGGTTTCCGTCATTTGAGCCGCAACATGCAATGGGATTTTGTCACATGTACGACCTATTACGGATCCACTTGCCTCATTCGGGTTTTCATCAGCTGTTTTTTTAATCTCATTTATTGTCTTTTTTTATTAGTATAGCCATTCTGTCGGGCATGTGATTATGCTCCCCGCTGCTTTTTATGTTCTCTCCTTCAGTAATCGCTCTTCCCATACATTTGATCTTGTGGTATTCTGTACACTTCCAGTATGTTTTTTCTTTTCGTACCATTTTGCGACGGTAGGTGTAGCCTCCATATATTAACTGGTTTCCTTCCATCTGCTACTTGACATACTCGATCGTATCAGCCATCTCATATCTGAAATATGGAAAATGATGGTCAATTTTTGTTGTATGTACTCCTTAGAGGTCACATATTTCCTTTTGCCATTCTTTTTCTGACATTATTCATTACTAGTACCTGTTTTTTTCTGTCATGGAGTATTACTTTTTTCTTAGTAGTGTCTTTGTTTTCCGTTTCTGTCACACACTGTCAGTTTCTCTTCAATCGTCAGCTTTGTGTCACTGCTTACATAAGGTTATTTACTTGTGGTCTTTTCTCTGTGTTTTAAACCTTAGTTGATCGGTATTTCAATTATTATGTGGGTTTGGTAGTTTGAATACTTTGTGTGTTCGGGGAGAGGGTTACAAGGGTTGCAGGCATTGTAGGGGGTTTGGGAGTCCCCCTCCACTGTAACATGCACATTTTTGGGGAAAATCAACTTTGTCATTTTGTACTGGGTCTAATTACTTACTATGTACAACGCTTTGGTTTCGATGGAATGATGTTTTCCATTTTTCCTATTTGCTGTCGATGCTTTCACTTTAGATGCTTTTTTTCAAAACATTTATTTGTCGACTCTTTATTTTCGATACTATCACTGTAAACCCACAATATGCTGCTTTAAATATATGGTAAACGGTGTTTACTCAGCACACTAGAGACTTTTTTTCTAGCAGTATCACATAAAAGCTTACCCTTGCGATGCACTTTGTCACTGCAAAATCTTTCATAAAATCTTGCTGTGAGACTTTGAAAAGAAATTCAAGGACACTCCCCTAGAACGGGTTTCATAGGAAAATATCTTTAACAAACAATCCGTAGGGCTCTCTAGATGTTGAGTTGCTCAATGAAACAAATCCCCCATAACATCTCACCAGGGAACAAGAAATCAGGAGGATTTTTCAGGATGTTGGAAATAATGTTTCGACAGCGCTGTTTGTGTGTCAGGTGCAAAATCATTGAGATGTCTGGTTCTGCCATTTGTTGTCCAACTAAGCATAATAATGGGGCAAAAACAATTAGGTCAGTGGTTAGTAGAGCACCCTTGCTGTAAACAACTCCACAATATTCCTGAGAAGAAATGAATGCCAAATAGGCAGTGCAGTGAGTGCACTCGTCTGTCAGAGATGTTAGTAGGTAATGCAGCTCGCCAGATTAAGTGCTCACTTCAGAGACTGTCAGCAACCTGCAGTCACTGGCCACATATCTATGCATGCATAGCTGCCCCAGGCTTTCCTCCTTTTGAGGTTGATAAATGGAGTGCCATTAGATTGGGTAATAATGATAACACTTATTATCATAGCACGTACAAAGACAAGATAGCTCAGTGGGTTAAGCTCTTGCAGTTGAGATCTTTGTGTGATCTGCATAATCTGCTGCTCAACACTGCGAGGTCAGTAAATCTTCCATTGTGTGACCATAAGTGCATAGAAAATGTTCTCTGTACAGTGCTTTGGCAAATTCGTATTGTTATTAAACCTGTCTGAGTTGAGTGTTAAGGGTTCATGTCTCTTTAAGACAGAGACACCCTTCGGAAACCCCAGGACAAAAATGCCCCCCAGGATTGAGAGATGGGGCATTAGACTCCAGGAGTACGAATTCGAAATCATTCATCAACCTGGGGGCGAGAATACCCTGGCTGATTATCTATCAAGGCATCCAGCAGGCAAGACGGTGCCCAGACCCGGGGACACCGAATACATCAGCTACGTAACATCCAATGCACTCCCCCTAGCCGTCTCACTTGAGACTGTGGCGTCGGCCTCAGCCGCGGACCCCTCGATGGCCTTAGCGATCAGCCTCATGGAGAACAACAGGTATAAAGACTACTGCCGGGCCGTCATGAGTCATCCAGGGGCATGCAAAGATGAACTGGAAAGATTAGCTAAAATACACACCGAGCTAGCCGTACAGGACAATACAATACTTCTGAGAGGGTGTGACTGGTTGTCCCGGCAACCCTCCGCTCTGAGGTAATCAAGACTGCCCATGAAGGCCACCGTGGCGCTGACAACACTAAGAGACAGCTCAGATGTCATGTGTGGTTCCCGTTGTTGGATGGAATGGTAGACTGGTGGGTGAAGAATTGTGTAGCCTGCCAATGCACGGCCAGGACAGGGCCTCCAATTCCACTCCAACCAACACAGATCCCGGAACACCCTTGGGAGGAGGTTGCTGTAGATTTCTATGGGCTCCTTGAATCCAGAGAATATCTACTACTCTTCATTGACAAACACTTCAGATTTCTGATCATGAAGAAGGCAACATCCACAGCATGCCCAGGTAGCAGCTATTTTTGATGAAGTCATAAGTGAATGGGGAATCCCAGATACCATAAAATCTGACAATGGTCCACCCTTCAGAGGCAATGCGTTTGTGATCTTTGCATAGCACATGGGGTTTAGAAATCAGAAGATCACACCACGCTGGCCCCAAGCCAATGGATGGCGGAAAGATTTATGGCCTTGATCAAAAAAACCTACAGAGGGCCCACATCGAAGGCATCGCCCCCCACCAAGCGATCTGTCAATTGCTTATGGATTACCGCAACATGCCCCATGAAGCCACAAACAAGACCCCTGCGGAACTGATGATGAAGTATCAGGTTCGCACTCAAATTGTCAGACATCCTGCAAGCCAGCTAGAAGCAGACCAGGAAGTCATACGAACAGATGCTGAGCGAAGGGAAATGACTCGAGTAGGGACAGATGAAAGAAGAGGAGCCCGTCTGAAAGAGTTCCAGATAGGGGACGAAATTTGGGTACAGCAAGCCATCAGCAGGAAAACTGATTCGTAGTTTGCCCCAAAACCCCAGCAGGTCACTGCCGTCAAAGAAACAATGGTAACCGCTGTGAATGCTGAAAAAGAGATAACACGAAACAGCTCATTGTTCATGCATGCCGTGAGAGAAGAAGGCGAGATGCCTTCACCTCCTGATCCAGACCCAGAACCTCACAACTTCAGAGATGGTCTGGGGGCTCCCCATGAACCCTGTGCTCGACATCCGGCAGAGTCAATCGACAGTCCAGAGACAGGCCCCAAGAGCGGATTCATTTGTCGCCCCCAACGGACCATCAAGAAGCCATTACGCTTGGTCGAAGAATGCTGATTGCAAGCAAGGGCCTTCGTCCGGGGGTGGTGTTAAGGGTTCATGTCTCTTTAAAACAGAGACGGGCTCATGTGACTATGGTTCACGTGAGCTATGATGTAGGGAAGAGGGAGGAGGAAAAGAGAATGCCTCACTCCTTGTAAATCATTAATAAAGAGAGACGTATGTTTAAACCCTTGGTGTACGTCCTTCTTTTCCACAGGGCCGCACAGCCCTAACATTGAGTAAACTAGTTTGCCGAAGCAAATACTTACATGTGTGTATTTTGAGAAATCGTAACCCGTTGTGCTGGATGGTGGCATTCGTATGAGATGCTTTGGATTCCGGCTGCTGAAACGGCCACAAAAGGGAGCTCCCCAGACGGTCAGTTCTCCTTTGGTGGCAGCAGCATCCAGACCTGATGGCAGAGCAACAAATCATTATTCTATGAATGCATTTATAAAGTGGTGAGTCTTAGATATGTGAAACATATCACAATAGGTTTGGACACCAAGCTAGAAGTTATTTATAAAAAAACACAGTTAAAATGAGTGACATCAAAATAATTTGCCACTGACCAATTTTGAAGCAAAGTGATAAAGATTTACTCCATTTCTATGCATCACTCTCTGGTAAATTGGAGTCACTGTCTTCATTGTATAATTTTATGCCAGGTGCACCACCCTTCCCGCTCCCACTCACCTGTCAACTTCTTGCTCTTTGTAGATGTCTGCTTTGTACACATTGTTGCAGGGAGAGGGTTAGGAGTCCCCTATGGGAAAGATGTATGTTTCATTGTATAAAGAACTGGGTCAAGAATGTAATGAACGTATGTGATCCATGGTATATTCATGTATTCATAGTGAGAAATCGAGTGCTGGCTTCTGCTATACCGAACATAGGTTTCTCTATCAACTATACTGCCCAATTTCACACGTTTCTATGCAAACTAGCAAACAATGATACCTCCTGGAGTTGATGGCCTGGCAAAGGAGTCGATGTAGAAGTTTTCTGGCCCTTCAACCAGCTCAGCAGATGCTGGTTGTATGTTCTGACATGCATCAACCTAGTGTTAACTCATGACCCATTGTCAAGCCTACTTGGAGTGCTTTCACGTGATTGTAGCATGTCCAGCCTCTGGTCTACCGTTGTTAATGTGCCAACACAATAAATAGTGCCACTCTCATCAGATGAACAGGCCAAGGTTTAATAACACTGTGTTCTTGCAAGAAGACAGACAGCATCCCTTTTCAATCCCAAATCAAAGTAACCCGCTCTGTATTTGTATTTTGTATTTTTTTTATACTTTATATAGCACCTTTATCCAAAGCGCTTTACATTGAGAGAAACAACGGTACATGAGAATCTGTAGTGCATTCAGATACTACCGGTAACAGTCAATCAATGATAATGAAAAAGGTGAGTTTTAAGGGAACAACGGAAACGAGAGTAAGAGGTAATGGAACAAAGAGACAAGGGGAGCATGTTCCAATGAAGAGGAGCAAGGAGCTGAAAAAAACGAAAGCGGGATTGAGCACAGGGGGGCTGGGGATCATTCAGCCTGAAAAGACTGGAAGAACTAAGAGAACGAGAGGCAGTATAGAAGGAGAGAAGAGAAGCAAGATAGTCAGGAGCGAGCGCTTAGAGAGATTTAAAAACTAAGCAAAGAAAGTGAAAGTTAAGTTGAGAATGGAAGGACAGCCAACCAAGTGAGGCAAGAGAAGAAGAGATCGAGTCCTGATAGGAAAGGAGACAAAGTGAGTGAATAGACGAGTGGTAAATTGATTTAAGAGGAGCAAGACATGAGCAGGAAAGGCCAAAGAATGTGACAGAGCAATAACATAGTTGCGAAAAGATTAGTGATGAAATGAGAAGTTTCGTAGCATGGAAGGTGAGAAAAGGGTGGACTCTGTGAATATTATAGAGGTGAAAGCGACAGCAGCAAGATTTGAGAGAAATATGTTAGGCAAAGGAAAGATTAGAATCGAAATAAAGACCAAGGTTACGTGCAGTGTATGCTCTGCCCCCAAGTCTGCTCCCAGTATACCATCAAGACGCTCGCCCCATTATATCTACATAGGCCCTCTGGCCTGCTGCTCCCGCCTCTCACAGACAATGGGACCTATGGTCTTTAAATAATCATCCTTTGTCTTTTTCCATTACCCTCGCATATAACGTGATAGTCCACTTCTGGGTCATGATAAAGAGTTTCTGCTCATTTCCCTTTTGTTGCCTCAGGCTCAGGTTGTAGGCACTCCACGGCACCATGCACATCTGAGCATTGTCTACACTGGCTGAAACCAGTTCAATCCACAAAATGGTGGGCTCACAACATTCACCCAGTTACCCTGGGGTCATCGAAAGGTTTCCAAAATGGGGGTCCATTCTCATGGAAAAGTACACAATCCTGATATACTGAATGTCTCCATCTAAACTATTATGAGAGGCTTGGTCCCAAGAAAATGAAACTCTCTCATTGGGAGAAAAGGTGCTAAATTATGCAATCTGGACAAATATAGTGCAACCTATGATGTTTTTAACTTGAAGAGGGAGTTTTTTTTGTCTAGTGTCCCTGTGTTTGGCTGTCGTTGTCCTTTGTCCATCTTTTATTTTCTTTAATTCCGCATTCATTTTCAATTTTTTGCTTAGGACGCTCACAGAAAGCCCAACGCCAGGAGTGGATTTCAGATTTGATTTATATAGGCGTAGAGTCCTAATCAGGCAGTGTGGGAGTTTGGAGCTAGCTCGAAGGCAAGGAATACATTTGGAGGGAGAGGTGATAGAGAAGGAGGTTGGTGATGAGAGAGGGATTGTTTGAGACATCAGGAGGAGCTTAGTTTAAGATATGAGGTAGAGTTTAGTTGGAGACATCAGGAGGAGGAAGTTTGGAGAGATCCGGACGAGGTTGGAGAGAAGTGTCAGGAGGAAATGATGGAGGATAGCAAGATCATAGCTAGCACAATCAGAATGGCATGAGAGGGCACTGTGACAAATCCTTTGATGTAGTCACTGCTTCCAAAGGGAGAGCCCCTTCCCAGGAGGCAAGGGTGGTGAGGCCACTACCCGACAGTCCCTTGGGGGTGGTACTCAGTGGCTGGACATCATGGGACGGGAAAACCCCTTTGTGACTAGTGATGACCACATCAGGAGACTGTGGTACCACCACCAAGCACATGGCCCTGGTACCCCTTTCCAAAAGTATCACAACTTTCCTTCACTTACTTCTTCAAACCTACCAAATAGAGTGTACTGAGACAAGGAAAAGCTTTAGGCGTTACTACATCAAAACTCACTTAGTACTGAGACGAGGAGGGAATGCAGAGCAACACAGAGTAACAGAGTAACCATTGGAACCACTTTCAACAGTCTAGTGGTTCACGAACAGTGATTGGAGGAAACAAGATAAAAACCAAAAAAGGACTTGACAAGGTATCAAATCCTCCCTGGATGAAAAGCAGGAGCCAGAATGAGCCTGATGTGCAGGCGGGTGCTGACTGACATGCCAAGATGACGGAAAGAGGGTTGGGGACCGGTCCAGGACGTAGGGACCATGCAGCCTGCTAATGAACTGAGACTCCAGAAGCCCCAGAGAACCGGGGTCCACGAGAGTGCAGAAACACACTCTCCCTGAAGGGAAGATGACTATAGAGCCACTGCAGGAAAAAGGAAACTCTGGAAAGTTACCAATGTGCCACAAACAAGACTCCAGACACCCCAGAGATCCGGGGACCGCAAGATGGCAGAAATGCACTCTCCTTGAAGGAAAGAAGCCTTCAGAGTGCTGCGAACCTGTTCGGCTGCCCAGAGAGACCCAGCAAGCCACACCAAAAGGTACCCGGGTAAAACAGAAAGCTCTGAAAGCCTAACAGGTTTGCAGCAAGGCACGGAAAGGATGGTCACAGAAGGACAAAAGCGAGTACGTACATAGACCTGTACTAAGGCTTGGCATGAGAGTTAGCCAAGTCTACAGAAGGGGAAACTAAAGCCGGAATTGTGGGTCTGGGACTCGCATCTAAATAAAGAGGATTGGAAGGTAGTGGAAAGTCCACACAGTACTTGGCAGGTAAGTGAAGCAAGTCTTCATGACCCACTACACCTGGTAAAGCAGATCCAAGCAGCTATTCTGTGTTGCAATACTTGGTGAGAGGGAACCAGGTCTGCATCCAAGGGTCAAGGACCCACTACAGCTTGGAAAGCACATCCAAGTTGCTCTTCTTTATCTCAGTACTTGGTGAGATTAAACCCGGTCTGCACCCAAGGGCCAAGGACCCATTACAGCTTGGAAAGGACATCCAGACACTCTTCTTTGTCGCAGTGCTTGGTGAGAGGGAACCAGGTCTGCACCGAAGAGTCAAGGACCCATTACAGATTGGAAAGACATCCAGGCACTCTTCACCGTCGCAGTACTTGGTGACAGAGAACCAGGTCTGCACCTAGAGGTGAAGAACTCACTACAGCTTGGAAAGAGCATCCAGGCTGTTCTTCTACAGCACAGTACCTGGCTAGAGGAAGCCAAGGCTGCCAACCAGGGTCAGGGAGCCCAAAGAACTAATTACATTTTTTATCAAGACAAGAACTGCCTTTCGTACAGGGGAAGGTAGTCCTTCCTCTGGACCAATAAGACACCTCCTTTTGATTTAGTGTGTAAGGGACAGAGTTAGGATTTTGACACTGGAAATTGGGACTTGTGCTTTGGACATTCTGGCACTAGTTATTTTAGTTGAGGCAGGGAACCCCCTCTTAGAGTTAGGGCAAGTAAGGGTTTCCTTTTCCTCTTTAATAAATGTTTATAGCAAACACTATGACCCACATGTGCTCAATTCTTACATCTGCACCCTTACAGCATGCATTGCCAAATGCACAGGTATAGGGGAAACCCAATCTTAAGAGGTCAAGGCTATGGTGGAGAGGTAATGAGAATGTGACATTCTGTGAAAGAGGAGCAAGACCAGAAAAGGAGTGGAGAGGTGGTGAAGAGGAAAGTTACCACCATAGGAGTGGGAGGTTATGGAGCCCTCCTAAACTCACCTTTGAAAACTCAGGAAGGCAACTCCAGATGGCTCAGTCTCAAAGTAGAAGAGAACCTCTACTATTACTTGCATCTGGCGACAGAAAACAAAGCGAGAGCTACAGAGACTACAAGTTCAATCAGAAGTTGTCATATCCCACAACAACTAGCGTCAATCAGAAAGAAGCCCAGAGAGAGCAACCTTGAGGTTGTGAGTGTCAGGCATATACTGTATGCCTTGTGAAGTCTATAAGAAAAGACTCACATTATTGATACTGTAGAGAAGAATCTGTTCTGACACTCTATGTTTTGGGTGTGACTCAGAGAGAACCTTTGTGTCCTAAATAAAATCTATTTTGACCTGAACATTGTGTTCATCTTCTTTCTGAACCCCACTTGACAGCATGGCACTAGTAATGAGAAGATAAACTTAGTGATCAGCTTGCATGTCATACAAATGTGACTACTAGGGAGGTGTGATGAAGTCACATTGCAAGGACCTTCTATTGGAGAATAAGTGGTTCTGGGGTGTTGAGATGAACACATTCTATTTGAGGAGCTATCCAGAGTGGACATTAAGGGTTTTACCCAGAGCCCCTTAGCATTCCTCAGCTCATCATGTATTCTTTTTGCAGGAACAGACACCACCCGCCTCTTCCACTATTTGGGGAAGCTTGTTAGATGATGCTAGAGCTTCCATTGTCCACACTTTCCTAACCCAGGGCCAGCGGTGGCTGGTGAATTATTTAATTGGAGGAGAGTAAATATTATCCCAAAATATGCCTGGGCCGAGTGTAAAGAGGGAGTCCGAATAACCAATAGAGTTTTGCAGGCTCCCCCTCGCCCCTGAGAAAATCCAGACATTTTCCAATTGGTTTTGTGGGATAACTCATGAAAAAATACAGTAGATGCAAGTCAGAAACAGTGCACAGGAGCATTTCCCAAAGCATTTTCATGATGCCTGGGCCATACATTTCCATGCTGCCTGCAGCAAAATACGTCAATATTCCCATATAGGAACATACTCGTGTTCGCTTTACACATAATACCAGTAATGATACTATACAAAACCTTGTCCCCGCTGGATCTGCCAATGCATGGCAGTACGCCCACCTAAAAACATACTCCATTTGGCTTTGCCATTCAAAATGTGAAGCCACAATATGAAAACATGTCCAAATTGGCAGCAGGGAAATGCCAGTGAAGACACATAATAACACACAATGCTTGTATTATAGTAGATGTTTAGTAAAACATGCCATGCCAAAGAAATAACTAGGCTGGCTGCACCAAAATGTCAGTCTAGCCAGGTAATAGCACTTATCATGCTTGCTTGACCAATGATGCCCAGCAGAAAATGTCATGCCACAGTATGGCTGCACCAAAATGCCAGTCTAACCAGGTAATAACACTTATCATACTTACTTTATCATAGATGCCAAGAACAAAATGCCATTCCAGAGTAAGAAATGCCCTAGACTGGCTGCCCCTAAATGCCAGTCCTGCCATGAAGTAAGACTTAACATGCTTGCTTTATCATAGTCTATGGTATTACATGTTTTACTGTCCATCTAATACAGCGCAGTAAACAGGAAATGCTTACATATGTAAGCAGGAGATTAGAGGCTTTCAGAAAATGTCAATTTTGTACAGATTCAAGCAGCTTTTTGTGGAGTACTCTGACTGTGTTCATCCTAGAAAAACTTGATTTGATTGTATGGTTTAAAACAGCACATTTTCACAAATTCAAAGTTATTGTAAGGTTTTTACAAAGCATGTTTATTAAAATCATACTTATTTCAACAATACTGTTCTCCTAGTGGTGGTATGTGACCCACTGCCCCGGGAAAGGGAGTTTCGAGCTAAGAAACATACACCATCTATACATAATTCTTGTGCTCCTAGCCAACCGGCAGTAAGGTGGAGTTATCAATATGTTAGAGTCCAAAGAGATAATATAATTATTGAACACATAGAAAGTACTCCTTATCACAAACCTCTCAAAAGGAAAAGTGATGAAGGGATTTTAAATAGCCTAACCCTATTGGAGTTGGTGGCAGAATTCAGAAGCATCTATGGCACAAAGCAACACATCCCAAAACACCCAAAACACAATAAAGACACAGAGTGATACTAAAAGGAAGGAAAAGAAGCATTTCTGATTTGATATAATATGATAAGTCATTTATAATGTGCCTGTACACAAGTGTTTCTAGGTGCAACAAGACAAGGAAGGGGAAACAAAGGGAGGACAAAAACAAATGATCTTACTAGGCCTTGTGTCATTCAGATCATGCAAGTACAAGGAGGAAGGGAGAGGAGCAGTGCCAGGGAGAAGGGGGGAGAGTGCAGTGGCAGAAAGCGCAGTAAGTGCTCCCGATTGGTGGCTCAAGTAAGTGCAGAGAGACAGGGGACTGTAGGGTGCAGATACAGTACCTAAGTGCGTGGGAGGCCCAGAGACAGTGCAAGGGGTTACTGTTCATGCAGGATCCTGGTGCCGTGAGGTTCAGAAGGTGGCCAGGTAACCAGTTAGTGTAGCAGACAGGAGCATCAGCAGGGGAGAGCGAGAGAGAAAGCAGAAGCAACAAGGAAGGTCTTAAGTTGCTCAAGTTTGAGGGAGGCACGGAGGCTGTTCCAGAAGGAGGCCCCAGCCGAGGACAAAGATCTACCCCCACTCTCTGCCTGGAGAAGCGACTGGCCCTCAGAGAGTTGGAGGTGGATGAACGGAGGGCTCAAGAAGGAAGATGCATAGGTAGAGACAATTGGATGTAGTGTGGTCCCCAGCCCCAGGAAAACCTTGTGGACAATGCAGAGAGTCTTGAACTTGATCCTTGCAGACACTGGGAGCCAGTGGAGAGATTTCAGGGCTGGAGAGCTGCTATCCCTGGGCTTCAGGTTAAGGACAAATTTCGCAGTCCTGTTCTGGATTAGTTGGAAAGGGCAAAGAGTAGACACAGGCAGATTTAGAAAGAGGCTGTTGCAGTAGTAAAGACTAGAGAGAACCAGGGCTCTGAGACAGTGAGCTTCTGGGGGCAAGGGGGGAAAGAAGAATACCTCTGAAGAGGTGCAAGCTGGTAGTGGGGCTTATTACAGATGTGAAGATGAGAGGAGAGAAGGAGAGGGTGGACACCAAGGTTTTTTTGCCACACAGGAAGGTGCGGGTAGAGGGTGCGGGTAGAGGGCCATGGGAGGGCGGCCAGAGTGAAAGAGGGAAAGCGGGAGCAGGGTCTCAGTGAGAAGGATCTTAGTGTTACTGGCATTAAAGCAGAGATCGTTGGAGGCACACCATTCCTGAATTCCTGTCCAGTCAAAAATGAGCGACACAGCAGAGGAGGCTGTGGGGAGACAGAAGAAGAGATTATTGTGATCCGCATAACTCTGAAAGTTATAAGAGATGGTAGAGAGCTGGTTGGAAAGTGGTGCCAAGCAATGGTTGAAGAGCCAGGGTGAGAGGTTAGAGCCCTGGTGAAATCCGCATGTAGAGAGAGAGGTGGTGGAGAGAAAGGACCCAAGTTGGACCTGGTTGGGTCGATCAGAGAGTAAGGTGTTCAACCAGGCAAGGGCCTGACCCGTGATGCCCAGGTTGTCATGGAGACGATTTATCAGGATGGCATGGTTGACCTTGTCAAAAGCAGAGGATACATCAAGGAAAATGAGGACGGAAGGAAGGTTAGAGTCACAATTAGAGAGCAAGTCTTCATGGGTGTTCAGGAGAGCAGTTTCTGTGCTTCTGGCTGCTCTAACGCCAGATTAGTGGTCATGGAGGCAACCGACAGATTCAGTATGGAGAGTAAGCTGGGAGATGGCCTGCTTTTCCAGGAGTTTGCCAAGGAAATAAGTGATAGAGATTGGGCAGTAGATTCCCGGAGAGGACGGATCGATAGAGGCCTTCTTAAGGAAAGTGTGCCAAGGGAGTGTTTAGGGGGAATGAAAGGTTCCAGTGGCAATATAGTGATTGCAGAAATCAGCCAAGGCTGGAGCGTGGGCGTCAATGTGGTCCTTGATGGTTCTGGAGGAGCAGGGGAGCACCTGCTTGGATGAGACTTTCATAGATCAGACTTGTCTAGAACTATTGTCAGGAGTGAAGACGGGGAAGGAGGAGAAAGGAAGAGGAGAGACAGCTGGAAAGGTAGAGGGACAGGGAGCAGGAGATGAAGAGCAGAGAGTGGACAGGATGTCCTGAGTTTTAGAGGTGAAGTGAGAAGCCAGTGCTGTGCAAAAGGCCTGAGAGGGAACATGAGAGATGGAGACTGCTGCACGACTGTCCAGCTACTTGCAGATTTTGCAAAGTTTGGCCGTGTTATTAGAGGCCACAGGAACGTGGGCTTGAATGTAAACTCTCTTCTTGTACAGGACAGAGATTCTGTATTGCCTTTGGAGCAGGCTGCAGGTCACTTTGACAGAAGATGAGCCTGATGCGCTCCACTTCCTCTCAGCTACCCTACACTTGAGTTTAATATCCTTATGATAGGGGCAAGGACAACAAGAGTATTAGAGATAGAGAGATTCAGGTTCGAGAGGGATGTGTCAGAGTCTGAGTCAGCCGCAAGAGTACGATAAGGAGAGAAAATAGTGGCAAAAGCCTCCATTGACACATGCTTCTTCCTGGCTGGATGACCGGGAAGCAGGGTGTCAGTGCTGGGGTCGGCTTTTCCTGGGGGACAGACAGCGACAGGTGAGAAGAGAGAAGAAAGTGGTCAGTCCAAGAGAGAGGAGTGGTGAGAGGGTTAAAGAGGGGGATTTCTGATGAGATAAGAACATCCACAGTGTGCCCGGCAGAGTGTGTTGGGACAAAGGGAAGAACAGAGAGAGAGAGTCGCAGAGATTGCGAAAGAGCCCAGAGGAGGGGTTGGAAGCATCCAGGTGTAAAGGCAAGGTGAGAGAAGGAGAGTTTGGACCACTAAGAGAGGAAGAGGGTGAACTGGCCAGGTGGCCTGTAGATGGTGGCCACATTAAGAAAGAGGCAAGGATAGATGGAGAGCCTGCAGAGCATGAAGTCAAAGGAGGAATAAGCCTGCGAAGGAATGACAGAAGCAGGGATCCACTCTGGGAAGATCAAGGCTTCTCCACCTCCAGGACTGTTGATTCTGAGTTGGAGAAGATCTTGTATCCATCAGGGAGGAGAGTGTCAAAACACGTGACAGAGCTGGCCGTGAACCATTTCTCTGTGAGTCTAAGGACATCCTGATCAAGTTCTTTGACGAGTCAGCAGATATCAGAGAAGTGATTGATAGCAGAGCGGGAATTATGAGTTGCGACATGGAGCAGATTGCCACATTTGAAAGACTTTTGTGGAGGGGTACAGGCATGAGGTACACCCCACAGAGGTGTTAGAGGTGCCTGAGAGTGGGAAGAGGAGGAAGAAGGAGATCGACTGACCCTCCCAGGTCCAACTTGGGTCCTTTATCTCCGCTACCTCTTTCTCCCTTGGCCCACCTGATCTCTGCCTTCTCCTCTAACTTTCAGTGTTATGATGACACTCATCTCTCTTTCAGGCTCCCCTCAGCCTACTCTCCTCTCTCCCTTATTCCTGACTGTCTATCCGCTATTCACGGTTGGTGCGCATCCAACGATCTCTGCCTTAATGGCAGTAAGAATGAGATCCTTCTCATTGGGACCCCTGCTCTTCCTTTCCCTCTTTCACTCTGGGTGCCCTCATTTGACCTTCTATCTTCACCTACCTGTGAGCTAAAAAACCTTGGTGTCATCTTCGACTCCACTCTCTCCTTTGCTACTCCCATCACAGACCTTGCCAAGAAGGCCATTTACCAGCTGCACCTCTTCAGAGGTATTCTTCCTTTTCTCACCTTCCTCCTGAAGCTCACTGTCTCCAGAACCCTGGTTCTCTCTGGGCTTGAAAACTGCAACAGCCTCTTTCTCAATCTGCCTACCTCTACTCTCCACCCACTGCAACTAATCCAGAACAGGACTTCGAGACTTGTTCTTGCCCTCAAGCCCAGGGACCGTATCTCTCCAGCCCTGAAATCCCTCCACTGGCTCCTGGTGGCAGCAAGGATCATGCTCAAGACCCTATACATCGTCCACAAGACCTTCTGGGCCCGGGGGCTGCACTAAATCCAACACTCTCATCCAAAACAACTCCCATCTCGAGCCCTTCGCTCTGCCACCTCCAACTCTCTGAGGGTCTGAAGCTTCTCCAGGCAGAGAGTGGAGGGGTAGATCTCTCTCCTCTGCAGGTGCCTCACTCTGGGATGGCCTCCCTGCCTTGAGCCAGACCACCTGAAATTCTGAAAGCAGTTCAAGATCTTCCTTTTCGCCCTTGCTTTCTTTCTTTCTCTCGCCTTATGATCCTCCTGTCAGCTGCACTGACTTGTTGCCTGGCTACCTCCAGAGTCTCAATGGATACCAGGCTTCTCCAGGACCAGTCTCCCCTGCACTGCCTCCGGGTCTACCGCACACTTAGGGGCTGTAACTTTAACCCTACAGTCCACTACCTCCTTGTATTTACCCAGAGTTCTGCTTCCCTGGCTGCTCGTCCTTTGAGCAATGCTGTCCTGATGGCACTTCCCCTTCCACCGTCCCTCTACCTATCATTTCCTTCTTCTTGCTCACCCTGCAATTTGCGTTGTCTTCACTTGCACAATCTGAATGACATAAGGCCTAGTAAGATTGGATGTTTTGTCCTCCCTCCATCTTCCCCCCCTTTTCTTGTCATGCCTAGAAACACTTGTATACAGGTGAGCAAGGCTGGGAGAAGTGCAGCCCAAGTAGGGGATGAAAGTGCATGTGAATATAGGAAAAAAGGGGAAGGATGTGCAAGGCCGGGAGAAGCAGAGACTGAGTATCATGGGAAAAGTGCACGTAGAGATGGGCAATAGGGGATGGCACGCAAGGCCGGGGCGCTGCATGGAGTTCAGCAGTGGCCACTCTCCCTCCCCGCACCATCTTACCTTACGGACGCAGATGGTCAGAGATTTTTTTTGTATGCTCACAATCTGCGCTGCTACCCCTTGGTCGCTAAACACCTGCATCACACAACACTGCATTGTTGTCCTGTGACGGTTTTGCCGCAGTGGATCCAATCCTGGAGGAGGCCACTTGCCATTTTGGAAAGCCCCCATCCAGATTGGAACAAAAGCACAGATATTCTAGTGGTTAGAAGCAGATCCCGATTGCTTATTGGTGAATATGGTTGTTGGTGATACTTTTATGGCCCTGAAACTATTCCAGAGAGTAAGGCGAGAGTTGCCTGAGGGTGCTTGATTACTTGGGTCTGAACAGTAGGCGGAGCTAGTGTTACACAGTTGACATTATTTAGTACAGTTTTATACACAAGATCAGTTTTATACAGGGATGTTTGAATTGTTGTAAATTAGATGGTCTCAAAGGACAACATCACAAAAGGTATAAACTGCATTGTAATTAACAATGCAAAAGAGAAAATCAAAAAATATTGGTTTTAAAATTCATTAGTTTGCAATTAAATATATTGATCTTTGCCTCAAACTTGATTTTAAAATTGGTACTGTTTTTTTTTTAAGCAGCTGTTGTACTAAAATAGTTTTGAATAATAGAATACAGTGAGGCATTATATTATTTTTATTAGGGTATTTATTGAGTGCAGACCTAGCTTCAGGAAGCAATGGAGAGCTTTACTACTATAGGGGGGAAGAACAAGGTTAAGGAGCAGAGAAAAAAGGTAGTGGGGATCCAACAACAGGGGAGGGAGGACAATTGTCAGCAATGGATCTACAAGTAACCATAGGAGGACATAGTGGAGATCAGATCACCCATCTTGGGTATGCTGGGGAGTGGACGGTTATGGATCTAGGTGTTAGGCAGGAGACATTTCTTGAATAGGAAGATCTTGAGCACCTTCCTGAATTGTAGAAGTGAGGAGGAGAGTCGGATGTTGACTGGTAGAAGCTTCCAGAGTCTTGGTGTGTTGACTGAGAAGGCCTTGCTTCTGGTTATTTCCTTCCAGCCCCAGCGGAGTTCACCTCTACACATGCCCTTACTTCTGGTGGATAGTCAGATATGTTACTGATTCTTTCCATAGTTAAATATCCAGTAAAATAATGTCCCAAGCTATGATCGAAATATAAATGATTTAATCAGAGCTCATGCACTATCCACGTTATTTCTCTACAGGGAATAGGAGATCCAAGATGTTTTCCTTATCGAAGGACCTGCTGAATGATAGAGCACAACAAATGTGGGAGTAGACGTTGGAGAATCCTATTCACCATTACATCAGTCACTACAAACCTAAGGCTCAACCACTAACTACAAAAAGGAGAATGATTAATCTTTATGCCGGTATGTTTTCACCTTAAATTGGTTAAAAGAGGTTAAAATCAGAGTAGCAGATAGTGTTTCTGACATTAAAAGTTATGAGTATTCTACCCAGAAGACATTGGTACACTTGATAAATATGCAGACAATTAACATTCAGGAATCAAATAATTACTAGAGGCACTGAAAGTCATCTGAACCCTATAGAGTTGTTGCTGCATAGAGGCATCATAGAACACATGCAAGGTGACATTCCCACACAAGCAAAATCTAAAGAAAGTCTGAATGTAGAGTTATTGAGTCTTAAGACTACTTACAATCAATGTTAACAAGCACAAGACTATTTACAAAGCAAATTAAATGATCACACCATGTATGGTAAAGCTTTTCTGGATACTGATGGCATTTTAAAATCAAAATTGAAAGACGGTAAACAAGACAATGCCTAACGTATTGTTAAGAAAAGGAGTCACAGGCTTAGTTTTACTATCTGCAATATGCTTTCACTGTATTAAAGCAACAGCAAACCCAAACAGCTTAGGAAAGATGTTGTGTACCGGTATCCCACATGGTGCGTCAATATAATTAAGAACAAAGAGCGTAGAAAGTCTATCTATTTATTACTCATCTCCGTCACATCACTTCCTTTTCCTCCCCATTCCCAGGTCCCACCCCCACCAAACACTGGACTACATATCCCGATCCCACAACCTCCCCCCATTTTATACAACTAGTTTGCAATTGTTACCCTACTTCTACAATGAGCTGACACAGCCGTATCCTGGCCATTTGCTGTCTCTCAGGCCTCAGCTCTTGATGCTCTGTCATGTTTGTTGACGCAAGGCCAGTCCTGGATTCACACTCTCACTCTTCCCCATGATATTATTCATCTGATTAATACACGCCCTCCTCTTCTGACTCGTTTCCTCTCGGTCTCCAGCTCATGCTCGAAATCTTCCTGAATTGTGATGAGTTCCTGGTTATCTGGCGCTGATCTCCTTCTGCCCTTATCATGGAACCCTTTTGTGTGTTATTATTAATGGGTCCTCATTGAAGGTAGCTGTGTGCTTGGGGTTGGTGGTTGCTTCGCTACAACCATGTTTCTTACCTCCAGGACTACTTCGCTCCTCGGTTGATGTCAGCATTTAGTTTCATTTTGTCATTTGCGACCCCTTCCTGGAATCATTTGGGAGGTGTTGTATTCAAGTGTGTATATTTCCACCAAACAATTCCTGGTCGTGCTGTGTGGCATATTTCTGTAGTCTCTCAATAACTGAAGAAGACTTGTTTATATAATTGTCCTGTGAGATGAGCTATTTGCAGTGTACTTGCGTGATCGTGGGTCCCATTACAAGTTTGCCGGACCAGAAACAACTGTGCCGGTAAGCTTATGAGCTTACCGGCACCGGTAACTATGAGTTCTGTGGGTGGATGCCGTCCCGCCCACCAGGTCAGAACTGGCAGGCAGACGGCAGCTGCCTGCAGAATTTGACAGAAGCACCGGCACTGTTGTCCACAGTGCCGGTGCTTCCATCCTCCCCATTCCCATGGAATCTAATGGAACTCCACAGGAATGGGGATTAACAGAATTGCTGGTGCCGGATTTACCGGACCAACGGGGCTGGCAAGTCTGGCGCCGGTAGATCACTACGGGTCTGGCGGCAGCCTGCTAGTTCTATCGACACGGCCACAGCCAGACTCGTAATGAGGCCCAATGTCACCTGGCCCAGTAAGATCATTGTCTCTGCCTTCCCTCTGTCTCCTTTCTTTTGCCTCATTACGCCTTAAAACACTTGTGTATAGGCACGTTATAAGTGCTATATCATATCATATGTTTTAGGTTTGTAATGAATCTCTCGATTGTCCCATTCCTTTGAGGCCACAGTTGAGTCAACTTGCTGTGTTTGAACCCCATATATTCTGCACATTTTCTGCAGTCCTGTCCTGTGAATCAGGGTCCATTGTCTGATCTTACTGTTCCTGGAATGCCTTATGCGATGAATAGTCTATCCAGCACTGGTATAACATGATGGGCTTCCGTGCATCCCACTATCTGTGCTTCTCGGAATCGTGAATACTCATCCGTTGCTGCTAGCACATACATCCCCCCTTCGATAGGCCCAAAGAAGTCAATGGCAATTTCATCCCATACCCTCTCTTGTAGTTCCGCTATTTGTAGTGGTTCTCAATATCTTGCTGGTATGATGAGACAGCATGTGGGACATTCTTTGAGTAGGTCCTCCACTTGTCCGTCCAACTTTGGGAACTACATTTTTTGGCGTAGCATTCTTTTGGATGACACAATGCCTCTGTGTCACTTGGTGCCACAGGGATGTTGGCTGGTATGAGAATGTTGTTTTCCTAGAGCAGTAGTCCTTCGTCAGACACTGCCAGTTCCTCTTTGATCAATAGGAAATTGTCAACATCCTTTTTTATCTCTGACGATTCCCTTTTTCCTTGTTACCTGGCCCTCCTCCATTTACTGGAGTGAAGGCCTTTAGTCACGATTTAAATGACCATGTCCTTCTCTGCTTCTGGTGTAATTTGCAATGGATCAATCCCTTAGGAAACTGCTTATTGTACTACGTATCTGAAGTATCGGTCTGCCACCGGTGGTTTTGGTGTCTCTGCATTTCTCAGGTGTCAGCACAGGAAGCCTGCAGGATTTTCTTCCTTCCCTGGTTTGTGAACTATGTCAAATTAAAAATCCTGAAGTGGGACGCCCCACCGGGCTATGGTGGCAGCATTCTGGCTTGAAGATTTCTATAGAGAAATAGTAGGGCTTGATGGTCTGTTATTATCATGAATGGTTTTCCATAGAGGAATAAGTGAAAGTGCTCACAGGCCTATAACAACGCCAGACCTTCTTTTTTCACCTGGGAGTAGACCTGTTCAGTTTTTGACAAGCTTCTACTGCCGTATGATATGATGTGTCTCTGAGGTGTTGTGTCCTCCCATCTTTGAGCCAATATGGCCCGTAGTCCCACTGGACTTGCCTCCACGGTTAGTTCTAAGACTCTTGTGGTGTCGAAGAAGGCCATTTTTTCCGCTTCCGATATCCTTCCACAGATGGTGACGAAACACTCTTGGCACTTTGGGCCCACTGGAAATGTGTGTGTTGTTTTGTGAGTGCCTTCATGAGTTTGCTGATGGTTGCAAAATCTTTAATGTAGCTTGCACAGTCGCTTGCAAGCCCCAAGTAGGATCTGAGTTCTGATGCATTTTTTAGAGGAGGAGTCTGATTTAGCACAGACACTTTTTCAGGATCTGGTGTCATCATCTCTCCGAGAATTTGTGTCCAGAGAATCACAGCATGACCTTCCTGAACTCACGTTTGTCCTTGTTGATGGTGAGATTTGCTGCCTCTAATGGAATGCATTCCTTGCGCAGTGTGTTGTGTTTTTCCACATTGATGCTAAATACTATAATATCATTGCTGTAGTTAATGCAATTTGGGATGTGTTTTATAATGCTGTGTACTTCAGCTTCAAATATTTTAGGCTGCCGAGGACACACCAAAACTAAGCCTCTTGTACCTGTAGGGACCCAGGTGTGTCCCAAATGTGGTGTTGTAGCGACATTCTGGGTTTAGGACCAGTTGATAATAACGTTTAATGAGGCCATGTTTTGAAAATACTTTGCCCCGTTTAGCAAGTTTATCATATCAGTGATACAAGGAGCTTTATGTTGTTGCCTTTTTATTGCTTGCTTTGACCTCCTCAAGTCTACACATAGTCCTATGGCTTCGGATCCTTTCTTTGGTACTGGGACAATGGGGGATACCCACAGTGTTGGTCCCAACGCTGGTTCTGTTATGTGTTTTCCTAATAGTTTATGTAGTTCTTCCTCTACTTGTTTCTGTATATTTACAGGAATGCCCCTGTAGTGTTGGGCCACAGGTGGGACGGTTTCATCAAGGTAGATTCGAATCTATCTATTTTTTTGTTTACCTATGCCTTTAGACAGCTTTTGGAACAGTTGATCTGTCTTGTCCTCTGTGTCTATGTGCTTGTTGACCATTAGTCTGGAAAGTATGTGTATCAATCTCATGTCGATGGCAGTCTTGAAACTTAAAGTGCATCTACTTTCGGTCGTCGTCGCTAACACGTGTACTAGGATTCTCTTTTCTTGTGATTATTATCTATTTTATTTATTTATTATTTATTTTAATTCTTATAATGCGCCCCATGCCCGTAGGCCTCAGGGCGCGCAACAAACAGAGACATAGACAGGACAAAAAGAGAGAACAAGCAGGATCAGAAAGGGGTCATAAGGATTACTCCATGTTAAAAAGGTAGGTTTTTATGGCTTTTTTAAATAGGATGTATTTTTTGATTTGTCGTAGCCCTGCCGGCCAAGCATTCCAAAGTAGAGGGCCCTGAACGTCAAGCGTGGTGGCTCCAAATTTTACGGTCTTAATTCTGGGGGAAGCAAGGACTGTGGCAGAGGATGAATGAAGATTTCTTCCATTACTCTTGATGTTAATACGTTCATACAAGTAGATGGGACTGCTGAAAGAGAGGCATTTATGTGTCGTAGTAAGCATTTTATGTGTAATGCGATGTTTGACTGGTAGGCAATGTAGCTTCTTCCTGAAGATAGAGATATAGGAGCGAAGAGATTGAGTGAAGATGGTCTGCATGGTATGTTCTGGCCACTTGTAAGGATTGGATATTTGCGGCAGTAGTACCAGACAATGGGCTATTGCAATAGTCCAGTCTGGAGTTTATCAACGCAGTGGATAAAAGAGCAGAGTTTTCGGCTGTTAGAAATGGACGGATGTAATTGATTCGCTTATTGATCAGTCCGCAGCTAGAACTGATGTAAGAGACATGCGGCTTCATGGATAATTCGTCGTCTAAGACAACTCCCAGAGTTTTTACCTTTGTCTGGACTGTGATGATGTTGCCTGCAATAAGGAAGTTGGAGTAATCAGTATCTAGTTTGCTGTGGGTGTTTTTAGAGGATACTATCATTAGTTCGGTTTTACTGTTGTTTAAGGCTAGAGAGTTACAAGCCATCCAATCCTGGATCGCTTTGTAGATGTTATTGATGGCCTCAACATCATTTCTGTACTGACCACTAAGCTGTATGACCACCTGTGTGTTGTCTGCGTAGTTGGTATACTGAACACCAAATTTGTTTAAGAGGTCCAAGAGAGTGCAAATGTACAAATTAAAAAGCAGTGGCGACAGGCAGGAGCCTTGTTGGACACCACCGGTTTGAGAGATAGGAGTGGAGTGGTGACTCCCTACACAAACCCTAACCATGTGAGGGCCCAGAAAGGAGGCGATCCAGTTAGTTGCCATCGTTGAACAATTTGCGATCTCTCCGAGCCTTGTCACTAGTAAGCTGTGATCTACCAGATCAAAGGCTGCGGAGAGGTCAAGAAGCATCAGTAGTGCGGCTTGATTCTTGTCAGCAATGCTCGTCAGTGTGGACTTAAGGTCGAGCATGGCTGTTTCAGTACCATGCCGAGCCCTATAACCCAACTGTCGAGTGCTGAGGATCTTGTGTTCTTCAACATGAGCCTGGAGTTGTTTGTAGGCCAGTTTGTCCAGTATCTTCAGTATAAAAGGCACGCTGGTTATTAGCCTATAATTATCCTTATTGGTGGGGGTCTAAATTTTCTTTTTTCAGCAAGGTTGTTATCCAAGCTGATTTGAGCACATCTGGTACCACACCTTTGTCAAATGTAGGCTTATCAACTTGGTGATCCAGGGTACTAGCAAGTCAGTCGATTCTTTGAAAATGTTTGTGGGACAATCGTCACCAGTGCAGGAAGTAGATTTAAGATCTTGTATGACCTTCAGCACTTCCTTTTCAGAATAGTGGGAAAAGGGAATTGGGGTATTTTATCTTCATTGTTATTGAGGTGCTTGGCATTTTTTGTGGGCAGTGTTTGTGTTACGTTGCTAAGGGCTTTATTGATTTTGTCTTTATGAGAGTCAATTTCCGAAAGGAAAGCATCGTGGATGTCTTGACACCATTTGGAGTCTTTAGTTAAGTTATTGGAAGGTGGAGGCTGGTCCTGAAAATCAGATAGGATTTTAAACAGTTCACCAACATTGGATTAGCATTTATAATTATTTTATTGTAATGTGTGGCTTTGGCATTAGTGATAAGTTTCTTGTATTCATGGGTGGATTTTTTGTAGGCATCTAGTGTGTTGTTGTTAGGGTCCTTTCTCCAGGATCTTTCCAGAGCCCTTTTGTTTTGTCTGGCCCTAAAACTATCATCTGAGAACCAGGTGTTTTTTGTAGTTTCAGACTTGATGGATTTCATTTTCATAGGTGCTAATTCATTCACAGCTTGTTTGACAGAGAGAGTCAAGTGGTTAACTAAGGCGGAGGAGTCCACTAAATTAGTTATAGGTTAAAGTTTGGATGCTACTAGGGATGAGAATTTAGGAGATGTAATGTTTTTCAAATTACGAGTTAGTTTTCGCAGGCGCGGGTTGGTGTTGAGTTTATGTGGAGGACCAGGTAGTGAGATTTTTTGCCTGGATAAGAGAGTGATCAGACCATATACATGGTGTAACCAAGATGTCTGAAATAATAGCATTTTGTGAAATAAGCCAGTCAAGTGTGTGTCCACTCTTTTGTGTGGGTGTTTTAATCCACTGGGTTAGTCCAATAGAGGTGATTGAGTCCTCTAGAGTGAGTCCTATTTTGTCAAGATGGTCATTGGCCCAGTAGTTAAGATCGCCCATGATGATAAGAGGGCTTTTACTTTGAGCAATTTGTGTTATGAGGTCAATGAGTTGTTCTTCGAAAAGGGGCATTTCCTTGGGTGGCCGCTAGACGGTGAGTACATTAAGAGAGATATTAGAGGACGTCTTAATTTTTACCCACAAGGATTCACAACCATCAGGTGAATTGTGTGGTAGCACATGACAATTGAGGCAGGATTTGCACATAAGTGCCACTCCACTACCTTTGCCCTGAGAGCGATCTGCTCTGAAGAGAGTGTATTCATCTGGGGTTGAGAGAGTTGCTTGAGTAGGCAAGTTGGAATTGAGCCATGTTTCAGTAATACTGAAAAAGTCAGGGTTGCACTCATTGACATGGTCTGCAATTTCGACGCCATGTTTGTTGAGAGATCGAGTGTTAAGCAAGGAAAGGGACAGTACTAACAAAAGGCACGAAGTTAGAAGAAGTTTCACTAGTAGCACGCGCTGTTTTGTCTAGGCACATCATTAAGTATAGTACGCACCTCTCACTAAGTCCACTGAAAGTGTGTTAAGAGAACAGGACTTACTAGTAAAGTTGTTTGACGCACAGTCAAGGTTTAAGTAGAGCACAGGAGCTAAGCAGAGAGTAGGAGCCAGCGACCTGGCGAGCTGCGGCGATGACCGGTGAAGACCGGCTCGTCCCAGAAGCGCCAGCGCTGAAGCGCCTAGACTTCCAAAATATACCTAGTGATGCTGGGAAATGTAGTCTAACAGGTCTACAGCACAGGCACACTATGCACAAGTACAAACACCCAAAATAGCAGCCGTACATGAGAGTTCTTTGCTCTCTGACAAGCACACCACAGTAGGCAAAGAAAACAGCACTAGCAGTGTTCTATTATGTAGTTGTACAATAAAATAGCAAAGCTGCAAATTCAGTACAAAAGGTAAATTTAGAGGCAAGCACTTTGTTGCTGGTTAGGATCACGTGCCAGCTGTCTGACAAATGCTGCCTTCGGGAAAAGCCCTTGTTACCTTGTTACATGTTGCCTCGAAGTATCCTTTGCAGGGTAGTGTGGTTTTTGATCCATATGGGAAGACATGTCGACTTCTGATGCTGAAGCCTAGGTGCTTGTGGTATGGTATTATGTACCGGTTAACTTCTGACATTTACATTCCTGTAAGTGTGTGCTCCTTTGCCACTTCCTGTGTGGTCTGGTTCCCTAGCGTCCTCTTCAGCCCCGCTGCCCGGGGGCCTCGTTGAAGTCTTCACAGGCAGCACTGTACACAGGCCTGCACTGGGAAAGCAGTCGGCGCAGGCACACCCGCTCGTCGCAAATGTTGTGTCTGACAGTAGGGGGTCTGCCCCACTGTTGTACCAGTCTCCCACATGGCACCTCAATCTAATTAAGGACGCAGACACAGGAGCGTAGGAAGTGAATATCTTTATTCCTTGCTCTCCGTATATCAACTCCTCTCTGTCACGTCACTTCCTTTTCCTCCCCGCTCCCAGGTCTTGCACCCGCCAAACACTGGATTGCATGTCACAATGCCACAAAAGGGACAGGAATAAAGGCATCAATGTAATAGAAAATGCCCAACGTCCATGTACACAGAGATCAAAATAGTATGTTTGCACAAGAACTACCAAGAGATGCAGATGAAAATGTGGCATTGAAAGAGAAACTAGAAAAAATGTTGACTGAACGTTCACATGAAAAATCAAGAAACAGTCAATAAAGTATATGCTTGCCAGCAAAAAAAAAGAATTCTTACAGAGGTGATTGTAAAGACAAATATAACTGCTGGCCTCTAGGGATAAAGCTTTCGAATCTAGTCAGCTAGCATAATTGAATCTTGAGAGCAGCCGGTTTAATGTAAGCAACACATGATTATTAAAATGGACCATGATGCTAGACCTAGACAATAAATGAAAGAAAAACGGTTAACGTCAGGTCAGATCAAATGGCAAAACCCAAAGCAGTATAGCAAGAAGTGTTCCAATAACTGTCAAGGCTCAATGTAACCCCTGGCCCAATAAGGGCCCAGCTAGGTAGGGGATTACCTGCTCCCCTGTAGGGAGAACAATAAATAGAAACACAGACACCAATGTGGTTTAAATAGTTTATTTAGTGTCTATGTGTTTTATTCTAGCATTTAACTTGCTTTGAGAATGTGCCAGCAACCAGCATAATTGGGGGCATTTGGAATCCTCAGATCCAGGGACAATGGATAAGCTACCACTTGGCCTGGGAGAGTGGCCCGGCTTCAGGGACAGGAGGCAAGCAAGGCACTTGGGAGGTGGGGGAGGAAAGTAGAATGAGGTGAGACAGAGTGAAGTAAAGGCACCGTGGCACGACTCTTTGAAGGACAACAGCCTTAGGCATCGCCCATGACTTGAGTAATCTTTAGACTGGGCCGTGTATGACAAGAGTGTCCTGTCATACAGAAGTATTACGGGGCACATCAGCAGTGTAGCCGAGCTAAACATCTAGGGCCTGAAGTGTAGCTGACGTGCCTCAGGGCCAGTCGGGACAGGCCATCCAGGTCCCAGGCTGCATGGGCAGGTGAGCCCATCAAAGTCGAGAAATTGGCCTGCCAGGGTGCCCAGAAGACTAGCAAGTCCTGGGGAGCATCAGCAGTGAGGCCTGGTTGAAGGTCTCCACTGCGTGTCCCATTCCGGGGAAAGAAATTCGCCTGTGGAGTTTGACTGACCCACGCCTGATGAGTCTGGTCAGAGAAGAATGAAATCCTGAGCCACATTGGCATAGTGCCGGCATGATGGCCCTGGCGTGCTCAAGAGCACTGCTGCACCGGAACATGAGCAGGGAGTTATGGCAGCCCTTAGCATCACATAGGCACAGTGCAAGGAGTAGGATGGCCCACCATTGCTCCCCAGAGAGAGTGAAAGACAAAGCAGCTCAGCCAAAGTTGCAATTAGTGACTGTGAGCAGCACCCCTCTGGGCATGAGGTTCTGCAGTAAGTACGAGGAGCCTCCGCCAGCAGCATTGATGGCGTCCGCCCACCTAGGCAGGCGGTGCCATGGAGAGGAATCATCGTTTCCATGCCAGATCTTGGCATTTAAGGCAGTTGTGATAGTGGTGCCCCCTGACGCAACGAGGCACTGCCTTGAAGACAAAAGGATATTCCAAGAAGCTGTAGTGACTTCCCCTGGCATCAGCAGCATAATGGGCTATCAGGGCCCCATACCCAAGACTTACCTGCGATTTACCCAAGGGCTGCTGCAGCAGCCAATCTTATAAATTAACACATGTGTGTTCGTACACTGGCATGAACATGTGTCTATACTTATTTACTTTAAATACATGTTTAATTATGTATTTACTGTTAGGTTTAGATTGGGATATGGAGGGATAACGAAATAAGGGACCCCAGACATGGCACTAGAAGTGAGAGTAGGGATTACCCTGATGTTAGGAGGGAGATATTAGAGGTATGTCCTGCTAAGGACAACTTGGATGGTGGGGTGGCCTGTTAAGGACCACTTGGATGGTTAGGCGGCCTGCTAAGGGCCACTTGGATGGTGGGGTCATCACTCAAAATGGCTTCCTCCTTGCCCTTAAAGTTATGTGTGCAGGGGATGAAAGAGAGGCAGAAAAGGAACTGCTCTGCCTGCTCACCCCAAGGAGTCTTCATTTGACCCTTTTGAGAGTGGAGCATACAGGTTGAGCAGGACCCCACATGAGGGTTGCACCAGGGTGTGGCACAGTAGAAGGGTCAGTACCAGCAGTTATGTTGTTGTTCTAAAGTTATAGAAAAATATAGATCCCAGTCGGGATTCAAAAAATCCGTCTCTGGTGTCATTAATAGTAGGAAGTGATAATATTAATGAGTGCAGGTTCAGAAGAACTCATGACATAGCTGATCTCCTCTTTACTTGTATAAGATATTTTATGTTGCAGGGTCTCATACGTTGCAGCTTAACTGTGGGGGGAGTGGGTAGAGTGGTCCCACTGTGACCTGGTTGCAATGGCCAAGCCTGCAGGCTAGGGCACACCTACCACCAGGGCTACACCATACTAGAAAAACATTATTATGTTTAAAGAAGCTCAGTTTTACAAAATGTATTGCTGCATTCTTCCATTCATGCAGAATTTACAAAGCATGTTTATTGAATCTTACTTATTTCAACAAACCGGCTACTTGGTGATGTCATGATCTAATCTGAGGGATACAAAACAAACAATATTCTTGCATTCCTAGACAATCAGGTGTTAAGGGTGGAATTCTTAATATGTCACCATCCAAAGAGCCAATGACATTTTTGAACCGATGGTACACTAAACACACATTTTTCTAAAGAGCAGTGATGATGGTCTTTAAATAGGTGCTGGGGATGCAATTGAGGAACATCCAGCATGGCAAGCCAGAGATCCAGAAGGAACATCAGGAATGCAATAAGGATACAGAATGATACCAAAAGTATGGAACAGTAAAATTATGGAGGAGGGATCCACAAGCTATCTTGGGAAGGCCTCATTCAGATTAGAACGAACAAAAGCAGATGGAGTCTAATGCTTAGAAGCAGGGGAATATTACCTTTTGGTGGATATGGCTTCCATGAATACCTGATTGTCCTGTTGATATTCCATAGAGCAAAGATATTGTTGCCCGGGGGTGGGGTGATCCAGAAGTGACGAGTAAGAGCAGAGCTCTGGTGCTTTGTGCACACTAAAGAAATCCCAAAATACTGGTGCCTGCTGCTCTTAAAGTATATTTAAATGTTACTTCCCTGTAGAATTGAAATATAGTTCAGGGGATCGATACCTCTTTCAATTAGCAATTAATAAATCAATTGCCTTGGCAACATCAGTGAATCTGTGAATGCAGACTGGCCAAACAACTTCATAAATATGAAATGGATTTAGAAGGCTGTAGTTACCCTGTAATGGCGTAGTTTAAATACAAGTCCTGAATGGGCAGATATGACTTTGCTCCCAGCAGATCTGAGAAATTGATAGTGCTAGAGGAAATGTGATCAGTAGACAGCTGGGAGAGTGCCAGACTTCCCTTTTGTCTCAGAGAAACAAAGTGTCATTGAAACCACCCATTTCTAGCTGTATTGCTGTTTAAAGCAACAAAGAAATTAAGGTGTTTTACCATCATAACTTAACACCTGAGTCCAGGAGTGAGAGATTTACCAATTATGTGCTACTTTAACTTTCCCCAAGTTTGTGATTTTGTGACATTCCAAACAAACATGATCGCTTTCCTCTCTCTTTCATTCTCTTAATATTTAAAAATGCAAAGTGATTGAAATGTTATTGGGATTTTTGCATTTGCCTTTTTTTTAATTGTGGGACTAATTAGATAGTTGATATTCAGAATCCTCCTTCACCTGTTGATTGAAAGGTTGGTGCTTGCTCAGAATAGGCTATTCTATCTAAATGGTAATGTTTATGTACTCGGTAGAAGGATAAAGCCAGGCTGACTATATTGCTTTGGTTACGAACTCTGTTGGCAGACTGTATTTTTCTACAGTATTTCAGATGTTTCACTTGTATTAAAGAGAGAATTATCTATGAATTACCTCATGTGATATTTAAAAATATATACTATTACAACACTGCTTGTTTCTTATATCTGAGGGTGGGCGTGGGATAGTCATACGTGGGTTGCTTATGTGTGTACAAAATAACTCACAGAGTTAGTTGGATGAATCTTGTTTGGGAAGATATGTTTAATTTCACCCTGAATAAGGTGCCGCTCAGCTCATGGGTGTTACAGAATTAGACGGCCTCTTGCAACGTTAGCCAATAATGTCCATTGTCAAGTGCTCTGTTATTCTTTGTTATTCACCAGCTCAGCAAGCATTTGTATTTGCTCTCCTAATGTGAACGAATCTCTGCCGAACATGGCGTGCAAGCTGGTGTGTGATCAGCAACTGCTAGTTGCTGACGTTTCCCAAAGCAATTCACCGCATTGGCTCCACAGAAGCCTGTATTTGGGGTTCCATGACCCAACCTGCTGGAACACGCAAGTTCATTTTGATGCTCAGGCTGCTGAGACGGGAGTGCTCCTGACACAAATGTGAGCGTAGGGCCCTTTGGATGACATACATGCAATGGATGGGGTTGCAGAATGACTTGAACACAAAATAATCGGACCAACTCAGGAAGATGGCAAAGGTTGTTGTGTTATTAACAATTATCTTAAAGAGGGAGTTACAACAGACATCAACGGCTCGAGCTCTCAGTTCATATCACCTAAAAAACATTATTTTATGCAAAATATATGTCAGATGTGAGGGCATACTACATAGAAAATAAGAAAAACCTATGAGGGGTTGTGATAGGTTCAAGGGGAACATCTAAGCATACTTTCTATAAGGGGTGGGATTGTGGTTGGATATTTACTGTCAGGTGGACAATTTATGCCTAACTCTAAAACATGTCATCTTCCACACTATTAAATACACATTATATCACTGGCTTTCAAACTATAAGGTCCTTCGTTATACGGTCCTCTATAATTGGTAGGCACGCTTGTGCCATGCCTGGAACATTGGGTTCACTTAGCAGCATGGAAGTTCAGACCTTGGTGCCAGGAGGTTTACTTGACTTTACCTCTCCACCCAATTATCCCAACATGTCTCATCACCCATGCCTTCTGCCATGAAGATTGTCTTTGAACTTGGCCTTGCAGTGTATTCTTGTATCTGGGAATATAAGAGAGTGCGAGCATGCACTATCGTTGTTCTACAACTACACACTCAATTCTATTTCCATCCTTGACTCACGTGACAGGAAACCACGATTGGGTCAATTTTCCAACATTTAAATGTCTTAAATGAATAAAACTTGGCACACTTGGTGTTCTTTTTTTGCACCTTAATAAGGGATGAGTCAGCTTCTCACGTTCACCGCCTTCAAGAATAGATAACCAGTCTTGCCTGCTTAATCTTTGATGCCAGGCCAAACATCCTCGCCATTCATGTCCACGATCTAAGCTAATTCTTGCTGCTACACAGCTCTCAGATTTTCTCCCCATGGGTACAGGCTTACTAAATTCATGAAACCGATGTCCAGCTTCTATACAATGACAGCTTTTCCTGCAGTTGATTTACTACTTATAGTCAGCTTCTAAGATTACTTAATCTACTTGAGTTACAGCATACGTACAGTTATTCAACGGCTTGCATTTTCTGCAGTGCTTCTCACACATCAGTTACTATATGGTCCATGCATTCTCTTCAGCCAGTATTCTCAGGGTGTCACATTTGTCTTTCGTGATGTCACCAGCTCCTCTTCTTGCTCATTTTCATATCCCTTTGGGGAGTTCCTCCCTTAGATTGTCATCTCTTCAGGGATACATAGGGTTTTCTCAGTGGGTACCTTCTTTCGAATTTTCACCGTGGTATGGTCTCAACTGCTAGTGTCAATCATGGCATAATCTCAGGTTTCCAACATGTAAGGTGGCTGGACAACGTATCTTTATGCTATTGTCCACCCCCTCCTGAAATTACATGAGCATTTCGGCAATAAGTGCACTCTGTGCACCTTTCAATTTGGCTCATTTTTGAGAATCGTGCTTCAAGCCTCTGTTTTGATCCTTTGTGAGGTCAGGTATCAACTCTGTTCAGCAAGACAGCCCCTCAGCAGGAACTGTCCTGGAAATCAGAATTCAAGAGGCACACCCTACACAAAAGGACTAGTCTCACACCATGTTGTTGCATACCAAAGCGCCTTTGATGCAATGGGTCTGGGAAGGGAGCAGAGTTAGTGTAGTCAGAGGGAGCTCCACACAGTCATGGAAATATTCCACAATCTTGTTTCTCTCTGTGCCTCTCCTTCCTGTCTCCTACACTTCATTTAGGACAACACACGTTAGGTATGATGCAAGAAGGCAAAGACCACTTGTTACAAGAACAGAGATTGGACGCCTTCAGGCAGGCTTTTTGTACAATTAACTGTGGACTGTTGCCTATGAAATAGGGGATCTGCCACTCCTTCATTGATTCACCTTTGGAATATCCAAGCAGAGGGAACAATTCATGTGGATCTATTTTGGGAGAGTTAATATTTCCATAGTTATCTGCCAGTGAAGTGAACATGGAGTTTCCAAGGCAGAGTTAAGCTGTGCTCCCTAACCACTGCAAGGGCGCCTTGGGGGTGACCTGCTTCTGGATAAAGACCTGCCTTTTTGCGAGCTACACTGGTACCCAGGACCTCACTGGAGGTGAAGGATCCCTGCAGGTGTTTGCCAACCTCCCCCATGTTGGGAGAACAACATCTTGTCCCTAAGTCCCTGGAATAAAACTCACAGCATTCTCAGAGGTAGAACTGCCAGGATCCCTGTTTTCTGCAGTTGAACTGATGTGAACTCATCTTCCAACCACTTTTAACAGCCATCAAACCAAAGGGGGCCACTGGTGCTCCTTTTGGTACTCTTTCAACTTCGAGCTGCTGCTGCATTTTTGAATGAGCTCAATGCAGCATCATACCAAGCTGAGCCTGTCACGGGAGGATAGCTCAGGGGTAACGTGCTCGCCTGGGAAGCAGGACGACACTGAGCAACACAGGTTCGATCTCCAGGTCCATGCTTAGAAACCTCTGGGTATTAAGCCTGTTATAAATAACCAGTCATATCATATCATATCACCTGATTGGCTCAACCCAACCAGGCATTGCAAGATCTCATATTCATTTGTATTTATATTTCTCGTCTCAAACCATGGGTAGGATTGCATCATGCATTGACCTGAACCAGTGGTTAACAATGACTTGAACCAGTTCGACTTCAAATTGCCCCCTCATGTTTCCACAAATCGAACCATCAGGATCACAGCTGCGAACCATCACCAGACCTTCACTCACATCTCTAAGGCGGAACTCACCGACTCTAGCCAGTAGTTACCATCTCTCGGACCCATCCTCAAACCGAAACTGGGGAGTACTTCGAACTGCATCAATGGAATGCCTCACTCGCATTGCACTGAACCACAGCTTCAAACTGACTCCACTCCCGCTCGCCGCTTGAAACTACATGATTCACTGCATATGAATCTGGTTCGATCTGCTTGGTTCAACATTGTTGAACCACCAAGAACTGAAAAAGGTAATTTGATTTGATTTATTTGTAAACGTGCTCCTGATGAAATTAATCGTATCTGGGCAAAGATGTATCACACAGTAACAGCAGGAGTGTTAAATTCATGAATTGTGATTTCAATACGCCATAGTTGGATTAAGAGTGCATTTATATTTGCTTTTGTACAAGAGTATAAGACAAACTCAACACAGGAACCACAAGTGCATGCCCTGAATATTCAAGTGCATTCAGTTATTTACAAGTAGACAGGTGCATAGCTCAACAATAGCCTTTACTAGGCATGCAACTTCAATGTGCAGAATTCTCCTTCAACAAGTACTCTGTACCATGCATCTGTGCTTGAGAACATCAGCAACAGGCACTCGGTACAAACGTGACTTAGTGGTGACAATTAAGAGATTACTTGGTCCTGGCACCTGTCTGCCCCACCACACCAATTCTTCATTGGGGGTATGGGATCATAGAGCACAGCTTCTGTGGCCTCTATTGCCTGCTTTCCTCTTTAATGGGGTGCCTATCAACCCCAGCCTGAAACCTTGCCAGTCTGCCACAAATTGGCATCTTCAAGACAGAGAGTGCCGAAGAAAACCCATATCCATCGTAATCAAAGCACATCCAAAAAGATAGCCATGAGTTCATAAAAATGATTATGCAAGTATGCATTTCCTATGGGATAGGGAAACCATTACTGCAGCTACATTATGTGTGGTCTGTATTTTTAAATCACTACCTTGCTTTGTGCGGATGTGTACTCCTGCAGTCCGTGAAGGATGTTCTCAGCTTCTAGAGCAGGGGTCTGCAACCTTTGGCTAGACAAATATTTCAGACTCCAACTCACTTCAACCCTAGCCAGTATATTTAATGGTGTGGGAGCATGAGTGTGATCCCCAAATCATCTGAAGAAGTACAGACTTTGAGTAGAGTCAAATAACATCTGCAAAGACCATGTAGACAAAAATGTAAATGAAGATCTATCACAGACTTCTCAGAACATAACTAACCTACCATTTTGAATCATTACACCTATACCAGAAGAAGGCAAAGAAAAGGTCATAGGGCAAGCATGCCCATAGACTCTTTAATTAAGCAATAAACTTCAATTTCAGGGGCATTACTGGGTCAGGTAATGCACCAGGCCAGTTAGAAGTCCAAGGCCTTAGCTGCCACGGTAATGCCCCTGCCAAGAGGGGTTTATTGATATTAGTAACCCTGCACGTTGTACCAGAAACAAATCTTTTTTTTTTCCGAGATGAAAAACACTGTGTGGTTGCCTTTTCGCAACTTGAAAAAAAATGACAAAGCAAGATGGCCTCCATGGATTGGAGAGAAGGGAACTTCACATAGTTCCTTCTCCCTTTCCGTGGTGGCCATTGCCGTCGGGGATGCACCGGGAACACTACCGTTTACGGTGCCAGCGAGAGACTCAGGAGCACCATGTAAGTGGGTTGGGGGTTGGGGATCTAAATATGTGGAAAAGGTGGTAGGGGGTGGGAGGTGGGGTGAAGGGGAAGCCGAGGTACGCAGGGGACACTTACCTTGGACCCGGCAGGAGAAAATGATGGTAAAGATCCCATTCTGAGCCGCCTGATTGGCTAGGAGGCTACCAACCCCATACCCCGCCAGGGAAATAATGATGAATACAAATAGGACAGCTCAGGAATATAAGCATGTGGACAGATATCTGTGTTCAACTTGCTGTGCACAGTCTTTTATTTTGCCTTAATGTCAACAACGCCACACCAGACCTTCATACTTCCAAGTTCGATACATTGAGTAATATTATATTGGGTACTAATACCACCTGGAGGAATCTGGCATGACACTCTATAATAAAATGTGTCTGTCTAATGCAGGCATACCCCTGATCAATTTAAGGATATGTGCACACACTGCCTGCCCCATCGCTTGGGTGGCCGCTCAACATGGTCGGACATCACGCAGGTTAAAACACATTGGGCCGCAAGGGTGTTGCTAGGTCGGGAAAAGATCAGCTAATGTCGGGACCAGTGGGACTTGGGGCTAGCTAGCATTTTGGTTGTAGCACCTGAGCTTCTATCCGAGGCTACGACCAAAAGTCCTGGGGCTATAGCCTCCTTAGCCCCCCCCAGCAGCGCCTCTGTTGGGCCGTTATCATTCTCAGTGTGCAGTGGAGAGCCACTCATGCTCCATGAGATGCACAGGATATATTATCTACAACTTTACAAGGAGAGGAAAGGAGATCTAAAGGATTGTAGACCAGAGCTATTTAAGGGCATCATATTTGCCCCCACTTCCCAGGTCGGGTGTGGGTCAGAGGGGGTAACTAGTGAGAAGTTTGATCCGAGAATTCCAGCTACAAAATATGCAAAAATTAAAAATTCCACTTAACATTTTTGTGGGTTCAAAAACAGCGGAATCAGCTGGGTTTAGCTGTAAATGGTAGACGGCAGAGCTCACATTGAGAAATGGGGCTTGCGGATTGTCCTAACAAGGCTGACTTTTGAAGGGTTGGCCTAAATAGGTAGAATCCATGTGGTCAGCCACAAAGACCTCTCCAGTATCACATGAACACCTGAGGAGCCTTCTAATATCAAAGTGTCCTGTACCACTATCCACTGGAGCAGTGAGATCCAATGTATCGTGTACTTGGCTTATGCCCTATGCTGAAAGGGGGTGATTCTGCACCCGCGTACCTTGCTTTAGAATGTGTTACCTGCATGATTAACTGCCCGGTTGGAGATCTTTGATGAGTATTTGCATATCTCACGGTGCCTGGGCGACCAAGTCTTCATGAAGCATTCGCAATGTATTCATCACAATGATAACATGATTAGATGTATCGGCTATGTAATGTGTGCTTTCCTTTTTGGAGAGTGAATCGCGTTTCCATTTGATTAGAAAAGGTATTAATAAACCGTGCAGTACCTTGCTCAAAGTCTGCTCTCAGGAGAATGGCGGCAGACGATGGTTCAGTGACGCACTTTACTGAAATCAACCCCTCTATTGCCTTTTCAATCTGCAAAAGAAAAAGAAAAAAAAACAACCAATGTTTCTTTTGTTCTACGGTAAAGTGTATCAAATATGTACATATGAAGATTGGAAGAAGAGTAAAAGCAGAAAGCAGAAATTGTGCTCGATGGATATACATAGATCAGCGAGGAGAACGCCGACTGGCTCCCCATTTGCGAGTGGATTCTATTCAAAACACTGTCAATCACTCACAGATGTCCCCCCAATTAACCCCCTCCCCTACCTATCACAGAGGATAACTAAAGCAAACTCCTCCAGAACCACGAAATCGACCTATTCCCATTGTCTCGTCCTGCCCAAATGTAAACCGGTAAAGCTGTAGGCTCGAGCTTCCCAACCTGAGCAGCCAAACAATGGAATCTACTCCCTCCTAACTTGAGAGCAGAACCTTCCTACGGGACTTTCCAGAACTATCTAAAAACATGACTATTTGCATGAATGTTGATCCTGTAACGTGATACATTGACTTCCTGCACATGTTCTGTCTTTACAAATAACTGGTTATGTAACAGCTCCTTGATGCCTCAGTGCTTAGTACGCTTTATAAATGGAAAAATAAATAAATATGTTGGGGTTATTTGTGTAGGCAGTTCCCCCCACCCCCTCTGGAAAGTAGTGTTGTTTCTTTTATTTTGTATTTATTTATTTATTTTGTCTTTACAGGGGAATCCACTCCCCATTCCTCCCTTTCTTTAAATCCACCTTTTCCCTTTTATACATTATTAATTAGTACAAAAAAACTCTTTTCTGTTAACAATACATTGCTGATCCCTTAGTATGCAAATAATCGCATGATGTAGACACATGTAGAAATGGTTCAATGTCCTTTCATCGCAGGATGTTTTTTCGCGGGGGTTTTTACCATGATTTTTTTAACTAAAAAAAATGAATCGAATTTTTAGGTGGCTAAGACAAATATATACATTATGGGGTGTGGGTGTTCGAGAATAGTACAAAAATTAAACGTGATGAGGGGCTTTGGGGGAAACCCCAAAAATAAAAAAATAAAATTCGATGAGTTTTTTCGTAAATAAATCTGCGGTAAAAGCCCCGCGAAAAAAAACATCCCTCGATGAAATTACATGGAACCGTAGAAACATGCCATTTTGGTGGATTTCATGATCAGTGGTTTGCTCCTGTCTATTCCTATTTAGGTAAAGGAAACAGACCTCTCTGACATTTTTTTATTTTCTACAGTATGCAAAACTGTAGAGGTTGCGAGGCAAATTCGTCCTTTTATAATGAAGCATTTGGCATTGATTGAGCAAGGGAGGGAAGGTTGTCTGCCCTGTTCGTATATGATGTGTATATCTTCACATTTTTATGACAATGAGGATACCCAAGCACCGTAAACAGTACAACTGCACAGCTGTGAGCAAACAAGTTCAAGATGAGTCTTTTTTTTATAACTCTAAGAAATCACAAAAGGTTTGACAGATTTGCATACAGGCGCTCTCTCTCTCTAATGGCGCAGACACGCTAAAAGCAATAGCATGGAAGGCTGCCCGAGGGACTCCTAGTCCTGGTGATTGACTCAGAGCTTTCACTACATCACTTTTTGATTGTTACTTTGAGTTCTCGCAAGAAGGCAATCCCGATTTTGATTGCCTGGATCGAAGCAGGAAGATTGCCTATTGTGGTGTTGTGGAAGCAACGTGTAATAATATTGTATCAGTGAAATAGGCCCAAACGAGCTGTGGGCTTTGAGTGCCAGGGCTGTGCCGTGCTGTGAAATCTCTCTAGAGAGCTGAATTCTTGAGTAGACCTGCCCGAATGATGCAAGTACGTCAATGTGTGTGCACCCGCGCCACTGGCATGCTCACAGTGGCATGGCCGATTTCAGCTTGCATGTTATGTTATGTTAGCGGTACTTGTATAGCGCACCGTCACCAACGGAATTGGTCCCCAGGCGCTCTGTATATCCCTTGATATTAATGAGCAGCACGTTCTCACTTCCACACACACCTAAAACACCATTAGACATTGACAATCTGCCTTTGATGCTCATTGTGACACTTAAAACAAACACATGACTATTACTTTGCTACAACGTTTACATAGAGCCTGTAGGTACTAGGCCCAACACACTCTCCACAAGGATGTCTCGACCTTGCCTCTTCCCTTCCCACCTCCTCAGCTCTTCTCCTCTAATATTGTCTTTCTTTCACAGATCGGTCCTAGAAACCTCCTTCGGAAACGCCTGCAGGCCACAGTGGTGTTTTGGTGGAGTATAAAAGCCCTGTAACATGACACATATGTTCGGCTTCTTCTGCAAATATTGTAAACATTAATGCATGAAAAATTGGCTTACAGACAGAAAAGCATACCTGGCCATTTCTCATCTACTCATTACATAACAGGTGTTTTTTTTTTTTTAAAGAATGTACTATCTATGAGGACATGTTATTTAAATGTGTTTGAAGTGGTTTTCTTGTGTATTTTTTAAATGTTTTTATGGTGTTAGAATATTATTTTTGTGATTTGTAATTATGTTGTTCATACTGCTGTTTTATTTGAGGGAATGTTTTGTAGTCCCGAAATAAACTTAACGAACGAAATAACAGGTGTTAATAAAAAAACTGCCTGCCGCCTGATTCCAGCAACTGCCGCCCATCTCAATCTCTGTCTCAGGAGCTGCAAAGCGCTCTGGAACCGCCTCTACGTTGTTGAGCATCAAGAATTTCATCAGCACCAGGTACATTGTGGTTCTGCCCCCCGTCCTTCTCCGAAGGTCCCTAGAGACAGTTACGACCCTTGCCCCTTTGGTGCTGAAACCACATACTCTTTAACAGTAAGACTGATCACTTTACCAACTGCTCTCCTGTCAATATCCGAGTTCATCCCTTTCCTTCATAAAACTGTTTGTCCTCTATGTTCCTTTCTAGGGTTTTATTTTGTAGTGTGCTAGAACTGTCTGTTGTAGTGATAATAAAGTAGATATTTGTATACAACCTTGACTGGACAGTCCCTTTTATCATTGGGTAATAATTGTATTTTTGCTGTGTTGCATCCAACCAATCATCCACGACGTTGCAGAGATAAGCCTGCTGTTCCGTCCACGTTACCAAAATTGGACTGCGAGGTTTATAATTCACTTGCATGCCAATCTGTTTGTATCCCTTCTGGTGTACTAGAGGTGTGGGGCAGATGTATGGTTTAGAAATCAATGTTCATCCCTGTACCACTGGTGCCCCGGAAGTTGATTCGTCACAAGGACATTGGTTGCAAGTTAAAGGAGAGGCAACATTTTTGCTTTGACACTTTGCTGATATGATGGATCCACTCTTGTGATATTAGTTTCTGTTTTAGGCACTGATGGCAGCCCACGCAATTGAGGACAATTAGATGTATAGAGTTGTTGGCCAGGAATTCAGCAGAAGTTAAAACCTTAAAGGCAAAAGTAGAAAACAAAGTTATAGTAGAAGATGTAATGTAATGTAAGAATCATTTATATTGCCCCTATCACCGTTGTGGTCTGTTGGTGTTAATGATTGTCCAGAGAACTGCATATTGTGCCCATATCTCCGTTGCAGATATCTGGAGTGTGAAGGAGGGATACAGGTGAGGGAGGGGTGGGGAAGTCTGAGATGCACAGGAACAGGCAGCACTGGCAATTACTTCCACTTGTACTTCCTATGGTCAGAATAGGATTTTGCATCACCTGCTGATGAGAACCCATATCAACGTTTAAAACCTATTTTCATTGCAATCAAGTGAGTCTAACAAAGCAGACCTGCCCGAATTGCACGTGCTCCTCGCTACGCTGCAGGAAGATGGCAGCCACTTCCAGCTGGTTGCACCATTGCTCTAACAGCCTCTTCCTCCCACCATTGACTATCCCGACTAAAGGCAATCAGAGGAAAGTCTGTAGTGGAATGATGCTAAAATGTTCAGGATTATACTGCCTGTCCCGTTGCATGCTGTGCTGCTGGAGCACAATGACATACAGGAAGTCTGGGCTATCTAGGCCCAGGAACCAGAACAATAAAAATAGCTTTCACTAACAAGCAAGTCTGATTGGGCACACAGTGTAAGGGACTAGAGAAATGTGCAATCCTTATTGTTGGCTGTTTTTGCCAGTGTATCCTGGGAGATCTTAATGTTCCGGTGTCTTTGGGATTGGCAATAATGCCTGCCCTTACAAGCCAGCCTCTATTTTCTTGAGTCGTGTAGAAGACCTCTCACAATAACTTAATGCGATGGAATAGAGATCCAATTGTGCGTAACTGGGGCAGCTGCATGTTGGCTGTGCACATCCACGGAATGTTAATGGGCTATAATTTACACTTGATGGCATTTGGAGATGCTTGTATATTCAAGACATTCTTCATCCTATTCTCAGCACACTGATGCCACAGGAATGTTCTTTATAATGTGTCAACATACCAGAAGGAAGGTGTGGAGGGTTCTCAATGATTTTCAAAATACCACTTTGGCTTCACAACCCCAATCTCCTTTAGAGGTAGTAGGTGGTCACCCGCTTGTTTTAAAATAAATGTTATCCCTCCAAACTCTGAACTAATTGCATAGTATGCTAAATCCACCCTCACATGAAAATGGCTCAGCTCAATCAACTAAAAGCACTCATTTAAACATTTGCTGTGGCTACAGATCAGCTTTGTGTCTTGGGAATTTTTAACATCCATGCCACTCAAAAATCACTCTGTTAGCTCTGTCGATATTTGATTTTCTTGACTTTACCATCTGAAGCACTGTTTCAACACAATATTAAATGTAGTACTTTTCAAGTTCATTGTGGTGAGAAACTCTATAATTGTTGCCCAACCAAAATGAGAAAGTGTGCTTAGTTCACTGATGAGTGTGTTGAAGTCACCTCTAAGGCACCCATTGAGAACTACTGGGAAACTCGGACAGAAAGGGAAGCTCCTTCAGCAATGTGATGCAATCCCAGGAGGATTGTTACAGAGGATTTTCAGAAAGCCAACAATCTATTCCCGGCACCTCCGCACACCGGGAGACCTATTGTTGCCATGGTGGAAAGGGGGGAACTTTGTGCAGTGTCATTAGATAGGGGAAGCAACCTCAAACATCCAAGAAAATCAGACCCATAATTAAATCTCAGTGTTGGAGATAGCTGCAAGGAAATGTCAGGGAGTGTCAATCACGACCACAGATCTACTGCAGGAGTGGTCCTGCTAGCGGGTGCACTTAAGGTGCACAGCACCCAGCATGGATCCAATGGCAGAGAATGACGAAAGAAAGCTATTTGACAACAGTGAAAATCAAGAGGGAATACTCCACATGCTCAGTTTTGCAAGCACGGGAACTTTCTGTCACCATCTCCAGCTTAGTTGTTGAACCGCTAAGCCACCATGACATCAATGCCCGATCCCCGATCCTAACATGGCAGTGTGGCAGATATTAACAGCTGTGTATATTTTGGCTTGCTTCACTAAGCAGGCATCCAGATACACAATCCCACCCCACAATTCTGGTGACAATAAAAAAGGATCATTAATGAATTAGTATTTTGTTTTAATGAAATAAAATCAATGCAATGGTGGTCCCTTACTTTATGCAGGGAAAGTCGCTACAAGACATAAGGTATACAGTTCTTGGGCTTCATTACTCAGTTAAACATGGCCAGCCTGGGACAATCCCACTAAATACAATATGTGTTCAGTCACACAACAGCACTATTAAGAAAGTTTTTAACAATGTGAATCCTAAATGATGCAAGTCCACCTCTAAACAGCACTGAAGACTGTAAACACAATGCTGCTTATCAGCCAATATATTGAAGGTCTTTCTAGTTCACATTTGCAAAACCAGATTCAATCAATAGATGACACACATAGAAACACTTTTGTACAGGCACGTTATACATGCCATACCATATCATGTCATATTATATAATACCAGTTCCACACATTTTATTTTCTCCAGTATCAAAAACAAGTAATGATTGTTTGTTGACAACGACCAACCAGCAATGCTATTTAATTTGGGAGACCTCCATAAATCGGTAGTACATCACTTTATAACAATGTTGAATCATCTGCTCCTTTTCAGGTACTAGAGCCTGTCTTAATATATGTACCCACCCTTTTAGACATCTGGAGTACATAGACCAACTGAGACAAGTAATAAGCTTCACATAAGAGTCAATGGGCCTCATTACACGGTAGGCGGTGAACCATGGCGCTATTAGCTATTAGCGCTATGGTTCATGCCGGTAAAATACCGGCACCGCCTTGGTGGAAAGGGCAATTACCGCCCCATTCCAAGGTTGGTGGGGCGGTAATTCCCCCTTCCTCCATTGCCCTTCCCCATTCCCATTTTTGCCCCATAGGGCTCTATGGGATTAGGGAAGGCGCTAATTACGGTACCGCAAATTCCTATACCGTAATTAGCTCCACTGGTCCCTTTGCAGGTTGGTTTTTAACGCCTGCAAAAAGCAGGCGTTAAATTCCCCAGCCCAAAAAAAGGGACCTCGTAGTAAGGCGGTAAGGATTTACTGGTACTGGTAAAATACCGGTACCGGTAATCCCTTACTGCCTACCGTGTAATGAGGCCCAATATCCTAAGCAAAATTAGACCACTGATCATGGAGTGTGAATGCACAAATCATACTGGTTCTTGCACATTGCAAACATCAACGTGAACTCTGACGTGCTATAGTTGACCAGCGCTCATAGCTACTATCCACTGCACACTATATTTGAGGATCACCAGCCAATCAGTTAGTTTTTACATCCACAATTCGATCATGCATGGAGCCCATCACATGTACTGAATGCCGCATGATTTCAACATTGATGACGAAAGCAATCTGTCTGTTTATCGTCCCTCTTTTTTCTACCTGAATCCTGTCCCATGGTATGTACTAACAAACATGATTGTACTCTACTATGTTGACACTGATTCTTGATTTAATTTGTATGAAACTATTAATGTGAATGAAACATGGATGCTTTTTGTACAAATGACTGTAATCAATGTATATGCAGCCTTGAAAAAGACTGAGAGTCGAAATACGTGTCAGCTGTTTCAAGCAAAAATAGACCATGAATGATTAAAAGCACCATTTAACATTCTCTTGAATTAGGAATACTTACTTAAATAACTGTTTATGAAACTGCATGCTTGTGTATAGCAAGCAATTATTGTAGGCAAAACAATGATCTTCTAAACAGAGGCTAAGCGCAAAGTGCAAGTGGCTACTATATATTTTTGAAGCTCTATGGTTTAAGGGTTAGCCACAAACCACTAGCCATGCAGCTGGCCCCATTTCTAAACTACTCCTGTCTCAGTGCAATTGGATACATTATACTCTATACCCACTTTAATAGACTTCATATGATACCAGTTCAACACATTTTCTTTTCTCCAGTATCAAAAACAAGTAATGGTACAAAAGAAAGGTTGCATAGAGAAATGACCTCCAAATAGATATAGCTATATGAATATGCCCACCTGGTGCTAATGTGATGTGTTGAGTTTCTTGTGATTTAAATGCAGTCTAACATTCATTGCATTAGAATTCTGCAGTGTTGGGTCTAAACTCATGGCTATCAATTTAGAACACAAAGGATGTCAGTGCATCTACCCAAGATAGGAAAATAGCTTTGTTATTTTCTAATACAAGGATGAGTTCCCCTCCCAAATTAATTTGCAAACAGGATCACTTTTTTTTTATTTTTAATATTGGGATTATTTTCCATTTGTATGGCATTCAGATGGCCAGCTCCTTTTCACCTACCGATTCAATTCTTTATATCTATAGATTTCACAGATGACACACTATGAAGCATGTCTTCGTTAGGCTATGGGACATACCTTCTCAAATCATAGTCTTACTTTCCTTTATCTGTGAAAATATGTTGTGTACTCTTTATCTTTTACTTACAAAAAGCTACACAGAAAAAAAAAAACCTTTTTGTGTTTATTTAATTGAAATCTCCCTCAGATTTAATACAATGAAAACAGGATATAACTCACACTAACAACTACAATATACTATTATCTTTCTGAGAATAATAAGTTATCTGCCTCTGCACTCTGTGCACAGGAATGTTATGTTTCTTTTTTTTTTTTTTTACCATCAGACATTCCTCACTTATCTTTAGATACAGTGAGAAGGCACTGCTGCATTTCACACAAAATATTAAGATATTACATTTTTAAGTAGTGGCCCCAAGTGGGAATGACCTCCCAATTTCTTTGTACCCCCAAGGGCTGTTCAGGACAATAACTCTATAGGTGTTATCTCATTATATTTGCAGGTTTCATTATTCATTTTGAATAGTTATTTTATGGTGCTGAGTGAAAATTGGTCTTTATGAGTTCTCACAAAGGAGCTACCTGTAAAGCTCTCTTCCCGCTTGGAAAACAAATGTGTTCCAGGTAATATTCTCCTTGAGGATAAGGTCCAATTCTCAAGTTAATGTCCAAGTTCTGCACTGATCTATCTGGAAATGGTGTTTTCCTTCCTTGCATCTTTTAATGCCAGTGTCAGAATCGAATCTCCTTCCCTGCATGTGTCTGCTTTTCTTTTCAAATGTACCATATCCCCATGCATTTGTCACACTATTTGATAGGTCAAATATTTCCATTGCCTTGCCTCATAGTCAGACGCTCCGATAGAATACACATGCCCAATCTTCTTGGTTGAATTTAATTTCTGGAAAAAGGAAAAGGTGATGGGGCACATCTGCTCCTAATATTCATAAATGTAAAATTATTTTGTATTCTATAGTTCATGGTAGCAGCCTGCTACCACAAAGACATAAGTATTACTGTAATCCTCTGGTCTAGATGAACATCTAGCTATGCAGCATTACTATTTTGCATATTTTTAAATAAAGTTATGAATATCTACCATTTTAAAATGTTTAAGTAGGTGAAAATTCAAATGTGTTCTGATTAGCTAAAGGGAATGACACAGGAACAAAACACCCAGCCCTATGTCATATGGCTGCAAACATATAAGCCAAAATATATTTTATATGTAAACATCAGGCTTTTGAGGGTATCAATCATTATCCTTTACCCTAGAAGAAGTGGGTAAGGCTCATATGTGACAGCAGAGTAATAAAGCACCTGGCTCAATACATTTCCTGTTGATCTTTGAGAAAGATCATGAGTTTTGGGTCCAATTCTGCTGTACATATTTAATAGAATTGTCAACACAATTAAAGTACCATATTCACAGAAGAAAGCATATATAATCTCAATTTTTAACAAAGGGGACCAAAATGATCAGCAAGATTATAGACTAATCTCACTCTTGGACATGACAGGGAAAGTATTTGCCATGGTATTATTAGAACATCTAAATCAATGGATCATTTAGTTATCTTCAAGTGGGGGTTTGCCCCGGCACAAACACTGTTGACCAGAACCAAGCACTCAATCTTTCAGCCCAGGAATATGTGACCCTAAGGAAGAGATATTGTCATGATCTCTGCTTCCAAAAGGTCAGGGTTTTCCCAACTCCCTTGGAAGCAGATCCATAACCCAGGTTCCGAGTGCCAACCAGTCCCAATTGGGACCTTTTGGACCCAGTCCTGGCGCCAGTGGCACCAGGCTCATAAATATGCCCAGTCCCAGCGCTGGAAGCGCCGGGCTCATAATGCTTGGGTGGACTTACCTGCAGCAGACCATGCTGCTTACTTGCCTGCCAGTTGAGCCTCTGATCCTCTTCTGTTTGGAACTACTTTTCCTGTTGGGTGGGGCTGGAGCCACTCCCTAGATTCAGAACACTGGAACTCTTCTGGAAGGCAGGAACTCTTTTCTTACCAGGAACTCTTTTCTTACTTAGGCGTGGCTGTGGAAGGAGACACCTAAGCACTACAGGAGGCTATTTAAACCACACCCGGTGGATGAATCTTGCGTTGCGTTATTCTGCACCCTCTGCAGCAGAACGCTCATCGTGTCTTCTGCATCCGGTCCTGGGCCTAAGGAAAAAGGCTTACCATCCTGAATCCAGTCTTCAGCAACACCTATAAAGACAAGAAAGAACAGGTTAGCATTCCGGCATCTGAAAGGCAAAGGCTTACCTAATCTTTGTGCGCTCCGGAGGTCTTCACACTGCATTCCGGCATCTGAAAGACAAAAGTTTACCAACTCTTCGCACGCTCCGGAGGCCGTCGGCGCTGCATCCCGCATCTGAAAGACAAAACAAGGTGCGTTTAAAGACATTGGGGAACTTTAATACTCACATGCCATTACTCCTTTCCACATCTAACCCAGTGGGTATCCCGGCACCCTGCAGCCGCTCCGAACTTGTACCTGCAAAATAAAAAGACAGTTAGAGCGCATCGTGAAGCTGGCAACAAGCGCTTACTTACGTGCTTCCAGGCGCTTCTATCCATCACACGGGCTCCATCTTCAACTCACTTCAGCCCGTCATCCGCCATCGCCGGAACCCTGCAAAACAAGAGACATCATTATTAAAGACTTTAAAGACATTTGAGTTACTCGAAACTTACCGTTCGTGCAGTAAACGACGGACAGCAGTCCTCTGAAGTCAAGAGGCCTGCGCTACCTATCCAGTGAAGAAACTGGTTACAGCACCCTGCCCCGAGGCAGATGGAGAGCTCGGCATTCACTTACCTAAGGTGAGAGCGTTAACCTGTGGGGGTCTACAGGAGAGGAGAAGGGGAAAGAGATAGGGACACCCCAATAACCCCAGTTCATTAACCCCGTATTTTCTATCTGCAGACATCTTACTCTGCACGTCAGGCATACAGGGCACAGAGGTCCAGCCCAAAGAGCCAACCGGGTGCTGCACATCACCTTTGAAGATACGGTAGTCGCCCAGTCAAGACCGGCGCCTCTGCGATAATCAGGTGAGCGTTACAGAACGCAAAGGCCCGGCCGCCTTTCAATATTTTATGAACGATGTCCTCAGAGAGCTCATAGATGTGTGTGTTGTTGTTTACATCGATGACATTCTCGTTTATTCTTCATCGGAATCTGAACATCGGAAACACGTGAACATGGTCTTCGAAAGATTGCGTCAACACAAACTTTTCGCTAAGTTGGAAAAATGTGTTTTCAACGTGACTGAAGTTGAATTCTTGGGATTCATATTATCACCTGGCGGAGTGCGTATGGATTCAAAGAAGGTCGATGCAGTTCTCAAATGGCCATCACCATCCTCTGTAAAAGGTGTGCAAAGCATGTTAGGCTTCGCTAACTTTTACCGCAGGTTTATCCCCGAGTTCTCTCGAATAGTCCAGCCCATCACTGCCTTGTTAAAGAAAAAGAAACGTTTTGAATGGTCTACCGAGGCGGAACAAGCTTTCCAGGATTTGAAGACTAAATTTATCTCTGCACCAATCTTAAAACACCCTCGCCCCGAACTCCCCTACATCGTGGAAACTGATGCTTCAATCCTTGCCATGGGGGCAGTTCTATCACAAAAGGACCCGGTAACCAATCAGTTGCATCCCGTGGCATTTTGGTCCCGCAAATTCTCGCCTCCTGAAGTCAATTACACGGTTACTGACAAGGAACTTCTGGCTATCAAGTCTGCCTTTAAGGCTTGGCGGCATTATCTGCTGGGGGCCCGACACACCGTTACTGTGATTACGGATCACCAAAACCTGCAATATTTGAAAACCGCAAAAGCCCAATCCTCTAGACAACTCCGTTGGGCATTATTCTTTGCCGAGTTTGACTTCATAATTACCTATCGACCTGGTACAAAGAACGGTAAAGCCGATGCCCTTTCTCGGATGGGAGTGGAAGAACACTTGATCAATCCTAAACCTGTACCAATCATTCCCGAACAAAGAATTCTGGGTGTAATCGCCACAGAATCCATAGAGGAAGTTAAGGATAAAGCCAGGCAACTTGTAACTCCAGCAGACATACAGAATTGGCATCTGCAGGGAAAGGACTTTGCAGTAAAGGACAACTTATTGTATTTCCAAGAACGGTTATACCTACCCAGCACAGATTTACAGAAAAAAGTAATCTCTTGTTATCACGACTCTTTAATGGAAGGTCATCCCGGTATAGCCAAGACCTCAGAAAAGATCAAGCGCTACTTCTGGTGGCCATCTTGGAAAAAAGATATCAGAGACTTTATAATGTCCTGTGGAGTATGCGCCCAAAACAAGAGTCAAAAGGAAAGACCAGCAGGCCTCTTACGCCCTATTGACATCCCACCTCGCCCTTGGCATACGCTTTCTATGGACTTCATCACCGATCTACCTCCATGCTCCGGATACAATACGATTCTAGTAATCGTGGACTTATTCTCCAAGATGGCGCATTTCATTCCGCTCAAAGGCTTGCCAACAGCAGCAACTCTGGCCCGAGAATTTCTCGAAAACATCGTCCGACTGCACGGTTTTCCTTCGGTTCTAATTTCGGATCGAGGTAGTCAATTTATTTCTCATTTTTGGCGAAGTTGCTGTCGGTCAGCTCAAATTGATGTGAGACTATCGACAAGTCACCACCCTCAGACCGACGGATAAACCGAGAGGACCAATCAAACTCTGGAACAGTATTTACGCTGCATGCTGCAACAAACTGAAAAAACTTGGAAAGATATCCTTTGGATAGCCGAGTATGCCTACAATAACTCTGTCCATTCGGGAACTGGGAAAACCCCGTTTTTTCTTTTGTACGGCAGTCACCCTCGAACCTCGGAGTTGGATCCCCTCCAAGATCTTGAAACACCAGCAGTAGACTACCTGCATTCTACAATCACCCAAGCCTTTAAGGAAGCTGTTTCTCACCTTCAAAGGGCTAAAGAACAATACAAGAAAGGAGCAGATCAACATCGGAAGGAAGCCCCTCACTATCAAGTAGGGGATCAAGTCTGGTTATCCACCAAATAGCTATCTCTAAAAGGGCCACGCACATTCAACCCAAGATACCTTGGTCCCTATTCCATCACTACCATAGTAAACCCAGTAGCGGTCAAGTTGGACTTGCCCCCGCACATGAAGATACATCCGGTCTTCCACGTCTCTCTATTAAAACCTGTGCAACCTCAAACCCGACTAACCAAATCTCCAAAACCTATCCTAGTTGCTGGAGAACTCGAGTTTGAAGTCAAAAGCATTCTGGACTCCAAGATCTCCAAATCTAAACTATTCTACCTAATTGACTGGAAAGGCTACGGCCCCCAAGAGAGATCCTGGGAACCTGCTGAATATGTCCACGCTCCTCGCCTAATCAAAAGATTTCACCGAACATTTCCTGACAAGCCAAAACCCCCGGAGAAGCCCGGTTTGGGAGGGGCCTTGAGGGGGGGTACTGTCATGATCTCTGCTTCCAAAAGGTCAGGGTTTTCCAACTCCCTTGGAAGCAGATCCATAACCCAGGTTCCGAGTGCCAACCAGTCCCAATTGGGACCTTTTGGACCCAGTCCTGGCGCCAGTGGCACCAGGCTCATAAATATGCCCAGTCCCAGCGCTGGAAGCGCCGGGCTCATAATGCTTGGGTGGACTTACCTGCAGCAGACCATGCTGCTTACTTGCCTGCCAGTTGAGCCTCTGATCCTCTTCTGTTTGGAACTACTTTTCCTGTTGGGTGGGGCTGGAGCCACTCCCTAGATTCAGAACACTGGAACTCTTCTGGAAGGCAGGAACTCTTTTCTTACCAGGAACTCTTTTCTTACTTAGGCCTGGCTGTGGAAGGAGACACCTAAGCACTACAGGAGGCTATTTAAACCACACCCGGTGGATGAATCTTGCTTTGGGTTATTCTGCACCCTCTGCAGCAGAACGCTCATCGTGTCTTCTGCATCCGGTCCTGGGCCTAAGGAAAAAGGCTTACCATCCTGAATCCAGTCTTCAGCAACACCTATAAAGATAAGAAAGAACAGGTTAGCATTCCGGCATCTGAAAGGCAAAGGCTTACCTAATCTTCGTGCGCTCCGGAGGTCTTCACACTGCATTCCGGCATCTGAAAGACAAAAGTTTACCAACTCTTCGCACGCTCCGGAGGCCGTCGGCGCTGCATCCCGCATCTGAAAGACAAAACAAGGTGTGTTTAAAGACATTGGGGAACTTTAATACTCACATGCCATTACTCCTTTCCACATCTAACCCAGTGGGTATCCCGGCACCCTGCAGCCGCTCCGAACTTGTACCTGCAAAATAAAAAGACAGTTAGAGCGCATCGTGAAGCTGGCAACAAGCGCTTACTTACGTGCTTCCAGGCGCTTCTATCCATCACACGGGCTCCATCTTCAACTCACTTCAGCCCGTCATCCGCCATCGCCGGAACCCTGCAAAACAAGAGACATCATTATTAAAGACTTTAAAGACATTTGAGTTACTCGAAACTTACCGTTCGTGCAGTAAACAACGGACAGCAGTCCTCTGAAGTCAAGAGGCCTGCTCCCCTTATCCAGTGAAGAAACTGGTTACAGCACCCTGCCCCGAGGCAGATGGAGAGCTCGGCATTCACTTACCTAAGGTGAGAGCGTTAACCTGTGGGGGTCTACAGGAGAGGAGAAGGGGAAAGAGATAGGGACACCCCAATAACCCCAGTTCATTAACCCCGTATTTTCTATCTGCAGACATCTTACTCTGCACGTCAGGCATACAGGGCACAGAGGTCCAGCCCAAAGAGCCAACCGGGTGCTGCACATCACCTTTGAAGATACGGTAGTCGCCCAGTCAAGACCGGCGCCTCTGCGAGAATCAGGTGAGCATTACAGATATTTGTTTTCCACATTCATTGACTTACAAAGGGCTGTTGATGAAATCCCCAGATGCAAGCTATGGGGATGACTACTTTCCCTGGAGACTCCCTGCCCCTAGAAAATTGCACTCTTGTCACTTTGTTCACAGATCAGTTGTTAGATGGGGCTTAGATCATAGTACAATGACACCTATTAAAGTGGAAGAGGCACCGTCCCTTTTTAATCTGTATACAAATGGTCCAATCAAGTTTGTTCTGTCTGTTCCAACAGATGCACCCTCATTGGTATCAAACAAGATACCAATACTAATGTTTACTAATTATGCTGTACTGCATTGGGTCTTAATAAACAGCTAAACCTACTCACTTTCTTCTGTAAGGATTATGGTTTTATCATAAACCATTCCTAAATCAAAATCCATGCTATTTAGATATCACATGAATAAACAATTAAAATTACATTTGTAAATCGATGGATCCCCTATTGAACAAGTGAGGATTTACGATTATATGGGTTTAAAGTTTATGGATAAAGAAGGCAGGGTACAACAAATCGAGAAATTCAATTTGACCCTGCCGAGATATAGTGGGGCCATTGCATGGTTTGCTAGAGAACATGGCGGTGGTGCAATAAGGCTGAATCTAACAGTATATAATCAATCAGCACGTTACGTTGCACAACATGGGTCCAAATTATTGGAGCATTATAGCCCTAGGACGCTTGTGGTTACTTAAAATGGTGGTTAATTAAAATGCATTTTTTTAAAAACATCTCAACCATCCCGATCCAAGAAGAGTTAGGCCTACATTACATCAAACAGGAACTTTCCCTTAAACCATTATTAGGGGTTTGACATTCCCCGGCTATGCCTTCTCTCAGATCTCCCTCTTATACATGACTACAATGCTGTCTTCAATGCATGCAACCTCCTGTCATCATCGATAGTCTGGTTTCTGCCCCTCTTTCAGCACGGAAACCGCCTTGGTAGATCTTCAGTCCAATCTCAAAAAAATGTGGAGACAAGGAAAACTGGGATGTTGATATTGTTAGATCTATCCGCGGCTTTTGATCATTATCCACAAGCGCCTCCTTCGATGTTTATTTAATCAAGGCAATTGCTCCAAGGAGGCTGTGGACTGGGTGCAGTCCTTTCTGTCCAACCGGGAACCGAATATTCAATGGGGCTCAGCTTTTTTTCCCCGCCTCTGCCATTATGTGTGGTGTCCCCCAGGCTGCTTCGATCATGACCCTGCTTTCCATTCTTTATCTGCGATCATTCTGCACACTCTTGGAGGAACTGTGGGTATTTTTGACCAATTATGCAGATGACACTCAGCTGGTTATCGAGCTGTCTGGTGACCACTCCCAGGACTCCACAGCCCTTAATAACATCTACAATTTCATCGAGGGCTGGATGTCGGAGAATTGCCTGTGTTTCAATGGCAGTAAAACCAAGCTTCTTATCTTTGGCTCTCCCCAAGCTCATGCTAAAGTCAGCCCCTCATTTGAAAAACTTTCTTCTTCAAGACAATAAAATTGTGACCCGCAAAAAAGTAAAAACGTTAAGGGTTTACATAGAGACCTCCCTTAATTCTGCTGCCCAAGTTCACTACCTTGGCCGGAATTGTAATTATTACCTGAGGCTTCGCCGGAGCACCCTTCCTTATCTAAGTGAAAAGAACTCAGTGACCATAGCTTGTGCTACAATTCTAACCAGATTGGATTACTGTAATGACTTGCTATGTGGTAGATCTAAGTCCAACATCCAGGCCTGCCAAACCATCCAGAATGATGCGGTCTGCATGGCCCCGAATGTCACAGAAGATCGCATATTACAAAATTCAGGAGAGATCTGCACTGGCTCCCTGTTCAGGAGTGAATCAATTTCAAGAGGGGTACCTTGATGCACCACTGTCTTTAAGGCAACGCTCCTGTCTATCTTAAAGCATTGGTACCTTTGTTACACCTTTCTAGATCCTTGCGCTCGTCATCTCAGCCGCAGCTGCAGGGACCAAGATACACCCGTTCCAGGGGTCCTGGAAGATCTTTTTCAGTCACTGCATCATCTCTTTGGGAAGCTCTTCCGCCTACCATTAGATCCATGCTTAATCTGATAACTTTCCAGATAAACTTGAAAACACATCTGTTCAGGTAATATCTTTCGGAAAATGAATGATTCGCCATTCAGCGATTACAGATTTGTAAGACAATTTCTGGCCCATTCTTTGGTTGTCTGTTGTGTTTTTATTTTCACCCAGATGCCCGTGGGCTGTCGGCACATTACAAGCATATAAATAAATACATATATTGGATCCACATTTGGAGCATCCCTTCACTTGAGAAGTATAAAGATGTGTTGGATGAAGTAATTCACTAAGAAGGCAGTAATAACATACCATGGGTAAAACATGTGAAAGAGTTATACAACTATCTTGGATATCGTAATTGCTGGATATCAGCAAACCTAACTTATCCTACTATTAAAAGAACCATACTTATTGAATCCAGTTGTAAATAACTATAATATTTTTCCCATCACATCTCATTTCTTACCTATTCTATGTTCCTTTCAAAAGAGCATTGTTCCTCCAACATATAAATAATTAAATAACATGATTGACTGGAATTCTTTGACAGGTCCCTTCTTCTTCCATTAGGTGCAGACCACATAACTGCCTTAATGGAATCTGAGTTTATTAATGCAAGGATTTTCTTTTGATGCTACACTATAAACCTGACCATCTGGCCACCCCACATCTTAATCTATGTGAAGCCACAAATAAAATTTTCTTGGAATTTTAGTTTGGATTTTTTAAGAATATCCCCTCCGTAAATTAACCTACAAGGGTGGAGGCTGCCCATTAACTCAGAAGGCCTGTACACAGGGCCTTTTGTCCTGACAATTTAATATGATTCTTTTTGGATGTCAGGGATGAGCTTTCCTCCAAGGCCAAAATATCAGATGACAATCAGGCTTACATGAGCACCTTAGGTTATTGGAATTTAAAATCTGATGTTTGATTACTTAAATTCAGATTTCGAATGGATACTTTTACATTCAAGAAACTTTGAATTGAATGATGTTTCATGTTGGCTTCATATGTAATACAGCAGAACCAGTGCATTAGTGTCCCATTCATAATATTTGAAATTATCTCATCACTTGTCTTTTATCATTTTAACACAAATGCTCTGAAGTACTGGCTGTGCCCTCATCACATTCCTGACCCAGTGGGACCTGTTAGCATTTCTGATAGGCAGTCACATGATAATATAAAATGATTTAAAACCCAGAATTTGGGGTCAGTTCACATGTGAGTTCCTGGTGTATATATGAAACGGCATGCAATCTGTGGGAAGATATTTATTAATGGAGCAGATAATTATTGGTATCCCATAAGTGCACCCTTGTAATGGCAGATCATGAGAGGTGGAAATCATGAATACAAATATGCAGTGTTCTGGCTCCTCAATCACTTAAACTTGAGGCAGTCTCTCTGTCGTATTTTCACTCTACAATAAACTGTAGGCCCTACATTTGAAAGAAGCAGGGTCATTTCTCAGCATGTGTGTGCTTCAAAAAACTGTTTTGTGTTCCAGTTAAGGTGACCATGGACAGTCCTTTTAAGACCTCAGAGCATGTGGTCCGGGGCAAGGAACAAACAGGCAAGGGTTAGTCTGAAATGCATGGAGTGAGCCTCGGCTCAAAGGAAAGCAGGAGTCAAATCTTCAGGTAGAAAGCTGATCAATAGACTTCTGTTGCTCTTGCCCAGATACTGGTTGTATCTGCAAAAGCTAACAATTCCAACTGAAGCCTTTTGTATCCTTAGAGGAGCCCTTATGTGGGAGGCTCAACATTACAGCAGCCTGACAATGCTCAGATAGGGGCAGAACCTTCTACCCAGAAGAACCCCCTAGGACAATAGGGGAAGATACAGGTCTTGCTCTGATAACACATCAAGGGATGCCATGGGGCAAGAGGGGTTATAAAACAGGACTTACCCAGGTACGAGTTTCAAGGCTACAGTATCCCACTAGAATACTCAACTCTCTGAGAAGGCCAAGTCAAGGAAGTTCATCAGAGCACTTTAAACTCCCCGGAGACTATGAGTGATACGAAGGAGGCTCATTTAGGGGTTTTGATTTAGCTTAGAAGGTTAACATTGGATTCAAGGCAGTGGGTCCTCTAATAATAGGCCTACACTCAACTTGAATTATCACTCCTTCCTTACACTCCTACATTATGATCTCCCTTTTTATTGATTCCCCATCAATAGGCTTTTCTCCAACACTTCCCTACTAAAAAAAACACAATAAAGGTTCTTAAATATCCCTGCGAGCTTGGCTAGCACAAAAAGGTGGGCAAAAGGCCTTTGCCCATCCTGTGAAAGAAAAAGGTAATGCAACAAAAGAACTAAAAACACAAGATAACTCACTACTCCCCTGTTAGTATGCCACATATGCCTAAAAAGATGGAGACTAACTACACAATTTAACAGAATGCTAGAGTTGAGCACATCCTAAGCCATTCGTGGTAGGACACAGTGCAATTGCATCACAAATGTATTCAGGTAATGGGCAGAATTCACAATTACAAACAGAGAATTACGTTCAGTTTGGTTTTCTGGGTTTGGCACCAATCATATCTTTGTTTGGGAAAACTCAAGCAGATGGTGTAAACAAAACCTCTGACTGTACTCTAAGAGTCTGGGAAGTGTTCCAAATCACTCTATTTGATTATAGTAAACATAACTAAAGGATCTCGCTAATTATAACAAAACGTAATGAACTACAATGAACTACAATGATTCCGGCGATAGCCTGATATGATGGACATGGCTGTAGCACTATAAAAAGCAACTTGCAACTGGGAGAGAGGTTCAGGCAACTTACTGTCGACCTTGATTTAGACATAAACAAGCAACATGCTCCTGCTAAATTCTGATAGCGAGAAATTATCTAAGCAGCATCTTATTCCTGTTAGATGCTGAATACTGATAGTGAGGCAGGCATGGCCTATGCGAAGCAGTTTGCTAGATGCTGATAATACGATGGTTTGCTACTGATGGGAGGAGTCAGCACATTGATATAAAAATGCTGGCTTTGGGGGTAGAAGCAGGGGATGAGTTGCAGGCAGACCTGAAGGAGCTGATGAGCAGAAAGGTCAGAGCCGAGGCTAGAGGACCAGAAGCTGGTTGGCAACACAATCTATGCAGGCCCATGTGAGGGGAATGAGAAGCATTTCCTTTTTTCTTGCCTAATTTTCTGAAGCCACTAAAATGTTTTTCTGCCGAGTAAATCTCCAAGGGACTCTGGCTTCTCACATTTGAGAGTAGCTACTTCTTTTAATGAAGCTGTATGCTGTCTAGGGCACTTAGCTCACCACCAATTTGCAATTAACTATATATGACACCATGGTCAACTCCAATTGACACTGAAACCATTTAAAGCATATTTTGCTATTTTTTGCTGCTTTTTGTTATCCGTGATTCTGATACGTGGCATTTAGATACAATATTGGGGGATTTTTTTCAGATTGTGCAGACTATAGGCTTTCCAGGCATCCCGCCTCGACCACCTCTCATCTCCTCACCTTCTAAGGATAATGAGTATGAGAATGTGTTTTGCCCATCTTTAATATCACGTTGGGAAAGAGGAGAGGTATTGAGAGGGCAGTACATTCTTTGAGGATGCCTAGAGAGATCTGATGAGGTAGACAGTGACTGTTGAAGAGGCTATTAGGCTTCTGATATGATTGATTGATCATGAGTAGACATAGAGGCAAGTCATGAATACAATGATAGCTACTTGTTCATTAATAATCTTTTGCTTATGAAGTGTATTATGTGTAGTGATGATAATGGTATCAATGTTTCTTTATTAAATATTTATCATATTTAAATGATTTACACTATACAGGAGAGTGTAAGAGCATTCATTGAGTGTACATTACTGAGAATATTGTCAGAGGTTATTGAGGGGGATAGCTCAGGGGCAACGCATTCGTTTTGGAAGCAAGATGGCATGGAGCAACACAGTTTCAATCCCCGGGTCCGCGCTTAGAAACCTCTGGGTATTAAGTGCATTATAAATAACCATTACAATATAGGCATTATGTGTGGTGCATCCATTTTGAATGTACTGTGCATTGATATGTTATATATGGTGCACATCTTTAATACACAAATGGTAAATGGAAGGTTTGAGGAGTGGACCATCAATAAAATATATGTGACATTAGCAAACTACTTCTGTAAGGAGGAATGTGAATGGCTGCCCACTGTAGGGGGTTATTGCCTATTCTCTTTCCTAATGCACAGTGACGGGTATATGCTTTTCTTGATCTCGGTTGCTACCACAGCCCCAACTGGGGGAGTCTAGGACACTCCCTTGGGGGTGGAGGAAAGCCTCTGTGAGATAGACATGATAAGAATCACGTCAGTTCAAGCAGCAGATAGTGGGTGAAAATGAGAATGCTGAAGCCCATAAGGGGGGAGAAGAGTCTACAAAGCCAGCATGCAGAGCGCTGCACCTCGAGAGACTGAATGAGCAAACTCTGAGGTGGGGCAGGGTCAGGTGACAAGAATGTTAGCTGGAAGAAAATTGCAAAAAGGAAATACAAAGACAGGCAAGTGGTCGGGCAATGTGTATCAGGCAGCGAAGGGGCAAGGCAGAAATAATCCAAGAGTCAACTCAGAGTCTGGTACGAAGGATTCAGCAAGCCATCAACAACTTAAGAACACACAACACATGAGCATTGAGGAGCGCCACAGCTCTGCACTGAATAGCCTAAAATCATTCCACTCAATGATGTCACTACTTCATGGTGACTACGTGGTCTTCGGAGATGTAGCTTAGTCCTTATCTTGTTAACTAGCATTCCCGCCAGCCATATATAATGCAGCGATGGGCAAATGACGAGCTGCAGATCAGCTGGTATCTTATGCTGACATTTCCTCCTGAACAAAGACCCCAGTAGGTGTGGTGGAAAACGTTGAGGAAAACAAGCCATGGGTCAGGGAGCATGCCCATGTGTAGCAGGCTCCCAGAACAATCCCCAGGGGCATAACCTTTCCAGCTCACCAGGTAATATATCTTCCATTTCAGGATTTGGCAATCCATAATAGCATCCACCTCATATTCCTGATGATCCAATACAGGGTTTTACGAGGTTTGTGCCACCTTTAAGTGCCAAACATAAATGTCTTCAAAAGGAAAGTGTGGAAAAAGTGATGGAAATGAAATCAGAATCGTAATTGAAGCTTGTATGATATAGGGTGCCTACTGTCACCTATATATAGAGGCCAACTTAGTAAGGAAAACACTTCCAATTGGCTAGAATGTGTAGATGCAGAGAATGCAGCCAGTCCATATCCCCAGGAACATAGGAACACACATGTGATCAATGTGTCACTGCTTGACACCTTTAGACTGCATGCATACATTGCAGTTGTTCACAGACATTTCTATGAGTATCTTGAATCATGCGTACTGTATCCTCTGCACCCACAACTATGGGGAAAGTGGTAGATCCAAAATCAGCATGTAGAGATAGATGTTGCAACACGCACATAATGGGGAGGTGTCATTGAATGTATGTGTAGCATTGCTGTACACACATTCTGATGTAAGAACTAAGGTATACCAAGTGGACTGATGATGCAAATAGTAGCAATGAAGATAACTATTTTTGTCCCACCATCAGTATTATGGATACAATCTCGAAGACAGTCAGAATTCAATGAATAGCAAGGAGGCACAGCAATGCCAAAAACATGAAGCATACATTAAACCCCAATGATAAATGAAAACAGATGGAAGATCCTGTAGGCATTGGGAAAAGAGTGGAGTCAACAGCTACCCTGGTCATTGATGCTTTGGTAGGATTCTTTTTAGAAAAGCAGTGGAGCTAAATTAGCACATATCTATTAGCTCTTAACATGAACACAAAGAAGTTAGATTATTTTTCAAACATAAAAGGTTGAAATTGATTAAATTTTCAAGAGTAGATATTTTTAAAAACGAAATATGCCATCCTTGGCACAGAAAAACATTTTTTACACAAGGTTATGCAATGATTGTGCATGTAGGTGTGTTAGTACATCAATTGTGACTGTAATTACATGTACTGCTAGTGTTGCGGCAGTACGTAAAAATGGTCATATTTCGTTTTTAAAAATATCTACTCTTGAAAATGTAATACATTTCAACCTTTTATGTTTGAAAAAGAATCTAATTTCATTTAGCTCCACTGCTTCTCTAAAAAGAATCCTACCCAAGCGTCAATGACCAGGGTAGCTGTTGACTCCACTCTTTTCTCAAAACATTCGCCTTACCCTCTGGAGTCAAGCCCCCTTACAAAAAAAGAGGGTTCCTCGCCTTACCTTATACAGACCCTGTAGGCAGACGTCATTGTAGCATTAATACCAGCTGAGGGACCTAGGTAAACTTTTACATGGGACAAACTGTGAGATCTTAGTGAATCAGTCAACCTGGACTATAACAGTGGTACATGATTGGTCCATAAGCAGGCCCAATACAAACTCAAGAAATACAGTATGTCTGTTATTTTCAGGGAACCAGTAAAGGCTGTAGAAAAGCCGCATGCTAGGAAGCAGCATATTGGCATCATGGCACAAGTGCAAAGCCACACGATCTGAGGATTCATCAGGGAGATCGAGAAATCCCCTGTGGTGAAGCATTCTACCTCTGATGATCAGGAAGCAGAGAAAGATTGACAATGAACCCACTGTTTAATGTGATCAGACAATTAACCTGTTATGGAGCGAAAACAAACCACACAGTATAGATGAAAGGGTCCCAGAGTCTTGAAAGCAGGGTCAGGTTCAGACATTTGGGATTTGGTATTAATCTTAGAATGTTGATCACTTAGTGAGAAGCCACTAAAAAATCATATGTTGCAAAGAAAAGGTCCCATTGTGCTTGATGTGCATTGGAACACCTTTCAGATCCTAAAGCTAACAGGTTCTTCTGGTCTGTATGAACCATAACTTGTTACTTCTAAACAATGACAACTCTCTTCAAGTGCAGCCTTATTAGACAGAAGTTCCTGATCTGTGATTGTTTAATTTTATTGAGACATATTTTGAAAGAAAGTCCTCAGGGCAGACATGCTGTGGTCTCTGGTCATTTTCGGGAAAGGATGGATCCAACCGTGACAGATAATGCATCAGTTTTCACATTCAAGGAAGATCCAAGTTACCATACATCAAGACAGGATCTGTAGTTAAGCTTTTTTTTTATGTTGGCACTATGGGAAATCGTCCCACGCCTTGGAGAGGTATGTCAAAGAATCAGCAATGGTTGATAAAACTTGAATGAAATAACAATACAAACGGGCAAAGCATAGAACCTCTGCAGGGCCTTCAGGTTGTGTTGGACCCACATTACAAGGCTTCTGTGCTGAACCAACTGAACTCCATCTGGAACTCTATGGTTTCTACAAAACTATACTTAGTGTAAAGACTGCAAGCACATAGCTTGCTCAAAAGTGAGTGGCACAAGAGTAGATGAGAATGTCATCTACTTGAATGACCAGATACCGATCTTTCACGTCCCTAAAGGCATCCTTGATAACATTATAAAATGTTGCTGGGGCATTACAAAGCCTGAAGGGTATTATTGGTATTCAAATAGTACTTTCTTCTTATAGAACGTTGTCTTCAGCCCATATCCTGCTCTTGTTCTGGCTAAGTTGTATGCACTTCACAGGTACATTCCTGGATACAAATGATAAATGAACACTTGAGCAAGGAAGGCGGAAACAAGAAGCATGGCGTAACAGTTTACAACTTTAATGTGATTAATAGATTGATAGGCCACACAGGGCCAGTGACCCTACTTCTTGAGTACAAAGAAGAGGGGAGAAGCAGCCAGAGACTTTCAAGACCAAATACACAGTGTGTGTGAACTATCCTTGAGGTACTCTTGTAAGTGTATGTCTTCAGATTCCATCAGTGCATATATCCATGCACACAGAACCTTGGTGTGCTCTATGAAATCAACAAAGCATTCTGAAGCCGAATGGAGGGAACACGTTCTCTGTCTTTTTGCTTACTGAACACATCATTATATTCATGAAATTCAGATGGCATATGGAACATGGCAGCAACTGCTATATGATACGAATAACAGCCATGGTAGAACGGTAGGTTTTATTTGAGGTCAGTCACTAGAATACTGGGATCACTGGACATAGGGGATTCCCTGCCATCGACTTCAAAAATAATATACGCAGGATCCAGTTGGCCATAGGATTATGAAGTGACAACCAGGGAGTGGCAAGAAACAACCCCATGTTTGGGTATTAAGATGGTTGAAGACAATGCACCCCCTATGACAGCTGTTGAAGGTGAGAATGGAACTCTCTTTGCTTCTATGTCCTCAGGGTTGGTCTGTCAGAATAGTAGGCATGTTGCAGTGTCATTCTAAGAAATATTAATACAGTTTCCAGTAGCTCCTATAAAAAGGAGTGTAGTAGCATGTACAGGAGACTCCTCATCACACTGGAAGATTACTGCAGGATTGACATGGGGAGCTACAGGTTGGCGATATTGGCAAGCAACTAGGAACACTGTGAGGCTAGAAAAAAGTCAGGTGTGTCCTACAGGATTTGGCCTTGACTTTCCCTGCCCATTTAGGGGGAGAAGCAGACAGCATTCTCTAATAAACTACCTAGTCTTGCTGCATTAGAGGCATAGGCCTGAGGAAAGCCATCCTTCTCATTAAGAAGTAATTTCCTGGAGATGTCTTCAGCATCTGACCAGAGTCCTGGACTAGGACCAGGACAGTCTAGGCTTCAATTATCCCCTTATGCTGAGCACGTAATTGGTCTATTTTCAGCACTAAATCTAAGAAAGCCAGAAAGGAGGTGGGTACTGAGCAAAGCACATCTCATGGTTCATTAAGGTCTTCCATGAGACCGCAAAGGAATACAGAAGTCTTCTTAAACTCAGACCATGTGATAGAGGTAGCTTACTGGTTGAAGCATGCTGTATAATGTAATAGTTCTTTTTTGCCTTGATACAGGTTCAATATTTCTAGATCAGAGACTTCTGGGCAAAAAGGAAGTCAAAGTCATACAGGATGGGATCACTTGCTTCTAATAAATGACTCACCGGTTCTACTGCTATCCCCTTTCCCCTCACTGTCAGCTAGGATAACAAACAAGATGCAGTTAAGGCACAATCCACTATGGTTGATGTCCAACCCAGAAAATGGAGATCACATTGACTGAGGAAGGGGAGTTGCATATTAGGATCCAGCCAGAAACACTCAGGATTGCCCCGAACAGAACCAGGTCTGGCATGAGGCCTGCAGGAGTCTGTGGTTTTACTGGTTGTGGTGCCTGTGCAGCCACTGCTCTTCTAGTTCGGGTGAATTGTCAGGGAGAGGTTCCTGATTGGCCTGAAACTAATCAGAACAGGCTGTTGTGGCAGTCATATCTGTTTGTAATGTAGCCATGGCACTGACAATAGCCAATACAGGATCTGCCTCACACTGCACAAGGGACAAATGGGCAAGGACCATCGTACTGACAGGGATCAACATTCCCATGGATGAATTTGAATCATACATATTGTATGAACTGTCCGGGTTTGAGAAAGCCTTACAGGGCGCAGACACAGCACGTGCACTAGTGCTGACTAACACATTGGATAAGGCTAATACATTGGATAAGAAAGACAAAGGGACCCCCGGCCCTTCTCTAATTGAATCTTCAATATTCTGAAACAAACAATCTTGCAATACTGCAATAGATTGTATACAAGGTTGTAAATATGTTTGGTCTAGCGCAATATACCCAGAAAAAAACATTCTTTTTTGGTGTTATATAAACAGGTACTAGGTAAAAGGACCCACCCTGAAGGGGCACGCAGCAAGACCATATATGTTAGACTAATCAACAAAACATATTTAAACAGGTAGCAGGTGTGGAGTGGACTTTACCACACTCCCATAGATGACCTGCCTTCACACCCCCACTGTGACATCCTGGGAGCTTAGAGGAAAAACAAGCCTATAAAACGGTAGGGTGGAATCTCACCAATCTGGAGGCCAGGCTAAAAACAGAAAACCAAAAAAGTAGTTTAACAAAAGATCTAAAAACACAGGAGCACAACCTCCCCTCTGAAAGTCCCATTGCAATTCAAGTGTATGCCTCAGAAAAGGGGTCCTAACTATGCAATTCCCTAAGGACGTTCAGGGTGCGAGAGCATAGGGAAAGGATTCTTGCCAGAAACTGGACATAAAAACAACCAGAACGGAATCCATAGCAACGCTTCTGTAAGCCAGGTTGAGATCCCAGGTAATTTCAAGGGATTCAGGAGACAGGTCACACCGTAAGTGACACCAAGATCCATTTGAATAGTTCCCCAAAAATAAACACAATTAAGGGACATGAGTCAGGTCTTAAGAGAAGCGGTTTGGTCTCTAGGGAAAGGGATGCATGGCCAGAGAGGCAGCATGCAAGCAATACAGAGGCTAAGTGGATCTGGGGAAGCCTGAGGGGAAAGTCTGTTCAAGCTTCGAGTTGCAGCAAGAAGTATGAAGTCCACACAAGTGACTGAGGGGCCAAACAAGGGTATGGGAAGCAGTCATGCCGAATGAAGAAGAGTGCCATACCTTATTGGTAAATTAAGAGAGGGCTGCTTTCTGAGAATTATTCTCACCTCTCAAAAAATGTGTCTTTTTCAATTAAGCATTCTCTTAGAAAAGAAAATTGTAGGTGAAATAGTATTACAAATTCACAGAAGAACAATATTTTTTAAAAATAAGTCAGTCTCCAAAAATAGTAATTTTATTTAGTCATGTTTTACGAATTTTCTAAAAAATGAAAATAATGTACTCAGGGAACAAAAATCAGTTTTATATTTGTTGAAACATATGTTGTGGGGATTTTAAACCTGAAAGTAAAGAAAGATGTGTTCACAAAGAGAAGAACGATTCTTTTTGATTGAATGAAGGGCTTAAATGCTTTTCTTTAAAAGTGAATAACATATGTCTTTTTTGTACCTTTTGTTAAAAGACACATCCATGAAAAGACTCAAACAGGAGGCTAAACTAGAAGGAAGCACTGGAATATTTCAAGGTGGCTGTGTGGTAGGACAAGGTGCCATAGGAAACAGGACAGTCATCATCTTAGTCATTATCAATATCTCAGTAACATTACATCATTGTGTTATCTAAGATTGTGTAAAAGGTTTGAATACACAGAAAGAAATCTGTGACAAGCATAATATTTGCCTTTGCAAAATTGCTTTTTTCATTTACACCTATGGAGATATTGCAGAAATAAAATTGTGCCAAAGGGTTTTACACACAATGTGTTCTAGACATGATGAAAGAGTTGATTCCCAATTCACTGTGATTTAAAACAGAACGAAAACTTAAATTGGGATTTTTTTTACAGGAAACTATAACGAAATGTCAAATCATTTTCAGGAAAATGTTAAATTGCTGATTGTGTTTTTAACCAAATATTATAGGAATATGATTCATTATCTACCTCTTTTTCAACATGCCACTCCTACATTTCTTGCAGATAGCCTCATTTGTTTTATAACATTTTTCCACAGGTTTCGGTAATTATCATAGTTTTTCAAATAATTTCACAAAATTTGAGAAAGCATATTTGCCCTGTTATGAACACACCCACTGGAGCTAGTGGCAATGGTAAACATTGCCCTGGTGCAAACATACATTGAAAGGACTTTGAAAGGTTGCAAAGGTTTTGTAATACAGGCCATCATGTTATTATGATAGAATATTCTGCTCTAGTGGCATGTCAACCACTAACAATGCAGGTGTGGTATAACGTAAAGACACACCACTATATGAATCAGGATATTATGGTGTTTACTCACCTGGTGTGCTGTAGCATTTGTTGGTATCAGGCAACTGGATACATTGTCCCAAGAAAGTCTGGTCCACCCCACACCGGTAAGTGATAGAACCTGAATAGGAGTAAATAGACCACACATAAGGTGGGGTGAATGGCCCCAGGATACCATAAATCAACGGATTTAAGATTGAACAGTGCACAATTTATAAACTTTAAAACATCTAAATTATGCTAAGAGAATAATAATAATCATTACACACGTTTGCGCAGTACCCTCATTGAGCAGTATCAAAATATATATTTTTTTATTTTATTCCATTTCTTTTTTTAAAGTTAATTTTCTAGATAGTTGCCAATCAATAGTTCATTAATAAATCTAAATAACAGGAATTTTGCACATTGAATACACATTCCATAACAACTATCGTATATGCTCCATTCAAAGAGCTCTCACTGTTTACAATATTATTTGCCTGATCACAGTCAAAATTGCTTCCATTAGTTTACAACCACATCACATTTTAGTGTTATTCATTCTAGCCCTATCCGACTTGTGTTTTGACCCTAACAGTCCTGTTCAAGGCATTGACTATTCACTTTAGTTCATCTTAAATCACGTTAACTAAAAGATACTTCCTGATACCAAGACCATTGTCCTTCCATCTGTCATACATTAAGCAGTTAATACCTCATTTTCTAATAATGTCTTTAGTTGTCATTCTCGGTTTCTGTTTCATTTCATAATTGTTTTCTCAGTATCAACATTAGGGGGTTAATTTCAATCCCAGTGTGTTCAGTATTGGTGGCATTCCTCTTGGCACTCAAATTTACACTTGAAGTAGGAATACTTTACTTCACATATAGCAAAGTGTGTGGTCATATGATCAAACTATGTTTGGTGGATATTAGTTCCCACTTAATTAAAACATTGGTCAGTAAAAATAAATAACTGTTAAAATTAGATTCATTTATGTTCATCTATATGGCCAGTATTTATTATGTGGTCTAATTGAACTAAATGCACTTTTCGTGACAGAATGATCACACATTTCGTTTTGCTTAGCCAAGTGGGAAGATGTGGTTCATCAATCAAGCGATGTCCCACATTTCCAAAAATGTCCTTTGTTTATTAGAGAGTTTGAAATCTAAATACACTAATTGAATGGTAATTAATTGTCTTATTGAGTTTGACATAATTTGGTCAAACTCTGATTAAATGTTAATCAAATTCTTCATTTGTTTTTGTTGTGTATTTCTCCACTCTATTATATGATACACGAGCGGTTTAGATGTTCTATTTGCAACAAAGGTTGCAGAATGGTGTTATTGTAGTGATCGATGATCTTCGCAGGAAGACACGGTACATTGAATAGGCAGCATTGGTAATTTAATACACATGTTGCTGCAAGAAGTGGAAGAACAACATACATTTGAAATGTTCTGATACATTGAGTCTTTTTCAGCCAACTAAGACTGATTTGCTTAAAACACACTTAAGTAGTAACTTAAAATGTTTTTATTAAAATAAATAGCAAGGCAGAATGTAACAATTAAGGACTAATATTAAAATCAGATAATTTATGTAATATTACAGGCCTACAGACAGCCTACGAAATGGAAGTTGAATGTGGTTTAATACCATTTGGATGTGAAGAATACACTTGCTGTTAAGTGATTTTCTAAAGAGTATTTTTAGAGTTACAAAATATGTAAACGCAATCTGGTCTAACGCTGTATGTATTGTGAGATTAGTACATAGGGAAAAATATTGGTGAAAAAATAACTAAAGTACAATGTGTTCCCTACAGCGTCTTACAAAAGTGTTATCAGACTGTTAGTATGTACACTTGGAAAGTTATGAAAATAAGCTCAATTTATATATTTAAAAAGAATAAAAATCACTTGTTTATATTTGTTTTGTTGGAATTATTGAATTCTGAGTCTTGTACATGTCTTAGAAACTAGGGAATTGGGGTACGACAGATGTGGTGCCTTGATGGATATCCCAATATACTTTTCTTAATGGAATTGAACAAGGCATGTAGGCTCTTTAAGAATGATGTAGACATGTTAAGATGATGGTGTTAAAAGTGTTTATCCTTCCGTATATTAATGCTTTTCACACTTAGTAATTTATTGTTTAGGTACAGCACCTTACTTTTCCGCATACCCCTTCCTTTATTTGTTGTGTTAACAAAATTAGTTGTTCAAACTTTTTTTATAGTGATCTAAAAAAATAAATATGTGTAAGTTATATATTTAATAAAAAATAAAATATATATTTGTTTGATAAAGCATATAAATAACGTTGAGTGTAGACATGAATACTATTTTAAGTCTTCATTTAACTTATAGTTAGAGTGCTCAGTAGTGCACCTTTTTTTAAATAGCATCCCCAAAAAGTTAATTGGGTTTGTCAAATATAAATCAGGCAGCACACATATTAATTCTGGATTTCAGACATTCAAATTAGCAGTGTTTGTGGACTACAACTTAATTACTTTACATAACCTGCACATCTTCCATCCGGCCCATATAACAGAGATGGTTCAGGCCAAATATGAAGACAAGTGGGATTCTGCATTCCTCACCCTTTGGAAGCACGTGATTGAAAGGAGGTCCCTTTTTAGATGGATGACAAAAGATATTGGTTCATGCCTGTAAAATACCGGAACCGCCTTGGCGGAAAGGGGAATTACCGCCCCATTCCAAGGTTGGCGAGGCGGTAATTCCCCCTTCCACCATTGCCCTTCCCCATTCCCATTTTTGCCCCATATGGCATAATGGGAATGGGGAAGGCGCTAATTATGGTACTGCAAATTGTGGTACCGTAATTAGCTCCCTGGGTCCCTTTGCGGGTTGGTTTTTAATGCCTGCAAAAAGCAGGCGTTAAATCCCCCAACCCACAAAGCGACCTTGTAGTAAGGCGGTAAGGATTTACCGGTACCGGTATTTTACTGGTACCGGTAAATCCTTACCGCTATCCGTGTAATGAGGCCCATTGTGTATTTAAGAAATCTTGTATTTACGTTGTATGAAGATCAATATTAGGGTAATTATCCTCAAATGATGCTTGTGGAAGAAAATTGGTGTTTAGATGCATGGCATATTCAATCCATATGCTGGTTGGGCCGGCTAGCCACTGTCAAAATTAATTAGATGTTTCATACATATTTTAGCTTGATCAATGGGAATACAAGGACATTCTTTGATAGTTCTTTTAAGTCCAGTCTCTAGGTGCATGTTTTGGATAGAAGCCCAGGAACATGTTGCAAGAAATATTGCTTTCTCAGAAGGGTGGGATTGATTCTATTGATACCAGGTATTATAAAACACTAGCAAGCTGCACAATTGAAGGGTGTGGCTTAATGGAGGAGGTTTGCCACCACAAAGTAATTGTGTTGTGTGTAAAAACCCATCTGTAGCATTCTGCCGAGTGGCATTCTCTGGAAACTTACAGAGACCTGCTTTTCTTTGTATCTCTTTGCTCACCAAAACTATGATGGATATGTTGAATAGAGATGGTATTATGTAGAGAATGTGTTCATACCAATCTCATTTAATACATGAAACGGGTAACCTGGAGTGCATGTGGGTGGATGTATAGTCATTGGTGATACATTCCTGAAAATAGTAAAGATTTTGGAAAAGCATTAACTGGATGGTATAAGAGAAATACCAGTGTTTCCTTGTAATGCTTAGGATGATACCGTCTTCTGTGAGGTAGGCGGCCACAAGGCCCCTGACACAATTTGAGAGGTCCCTACATGGCCTAACTGATGCCAAGTATCTAATTACAGGCACCTTGTTGTGTAATGCATTTCATGGGGGTTGGAGGATAGGTGCCAGGTGGTATGGGTGAAAGAGGTTTTTGTGACACTGGATAAGAAACATGGCACATTTCCTGGTTTAGTATCAACAACTCCATCTGCAATGTCCAGGTCGAAGAAATATTGGTAAAATAATATACTTCAAATCTCAGGGCTTTGTTACTTTAAAAACATATAGGCAAACCTTGCATGCATGCCTTTATTCAGAGATGTAAACACTTGGTAAATTAGTTGTATCTGGTTATGAGGTGCCTGGTTCATAACATAATTATTTTTTCTGACTGCACTATCTAGTGGATTATTTGTGCATGTATGCATTCACTAAGCCAGAAAAAAACGATATAATAGTTGATCAGTGTTAGGTAATAATTGGTGCAGACACACTGTGTGATACGGATCAGGTTTGAATGAAAGCCCGAGATGGAAATGTTCGAGGAAGAAAAGACTGAAGATTATTTTTCCAAAATAACCTTTGGTCTTTTCTCCCCTGAACATTTCGGACTTAACACCTGCCCCCAGCCACACCCCCACCCGCACCCCCACCCCTCTACTTACCTTGCTGCAGACTCACTGTGTCCCTGCAAAGCCTGTTCCCTTTCACTTCCATGATCGGGAACCGGCGCTGCAGGGTCTTTTCTTTTTTCTTTTTTTTGATTTTTTGTTGGGACCAGCTGCGGGGGACACCCCCACAACACCCACTCACAATATATCGAGCAAGGGTACGAGGGACACCCCTGTAGCCCTGCCCCCAAATCCTAGATTTGGTCAAATTGACCCTGATTCATGGAACTGTGCAAAGTGTATTTTTGCAGTCCAAAGCCATTTGTGCTGTACCAAATGAAGTTTGCACTGACTTTGCTCTGCAAAAATACACATTGCACAGTTACATGAATCAGGGTTTGTGTCAGTAGTGCAAAGTCACTTTTCAGGAGTGCAAAGTCACTTTTCAGGAGTGCAAAACATTCCTTGAATCGGGCCCTAGGAGTACACCTTGAAGCACAGAGCTGCACAGATGGTCTTAATTCTCTTATCAGACAGTTCCTCTCCCCTAGCAACTGTCTCACTCTCGCACAAGCACAGATCCTCTCAAAACTCGATGATTGTAATATCTTACTGATGGGCACCTAGTCTGCGAATCTGTCCAAACTACAACTGGTCCAAAATAAAAATAAAGCTTTAGGCTATGCCCTTTCATCTCAAACACTCTAATCATATCTCAGACACCAGACACAATGCACATTGGCTCCCTATTAAAGCGCGTATGGAATTCAAAACCCTGCCCATTACTCACCAGTGTGTATACAACGAGGCCCCACTGTACCTCAATAGTTGCATCTCCCAAACTGCCCACGTGTCGGTACTAAGATAAAGCTCAAGCATCTCATTGGCTACTCCCAAGTATAAGACTAAAAAAGCAGGGAAGTCAGTTTATGCATTATGGCTCCTGCTCTCTAGAACTTCCTGCCACCTGGTTGTTTGACAAATATGAATATGCTCCTATTATGTATTCTGCTCACTGCATTCTTAACCATGTATCCCATGCACTCTTACCTATGTACCTTACTAACGCTGTGATACACTCGGGTCTGGGCATTTCAAAAATGTAATAAACACATAAATAAACTCAGATCACAGCAATGAGCCATTTAACCCGCTGAGCAATCTTACCAGCAATTAGGTAGTCTTGAGGGAGGGACTGGCCTCACAGGAAGAGTCCCCACACTAGAGAGTGGAAGTGATCTGTGGGAGTGCTTGTGAACTGTAAAGGCTGGCTGAGTCTTGTGGGAGGTGCCAAGAACTTTCAAGGGTGGCTTCAACCTGAGAGACAGCCTGTGAACCCGTGGCAGAGACCTGTGCAGGAGCCTGAGAACTTTTGTCAAGTGGTATTTGTGATTGTGACAATGTATGTATGTGATGAATAATGTAGTTCATTGTGCAGTGGGAAGGAAAGAGGTAGTCCTGGGGGAGGGACTGGCCTTGTAGGAAGATTCCCAACACCACTCGCGAGTGGAAGTGGTCTGTCGTAGAACCCAAGAACTTCAAAGGGTTCCTTCAACCTGAGAGACAGTCCATGAACCCATGGAGGAGACCTCTGGAAGCGCCTGAGAGCATTTGACTAATGGTGCTTGTGATTGTGACAATATATACATGTATTTATGTACGTACGTAAATAACTATGCACATATGTATGTATGTATCTATGTATCTATAAGATTAATAAAGCACAAACCTAGAGGTGTAGCAACAGAGCATTGTACAAAGGAGACACATCCAGGTGTTACAAGTGGGATGCGTGCAGGGTGTAAGAGAGGTGGTAAGTAGATGAATTCAAAAACATGACTTGCACAATAGCCAAGGGCATGTCTGTCTAAGCCATCAACTGGTCAGGAGCCCTCAGCAGTGATCAAAGTGAGTGGGTGCAGTACATACTTCTGCCACTTTTATTTTTTCCTCTTAACAGTTTTTGTCAGGGCTCAAGTCGAGGGGACACGTGGGGTGACGGAGTCCACACACTTTTTTCAGAGGGTGTCCTCAGCCCCCCCAGCTAAAATGAGAATCATTGAATGTCCTCTTTGAATTTATGCATTAAAGACATCCACGGGGATCGAACCACAGTCATCAGGTTTGTAGACTGGACACTTCAACACTGCACTATATAACCTGATAAAAAATAACAAACAACTAAAAGTGAAATGTCTCATTTTGGTACTGCAAGTCCCAGGGTAAAGATTTGTATTGGTTCTTGGAGTTTAAAACATGCACACCTTTTAACTTTTTCAAAAACGCTATTACAAGAAAATATCCTCTCTTGGTGGTGTGTGTGTGTGTGTGTTGATTTTATGAAAGGCAAATGCCATTTGTCCTGTGCAATCTGGGTGGTTATGCATAAGCCAATTTAATGAAATGTGCATATTTGACCTTGATATGCTAATTTCTGGCCACGTCACATCCCATTGCATTTGTTGATGAGTCCCGCCACTTTAATTTTTAGGATTTGACCCCTGGTTCTTGTCATCTATGCCTGGTTAGGGAGATGGTGCCCTGGGATTTCACACGCTTTGCATTGCAGTTTTGCAAGTTGGATGGCGATTTGTGAATCATCAGAATATAGCTGAAATCACTCGAACTCCCTATCAGAAGGAGGGGGAAAGGAAGCCTTGTTCCACTGAAGCATTGCAGATAGCAGAGATGGCGGGCACCAGGATGGTAAGAAGGTTCTTCAGAGGCATCCTTTTAGGAAATGCTGTTATTTCTGATGTTGGCAATATTGTTCGTGAAGAACTGTGTTACATATTCCGCTAGCTTTGGAGCGTGTGACTTTAAAGAGCTTATCTCAGGGCACTGGACTGTTCCTTTATGATTTTAAAGAGTTCAGATTTATGTTATTGAGTTTGGGCATCCTCACGTGGGGGGGGGGTAGTTTTTTTCATTTCAGATGTTTTCTGTAACCTCTGGCATGGAATGTACAGGCGGTTTTATTGTTAGACGTGTTCATTGTCTGTCAAAGTTTCAGCAGACCTCTTCAGTTCATTATTACACCAATTGTTGTAGATTTTACAGTTTTCTTTTACTTTTTCTTGGTACCTGATTATCTGGAGAATTCACACATATTTGGGTGGAAGGCTTCCAACCAGTGATCCTGTGTTGGATGCAAATAATGTAGTGGGAAGAATTGCAAGCTTCGGTAAAGTCTCCACTGGAAATATTGCTCAATGGCCTGTATGTGGTATTAGAGGTCTTTGCAGCAGCCTTTCCGGAGGCTGGTTTGAGGTACTGAGCAAGTATACCTACCTAGGGTCAGGAAGTGGTTAGCCCAGGATTGCTCAGATGCTATTAAGCTGATCATCTGTGCAGCTCTGGTCAGGGTTGAATCCAGGGTGTTGCCTCTCATACAAGTAGATGAATGCACCAGTTGACTAAAGCCCAGGTGACTCATGTGGCATCTGCATTCTGCAGCGATGCTGTTAGGAGGGGTGGCAGCGTGCTTGCTGAAGCCTCCTGACATGATGATTCTGTCTGTCGCTGTGGTGGCTGTTTCCCTGAGATCTAGCATGTTGCCTGGGACCGTGTATTATGTTAAGGATTTCAATCAGGCAATACACCTGGTTCTCAGCCTAACAGGCAATGCACAAATGAAATACTTATATATTGTGTCTATAGATTCAATATTCTGAATGATATACCACTCATATCACACCCCTTCTCAAAATACCCCCAGGTCACAATGGACCAGGAATCAGGCTGATTGGTAAAGGTAATATTTATTTATTTATTTATTTAAAATTCAAATCAAACATAGGTTTTAATATATGGGGCAGTAATCACCAATGTGGTGACAATACAAATCAGAAAGTAGATAAGGCAATTGAATTCACTTATAGCAACACAGAATATAAAACACAAAGAAAATAACAATTTTGACTGGTTTGAACAGATAGCTGAAAGGTTATATTTCCCTGTGCACATTTCTCAACTCACAAATAAGCAATCCTGCACAGATGTAAGTAAGCAGCAGGTATTCAGGAATATAGAACAGTGTATAGGGTTTGAATACAATCTTCCCTCCCCAAACAAGAGAGAAAAACGTTTTGGAAATTTTACACTTTTTAAAATGACATTCGAAAACGGATGTGTGAAACAATGAAAAGTGTGCAAACAGTCCTTAAATTGATATAAATCTCTATGGGAGCAACACTAAAAAGATCCTAACAAACATAAGCTATAATATGAGTAACAGTACACACTTTGAATCGGAATGGAGGTTTATAAATACTTTGAATTGGAAATCACATGTGTAAAACTTTGCAAAAATGCAAATTCCTGCCTAATTTTCACTGAACGGTTTTCAAGAAAAATGGGTAAAATACACAGTTTCTGGATGTGGTTTGGGTTGGGATGTAGCTAAAGGTCTTAGGTTTAAGTCAGAGTTGAAATTAAGTATCTAGCTATAACATTGCGGAAGTTATGCAAGTTTGAATTTTAGAAAAATAGAACAGAGAAAAACAGAAAATCGGTTTTAAAATGACTGGTTGATTTTACTTAAACTACATTAATGGCTAAGAAAAGGAGAATGTCACCCACGAATCTCCACAGTTACACACGGCCGCTTGTAACCCTTCAAATGGTGTATACCCTGTTCTTTATGGGAATTACTTTAGTTACTCCAAATCACTAATGACTTATGTTCAAGAAAAACAAATGAGAAAATCTGTGCTAACACTAAGAATTACAGACAGAGTTCCAAGAATTGTTCTGACAATATTATGGTTCTTAAGTTAACGATGGGATAGGTTATAGGTTGGGATAGGACAAGGCAATATATGCTATGGTTCTGATTCCTATTGATACTTACAGTCCACTTTAATTAAAATTGGACCATCAAGGGCTCTGGTCATCACGGATCGGGTCTACAGCCAGCAGGGCACTTCTGGCGGGATAGGTCAGCTGGGCGGTTCTGGTCAACTGGACAGGCTTCTCAGGCTGGATTGGATTGGCCCTTCTGGTTGCTGGACACTGTAGATCAGTGGGATGGCGAGTTTCAGCAGGCAAGCATGAATGGTAGCAAACCAGTCTGGATCAGAATTATTTCCCTTAAGTTGTGGGATGGTATCAGGATTTGGGCCTAGCTGAAGAAGAGTTCAGCAATACTGAGGCCTTGGCTTGGTAAAGAAATTTGGAATCAGGAACAAGATGGAGAATTCAGGAACAGAGCGCCACACGGAAATCAGGATGGAGTCAGGAATCAGTGCGTCCTTGTGTGTTGTGAGGTTCCCTTATTTATCCTTCCAAATGACATCACTAAGTTTCTGGTAGGGGTAGACTTACAACCCACACCCACAAGGCTATGATTGGTCAAAGACACAGTTTCTGCCTGGCTTTTTGCTGGTTGGATGGCAAAAAGGGTTGTCATATTTTATGATGTGACCTTGGAACCTACCACAGTTATTTGGACCAAAATGTAACTTTCCCACAAATACATATTTATATAATTATGACCTCTAATAAAATCAGACACATACATTACATATTTTGTGGGTTACGTTTACATCCAACTTCCAAGTCGGTGGGACCTGGCTTTGTCTTTCTGTGGAATTTTGTAAATTTTAATCATAAAGTTTTGGCCTAACAATTCCTAATTCGGTACATATATGTGCAATCATCCCTAGAACATGGGCACACAATATTAGATTTGCAGCATTAATAGTTTCTGCGCAATTAGTCTTTTTGCATAACTTTTGTTCCTTATGCTGTAAGAACACCTACCAAGTCTTCAAATGTCTATCATAAATTCAGATTTCAATGAATGTACTTTTCATTCCTTTACTTATTTTTGCTGCCAAGTTAAATGTAATGAAGTTCTGTGGCAAAATAAGCAATTTAACCCCAAAATCACAGATCATTTTTTATTTCTTACTTCCCAAGTGTGAGCAAATGACCAGTCCTTTGAAGTTCAATGAGAAGCCTCTCCCAGCATCCTGCCCCTCCTCTGGAAGGATGAGTGTCCCAGCCTGAGGCAAAGACGAATATCTAATGAGGTCCTTTGTTGTGAGTATGCAAGGCCTCCCAGCAGCAATTAGGCTTTCCTGACAGCTGTGAAGTGTCAACCTTTCCCAGGGTGAAGACTGTTAAGGCAACATTTTCTTTTTTAAATAGTTAATTAACTCCAAACTGGGTCGCTTTAAGTTTTACCTACATCTTTCATTTAAACATATAAAATTAACACCGTTTATAGGTGGATCTTTACATTAGCAATCTTTTCACATTTCATAAAAAAATAGGCCTTTCAACAAAAACATGCTTTCAAAACAGGCAATTTTGCACTTTCTTCATGGAAAAACACATTAAACTGAGTTCTTTTAAATCCGATTTTTCTATGCAGCACATACACATTTGATTCAGCGCCAGTTCTTCTCTTGAGTGCTGGGATTGTTTGCAGTCTGGATTCATGTATCCTGCCTTTGTTTAAAGTTTCTGTCTGCGCAGCTGAGTTTGTTACATGTTGCAATTTTAGCTGCATTTTTCCCATGGAACTGATAACAAATGTTCCTGGGCTGCTTTTTCCTTAGATATTTTTCATAAAGCTGTCAGTCAGTGAGGCCCTGTTCCTCTGAGCCACACTGGATGATCCAGGCATTTCAGTACCCTTTTAATCTCAATGATTCAAGGGACATAAATGGATCTAGCGCCACAAACAACACTTTTGAAGGTTGCAAAGCTAACATTTTAAAAGGCATTTTCGGTTTTCAGCACAATTCTGCTGCTTTGCTCTATGTTGAATGAGGCAGAACCCACTGTCATGCTCCTGAATTGAGAACTCTGTTTTTCACCCCCCCGACCTCCTTGACTGTGTGTGGCAAGGTGTGCAGCTTTTTGTGGTTGTGACCCAAATGCAGTTTTGCAGATTTTGGCGCGCACAGGAGTCAGTGCATCCATTTTGGGCTGTTTCTTTCAACATTTGTAAAGTGATGGAGTGGGGCACATTGGAATGGTCAAAATATTCCACAATTATGAGCAATGGATGATTATGCAATGAGGATGTTGAGGGACATGTTGAGGTTCTGACTGATGCCTCACTGAGTGTATTTGCATGTCAAGTAAGATAAAGTCCCCCCCCTCCGCCCCTCTTATTAATTTCATTTCTAAAACAATATTTTATAGTGCAGACAAATCATAGTATTCAAAAGGGTTGGTGAACTGGCATCAAAGAAACTCCCTGGAACAGTACATGAATAACACATAGCCATGTGTCTGCTTTGTACACAATTTAACAATGATGAGGATGATCTGAATAAGGATATGTGATTTTTTAGGAAATTGTAATAAAAGTTTGTAAGAAACTACAAATTACAAATAAATAAAATTAAAAAAAAACAATTTAACAATTCAACATTTCATCCTTGTTTATAAATATAGAATATAAATGCAGCCCTCAGCAGATTAGAAAATTACTTATATTCTCTAAAGCATTAGTACTGTCATTTCTGAGACATCATGTTCTGTATCACTAAATGTCCCATTCAACTGTAGAAAAACAAAATGCCACTTAGTACTCACTGATGACTTAGATTTCAGACAGAAATCCAGAATAGTCTGCTCAGGAAGATAGGCAGATTTACTTATTGGTCTTTTGTGCAACATTTACACATATTGCTAGCAAGTTCTATCACTATTTTGGCCCCAGTTTATCTCCAATACACACCATACACGCCTGTGCCAAGCCCTCTTCCTCAATTCAATGCTAGGTGGCTCCTTGTCCAACAGCAGAGGACAAACCATCCACACCTGAATGCGCTGACCCGGCCACAAAAGCACTGCAAAGAGGCAGAGAATGTGACATAGGGATCCTTTCAAACACACCGCATTCCAACATCCATGGCACATGGAGAAGAGCCTGCACCGATCTACCCTTAAAAGATTGTAGACCAGGGTTCAATCCTCATGAAATCCTCATCCACATTGTGACCCACTCAATCAAACTAGGCCAAGGTTTCGCTCTGCTCCACCCATCGATGTTATTTAAAATATATTCAGTAAACTGCACATTGAACACCTGGGAGATTAAATTATTTATTATGTATTGTTTTAATTTACCCCCTGGTGTTTTTTGGGGAGGGTGATTTTTTTGAGCTATTCATGATTTTAGTGCACAAGATGCTGTTAATGCATTCAATATTTATCATGACTTATTTACTGTTTGTTTTTAATTTTCGGCTATTTTCACAGTATACAATGTTATTAACGCATTTAACATTTCTTGTCTTTATGAGATGCAATAGACTTTCACTACTGCATTTCTTTTTTGCCATTATAGATCTGCCGTAAAATGCATGGGTCATATAGGCTTGTACTACACACAATATAAGCATCCTGAGGTTGTGAAGGTAGGGGCAAATACATACTATTGTCTGCATGAGCAATATGTGCTTCTCAATGAATACCCTGTACACCTCACTACTGTTATTTAAAATCACTATTAAGCTGAAGCTGCCATCCAATTCCTCTCCAGCCCTCCCGCATCCATTCATACCTGAAAGAGTGCTGAGTGGAAAGCTGTGAGCACATCTAACCCCCATTCACTACATATGCAGTATTATTCAGGCCATCCATCAAGGGTAATTTACTCTGTCCCACAACCAAAGCTCCAGGTTCATTTTCTTTGTGCATCGTAACTTTGAATGTCTCTGAGCTGATGTTTTTTCACATAGACTCCTTTTGAGAGCAGAAGATTTATTTTATCAGCACTGGATGTTTGTTTTGTGAATATTCCAGCGAGATATCACTATGTATGTTCCCTTACATCACTTAAGTCTTTACCTGGGCTAATAATGATGCCACAAATAGTTTGAACGTATGGTCCTTTGTGGTTAACATGTCATGCAGTGGATGGGATGCAGAGTAACTCTTACAGCAAATAATCAAACCAACTCAGGAAGATGGCAAAGTCCAGTTTACTATTTTATTATCAACTGTCTAAAACAGGGAGTTACAACAGACATCAACGGACGTCGCAGAGCATTTCTCAAAGCATTTAATAAAAAAGCATACTTTTATAGCAGAAATATTTCATAAGTGACATCATACTATGTGGTAAATAGGAAAAACCTATGAGGATTTGTGATATGCTCAAGGGGAACGTCTAAGTATACTTTCTATATGGGGTTGGTTTGTGATTGTGTATCTATGATCAGGTGGACAACTCATACCCTCCCCTAGTGCAAGTCATCTTCAACAATTATTAGATACACGGTACATCATTGGCTCTCAAACTATAAGGCCCTTTGTTTGTCTACAATTGGTTGGCACACTCGTGCCCTGTCTGTAACATTTGGCTCTCTAGCAGCACATACTCTCATACCCAGGTGCCAGGAGGTGGATATGACCCTACCGCCCCATCCAATTAGCCCAACATCTCTCATCACTCATGCATTCTGCCATGGCGATTGTCTTTGAACTTGGCCTTGGAAAGTATCATCGTATCTGGGAATATAAGGGAGTGAGAGCACATTCTTATCATAGTTCAAGAGATGAACGCCCAACGCTATTTTCATCCTCTGCTCATGTGAAAGGAAACCGTACTTCGGCCTGGTTTGCAGCATTTAATTGTGTTAGATGAATAAAACTTGGCACTCATGGCGTTCTTTCTTGCACCTTGATAGAGGTGTTTCCGCTTCTCACGTTTGCTGCCTTCAAGAATAGATAACCGGCCTTGGCTTGCTCCAACTTTGATACCACGGCAAACAACTTTACCCTCCAAGTCCTCAATCTCAGCTTAAGCCTTTGCTGCGACACATCCCTCGATCCTTCTTTCTCCGTGGGTCTGAGTTTACTAATAAGTGACACCGATGTCCAGTTTCTATACATAATGGTTGCTTCGCCTGCAGTCTATTTACTATGTATAGCCAGCTTTTATGATCACTTAATCTACTTCTGTTCCTGCATCTGTACAATTGTCTAACAGTTTGAATTTTCTTCAGTGCACCACACACACACATGCAATCTTCTTTTCGCATAGGAATATTCACCTGGTTCTTTATTTCATCATCAATTCCTATAACGTGCATACATCTTCTTCAGCCAATCTTATAAGTGTGTCATGCTTGCTTCTTGTGACATCACCAGCTCCTCTTTCTATCATTTTCATATTCCTTCGGAGATCTTTCCCAAGAGATGTCATCTCTTCAGGCATACATCTGGTATGGTCTTTTCAGTGGATGCCATTTCTCGAACACTCGTCGCGGTATGGTCACATCTACTGGTGTCAAGCATGGTGCAGTTTCAGGCTTCCAGCATACAGGAAGCAGGGGTCCGGGCTTCCTGCAGAGGCATTCGGCTGCTCCTCTAGAAGTGTATCCAAATGATTACCTACAGCTCTGTCTGCAAGACCTGAACAGTGCCTGAAAGAGAGCCCGACACCTGCAGGCTAACCCTGCCCACCCCACCGGCCTCCATGTCGCATCCACCCACACCATCCCACCACCAAAATAGCTCAAAGTGTGAATGATACAGGCTCATAGTTGGTTCCATTTCTTCAATGTTGCAGGTAAGAAAAACACACAAATTCATACAGCAAATTCATTGCTGTCCCATTTTTCTGGTGTTCACTGGTAGTACTTTTTTAATATGGACAATTGTCCTTCAGAAAATGTCTTGTTTACCTAATTGTGACCAAAACTTGTAGATTTCATGAAGTAGCTCTGCAATATAGTGAGGGATTTTTTGTGACTCAAAAATAACATAACATTCAAAGGAAAGGAAAGACATTATAAATGGTGGACCAAAGACTAACGCACATTTCAATAAATTAAGGAGTATATATACATATATGCATTTATATATATCTTATTCTGTACTTATTAGAAAGTGTGACTGTTTGCAGAGAGAGAACGAACATATGACATTGGATGATGTCCATGTGCTCTGAGCCAGGACACTTTGATCCATGGCAGTCTGGTGGGATTATCGAATGCTCTCCAGCATCGTTGCACAGGCTGACCCATTTCCCCTCAGTAACCAAGCCATGAGGCAAAATCCTGTGCAAAGTGTTATAGGTTTTGACCCCATAGTGCCTACAGTTTGTTTTCGTTCCATTTTCAACGGGTAAACAAAACAATATACATATATATTCATTCAGTGAAAAAAACGTTGTTAAAGGGACATTAGGGTTAAGTTGCACTACTAAAAACCTATGAAATTCAATGAAAAAAACTTTGTTAAAGGGACATTATGGTTCCAAGTAAAACTGAAAACCCCCTGAAATTCGCCAGTTATGGTAACCTAAGCAACCATAACTCGCGCCACCACCGTGAATTTTCAGTTCCTGACTGTTGCTGACCTAGATATGTCAATAAAGGAAAAAAGAGGGAGCCAGACATATGATGTCATCAGTGATGTCATCAATAACATTTGTGATGTCATCTTTGATGTCCTGGGTGTTAGTCTTAGCAGTGCACGGTGGTGGCGCGAGTTATGGTTGCAAAGTTTTTTTCACTGAATTTCATAGGTTTTTAGTAGCGCAACTTAACCAGACCTGTTCGTACTGTTCGCAATCAAAATGGATGTGTCCTTAGGACACACAAGATGTCTGTATGTCCACAATTAATCAAAATGGGGGTGTCCTAAGGACACTATACCTGTTTGTAGTGTTCATAGTTAAAATGGGGGTGTCCGTAGGACACATACCATGTCCGCTTGTCTGCAATTAACCAAAATGGAGGTGTCCTAAGGACACTCTACCTGTTCCTACTGTCCATAGTTAAAATGAGGGTGTCCGCAGGACACACAAGATATCCTCCTGTCCACAATTAATCATAATGGGGGTGTCCTAAGGACACTATACCTGTTCCTACTGTTCGTAGTTAAAATGGGGTATCCGCAGGACACACAAGATGTCTGCCTGTCCGCAATTAATAAAAATGGGGGTGTCCTAAGGACACTATACCTGTTTGTACTATTCGCAGTTAAAATGGGGGTGTCCGCAGGACACTAAATCCATCCGCATGCCGTAATTATTCAAATTAAGATATCCTAAACACATTCCTCCTGTTCGCAATGTCCGCAACCAGAAGGAATATGTCCATAGAACATATATTGCGTCCGCCTGTCCGCAAAGTTCTGACGCACATTTATTTTATTCGGGGACTTGAACACTGTCCGTAGAGCACCCGCACGCATGTGTAGCACACTCTTGGGCCCTACGAACAGCACGTGTGTCGCACTTTTAATTAGTTCGGCGACTGGAATACTGTCCGTAGAACATCCACACGCATGCGCACAACCGACCCCACGCATTTGGTGTTCTACGAACAGCTGTCCCATTCATATTTGCGGACACTGTGCGGGTCCCTGAACATTTAAAAAGTGCTTTTTTTGAGCAATACAAGGTATTTTCCCATAGAAGTTCACCATTGCATATATTCTAGACAATGTCCCTGGAGATCGATACACTTTTTGGAACTTTTAAAGCACTTTTTTGGTGTTGGAAGTGTCCGCGTACGGTGCAGGTGTCCGCGAAGCACGCCCCAGCACACCTATAAAAGGCCACACCCCAGAGGTGATCCTCATTCTGTCTTTCTACTACTGCAGATTGACCTGATTTTGCTGTTTTTGCTTTTTGCTAAGAGCTGTCCTGATGGCATCCATGGCTGCTGCTGGTGCTACTGCTGTCTCAGCACCACCCCCAATCCCTCCACCACCATCTCCCCAAGGGCCTGCAGAGGGGTACATGCGTGAGGATGCAGAGGAGAGTGATGAAGAGGATGAAGAGAATGAGGTAGTGGAAGTCCCTACTACTAGCACTCATCGTGAATCTTGGGTGTGGAGGTTATTTAGCATTGTTGATGGAGTACCAAAAGCATGTGCTAACAAGGTGCGCTGCAATCAGTGCCACATGGTGCTAAGTCGTGGCAAGCCTGGTTCTTATAGCTATGGTACTACATCAATGAAGCGACACCTAAGGTCGTTACACGGTAGGGCTGTTTGTAAGGTTGTACCTTGCGATAAACATAGTAGGTTCAGTTCCTCTACAGCATCCTCCGTTTCAGCTCCTGCCACCACAAGAGACACTCCTGTGGGACAGCGCATCCCTCCAGCTGCCTTACAAGCCATACGTGATGCTGTTGACCCTTACCTTTCGAGGGTCACCGTATTGTGCATGTACTGCGACACAGTACTCTGCAGGGGGGAGACACTTCGAAGTGCTTTCAAGACTGTGGTCAAGGAGCATGAGAAGGACTGCCCACTACCTGAATAAGGCCCACCCTACATCCTCTCTCCACCTGCCCTTTCTTATGCTTGTGGTTGGTGTCCCTTCCTTATCTTCCTTTCCCCTCCTTTCCTTGTGTGTCGTGTTCAAAAAACCCCAAAAAATATGAAACAACAAAAAAAAACAAAAAATAGACTCTTTTCAAAGCCACCTTTCACAGTTCAAAAATAGAAGTGTCAATGAAATGCTGCAGGGCCCTGTGCATTTTGTAGGAGTCTACGGACAGTCTGCAAACTTTTAAAATGTTTGGGGTGCTGTCCTATCAGAACCATTGCACTTTTCTCAAGGAGGAAGTGGTGGCTCTGAAAAGAGCCTTTTGGTGGGTTTATTTTGTGTTTCAAAAACTTAGAATGGTCAACACCTATTCAAAATGGATTGTTATGATTCCAAAAAGGCTTCCAATGCTTTTTGTACATTTAGCAGAAACATCTGTTTGCCAGCATAAGTAAGATGTACTCCATCTCTGCGACAAAAAAATGTGTGTGCTACTGAACATAATATTTTCATTGTGAAAAGAGGATAAGCCAACATCTCGCAAAAAGGCACAAACAGCCTTGTTGACATTGCCCCTCACTTTCTCCATTTGTGGACCAAATGAAGAAGAACACAGCCACATTTGTCTCTGCGCTATACGAGAAAAAATTACTCGGGAGTTTGGAAACATGTCCATGACTCTCCCAAGTCCTTCTTTCATTGCAAATTGCAAAGAGATTCCAGACACATGTCCTAACTTGTTCCCTCCACAATGAATAATAAGAATGTCACTGTGTCACCAAAGTAGCACAAAGAGGTACCAAATCCAGCCACTTCATTCCACACACTCCATGCCAGTGCACTTCTACATGAGGTAATCCAAGATGTGCAGACACTCCACAGCGATCTGCATGCACCTCCAACCAATTTAGCCACGAATCTCCCAAAACCCAAACAATCTGCTTTCTGAAAAACACAGCCACAGCTATGTGCTCTCCTCTCAGGAAAAAGACTTTCTGACAAACTCTCTCCTTACACATCATACCCAGTAAACTTTATTGACCAATCCCTGGCTGCTAAATCTAATTTGCATACCTCTTAGCCTCAAAATCCCTGTATGTAATACGCACTGTCCGCGGACAACCTCAGTGTACGCGGACAAATCAAAAAATGTGAGAGTGGGAAATGAAAATGTAAATAGTGTACCCCATTTCCCCTTTGAGGTTGGCTCTGAAAAGAGCCTTTTTTGGGTTTTTTTTAAGATGCTTCAGAAACACCTTTTATTTTTATTTTTTTAATTTAGTTTCTTGTTTTCCTCCAAATATCTTCACATTACCTTCTCCAAGACAATCCTTATATTCCAAAACAGCATGGCATTTCTCATGAAAGATAAAGAAATGCCATCTACTTTAAAGTAAACAACATTACCAGATTCAATGTTGTCATTATTTCAAAAGAACATCCCAGTTCTAATCATAAAAGCAAATATGACTTGGTTAATTAAACAGTTCAAAAATCACATTTGAATGGGAAAACAGAAGGTGTCACACACAGGGACTAAATCAGTAAAAAAACATTATTTTATTGTAGAAAAATCAATATCATTTAAAAGACTGTGTTAAATCATACACAGATTGGAGAATAACCCTAAAACCAGGTTCTCCATAAACGGGACAATTACATACACAATATCAAATATAAAATGAAAAAAACATACAACATTAAAACAACGTTTGACATACAAACATTAGTATATAAATCATCTGTTGCATACTAATAATAACCCAACATGTTTCTGTCTGTTGACTTTTAGATGTCTGGGTTAGCTCTTCTTGAAATTCTGGAGTAAAACGTCCCCTCCAATCCGGGTGGGTATGGATCTAAACTTGATCCTTAATGCAATCTATAAAAACATACAATCACATTAAAAATTGTGTGTGTACCCAAAGTTTCCCAAATGTATACCTTTTTCAGTGTTAAACACAGAGATTGAATCGCATGGAGCACATTTTTTATGTGAGTAAAATGTTATACTGGGTATGCAATTACCTTGGATTTGAAAACGCGCATTTGTAGGCTTAATATTACTGAGGCTCATTAATGTATAGCAGTTAACCATGGGATGAGACATTGTTTTATGACTAAGGATATAACATTGTGCTAAGGGTTTTTATGGTTGCACTCTTAAATAAAACTTTCTTGGTATGCTCCTTTTCTTCTCGCCCCCCTCCCGCCCTTTTTTTAGACTAGGCATGAGGTTGTGGGGTTTAAAGAAATACTTCAGTAAGCTTTCATTGAGTCTACCAAATTTTTGTTGTAAGTAGCGAGTGAGCAGTGATTACTGTGTTTACAATCCTTAGATGGTTTCTGAAGAGTAAGAACTTGACCTAGGGGCCATTTTCAAGCCAGAACCTGTTCCGCGTCGCACTATCTTTGGGCAACTCATTTGGATACCTTATCTTTTAAGGTATGTTTGGCTTTTACTATTCAAGGTGACGGTTTCTCTTTTTACACGTCGGTATGCTTTGAATGTGACACAGTGTTTGTGTCTTTTTCTTTTTTCTTTTCCAGTGTGGTTCTACTCTAAATCCATTGAAAGGATTATCATTATAGGCAGCTGAAACACGGCTAATGTGACTGTACTATTGACAGCTTTGGATCCTTGGAATACGATTAATTGCAAGGTATATACTTATAGCAGATTTGTAGTGCTTTTTGTTTCCCCAAAGTGGGAATGAGGTAGTGGTGGCCTTATTAATTCAGGCTCCTGAGCTTTTTAGTGTGATGTTGACATAAGACATTAAAAAGGTATACATTTGGGAAACTTTGGGTACACACACAATTTTGAATGTGATTGTATGTTTTTATAGATTGCATTAAGGATCAAGTTTAGATTCATACCCACCAGGATTGGAGGGGACGTTTTACTCCAGAATTTCAAGAAGAGCTACCCCTGATGAATGTCAGACATCTAAAAGTCAACAGACAGAAACATGTTGGGTTATTATTAGTATGCAACAGATGATTTATATACTAATGTTTGTATGTCAAACGTTGTTTTAATGTTGTATGTTTTTTTCATTTTATATTTGATATTGTGTATGTTATTGTCCTGTTTATTGAGAACCTGGTTTTAGGGTTATTCTCCAATCTGTGCATGATTTAACACAGTATTTTAAATGATATTGATTTTTCTACAATAAAATAATGTTTTTTTACTGATTTAGTCCCTGTGTGTGACACCTTCTGTTTTCCCATTCAAATGTGATTTTTGAACTGTTTTCTTCTATACTATATATTATTGTCTTCATGTCCATAGACAGTGAAAGCAGTAGGTTTTGCAACTGACCTTTTTGTGGGGACCGTTTTGCTTTATTTGACTTCATTTATCTTGTTTTATCTTGTTTGGTTAATTAAACACCTAGCAACATTTTGGACAAAAAACAGAACTATTGTCCCATATTGCCCAAGGTAACAAAGCAGAAAAAATAACCTTGGCATTTGGATGGACTTTCATGATTGCCTGAACCAAGTTTTGGAAATCTTGCAACAAAGTAGGGGCACTGACATAGCCCAAATGCACAGCACCACAGTGCAGGACAGCTACATCTGGACTATTGAACCTAGCCATCTCCTGACAAACTTCGAGTATTGCCTGCAAATTAAAACCAGGCACAGTATTACACACCACCTGACTCCTTTTACATCAAAATTCTTTACCACATTCCTACATTTAGCATACTGCTCCAAACTACCAACAAACATATCTCCAAGCACCAACACCCAGACTTTCTCAACCTCTGCCCCAAAAATCTGCAACAAGCCAACAGATAGAAGATTAGCAAAAAAATAAAAATAAACACTGAAAACAATGAAAGAAATATATTGTACCACAACATAAAAAGTTTTTTTTTTAATCCAGCATGGATTTTTTTCCCACAAACCCAACGATTTAATAAACAAACACAGAAACTGAGCAAATTGCAGAGTACATCGGTTTGAACTGTAGTACTTCTAAAGTACTAAATATGAGGGTCGAAAAAATACAGAAATGTCTATTATGCAATGCAATAACTCATTATGAACTACCTACACTAACATATGATCTTTGCTTTTATCACAGAGATTGAAAAAGAATGTCTGCTCCAATTACCCATGTCATGAAAAAACTGCATACAACCACCAAAAGTCAAACAGTAAGCATATAATAAATGGACTCACAAACACCACTGCATAACACACCCACTCAAGCAAACATCTAACCATAGACTACAATCCAAAATGTTTACTGCCATGGGTATCTTATGCTACAGTGCTTGTTACCAAACTCTACAATCTTAACTGCATAGCCTAGCCAAAACTTTACATACAGACTCTACAAATTGAAGAGTACACAAGAATTTGGGTTGTGGATATTTGATGGGTGTTTGATTCTATGGGTGTGTTATGCTGCAGTGGTTGTGGCCAGGACTTAAAGAGTCTTGGGTGCATGGCCGGAGACTTCGGCCATGTACCCAAGACTCTATGCCCTGGCCAAAACCACCGCAGCATAACACACCCTTGCTACCAAACATTTTGACTGTGGTATGTGGACTGCTTGTAGGGGATATTAATTACAATCAATGTTCTACTAACAAAACTAAACCAATATTATACTAAAGTAAAATAGCTAGTAGTGCGCCCAGTGTTTAGTATGTCTGCGGACAGCCGCGCTGACTGTGGACACCTCAAACACATCAAGAGCTGCTGCAACCTAAATAAATACCGGATTTGAACCATCTCTTACTCCCCTACCGTCCCCAAGCACTCCTACACATCAACACACTCCCCAAAAGTAGATTTATGCTCACTTCCATGCCACGCTGTCCGCAGATGTCTGTGGATCCAAGATGGTGGGCACATCAAAGCAATGTGACACACCTCACGCCTCATCCCAACCAATTACAGAGCACGTCGCTTGTCCGCAGACACGACGCAAGCCAATTAGCCAATCGGTGTCCTGTCTGTGGAGCGAACAGGGAAGTGTGTCCACGGAGCGGACACAGATATCACACATTTTTGGAGACCTACTTTTTGGTCATTTTAAAAAGAATTACTGGACGGATTTCCACCAAATTGACAAAAGATCGCTTTTGGGACCAGGCCCCTGTTCCTGCCGCATATTTGGTGAAAATCCGCCAGCAGTTTGGCCTGTAGGCGTGAGCAAAGTTTTTTCTCCTTTCAGTCTATGTGGAAAAAAAAGAAATTGGGACCCCCTATAACTTCACCCATCCTTGACCAAACCTCACCAAACTTTGCAAAAAAATCCAGAGTAGGCCATATACTTTTTTTTCTACGTTTGGTGAGGATTCATCCAGGGGGAGCAAAATTATAAGCCACCCAAAAAATGCTCTTCCCATGGGTTTAGCAATAGCAACCTAACCATATATATATATATATATATATATATGCATATATATATATATGTATATTATTGTTAGGTCATAAAGACCACATATGGAAACTAAGGCACAATAACCATATACACTAGTAACACGACCGACACAAGGTTCGATTTCCAAACAAGTCTGGTTTATTTCAATGTATCTCAGTCGGCCGACTGGGTCTCAACATCTTGCAACGTTTGTTCCCAGACCTTGTGAGACGCAAGAGAGCGAGCAACGCTCAAGCAACAATATATATAAATTACATACAATCAGTACGAAGGCAATTCGATCTGTCCATAAACGTATCATTCGGGCTAGGGTTCGGTGATCGACAGAAGTGAAAATATGACACGTTATGACAAGTCATCATTCAGTCGAAACATAGTTATTCTAGCTATAGCAGCAGAGACAGCTTTCTTGTTATGGGGTACATAGAGCTCTTAGTTCAGCAAAAATATAATGTTCGTAGCAGAGAAACATTCCATAGCACATTATCTGTGTGTTTTGGTTCATGAGCTAAGGGTCAGAAAGTTCTGAAGCAGAAAATACCACTCTCCACAAAGGAGTAACGCTACAAGAATATAATTCATGGTTTAACTACCTTTTACTACAGCGTTTGCTAGACAGGCCGGCACCTGGACTACTGATTCGAAGTAGCTTCTGCTCGCCTTCAAGGTCTTAGTGAGAGAGAAGAACAATGTATCTCTTCATAGTTTGACATTCCTGTGTCATGCCTGCATGCCCTAAACAGAGATATCATGCCCACACGGCTCATAGAACAGCCAGTCCGTTCTATACCCACTGGAGTCTCTTCAGCAAACTCCCAGGGAAGCGTCCTTTTTAATAAAAGCACGCGCAAAATAACAATATCTTCTACATGCGCATTTGTCAGGGATGCAGGATCTGTTTCTTTAATCGGGGAATGTCACGTGGTGTTGTTGAAGACGTACACGTCTCACGCGAGTCTTCACGTGACTTGTATTTAAACCCGGAAGCGTTTCTGGATCCTTGCTTCTCATCGTTTCCTGTTCGGAGCTTGGAGTTTGTGTGCCGCATCTCCGGTCCTTTCTTCGCGTCTCCTGCACCACATCCTTTGGCAGTCTTCTCTACTCCCATTCAACTCAGAGTATTCGGCTGATTTCACTGCTGACATTTCCACCGCATTCCTCAGCGGTGCAACGTAAATCAGCTAAAAACGCTGCGTTTCCATCTGGAGCCATCAGCCTGTTCTATTGCCAACATTTTCACTGTGATCCTAAGCGGTGCAAAGTTTAACAGCTATCCAACGCTCCAATTCCATTCGGAACCGCCGGCTGACCACTGCATCGCGTGTCTCCATGGTGCATCATCACAGCTTTATCAGCGCTCCCACGCTACTCAGAGCAATCAACCCCCCCAGCTTCCATTACTCTAATTCCACTGGGACATGACTAGTCGGTATCTTTTCTTTCAGTCTGTTTATTTATTCAATCTTCTAACCTCCCTGGTTCTTTTAGGGATTACCTGTCACCTCTCGTAAGGGACCTTGACTTTCCATCATCCAATATCCACTTGGGTCTTCCATACAGGACTTGTGCACTGAACTTTTTAGGCGCTATCCTGAGTGCAACAACCCGATTCTAGTGCGGCCCTCGTTCTGTTCGGGTTAGTTCCTGTACTAACTACCTTCCCATTGCGTTACTTCTTGGATGACCTGTGGACTTTGGATTCTACTGGGGACTGTTACCATCACATGTTAGTGCTGTTCAGAAAGATTAATAATTTCAAATTGAATTTGGTATATACTAAATTCACTCTCATCTCTTTTCACAGTCCTGTAATCTTGGTCTCTTACACGCCCTTTTGTCACGCCGCGCACGCACGCGTGTGTGCCACTTACCTGCTGCGGGGATCCGGGTCCTCGGCCGCGGCAATCTCCTTCATGGAGTCTCTATCCGCGTTGGCGTCTTTCCTCACGACATCCCGCGGTCCGGGTCAGCTCCATGGGGGCAGCCATCTTGCATGTTCTGCGCATGCGCGGATCGTCAGTGTCCAATGTTTCGGGCATGCGCAGTAACAAGGACATGCGTCCCAGGCCTCGCTTTGGCCCCGGACTTTAAAAGAGCTCCGCATACACGGAAACAACGCGTCTCAACGCGGTTGTGCCGTGTATGCGCTGCTGGAGTCCTGCTTGCCTGTGCCTCCAGTCTCTTCAGCCCTTTTGCTCTGCCTTGCCTTGCTTTGCCCTGTCTTGCCTCTGCCATCTTGCCTGCTCCTTGGTGGTTCCTGCCCTTGGTCCCCAGTCCTGCCTTGTCCTTACCATCCTCCTGGTTCAGGGATCAGGGGAGGTCCAGTCTGGGTTCCCTGCCTAGCTTCCTTTCCTGAATTGATTCCTGTTCTGAGGGAGAGCCCTGCCCGTCCTCCCTATCCTTGCTGGCCTGTCCTTCCCTCCTTTTACCAGTCTTGTGCCCTGCCGGTACCTGTGCCTTTTCTGCCATCCTGGAAGTTCTGAAGAACAGTTTGTCTATCTACTGGTGTTACAAAGGACTTCGCTTAGCCTTCTCTGTCAGTGGAAACACTGTCCCGACGTCACGGTAATACAGAGAAGTGCCACCCGTGGCGTTGGGAGTTGGTTCAGTGCCGTCCTGTCATTTACTGTCAAGAGGGTGTTGGGTCGATTTCCTGCGTTACTGTTTCATCGGCATTGACACTCCGACAGACTGACAACCTCAACTCCACAGTCTCCAGGAAGAAAAGGTAACCAGTGATCTTGTGACGCCTTGTATAACACCTTTCCACTAATTACTCTCTTTAATTGTCATTCACACCCAGCTAGAGAGTGACATTAGTTGGAAGGTCTAATATCAACGGACGTCGTCCTACTCCTCTTCACTTCGGGGCAATTCCAATTGTATCCTTTTTCCATCAGTATCCTTTGAATTGGTGTTCTAGTGGTATTGTAACATCCTGTCTGTGTTAGTATTTCAGCATTCAGGGTGTGGCCTCCTACCGTGTGGTGAGTTCGAAGCATAGAATACATTTTGCAAAGCGTTTTGAAAGAAAAGAAAAAAGCAAATGGCTGGCATTTCACAAAATGGACGCCCTGTGGTTACATTGACGATTCTGCGATTGCGATGTTTGTCACATGATGCGATTGGTTTCTGCCCGACATACTATACATACTATAGGGTCGTTTCTGGTCTAACAAACCCTCCTTTTGGCCATAAGCCAAGAGCATCATCCATACATTGCGTCTTCATCGGACCACGTGTCCAATTCCGAACTACCCATACTACTGTAATCGTCATCAGAATTATTAATTGCCATACATTCTTTGATTGTTTCATTTTCGTGTTGTGCACCTTCATTTAATATGCGAGGAGGTTTCGTTTTGATTGCGTGTACACACTCATTTGTAATTTGGGAGCAGAGGATTGGCAGGCATTGTATGCAACAACAGCAGAACATGAGGATTCCAAATATCATGACCAAAATTGCAATTAGTTTCCATTCCCATGATCGCAGCAGTTCCCAAAACCAGGAACTTATATTCAGATTCCAACCACCTCTAGGAACATGAATTTCAGAACTCAGGACATGCAATTTTTTGATTGCTTCAAATATCATGGGGAGGAGTCACTTACGAATACACAGCACGCTGACCCCACCAATTTGCATGCCCCTCCACGATCAGCCAAAAAGATATCAAGGACCATTCAATTTTGAAGTGCAATTAATCTGATTGCTTTCTGTTTTAGTGTCATATTATAGAGTATATCTGTAGTTCCATTTATCATCTTCTCTAACACCCTGGACAGTTTCCTTATATTCCATGAATTCATTGCTTGTCCCTAAAATGGTATGAATGACTTCGAGATATCCCCTGCAAATTGTCCTGCAGTATCATCTCGTCGTGACCTGGATCTGGATAGTTTTGATATTTCAGAGGTTTCGGAAAGAAATACACCAGGTAAAAGTATACCTATATAACAGGTCCCTTCCCAAGTTCTAGGTAACCTAACCATGGATAGACCTGATCTCCACAAACAAAATAAACAGAACCTCCTATATATAATGGGTTCTCTTCTTGCTCAAGTATGGCAGAATTCATGCATCTAGTAAACGTTCTCACTGGATAAGAACCCTTTTTCCATAGGCAAAATGGAACAGAACGTGGACTGTGATTAATAGTATAGGAGGGAGGCACGGCATCTTTGTTTCCTACTGGAGTCATGTTAAAAGTGATTAGGGATTTGTAAGGCCTAGAGAGCCAATCTACTGGATTCATTGTTACCATGTTTATTTTGCTTGCGCGTGTAAATATGGAACAACCCACCGGTTCCAATACCACTCTTTCAAACTCATTTATGTTTGTTCCATCAAACTGACCACTAGCGCTATCATTCCACTTTCCATAAAATAACACCCTCAATGATGCATAACAGGCAGTATTAAGTGGCAAGGGATGTACATACCAACCTATTCCTCTTTCACCACGCTGGGGTATATGGGAACAGACCCAACAATTGGACCTATTCAAGATAGCATGAGTCATATTCATAATCAATAGCAATGTATTATTGTCGTAACCTTTTCTATGTCTAACTTCTTGTGAGTGGAGAGTATAAGAGAGCACATGTACTGGGCTCCTCATAGTAGGAGCATTGGTAGCAGTTAAAAGAGAGTTCAAAGGATGCACAGTTTCCAGATACCAAAATATTGGGACCAGTGTAATCAAAATGCAAAGCGGTATCATAATCATTAGCACTTTATTCTTTTCGAACCAAGTTTTTCTAGGAACAGGCTTAGTCTCTATTTCTATATCATCAACAGCATTGGTGCAGGAAGGAGCAGGAGCGATTATAGACATTGTCTTTCAATGTTTATCTCAGGAAAAGTTTTCAATGTTTGTCGGGGTAAGTTCTCCACCGCAACACACGTTAACAGCAAAGTGTTCAAGTAGCAGCAAAGCGTTCAGGCCAGTTCAGGCTATCCTGCTTAACAAATGACAGCAAGCTGATGAGAATCTGCACAGAGCTCCAAAAAAGGCAGGATCAAGTGTGAATTGTGTCGGTACCATATGCCCCTGCTCGTTCACGCAAGGTTTCACTGCTCCTTTACTTTTCAATGGTAGCACCAGGAAACCGCGTTTCAGAGCTTTCAATTTGATGCAGCTTGATACAGCTCACATGCTCCTTTTCCCTAGGCCTCCGTTCCCACTTTATCCATGTTGGGAACAAAGGCAAAACAAAGCACAGATCACTTCTGATTTTGTGAACATAGATTGTACCTTATGGCTCCAGGTACAGTATAATCGATGAACAATGCACTCTCATTTCCAGATGCAGGATCAGCGCCATCCTGCAATGCAGTGCAAGATGATAAGACAACGATTGGACAGAGTTGAGGCACCTTTGGCCTTTTGATCTTTGTTGCAATCTCCCCAGGCGCTTTTGTGGGTTTAGGAAGCACTTCTTACAGAGAACTGGCGATGGTATCTTTGTAACCAAGTGCAGCAGTATTTCTCTCGAGGTCAGGATCAAGCAGCTCTTTCAAAGGAAGTGGAATTCTTTTTGTGTGCGTTGCGTGGATCCAGTGCCTGTGCCCATCCAATCGGACTGCAGTCTGCATGGCCAATAAAACCAGGTAGGGCCCCTTCCATTGTAGTGCGAGTGAAGACTTTCTTTCAAAATCTTTAATCAATGTCTAGTCCCCAGGCTGCAGACAATGTCCTGGCCCGGTATATCTGACAGGAAGTGCCTTGTGCACCTTCTGATGAATTAAACGCAAGTTTTGAGTCAACTGTTTGCAATAATTAATAAGCAACTGGTTTTCGATGCCCCTCAGCCGTTTCGGCTGTGGAGCATTCCAAACATTTGCTGGTCTCCCCATAACTATTTCATAAGGGGAGAGTCCAGTCCTTGCTTGTACAGATGTTCTCATGCATAACAAAGCTAGCAGTAATGCATCGGGCCATTTCAAATTGCTCCCCTCACAGATCTTACTGAACTTATTTTTCAAGATACCGTTCTGACGTTCCACCCAACTGGCACTCATCAGGTGTCTGACCGAATGGAATCTTTGTCAATTTGGAGGCCTGCACAAATTTGTAATATCACGGCTGCAATAAAGTGCGGACCGTTATCTGACCATATGACACGTGGTAGGCCAAAACAGGGAAAGTACTCTTTTAGCATGACTTTAGCTGTGGTCATAGCTGTACAATTTTTCAGGGGATAGACCTCTACCCATTTGCTGAATGCGCAGACCACCACAAGGACATATTTATAGTTTTGGCATCTTCCCATTTCTATGAAATCAAAAAGGAGGACTTCAAACGGCATGGAGGGGGGCAAAACTTCCTACTGGCGTCACTGTTCCTTTTCCAATGTTATGCTGTAAACAGGTCATACAATTTTGAACCAATCTGTCAGCAGTTTCTCTAATGTGTGGATTCTGCCATACAGAATCTAGATGTTGAATCATTTTCTTAGCACATATGTGTGTTGGACTGTGGCCCATAGTGACCATTGTAATTACATAGGCATTTGGCAACATCCATCTTTTGTTCTGTTTGTCCACCCAAAAACCTTCAGAATCTAATTCTTCTGGACCCTCAGACCATGTTTTCATTTCATCTGCAGTAGCTTCTGCTTGCATTTCCTTAACTGTGGCAATCCCATTTTCTATCATGCAGGGTACTTCTTTCATTTTTTCAACATACATTTTTGTGTATAAATCAGTGGCAGTTTGTTTCGCAATTCTGTCTGCAAATGTGTTTCCCTTTCCAACATTACATGTTACTTTTTTATGCGCTTCACATTTCATTATTGCTAATTGTTTGTAAAGCGCAAGTGCTGACAGCAGTCTCACTATCAAAGTACCATGGTGGATTTTGGTTCCATGTGATGTCAGGAAACCCCTTTCAGCCCATAATTGACCAAAATTGTGTGCCACCCCAGAAGCATACTGACTGTCAGTGAATATGTTTACATTAAGGTTTGCAGAAATTTCACATGCTCATGTTAACGCTATTATATCTGCAGCTTGTGCTGAGTTATATGGGATTGTTTTGCTTTCTACAATACTTTTCAGTGTAGTGATAGCATATGCAGCAGTTGATGTACCATCGGATAAGTTAAAACAAGAACCGTCACAAAACAGTTCTCCATCTGGATCTTTCTGTGGGGTATCATTTAGATCAATTCTTCCTTTTGTCTCTTGTTTAGTAACCATTAAACAATCATGGGGGAATTCCATTTTAACCCCCTATTTCATTGGGAGAGGGCATTAACTGGGCCGGATTTAAAGCGCAACACCTCATAATCTGGATATGTGGTGCAAATAGAACTATTTCATACCTTGTTAATCTGGCTGATGTAAGGTGTTGCGTCTGCGTTCTATTTGAAAGAACGTCCACTGAATGGGGCACCATGACGGTTAAAGCATGACCTAAAACCATTCCCTCGGTTTGTTTTACTGACACAGCGGCTGCAGCAACAGCTTGCAAGCAGCACGGCAAAGCACATGCAACAGAATCCAAAATGGAAGAGAAATAGCCACATGGTCTATTTCTCCTCCTTAAAATTCTTGTCATAAAATGGCGTGCCTAAATCTGGAGCTGAACATAATGCAGCTTTGATCAAGTCAAATGCTTCTTGACATTCCATGTTCCATGGCAAAGGTAAGGTAACATTTTTCCTTGTCAATGCCACTATCGGTTTCGCAATCATACTGAAGTTCGCAATCCACTGCCTACAATATAAAGCCATGCCAATTAAAGCACTGACTTCTTTCTGCGTCTTTGGAATGGGCATATCAGAGATGCTTTCTATTTTCTCTGGTGTCAATCTTCTTCCCTACTTCGAAAGGAGGTAGCCCAACTAGGCCACTTCCTTTCGACAATACTGGAATTTCTTTAGCGAAGCTTTGTGTCCATGTGCTGCTAAATGTGTCAATAGTGCAATCGTACTTTCTTTACAAATGTCTTCTATGTCTGCTGCTATCAATAAATCGTCTATATATTGTAACAAAACACAACCTGCTGGTAGTTCTAGCATATCTAGTTGTTCCTTTAATGCTCTACTGTAAATACTCGGACGCTCAGTGTAGCCCTGTGGAATTCATGTGAATGTGAACGAACGTCCTCCTAGAGTATAAGCAAATAAATATCTGCTATCTGGATATACAGGAATACTAAAAAACGCATTCTTCAAATCTACAACACTAAAATACGATGCAGATGGTAGAATCATTGTCAAAATTGTAGTCACAGCCGGGACTAATGGAAATTGCGGATCAACAACTTTATTCACTCCACGTAAATCAATTATGAAACGGTACGGTATTTCATTACCTCCTTTCTTGGAAACCGGAAGAATCAGTCTATTGCAAATATTACCAGAAGTTTCTTCAATTACATTTCTTTTAATCAAATCTGACACAATGCATTTCAATGCTTTCTCTCCTTCGGCCGAAATTTTATATTGCAGAATACGTGGCAATGTAATTCCTTCTTTGAAAACAATTTTCACTGGTTCGACTTTCAAACAACCAACATCATTGTCGTTCACTGCCCATATGCAAACCGGTACTTTACTCAATTCAGTCGCTAATGGCTTAGATAAAAATTGTGATACAGGAGTCTTTTGTGGCGATATCGTCAAATACACTCCATCAGGAGAACAATAAATAATGGCATTCAATTTCTTCAACAAATTTTATCCCAACACATTTTGTCCGCAATTTTCGTCAAAAGAAATGGCCAAGATTCACTGAATGGACCTAGTGTGATAGGTACTGGTTGTGACACTGGACTAATTACTGGTGTACCTGAGAACCCTACTGAGACATTCTTGAGTCCTGACAGTGGTATATCTGGAACCCGCTGATGGTCAATCGAACATTTTTGTGCACCTGTGGCCACTAGAAAAATGTGTTCCTTATTCCCAACCTTCATTTGTACATAGGGCCCTTTTTGGTCTACGGGAATAGATACTGGTTCCAACCTCTGTCTTGGGCTGTCCTAGTAGAACAATACATCGTCAGATGTAAAGTCGCCAGTGTCAAGGATGGCACTCTGTCAAGAGTGGCACCGGACACCTAGGTAGGGTTTAGGTGGCTGTGCTGATGTAAGGTGACAGATAAGCACACACAGTAGGAAGCTCAACAAGAAAGAAGAATAGGTAACAGTAGCTGTGAACAAAAAGGGCAGAGAATACAAAGGTACAAACAAACTGGATTCCCTCTTGGGGTGTATGCAGAAAATGGTAAAGAGTGTTCCACGGACCTTTGGAAACTCCAGCATTCTGCACAGATTGCTATTACAGGAGCCCACTCTGTATGCTCATGGCTGGGAACAACAGCTGTGGGTGTCTGTACAGAAACAGTATAACTGAAATGGATAACTTAAGGGAGAACACTTAAGGGAGAACCAAAGACTCAAGAAAGAGAAGGACAGGGATCAAGAACAGGGGGTTGCAAACAAGGAAGAGAATAAGGGAGCAGTAGCCAGGAAACAGTGGGGCTGCAAACAAGGAAGCAGGGCTGGAGTAACGGATGGCACAAGCTACAGGCAAACTGTAGAGGACTGCAGAGACTGTAGAACTGTAGTAGGCTGCAAGGCAGGGAGTCCAGAGGAGCAGGACAGAGAGCTTTAGTAGGCTGTGGACAGAGAGCACAGAGGAGCAGGGCAGCAAAGGAGCGAGCCCAGAGGAGCAGGGCAGAGAGGCAGGGAGCCCAGAGGAGCAGGACAGAGAGCTGTAGTAGGCTGCAGACAGAGAGCCCAGAGGAGGAGGGCAGCAAGGAGCGAGCCCAGAGGAGCAGGACAGTGAGGCAGGGAGTCCAGAGGAGCAGGACCGAGAGCTGTAGTAGGCTGTAGACAGAGAGCCCAGAGGAGCAGGGCAGCAAGGCAGGGAGCCCAGAGGACCAGGGCGGCAGGCAGAGGAGTGTAGCAGGCTGCAAGGCAGGGAGCCCAGAGGAGCAGGGCAGCGAGGCAGGGAGCCCAGAGGACCAGGGCTGCAGACAGAGGAGTGTAGCAGGCTGCAAGGCAGGGAGCCCAGAGGAGCATGGCTGTAGGCAGAAGAGTATAACAGGCTGCAAGGCAGGGAGCCCAGCAGAGCAGGGCAGCAAGGAGCGCTGGAATCAGAAGCCGGATGAAATGGCAACAGGAACAGCATTCAAAATTATGGCTCAAGGCAAGAAGGTGCTCGGAAACTCTTAATGCAAGAGACTGAGCTCCTGCTGGCAGCTGCTTAAATACAGCCCTGCCCTGTACTAAGGCAGGTTAATTGACAGCACCTGGAGAAGCACACCTGAAGGCAATCTGCCTCCTCCCTCTCTGGTCCTGTGAAGGTGGAAACAGCACTGATCACTTGGGCTTCTGGGGATTGTGGTTCCAATACTGATGAATGGGAATGGCCAGGAATTGATAGCTGTAGCAAGGTGCATTATTGTACATGTAGTTAGCTGAATTAAATAAGAAAATACCAAAGTCGTGCAAATGGAAATTAAGGACCAAATGTGGTTAGGGGTTGTGCAATGAGAATTAAGAAAATAAATGAGTTCCAAATAGCCCATGATGGTTGCCAATGTGTGCGCCAGTGGCACAGGCATGACAGCCAGAGTAATATGGATTGGACTAGTTGTCAAAAATATATCCATCACTTGTGCTGTTTCGCTGTTGGTTCTGGTTCTGGCTCTGATTCTGATTCTGATTCCCCTGGTTATTCTGAAATTGTGGCATTCTTTGGTGTCTATTCTGTCCATGTGTCCCCGGGCGACATCTATTTTGTCTTCTCGGGGAAGTCCCATTTCGATTCTGTATATGCGGGCACTGTGCTTGCCAATGGCCTTCTTGTCTACAACAGGCACGTTGATTAATCCCTATTGGACCACCTTGCATGTTGGATGCTAGTGAAAATTGGATTCTGGATGGTGCGTTCTCACCACCTCTATTATTGTTTGCTACTTGCTGCAACAATACTTTTGTTTTCAAATTCCCTTTGCCACTTATTTCTTTGTCCTTCTCTGAATGTACTCTATTTTCATAATACTGGGCCATGTGTAATACTTCACTTTGTGTTTTTGATTGGCATGCACTTTCAGATGTCATTATTAAACCTTTTATTTTCGGTAGCAACCCTCGCACAAACTTATCAACGAACAATCTCTTCCCGGGTTCAGTACTCAAGTCTTGACTACTAAAATCTGCAAATACTTCTTCAAATTGATTTAAAAAATCAGTCGCTCCTTCTTCTTTGCCCTGTAAACAAGCAGTCAATTTATCCCAAACTATTCTCTTCTGGGGTACCAAAGTTTTCAATGTCTCTATTATTCGCGATGGTAAAGCCAACATAACTTGCGGCGGCTTTTCTCCAGCCTTTCTATCACTATCAATTCTAGTCAAATTCTCCCATGTTTCACCTAATATCGGCACATCATTTATATTACTAACCTGTTTCCATATATCTACAGGAAGAATCACAGGAAACAATAAATCAATGTCACTCAATGTAAAAACAGATGAATTCAAAACATATTCAATTTCTTTATAGAATCCTGATGGGTTTTTCCTAATATCAGGGATTGTCTGCTTGATATTATTTACCTCTTTCCTGGAAAAAGGGACATGTACAAACTGCGCAATATAATGGGCTTCTATCGTTCGCGCTGGAGCTCCTCCAGAGGCAGCACCTTCTACTTTCAGGACAAACGTGGGAGGCACTTCCCTCATGGGTAATTGCAAACTAGTTGTTTCTACATTTGTTCGTTTATTGAGCAATGAAGCTAAATCAAGAGAAAAAGCAGTCGTTCCAGTTTCAAGCGAAAATGTTCTTTTGTAAATCGTCATTAAATCAGTGGGACAACATATCTTATTCTTCATACATTCATCTTGTAAATACTCTACAAAGACCTGTAATACCTTTCTCTGCATTTCTGGTCTATACTGACTAAACGTATCATGCACTTCTATTGGGGAAATGGCGGCATCTGTAATCCATCTAAGCGCATCTCACGTACAAATTCTCATCTCTTCACTAACAGGTTTCAACAGCAGAAAAAATTGTTGATGGACATATGACATATGTGTTTTATCATTCTTAATTAATTCTCTATGCAATCGATCAAGCTCATGCTTAAACATAAATATTCGGCCTACATGTTCTCGTACTTTCGTTGCATTATCTTGCAAATTCGAAAGGACAACCAAATCACGTAACTCTTGCGGTACCACTCTATCGGTCAAATCACTCCATATTTTCACAAGATAATTCCCCCTCCATTCTAACAATACCTGCTGTTCACAAAGGCCTCTATGATCAGATATGGAACTTTGCACAGCTGCTTCATCATTACCATCAACATATGTTTCTGCCCACTCTCACAGTTATTCTTTCCTGTCTTTGCTAATCATACTACGGGTCTGTTTACTGCTTCCTTGCGCAGGCCCCATCTCTGTAGAACTGCCTACTAAAGTGGCTAACTCATGCTCTGATGGTGGTGGAGGAAATGATGTCACAGGCACAGGAGGAGAGGATCTTACTACTGGTGCAGATGGAATAACGGGAATGGGAGGTACATAAGGAGGAGGTGCAACTGGGTCAGTATTTTGAGGCATACTTTGATGTTCGTTTCTTCGCTCATTCAATAGTTTGTTTATTAGCTCATCTGATGTATGCAAATCTTGCTGAGGATATATTTTCTGTACACTTAATTGGAAAGCCCTATCCATGTTCCTAAGGGCTTCTGTCTGTTGATTCTGATCATGCTCTAGCACTTTCTCTGCATTCATTTTTTGTCTGCGCGCGTGTTTCTCTCTACTTCTAAAACGGGGATTAGCTTTCTTCCTCCAGTCTCTCACGATGTCGAACGCCGCTAGTCTGGGCTTCTTGCGTAGCAATACTGATTCTAGGTATTCTATACATGCTAATTCAAAGCTCCCATCATTAGGCCACTGTAAGTCAGATACATGTCTGGTCTGCCTATGCCAAATCGCATTAAAAACTATTGCCCCTATTCTGTATTTTATGTATATTTCATATGCCTGCGACCCCGCCGGTGGCGCGACCTGGCCAGTTTCCAAAGATTGGCTACCGCTGTGGAAAAATCTTACTAGAAAGGAAGACAATTTCCCAGGCATGGTTAATCCTTCTCCTTTGCTTACCCTGGGCGTTTGATCTTACAAGAGCAAATCTCGACCAATATCAGGACGTTTAAGAATCGGGGCACGACTCACCTGATCAACCAATTTGTCACTCAGGACGCAATTCGTCGATATACAGATGCAACCAAGAATCGTTGTGACTGTGTGTCTGGCTCAATCTGCCTCATTCCAGGACCCTCACCTCGATGCTCTCTAGGCGCTGCTCGTCGATCAAGGATTGGCTGTGTACAGATCTGCAAAGGAGTCTCTCATCACTTCTACAGGGGTGCCCCGAACACCTTTCGATCCAGGCTCGACAGCTTCATCCTCGACTCGTTTTTGCCTTCTTCAAACTCAACGTATACGATGGCGTATAAGTGGGAGGGTCCCTATTCGTGCACCATATTTGCTAGGCCATGAAGACTGCATATGGAAACTAAGGCACAATAACCATATACACTAGTGACACGACAGACACAAAGTTCGATTTCCAAACAAGTCTCGTTTATTTCAAAGTATCTCAGTCGGCCGACTGGGTCACAACATCTTGCAATGTGTGTTCCCAGACCTCGTGAGATGCAAGAGAGCGAGCAACGCTCAAGCAACAATATATATAAATTACATACAATCAGTACGAAGGCAATTCGATCCGCCCATAATCGTATCATTCGGGCTAGGGTTCGGTGATCAACAGAAGTGACAAATATGACACGTTATGACAAGTCAACATTCAGTCTAAACATAGTTATTCCAGCAATAGCAGCAGAGACAGCGTTCTTGTTATGGGGAACATAGAGCTCTTAGTTCAGCAAAAATATCATGTTCATAGCAGAGAAACATTCCTTAGCACGTTATCTGTGTATTTCGGTTCATGAGCTAAGGGTCAGACAGTTCTGAAGCAGAAAATGCCACTCTCCACGAAGGAGTACCGCTAGAAGAATATAATTCATGGTTTAACTGCCTTTTACTTCAGCGTTTGCTAGACAGGCCGGCACCTGGACTACTGATTAGAAGCAGCTACTGCTCAACTTCAAGGTCCCAGTGAGAGAGAAGAACAATGTATCTTGTCATAGTTGGACATTCCTGTCTGTGTTAGTATTTCAGCATTCAGGCTGTGGCCTCGTACTGTATGTGAGTTTGAAGCATAGAATACATTTTGCAAAGCGTTTTGACAGAAAAGAAAAAAGCAAATGGCCGGCATTTCACAAAATGGACGCCCTCTGGTTACATTGACGATTCTGTGATTGCGATGTTTGTCACATGATGCGATTGGTTTCTGGCCAACATACTTTACATACTATAGGGTCTTTTCTGGTCTAACATCATGGCAAGTTCAAAAAGGCATTGAAGGAGGTGGGATTTGAACCCAGTTCCAGTGACTGCTCCTCCTTCATAGGCAATGTCTCAACCTCTTTACTACCAACACCATCACCATGAAGCCCATAGAGGTACAGATAAAGTTTCACATTTCCTAATACGTCATCATGCACTTGGGTCGGACAAAACCTTGCACATTGAAAGCAGGGCTAACGTCTACCTGCCAAACAATTTAAAGAGTGGAGAGGCAGCATTAGTTTCTCTTTAGGCCTATTGCCAATGGAAAAAAAATACATCAACCCGCATTCAGCTGCAAGTACAAAGGGTGTCATATCAGGACATAGGGTGTCTCTTTAAGTCCCATTCTTATAAACATGCCAGCCTGGGTGCTAACAGAATGCATTGTCTTTCAATCTTACATTGCCCTGCCAGCTGTCTAGCTGTGGGCTATCAGATGGCAGAGCCAGACCAGATTGTTTTGGAGCAGACTGACCTGCCTCGTTCAATATGAAAGCATTATGGTCATATTCCAGAGGCGCCATGATGCCTCCGGGCGACCGTGTGCTTTAAAAGAAGCCTTAACATAACATAACATAACAACAGAACAGAAGCACATTACATGGCTTGACTAGCCAAAAGTTATGAATAAGCGAAAGAGGAGTAGCATTACTTTGAAATTCACCCTCTTGCTTATTTTCAACCTTTCCCCAATTAAGCCAGCCAGATTCTCTCAGACTGAAATACACACTGTTATTTTATTCCCCTGACCTGATCTATTCCCACTAAAGTTCATCAGAATGAATTATTATCAGATTGAGATTGTCACCCCTTTAAAAAAGATGAAACACAATGTTATATATCTTTTTAGAGCATTGCAATTTTGCCTGTTCCATTTCAGTCAATATACTGCAGGGGGTAATTATATATTTATGTATTTGTTTATTCTATTTTTCCATTTGTTAAGCACACTTAATCCAGGGCATCTAGTCGTTGACTACAGAGTAGAGGTGCCTGCAAAGAACAAAGAAGCGAGGAAGTACTGGTGTCAAAAGTGGTCAGACAAATGTCAAGGTAGTCGAGCATTATTAAAAGGCCAGGTTTTAACAGGTTTCTTGAAGGACCAATAGGAATGTTCTGACAAGGGGTGGGAGCAGTATAGAGTTCTAGAGTGTAGGGGTGATGACTGGAAAGCCGGAGCCTCCTGCTCTGCCTCGTTTGCACCTGAGGATGACGAGATGATGGGAACAAGTAGGCCTTGTAGAGTTAGCTCTTGCAAGTCTTTGTGCCAGGTAGGTCGGGGATGAGTTGGAGAGGCAATGGTGCATGATGGTAAGAACTTTGAACTTGATGTGTTCCCGAATTGGTAGCCAATTGACTTTTCCCCTAGATGTTGTGATCACGTTTGGAGAGGTCGAGGGCGACACGAAGGGCATTGTTCTGGATTACTTTCAGTCTGTTGAGGTTTTTCTCAGTAGTGCCCGGAAGGAGAGTGTTACAATAGTTGAGTTTTGAGGGATTAATAGTGCAAGCAATAGTGAGCATGTCATTTGTGGACTGGAAAGGTTTGCTCGTGTTGATGAGCTGCATGGTGTTGGCTGCAGACGTACCGATGGCATTGACTTGCCTGGTCATGCTGAGAGTGGCATCAAGGTAGACACCCAGTGTTTCTGCAGCTGGTGAGACTGAGATAGTGATATCGTCGATCGTGAAGCATTGGTAGGTGGACTCAAGTTTAGTGAAAAGGGCTTGAGTGCCAACAATTAGGATTTCAGTTTTTTCCATCATTAAGGCATAGCAGATTCGAAGCCATTGGATTGGATGGTTTCGTAGATGTGTCGACTGTAGTGGCATCCTGAATGTAGTTTCAAGAGAGGGAGAGGAGGATCTGTGTGTTGCCTGCATAATTTGTGTAGGTGATGCAGAGAGAGTCCAAGTAATCAAAGACAGTCTTGTGGAGATGTTGTAGAGAGTTGGGGAAATGCAGGAACCTTGTGGGATGCCACAGGAGACAGATGCGGGAGGGTTGTGGAGTTGTCGACAAAGACATGGGAAGTCATGTCTGAGACGAAGGATGCAATCCATTTGATTGCTTCAGCAGAGAAATGCCAGTGGTAGTGAGGTGGTGGCAAAGAGTTGGATGGTTGGCAAGGTTGAAAGCAGCAGAGAGGTTCAGCAGGAGAAGAATGGCAGGTTTGCTGGAGTCTTTGAGGTCATCAAGTTGATTCTTTAGGTCTAACAAGGCAGATTTGGTTCCGTATCCTGGGTAAAAGCCGGACTGGTGGGGGCTCAGGATATGGTGTCGCTGGATCTGAAGATAGGCTGCTCGGTCCAACATTTTTAGGAGGAAAGGGACAGTTGTGATAGGCCTGTAGTTAGTGGGAAAGGAAGGGTAAAGTGAAGGTTTTTTTGCAAAGGGGAGAGATCCAAGCTTCCTTAAGATAAGTGGGGACAGCATACGACTCAAACAAGGCATTTATGAAGGTGGTGATGATAGTCAGTAGAGTTTCAGTGGAGTCTTTGATGAGTGGGGCTGGGCAGATCTCTCCTTTGAAATGTAAGGGCTTAAGGCCTTTAATTAGGTAGGCTACTTCAGATTCAGTGATTGAGAGGGTGGGTAGTGAGGAAGCAGTTTGCAGGCTTTTATTGGGGATGGTAACTTGTTTTTTGTAGATTTTGTCATGTAGTGTAGCAATTTTGACCAAAATGGCATCTTGTACTTTGCCACACCAGGAGTTATTTTTGCTGAAGTTATAAGGTGGTGTGGTGGAGGTTTCAAGCATGTGAATCTGCTTTAGCTTTAGTGATTTTATCATTGTACATGAATGCTTTTGTGTCATGCATGGCGTGCTTATATTCTTTGGCGATAGTGGTGAAGCGTGATTTATTAGATACAGAAGGGGTTTTTCACTATTCCGCTTCTACTGCTCATGTATTGGATCCAATAGCTTGTAAATAACATGTAAACCAAGAGTTTTCATGGGATGAAGGCTTGGCCTTTTTGGGAGAGCGTGTTGTTTAAGCGATCGCAGTCATGGTATGGTTGGTGGTGTCAAAGGATGAATGGCCAAGGTCGGAGGATAGTAATAGAAGAAGCCTGTCTGCAGTAAGGTTGTAGGTGCAGTGTGATATTGTGGGAGTCAGGTGACTGAAGCATGAGGGGGCTGTTCAGTGCTGGGGATGGAGAATAAGATGATGCAGATGTCAGACGATGGCCAAGGCAGGTTAGAGCTGATCGAGGTGTTACAGTTGAGGTCAGCTAGCTAATCCAGTCTGCGTCCCAGAATGTGGTATGGGGCAAGTATGCGCTGGGAGCAACCAATGGCATTGAGGGCATTGGCTAGGGAGGTAGTGTCTTCATCAGTAGGATCATTGAAGTCTAAATTTAGGTCACCTGGGATTAGGAGTTTGGATTTTGATTTGAGTTTGCTGGTCAGGAAGTGCAGGAGATCCTCTTTGAAAGAATGGGTGTGAAAATGATGTCAAAATTGGATGGAGGGCTTGAGGACATGGCTCTAATAGGGAAAGAGTCTCTATGGATTAGTGCAACGTCACCGACTCTACTGTGTAGTCGGTTGCTGTGCAGGATAGAGTACCCTGGAGAGATAGCAATCGAGAGGGCAGGGCCAACAGCTGTGTGGAGCTAAGTTTCTGTGATGGCGCAATATCCAGCTTGTTGGAAGTAATAAGGTTGAGAATATCCGGGGCATGCGCTCTAACAGATCTAGTGGCGATCAATAAGCATTTTATCATGGTTGAGGGACTGTTGAGGTGCAGTACTGGTGGTATGAATGGTATATGATAATGGGGTTGGGTACCAAAGGTAAAGATTAGTAAGAGACGCAACTTCCTGATATGGAGCTGGAGGAGATGTGGTACATAAGCTGAGATACAGGTTTCTGGTGGCGGTGGGGGTAGGATGAAGGAAATGGGTGGCAAGTGGGTTCGGGTACGGGCTGCGAGGTGGTAAAGTCTAGTGATGCCAAGGCAGGGTCATTGAGTTGGTTGAGATCCATAGGAAGTTGAGGAGGGTTTATGTCGGCATCCGTGGTACATGGAAGCATTTGTGAGAAGTGTGTAGCCAGGGATGGGGGCTCATAAAGGTAGGTTAGTTGTGGGAGTTATCTGGGGGAAACGGAGGAATAAGAAGGTGTCTAGGCATGAATCTAGTGGCAGAAAGCAATGGCAGGGTTGGGGAGATGCTCCTGTGGATCAGGGGTTGGCTCTCTGAGTTGTCGGCCATTCCTGGACAGGCCATTCCTGGACAAGCCCAGTCAGGTATAGAACTTGTTTGTGGCCAGCTGCTCCTGCCGGTGTATTTCATCTTTCTGCGGACAATGGGGGACAGGCCAATGGATACTGGAGGCAGGGCTATGCAGGGCACTAGAGTACCGTGTGGGGGCTTTGGATGTGTGAATGGTGGGATCCGGGGTTCTGATGGCGGTGGCCATCATTAAGAGGAGTGCAGGCTCCTTAAGCTCATCAGGAGCCATGAGCTGGTTGGCCTTGTAAGGGGTCTTCAGATGCTCAATGGGAGCGGCAGACGAAGTAATCGCTTGATTTGCGCAGACTGACATAGGCCTTACTTGCAGGCCTTGTTTGTGGGCTGGCTACAGCTGCCAGTGTATTACTTCTTCCTGAGGATGTCAGGTGACAGGCCAATCAGGCAATACTGGAGACTGGGCTGCGCAGGGCATTGGAAAGCTGTGTAGAACTTCAGATGTGCCCATAGTGGGATACAGGGTTCTGAGAGCAGTGACCATCTTTAAGAGGAGTGTGGGCTCCTGAAGCTCACCAGGAGGCATGAGTCAGTTGGCCTTGTAAGGGATCTTCAGATGCGGCGAGGTGTACTCAATGGGAGCAGCAGGAGAAGTGATCTCCTGATCGTTTGCCCACACAGGAATAGGCCTTACTTGCAGGCCTTTTTTGTGGGCCAGCTGTGCCTGCTGGTGTTTTTCCTCTTCCTGAGGACATCGGGGGACATGCCAATCAGGCAATAATGGAGGCAGGGCACTGGAGTGCTGTGTAGAGCTTCGGATGTGTCCATGGTGGGATCAGGGTTTGTGATGGTGGCGGGCACCTTTAAGAGGAGCTTGAGCTCCTGTAGCTCATCAGGAGGCATTAGTCAGTTGGCTGGTAAGGGGTCTTCAGATGCAGCAAGGTGTGCTCATTGGGAGTGGCAGGAGAGATAGCTATCACTCATGTTCGAGGAAAGACATGGGAAGTAAGGGCCCACCAGCCCAAGCATAAAGTAGACATGGGTGAGCAACAGAGAGGCGCTGGAGAAGTGCAGGTAAATAGGAAGAGGAATGGGCATGTGCATGACACCAGAAAGGAGGCAGGCAGAACTCTGATGCAGGATGAGATGTGAGATTGGAAGGTGGCCCAGGCAGCCAGAAGGATAAGAAGAAATAGTAGACTGCAGGATAAAATGGCCAAAAACGAACATGGGCAGTCGCTGATGGATTCCTCCACAGTCCTGGTCACCTGATTGGCTTGCGCCTCTCCTGTGGGTGCTGACAGCTGGTAAGTCTTCTATCCAATATTCCAATGTTTCTTCTTTGCCATTCCTTCTTTTAAACAGAACATTCTACTCTGGGATGCTCCAATATTAAAAATGTCCCCTGGCCTCAGGCCATTACTTGGTGGTACCATCCCTTGGTTCTCACTCACTTGGGTCTATTAAATTGGATAGTGGTAATGGTAATGGCCATCTGACTGTAGAATTATTGCCTAAATATATCGATAATGGTATGGTTCAAATAGAATACCACATCACTATATAACTGTCATTTTGTGATGCCAACACACTGCAAAGTTAGCTCAAGAGAGTAAACAAAAGACTTCAGGGATATGCACTCAAGAAATAGGACATTATAGCAGTTGTCAACAATATCATACTGACCTGTATTTCTGGTAGGCGTAGTGCACGGACTTCAATTTCGATCTTCTCTCTATGGTAAGTGTTCACCACCTCTGGGTTTAGCCAAGTGTTATGAATCTGAATGCCCACCGTCATGCCTCTTGATGGCATTCTCCCATGATGCCATGCTTCCAGGTAGTACTTCTTGCCACCCACAAGCTCGAATTTCTGAGATTTCTGCTGCCAGGTCGTATCCCAGTTTTGTTCCCAATTGTCACTCCATGTGGAAATACCGGTGGGAATGGAGGCAATTTTCACCTGCAGTCACAAAAACATGCTTAATAAGATCTCTGCATACTTCCTGATATGCATGAGGAAACCTGCACCTTTCTGAGCTTCGACATGAATAGGATAACTTTGAAACCATACCACACCAATCAACATTATTGAAACTATTCTTAAAAATCATGTATGGATGGGGGCCCTCTTCAAGCATGAATGTGACTGCAGGAGACAATTGGCTGATTCATGTTGTGGTAGCATCACATTACATCTTTGCTATAACCATTGCTGAAAACCTCACACGTTTGCTTTGTTTAAATCTTGCAGCTATCTGTGTCCAGTGCACCGCTATTGTTCTCAATCACTGTTATAATGAAGAAAAAATAGCAATGGCCTTTAGGCACAAAGAGACTGAAATAGTTGCCATTAAATTCTGCATGCCGCTTTAATTATGATCCAACAGGTTCTTACCCCTTGACGTGGCTTGCGTCATCAGTTTATTGATGCATATTATCATTAGCTTGAAAATGTCCTGTGTGCCTGTGCCTGATGTCTAATGCAGTACTTAAGAAGGAGCCTAAAGCTTGGGTATGTTTGTTAAACTAAGTATTTGAAAAGAGCTCATGCATAGGAATAATTATAACATTTTCTATGCAGTCAAACGCCTTTCAAAATTATACATTTTCAGTATCCTGGAAACATCCTATCTTGGCCCCATTCTTTTTTTTTTTTAAAGTGAGTGCCTGAAAACAGTGAATTATAGGTTACGTTATAGGTTATTGGCATTTTTAGATATGGTTAGTAAGGTTGCTGTACCTGTCATTCTGAGAACATTAACTATCATGGGTGAATAGTAAGAATTTGTCAAACGCCTTGGGAACAGGTTTCCAAAAGGAGGCCTCAAACATTCATAACATACTATATCTAAATATTCTAATAAAATAGGCACAGAAGAAAGAGAATACCCCTTTCATATGCCCTGTTCATTGATTTTACAGCAGTTGGCCAAATTATTAAAATAGGGAATCCCGTTAGAATTGCTGAACATGATTCTACTGTTCCGGTTGGTCTGGATTATGGGGGCCATGTTACCAACAAGATATCAACGGAATGTGGTCTGAAAAAGTGCTGCATGCTAGCGCCTCTCTTATTTGTTTTTTGCACAGATACTGCACAGGTACACATATCTACCAAAATGTTCTTTCTCTCGCCTGCACCAAAAGTGACTTGAATGTGCCTATCCCCCATGATTAACTTCGGCCTAGCTGCACGCATAATCACATATACAAACGCCACCTCTGCTAGAATGCAGCTACCCATGACAATTCGGCCTAGTGAGTGAAAGGAGGGGGCATGCTCACCCCCCCCCACTATTCCTGCACTTCCTGGGCAGGCCCAGTCACGGCTGCTTTGGGTTCAGGGCCCCGGCCCCAGAGCACTCGTACGGGAATACCCCTAGGAACTGTGAACCCCCTTGTAACACCCCTCATAACAGTATAAGACCAGAGGGGAATAAGACTCCATTTTGTAAGTCGTCATCTCCATTTTGTAATGTTAAAACAACTGTGAGGTTTCAATGCAAGCCTGCAGCTCTCCCAGCCAGGCGGGCACAGCGAGAGAGTTCCTCCCCGCACGTCCTCCCCTTTGCCGTCTCCGCAGTTGTTCGGTTCCCATGAGAAGACTGGCTGCAAGAATGCAACAAAATCCACACTGTATCTTCTGCCTTCCGTCTCACTTAATTGACCCAGATACAGCCCAGAGCAGGGGCCAGAGCAAAAGCTCTCTGTCTCTATAAACCTGCCCCACAGACACTGGCCGCAAAGAACATAATCCCAATGCCCCTTAGGGCAGAGTCAACAGTTAAACATGACCCTTGAGTCTGCTTGTTTATTTACGCTCTAATATGGACAGAGCCAACGTACCTTTTTCATGTGGGATCGTATAAACCTAATGATGGTCCAATGTGTGTGAACAATACAAACATATATGTGTAACTAGAAGTTCCCATGCTGAACCTTCACGGTGAAAGTATGATGCATGTTAACCAATGAAACAGAAATGCTCACAGTAATAGATTGCAATCACATAATGCATAACCACTGTAAAACTGTATACACCAGCACCAAGCTACCCCATTTTTCATAAATTCAAATGTAAATACATGTATAATGTTGTTTAAACATAACACAGCAGCTAATCACTCTCGACAAATCACACTCCCAGCTAAGGATGCACACACAGACCCTGAGCTATAAACTGCCTTTTTTTATGAACAATGAACATTAAGTCAAGAACATGTTTTATTTCTTAATGAGTTCTTTTCTTTCCCTTTGTTCTGATGAGAGTGCCTAGCCATATGGAAAATATAGTATGCTTTCAACCAGTATGTCTTGAGTGCAACACAGCAAGGCACGTGTAAAAAGCCTGCATGTAAAATTGTGTTTTAAATGCCATGTTTTGTTGTGCAACGAGGAACCATATCGCAAAGAGGTCTCGATTCGCTTCTGCCCATCAGGGTGTCAAGATAGGTTAGCAGAGAGTTAATGATGTTTGGACATTTGATCACTAAACCCCCACAATGAAATGTATGCCCATACTGATATGTGCCTCTTGTGACCTAGTCATTTCAGCCATATATTTAGAATCCTCTTTGTAGTTATCAGGCCGACACCCCAGACCATACAATGACCCCATGAGCTCTACCCCTCAGGCAGTATATCCTGAATTGTTTAAACTGGTTGAGCACGGTATTTAATGGGTGAAGCTTAATCTATGGCCAGTAATAAATAACCTGCCTTTGAACCATGTTTTTACAAGTGATTAAGATACAGGCCTTTTGAGTTTACCGGACAAACAGATCATGGTACTGAATGAATGGGAATGTGTGGCCACAAGGGCAAATGTTAAATGGTTAGTGTACCAGAAGAAAACAGTACAAGTGTCAAATCTTCATACCAACCCAATGAGCCGAGCTGACCGATTGACCCAAGAAACGACATCACTTCACCACGTGCCCTCCAGCAAACCAAGTGCCTCTGACCCTATGGCATCTACAGGTGCCCGATCTTAGCAACCAATCCCAACTACTCATGTGCCCCCTAGGCCTTCCCACAGTGGAGGATGATTTTTTTGTATGTAACTAAATTGGAACATGTTTTCTGCAGAGCGCTCTCGGCGTGAGCAGAGTTGATTCTGCTTGCCCTATTTTAGATAAAAGCCTTTGATACCACCAGCACTTCGTCTTACACCTAGACGAGCGCACGCAGTAGGGCGAGAGGTTACGGGATCCCCCTTTACAAAACCCACCATACCACTCGCCAGAGCCGGGCGTGGTCTTTGAGCGAGGAGCAGCGCACTGACCGATCAGGTCCAGAGGGTCTCGGATCAAGACGGACACTTGAGTATCAAGTGTGGGTGATATTGAAAGTATGGGTGGGAGTCAGATTAGAAGGTCCTAGGATAACTGGCATAATTCGGGTGAAAAAAGGTGTGGAGATCTGTAGTGCAAAGGGAAAAAAGGGTCTTGGGAGTCTGGGTTTTCTTTTCTCTATATTCTGTTCTATTCTCATCCTATCGCATATGGCCATTAGGACAGTGACAAAGCACAAGGTGAAAAGAGGTTAACAGGGATCCTATCTCTGGTGGGGGGTGGAAGTGGGCGTCGCATAGTGCTATCTAGACTAGTACAGGATATATGAGTGTGGGGAATAGAGGAAAAGGAAGATAACATAGGGGTCCCAAGGGAAGACCCGGAATAGTATTTAGAAACGCTCTTTCCAACTTCATCTTATCTATCTCTTTCTCTCCCTCTTGGGTGGACTGGAGCAAGGTGAAGGGAGAGAATAGTTCTAGGGGAGTGTAGTTAAGCAAAAGTAGAAGGGGTATTAGGGGCGTGAAGTACAATTTATGTTGTCTATGCTTCTTGGTGTATATGAGAATTGTAAAATGTTTGTCTCTTTGTGGGAAAGAGGGTCTTTTTGTGCATGAACATCAATGAATAGATTTGATATTGTATGAAAAGATTTGCACTTATGTTGATGCAGTTTTAAAGTATTGAAAAGTAAGTGAACGGTTAATTTCTTTTGAGAAGGATTGCATAGCGCATTGAGTTGGTCATACGAGAAGCGTACACGTCTAAATATAAGATTTTGCCAGGGTATGCAGAAAAGATTAATAAATACCATGACCAATGGGTCATGGAGTTGAAGGGAGAAGGATTGCCCCAAGTCTGGCCAGAGGGAGGGTCCTTTGATAAAGCAGTACTAGATATGGTTGCCACCTGCTTCTCCATTAAATATAAGGGGAAGCAGTTGCAAAATAGGAGAGAGATATTGGACTTGTGGCGTCTGTTTGAGGAAGTGCCCCCGGAGAAAAGCAGTGAGTGTAATACATCTCCCCTGACAACAACTGGCAGTGAAGGGCCAATCACACAGAATGAGAAGACAATAGAGGTCACACTTCTCTATCCCTTATTGTCAAAGCCAGTGCCTGCAGAAGGATACAGCGACCCTGTATATGTAGCACAACCCACAGCTCCTTCTATACTTAAGCCATCAGCCACGGTACCAACCCCTTATGAGAGCCAAGGAGTAACAAGACAGTTGGATATCCCTACAATCGATATTGGAAAGCTCAAACGGGATTTAGACTCACAACTAACAATGGCTCGAACTGAGCTGTCTCGCCTAAGGGCCATGGGAGAATGAGGGGGGTCACTCATCCCCCGGGTAGAACGTGATGAGACGCCCCACCAGGTGTTGGGACAGGGGAGGATGGATGGAAGAAGGGAGAGATACTATTCCAAATAAATGACACCCCCACGCGAATCATAGAAATAAACACAGCTGATAGTGAATGTGAGATAGAAGAGGGAGGGGCGCCGTCACATAGGGAAGAATATTGGAGCGACTTAGAGGAACAGGAAGAAGAAGAAGGAAGGCTGGGAACTGCCACTGGCGGGGCCTCATCTGGGGTGGGGGTTGCCTCCCATGGAAGAATGGAGGGGGAGGCCAAGGAACAGAACAGGGCGCATGGCTGTGATCGGGAAGAAAGGGAAGAAGGTGAGCACCAAAAAGTGTGGGAAAAATATACAGCTTCCGCTAATACACAGGGGGGAGGGGAGGCCAAATTACATACCATGGGCTCAAATGGACAAGGCCAACTTGCTCAAACAGCTACCCCCACTGTCAGGAGGTGCCAGCAAGTGGATATATGCATTTGGAAAACACACGGCAGGAGTGCCCTGGCGGTGGGGGATGTTGAAAGCCTGCTGGAATCTGCAGTGGGAGACCAAGCCAACATGGTCTGGGTGAAAGCGGGGTTCCCAGGAATAACATTAGATTGCGACTGCCATGATGGGGCCTCATTCAACACAGTGCGAGCACGCGTGTGGGATGCATTGAGAGAAACATTCCCAGACACTCCAGATTTACAGTCAGTATCTAATGTACAATGAATGATGAGGAAGATGTGATGTCTTTCATTCTCCGGGTGCAGGACATTTGGAGAGCGGAAACGGCTATGGCCTGGGACCAATAAACGTCCCTGTTCTACTTCATTATAAAGAGGGGGGCTCCCAGAGGAAGTGTAGAAGGCCCTTGATAATATAGCTGGGATAGAAGCCAAGGGGTGGCCTGAAATTCAAAGCATCATAGTGCACCACTGTAAGAGGATCAAAGAGAAGGAAAAGGACATAGCTCCGCGGCAGCTGGAAGACGAAACTAAATTAATGCAAAGTAAACTGCTGAAGATCAGTGCAGTGGCAGAAACTGGCACTGCAGGAAGGGAGTGGGAGGAGGAAGATGGACAGATGGGAATACCAATGCAGATTGTGGCAAACTGACAGGTAACGGCCAAGATCAATGGTCAGGGGAAAATCAATATGAGGGACCACAGTGGCCATTGAGAGGGGGGCGGGGCAATAGAGGAGGATTCAGGGGATCAAGGGGAGGGGATGCAGGGTATGAAATTCAAGGACAATGCTAGAATTGTGGGAGGTGGGGACATTTTATGAGAGAATGTCGAAGCGGGCCAAATTACTCATATCGAAATGAACACCAGATCGGACACCCCCACCCAGGAAGCCCCTACGGGCTACCGATGGGCGGGAACAGACGAGACAGCCAGCCTGACCCAAGATACATGAACGAGCATTCAATGCCCCCGCAAAATACCTCTTCACACCCCCAGTGCCATGACAATACTACCCCCATGCGTAATAAGACTTAGCATGCTACCACGCAAATGGTGCACCAGCGACACTGTGTAGGGGGACAACCGTGGTGACAGGAAATGTGTTTGATGTTGATGAAATCCCATGGCACTCAGCATAGGATAGCCCACAGAGAACACTTGCGTGTACAATACTGTTGACGACCCTTAAAGCAGCAGAGGAACCACTGTTGGGGGCGGCGATAGGAAACAAACAATTTATTTTCATAGTGGATTCGGGAACGGAAAGATCATGCCTCAAGGAAGGCAGGTTCCCACTTTCTAATCAGACTTTGGAAATGCAGGGGTTCTCTGGGGCGGTGTTCGAGGTTCCATACACTGAAGAGCTAGACATAACGGTGGGAGGAAAAACTGTATGTGCACCCCTGCTGTATTACGAAGAGTCACCCATTAATTTGCTGGGAAGGCATCTTCTCAGCAAGCTCAACATGACAATATATTTTACTGACAGAGGAATAGTGTGTTCCACACCAGGCATATGTGCTATCCGTGCCATGTTAGTAATACACGCCCAAGCAAATTTCCCACAAACACGCGGCATACCTGTAAATCCAGACATGTTTCTACAAGGGTTGAGGATACTAGCGAGAATAGTGACAGAATTGAAAAGCGAAAAAATGGAGGATGCCCTCAGAATTAATTTTCCGCTCAATCGCAGACCTAGAAATAGTGCCAGGGTCAATAGTATCCCTAGACATACATGCAGTACAAGTGTCATCCCAAAGAAGAACAGTAATAGCAATGGATATGCAGGGATGCCAGTAGAGAACAGTGCTGTGTATTGACACCAATAAGGCCCTGCGAGACCTGACAGATGAGGAACATTTTTGTGACACAGAAGACCATGGGGGAATAATGATGGAAATTGCAATCCCCTGTGATGTCATGATCCAAAGAAGAGAGGTACCACTACCCCTCATAGCAGTGATCAGAGCTCCACCAGCATACTTTGAGGAAGACATGTCCCAAGTGCCACAGCAACACGATGTAGGGTTACTACACAAGGTGACACCAGTAAAGATCAAGCTCAAACCCGGGGCCATTTTACCCCGGTTAAAGCAATACCCCCTATCTAGGGAAGCAATAGAGGGAATAAAAGACACAATATATGCATTGATGATACAGGGAATAATAGTGCCATCTAAGTCGCCCTGCAACACTTGCAAGAAAGCAAATGGAGGGGCGTGGAGGATGATCCAGGACCTACGCCCCCTCAATGACGTAATACAAAAAGAGTTCCCTCTTGTCCCAAATCCTGCCTCAATCCTATGCAGTATCCCAACAGAAGCCACTCATTTTACAGTAGTGGACCTAAAAAACACCTTCTTTTCAATTCCACTTGATCAAGGTTCATGGTACCTAACAGCATTCATGCTGGGGGGGGGGGGAATATGAGCACTGCAGACAGCCCCAAGGGTACTGTGAAAGCCCCAGTATTTTCAACAGAATATTGCATGAAGACCTTGGAAACATACACACAATGAATCCCATAATTCAGTACGTAGATGATTTGTTAGTCTGCGGGAGAGATGAAAAAGAATGCAGAGAGGATTCAATTACCCTGATAACACATCTTGCACAGAAAGGCTACAAGGTAGACAGACAAAAACTGCAATACTGCTTGACAGAAGTGCTATACTTAGGTAAATTGATATATAAGGACAGTAAAATAATCATACCTGACAGAGCAGCAGCAATACAAACAGTAAAAGAGCCCAGTACATTGAAGGAGATGCAAAAGTTTCTCGAAATGTGTAACTACTGCCGAGAATGGATATTGGATTATGCAGCATACACCAACACCCCTGCTACAGGCAGTCAAGGAAGCACAGCGGGAAAACACCAATCAATTTAAAATAGACACAGGAAATGCACACAGCTTTTGACACACTCAAAGAACTGATATCCACTGCCCCAGTCCTTGCGAACCCCACCTATGAGCAGGAGTTTTATTTATTCTCACATTGCAATGGCACACTCATGACAGCTGTACTGGCACAAAAGACATCCTTGGGCCACAATCCCCAGGCATTTTGCAGTGGAACAGTAGATGCAGTAATGCAGGAACATTTCGCTTACGAACGAGTTCACGATAGAAAAAAGCTCTACGATCGTGATGGGATGCTCTGCCATGTTATACATAGAAGACTCTCTGTTCGCCATCCTTAAAAGATCAAAAAGCAAATTGACTACTCAAAGGGCCAAAGCATATGAATTGATTATTTCTAGTGCTAACATTCATATCGTGCAGTGTAAAAGCGGAAACCCAGCCACATTTATCACAGAAGCATGCACAGTAGAAGACATGCAACAGCACGACTGTGCCACATAAACAGGAGATGATGACGGCACGCCAAAAGCACATGAAAATGCACTGTCAGAAGGGGAAATGTACTTCGTGGATGGGTCTGCCTCCATAGATTGTGAAATGGGAGGAAAGCATGTAGGAGCAGCAGTATTTCGGGTGGAGGATGGGGAATTTGAAGTCATTTTGCAGAAAAGACTACGACCCCAATTCTCAGCCCAAGCAGCAGAACTGGTAGCACTTATAGAAACACTTCACACCGCAAAGGGGTGCATAGTCACCATCTATACAGATTCTGCCTATATGGCGACAACAGTACATGGGGGATTAGCAAAATGGGGGAGGAGAGGATTCCGAAGGGCAGACGAGTCCCCAGTTCAGCATGCAGCACTACTAGGAGAGTTAAGTGATGCATTAAAAGAACCTAAACTTGTAGCAGTTGTAAAATACCAAGCCCACACACGAGGTGATGAGGTCATCTCATTGGGAAACGTGGCAGCGGAGGTTGCCGCGAAAGAAGCCTCCTATTTATCAAAAGCCCCAACAGGGGAGTACATACTGCAGAAGACAGTAGAAGAAACACAACCAGAAGGCTTTAACTCATTACCAGTCTCTCAGATAATTGAGTTTCAACAAGATGCGCCCAGCGAGGAGAAGGAGACGTGGGTAAAAAGGGGGTGCAGCCAATCGTCTACTGACCTATTGTGGAGACAAAATAACCCTGGCAAGGTAGTGATGCCAGCAGAATTGCTAGGGGTTGCATTTAAACAGTTACACTTCCCAGCTCACAATGCAAAGCAGCGCATCATTGCAGACATACAGGAAAATTGGTTTGCCTCGGCATACAGGAACACGTGACAAAGCTGATAATAGAATGCATCACCTGCCAAACGTACAACTCCGGCATGACATTACGAACCCTCAGAGGAACATTGCCAAAACCCAAAGGGCCCTTCAGAGAACTACATATAGCTTATGCAGACATGGGAGAGCGGTGTAACGGGGCTCGATATTTGATTGTTCTTGTATGCCCCTTCTCCCGGTGGAAGCCGGCCCCTGTGCTCATCCAGATGCATGGTGTGCCGCCACATTTTTAGTAAGAGAGGTGTTTCCCCGCTCGGGCATCTGTGGCATCATACATTCCGATAACGGAACGCACTTTGTGAACGACACGTTTATGCATATCACTGCAATGCTAGGAATAACCCACAAGCTCTGTACAATTTATCATCCACAATTGAACGGACTTGTGGAGAAAATGAACGGATTGCTCAAGAGTATATTGTCAAAACTGTGCCATACACTCAAGAAGAAATGGGTGCATTATTTACCCCTGGCGCATTTTGAGATGAGAAACCAACCCAGCAAGGACCACCACCTGTCGCCCCATGAAATCGTATCGAGGATGCACACAGCCCACTCACCCCTGCACAGGCAATTAGACGCACGCCAAAGCACCACAGTTCTAAGAGAAGAATTTCATGAGTATCTCAGAAATTTGACAAGAGTGGCACGAGCCATAGCCAAACAAATAGCACCCCCATTCACACAGGAAAACGCTACTCACAATAACCCCAGCCACAGATAGCCCAGACTGCCAGTTGATGACAGGCGACATGGTATATGTGAGGAACTTTAGAGCGGAGGTGGAACGGGCCAAGGTAATATGGTCCATACAAGGTAGTATACTGCACGCCCACAGCCGTCAAGGTACAGGGCCTGAGGTACTGGGTGCATTTGACAGATGTTCGTAGAACCCATGGGAGCACGGATTGCGCAGACCCCGAAGGTGACAGGGACGAGGGTAGCACACAAACGTAGAAAGTGGGAAGGATAGGAATACAAGGACAGGTGCCAGGAATGAAATAAGAGAAAATAAAAGATCAATAAAAATGTGTAAATAGATGTACAGTGTCACCAAGTATTGGTGCTTATGTGATGGAACGAGATAACAATTAAGTCTCTCTCTCTCTCTCTCTCTCTCTCTCCCTCTCTCTCTCTCGCTCTCTTTCTCTCTCTCTCTCTCTCTCTCTCTCTCTCTCTATTTTTTTCTTTTTTAAATTATACAGTTAAAAATGTGCGCGATAATAACACTTTTTCTTCCTCAGCAGTGAATCTAACTGACAGTGATTTGCCTCCCTCGGTTCCCCTCCCCCAGACTTGAGTTGTGGGGGAGGGAAATGGAAGGAAGCGGAAGGAAAACATATATATATATATATATATATGGATGATAATGAAACTCGCCTATGAAAGCAAAAGAGAAATAATTGTGAACAGGAAAAGCTAACTGTAATTTACCAAGTAACCGATGTGAAAAACACATGAGAGTAATGTGCACGATTAACAATTGCTCATATTTTATATATTAGGAGCTTCAATGGGCATGGATGAGGCCCCAGCCGCATCAAATGATAGTGTAGATAGGAATAGACGGAGGAGATATGTTTATCCTAGTTATTGATATGTGTGCGTGCTGTTTGTGTGTGCGGTAGTATTCTTTTCAACATTGTTTGGCCTGTTCCTGTATTGGGTCATTGCATATATTTCAATCGATGTTGGCCAGGGGGGCGTGGGCATAGAAACCATCAAGAAAGGGACCCATCTAATTTGGGATGGTGCCAAGTTAATATGGGCCCACGGTACCCCTGAGGAAGAACATAATAGAAACATACTTATTAAAAAATTGTATAGTGTGAAAAACACTATCAGCTGATATGAAATTATATTTTTAATAATTGTGTAATCATGCAAAAAAGACTAATGCAGATATTTAAGACAGAATCATTAAACATCACTAATTCATTCCTCTCCTTCCCCCAGAAGCTCACTGTCTCCAAAGCTCTGGTTCTCTCCAGGCTGGACTATTGCAACTGCCTCTTTCTAAATCTGCCTGCTTCTACTGTACGCCCTCTGCAACTCATCCAGAACAGAACTGCGAGACTTGTCCTTGGCCTCAAGCCCAGGGATCGTATCTCTCCAGGACTGAAATCTCTGCACTGGCTCCCAGTGGCTGCAAGGATTAAGTTCAAAACCCACTGCATCGTCCACAAGGCCTTCGGGGCCTGGGCCCTCAATGCCTTCAACTCTCTCTTCCTAAATATCTACCCTCTTGATCTCTTTGCTCATTCACCTCCAACTCTCTCAGGATCAGTCACTTCTCCAAGCAACGAGTTGGCAGTAGATCACTCTTTTTGGCTGGGGCCTCCCTCTGGAGCAGCATCCCTGCCTCCCTGAAGCTTGAGGAGAACCATCTTTGGTTCTGGAAGCACCTAAAAACCTTCCTCTTTGCTTCTGCTTTCTCTCCCACTCTCCCCTGCTGAAGTCCTGGCTGATACTGAGACTGCCCGGGTTACCTGGCCACCCATCTGATCTCGGGCCCAAGCCCTGCCAGTTGCACACTTGCGCTGCCTTCCTGGCAACCTCTGCACCTGGGGACTGCTTTCTGTATCCCTACAGTCCCCAAACTAGCACTTATGTCTGCACTCACCCTGCACTTGCCACCAGCTGGCCATTATTTATTTATTGTATGTTATTATTTTATTATCCCATGCACTGCAGTTCACCCCCCTGCACTTTTTCCCCCTTCCCTTGAGCTATCTGAATGACACCTGGCCTAGTAAGATTGTTGTCTGTCTTCCCTCTGTTCCCCCTCCCTTGCCTCATCGCGCTTTGCAACATGTGTGTATAGGCGTGTTATAAATGTCATATCATTTCATATCATATCATAGCAATCGTACCGGATAGGTTATTATTCTGAGATGGGAAAATAATCTTTGTTTAAAAGTATCAGAGAATAAAAGGTACAAATTACACACCCACATAACATGTCATATCAAAATCATACTAGCATCATTGGATTGACCTGAGGAAGAGAAATTTGACGAATTGATTGGTAACATGATCACATGTGAGAAGCGTGATATTTCAGTAAACCACAATTGCTTATATTCAAGATGACAACACACCAAATGGGAGGGGAAACTGGGTTTGGAAGTTCCTCCTATTAGACTGTCCTCTTCATTAAAATGCCCAATAACTATGCAGGGGATGGTTTAGTGTGATTTCCAAAGGGAGGGGTTTCTCATCTATACTATACTATCTATACTAGTCCACACCCATAGAATATGTTGACTCACTCGCTCACTCACTGACTGGGATGGATTGACTGAGATACTGATGGGAAGAAGGAGAGAAAGGAGAATTGACAACAACAGAATGGAGAATGAAATAGATTGCTTTCCTTAGAACCCATATTGAATTACGAACAGTGTATTTTAAGAGAGGCCCACCTTGAGTTAAAACCCAAGGCCTACTTCAGTGGGAAAGATAGCAGACAGGCCCAATACAGAAGGGCAGAAACCAGGCTGACTGATGCTCACCTGTTACCTGCCGGGGAAATCAAAACAGTCCTAAAGAGCGTGCCCACCTGTCGGTGAGACAGCCAAAAGAAATGTGTTGTAAGTATAATGTTAAGGGGAAAATATAATCACCTCTTAATGGAAGTATCCTCTAAAGGGGAATGGACTAAAAACCAGCTGTTTTCGTTTGTGAAATTATGAAGGGAGGTATGTACATTGACTGTACATCCTGGAAAATTAGTCAATTTTTCAGGAACGTATTTGCTTCTAGAATTATAGATTTATTCAAATAGATCCAAATGATGTGTATACTGGGGGATCCACTGACGACTTCTCTTTGTAGTATGCAAGCATATACAATTATTCTGGGAGTTAAAATGATATCTAACTTTATACATACCTAGAAAAATATTGCTATTAAAGTTATATGTACAAAAATCAACTGAAGCTCAAGAAAGGCATAATGCACATTACATTTAATTATTTAAGTTGTGCGATCCTACAGGTGGTTAATAAAAAAAAAAAACACTCATTATCAAATTATGGTTACATCACCAAGCAGAGTTATGTTACTGATGCTGACCCACTCAAGAAAAAGGGAAAAGGATTATTGATTGCTACCCAATTTTCCACCCTTAGGCTACCCTTTGAAAATGACAAATGCACAGTTTTCCACATCACAATAGAAACACCACTGAAGGGAATCTAGCAAATATCCAGGCTGAACATGCATTTTTCTTTTTGCAAGAGCAGTACTGTCATGTAGCCTGTTGTTACATTGAGTGTTCTAGAATGTTGTTTGAGATGCTCACTTATCTATTGGGTAACTAAAGTGGTGTTTATTACAAATAAATGTAGATATTTAGATAGTCATGGATGCTCTGATTTGATTTTGTTTTTTTTATCAAATGACAGCTGTATCCTGACCCCTCATACACTTTCCAACGCAAGGTGGATGTGAACTGATGGCAAATCTAATGTACATGTGCTGTAACAATTCAATTGACCAGTATATGATCATTCATCATTGTACAAATCATTGACATTGGGATTTCACGGATGTATACTATGTTTGTATTTAAATTGGTTTAAAAATGTCTCTTGTTAATATATAGACCTTTTGTCCAAACCTGTGTATTTCTTGTCCCAAAAGGAGAGGTAGGCTGTGGGGAATCAATGCTGTTAAACTGGCATACTGCAGGCTCATAGAAATAACTTTTTAAAATAAATACAAATTGTGCGCGTCTGATTTTGACTTGGTGGACATTTCCATGAACTAGTTGTTGTTCAATTAAACAATCCTACAGACTTCTGTTTCTATAAAGAAGAGCTGACCTAAAATGTCAAACTATGGGATTGGACTAACAACTATACACATGCAAGAAAGTTGAAATCAGAAACAAACTTTATTTCATCTCCTAAGTAACTCTGCAAAAGTATATTAATCTGTTTCTGTCTGTGAGACAATGGGCCTCATTACGAGGCTTGCGCTGACAGAATGAAGGGGGCCGGTACGGGACCGGCCCCCTTCATTCCGTCAAGGCCGATTACAAGCTTCCCATCGCGGGACCCGGATTGGACGCCTGGTAAAACCAGGCATCCTTTCCGGGTCCCGCGAGGGGAAGAGGGAGGTAACAACAGGACACTTATAATGTGCCCGTTGTTACCTCCATCCCCATTCCCATTGAGCCCTATGTAGGCTCAAATGGGAATGGGGAATGGTTCCTGCAAGGAGGACTAACCGGGTCCTCCTATGTCGGAATGACCCGGTAAATCCCCATTGCAGGAAACCAGAAAAGGAGCCCGGGTTTGGAGGCAGCCAACAGCTCCATGGCTGCCTCCAAACTCGTAATGAGGCCCAATGTATATAACCTGTATGTTAATTAGATAGAATTTGACAACATCTCTAACAACAAGAATAATTACCCATTGTGTGGAGAAACAGATATGTTAGTGAACCATCTAACCATGGAAAATACCTAATTTGCTTACATATACAGTTTTGTGAAACTTTGCTAACATAATTGATACCTTACAAACAAATAAATTCTGGCAATTCTGCCTTTCAGGTAGCCAAAAATCTTTAACATTGGCCCTGACCAATCTGTGGTTGCTTATAGAGCAAACGCAGAGGGAAAGAGCATTGATGTAGTAATATATTTATTGTTATGGTTTTATGTAATGAATTGTAGTAATAAACTTGTATGATTTTTTGATCAACTGTGTATGGTTATTCATATGGAGCTGTGTTATTAATATGTATAGCGTGGAATCTTTTAAGTAACTATAACGCATTTTATTCAAAATCAAAAAAATGTTCATGCATTAGCCCTTACTTGTATTTTACTAAAATGTAACAACATTTCTTAATACTGCCATGGTACATTTGTTAACGTGGGTGTACTTATGCCAGGGTCTCTTGGAGAACAATCTGCACTATGGGAATGATTCTCTGTTCTATGGAATCTGCTGCAGCAATGCAATGATGCATTTCTGCAATTTTCGCACATTTTAGTGAACAGCACCACAGAATCACCATCTTGAATGTTAATCAGACTAAGACCACCAAAACTGCAAAGCTACGAAATAATGCCTGTATTTCTACAGAATGATTGTTACAGTGTGTCCCTTTATTCTATTTTTAATGATTACACATGTTTTCTAAAGTAGTTTATAAAAAGGTGTCGGGTGTTACATTTCTTTGCACACAACCAACATTACTTAGTTTTCAAAAAGCACAGAACACAGCCTGGACGTTGCCGACCAGGAACCCAATGCTGCACTCCTCACGGGATAATATCCCAGGTCAAATATCTCAACTGAAAAGGGGGGATCCATTACTCCATTGAGTCAGTCATCCCTAATACTTGAGGCAGTAAAGTTGTAATTTTGTGGTGAGCACTATACACATGTGCTCATAAATTAATCATAATTTCATAGTCATTAAAGTATAATCATCTTTCAATATTTCTATCTGCCTGCTGGAGTAAAGAAAGGAAATCAACCAAACTGACTCAAGACAGGTTAAACAGAGAACGCAAGTGTTTATATATAAAAGTATCTCTGTATTGCACTGTTAACTCTACAGTGCAGTGTATAGACAGTAAAGATTGTCACAAAACAGTGATTCAAAAACAACAATGATACACCCCACAGTCTATTTTGAACTGTGATGCCCCCCTCCTGCCCCCTAACACCAATATTCACAATGACATTTTGTTTTAATTTGTCCTACTTATTTGTTCTTTGTTGTCTCAAAATCCTCCTGGTCACCTCGTGACAGGCATATTTACACTGGAATGAAAACATTGCTTAATTACATTAGGATCCGCGCTGCTGCGGCTTCCTTCGCAACACGCTCATTGAACGGCTGTATGCCCACACCAACATGGCGCCAGTATACCAGTACTACTTTCTATTGAATACGCACCTGTAACATCCAGTAGTGCCTCCCAGCCCCCGATTTTTTTAGTTTTCAAAATGTACACATGGAAATTCATTTAAAAATAGTTCTTTATTTTTCCAGGGACATTAAATTCATTTAATTTACCATAACCATTCATGTGGATATTTGAAATGCACAGTAAGCATCAATTTGAAAGCAGATACCCAACTGAATCTGCCTATTCAACATATGTACTAACCCCCATGGACATCAACCTGAGCGGTCTGACTTATACAATTACGTCACTCACATCTAGGAGCTGTACTTTTGGAACAATGGATGGCAATATGCATTGCCGCTGGGAAATTCTCACCTCAACTTGCAATGTTTTTGAGAACTAGCACATGTAAACTCTAAGCCAATGCCATTCATCACAAGACATAACTTTGCAAACATTCCAAAATTGTGTGTGAATAGAAAAAAAAAGTGTTCAAGGCCAGGATCATCACCAAACAATATAGACGACACAAATATCTAAACATGTAACCTGCTCTGAGGTTCCATAGAAATCTGCAACATGTGCAAGTAAAGGAAGTCTTTTGGTGGTATGTGGTCTAGAAACTCAAATTATTCTCCTCACACCATTGTGCACTATGTAGCTTTTATAGTACGTCAATTTAACCAAATTAGGTGTAAACTGAGTGGCAACTAATTTTCCACTATGGCAGTGCCTGGCAAATTCCTTTCCCATGCCTATGCAAATGCATACATTGTCAATGGTTGTTTTTAGAAGTTAACCATACCAAACGTCTTAGTTGGTTTGCTTTTCTGAGGTAGTTTTCCAGATAAAGGTTATAGCTTTAGTCACACTGTATGTGCTTGGAAGCGCCATTTTCATTTTTTTGTTCTTTTTCATATTTGAGATCCTAGCAACAAAAGACTGTTCTGCTGCTGGGCATATTATTTTTAACTGAGCCATAAAGGAAACATTTTCGAATTCCACCTAATGGTGAATGAACGTACGAAGAAAGATCCAGAATGTCACACCTTTGTGTCTTTTTACACAAAATTTACATGATCTTGTATACAGAGGCAAAATCGTTTGGAAAGTCCCAACATTCCTTTGATTTACCAGGGGTAAAAACTAATTTAAAGTGATTAACTACATGACAGCGGAAGACAATTGATACACTAGCCCAGGTTTCTGTGTAGAGTGATACGGTTAAGAGGTAACCTATATACACAAGTTACAGGAGACACATAATATAAGGGGCAAGCAGTGTTTAAGGCATTGAAGTTCAGGCTTAATAATGCTGCAATGGTAAATTAAGTAACAGTGAATTCGGGGAGTTGGTGCAGTTGTGCAAAGGGAGGCTACACAAGGACGGCTCTCATGCTGAAAGGGTTGCAGCTTGGTCAGTTCAAACAGATAGCAAAGGGGCCGGTGGAGGAAGTCAGAAATGTGCTGAAGTGGGGGCTGCACTGAGGCCAGATATTTAAGCAATGCACTGGGGCAGCTATTTTGGGCTTAATCAGTAGGCCTGTGGGGTAGAGTCAATTGCAAATAAGACACTCAGATAAGGCTAAGCTCACTGGACAAACCATTGCAAAGAATTCCTCTGTCAGCATTGAAGTAACTCATTGTCTCCATGAGAAAGCTAGTCGACCAATAATGATGCACCTAGAGATTTTTCCATTGACTGCATTCGCCTCAAGGGTTTTGAGGTAAGTGTTTTTTGCCCCAGGCAATGATCAATGTAAACTTTACATTGTAAAGGGATGTTAATGGCAGCTGAGATGAACAGCGAGCTGTAAGGGACAACCAAACTTTAAACTGTAACATTGTACCCCTTCATTGAGGAGATTTATTTTTTTAAAGGACCAAGAAGGTTGCTTCTTTGAGGTGAGAAGCAGGGATCAAGGGAAGCTGCCGCTGGCTTTGTTATGAGTGAATATGAAAGTTCATATTTGTTATTAACCCTTGTTCTTAGGCGATTGTAGTGAGGATTGTGTTGGAAGTTGGTGGGAGTGGGTGTGAGTGCCACGCAGCCAGGCAGGGTTTGATGGCTTTGTGCCTGTGGTACTACAAACTGAGTCACTCGATGATCCCAACTTCTCTTAGCAACCAACAAGGGCAGTCATGTTGAAATACTGGGACCGAGAGGTAAAGCAATTCTATTGTTTTGGTGTCATTAAACTCTTATTCCACCACTCATTGCAATCAGATGTTCCTTTCAATTTGTCTTGTCTCACTGCTTCCCTCTGCCTTTCCTGATTGTAATCTTTAGCTATCCTGCACAACAACCACCCAGTAAGGAGTTTTACTGCCTGGTTGGTGCTTGTTCGAGGGATTTATCTGTGTTTTACTTTGATTTCCAATCCCTTTTTTTCCTGGTTGGTTCTATTTGCAAGGATGTATCTGTGTTTTTTCATTGATTTCCAATTAGCTTTTTGAGCTGGACTGAATCTGGAGTGCTCTGACTTTGTGGTATATCCTTTGTTTTTGTCTGGCCTTCTTTATTTTATTTCCCCAACCAGCCCCTTAGCAATTGGCTACAGCAGTCAGGTGTACCTTTCCTTTTGTTTTGCAGCCCCCTCTCACTGTTCCCCTCTGTCTTCTCCCATCCACCTTTATCCATGCCATGATCTTCCCTCCCCATTCCTCCCAGCCGGCCCATCTGGTTCTCATTGGTCCATGCACTCCCCCCTGAGAATGGCACAGCTGCAGTTCATATGACCTCCCAGGGCAGTTTGTGCCGGGGCAGCCGGCTGAGGGCCAGAGTCAAAGGGCAGCTCTCTTGGTCAGCTCCCCTTCCCCGGATTGCCCTGTTCACCCGTGGTGCCCCAGCCAAGCTTTTAAACTGTCTGTAGCAACCTTCAGGCAAGAGACAAGGACTTTAGTCGTATTGCCCTATGATTTACGTAACAAATGCATTCCTGTTAACGCCTGCCTTTGACTAACAGCACTTGTTTGTATAGCAAACATTTGAATGCAAGTGCATTTGTAGAGTATAACCACTGTACTAAAGCTAGATGCATACTTAGATGAAAGCCAGCATCTTAGAGTAAGTTGCATCCTGGTCTTTTGTACTGAATTTAGATCAAGTTTGAGGGTAGACAATATATTCAATTTAGATGAAGTTTAGGGTAGCTAATGTATCGAATTTCGACACATTTAGAGGCAAGCCAATGTACCAAAGTTATAAGAATTTTGTGGGTTTCCAATGTATTGAATTTATATGAATTTTGAGGGTAGCTAATGTGCTGACCTTAGCTGAACATGATGCAACTGCCCACACACCCACTAACAACTCTGAAATATTCTGCATACTCACCCAAAAACAAGGAACAAAATTGACCACAAACTACAAAAAACTACATACACCACCCAACATGAACAAGAAACTAAGACAACCACACACAAATCTCCACACCAAGCACCACATAACGGCTACCAACTAAAAACCAACCAGCACACAGTGAGGTTTTTTCCAAACTGAAGCTATCAACAGCATTTCAAAGTTCTCTTGTGCTTTTCTCTCCCAGTCCTGCTAACAATGCACTCCCAGCCCTGCTCATTTTCCGATCCACCGTGGCACCAAGAGACCAAAAAAGTACAGTGATGGAGGAGTATAAGCCCCAATCATAAGATAGCGCATACCATGGTCTGTCCCTTGAGTGAAACCAAACCGACATAGGCTGGGAAGCTCTTACTCTGTCACAAATTCATCCATTAGGTGAACCAAATAAAAAAATGCAAGGCAGACATGTAGATTGAGTTTTCTCACAAGTCACCATTTTAATTAAATAATAAAAGGTGAGATGAACGCCTTTATTTCCCAAGCCTAACAAACCACAGCTAAAGGAAAATGACCTAGTGTCCAAAAATAACTGTCCCTCACACTAATACACATAACAAAAGCATACTGGAATAACTTGGTGATTTAAACTTCACAAAATAACTTGCAAATTCAAACACAAAATTTATAAACAGGAATTCTTGTGACCAGGGTTGGATCCCCTTCCCTTGGATCAGTTCAGGATGTTTCAAATCACCAGTCAAGTTTAGGAAAGTTCCTTTCACTGGCTAAATTCCACTCTGTGTAGAATAAGCAGTTCCAATATGTCTTCACTTGGCTAAGTGACCAATTTAGTTTCAAAATAGGTTCTTCACTCTTGAAAAAATTATTTAAGTTTTTTGCTTGGAAAACCAAAAATATTCTCTCTTCATATGTCAAGTAAAAATTCAATGTACATATCCTTTGCTCTGAAGGTCATCACTTTTGTATCACATTACATTTCTTCTTCATGAATAATACTTTTGTTAGGATGGTTATACAACAGTTCAGCAAAGCACAGTAGTAGAATTATCACTTCCTTTCCACCACTATTTGTCCCTTTCCTGGTGTACTCACCTGTCAGGATAAAACTCCTGTCATTACTACTTGTTCTCTGTGCTGAGGTTCGTTCCCAACTTTCCACACTTAAATCTTCAATGGGTAAATTTGAATCAACAACTGCTTCTTGATTCAGTCTCTTGACTTACAACACATTTGGTTCATACCTTCTTTCACATGTATATTGCATGAAAGGACAATGCTCCTCATATTGATTTGTCTGCCATATGCAAATGCAAGTTACACTTCTCTTCCCTTGATCCTTTCTATAAGGTAGGCCTTTCTGCTGCAGTCTCTGATCTCTTTCTACACAACCTATTGGCTGTAGGCAATGCAGTTTACATATTTCCCCTTCAGGTTATCTTGATCTGGGACTGTGGTCTTGTTGTCACTCTTTACTTTTTTGGCTTTGGCAGTGCTGATTATAATGTCCCCTTTTTAGATAGCCCTCTTTGGACACGTTGTATCCCCTTTGGTTAATTATTGCCCTCTCTTGGCATTTGCAATGCAGGTTGCATTGTTCTCTTATTCAACCTCTCCCTTTTAAGATATTACATTCTCTTTGCTTAATTATTGCCCCCTCTTGGCTTTGGCAATATGGGTTACAATCGGCCTCATTACGAGGTGGGCGCAAAGGGATACCGGGCACCGTTACGGACATCGGTGCCGGTAATCCCCTTGCGCCCTATTCCGAGGTCCCTTAGCGGGTCCCTTCCTTAAAGCTTGGTTTTACCAGGCGTTATGGACGGCGCCCGTTAAGGGACTTCAGAGCTAATAACGGTACCGCAATTTGCGGGTCCGTTATTAGCACCTTCCCATTGAGCCCTATGGGGCTCAAATGGGAATGGGGAATGTCTTTTTCAATGGGGACTTACCGGTCCCGCAAAGGTCGGAATAGACCGGTAAGTCCACATTGAACGAGGGCGGGCTCAGTACCGGTATTGGAGGTAGTCATGGCGCTAATAGCGCCATGACTACCTCCAACCTCGGAATGAAGCCCAATGTTCTCTTCTTCAACCTCTCCCCTGCATAAGAGAGTCGCACCCAACTTGCTTGAATTCAAAAGTTTGGTATTCAAAATATTTACACTTATGCAGCAGTCTACTTTGGAGCACCCCAGGGTCACCTATGTCAGGCAAACTCAGCAGTCTTTTCTGGTGTCTCCTTCTGAGTCTCTGCTTCTGCTCATTCATGCATCAGGGTTTCCCTGGTGTTTGACAGCTTCGGTCAGCCTTTTGATGCTCACACGGTCTGTCAACGGAGCTTCCACTGCTCCACATGTGCTCCGGTGAAAACCTCACATCGGGGCGAAATGCAGCTTCTTTCTCCCTCGGGACAGCTGGGCTTCATACTGCTTCCCACGGCGTGTCCTCTGCATGTTATAGAGACCTCGATCTCCACCACATTTTCTGTACAGCATACAGTGGCGGCATCTGCTTCTTTCTCCTGCTGCTTCTGCTGCTCCCACTGCTGCTTTTTACTGACCTTCACCTGAAAGGCCTTTAAATGTTTAAAGGTGCTCATGTGTCAGTTATTAGAACAACTGGACCGCTCACTAGGGTTTGGTAACTCTGTGCCCCTCTTCATCAAGTCAGTACTAAGAGCATTATGGGACTTGTACATAATGGTCTTAGTTGTTTTAAGATCATTTAATCCACTCTGTTTGAGTAGTTTATAAGATATATTTCTAACGGAAGGTTTTAAAGGAGGTAATGGTTTTCTCTTAGGTTTATCCAAACCTAATTTAAAATCATAACTACTAAAAGTAGTTGCATTATCTCACTGTTCCCTATATACATCACGTTCATATTTACAAAAAGGGATCTCATACTTAGCATCTTAAGTAAGTCTGGGAGAGGAAGCCCTATTATGAAAATAGGCCATAAAATATTTAGGCATTTGGGGAACCTCCACCCCAGAACAGGATAAATGCCACGTCTCTCCTGATGGAGTCACCACATTTCCTTGTTGGAAATTCTCCCTTGTGATCCACCCATCTAATACCACCCCAGGGTTGGGACCAGGTAGCTGCTGCCCCCCCCTGGCCACACAGGAGGAAACTTTAGGCTGAGATTCTGTGATGGCTCTGCAGGATTCATCACACTACCTATCAAATAACTGAACCTGAGGTAGGCCTAGATGGGGGTATGTCGAGCACGGAAAAGAAAGGGAGTTTGCACAAGAAATGTGATAAGTCACCAGCAAACCTCTGGGGGGCCAACAAATTGACAGCAGGTGTAGTCTTCCAAGGGTGTGTGGGGGGGAGTTTCTCCCAAATTAACATCCCTCAAAATTCTTATTGAAGTCTATTTTAAACTCGAGCCAGGTTTATTGCCTTTCTTTGCCTATGAGGATAAATATTTCTGACTCCAAATGTCTGTGGGTGCATGCTGGCATTGAGGGTGGAAGCAAAGCCTCACCACGGGGCCTCCTCAACTCCCCGAAACAGAGGATGAAAGGTTTTACCTAAGCAGAGGTTGCATTGTATAGATCCATGTTGGTACAACACACCATTATGTACACTGCCTATTATCAGTTATCATTCAATTTTCCTGAAAAGGTTGCCTTTATCAAGAAGTTCCTGGACCAGATACATTTTCTTTCCTTGGATCATACCAAGAGCATGTCAGCACCAGTGCAATGGAGGAGCAGAATGAGGGAGACATTCTTTGTACCACAGTGGTTGGAGACCGGCATGTTTCTGCAAGCAGATTTATCACTGGTAATTTGTTCATGAGAGGAGAGTGGCCATTAATCGTGTGGAGGTAGGCTGCTGATAATTGTACAATCGTTCCTAGAGATGTGTTCATAATCGCAATGATTTGATCTTTCACAGTGCTTTTTCATGCAAACACAACTGTTAAAATTGTGCTGAATAAAGACATGTTGATGCAAAGATTCAGACACTCATAGGATTCCATTGTTTGCTTTCAAAGTGATTGTTGAGAGTCAAGACTTTGTCCTAATTACTCCCCTAAAAATGAACATTGATGGCGTCTGTTCTGTCCTGTGTGCTTGTACCCTCCTGTTGGCCATGCTGATGAAGGTAGTATGTTGCTAATTGCTGCATGCATGTGCAGCTCACACAATGCTGGGAAACTGCGTGAATGAATGTTCTATGCCAGTGTCAGTTGGGGCATGAAATGGTTGGTCAGTGACTGTAATATTATGTGTTACTTGAAGGCTTATGCCAGATCTGACACCTGACGTGTTTAATGAAGCCTAAAGTTAACTTTATACATGGCCTACTGAGTAATCTCTAAAGACCCTGAACACTGCAGTACAACACTGGTGACAAGTTACAAGAACCCAATGCAAGTCCATCATCTTCTCTTGCCTATTCTATTGTTCTTCTCTCTTCTTCAGTCTTCCCACTTCCCATCTCTGCCCCCTCAAATCCCTTTATCACTCTGCAATATGTACTCTATGTTTACTCTCTACCCATGACTCTATCTCCAACTCACTTTCTCACCTAGGATGACTTTCTTTCCACTCCCAACTTAAATTTCACTTTCTTTGTCTTGTCTTTAAATCTCTTCATGACCTTGCCCCTCCTTACCTCTCTTCCTTCCTTTCACTCTATACCCCCTCTCGCTCCCTTTGTTCTGCTGATCTCTTCTTACTTTCTGTTCCCCAACACCATGTGCCTCTCCTCGTTTCTGCTCCTTTCAGCTTCTTGCCCCCTTACACTGGAACTCCCTACCTCTCTCTATCTGCTCCTCCCCTACTTATTCCGCCTTCCTCTCCTCATTGAAAGAACTTCCTTCACTCCTCTCCCTGATGCCTTCCCCCTCTCTCCATCCCCTCCCTCTTTCTAATATCCTCTCACTGTTCTCCTTATCTTTATCTTCTCCCGTCCCTCCTGTGATCTCCTCTTTTGTTGCTCACTTCACGCATTACTCTCTCCTTCTCTTTCTTTCCCTACCCCCTCCTCTCCTCTCCTTTCTTACTTGCAAATTGTTCTAAATGCTGATTTTATGGTTTTATTCATGTATACTGTTTTGCTTCTACTGTTCCATGTTTTAAGTGTTTCTTGTTGTTAACTGTAAAGTGCCTTGGATTAAGGCCCTATATAAAACAATAAAACACAAATACAATACAAGTCAAGTAAAGCAGAAGTAAAAATTAAGAAGAGGATCTGCAGTGCTGACTAGGAGGCACCCATCAGCCTACAAGTGCACTGTGGCATTAGTGAAAGCATCATACTTAAGCACTGAACAAAGTGCCATGATTCAGAGAATAGCAGCACTGTGAGGGGAGGGTTTGGAAGCCATTTAAAGAGCTTCAAGCCTTGCTGAAGTGGCTGAGGGAGTGGCTTCTTAAATGGAAGTATCACGTGCCTCCTTTAAAAATTCACAAGTCAATTTATTAAACTGAAAAAGAGTTCTGTTCCTTAATGGCATTAACAAAGTGTCTCATCTACAGCGGTACGTTTGACTGACTGAGGTGAAGGACTAGTCCTCTTGGTATCAGGTACAGTACCCAAAATATCTTTCACAAAATTAAGGGAAACAAGGAAGCACCTTGGACTGTTGCTGACTTTTGAACTTGAGTCACCTCTGTTTACTCGAAATGGATGGCTCCTTCCCCATTGCTTACTGGAATGAAATACAATGTGAGCAGACAACGTACAGACGTAGGACTCATTGGCACACGCAAGGTTGGAGGGGAACTGTCCCATCGGGGCCATACCACAAATGCAAAGCTCTTGCTCAGTTTTCTTTGTAGTTTTGTTTGGGACCACCAACCAATGCTACCACCTCACAGAGACTCGTATGCAGGTTTTGGTTGTTTGGGATTCTTTATGAGTATTGTAAAACATTAAGGTATGCAGTGAAGTTTCGTCCTTGTTAAAAAATGCGAGCACCATTGTTGTAACATGATGCTCGCTTTGGTCGAGGCACTGTTCACTTTCACTGCAATTAGCGTTCCTATGGCCCATGTGGGTGTCATTGTGAGGCTGGGATTGGTAATTCTATGCCCTCTTGTCTAGGGTGAAACAACTTACAGAGCAATACATGTACTTGCCTATTGCTAGTCAGTGAGTATGAGAGTGAGGGCGTATGTGTGTGTGTGTGCACATGCGCACGTGTGTTTTATGAAGACAGGAAGAGGTGTTATGGCATATGTTCTTGTTCTGCTGCCGATGTTGAGCAAAGGTAGAATGTTGACTAATGCTGTGTGCATGAGTAGCTCAGAGAATGTTACGAGCATGCTTAAATGATGTTACTGTCAGTGTGAGGTAAACTGTAAATGAATGAGGTGGCCAGCGGGTGTTCCTGTCTTATGAGTGGCTTAAAGGTTAAGACCTGAACTGACATGTGACCTGATGAATACAGCATGTCAACCCTCAACCTATCATCATCCCTCTCTTCCCTCAACTAAACCTTCCTTCTCTACTTAACATCTTGCAAACTTACACTTCACTCATGCAGTCAGACAACCCACAAGGTCTAGTGCAACGAACAGACTCAAACCCTACTCTTCCTCTATCAACACTGCTACTGGGCCAAGGGCTTGACGCTGTCAGGGGGAGTCAGGGACCCTCTTGACCTGGAGCCGGGCGGAAGTCCAATCAGGCTCTTCCCCAGAGGCAGGGAGGGGATTTTGGGGAGGAGGTGCCAGTCCTTGACCCCTCTCAGGTGCCAAGAGTGTTAATGCTGGTGCCACTTCCTCTCACCCAAATGCCCCCAGTACATTGTCTGTCCAGAATTCACTCTTTTCTGCTTCAGGAAAAAGACTCCCAACTGAGAAAATATAGACATAAATCTGGGGAATGAATTTGACAATGAGAACGAAATGGACTGGGGATTTTCTGGCCAAACAGAAATGGGACACCTAACACTCGGCCTACCTACCCCAGATAGAGCACAGGCATATGTTTGCCAACCGAAAATTAACTGGTAGAGTGGTGAGACTGCAGGAGATCAGGAGGGATGGCGAAATCCTCCACAAACCGATTTTGAAATAAAACTCACCAGCACAGAAAGAATACCACCAGAAAACGAAAATGGCTGCTATCCTGCAACTAGTGACTGAAAGGGGGCAGGGCTAAAATGGGGTTTTATAGATTTACACCTGAAGAAGCTGGCCCCTGCGGGATGAACAGCTTTAGAATGGTCACTAGAGTCAGGTTAATGCTGCAGCCAATGGAAGGGAAGGAGTCAGAAAAAGGCAAAGAGCACTTCAAAGGGGGAAGTAATGGAGTGCAGAGTGTGGGTCGCAGGGCCCAGTTCAGGAGGTGGACTGAAAGACCAGGTGGTGACAAAAGGGGGGCAGAGTGCTGAGGATTTGGTGGCAGAGTTTGCCACAGAGTGCATGTGAGGTATTTCTTATGAGAGAGTGGTACTAGTTGTGTAGCGTGTAAATTGAGCTGGATGTAAAATATTAGTTTGAAAGAAGAGTGAAGATTGAGAGAGAGGGGGAAAGAAAGTGCAGGGGGAATTACATAGAAAGTCAAAGTGATTGAGAGAGTGTATGGTAGGAGGATGGTGAGACACAGCAAGGTGGTAGTGAGAGTAGTGATGAGGGCAAAGTGAGGTATGGGGCAATAGTTGAGAGATATTGGCAGAGGAACTGTGGTATGATTAAGGCATAGAGGCACATGCCTTAGAGGCAATTGTCCTTGCAGCAATGTTTACAATTTAACAATAAGTCTTCAAAAGATGAAGAGTGATGCCTTAAATATCACCAGGGCCATTGAACTAAAAGGGTTTGGGGATGGCAGGTGAACACAACACCAAGATATATCTTTAAGTCATGTTCTTTAAGGTAGACAGTGTTGACTTTGGATTCTAAGTGCTTGCTAGAGGATCAAGTTATTGCCAAGAATTTGAGAAAGATGCTTCCCAATGGGTTGAGTCGGTCTTAAGACAGCCGGGTCAGTTTGACAGGGTCCAGCGATAAGGTGCAGTAATGCAGCAGCAATCTTTTCAAAATGGCTCAATAAGAAGCATACGGTAGTTGAGTCAGTGGCTTGCAAATGAATCAAAGTAGTTCAAAAAGCATAGAAATTCAAAGGCAGCTCCATGGGTCTTGCAGAAGCTCAGAATAGCAGGTAAGTAGTTAAACTGGATCTAAAAAAATATCAAAGTGGGAAACAGCCCAAAGCTGTTCCTTTAATCCAGGGTTGCTGTAGGTCCCTGACCAGGGTCTGAGAGAATAAGGTAGTCCTTGTACTGCACTTTTCAGCCAGGAAGGTTGCCAGAGAGCTATTGCAGTTCTGCCCTGTCCAGCAGGCAGAGCCATGAGAAGCAATTTCAGTCATCAGGCAGGTCTTGCCCAGCAGCAAATCTATCAAATGTTCATTTGAAATGGTTACGAAAGTGCTTGCCTACCTCCTTGGAAGCTTTATCATCACCTGAATGGCTGAGGGCTTTGTCCAACCAGAATCCCAATAAAGTTCCAGTGCTGAGAAACCCTTCTTCCTGCTTTCAAGGATGATTAATTTATATACTCACTAGCTTACGTGCCAGGCTTCGCCAGGGATGTCCATTCTCAGGTTTTTAAATCTCTGATCAGTAAGTCTCACCTCAGTTTCTTCAGCAGTTTCATTGCTTCGTTTATTAGCAGCACAAATTCTCAGATCAATAAGTGTTGCTTGAGTTTCTTCATCAGTTTAATTCCTTTGTTGTTCAGCAGCACTCATTCTCTTCACAGCAAGTCATTTATGTTTCTTCAGCAGTTCAGTTGCTTTGTTTTAGCACAAATTCTCTGATTAGTAAGGCTTGCTTCAGGTTCTTCAGCACTTTCATTGTTCTGTCTCAAAGCATGTTGAATTCCATCAGCTTCATGGTCTTGAGATCTTCTTTTTTCAGAATGTTGATCATGTTTGAGCTTTGATGCGTGATGATGAGCACTTTCTACAAAAGACCTGTAGATGGCGGAGTAACACCACAAAACGTAATGCCGAATAACAAACCAGAAAAACAAAAAAGATGAATTATCTCAGGAACGGGATGACCTATCGAGCCAGATATAGTTGCATTATTTCAGCAATGAAATACAGAATATTACATGCAAAATTCATGACACCCGGCCGCACCGTTCATGAGGAGTTACGTCCCCAAGAACGCCACATACAAACCCACAAACCCACAAACAAACACAACTTTATTTCATATATATAGATTCTGAAACAATTTCATATATATAGATTCTGAAACAGTGGATTGTTCCATGTTCATCCTGTGCAAGGGGACAAACTTAGCTCTTGTAACAAGAGTTGTGATTTCTGATGTCACCCCCCTCCCCCAGATGCCTTGTCTGCAGGAAGTGCAGAGGGGCTCAGGAAGTGTGTGTGACTTAATAATTAGAAACATTCTAAATGTAACTTCTCTATGTGATAATATTCATGCAATGTAATGATTGGTAAAGTCACAAAAAGCTTCTTTGCTACGGTATGCATTGTAGGGGGAGAGTTTGTTAGGGGAAGGTCTTGATGGTCATAGATATATTAATGTCAGCATGTTGACAATGTTATGATGCACTGGCTTTAATTTGTATTGATCTGTTGTTGTTTTTGCTTCAATAAAAAGATTAAATCAAAAGAAAATCTGAAATCCGTCTCCTGGTTGAAATTTCTCACCTTGTCTCCTCTAACGCTACTCTACTGCTTTACATCAATGAGGCTACAGCCATTACAAACCTGGTTTCTTTCTTGGCACTGGTCCTCTGCTCACCCCAAGGCTATATACTGTCCTGTGGGCAAGGTATGAAGCCTTTCCAGCAGATTTCCTATGGCTGGGCCCAATAGCTTGTTGTGTGTGAAATTCCGCCCCAGACAGTTACACACAAAAACTCTGTAAGGTATATAAGTCACTAGAAATATAAATAACATCAGATTTATCATATTTTATCTTCAGCATTTCTGACTGTATCTTCTGATAGGGTCCTATATCAAATCAGATACAGATTTATATTTATATATTACAAAGCTTCCATCTTTACTGTGGGTTCACAGTTATATATCATTTTGATCATGGAAGTCCACTGTTAAGGGTGGGCCATTGCTGGAATTAAATTAGATTCCAGCAGGCTGTGCATCATGAATGCACATGCACCTCTGATGCTGTCATGTTGCCAAACAACATAGAGCTGCTGGGATGTCTGTAGTCAGGGTCCATCAAAGGAAACACATGTGCACTGTACTTTTAACATGGAGAATTTGGAAAGTAGATAGGATTAGCAGGGATCACTTTCTGAAATAGAATTGCCAGCATTATTTTGCAATCTAAAGATGCAAAAAATATTGGGGTTTCCTCCCCAGGCAGATGGCATTCTGTTACAGGTGGTTGATGTGCTGTCATACAGCGTAAAGAGTACTTAGGCCATAATCACTTGCTGGTATTATTTTGTGATGGATGTTACTTCAGAAATGTGTGGTCGATCATTATGGTCTTCTGCAGTTGGTAAAATGTACATTTTAATGTGCCCATGCCAGAATCCAAATTGTACGCAAACGTTTGCAGTACTGCAGCTCCTCCATGTCAGAACAGAGACATAGCCTCACTTTTTTCATCTAAGATTATGAAGTTGCAACAATAAAAATACTGTAATGAAAGTCATTTGATATGTTGCTTTATCATGACTGAAGTCCAGTCTCACTAAATTATTAACTTGAGCACATATTCTACTGTGTTTTAAAGTGACTTGTTGGTTCACATCAGCAATATTCCAGAGATGTCTGCAGTCCTTGCACGAGAGTCTGTCCTTGCTCTCTTTGTTTCCTGAAGGTGGAGCTTGTTTACATAATATCCAGTCCAGCGTGGAGCGTTGCGTAGAGCTGTGCTGCAGTGGTGTCTGCAGTCCTTGCACGAGAGTCTGTCCTTGCTCCCTCTGTTTCCTGGAGGTGGAATTTATCTACATAACATCCAGTCCAGTGTGTAGCGCGCCACTGAGCTGTGCTGCAAAGGTGTGTGCAGTCCTTGCATGAGAGTCTGTCCTTGCTCTCTCTGTTTCCTGAAGGTGGAGCTTGTCTACATAACCTCCAGTCCAGCATGGAGCGGGCCACGGAGCTCTGCTGCAGAGGTGTCTGCAGTCCTTGAAGGCTTTGGCAGGAGTTGGCAGAGTTATCGTACAGATGAACTTCATGGAACACCAAGGCACATTAGATGCTGCACAGACTGATCCTGCACAGGAGGGCTAGTGTCCACAGTTGTTAAACATGAGTACTGATCACAGCATCCACAGTATAGCTGGTGTTGCGGGTAAACCACTGGGGGAGGAAACACAGATGTGTCTCGAGACTGTGGTTTCTGCCCTGAACCTCCATTCAACATTGCAGTTGAAGTGATAGCATTGACCGCCCTATACATGAATGATCACAAGAGGGGGGATCAATCTGTATAGGAGGTGTCAGGCTAATCAATAGTTCAAGTATTTCAAAAATCAGAATTGTAGCACTTTTTAAGCCAAAAAGCACATTTTAGGGTGACAATCTAGTCTGAAAACTGAATAGGAAAAAAGTAGAAATCATAAATTCATCCTTTGGTAGCTGCACACAGTATTCAGGCCCAGGCTCAAGTATTTTCTAACATGGATTCGGGAAAACAAGATGGTGGAAAAACCCATAGTCATGCAAAGATAATTAAATGATTCTCTTACAGCAGTTCATGGATAGTTCACTGCAGCTGATGCATATATTTAAAATTTCTTGGCAGCAATTATGACATTGATGGGTCGGGGGGGCCAGTTAGCAGTCTGGGAAAGTAGCAATTAGAGAAGACAGCTGTTTGGTTTGCAACAAATGAGATGAATAAGCAAGGTAGAGCCTGCCAAAAAGACTCTGGTGATCTGATAAAGACTGCTCCTCTCAAGACATCAAAGGATTTATAGTGAAGGTCAGTAGGATCTCAAACAAATTTAATTTGCCTATATGCCAGTCAAATGAGGCATGCCAAGTTTTGTCATGCGGACCTGGTGAGTGGCAGTTGTATTAGCCAATCACAGGTAAATAAGGGGTTTGCCTTTGGATGTAAAAGCCAATCAAAATGTATTGCATAGTGAAATGTAAAGTTGCATCAGCCAGAGAAAATTATAAAATGGAGATGATTCAAGAGCCCAATGCTGCCACTTCTGATGTCTCAATAAAGATGACTTTTGAAACCAGCCCGGCTCCAGCTCTGACTCTTTGCCTTGTTTCCAGTCTCTGCTGCTGATCCACAGATGTCAATGCCCAGGGAGGGCATTGGGCCCCCCTCTTCTCTTGGCTGACAAAGAAGGGACCCTGAAGAGAAGAGTTTTTCTTCCAAGGACAAGCATCTATGTATGCTGACAGACATGGGGGGATGTGCCCTGGGGAGAATGGTAGGGTACGTAAATGAATCTGCAGTGTGCCCCACTCTTGGCAGGGGGTCTCCTATTGTTGTCAGCATGTGATGATTGCATGGCACTTTGGCATCTGTGGATTGGGGTATTATGGGAGACTAAGGTAAGGAGGCAGAAAATAAAGACATGTGTTTTTGTAAGGCTTTTTGTGGTAGTTTAGAAGAGTAACAGGGGTTGGGTGTTTAGTTAATGATGAAGAGCGTCACATAGAGGTGTTGATTAATGATGTGAGACAAGGAACATCACAGATAAGCACAAGAGTCCTAGAAACAGGAATGTTAGAAGAAGCTATTTCAAAATCCAAGTGGATAAATAGGCTACATGCTAGACAAGGTCTGCGAAAGGAAATAGTTTAAACTCCCATTGTAGTATCTTTGGGGCAGGATGTGATGAGTGCTGCAAAATACATGTGAACCTGGCTTGTATGTCTGTCTATCTGTTATGTGTTATTTGAGAAATTAAATGTGTTGAGGAGCACAAATGAGGTGTCAATAATTGAAACAGGTCAAACAATTATATTATTTATTTAAGGTAGATGGTGTGTAGCAGCCAAGAGGTAGGCAGAAACTAGTGAAAAATGATAGAGGTTTTTGGAGTAAGCCATTAATAAGGGCTTTCACATGTGTTAGATTTGAAACACTATGAAGAAAGGAACAAGCATTTTTTTTTATCTACATACTTGTCATCTGTAGGAATCCAAAAAGTCTTTAACAATAGAAAAAATGAGTGTGTGGTTCATGTCAAACGAAGGAAAGATAAAGTATGACAGAAATGAAACAGATTAATTTGGCTTTAAAACAGCCAGCTACACAATTACAAAGACAGGAATTTAGGTGGCATAAATCAAAGTGAAGCAATATCTGACATTTGATTCTAGTCTCCCAGTTCAGAATCAACAGAATTAGGTATATTACGCATTTTAAAAGTGAAATTCCACACAGTTACAGCCTGTTTTCTTAAAGCAATGTGCATAGCTTGGCAGGAGGCCACAAAGACACACACAGCAAACAATGTCCAAGTGCGCTGGAAGCAACTGTGGTGCCTGATCCAAGGACTAAGAGGTAAGCAGTTGGCAGAGTTAGGAGGGTGAATTATGACTGCAGGGATAGTTCTTTGAGTTAATGCACCTTAGACAGCTTGTGTAGTAGAAATATCAATGTGCAGTTGTTAAATGGTTTTAGCAAGACTATGGTGTATGAGCATTCATGTTGAAAAAGTAGGGAGAAAATTGTATTCAAAAGTCATGAAAAACGTTATGGAAAAAATGATTAATATGTGTAAGATTGACACTAATATATGTATAAGCATCTAGGGAGAGTGTTTAGAAATGTATTTTGTGCAATTTTGAAAAATATGTTTTTATAATGCCTTACTGGAAGTGGCCCAGGGCTCACCAGAGCACATATGGAAATATGAATTTGAACCTGAAAGCGTTAAATTAATTTGTTCTTTTTTAAGTTTTTCAAGGTGTAGATGTGTAATGGTTATGGTCCTTAGTGGGGAAATTTAGTTAAGGGTTGAAATGACTGATATTTATTGAGACATTAACAGATAAGCAAGTTTTGAAAAAACAGCATTTTTTAAATGACAATAAGTGTATGATTGTTAAAAATAGATGTTAAGAGACATATTGTTTTAAATTGATACGTCATGAGGCAATTTAAACCCTGGGTGATTAAGTCCAATGTTTATTTTGAAGAATTGTTGTTTTAGGGAGAAAATATAAATATGTTTGAACTTTCGTTGAATATATTGTTTAGAATGTTTAGAATGAAGGGCTGCTTTCAGCTATTGATAGATGAGGGTCAGGGAAGCAGCATGGGATATGTATTGCAATGTAACATAGAAGCATGGGGTGCTGTGCATGGAACTTTAAAATGTGCATCAAACATTTAGAGCACATTGGAGAGGTGCCAAGAAGGGGAACAATGTTTCCCTCAGCATGCATTATGTCTATGAACTTTAAAATGTGCATCAAAAATGTAGAGCACATTGGAGAAGTGCCAAGAAGGGGAACAATGTTTCCCCCACCATGCATTATATCTATGAAATATGGAGACATTTGGAGAGGACATTGGAAAAAAATGTGTCTAAAATCACAAGAGTTGAGAAAAGTGTCAATGAGATTTAAAATGTAATTATGAGTGCAAATTACAGCAAAAAGTAGGAGAATGTATTAATGAATGACCCTGCACTAAGGATATTAAATAGTTATGGGGAAAAGCAACATACGTGAAATAAAAACACTTTTTGGGAAAAATGAAAACAAATTGCATTTATACTGAGGAAGCAATGGGCAATGAGGGAAAGTGCTCACAAAGTGCACTGAGACTAAATGCATGCACACATGCACACACACACATGCATACATGCACACACACACATGCATGCACACACGCATACATGCACTCGAGTATAATTGATCTTATGGATATACAGGCAATCAGTGAACTATAAGACAATGGGCCTCATTACGAGTCAGCGGTAACCGAGGCGGTAAAACCACCTGGTTACCGCCGGACTCGTATTACCATTCCGCCTCAGAGATTCCCGGAATTACCGGGGCATTACAACCCCGGTTTTCCGGGAATCACGGAGGCGCAATGGTGTTAATCCCCATTCCCATTGAGTCCTATGGGACTCAATGGGAAAAGGGATCATGGAAACACCGGCAGCATCTCGTAATGCTGCCGGTGTTTCCTTGTCCGCCTGCAGGTGGGCAGTGTTAAACCCGCCAGGTCAAACCTGGCAGGAACATCACCTCCCGCCTGCAGGAGTCGGGATCAGGCGGTCCGGACACAACGGTGGCGGCGGGTTTAACGCCACCATTATTTCCGGACCGCCTGATTTATAATGAGGCCCAATGCATTTAAGAACACACATGGGTAGTCAGAAGAAGGAAATCAATATTGCAAAGAGAACACACACACACACACAGGTTGCTTTTGTTTTACATTTAGAAGTGCTAGTTGGGAACCTTATATTATATTTGAAATGAAATATAAGGATAGGTGGGTTTTTTGAAGAAATATAAATTAATAGTGAAGATTTGCTTGTTTATATTTAGGAGCACTGAAATTCTTGCAGTACAAAAGCAAGGGTGAAAACAGTAATAATATTTCACCACAGTTTTATGTCAGGGGTTGTTTGAGTAAGTACAGAGATGCTTGAGAAAACCTGTGGGAGTGGAAACAAGGTTATGGGTGAGGATACAGTGACTATCGTGCATGTTTGCATACTACTACAAGCAGAGAATTATGAGAAAAGCTTGCGGAAGCCAACTTGGTTCAAAAAGAAATTCTCAAAATCTGCCATAGGAGGGGCAATACTGATGAGTGAAGGAGGATTGGGAATGTGGCAAGCAGCGGCTGCATCATTGGTGTATAATTAGTGCCAGATGGGCCAAGAAAGGAATGGATTCATGCAATAAGATAAAGGAATGACCTACAGAGGAAGGGGTGGTTTTAAAAAAAATAACCCAGGCAGGTTTCAGAATGTGCAGAATGATAATCAAGGCATGCAGTTAGGGCAAATTAGAAAAACGCCTCTTGTATGCTGGACATGTTTGTTTGTTTGCTTGTTTGTTTATTTATTTATTTACTTGTATAGCGCTCAAAACCCAGAGGTAACTCAGCGCTTCAAATTTAGGAAAAGTGCTTCAGATTATAGAAAAGGAAGTGTACAAGGAAAATTACAACATCACAGAAAGTGCAAAAAAAGAGAGAGGTACAGGGTAAATACATCCATTCAGCATGACACCATATTAAGGACGCTGTCGTCAGCACAGAATGCAGTGGCATTTCAATGGCCAGGTACCTGGTGCCAGCCTCATGTTATAAGGCGGCGGCAGCAACACACAAATGCAAATGTCAAATCGGAGGGCAAAATCATGGTACCAGCCCCATTTTATACGGCGGCAGCAACACGCAATTGCAATTGTCAGATCAGTGTTACAGACAGGAGGCACATGATGTATTTACAGACATTAGAGAGTATGCAGGAGCCGTACATCATGAGAGGGGTGCAAGGAAGAGAGATCATAAATAAAAAAAGTGTGTAGCCTACCCCATGTAGCAGGGCGTCAACATCACATTGAAACAGAAGTCACAATAGGCAGATCACCTGCATGGAGCCTGTCCCATGTTCCAGGGCGGCGTCAACACACAGATGCAGAAGTCACAGTAGGCAGATCACCTGCATGGAGCGTACCCCATGTTGCAGGGCAGGGTCAACAAGCAGATGCAAAAGTCACAGTTGGCAGATCACCTGCATGGAGCCTACCCCATGTTGCAGGGTGGCGTCAACACACATATGCAAAAGTCACAGTTGGCAGATCACCTGTATGGAGCCTACCCCATGTTGCAGGGCGGCATCAACATACAGATGCAAAAGTCACAATAGGCAGGTCCCCTGCATGTAGCCTACCCCATGATGCATGGTGGTTTCAACACACAAGTGCAAGGGTTGAGGGAGGCAGTTCTCCTACATGAGGGCTAACCAATGCTGCAGGGCAGTGACATCTTAAGGTACCGATACCAGAAAGGTATTATAGCGGTGGGGGGGTAAAGTAGGCTGGAGTGGCAAAAATGCAGGAAAGGGTTAGGCATGGATGCACCATGGTATAATGGTTCAATACAACATTAGATAAAAGGTAACATTTGTGAAGGTACAGCACACATGTCTATGCAATGGGATGAGAGAGGGACTGTGAAAGCATGTGTGAGATACGGTAGGAAACAGGGACTTGTGTGACAAGGTGAGGACAATACAGTTGCAGCAATAAGGAAAAAGAGGAGGCAGTAGGAATGGTAATTAGAGAGCAATAATGAAAAAACATATGAGAAATAGGCTGTTATGGTATTCTCTGATACACGGATAGCAAACTCATTATGCAATATTCCTACAAACTTAGACACTGTGACCGACGAGGGTTGGACAAATGTGATAGTCGAGGCTGTTGGTAATAGGTTCTGAGGTGAAGAAGGTGGCGCGATTGCTATAAGAAAAGATTATAATTTACAGAGAAAGATACACATAACTTCCTCAACATATTTGTAACCATAGGATGAAGCATAGGAATATCACACGCCGGCAAGGAGCTAAATGATAAGAGACAGTTGGTTAGGCAGAAACCTTGTCGGAAATGCCCTCATAGCACTGACTGGCAGAGTTTGAAATGTCATAGAAGGTTTCGTCATTGGTACGTATAGGATCGCAGCAGGAAAGCGATTTTTTTAGTTGCAAGATTGATAGGTTATAGATGCCAAAGTGGGGTGGTTGTGGATGCTGATTGTGAAGGCTCTCCTGTATAGGTGAGGTAGCTCAATGGTAGAAGAGGCATAGTATAGGCATAGAGATCGAACTACTTGTAGGCGGCATACTTACCTTATGAGCGAGCCCGGCGTTATATAGTGCAGACTCCAGATGGGCAGGTGTATGTCCAGGGCAAGGACAGGGAAAAGACAGGGTTGAGCCCTTAAGTGCAGCCCTTAAATGCGCAGGCCCAGCTTTGCCTCACGACTCAGCCGGGCCTCTGCATTCATTGAAGGCTGCAGCCAATCAGGCTGGGGAGACAAGAAAGGTGCCTCGAGGCAACCAGGCAGCATCGCCAGCTGCACAAAGAAGGGTGAAATCACGGCAGACATCTTGGTGTGTCCTCGGCGGCCATTACTGATGCTGGAAAAAGTATCAGCCGTAGTCCCACGATGAAATGGGGGACATCCTTCTTGATCTCGTAAGTCTGCATTCGTTGAAGGCTGTAGCCAATCAGGCTGGGGAGACAAGAAAGGTGCCTCCAGGCAACCACGCAGTGTCACCAGCTGCACAATGAAGGAGGGACATCCTTCTCGATCACGTAAAGCAAGGGAAAGCCAGGGAAAGCAAGGAAAGCCACATCGCACACATGAAAAAGCCAGGGATATGCACAAGATGGACAATTCTCAAGAGGGGGGGACAGTTCATCCCACCGGAATAAAAAGCTCACAAGCCAGGGAAGGGTTTGCCCAGGATCAGACATTGTATTGGATGTAAGCGCTGAGAGTGCAACAAGCAACAGAAGCTAGAGCAAGTTTAAAACGTATTCACTTCAGGGGCAAGTGCAGTGAGCCCCATGCAGATTCAGCAATACGCAAACACAGGACAGATATTGACACCCAGGATATGAGGTTCCATTACGGTAGGAGGAAATCCGTTCCCAGGAACAGGGGTATGCATTCACCCACAATAGGACAGCTCACAGGACCACTTAATGTGCTCAGAATCACTAAGTGATGATAGGCCCAAGAGGTACCAAGGGTTAATGTGGCAGGAGGAGGCAAATTCTTTGCTCTATTAGTCGACTCTGGGACTGCATGTTTTTGAACAAAGGAGATAAGGTGTTAAATGGTGGGAATTATCAGAAGATTGAGGGTTCTTTGGAGTTTTAAGTTCAGTTTCTTTTTGTTGATAAATCATCAGTCTTTATAGGAGAGTGTGTTATGACTGATTTTTGTTATATTTGTGACAGACACTAGTTAAATATTTTTCGGAAGGGATTGGATGACAAAACTTAAACATGCTGATTTTATTGATTTTGTTCAAGGGATAGTGGCACAGTGATTAGAGCGCTCGCTTTGACATCTGTGCAGAGGCTGCTAACGCAGGTTCGAATCCCGGCAGGGCCAAACTCAGCCTTTTATCCTTCCGAGGTCGATAAACGAGCAACACACACCGTGGGTAATAATAAGCATCGCTCAGATACCTGAGGGTTCGTAGCGCTATATAAATGTGAAATTATTATTATTTATTAGTGTGTTCCACTTTTAAAATGCACCATTTGAGCACGGATGAATTTATATTGGTATGTGCAGGGCAAATGGCTCTGCGAGGTGCTGTGATAAAACCAGAGTTTTTTTCATTATGAGGTGAGCATTGTGCTAAATATGGCTATTTGTCCTAGTGGAGAAGGTGGTGAGAATATTTGATACATTTTTGTTTAAACCACGAATACCTATGGATAAAAACAGGGGCTAGATAACCACCATGAAAACCACCATGAAATTAAAAGTAGCCATAGTGCAAAAGAAAATGAACGTGCTCAAAGGAAGGGACTTACAGAGCAGACGGTGGAGGACAGTGATGGTTCTCAAGGAAGGGTCTAGGCTGATCGACCTCGCTGATGGCGACAGATCTAGATCGGCTTAACAGATGATGAAGGGGTGTTTCTTTGGGAGCATCACGCACTGGGAAGGAAACGGGAAAATCTTATAGCATGTGGCAATAATGTAGCTGCATTCAGCATAATTTCAGGAAGGCTTGGAGAGAGTATCAAGTGTCCACAGGCCCTTATGGCATAGGTCTATTGAAATGAATAGAGGAACAAAAAAAAAGTACAGGTATGCAAGGGATGTAAATATGACAAATATGAAAGTTTGTGTTATGATTAGACTAATTAAGGAAGATGAAAATACATAGTTGACCTTAAGTAGCGCAGGAGTAAGAAATCAGCAAGAAGCATACATGAATAAAATATTCAGATTTGTAAAACAAAGAGCACGATTGAGTTTGCTGGCTATAATTGAATAGTGTAGTGTTTTTTAATTAAAAAAAGACAATTTGATTAATGAAGGGCCAAAGGGGTATGGTTGGCCAAGATTGAGTTGATCATATAAGAGTATTGTGTACAGAACTGATCCAAAGAACATATAAGGGCAAGTAACAAAAACATTATTTTGAATGTATATGTTGATGGTGGTTCTTGATTTACAGATGAAACCTACTACTTTCTTGAACACGGGAGGAATGTTTACATGGCCTAGTAGAGTATAGTAATATAATGAGAGAAAAGCATTATATCACGACAGAGGTATGTGCTAGTGGACCAGTAGGGCTAGAAGAGGTAAGTACTGGTTCACACCCAAAGTGTGTGAACACATTGTTGATCATTATAAGGAGTAAAAGAGCCCAGGTGAGTACAGCAAAAAAGGCAGTAAGGGATACAGCCTTTTCAAATTTGTAGCATTTCCCCAAGATAGGTGCAAACTGTTGTGAGCATAGAATAGCATGGATATGCAAGTATGGACATCTCTAACGACAAGGACTCAGAAGACTTCAGATAAAAGGTGGAGTAACCTTTTTTAAATTCTGATGAATAGCAAGATGCCAAAAAAGGTAGATTTGGCAGAAGTGTAGGAAATATTTAGAATAGGCAAAATAATGTATTTCTTATATGTCATATGTGTATATATTTAATAGGAACAGTGCTGGGTTCCAAATTACAGGGGTAGGCTAGATTAGTGGTGGTGGAGCAGCAGGTGGGAAGCAGCAAGCAGCAAAATGTGTCAATTATGTCTTAACAGGATCAAGGCACAGTAAAAGAAGATGACCGTGGTCCAACACAACCAGAAGGAAGACTTCAAAAGACACAGAGAAGAGCAATCAGCTCATTAGGAAAAAGCCGAGTACATGGCTGAATGCTACAATAATTAATACTTTCTATGTGCACCAACGATCTAGAAAAAGCAAGCCTACAGTTGAATGGGCTGAGAGTGCCAAGAAATGGCCGCAGTAGATATGTTTGATTAAAAGCAAGGAGAAAGGGTCTATGCTAGGGCGAAACCTGACCACCTTGCCAGACTTAAAATATGACTTTGCCTCTATTTTGGCATTCTACAGAAAGCAAGAACCTACCCCAGTGCTGTCCCCTTCAGCTACGAGTGCACCTAGAAAACAGGAGAAGAACCATAGAAGAAGACGTCCTTTTTGAAAAGTCTTCAATTTTTCATGTTGTTTGTTTGTCGTTTAATATTTTTTATGATAAAGGAAACTCTTTGGTCTGAGAATGTCGACCTTAGGAAAAAATTTGTGCTTTTAAAAGATATGAAGTTTTGAAAGAAAAGAAAGCCCATTAAAAAAAAAAGGGCAATATCAGACGCAGGCAGATATATTTATTGTATAAAACCAAATCACAAGCCAGGTCCCGACATCAGCCAGCATGTATTTCAATATAAGTTAAAGATGCGCGAAAAGAAAGAGAGGAGCAGTCATTTTGGTATATTAGAAATGAAGAAAAACGAGGTGGAGATTGTTTAGGAGGCAGGAATGTTTGAAAGAAACACACAAGTAGCCTTTTAAGGGTTGGGGTTGAGGAGGAAGTGCTTATGATAGAAACATATTACTTTTCAAAGGAAAATCATTCAGTTTTATATATTTTATATTTTGTTAATTTTTTTATTAAGCATTTACTATAAATAAATAAATACACACTGTTTGCTTTATCTTCACAATAGGCAAGCCAAATTCCTCTGGGATTTCTTTCATCAATTACAATGTCCCGTGACATCACTTCGAATTATATTTTTAGTAGACTTCTCAATCTAACATGCTTACAATAGGCTTGGCTATAAGGTTTCATTCTTTATTCTTTATTGTCCGTTTCCTAGTACTATTAGTCTTGTAGGCCTGTTAGCCTATTTAACATAATTTCCAAAAAGGTACCCAGCGCTCTAATTGTTTTGTGGTTTGGGTCGTCATCTAGAGCTTCCCACCATAAGTCAGAATTCAAGCCACACATCGGAGTCAAAATCTTGTGTATATGCTTTGTTATTTCTGTTTTTAATTCCTTGCAAAACATTGGTAAATGCCGTAAGGACTCTTCTTCTTGGTTACATAACCTGCATTTGTTGTCACTTGTCAAGCCATATTTCATAAAGTTTTGCTTTGTTCTTAAAACGTTAAGCCTGAATCGAAAGATCAGATCCCTATGTTTTGGATTTGCACTCTTTCTTAGATATTTTGCCAAGGTCTTTGGAGAATTAGTTAGTTTGGTTGATAATGTATGTGACTTAGAGGCAGAGCGGGCAACTTCTGATTGCGCCCAATCCACTGACATGAGCAATATTTTTACTCATGTAGGATGGTTACAAAGAGTTTCGGCGTTCACACTCAAGATTTCCAGGATTTCAACACATTCCTTTCTCCACATCTTTAACGACCAAAAGGGAAGTATCTTGTTTTCTGCCTTCATGATTTTATATTGGGGAGGGCAGCTTTTTAGTTCCACTTTCCTATAGGTGGTCAATGCTTTGCAAATAACATGTACATGTAGTGAGTACAATCCTAATTTGTGACGGATCACACTGATAGGAACTGAATTTGGCATTCTTGAGATTCTCCTCCAAAACATGGCATCAAGTTTATCCCAAGTTTCCCATGGAATTCTCAGACCAGTGTCTCCTGCATAGATTATGGTCGGCATTACGTATTGATTGTAGAAATCCATGAGCTGTTGCATCGAGAATTTGACGAATCTTTTCTTAAGTGTTAGGGCCTGAGCTGTTAGTTGGTCCATTTTAAGTTCCAGATGTTCAATCCACGGGTTCTCTCCCCAGTCAGCACTAATCATGATTCTCAGATATTTTGTGCTCTTTGTTATTGGGATCGGATCATTTCCAAGGCACCATTTAAATGTTTTTTTTATTTTCACTTGGGTTTTTTTGATTATTAGAATTTCTGACTTTCCCGCATTTATTTTTTGCTTGTTCTCTTCCACATATTGGTGGAGGGCATCAAGCTTTCGGTGGAGCCCTATTGCAGTCATATCCAACAAAATGAGGTCATCTGCATATAACAGATGACCTATGGCATTCCCGCCTGGTCATGGCGAGCATGTTCTTGGTGGCTCAAGCCTATCTTTGATGTCTAGGATGTAGAGGTTATACAAGATTGACAGCAAGGGACACCCTTGTTTGTGGCCTGTAGTTGTAATTATGTCCTGGCTTAGTGTGCCCCTTCGGTCTAGTTGTACTTGTAAACTGGTGCCTGTATGTAAGGCTATAATGCCTGCCAAGAGATCTTGTGGGCACCCCTTTTACCTCAGTTTTTCCCACAAAATTTGTCAATCAACTCTATCGAACGTGACAGCGATATCAATGCACACAAGAAATAGCTTTAGGTTCTCATTTAGCATTTTCATTTTTAGTAGGTTGAGTAGTAACAGGTTTAATCCGCAGTCTTCTCTTTCAACAAAACCTGCCTGCCTGTAGTCCAAATTTCTGCTTGATGTTAACCATTCTGTCAATCTTTTCAGTAGAATACCGGCATATCATTTTCCTAGGACATCCAGTAATAATATCCCTTTTTATATAATGGTATCACAACCGCTTTTTACCAGGAATCCGGTATTTTCCCACCAAGGATGATTCTGGAGAATAAGTCATAGCACATGTCGAGCCACAGTTCTGGGGTTTGCTTTAGAATTGAGTTGGTCAACGCGTCTGGACCTGGGGCACGAGATCTGCTTGCCTTATTGTTTAATGTCAGGATTTCATTCTTGGTGAAGTCTATAGACCATGGTTCAATGTTTGATGATTTTTTTGATGAGTTCTTGGTGATGTTATTTTGACCATAGATTTTCCCAAAATGCTGCAGCCATTGGATTTTTTGGATAGGGTTGATCTGTTCTACTCCCTCTAAGCTTAGATTTTTATTTATTAAAGTCCAAAAAAAGTTGGCATTTTTGTTTTCTATTGCCATTACCATTTGTTCTGAATCCTTCGGATATAATTGGGCTCTATGGGACTTAACCCAATTCCGGTAATTTGTCTTCAACAACTTTGTTTTACTTGCTCTACAAGATGCAGTTTCTTTAATTAAGGTTCTTAACTCTTTTGCTAGTTGTTTTTTCTTTTGTGCTAGTTCCGGGTTGAATTCATGTAACCTTGTTATTTTGCTCTGCTGTTTCTCTGTCTTGATTTCTCTGAATATGATTAGACAGGATTCATAGTCAACACCTAGATCTGTTGAATTCTTCCACTTTTCTTATAGCTGTTGTCAATTTTGGAACAGTTTTGGATGATAATCGCAGTCTGTTTAGACCATTGTTTGCGTTGACTTAATATGTGCAGATATTTTTATTTTTAGCCCTGCAATCTTGACAAGTCATTTGGCTGCAGGTTAAAATTAACTGGCTATGATCACTCTCGGTCGATGACAAGATCCTTAGAGATGTTATTTTTTGGAAGGTTACAGAATCGACAAAGAAATAATCTAGGGTTGCACTTGCATTATAAGATGCCCTTGTTATAGCGCCTTGCCGGTCACCATTAACATTGTGGTTTGACATGTGGAAATCTCTTATTCGCACCTCTTTCAACCATTTTTTTGCACGTGTTTCTTTTTGGCACTTGTAGTGCGATTGTCCTTCTGAATTTTGGCTCTTGCAGCAGTCTATGTTCAGATCACTGCACATAAAAAAGAAAATGCTTCCAGATTCCGCTATTAAGTCATTAATGTGATTCAAGACTAGTTCCAGAAAAGATTCTCCATCCTTGGCTTTATTATTCCAATATAGATTGATAATTGCTTGCATTGTTTTGCTGCAGACATTTGTTGATTGTCTTGCATTATCACTATTTGGATAAGGGGCGATGGGAACATGACTTGCACTACATTTCCGCACAAGTTATGCTTTATGATGGAAATAGGCCAGCTGATGGTCTCCCCGTTAGGCCCTTGTTGGCTTTATTCAAGAAGCAGGTAAAGCCATCTAGGATTGGGATTTTCTGTAGCCAGCATTCCTGTAGACAAATGATGTCTGATTTCAGCAGTTCCTGGCTTATATTTTCGAGCAGGTGCTTGAAACCTTGCGAGTTCGAGGAGGAGGTCCCAAAAACTGTTTGATTCAATCTGACATGAGGTCTAGTTTTTGCCTGGTAGCACTAGAGTCGAAGCAAGCCAATCCCATGATTTTACATTGTCGATTTCTGTCTCCACAGAAGCTTTATTTGATCCTTTGGGAACATCGTTGACATCTGGTGTACCTTTTATGATGATGCGTAAGGCATTTGGGCCCCGCAAAACGGTTGGCGAAAATCTGATTGGGATGGCATTGACATCGTCCTCTAGATGCTCATGTTTTAAAGGTTTTGTAGGCAAGAATTATTTTTTTTTTCCGTGTATGTTTTTTTGCAGTGTTCTATTTCGCCACTGTGGTATGGTTTGAGGACAAAACCTAAAATTCTAGGTTCATCTGTGGCCAATCTTAATAAGATCATGACGGCTTTAGTTGCAAGAAATAAACAGATATAATCAGTTTCCAGTTCATTTGGGAAAGCAACTATTTTAATGTCCTTTGGTTCTACAATTCGTAGCTGTGGGACATTGTGTAATAGCCTCATGAGATTTGACCGATTCATGATTACACCATATTTGGCCTTTAGAATACGCTCTAGCATGAGCTTGTGCATGCTGTTTGAGTCTTCCACTGCTGCTCGAGCTGGGCAAGCTTCTTGCCAATCCTTTTGCTTTTGTGTTCCAGAAGAGGACTCCTGCTTTTCTGTTCGATTCCGTTGGCATGTTAGATCCTGTTTAGAGTGGACAATCATCGAATCGAGTGCTTGTTGCTGGATGTTTACTTTTTTATTGTTTGCTTCAAGCAATTCATGTTTATCTTGCAGGGTTTCAAAATGACATTGTTTTATGTCTGACCTTTCAAGCTTGGCCTGTGTATCTGAGTCCATTTGAGTCTCATCATTTGTTTTTTGGCTCTCTATTCAATATGACTGTCATCTTCATAAACAGATAGTAGCAATAATGGTTCTTGGTCTCTTTCAGTGGAATTTCTCGTCTCGCCCTCATTTTGAATGGGTAGTTTTATGAATTGCCTTTCACCATCATGTTGTGTTGTCACAAAGTCCGCTGCTGGATTTTTTTCTATTTGCGTTGTTTGTGAAGTCAACAAAACATGTTCTCCGAATGGTTTGAGATTACGAATATAGTTCCGGGTACCACCATTTGTTGGCAGTTTGGCCTTGGGTATATTCTTGGTCTTTTTGTTTTGAGGCTTTTCCTTCTTGCTCCCAACTCCTTTCCATTGCGCTCGGTTTGTGTCTCTGGATCAAATATGGAGAATAATTCCTTGTTTTGGGTTTTCCTTGCACTCTATTTGTCCAGTAGCAAGAGTACTACGCATGTCTCGAGATGTTATATGACGGTCAGGTTGGAGGGATGATCCCGATCCTGAGGGCAACTGGCTGGATACTTTTAATACTGCTATTTCTGTAGTATTTGGGATTCTTTCTGATTACAACTTGGGAGCGTCTTCGCTAGTTAGCCTTTCAGTAGGCGATTTCTGTAGCTGTTGACTGCAATCTGTAATTACACTTTTTTCCTTTGAGGAGTAATCGTTTTTGCTAGTTTGCATTTTTAAGAGATTGACTGTATCACTGAAGCAATTCAGAAAGACTCTTTTGTCATCTCGGGCATCCTCCATCAAATTGATAAGTGTTTTGAAGATAACATTTTCTGATTCTTTCTCCCTGGCTCTCCTTTCTTTTGTTGCTTCGATATAGGTTTCAATATATATCAATTTTGATTGCATTAGGGCTAACAAAATGGTATGATCTTTATAGTGCTCATGGAGCACTTCATAAAGTTTGAGAAAAGGAGCTAAAATTATTGTTAGCTTTGAGCCCACTGCAGCTTGTAGGTTTGCATATTGCTCCGCTTGTGATTGCAATTTTTCTTCTGCCAATATTTTATGATTATCTTGGCATTGTCTTACGGTCTCAAGTCTTTTGAGAGGCCGTTTATATCTTTGATGTCCTTGGCTTGGAGAACTTTCTTCCTCCACACTTTCTGTGTCTTCGGTATAGGATGTGTAACAAGATTCCAGTCCGTTATTTCTGTTTCTGTTCCCTATTTCTGGATGTTGTCTCGAGGGGACTTGCCTTTTTTGAACAGGTCGCCTGCTGTTATTTGCTTCAGGTTCTGAAGGATTAAATTTGTCACATGTTGAAGTTTTGACTTTTTCTTCTGAAGCTATTTGAAGTGTGGACTTGTTTGTTTCCACTTCTGCTATGACTCGATTTACTCTTCTGGAGTGAGGAGTAGAAGTTACGGTCGGTAGTTGGATCCTTGTCGGGGATTCCACTTCTAGTTTGTTCAATTGATGGTTTACATCAGGAGCTGTATCTTGCGTTTGACTTTGCTTCAAATTTATTTTCTCGGTCAATGCCAAAAAATCTTTTGTGGTTTTTTGAGCTTTGGTGATTTGATTTTCCTAGTCAGGAATAACACTTTTTCTGTCAATTTGTTGTGTACTGTCGATTCCATTAGGGGAAACCACTAAGTCATGTTGTCCCGATACCAGCAATAAATCATTGTCAGATACTTCTTGCCATGTTTGGAGTTCAGTTTGCGGGATTGTCAGTGCTCCTTGACTTGTTTTTGCATTACTAAGTTGTGGTGTGGTTGTCTCTTTTGGCTGGAAGTGCCAACTTATTGATTTTAGTTCTGAAAGTAATTTGGCTCGATACTTTTGTCTTAAACCATTTGTTTTTAGTTGATTCACAATGCCGTTGCTCAGCATATTGATATTTGAATTGGGCATTGCCCTTACTGACGTCTTTTTAGTATTTGAGTTGAAGAAAGGTTTTGCGCTTTGTTCATGCGTGTCCACAACTTTTTGGTTTTGGTGAATTAGTTCCGTTTTTTTTTTTTTGGGGTTTCTGTTGTTGGTATGGACACGATATTTGCAGAGACTTGATCTGGCTGTTGTATGGATAATTTGTCCGTGAAGTAACCCAAAGCATCCACATATGCGGGTGAATCAATGCTGTTTACATGAGCGTGATTTTTTGTGTGTTCATTTGGTTTCATTTGGGCTGGTTTTAAATGTCTGAACGTTGCTTGCTCAAGCGGTGCACAGAAAACCTTTCCCATTTCGTCCTCCTCAAGAAGCTCCAGTGCCTCTTCACCCCTCACCATTCCCCTCTGCCACCGCAGGTCGCGGCCAGTGTCCCACTCACCAGTGCTTCAATCGCCGTATACATGCGCACTGTCAGGAAACGTAAAGTGATCTGAGATTCGAACCGTTCAGGAGTCCGGTGCCAGACACTGAGACATGTTACATCTCCTCTTTCCACTAATATCCACCCCAACCATCAGGGAAATAAAGCACCTTCCTATGGTAGGCGCACTCGTATTCATAACACATGTTTCCAGTCATTCCGAAAGCGCTGGGGTTTGCCATGGCAACGTGGACTCTCTGCGTTGTTGGGATCACGTGTCTTTCCAAGTTGAGCCCAGTTCAGGCGAATCACGTGATGGGTCATGGGAGTACTAATGGACCGTTCGAACTTGGCACTTTGCTTCTGAATTTGTATTCATTCTTTTGCCTTGCTTTCGTGTTCTGGATTTCTTGTTATTCTTGTGACCTCGGCCTGTTTCCTGGATTCCTTTGGATTGCCCTCTTGTCTGATAGCTTCTTACCTGTTTTTGACCTTGGACCACTTATCGACCTGCTTGCCTTGTGATTCTGTCTTTGGATCCTCTGCTGGGTTGACCTTGCACTACTCATCAACCTGCTACTGCCTCTCTCTGGTTCTTCCTTACCTGTACAGCACGTACCGCAGACTTCGCTCCCTTCCGGAGTGCTGAACTAGAGACGCTTCGTGTTTCTGATAAGGCGTCCTCGTGCCAGCGGTGGGTAGGCGGATCAAGAACTTTTCCTCGGACTCTATGATTTTGTTGTACAGGCGTCCTCGTGCCGGCGGCTGTAGGGTTTTCTTGGATTCCCGATTTATCTTTTCTTCATGACCCTGCAAGAAAAACAAAGATGGTAATTTTCATTCAGTACTTTAGCGAGATCCATGAATAGTTTCTAACTTGTTGGTGTTCTTCTAATTTAGACGTCTCACGGTTCCTCTTGCTGTTTCTTGCTAACCTTTGCAGGTATTACCTTGTCTTGTCCTCTTAGATTGGATTAATTCTGTCATCTGCTGTTGCTAACTGTTACTTCCTTTGCAGGTTGGCGGTTCCTGTGGCATCCATCCATCTTTTGGTTAATAGATCCTTCAGGGGGTATTTCTAAGTCCCTCTGAAGGGTATATTGGCAGAAAGAACTCATCGGCTACACAACGGGTTCAACTGCCAAGAGTTACCTCCGCCTCTTTGGCAAGAATATTAAGCCTGGGCTGACACGCAAGTTCTTCCACGAGCGACGGCTGCAAAGAGCCGATGCCAGCACCAAGGTAAACAGGTATGGGTGCAGGGGGAGTGAATGCGGGACACGTACCTTGTAGATTGTCTTGGGGGCAGCGTTGTGGTCGTCCTCCAAGGATTTCAGAGTTTTTGCATTATTCTCCTGTGTGAGTTTGCTACGGAGACATCCGGACTTACAACGCTGTGAGAGGCAGTCTGCACTGGGATACGGAGGGGTCACTTCTCTCCCGGTCTGATGCTTCCACCATCGGAGCAGGTTCCAGATTGCTTCATATGGCTCGGTGTTCTTGGAGCTAGATTATTGATACTCGGCTCCATTTCTGCCCTCAGCATCCCCTCTGCAAACACTCTGCTAACACTCCGCGGACGCTCCACGTCAGGAGTGTAGGTTTTGTAAGAAGAGTCTGCCTTCAATGGAACAGGGAAAAATACTTGCAATCACAGGAGCGTAGAAAAAGGCTTCCTCACTGCTGCTAGGTCCGCCACACTCTGCTAACACTCCGGAGTGGCACAGCTAGAGTTATTGTAATTCAGCACTTCCTTTCAGTTTTATATTACAAATGGACGGAAGGGATCTATGCACTCGGAGAATTGGCGGCACTCGACTGTGCGAGAAGAGAGAATAGATTGAGGGACCCAGCCAGATGCCCAGTTGTAGTCACCTTTGTTTGAAAAAAGCTTTCCTGCAAAAACTCCCTCATCCTTGTGTCCCCCAGAAGAAGTAACCAAATACCCCCCCTGTTTAAATAGTTCTTTACGTAAGTTCAAAGTGCTCTGTGATGAAAGAGACACTAGCAAAGGATAATGGACTCCTGGCCTATGCATTTTAAGGGCCTGTGTGACTTGCTGCAACACAGCCTAAAGGACAAAAATACAAGATAACCAGATCAGGAAAAAGATATATGCACGTGGAAGATGCAAAACCAAGACGAGTTGGGTAGAAGATGTCTCAATGGAAGAAAAATTGAAGAAAAACAAACAATTGAAATGCTCATAGGGAAGAGAATGGGTAACAAGGAAATGTCATGGAATGGGAGTAAGGAAAAAGTGTGCAGTAAAAGCCACACGCAAACAATTTGTGAAAATGGGCTGGTGGGTTCCCTCAAGGAATGATTTTCTCTCAATTCTGGTAGTGGTCTGATGTGTATAGTTAGTTTAAAATTAATTGGGTAATAGAGGTTTTATTCAGATAAAAGCAAACAAAGGTATTCTTTAGGGATAGAAACATGTTTAGACTAGGAGAATACAATATGTTATTGCTGACTCTGTAGAAATCCTTTATGATACCTCATATATTTAGATAAGATCACCGCATTGAGGGGGGGTTATTGGGACAGGGATGCATAGGTACACTGAATATGGGCCAGGGAGGACATTGGTTATAGTGACCATGTATTGAATAGGTGTCTAAATAGAGGCCAGAGGGGGGAGTATAGAAGTCAAGGTGCTAGACTTGCTAGACCCCACCCCGCTCAAACTGAATGCAGCTAACTTGTCAGGCTGATCAATTGCTCCAATATTGCAAAAATCAGAATTGTAGCACTTTTTAGGCCAAAAGGCACATTTTAGGGCAGAGGTCTTCACGCCCCGCCCAGGGGGGCACATCCGCAGCCCAGGGGGGGTGCCAGAGCCCAGCATGAAATATGTTAAAAAAAAAGTGTTTTTTTATTATTTTTTTTTAGATTGGAGGAAATGGGAAGGGGAGGCTCAAATGGTCAGACTGGACCATAAAACGGTTTTAGGCACCAATGAAAAAAGGGCCAGCAGTTGCAAATGGATATTCAAACCTTTAGTCACAGACTGTTTAATTAGTACCCAAGGGGTGTTCTCTGTTCAAATATAAACAAATTGTGATATTTAAAGAATATTTATTCAGCAACAATGGTCAAAACTACTAGATGCATAGTGAAGTAACTCTTCAAACTGGCCCACATTGGCCAGAAAAGTGGCCAATTTTGACTGGCCTACACTAGCATTTTGCATTTTTGGTACGGTCATTGCCCTATTGCCCTATAGGCCAGTCTAAGCCTGCCGGTTCATCCATAATGGGTGAGGGTGCTTCCGCCCACTGGCCACCTCACCCTTTATGGAGGAGCCGAGGAGCCATCCCAGTGAAACACTGAGCACTCCCTCAGCTGCTTTTTCCAGCTGAGGGGGTGCTCCTGGGCCTTCTGACCTGTCAAAGGGAAACACTGTTTGCCTTTGACAGTTCATTTCCCCAGCCGCACATGATCACTGAGCCATGCAACGCTGGCGGTGTTTTGCTTCGCCAGCCTTGCATAGCTCATTGGAAATGCTGGCTGGGGCACTGCATGTACGTATGTGCGAGGGAGTGCTCCTGCGCCTCCTCGCACATGCAGGCAGAGCAACCTGGAGTGGGGCATTTTAGCAACCAAACGCAGGCCCCTTCAGAAGGTACGTTTGTGGCGATTTATTTTTTATTTAAATGTGTATGGATGTGTGTATGCTTGTGTTATGGGACTGTGGTGGGAGCAGGATGGGCGGCAGCACTGGGATAGTGGTGGGAGTAGGGTGGGGAGAGCCCAGGGTCTGTACTGGGAGTAGGGTGTGGTGACGGCACACAAAAGTTCATAGCGATTTCTACATACTGTCCATCTGGCACTTTTGGGGGGGCCCGGCCTGCCCAAACTTTGCTCAGGGGGGGCCCAGGCCAAAAATGTTTGAAGACCACTGTTTTAGGGTGACATATTTGTTTTAGGGTCAGAATGCCTCACGCAGTTGAGGGAAGTTCAGGTATTACACATGTATCATGAATATCACAAATCTAGTCTGAAAACTAAATAGGAAAAAAATTATGCATAAAAGTACAAATAATAAATTCATCATTTGGTAGCTGCGCAGAGTATTCAGGCCTAGGATCAAGTATTTTCTAACATGGATGCCGGAAAACTCATAGTCATGCAGTTCATAGATAGTTCACTGCAGCTGATGCACATATTTAGAACTTCTTGGCAGCAATTCTGACATTGATGGGTCTGGGGAGGCCAGTTAGCAGTCTGGGAAAGTAGCAATTAGAGCACAGAGCTGTTTGGTTTGCAACAAGTGCGATGAATAAGCATTTTATAGCCTGCCAAAAAGTCTCAGGTGATCTGATAAAGACTTCTTCTCTCAAAACACCAAAGGATTTATAATTAAGGTCAGTAGGATCTCACACAAATTTAATTAGCTATATGCCAGTCAAGTGAGGAATGCCAATTTATGTCACGTGGACCTGGTGAGTGGCAGTTATATTAGCCAATCACAGGTAAATAAGGGGTTTGCTTTTGGATGTAAAAGCCAATCAAAATGTATTGCATTATGAAATGTAAAGTTGCATCAGCCAGAGAAAATTATAAAAAGGAGCTGATTCAAGAGATAAATGCTGCCACTTCTGATGTCTCAATAAAGATGACTTGTGAAACTAGCCCAGGTGCCCGCTCTGCCTCTGCCTTGTTTCCAGTCTCTGCTGCATGATCCAAAGATGCCAATGCCCAGGGAGGGAATTGGGCACTCCTCTTCAAATCTCACTTAAATGGAGCAAAGAAATGTGTAAAATCATCAGCGGGTACTCCACAAGGTGCTTGGGCCAAACTACCTGGCTTTCTATAGCCACCAAAGGAAGTCTTACTTTCCAGACCAGAGAATAAGATCTATAAGAGCAGTGAGTCGGGTAGAAGCGTGGATGTCGCTTCACTGGCGATAAACATCAGAACAGATGAAGCTCATAAACACACTTCCTTTCCACTCAAAGCCCCATGTAATTTTTCCATAGAGCCCAAAAAACTATAAAAACAAAATCTGTTTGGAAGCCTTCTACATTGGGCTTGGATGCTGGACTTCAAGAACTATACATTTTTTTTGTTGGGAAAACGTACAAGATTGAAAGACCATTTTCCCCAAAAATGGCACAGGAGATCCTGCAAAGGAGTGAGGTTAATGGCAAAGATCTACAGGAAAGTATGACTTCACTGGAAGGAAACCCAGAGGGCTCACTTATTTTCCCTTCTTCCCCATCCCAGGGGGACATGCAAGGCAGGGCTGCTAGTTACAGAGAGTCTGCAAGGGAAGCCCAAGAGAATATTCAGTGTATTAATCTAGACCTGGAGATACCCAGGGTAGAGGTCTTTACCAAAAAGGGAGAGAGAGGATCTAAGATTTTAACCCCTCAGCTATTAACTGTGCCCAATCCATGGAAAACTTCAAGCACCCACTGACAGAGGAGGCAAACTCAACAAGCAGCCCTTGACTGACACCATCAATGCCAAGAAAGACGGTGGGGACAGTAACTTAAGGTGGTTCACCAAGAGAAAACCAAAAGACTAAGACTATCCTCAGGAAGCCTGGAATCCCCTCTCTCAGGTGATGGGCCGAAAATGCCTGAAGCGTCAACCTGAGGAACCTCGGGATTCAGATCCCAGGTCAACTAGGATCGACACCTCTACTGTGGCTGCATTAGCTGTGACATTGACCCCATTCACCAAACTTTATGAGAGCCTAATTGACCAATTTAAGGACCACATCACAGTACTGGGAATGTTCAACTCTAAGATGGTGTTCATGGAGGGGTTTGTAACAGTAGTGCAGGACAAACTGGAAACTATTTTGCACAGACTAGGAACCTACTTTGTAGAATTTTGGGGCCAATATTCCAGTGGTGGAATGAGAGAAGATCTTTGCAGACCCTTTTATCATCAGTTGAGCACACAGAAGAAGAAGCTCCTAAACAATGAAAAGATCGAAATGAAGCCTGTAGAGCACAATTGGGCAATCCCAAATGCATGTCTTGCGGGATTCATAAGAAACCCTACTGGCATCAACTATTAGTAACACTAGGACCCAGTCAATGCCATAGGAGGTGGTGGACATTATCTTAGCTGACCGTATAACTGAAGACTCTGATACTCCAGAAATAATGAGTTTGCAAGTGGTAGATGAAAAGCAGCATACTACATTGGAAGAGCCAGTGAGTTTGGCTATAACAGAGTCCAGGGAAGAACTTGAAGTGGTCCAAGTGGAGGAGGCAGTGAACTACCCTGCACCGTCAAAAGACTACACTATGTTTACTAGAGGGAAAGGTGCTCAGCAATCTCAAAAGAGAAAGTCCACTCAGCAGATTAAACATCATACCCAATCACAAGTAAAAAAAACAAAACATCAAAAGCTAGCGCCTAAATAACGATCTAATGGTTTGCACCAATTTGTAAGAAACTTGCAACTACCGGCATATCCAACAGTGACAGCTTCTGTGCCAGGCAATCCCAAGCCAGATCCTCCAAATAGAACAATCTTGGAAAGGGTAATAAGTGGTGTTGACCAACCGCAGGAATCCCAATCGGACAGGTCATCAGAGGACTTAATTAATATCTTAACATACTCAGTATCAGACTGCGAAACACCTAGTAAAGGAGATTCACTGGAGACACTGAGCTCAAGGCGACAACTCTGTCAAGAATTTACCCTTTCCCAGAAAAGCCAAGAATGTAGACGGGAAGATGCAAAGGAGGCCATACGGAATCTTCTGGTAGACAGATTGCCTGATCGGACCCAGCCAAATACAGACGCAGTGTTGAAGACCATTCATAGCAGTGTCCAGTTCTATGTTACTCTACCACCTCAAGAGGAACCGGTCTCTACTGACATACCTTTGCCATCACCAACAATCTCTGTCCATCAGGAAGAAAAAGGGAACACTTTGATGTTTAGTCAAGGGTTGCATCTAGGTGAAAATGCCGACTTTGTCTGAGAGGTGGGAAAGTACAAGAACCAGACTGGGCCGCCACCACTGAGGACCAGTGGGACATGCAGAGCAGTGGATTGGTGTACTAAGGATGGAAAGTCTGGGGTGCTCTCTTCAAATGGAAGAACACCTCATCCCAGTTTTGTAAAGAGACGAAAACTTGATGAATCTGATGGGCAGAATGGGTGAGCCCCCCATTCTCAACCTTGGAGAAAAAGCAGAAGGGGCTGGCTTCGAGGTCTTGGAGTAGAAAGGGATACACAAATTTGGACGAGTGTCCTCCTAAAAGGAATCATATCCATAGTAGTCCCGAGGTTATTCAACATCATATAATTTGTCTGCTACTGGAACATATCCTGCACATCAATGACGGCCTTACATTAAATAGGGAAACCGTGTTTAGATTACTAAACCATGTTCCCAACTTGCGGCTGATATCAACTAATGATCTACACACGATTACATTCATAAAATAACCACACCTGGACATGGTGATAATTCCCCTCGTATCGACCTAGTAAGGCAGTCTCTGTTGGAAGATGTTGATAACCTCTTATGCTTGGGGTTTGACTTGACAGAGCTAACCAATGAATCACACTAGTCTAACATTGACCACCATGTTGGGCCGATTAAACCACCTAGAGGTGTTGAGGTCAGAAGAAAGGAAGAGTTAACTTCTTTCTCCTGTATCAGCTCAACCAATTGCAACTCTTCAGACAAGTGAAGACTGGTAGTCCAACAAAAGCCACCACACGACAAAGGAAGCACCAGTTGGAGATTTCGGTCTGAAGCCTTAGTTTCAGACAAACGAAGAGCCTAACTGGCTCAGCCAGACAAGTCAGAAGCATTCATCTTGGGATGTTGGAACACAAGAGGGGACACTCCTTTGTTTGACAAGGGGGACATGGACTTTAGTTTATATGATATAGTATGCCTGCTGGTGACCTGGCTAAGAACAACGCCAGTCTTGGACGGCTTCACGGTATTGCTGAACAAGGCACTAAAAGGGCCCAATGGAAGACCTAGTTCATGATTGCTGGCAGCAGTTGAAAATAGAAGGGGCCTGACAGTGATAGAAACGATGTACCCAAATGCTTACATACAAATGTTAATGATCCAGGTTAATGGTTCCAGACCCACTAGGAAATGTTTAATGTTATTGAATTTGAATTGGAACACTGAAGCTGGAGTTGCGGCCAACGTTCAGTCTACAGCCATGGGGTTGCTAGAGAGGTCTTTTTAGGCATGGCCAGATTTAGCATTAAAATTATGTGGGGATTTAAATATTCACTGCTTCGATTTTAAAATAGCTGAAGTTGCGGCCAACGTTCAGACTACAGTCATGGGGTTGCTAGAGAGGTCTTTTGAGGCGTGGCCACATTTAGCGATATTATGATTATGTGGGGATTTAAATATTCACTGCTTCGATTGTAATAATACTCTGATACAGGAGATCCATACTGCCTATTCCAAGTCGGAATTGAGAGATCATGCTTTGCACAAAGAGCTGCCTTCACTCATTCGCACGCTTATAACGTAGAACTGGTGAAGGCTAAGAGGAGTTTAAGAGCCGGTTTGAACAAGCTCAAGCACAGGAGAAATGGAGAGAGTGGACTCTAGTAGAAAATTAAAGCAGAAATACTGTAGCTGGGTTAAAGCAAGAAAACACATGATGTTGCAGCACAATGGAGAACTAATGCTCAACCATATCCAAACGAAAAGGACAGGTGACGTTTGGAAGTTAATAAACTCCTTGAACAGTCCCCATGAGGCACTGTTAACAAATGCCCATCCGGCTGAGGTATGGGTTGAGTATTTCTCCCTGTTGTTTTTGGAAAAACGAAGGGGGAATTCCAACACATGCTGATCTGACTAGTAGGAAATGGACCCTATCGGTGGACTTGGATACCATCGTGGCCCTGATTAAAAAGGTGAGTAATTCTAGAGCACCAGGTCCGTATGGCATAACCAACGTGATGCTCGAAGAGGAATGGGTACTGTTTCTGTTGAAGCTGTTTGGTTACATAAGAAAGGTGGGAAAAATCCCACCATCATGGAAACTGATTTTCAAGAAGGGGGAGACATGTCAGACCTGAAGAATTATAGACCCATTGCCCTCTCGATGTGGTCGGGAAAATCTTTGCAGCACTTATGTTGAAGGAGCTCTTGGGGTGGGTTTCTCTATCTGGAAATTGGGATCCTTTGCAGTTGGGTTTTATAAGAGGGGTGGGTACGTCCATGAATGTGTTCTTTAAAAATATATTGAAAGCACGTTTGGATAGGAAAAAGAGCAAAACGTACCTTGCCTTCATAGATCTGGCCCAAGCATAATCGATCAACAGAGACTTTGGGCGAAGCTAAAACGTTGGGATTGCCCGAGGGACATTCTGAAGCCAATACAGGGTTTGTGTTCTAGCACTTCTTTGCAAGTGCGATTGCACTCTAAAGGGGCTCTTTCTGATTCATTCCAACACGAAAGGGGTTAAAGCAAGGATGCACGTTGGCACCAATTCCGTTCACTTTATTAATTTCGGACTTGCATAAAACCCTGACAACTGCATGAAGCTTTCCACCTAATGTTGACGGGGTGCAACTAGATAAACTACTGTGCGCGGACAACTACATCCTAATGAACCAAACCCACATAGGGCTGCAAAGGCAGTTAGATGTGTTTCAGGCATACTTTGAGGAGAACGGCTTGAAGATCAATACTTCTAAATATAGAGTATTATTTTACAGCCACCGACAGGGAATGCAAAGTGCAAACATCAGTGGTTCTTGGGAGGGGAGAATTTGTGAAGGGTTAACTCCATTGTATACTTGGGGATGCATCTGAACACCAGCATAAAAGACAACCTGAGGCAATTGACTTTACGCACAAAAGCGAGAGTTATCTCAAAAAGATGGAAGATTCTCTCTTTCTCTCGTAGTGCCTTTGAAAGTGATTCCAATTTTGGCCTGCGGTGCAGAGGCTTTTTCTTCACTCCAAGCCGACACGTAGGGCAGTGCTGGAGAGTTTATTTTGGAAAAAAGTACTGTCACTTCCAGGGTGCATCCCAATTCAGATAATAAGAATGGAACTGGGTATCACATCTATATATGCAATGGTAGTCTGGAAAAGCTTAATGCTATACCGCAAGTGTATAGTAACAGAGCCAGTGCCGGGTTTCTGCATACTTAAGGGCGCGTTATTGAACAAATCTGAGCCTATATTAACAGAATAGAAGAGTATTTGTGGGTCAATTTTGGTGGATTTGAGTGCATCAGAAGAATTCATGATCTCGAATCCAACTTTGGTTAAAAATAAGTTATGTTCAAACGATTGGATAGAGACACTGCAGCAAAGGCAGTATTACAAAACGTATTCACACTCGATACCTGAAGCAAGGCGTCTTAACTCTTTACCTTAATATTAGTACAATTCCCTAAATGCTTTTATTGAGCCCAATATATGAGGTTTAGACTGAATCTCTTTCCTACAAGAGACATTTTGGTCCATACATAGTAGAGGCAAAATGTCTGACCAGCAATGTAGGCTGTGTAAACAGGACAGTGAAAAACAGACTGAAACATGTGGTACTGTTTTGTACAGCACTATCACAGCTGAGAACAAGGCTACTGGGAAGATTCATCAACGACCGACGCACAAGGTGCGCTGATCAATGGTTGGTAGCACTAGTCCATGGCGAATGACTTACACTGATTTTAGCGATGGTTAACTTTTTAAAAGAGATATTTACTAAAATAGAAATGCTGTCTCTAGAGGTTAAGTTGGTGGAAGCTGTTGGTCAATAGCATTCTTTTTCTCTAGAGGAGGCTCCATTAATTATATACTTATATTAACTAATTAACTAAGACTAAGGACTAAATGTTCAACATTTTAGGAATGTATTATGTATTTAAATATATATTTGTCTTTTTATCTGGTGCAATTTTATTCATTTTAACGTTTGAATCCTATGTAATGTTATGAATGGTAAAAGATTTCAAACAGTAAACCAATGCCAATAAATAAAAGACAAAATATATATATTTTTATATAAAATGAAGAATCTGTAGTAGACCTGGTGTTCATGCTTTATAATGCTGTTTGTGAGTTGAAAGGTATAATGGTCTGTATATTGGTTGCACACTTGTCATTTTCCTGTATCCGAAAGAAAAGTCACGGTCAACTTTATGTGGGGGGGACTTCTTTCAGAGAGCAGTGTCTATCTGTCAGTGTATATGTTTGCTAGCATATATACCTAAAATGTTGACAAGAGGCAGCCATGCATCAACACATAGAAGATGTCAACTGGCAGAATATGGGTATGAATTGATGTGTTCTGGCATTGCTTGGCTATGAGTGACTTTGCTAGCGTCAATGACCACTGCCCCAGTGACTAAAATTGGGTGACATGATCATAGATGTTGTGTGGCTTTGACCCACAACTCCACTGAGATCCGGTCCCCATTGCTGCCAGGTGGAAACTAGGATGGCCTGCCCTTGAAATCTAACCGCTCCTGCCTTTCGCCAATTAGCCATAAAACATACATTGATTATCCCCACTCCCTCCCATACTGAAACCAGTCTCCTAATCACCAGGTTAAGCCTACATCATGTTACCTGTGTTTTAAGCCACTGAACCTAGGGCAGCTTTGCCTGCACAGCCTGCGAAGGGCATTGACAAAGGGGGAAGCCTATTTGATATGTCAACCATACAACACCCTTCATTGACAATGTAAAAGATAGCCCTATACAAGATACCTTCACTCTTGTATTACCTTAAATATATCTTTATTCCTTTGCACTAACATATGTCTTTCCCACAGTAATATGTTCTCCCTGATAAAGTGCACTGCAGTAGTTCGTCCCCAATATCTGCATTGCACATTCTAACCTTTTTAGTCTCACACCTCAATTTACATTACATTTCACCATACACTTAATGCTAAAAGATGATGAAATCCACAAAAACAACAGACCTGATATCACACAAACGGATGAAACTCACTACACACACCCACAGTGTAAACAACGTCAGTAGCCCACAGACCACCCCACAAGGCCATAAGCTCAAACACACCATAGCTGACTTCAAGAATATACACAATATGCCTACCCACAGTGCACACCCAGACAGGTCCCAATGGACTACAGGCCAACAACTCATAGGATCTCACTACACACAGAGATCCCATTTCCACATGATCTGCATACATCAACACAAAAGCAAAGCAAGTCTGCACTACTCTTATAAAACAAACCAATATTTAGTACCTTCATCAAATATAAACAGAGCGGGATAAAAAAGATGCCACATTTACATGCCTTCACCTCAAGCTAGAACATCTGCTGAAGATAAAGCAGTAGACCTGAAGCACAGAGGCGAAGCATTATATCTCTGTGAAAGTGAGCAACATGGCTGGTGAGGCCATCATGGTCAAGGCTTTGTTATAGGTTTGGCCATTGTTCATAAATCAGGGTAGCCGTGTATGTTTGGAAGGGGAGAGGGAAAACTGTAGAATGTTGCCTTTAGGAGCAACTTCGTTATTTTGGCTAAACACAGGCATCAAAGTGCTAGCATGTAGAGAGCTCTTGTTTTAATCAACTGCTCCATGATGCAGAAAGAGTGGATCTTGGTAAAAGAGCTGCTACTGTGTGGTGATTTTAGTTCCACTGTGAAAGATAGGGGAAGAGTTGTGGAAGTTACTTTTAAGAGTGGCTTTGTTTCCGTGATACTTCATACACTAATGTTGTTCCACTTTTGTGTTGCATTGCATTGATTTTGCTATTATTGCTCTCTATACTACTCAATACAGTGATTGCTTTTGGTCTTAGAATGTGTCCTTTTATCTGTGGCTGCTACTGATAAAGTGATTAAATGATATGACATATTACATGAATAATAAAATAATGATGCCTCCAATACATATCAATGACCCATGATGCATCATAGCCTTACAATTTCCCAGGGTAAATTGAACTAAAATATTGTTGTTTCACAGGCTCCATCTTGGAATGGTGGGGACACAGTGGACAATGCTAGTGTTAACAAGTGTGTGTCTGCTGCACATTGATGTTTCTATTCACTGTGCATGTTGTTTGCCTGTGATGACTTTGAGCTGCAGAATACATCTCTGCATTATATTATTATAATTGTCAAAGATTAGTGTTTATCACAAGACAATGCAATTGGGATACAAAGTTGTGATTTGGGAGGTGGCTGAGTGTGCATCATTTTTGTTGAAGGAATCACTGTTATTTCTTGTGAGGACGAAAGCAGCAGTGTCAATTCCAAACAGAAGTTCTTTGTGGGATGTACAAGTGGGCTAGATTATTTCTGGAGCACGAATGAGAGGTGCTGCTCAAATGAATTAAAACAAGTATAAAGTTGCAAAGCAAACTCTAAGCATTACATCTGGCACACATTATGTAGTGGAGGCTTTGGGAATTCTATGCAAAGGGACATCTAGATAGGAAGAACTGGCTCATTATATGTGTCTGGTTTTGCAAATATGGATGATGAACCTTTTCTTGTGCTGGGGCGCCTTACATAACAAAGTACCTCTACAATTATACATCCAGATCTTTGTAATGCTGGTGGGTCTGTGTAAGAAATTGAAGAAAGAACTATTAGTAGACTGGCTGGTCTCATCCTTGAATGAGTAAATCAGATGTCCCCAGCTCAAGCATATGACGATAATATTGCATGCAATCAGGAAACATTTCAAGACATTAAAAAAAATAATATATCCATGTATATTATTAAGTGTGTTGGTTTAACAAGTAAAACCTTTTCACTTTTTCTAACAGTAAACTGTAATATGAAACATTCATAAGATAGAACATTTTAAGATACATTATGATTTTTCTTGGAATAAAATGCATAGAACATTAAAATTTACAAAAATAGTAAAAAATCAAATGTCAACTCCTACCATAAAAATGGCTAGTAACAATCTGTTAAGGGCCAACAGTTACCCAGCATCAAACCAGACCATAAAAGGATGTCTCCATCCATAGTTAAAAATGTAAAACAATGTTAATCTCATGCCAATTTTTTTCTCACAAAATAGTACAAGGTGCTTAAGCATTTCGATACTCTCAGAACTATTGCACAGCTCACACATTCTGAGTGCCTTAGCAACCAAGACTCTCGGCCCAAGCACTCCATTATAGGGAGTAAATTAATATGAATCGCATATATAAATGGCAGAATTGCAAGAGGTAAATGTACTTTGGTAGGGATGTCCTTTTTCTAGGGAAGAAAATATACTCCTTATATAATGAGTTTGTCTACTGCAGTGCACCACTCATGGTAAAATATTTTTTGTTGTGGCTAATGCCCCATTCCCATTGAAGAAGGGCTTATCCACATCAATATAAGCAAATGTTACTTAAGAACAATTCCAAACTGTGTCAAACATAAAAGTGTATTCTGCCACACCAATATATTACGATTGGTTGAGGGGGAAATAAAATGTTATAAAACAATTACATTTTTGCCAACAGTATCTGAGTTCAAAAGGAATTCAAGCCAAATGCATGCAGTACTATGCTATTGGGTACTGTCAGAGGCAACCCCAAACCCTGCTTCAGCATAGTTCCCATCAAAGAATTCAGAAAAATGCTAATATCTGATAGAAAGGTTTCCAGCCCATAAGATAAAGTCAGGATGACCTTGGCAAGATAGGATTTGTGAAAAGGGATCAACGAAAAGGAACACAGGGTCCGCCGTACTCTCTTCAGTTGAGAAATTAGGTGAAGGTAATTGGCTCTGAGAAGTTCATTAACAACTCCATTGAAAGCCTTGTACGTTAGGTTGTAGCCCAGATATCGTATGCAAGTGTATAGTTCAAGGCGTGCATTGCCTTCAACCTAGCTCATGACCTTCGGTCTTTGCTTTTTTGAAAAGATTAGAATCTTACACTTCCCACTGCTGAAAGTTAAGTCGCTAATCGCTGCATAAGATGCAAAAGCTGTTCATTTTCATTGCAGCTCAATAGGGGTTTGGTCGAAAAGTTGAAGGTCATCCGCGAAGGCTAACCAATTCTCACAAGACCTACTTTGACTGGAAATGAATTAATGTGTCTCAAACTAGATTTAAATCCGAAAGGTAAGTATTACATTTAAGAGGATCCAAGACATAACCCTGCCTTAAACCCACAGCGGTCTCATTGTCTCTAGATAGGTAACCTTCTTTAGATCACCTGATTTGTATCACAAAATTGTGGTAGAGCAACATATTAGTTTGCATAAGACAGTTTTAACCCCTTTGTCTATGAGGAGTTTCTACAACAATTTGTGTCTATTGACACTGACAAAGGTGCTGGATAAATCAAGGGAGGCCATATAGACTGTCCCTATAGTATTGTTGCAACTAATGCCCTTGTAAGCACCAAGATTATACCGTTAACAGAGGTACCAATGCTTTTCCGTAAGGCCACTTGATTGGGCGACAGGATTTTCTTTCGATCCAACTAAAGTTCCAGTTTCTTCAGTATAAAGATTCAAAGATCTTACTAGTTGCATGAAGAAAGGCGATCAGCCTGTAGTTCTTAGGATTAGACTTATCGCCTTTCTTGTATAAAGGCCCTATATAGGACAGTCTCCAGGAAGTAGGTATAGCTCCAGTACTTACGATTTCTCAATATAAACAAGAACAAATTTGGGACCACATAACTGGAACATGCTTTTGAAATAGGGTGAGATTATTGATGCCCGGTGCTCTCAAGCCCTTGCTCGTTGACATGAATGAGCATGACGCCCCCGGGTCGGTAAAAGACCAAAGCAGGTATCGAGAAATATCCACTAAAAGAATAGGAGGGTCAATATTCGATGGGACTTTATAAATTCTGGCATAGAGTTTATGCCAAACTTCTTCCTCAATCTTGTCCCCCATGGTTACAGATTTTGTGAGCTTCCAGAATTGTAATGTGTCCGTTTTTAGTAAGTGACAGACAATAGTCTGGCTGTCCCTAGTAAGCTCGTGGATTTTTATCCTGTTTAGGTTATTGCAATGTAATTGCATGATTTTCTTTTTTTGAATACAATACAGAGTATCCTCAAGCCCTGGGGCACAAACCTTGCAAATGAGAATATTTTTTCGCTTTTTGGCTTGGGCTAAATAAGGATCAAAGGCGTGGGCATGGTTGCTCAATGTTAATATACATTCCTTTCTTTTGACATCCATCTAGAGAAAGAGCTATAGGCTCCTGAAAGAAATCACTAGAAAAATATTGCGTTCTCAATGGATTTGAGAATAATGTACCAATTTCTGAGGTAGATCTATTCAAGAGGAATCTATTCCATCTAACCCGTGTATCGCATTTACAAAATTCCAAAAAAGGGAATCATTGACTCCTTGTATATTTATTGATAGTAAAATAAATAGAAAAAGACAAAGAGAAATGTTCACTCCTTGCTGTCCTGTTAATTGTCAGTTTGGAGCAACATGGATATATAGTTGCTGAGGCAGAAATGTGGTCAATCCATGACTGTGACCGATTTCTACATCAAGTGTAGATTGGTTTGGTCATTATTAGCCCAATGCCTTAGGCAAAAGAATACTCAACTCCCAATTTGAAAAGTAGTCACACTGTCGGGGTGGTCAAGGAGGGTCTCCTTTATTGCGAAGATTTATGTTGCGCACACCATATTGATGATGACAGCAAAACTGGGATAGTGTTGCAAACCCATATGAATCACGTAATGTTAAAATTGTAAATACAACACACAAAATAAATCATAAAGGTGAAAGATTCTCTTTCAACGATTATTTGTTACACAGGCATTCTAAAAGTAGCAGGAACATTCTTGCCGGGAAAGAGACTTGGTTACCAAGTAATAACGTCATACTAACGGCATGGTTCACAGTGCTTGCAAAGGAGAACAGATGTTATCTGGCCCTTTGTATTAAAATCTTAAGAGGGTTTTAGCCATTTGTTTGGTTGTAGTAAATAGGGCCTGTGGCAAGGGTCTGACGGTTAAGTATTTTTCAAGGTCAACAGAGATTGTATGTTGAAGTATAAATTAGATTAAGGCGCCAGAAGTCTGTGGAATGGAGATGGCTATCTATAGTTCAAGGAAAATAATTTTTATGCAGAACTTCCTCTATTTGTTAAAATATGTCAGCAAGACCATGTGCAATCATACATAAAGTTAAAGGGTTTAGGCCAGTTGTTGCTAGCAATGAATTATGTTTTCAGTAATAATGTTTAAACCATTCACCAACATCAGGACCTACTAGAGAAAATCCCAAGAAGAGATGTGGTTTGAATATGATGTGAAGATAAAAATGAAGATAAGCCTGACCAATGAAAAATTGTGGCGAGATGGGATTTCTTTGAAGAGGTTTTGTCCAATCATATTTGGTGGGTGGGGAGTGTTTTAAATTGTTGCAAAAGTTATATAAACTGCAAACTGATGGTTAGTCTGGTCTTGCAACACTATCACTTAGTGGGGCATGGGGCCTAAATACCTTCAACTCTCTCTTCCTAAATATCTTCCTTCCCGAGCCCTTCGCTCATCTGTCTCCAACTCCCTCAGGGTCAGCCGCTTCTCGAAGCTTCGAGCTGGGGGTAGGTCTCTATCCACGGCAGGGGCCTCCCTCTGGAACAGACTTCCTGCCTCCCTGAAACTTGAGGAGAACCATCTCCGGTTCCAGAAGCACCTCAAAACCTTCCTCTTTGCTTCTGCTTTCTCTCTCCCCTGCTAATTCTTCGCTGAAACTGCACTGAATCTGCAACTGGGCCACTCTCACCGACTCCGGTCCTGGGCCCAGCCACTCTCCACTTGCACTGCCTCCCTGGCAACCTCTGCCCTGCGGGACTGTCTCTGTATCCCTACAGCCCCCCCTTCCCAGCACTTGTCTGCACTTACCTTGCACTTGCCACCAGCTGGCCCTCTTTATTTATTTATTGATTTTATTCTTCTTACCTTGTACTGCACTTCCCCCCCTCCCATTCCCCTTGCTCATTCTCCCTTCCCCCTACCCCTGCACCTGCGCGATCTGCATGACACCTGGCCTATTAGGATCGTTGTCTGTCTTCCCCTTGTTCCCCCCTCCCTGCCTCGTCGCGCCTTGAAACACTTGTGTATAGGCGCCTTACAAATGCCATATCATATCATATCATATCATATCAAACCGCTCCCCAGAGATTTGTACAATAAAACCTGCGTCATGTACAACCGTGCACTCGCTTCTTAAGTGCTGGACCTGTTTTGGGTTAAGGTGATTAAAGATCCACCCCCACAGCACCATGATCTACCTCTAATTTTGAATGTGGAATTCACATTAGACCTTGGCAATATATACTCTCTGGCTTTGTCTACAGCACAGGATGAATTAAAATCACTGGCAATTAATATATATGCTTACCGGCTGTTGCTCGTTCGGGTTTCGAACATCTCAGACAATGATCGTTGGAAGTTTTTAAATTGGCTGTTTACAGGGTTCCCACATAAATATACTATGATAAACTCATGGTGACAATCCACAAGATTAATACCTAATGCCAAGATTCCTGGAATTGAAGAATTAATGAAGGATACATGTGCTTTATTTATAAGATTGATTGCTATAGGAGGACTCCCTTGAGGATGACCTAAACCACCTTTAATAGTGTGTTGAGAAAAACCTGAAATCTGTTTATTAGTATTAATTCTGAGGTTTGCATAGTTTCTACAAAAATGTAAATGTCCTGGTCCTGAAACGGAACTATACTATTTGTCAACATATAGAAGTTATTGAAACCACAACAGTTCCAGGAAAGAAGTTTTATCTGAGCGTTGCTGCAGATGAGGTTGGGTGGCCGCAGGCATAATGTTCTTACGGATAGCCTCTAAAAGCTATGGCCAGTCCGCAGTCACCTTGTTAATATTTGACACCCCTTCCATTCAATGAATAATCAAGGAGACCAGCTGAATTTCACTAATCGAGTCGACGCTAGACTTAGTAGACAAGGCTTTGTAAGGGTATTTCTGTGAACAAATAAAGTTGTCCATCTGCTCTCGATCCTTGAAGTGGAGGACATCAAATCCCATGGATCTGATTGTGTCCGTTTGTCCCAAACCAATTTCACAACCAAACGGGAGTAAAGAATCACAAACTAATTTGTTACACCCTGTATTTGGGATAGCCACAAATTCAATGGGCCTCATTACGAGTTTACCGGTACAGTAACAACGGTACTGGAAGCTTGCCGGTACCATTGTTAGGCAAACTACAATTTGTGCTTGCGGGTGCCTTTGCAGCCACCAGTCTGACCTGGTGGCCTTACCAGCACCAGCGAGCAAGACATGACGGTAGCACCGGTACCATTGCTAATGGTACCGGTGCTACCACCCTCCCTATTCTCAGGTAATTGCCCTTTTCTGGGTGCCGTACTACAGGCACAGCTACCGCCAGCCTCGTGATGAGGCCCAATATCTCCAGAATGCAAAGCTCTCAGAGCTGGAATCTCTACGAATAATGCAAGCAATTTTGAGCGATTAAGTTGTAAATGGCTGTTGATATGAGTAATGTTTTCAAGGCCAATGATACAAGAATCAATAAAATTGGTTTGTCAAGTTGTTTCCATGTCATAAATGCTTTGATTTCTAATACCTGCGTTGTAATTGACTGTTGGCAAATTTCTCTGTACATTTGATGAATTAGTGACAATCAAATTCTGGGAAGTGTAAGTCAAGGCAGTTATTACCTCTCTAGTTTTGTATGTATTGCGGACAGGCAAAGGAGAGACCTGGAGATTTTCAGTATCCTCAATTGAAGAGAGTATCTGAGTTTCTCTAACACGCCCTTCAATACCTTTCTTTGAAGGAAAGTAATTTTAGCCTGTGACATTTTGTTATGATATGATACGATATGATAAGTCATTTATAACGTGCCTGTACACAGGTGTTTCTAGGGCCGTTAGTATCTTCCTCCTTTTTTTTTTTTTTGCTTTCCAGACTTTTTGTTAGGAGGTAATGTTGTTTCTTCCTCTAAGTCTACCATAGAAATACGTGCCTTCAAATCAATTAGCCCTTCTATGGCAAGGATTGCAAACATTTCCAGGAGCACTTCCTCCTAATCCCTTTGGCATTCAGAAGATTTTTGACTTTTTCACTGGGGCGCAACAAGATCCTCTGCTTCCCCCACTAGCAGGAAGAATCTCTGTTCTGCTCACCATTAGGCTCACGTTTGTTTGATGAGTCGTCGTACCCCACCAATATCTCATTTGGTTGGGACATGAACAAGTCAGGAGATATACTCTAACAAGTTAAAGGAAGTGGAGTATGGCATTGTAGTTGAATAATACCCTGGTCTATTTTGTCATCAGCCATGGCTTCCAGGACCAAAGTCCTTGTAGGTGTACTACTATTTTTGCTACAAATTTGGGTTTACTTTGTTTTTGTCAAGCTTTTTGGAGGAAAGAATGCAAGAGCCCTCGGATGACAGAAACAATTTTTTGATGTTGTCATAGAGTCTGAGAATGGATTCTAATACCAGATGCAGAGCAACAACCAAAGGAGGTCCCAAGCCATTAACATTAGATATGGAGTCCATTCTCAATCTTGCTAGTGTGTTTGTGGGGTAGTAAAAACCTCACACAAGTTTAGAGGGTTATCAAAAGCGTTGCCACTTGCTTCTTGGCTGGTCGTGGGATTTTGCTCTGGATCTGCCAGAGGGCCATGTTCAATTTCTTTGCATAGGCAGATGAAGGAGGCATCAAGTACAATTGAGTCTGCAAGTTCCACCTGTGCAGTAACCGAAATAGGGTCAAAGCAGGGCGCAGCTTTGAAGTCATGTAGAAGGTCAGTAGATTTCACCTGACAAAATTCAATAATTTAAACCTGAAATATTGTTCATTCCGTTTTATTATGCATTACTTAAAGCACTTACAAGGTTTATAGCCCTGGATGAATCTGGATGTACAGTTCAGTTTCTTTTTTAGGCAAAGTCTCTAAGTGCAATATCTCATTCTTCACTTTCTTTAGCTTCCCAGATAAGAAGTCTAACATGTTCTGTACACTACCATCTATTGATCCTGAGGCAGATAATGCCCCTGATCACTGAAGACAATTGTGCCATCTCTTAGATAGAGCTATAATAGGCACACAATTGTATCACTGCAATAGTTCATATGCAGGCGTATCAATGCATTCCACTAGCATGCTGAACAGTCTTCAAAATGCTATTGCCCTGTTTGTTACAAACACCAATAAGAGGGCACACATGTCCCCTGTTTTGAGGACTGTTGTTGTCTCCCAATCCAAGCTGGGATCAAGTTCAAACTACTGATTCTTATTCACATATCCCTATATGGTAAATCTCCAGAATACCTGAAACACAGAGTCAGGTGGCAACAATCTTTGAGATCCATAAGATTGCCATTGCTTTGTTCTCTTGGGTTCCTAGATTTAAGGAATCAAGGGCACATGGATGATCCAGAACTGTTTGTGGTATCAAATTATAAAACCTCTCTTTCGAAATCAGAAAAATACAGACTCTGTATGTGTTTAGAAAGAGATTAAAAACACAAATGTTCTAATCCAATGAACCCTCCTATTTTCTTTCTGCTCCATCTTTGATCTCAAATGTTGGTTGAGCGGTGACAAACCTCAGGGTAGTAGCGCCGAATTACTTGGCTGTGGAATGCTGCTACTGCATTTGTTACTGCTGCTAATGCGGCTGCCCCAAATATATTCAATTAAATGAAAGTCTAGAAATACATTTGTTTACATTTACAGCATGGGCGCCTAGCAAAAGAGATAGCATGTCTTATTTTTTCATTTGGTAGTAGCAGGTTTTGGCTTCTCTGGGAGAGAAGAATGTTGAGTCTATTTTTAAAACGAGTTTTTGGGCCACACAGTTGAACTGAAGGCTTTGGTAATTAGTTGCCATTTAGTTGTAAGAGACACAAAAAATATAGACACGCGTTTTCTTGATGAGCTTTCAAAAATGGCTGATACTTCTTGGCATCTATTCTTCATGGGGCAAAGGGAAGAATATTTGATCCAACTGTTAGTTGGTTGCATAAAGTGGTCACAAAAGAAGAATGTTTTAATTTGCATCTAATCTGCACAAAAATAAAACTACATTTATGTTCTTCTTAGAAGGATTGAAGAAGCCATTCTGCGGCCCGATGTGCCTTTGCTAAACTATTGCACTGTCGACTGAGTTTAAGATCATGATTTGAAAAAATACAACAGTTATTATCAGCAGTGTGTCGGCTCACATAGCACGTTGTGCTGTCACAAGCAGAACACAGTATAACTTACTAGGCATAATGGGAACACACTGAAGCTTAGTAGGCGTAATCAGAGCACACTGTAGTTTACAGGCACAATCAGAACACACTGTAGCTTACTAGACACAATCGGAACACACTAAAGCTTACAGGCACAATCAAAACACACTGTAGCTTGCTAGGCACAATACGAACACATTGAAGCTTACTAGGCACAATCCGAACACACTGAAGATTATTAGGCACAATCAGAACCCACTGAAGCTTACTAGGCGCAATCAAAACACACTGTAGCTTGCTAGGCACAATCAGAGTACACTGTAGCATACTAAGCACAATCAAAACGCACTGTATCTTGCTAGCCTCAATCAGAGAACACTGTAGCTTAATAGGCACAGTCAGAGTTCACTGTAGCTTACTAAGCACAATCAAAACACACTGTAACGTGCTAGGCAGAATACAAACACATGGAAGCTTACTAGGCACAATCTGAACACGCTGAAGCTTACTAGGCACAATCAGAAACCCACTGAAGCTTACTAGGCACAAATGGAACCCACTGAAGCATACTAGGCACAATTTGAACACACTGAAGCTTACGAGGCACAATCAGAGCACAATGTAGCTTGCTAGACACACTCAGAGTACACTGTAGTTTACTAAGCACAATTAAAACACACTGTAGCTTGCTAGGCACAATCAGAGCACACTGTAGCTTAATATGCACAATCAGAGTACACTGTAGCTTACTAAGCACAATCAAAACACACTGTAGCTTGCTAGGCACAATCAGAGAACACTGTAGCTTACTAGGCACAGTCACAGTACACTGTAGCTTACAAGGCACAATCAAAACCCACTGTAGCTTGCTAGGAACAATCCAAACACACTGAAGCTTACTAGGCACAATCCGAACACACTGAAGCTTACTAGGCACAATCAGAACCCACTGAAGCTTACTAGGCACAATCAAAACACACTTGTAGCTTGCTAGGCACAATCGGAGTACACTCTAGCTTACTATGCACAATCAAAACACATTGTAGCTTGCTAGGCACAATCCGAACACATTGAAGCTTAAGAGGCACCATCAGAGCACACAGTAGCTTACTAGGCACAATAGAAAAAACACTGTAGCTTACTAGGCACAATTGGAACACAGTGTAGCATGCTTGAAGGGCATACGTTGAAAGCAATTATTTTACCAAGATGTGTTTGGAAATAACCATTTAACCCCACTAACCACATTCCTTTTTACTATCTCAACTCAGAAATGTGGTTTTACCTTATTTCTAGCTTCTTCTGACTGGCAGAAATAGAGACAAGCGTTGCTGTCTGCCCGGATCCAGAAAGTGTAATTATTGGTCTCTGGGGCCACAAAGAAACCACTTAAAGAAGAGCTGAAAAGAAAGACAAGTATTTGATATATACTGATGTTGTAGCATGAAGACGTATTATTTAACATTCACAGGGATTCAACATTCACAATGATTTCATAGTTTTCCTCACAGCATATTTGTTCATTTAAGGACCAGAAAACAAGCTCCCTGCCTACGCCCCAAGACTATGAAAACTCCTCCCCGTCAGCATCAGACTCGCCCCCACACCTCTACATTTCAGAAAAGAACTCAAGACCCACCTCTTCAAGGAGTCTCTCCTCTGCAACACTTACGCCATCACGTCACCCACTGTGCCACCTGACTCACTATACGCCATCTGATCCTCACCCTGTACAGCTGTACCCCTCCTCTGTGCCCCTCTGTATCCTACCACACGCTGTATATCTGTTCTGTTGTTACCTCTGAAAAGCGCTCCATTATGCACCTGTACTGATGTTTACCTCTGAAAAGAAAGCACTGCATTGCTTCCCAAGGCCAGGTCTGCACTCAATGAATACCATAACAATAAGAGTAATAATAATAATAATAATAATAATAATAATATGTAGCTTTGTTATGCACTTCATGCAGTGTTTTGACTACATGAGCGTGGTGCAGGGAGAGAGAAGCAAAAGAGTAAAGACCGGTGAGCAGTTTGGGGGTAGGATGGTGCATGACAGGTTCTTCCTACAGCAAGGGGAGGATGGGAGAGTGTACAAGGCCTATGGTTTTTGGAGTGGAGTGGAGCAGTCTTCTGGTAGGCTGAAACTTGTAAAGAGGTGATGCATGTGGCCATCCTCTTGCTGCCTGCAACATCAGTGGTAATGCCTAATGTGCAGTCAGTGCTACGATTGCCAGATGTCTGTGCCTGCACCCTGGGGGAGGGGAGTGCTAATAAATAAAAAGGTTTTGTCTGTGGGTCACTGGGATTTTCCAGGGCATAGGGTGTACTGCCCTGACCCAAATAAAGACATACACCTATGTGTCTTATAACACAACTAGATCACTATTGTAGGGGATGTATGTATTCTAAGCAAGAGCACACTAAGGGTTAACGTATATTGCATGCTGTGTGGAAGAGGTGTGTCACAACGCATCTCTGGGACGTAAGGAAATGGACATTTCAACCCCCAAATCTTTGGTGTTTGGATGGGCGGATGGAGAGCCAATCGTATTTCGACAATTTAAGACATTGGGATAGATGCTAGGTTTATAGCTCTTTCAAAGGGAAATCCAATTGGAAGCTTTCAAGTTCTTTGTGAACCAAACATACTGTCTCCAAGTGTGTCTGTTCTATGAGGGACTTTAGTGTTCGTGTGATGTGTCATAGCACTACAGACAGTAATGTGTGTTTGTATATGTGGTCAGGGTTAATAATGCACACTTATCAGCCGTTGGCGTCATAGTACTATTGGGAAGTTTATGAGCGAAGCACCATATATTTGCACTGATTTTAGTTCAGATACTACCTTTCCTGGGATAAGTCAGGTAAACCATGACAGTGGAATGTAATTAAGAGGAGGACTAGTTTAATTGTGTGGGCGAGGTGCATAAGAAGACAATCAACACCTGGGCCTGCACTGGTGGTGGATTGTCTTCTTTAGGGCTGCACTGTCTTGCATTGGGAAGAAGAGGCCTCTTTCTTCTACTGAAGCAGCCCTATGTTGGTGCTTCTGAGGTGTCCCAAAGAGTCTCGTCAAACAGATCTAAGGAGGGATGGATCTACTGGGAAGGAGACAGCATGTCGGTGTTCTGTCCTTTTCAGACAGTCAGAGTTCACCTTCATCCCGAGGAGGATTAAGTAAATTCGCTCGGGGTCATACCGGATGCTACCCTGGCGAAGGCTAGCCAGGCCAATCCCACACTTATCTTCTGCTCTGATTTCCTAGTTCTACTCAAGCAAATGTGTGACTTTCTATCCAAAGACTATCACATATGCAAAGCCAGAGCCATCATTGGCTCCAAGCTTGACTATTGCAGTGGGATCCACGTGAGAACATTGCATCTATTACTGAGAAGTAGACAACCGTGCATTTTTTACAACACATGTTTTGCTCAAATAAATACGAGGGGAGCCCCCTCCACACATCCCCACACTTTAATGAACACCCCAACCCACCCCCTATATATATTTATCTCTCAATTTTTTGAACAGGATGTGATGTTTGGGGCTGCAAGCTCATGTGGTGATACCATTGCACTTTGCTGCTACTGGGAGCAAGGAAGAATATTGTACAGCAACTCCAGATTTGCCTAATACAGATGCAAGAATAATCACTGACACACAAGCACCCCCATATTTCGTCTGCCTTTAGGCGAGCACACTGGATCCCAATAGATGCCAGAGCCAAATTTAAGGCCCTCACCTTAAAGCTCAAGATTTGGCACATCAATTCACCTGCGTTTACAAAAGGATAGGTTTCTTGGCTTAAACCGACTAGATCCCTTTGCTCATCAAATAAATATCTGTCAGTCCTCCATGCTTCAAGGGAAAGCATGCTGTGGGCGCCTCGCTTTGTGAAACTGGGACCAGGTTACCAAGGGCTGTGATGCACGTATGTGGCTGTTTGAGCAGTACAAGATGAGATGATGATGATGTGATGAAGATGTTGATGATGGTGGATATCTAGAGTCGAGTGATGCTTTTTGCAGCATCCCATCATAAGGTGTCTATCTTACAGTATAGTGCCTACAGCACATGTTTTTATTTTCTTTTTTTCCGGGCACCTAGTATACCGCAATTGCCATGTTTATACTGGGCAGATGCATATGCACATTTCTGCCACTTGTGGTGCCTTCCTTTATGTAGCTTTGCAAATAATTTCCCCCAAATGCAGCTGATATCATAATTAGGTGAGTAGGTTGCGAGGATCAAGTGTCCTCACACAATAAAATGCATAGATAAAGAAACTTATCTACCAAACCTTCGTCCACTGTATAGAGCATATGTACTGATCTGCAGCAGCCCAGCTGGCACAGTAGTGAAACCACACACAGCCCTTTCCAGTGCCCCTCAATCCCAACATGCCGCATGCTGTAGCTCACAGTATGAGGACTGTCTGTGGCACCCACTGTAGGACTGGAGGATATTGGAATGGGCACATGCAATGGTGGGTTTATGATGAATAGATGGCATGATGTGAAGCTGCGCCAGCACGGTGTTCCATGGGCAGGGGCGTAGCAAGAGAAGACTTGTTTCCTGGATTTATTTGTCCTTGGACAGCATTTTCATCTCAAGCCTAGACATGCCCTGGTTCTGGATGAGCGCAATCCAGCTGAGCTACTGTTCGGCCTCTGTGATTGGTACACTTCTGCGCAAGGTTGGGGTGCACATTTTGGGTTTAGAGCAAAGAAACCTTCGCTCCCCCCTTGAACTTCTTCTGAATCGCAAGTATTTCATCAGAGTGATGATGAGGTCCGCAATGCCTGCTGCATGAGAGACCCCGAGCAAGCATGCCGTGGAAGGAGTTGGGCTGGTGGCTAGGAGTAGTTGAGACCACTGTTTGGTTGAGATTTGTGCGTCATGAGCGGGGTTTCGGGAGTATGGAGATGGCCTGTGGAAGGAATAGGGTTACGCGTAGGTTGAATGTCTTATGTGAGGTGTATGGAGCATCTAGGTAGTCTTAGCTGTAGCATCAGCTAGGCAAGGGATTTCCCCAAACCAGGCAATTGCCCTCCTCCATGTGTCAATGTCATGTCAGCATACATACAAAAGGTAGTGAGTTACAACAATCCGTTTATTTTTTTGAATTGGGTATAAATAAAGTAAAATATAAATGTAATATAAACTGTTATTAAGGGAACACATATTAACAGTAATAACAATTCAAAAAGAAAAAACAGAAAAAAGTACAAAAGTGAAAAACCAGGTTTGTTGTATGTGAAGGGCAGCGTAGTTAACAGCAACAATACAGAAAGAAAAATTGTGAACACATATCCAGGTACCATTCCAGGTGGTGGGTAGGGATCGGTCTGTGTATCCACTCTGCCTTGGTACAGGTCCCATGTGTAGTGCACTAATGTAGCTCATCACACACGGAAAATCCACGTGCAATGTTTTCTAAAGAACTAGAGCACACTCCCAATTGGTTCACATTCCTGGTATAACTATTGCTGTCAACACACATTAGCTACTCAGGTCTCCAACTACTTTGTGTGGGCGTTCTTCGTTGCCTCGATGTGAGGTAGCACATAGTGAATCAAGGTGGTCCACAGGACACACTGGACGGCACTGGTGGAGTGGGCGCTTGTCAGGAGACATTATGCCCGCACAAAGTGGAGATTTATAATACGCAAATAAAAGGTAAGACATCCGCCGCCAGAGTAAGCCTGCGAGGGAAGAGGTATGTACCTCAGTACCGGCAGGCGACGCGGGTTGAATTTTATAAACATGTTGAACACTATTTCTTGAAGTGGTCACCGAGGCATAAACAGATACGCTTTCAGTAATTTCTAAATTATGGGGCACAGGTCTCGCAATGCGTGCTATTACCTGATGTAGTAATCAGGATGACTGAACAGTGATGCATAGGTAGTGTGTGAGGTATGAGTAATTCGGTAAAAAAGAAGGTAGAGTGACCCTCACACGCACAAAAAGGAACACTGATATTTACAATTAGAAATGTGTTCCTTGGCAAATCAATAGATTGCATTTATGCTCCAATGCTTGATCTGTGCCTAACAGCTGGACCTTACCAGGTCACCATAAGAAATAGGAACATTGATACTCACAATCAGAGATTTTGCTCCTTGGCAATCAAAATATTGCATTTAGGCTCCATTGCTTGATCCCTGCCTAACAGCTATATCCCGCCAGGTCACCATAATAAAGAGGCACTTTTTCTCGTCTCTAGGAATCGAATGAGAGTTAAACCTGTGAGAAGCCCCAATACCATAAAGACATATAGTGAATGGCAGGTAGGAGTACTACCTACCTCTTTTGGTACAAATAACAAACAATTAAATCTTCTTTTCCAATTCTAAGTGGAAATGTCTATAATAGAAACTGTATGTTCATGCAACTGTGTGGCTCCAGTCAGAGGAACCTTCAGAAAGATGTCCTTGTCATAAATCTACTAGAAGAAGGTTAGTAGACAAGCCCCACTCTCAACAATAGCAGTTTTTAATGTAAACTTTCTAACCTACTGACTCAGTTTCCTATCTTTTTAAATTAGGAAGAAATAAGGGTTAGAAGATCCTTTAGCGATCAGACACAAAGCTAATCATCTGTCCTGATGAAGGCCCCCGGAAAAACCTTTTCTAGGATGGGGATTATTCTACAGCTATAGGCCGAAATGCGTTGATATTACATCCCACAGATATATTAATTGGAGAAACAACTTGTTTGCATTTCAACAACTTTGTGAAAACAAATGTGAAACTGTGACTAGATGAAGAAAATTCATGTCTAGAGATAACCCTTGAAATCATTTTTAGTTATGTTTTTTATGTGATACTTTTTGTATAAAATGTTAATATAATGAAAAATGAATGTGATAAAATAAATCATTTGTTTTGCATATTTGATACATGAGTAGGATTTTTGAGTTGGGGAGGTTTAGAGTAAGTAGAGAATGACATAAGAATATATGCCAGAAAGTGTGTGGCTTACACATTGATAAATGACAGGAGACAGGGGTAGTTTGTGTTTCTTTTTCTTACTTCATATAAGATTTGCCCTTGTATAACACAGTCCCCCCAATAACAAAACATTATTGGGCATGTCCTACCATATATACCTAGAGCCATAAACAGAGCCATAAGAAATGGAAGGATAAGCACCAAAGTACACAACTGCACACAACGTCCAATCAGTTGTCAAGGCGCTCCTCTGGTAATTGTTTCACGTTTCCCTCCCCAACAGGTGCACTTTAGCCTGGGCAAGGTTTATGAATAGATGGGTATCCAGATGGGAGGCCCAAAGTTGGAAACCAACAATGGGTTGGAGCAAGTTTGAACCACAGGTTCCAATGTGGTCCGGTAAACACACGAAAGTGTCCCGAGGTTAGATGCCAAAGCACTCAATCCTTACTATTTCATATGATATGATATGATATGGCATTTATAACGTACCTATACACAAGTGTTTCAAGGTGCAACGAGGAAGAGAGGGGGAACAGAGGGAGACAGACAATAAATAAAAGTGCGGCCAGCTCCAAATGCAAGGGTAAGAGCAGAAATCAAGGTGAAGTGCTAATAGGGACTGTAGGGATACAGAAACAGTCCCTAAGTGCAAGGGTTGCCAAGGGGCAGTGCAGGTGCGCAAATAGGGAGTGGGGGGTAGGGGGCTGGCTGGGCCCAAGATCAGAGGGTAGCCAGGTAACCACTGCAGTTTCAGATACAGTCAGGAGATTACCAGGGGAGAGGAGGAGAGAAATTAGAAGCAAAAAGGAAAGTCTTGAGGTGCTTCTGGGACCGAAGATGGTTCTCCTCAAGTCTCAGAGAGGCATGGAGGCTGTTCCAGAGGGTGGCCCCAGCAGAAGAAGAGATCTACCACCAACTCCCTGCTTGGAGAAGTGACTGACCCTGAGGGAGTTGAAGGCCCGAGGACCCAGAAGGCCTTGTGTACAATGCAGAGGGTTTTCAACTTAATCCTCGCCGCCACTGGGAGCCAGTGCAGAAATGTCAGTCCTGGAGAGATACGATCCCTGAGCTTGAGTCTTGCAGTCCTGTTTTGGATGAGTTGCAGAGGGCGGAGAATAGAGGCAGGCAGATATAGAAAGAGGCTGTTGCAGTATTCCAGCCTAGAGAGAACCAGAGCTCTCAAGGCGGTGAGCTCCTGGGGGAAGGAGAGGAAAGGAAGAATGCCTCTGAGGAGGTGCAGCTGGTAGTGTGACTTCTTAGAGACGTCAGAGATGTGAGGAGAGAAGGAAATTGTGAAGTTGAAGATAACCCCGAGGTTTTTAGCCTTAGAGGTGGAAGCAAAAAGAGGGCCAAGAGAGGCCGGCAGAGAGTGACAGGAAAGGAGGGAGCAGGTGTGCCGATGAGGAGAATCTCGGTCTTACTGGCATTAAGGCAGAGATCATTGGTGGTACTCCACTCCTGGATGGCGGACAGGCAGTCAGAGATGAGAGAAGGAGAAGAGGGGGCAGAAGGTAGCCTGAAAATGAGTTGAGTGTCATTCACATAGCATTGAAAGTTGGGGAAGGGAGCGACAATGCGGTGGGCAAGAAGAGCCAGGTATTGGTTGAAAAGCTAGGGAGAGAGGTTAGACCCCTGGGGGACACCACAGGTCGAGATAGAGATAGAGGAGAGGAAGACCCAAGTTGGACCCGGGAGGGTCAATCAGAGAGGAAAAAGGTCAGCCAAACTAGGGTGATACCCAAGTTATCACAGAGATGGTTGAGCAGGATGGCATAGTTGACCATGTCAAAGGCAGAAGAGAGATCCAGTAAAATGAGGACACAGGGGTTGTTGAAATCAAGGTTGGAGAGCAGGTCTTCATGGATATTCAGGGGAGCAGTTTCCATGCTTCTGCCAGCTCTGACGCCAGACTGATGGTCATGGAGACAACCGACAGATTCAGTGTGAAAATTCAGCTGGGAGATGGCCAGCTTTTCCAGGAGTTTGCCCAGAAAAGGAGTGATAGAGATAGGATGATTGGTGGCTGGGCAGGAAGGGTCAGCAGAGGGTTTATTAAGAAGGGGGTGCACAAGAGAGTGCTTCAGGGGGGAGGGGAAGACACCAGTGGTGAAGGAGTGGTTGCAGAAATCAGCGAGGTTAGGAGCCAGGGTGTCAATGTGGTCCTTAATGGTTTTGGAGGAACAGGGGTGAACCTGTTTTGACGAGACTTTCATAGATCGGCCTTGTCTAGAAACCTTGGTAGGGGAGAAGAGGGGAAAGGCAGAGAAGGAGGGAGGAGAGGTGGCCACAGAAGGTCCAATGTACTAGCAGGGGGTAGAGGGAGGAGGGGGAGAGGAAGAGAGAGAGGAAAGGATGTCGCAAGTTTTAGAGATGAAATGAGAAGCCAGGGCCATGCAAAGGATCTGGGAGGGGACAGGAGAGGTAGAGACTGCAGCAGGATTGGCCAGCTCCTTACAGATTTTAAAGAGTTTTGCCGAGTTGTTAGATGCCGCACAGACACAGGCCTGGATGCGGGCTCTCTTCTTGGTACCGATGTGGGCTCTCTTCTTTGTTATGTTAACCGAACTTGGAGAGCGCACGTACACCCTAAGGCATCTTGGCGCTAAATAGCAGGAAAGGACGTTCTGACAGAAGCAAGAATTTATTTAAACTGAGTTGTTTTCAGTAGACGTCAGAACAGGAAGTGATCAGTAGTGCTGCGGAGAACAAAAGAAAGGTCATTCCAGGCTTTCGCGGCAGCCACAGAGAAGGCCCGTCCTCCAGTATGAGCATGCCGGTAACAGGGTATGGCTACCAGAAGAGCTGATTGAGAGCGCAAGGCTTGAGTAGGTACATAGCACGAGAACTTAGTTTGCAAATATACTGCACGAATGGCGTAGAAAGCCCGGTGTACCATACACAAAGACTTGAAAGAGATCCTGTCTGCCACCGGAAGCCAGTGCATTTCCTAAGTAAAGGAGACATATGTGTTACAAAGGGAGGATGTAGGATTGCTCTGGCTGCCGCATTCTGCAATAGCTGAAGTCGCTTGATCAAATAGCAGAGCTGGGCCAGAGGGAAGTGCAGTAGTACATCACGCTTAAAACAGCAATCACTGGCGCCTGGCAGGTTGCCAGGATAAAAGGAAGAACCTTACAGAGAATGCAGAGCTTGAAATGGCCGGATTTACATACCGCTGCCACTTGCTCATCCGTAGAAAGGGATGCGGAAAATCTAATCCCATGGTTTCTCACCGATGAAACAGGGGTGGGGAGAGGGCCAAGTGACGAGGGCCAGAGCTCACTGGTCCAGAACAGGTGGGGAGATGTAGTACCCACGACCAAGACCTCAGTCTTACTGCCTACTCAGTAAAGCTGTTTAAGGTGTATTCAGAATCCAGCCACAAACAGTATCCAGCTAGTGATAGTGACTCAAGTGCAGGCAAGCTTAACTACTCAGTTCCGGAAGGCTTCAGAAAGGAGTATGCTGCAAGGGAGGCAGAAGGTAGGTGGTAGCCTACGCAAGGGGAACTCTTTTCCATGTGCACTTCCGGCAACGGGAGACCATCCTGCCTTTCGACGTGCACTAAAAACGCACCTCTCCTGGTTGTCATCTTTGATTTCCCTATTCCTGCTGTATCACTTGTTAATGCCAAGATGCTTGGCATATGTGCACTTTATACATGTAGATAACATAACACAGGGCTAGTGAGTATCCCTTATCCTGCTGCAGGCCACTGTCACAAGGATTAGCTAGTATGGGCAGTCATCAAGAAAGGTAGATGACCAAGCGAAAGGTTGAACAAGGTTTCTTTCAAAAGCAGCGCATTAGCAAAATGTGTAAAATCACAGAAAATTCTGTGGGTAGGCACACTAATCAATTATTGCCTTAACTATGGTAACGTAGATCATGCTGAAATCATAGCCTACAGATCTAAAATCATAAAAAAGTGCAGGACATACTCAATGATCTATTATATATTCAATTTGAAGGAAGGTAACCCACTGTCACCCTTCTGAGCTCATAGCTGCCAGAATTACCTCTAAAATCCAATGCATGGTCTACAGAAGTCACTGATAGCCTCCCTCCCTAATGTAGCCACATCCAAAAGTTTTGTCCCACGTGCCTACTGTCACTTAAATCAGCAGGAGCCAACCTCCCCATCTTCCTCCCATGTTGCAATCATAAGTGACTGGGTGGCAAACCTTTCACCGGCATCAACCCCAACTTCTGAAAGGCTACAGCCACAACCCCACCACAAGAATCGTGCACTTTAGGAAGGGCATCAAAACCTTCCCATTTGAGTAATGCTCTTTGATCTGATTGGTCCTGCTATGCTGATATCACTCACCAAGGTGTTGTGGGCCCCACTCTGGATGGCCCAGATGATCTCTAACACCACCCCCTCAACTCCCATGTGTCTGCTCTACCCTTCCTCACCTCTTGTTATGCACTTACTCTATCAGAAATGTATTCTGACCTAGTACGATAATAGCCTGTTGTTCCTGCCCCTGCCCCCCTACCTCACTTTTTGTCAAGCTCCAGCACTACCACAAATGTCGCCAGGCCTAGTGTGATAGCCACTTGTTTTGTTCCTCTCCTTCCTCCCTCCTCCCCACTCCCTCGCCTATTGTCAATCTCCGGCACTACCAGAAATGTCATCAGGCCGAGTACGATAGTTCATTTCACATCCTTACTGTTCATGGACTGTAAGAATGTCATTGTATTTTTTCCCTTGCTCCCTCCCTTGCCTTGACGTGCATTGAAACAAATATGTGAATAGGCGCTATACAAATAAACAATCATATCATACATTAAAAAGCTGTGTAACACTACACTCACACTACTTCCCTTCTATTGTGCAACTAAATCTCTTTGGATCTTTTAGGTAGTCGGCAACATGGTAACTCTTCTGGGATCCCATGTAATGTGTATATCATTACCGCTATTAACCTCTTAAATTATTTACCCCTTCGGCCTTATTTGTAATCACATTACTATTTTGAAAAACTATTGGGAAAAATTGTATTATTAGCTTTTTGATTCTCAGAGAGTGGATTAGAAAAACAACTTCACATATGAGATGACCGCATAAGAAATTAAGACAAGGCGACAAAGGGTAATTAGACAGAACACTACACATAACTTTTCAAACTTGCAATTAGAAGACTCATCCAATGTAGCATGTAGTATAATACCCACTGAGCACAACAAATTGAATACCTGAATGGTCCTGGAACTCCGGACAGGAAGTGAAGCAGAGAGCTGGCATTTGGGGCAAACCCCCATCTATACCCCGTGGAAGATTTAGTGAAATTGTTCTCAGTTGTACCATTCCAGACTTGAAACAGGAGTCCTCGGTTACCTTGGATTGGAATAAAACAATAATCCGTTTAATGCACTATCACTAAAGACAAAAATGCAAGTAGAGACTGGAGAAAAACTAAACCCTGTAAAAAGATTAAGATACAAACAAGAGGGTGTTAAAAAGAGTGAAACATGTTACCCAGAGCGGAATTAGCGCACAACCGTACATGTACAAATGCCATTTGTGCATGCACAATTTCATTGGCATCAAAGCAAATTCAGTGGAAAGACAATTGCACTGGTTCTAATGTAATCGTATTTTTACATGTACAAATTGCGTTTGCGCATTTGTGCAATTGTATGGTAATCACACACGTGAAGGTCACACCCAAGGAGCTGTTATATCAGTGAATTGTATCTTAAATTCATTAATTATTTTTTGTCAAGATTCAAGCAAGTGCCTGTTCAGTCGCTTTCATTTTACCGTAGTATTCAGTGTAGCATGCAGATAGTGTGAAGCTAATCCAACTGGACTCTGGTACATGATACAATCACTCTACTCTCACTATACCCCTATCTCAGTGTATCCCAACCCCCTTTACCCACCCCCACTGTGCCCTACTCTAACATCCTGGACCCTACCCCAGTCTACCTCTTCACACTGTAACCCTATGCCCACCCCACACGACTCTGGCACACACAATTTCACCCTACCATGAACTTACCCCACTAAATCCTTCCTCCACCCCACCTCACCCCAGTCTGCCCCAACTCGGCTCAACCTACCCTACCTTGTCTCTTTCCTTCAACATCCCATGCTACCCCACCACACTCTACCCGCTCTACACCTTTCTCGTGCACTCTACCCCACCCTCTCCAGCACCAAAACTTCACCTCACCCCACATTAAAAACCCAAATTCTGCCACCACCAACTGCTCTCTACCACCACCTACCCCACTCTACCCTCATCCAACTACTATAGCCTCACCCCACTAATCCAACCAAACAGTTGTGCCCATCCCACAACTCAAATCAACTTCACTTCTTTACCCGACTCACTCTATCCTCACCTTGCCTTACTCTAAGCCTACTGTACCCCACTCTAATCTCACCCACTCACTTTAACCTATCTCAAACCCCTCTACCCTAGCCCACCTCACCTCACTCTGGACCATCTTCATTCTTTACCCCACTCCACTACCCATTACTCTACACCACACCACCACTCTATCCCTCTCTGCTACTCTCCCCAATCTACCCCAATCTACCTCGCTACTCTCAAACCTTCCTCACCTGACTTTATACAAACCACTTTACACCAGCATGCTACTCTACCCCCACTCCACTACTCTAGGCCAGTACCACACTGTACTATACCCCACTCCATTGCACTGCCCCCAAACGATCACTACTCCGCTGTACTACTCTAGCCCAACCCTCCTCAATCGACTCTACACCTAGCCCACTCTACACTACTCACTCTAGCCCTGTCAGTTCCACCCTCTCCCATCTTCCCCTACAACCACCCAGCTCTACCCCTAATGCCACACCACTCTACCACCACACACCCTACCTCACTTCACTCAACTAGCACCCCACCCTACTAAACCCCAAACTACCATCACCCACGGTAACACCACCCACCCTGTCCTACCTTGCCACGCTCTACCTAATCTCCCTACCTTACCTCTCTATCTCACTCTAAACATCATCCCACCATATCTAATTTTATCCCCTAAATCACACCAACACTCAACCCCACATGCACCCCCCTCTACCACCACCTTCCCTGCCTCACCTCTGCTCACCCACCATAGGCAGACCCAACCATACCCAGTCTACACGTAGCCACCCTACCTTACCCCTGCCTACCTGCACCCACAAACCCCAGATCACCCTTGTCTATTGCCCACCAATTCACCCAGCCTAGTTCACCACTACCTACTCCTACTCACCCTAGTGCACCTATGCATATCATGATCACTCCTGCTTCCCACCTTAGCTCACCCCTTCTCCCTTGCACCTTTGCTCGCCCTACCTCCAACTACCTAGCTCACCCATAAAATCAACATGCTTACTGCAAAGGTTCCAAACACGTCTGCAAGTTAGTGTTTGTTGATACTTAATTTTAGTAGAACTCATATTAAAAGACTACAGTACACTGCAGTGAAACTCCTTTCTACTATTTCCATTAGTAATATTATGTGACTGCAAACACTAACTTGCACAAATGTTGGGAATTACTGGGCAGCTAGAGCCCACATATGTACAGCATTCTTACCCAGTCATGAAACAAACAACTGCAAACACTAAAACTATTGGCTGAGGCAATGCTTGTTTTTCTTGCAACTCTACTCTGGCTATTTTAACTCTCCGGGAGCCGTGATGTCTACTCGCCTGCCTGTGCTGATAGGGGTTATCAGCTGGGGTGTATTGGGGTGTAGGTGGTGCTCCATGAGCATACGGGATGACTTACCTATGCCCCACATCTAGGTATGCACTCAGGGTGGCTTTTACAAAACATTGGTTTGAAAGGCTGCCCAGAACAATAGCAGAAGGAAATATGTATTCAAAAAAATCCAGCCATGAATCTACAGTTTTGTCTACGTTCCCCTAAGTGGTACAGAGATGCCCAGCTTGCTGCGCATTGAAGCCCAACCTACACCTCACTGATGACGCCCAATGAGGATAAAGCCGTCCGGGGGCAGCTCTGGTCATGTGCAGAGAAGATGTGGCCTAGCAGTTCTGGCTGGGCTGCTCTTGTTACCCATGATTTGCATTGTGTCTTTCCCCTTCGGTAATTGCATGACAGGCTGAAGAACCATGGTCTGTAGAGTTCCTCAGAGCAATGGCTGCGTTTAGGATTTATCCAAAACCTTTCAGGCATCAATATTCAGTATTACAGCAAGGACAAAGCAGTCAAGTTTCATTATAACTGAGGCTCAGTGTACCTGCCTCCCTAGCCCCCTCCCCCAAGTTCACGTGGTGTATTTACCTTTCGCAGCCCTGACAGTTCTCTTTGCCCCTTAAGATCTCTGTAGCTTTAGATAAATGTTATTTTGAAAACCGAGACAAGTGCGAGACAGTATGGATCATGAGCTGCCTATTTAGAATGGGAAGATTTTCTGGGAAACATTGGCGTGTTAAGGGGCTTGAGAAAAAGCAATGCAGTAAGGAAACTGTAAGAAGTGGCTAATGGTAGAATAGCCAAGTTAGAAAGAGGCACGGAAAACGGGGGTTTAAAGGAATGAAAAGTGGAAAGAAAACTGCATTAAAATGTTAATCAATTTAAAATGAGCTGAAAAGAGGCACAATCAAGATACAGCGATACAAAAAGAATAGGAAGGGACAGAACATGTAACAGAAAAGTGGATAACGAGAGCTGCAGAAAATGAAAAAGACCATGAAAACAAAATGCCATAATCACCTTGAGTACAGTAAAGAGACAATTGTAATCGTATAATCTTATAAAAAACGAAGAACCTGCAACTGCACATGCAAATGATATTGAAGGGAGCGTCAGGTTTCCGTGACATTTTAAAGGCACTTGGCCTTTGGCTTCTGTTTGGTAATGTTGTTATGTTATGTAAAAGGTATTTACACAGCGCACCGTCACCAACGGAATTAGTCGCCAGGCGCCCTGGCGAATCTGTAAACAGGAAGGAGGGCGGGTAGGATTAGTCGGGAGGGGGGAGTAGGTTAGTGGGAGAAGTGGTGTGCTGTTGGCAGCTTCAGCTCGGTATACACCAGGTGCTGGGGTTTGGTGAAAGTGTCGGATTGGGCGAGGCCTTGTGTGTTGTAGGTGCTGTTTATGTGTTGTTGATGTGGTTTGGTAAAGTGCAGGCGGATTGCTGGGAGAGAAATGGTTGTGTGAGTTTTGTGTGGGTTGAGTATGCAGAAAAATGAGGGTTGCATTAGTGAGGTCTGTATCCTGTCACAGGTACTTCTGGTTCTGTTTTAACTGTATCCCTGTGGGTTGGATTGTAGCTGGTTCCTTATAGGCTGTCTCGCTGTGGTGGTGCTGCGCGGGTCCAGCTGTATCATAGTGAGTATTGTATGGTGTGATAGGTGTGTCCGAACCTTTTCTTTGGATGTGGAACTGGGTTGGTACTATCTAATCTTTTGTTATCTAATGTGACATTGGTCAGTTGAAGCTTTGAATGGATCAGGGTCAGAGTTTTGTTGATGAGGCGTCCTAGTGTATCCGTCTTGGTCAGCCTGTGTGTTTAGTCATTAGGCTCCTCCTATCATGACTATCTTTCAGTTAGTTCTTTGGTTTTCCGTGGGGTGAGTTCCTTAGGCTATTGTTTATTTGTAGTTTGCGTGTGATGGCGCATTGTGCTTCCCTCTGTATCTTGATGAGCATTGTGTAGTGTGGGTGCTTAATTCTGATTCTCACCCTCTGGATTGAGGCCAGTGGTTCTGAGTTCCCTCTTACCTTGCTGTCTGCCGTGATTAGGTCTGTTGGGAGTGGCTATAGTTTATATGAAACTCCTTGGCACCTTGCAATATCCTTATATGATAATGACATACGATTCCAAGTGCTTTCTCCCGCATTTACAAACTACCCCAAAACAGTTATGATATGATATATGTCATTTATAACGCACCTGTACACAAAAAGAACTATAGAACTAAAAATCTTACTCTCTAAAACTATGAACTTAAACTGTTCTTAGCTAGTCCTGTAAACAATCCGCAGAGGCAAAATCTAAGTAGAAAATACCTGGTTGTGGTGCCTTTAGACTAGGATGTCCAACTGGTCCCGTGGTGCACACTATCTTCGTTGGAGAAATCTGTAATATTTTGCAAGGTGCCCCTTGGATAAAATAAGAAAAACAAAATATATAGATTCCAAATTTAATATGAGTGCATTTCGAAATAAATCAGTACAACTAATGCGGTGACACATAAACATTGTTTGTGATGTCATTAAAATATCTTAGCATGTGGGTGGATTGCAATTGGGTGGTAGGGGCACATAAACCAGACACATAGTTGTGTGATGTAGAGAATCGTCCCTGGTCATCTGGTGCAGCTTGTATTTTGTCAAACAAAAATGTTTCACATTTAAAACAAATCAATGGAAAAGCAGCAACGTTCAAACAGCTTTTTTTCTTCTTTTGAGTCCTTAGTCCGAGTCCTCATTATCACCTCTCACTTTAGAGCAGCTACCTTGTTGTTAACGCTCGCACCGGACCTTTATCGGAAGGCCTTCAGCAAGAATCTTAGGGCATTTAAAGATTACTGTTAAGGTTATCGCACAAAAGGGGCCGGATATGTCCATGCTTACTTTTTTCTACAGCTCTCCAGAGGTTTCGACTGCTACTCCCATCATCCCTCACCATTAACTATGCTGGCTTCTGGTAGTAGGAGCTGCAGTCTAAAACATCTAGAGAGCCAAAGGTTGCAAGTTACATCTAGGGCTGGGAAGATAGCTCAGGGTCAATGCGCTCCCCTTGGAAGCAATGCAACGCGGAGCAGCACAGGTACGATCCCCGGGTCGTGCTTATAAACATCTGGGTATTAAACACGTTATAAATAACCAATTACAATCTAGCAAATATTTATTCAATCACAGAACCGAGTCTAACTTGCTCAAGCAGTTTCTGATGTTTGCGTTGCAGCTGGCAAATTCATTTTCTCATTTGACTGAACCTGGTGATTTGGAATCGATTTTCCCCTTTACATATTCTTGAGGAAGTGAATTGACAAGGTGTGGTACATTAAATTTGATTAACGATAATGATTGCTTTCGGGATCCAACTATCAACACCTCAGTGTCTCCTTGCCTTTCCGATAATCACTCCACTGTAACATCACCTGCAGTAACTAATACGGATGATAGGATGGCTTCTGACAGCTCTAACAATATCCGTAAGGGCCTGGATGTGAAATTCTTCTGTGCAATGTGTGGATTTAAGAAACAACGTCCTTAATCCTTATTGGGTCGCCTTTTTGTGTGAATTTGATATGTTGATGTTCTAGGAGACTTGGGGCACTTGAGACACATTCGATATAGTGCTTACACTTTAAGCAATCACAAACATTCTGGGCCAGGACATCCCTCCAGAGCCCCCATCAATTCATCTTTCTACTAAACCAAATTTCCAGGTGTCTTCGCTAATTCGGGTTGATTTTAATATTCAACTGTTGTCAATGCAAATGAGGAATACGCGTATGATTTTCTTTTCAAACTTTTAAAACGTTTATAATCAGTTCAGTTTATAAAGCTTTATTTCAATAAGTCAAACAAGCATACATAAAATATAATTAAGATAGAAATCAAACTAATGACATCCTATACTATAAACAATTCAAAACCAATCAGCCATAATACACTAATGCTCCTTAAGTCAGAATCCGGGGAGTACAGTGTTATATATCAATGTGTGATTGAATAAAAACGCAGTCCTTAATGTCCAAACTTTCATTAAGAAAAGTCAATTTAATAATTAAAATGTCTTTCAACACGTTGAGCTACAGAACCATGATTGCCTCTCTCAGTGTTCTTATTTCCTACTTATTTAGTAGCAGTTTAACACCATCTCCTCGGATGCTGTATAAAGGGAAGATAAACAGAAAGTGGGGTCATCTTGGTCTCATTGGGCGCATGAAGAGCATTTAGGAGACATCTTGTCCCCACCAACTAGTACATTTATAAAGCGGAAGAATGCTGAAGTGTAATTTGGCAAATATTATTTTGGGTACTTTCTAACAGAGCAAACCAATATCATTCTCATGCCCCTGTGAAGGTTTGAGCAGCAGGTACAGCAAGGCTACATTTTGGTTGTATTTTCAAATTACTAGCCCTATTTTTTATATTAATTTCAGTAGAAATGTGGGCACCCGTTAAATCATTCAAAACACTTACTCACATGGAAAAGCGGTCATGAAATTGCGTATTTACCTTCCGACAATCCCTTATAGAATATGCACGAAGAAAACTCTATGGATCACGTTTCTAAGAATAATAATGGCAAGTCTGTAACATGGGTATTTGCCTTAAAGGTGGTATTAGCAACAAGTTTTTTTTTTAAAGTCAGCTAGGGATGAAATGATGGCTTGCCTTAATTCTGTTGCAGTGACATGGAACTAATGGCTGTGTTCCAAATGATTTAAGCCATATGTAAGGACCATCTGAGAGCAAGGACTAAAAGGTCTACATTCAAAGGGAAAATTATCCCAAATCCAGGCTGTAAACTGGAATAAATTACTTCTTGGAGCTCTACAAGAACGTCTTTTGAATCCTCACAATGTAAGACTATTAAAGAACAAATGCAAGAAGATGAGAGATCACAGGAGACAGGAATTGAAGATTAAAAAGGCAAACACTCTGGTTATTGTGGTTTAAGAAAAAGACAGCAAAAGCTTTTGGGATATTGTTGTCAGAAATGTGGGGCATACATTGACCCCAGGCGAGAATGATATCAGTGCTCATGTTTCAACTGTGGCTCCTGTGGACTATTCGACTGAATTGTATAACATGTCTGAAAACCTCCCTCTTGGGGAGATAGCAATGGTCCCTGGCTATATCTAGGCCCCAACATTATCTTGCATGGTAGTAGACTCCCTTAAATGACACTATCCATGCATAATCCTAAGTATGGACAGGGCTCCCAATGATCTATTTAAAGTATAGTCTAACTTGTGGGCACCCTCTATTAATACACTAGCTTTCAATGCTATGACTAAGACCTCAATTTTGTTCTACTGGTTGAAATACAGGTGCCATTTTCCCAATATATAAATCATTGTAACAAGAAGCGTCCTAGCTCGTACTTCCCTGTCAGCCTGCTTGACGGTTCATCTAAATTGTTTGCGCATATTAGATATGAAAGCTTAATGAACTGCAAACCTCCAACCTTTTTTGTGTGTAGGGCAGTTGAAAGCTGATGATTCTGATTTTGGTGGGTGAGAGCCCATTTAAATGTATAGGTGAGTGAGAAGTGTAGTTGGTGAGTAGTCCGATTCGACGACAGATGACACCTGCAAAAAGCCTTTGAGTTGAGAGGTCTGGGGCTGGATTGACCAGACTGTGTCCTCGCAGACAATCAACTTGGTTTCAGAGATGGTGTTGGAACTTCGCACCAAGGGCTGAAGCTTAACCTCCTTTCATTGAAGTATGTGCATAGCTTAGGCGTGCCAGTCTATGCAGCTTTTATGGCTTCGACCAGGTGCACAGGCACACCCTGTGGAACACTTGGGTTTGAAAGTCCCTTCTCCCCACCTACTCATGCAAACGAGGTTCCATGAAAATGTGGTGGTGAGAGAAAAAGGTTGGCAGGGATGTTGATCTGCCTAGGGATGTGCCTGAAGGGAAGGGGGAGAATCAGGGCTGCGTCCTGGTGCCCTCATATTTCACTTGTATGTTACTTACTGGGTGGAAGATTTGAGGAGTGTATCGTTGATGTGCTGTGAATTTGGAACAGGATAATTCCTGTTCTCAGCTACATGGATGAAGCAGGTTTTCTTGCTAAGACTCCCAAGGCCCTTCAAATCCTTCCAAACGTGTATACAGTTTAAATGCAGAACCAGAGACTAAAGGTGAATGACACCAAGTATTCCATTATGTATGTCTCTATGAGGGGAGTTTTAAAATATAAATATTTAGCCAATTATTATTACCTCAGCCTCCATTTTAACAGGACCTTGTCCTGGCAGTTCTTTATCAGAATTATAATATAAAATGGCATAGAACAACTGTATTATTTGGAGGTTCTCTAACAATCTGGGGAGCTCCTCATTGAAAGATATCTTAGCAATTTTCAAAGCCAAGACTATAGCGGTTGGATCCCATGGAGAAAACTTGTGGGGCTGTGGTGGCACATTGGACCTCCTACTTGAACCTAATGCTCTTATTTGGAAATTGCTGGAGTACAACGCCTCACGCCTACTTTTCGGGCTCGTGGACTGTTTTTGGATTTCTTTCTCCATTATTGACACTAAACCCTTACTCTTTTGATTATCAATTTGGAAAAAAAGAGGAGGATTCACTTACTAGGAAAATCGTAATGGAAATAATGTAGAACTTTGGAATGGTGAAGCTCTCATGCTTGCATGATATCAGCCAAAATCCCAACATGTTGGAAATGTCTGGCTGGTTTATTAGTCCTAAAGAGACGCCTGCTGTTGCTGTACAATATACCTAGACCGCCACAATCAACCGTGAACGATTGAAGTGCAATATGCTGGTGATGATGAAGCAGTCCATTGGGTCATATCTCCTGCTTGCCCTTGATACAGATAATGCTGCACATCTGAATGTAGTCACCAAGAGAAGGCATGGATCGCGTCCTGCACCGCTGAATTTGGGCTCCCACCCACTAAATTCTGTTTGTGGGGCTTGGAAAGGGAGAGATATTCTGGAAACTCATTGCCCATGTGAGACAGGGAAAGCACACTCATTTATGCACTTGTTGTTTTTTTGTCCACTTTGGAGAAGACACAGGTATATACCGAGTATTTCTTCTAATCCTGATGAACCCGTTATCTTATTTTCCATAGAAACATACATGGCAGAAGTGCAGCCCATAAGAAAGAAAGCGCAACAAATAATAGGTTAGTCTGGTTCTTCTTAACGGGTGTTCAAAAGACGTTGAATGATTTTATGATTCAAAAGTATGGATTTTATTTGGATGTGTTGTCTTTAACTAACTGTGTACATATCATTGTTATTGATATGTTAATAAATATGTTGTATATGTTATATGTGCACGATTTACATGACGAATTTAAGGGACTTTAAACCCGAAAACAAGTATTGATGTGATTTCAAAAAAGTATTGATCTGAGTCTGGATGTACCCACCAATACAACGATTTATTTTTGTAGCCACACTGTATTGCACATGTGGTTTTTCCTATCATAAGACCTTGTGTGCCATTAACAGGATGGGAGGGTCACCAAGAAAGGATGTGTTTCATGTAGTCTCCTGCCTTCCTTTTCTATTGTTACCCTGTAACAATAAAGCAACTTTCCTATTTATAAATCAAAGTGTCTGCATGCCTCCTACTTACCTGCTCACCACACCAACCAGAACGCTACAAGTGGCGATGAGGATTTCAGATGATGAACTCATTGAAGAGAGGAGAGAAGTGCCAGGTACTGTAAAGCACAATGGGGAAAGTATTATGGAGGAACCCCATTTCATTTCGAAGTACTGTTAACGATGGGCGAAGGTCTCCCTGCACAGCACCTCCATTGCCGAATTCTCTATCAGCCTGCATACATTGATTGTCTCTTGTTATTTGCGCTGATCCTACTACCTCAACACACACCCTTTACTACCTTAGCTCTTTTAGAGCAAATAACAGTGTGCTAAAGAATGTGTATTCCCTTTTCTGCAATATTGACTCATTGCCATTAAACTATTGTTGTTGGATTTGTTAATATGAAGCGCTCTATAGGTGTTGCATCTGTGACCCATTCTTCTCGGCCCCTGCAGGATTCTCATCACAAGCATTGGATAGTTACTTCAGTGTTGTGCATGCGCTTCGGTTTTGTTTTAGATCTCATCATATACACACTCAGTCAGGTTATATGGTTGCAGCATATAAAGGGGGAGTATAGGGGTGTGCTATGGTTTAAACAAACAGCTGGGGTAGAACCTTTGAAGAACCCAACCTTCAGTTTGCCCTCATCTGCATAGATCCACTGACAATAAAGCAGATTCCTGCTACTATCTAAACCATTCAAATACCAGTTCTTCAACTGAAGTTTGCATGTCTGCACTATGTGCGAAACCATGAACCCCAGACCCATGTGACCAACCCTTAGTAGTCTTCACAAGTGCACTACTGTTTCTATGATTAGAAGTGAAACCTGTCACAAGGAGAGGTCTGACACCGGCGCATTGCTACTTGTGTATGCTAAATGTGCCGCCACATTGCCGACTAATAAAACACAGGAGAGAGCTCCTTGACAAACACTGCAAGCACAAAGTTACCCTTGGTCCCTCTTTTCTCCCTAATTTAATAATAGCTGTTGCCATTACTCCATTCATTGGGATCACAGTATCTACATCTGAAAGTTTCTGTGCTGAGTCAAACATACTAACAACAACCTTGCCCATGTCAAAAGCAAGCCCTTAACCATCCTAACACCAGTAGCAGACAACCAGGTGTCCAGGGCTTTTGCAGATGTATTTATTTATTAGTTTATTGATTGACAGCACCCAAACCTGTACGTATGACGACGCTGGTAAAACTTAGGAGAAAAAAGTAAAGAAAAACACAACAAGCAAAGTACAGAGGAATATAGAGACAGTCAGTCCAGAAGGGTGAAGATCAAGGAGGACCAGATGGTTTTCTATGTAGCAGTGCGTGTTTATTTAAGGTAATACTGGTTAAACATGTATAAAATAACACCTCAAATGACATCTATAAATATAACTGCTCCCATCCTGTTAATCCCAACTGACAACCCTGGAACCTTCAGCACACCACCAGGTTCCAACTGGGTAAACATTCTATAGCTTGCAGTAGTATGCTGCAGCAAGCACCGTGCTCCAACATTATTCTGGAGGCACTTGTACCCTAAATCTAGACCAGATCTTTGGCAGCTCAAAACCTCTGCCCCAGCTCCCATGGGTTTGTCCTTCAGGACAGGTGCAGCCTGACCCATGCTCGGTCATTCACATTCCTTTCTGATTTCACAGGCCTGCAACATGATACAATTGTATTGTATGTTCTGTTTCCCTGCTGGGGCTTAGAATGGGAATGTTCTTTGGAATACATTGCCATGCTGTGCTGATACTTTCGCCATGGCCTATGGCAGACAGGGCCTCACTCTAAATATGGCTTTGCTTCAGTATTTCTCAGTGCAGGGAACAGGTGGTTTACATTAATATCCATTACATTTGAACTAGTGTACTGTAATATCACACACGCCCTGTACATACCCTATGGCTCCACAACTGCTACAAAACACTACACATGTTTCCCCTATTTAGCATGTTTCACCCCACTCTGGCTGCATGCGTTAATTTTCCTGTGCAATAATACATTTTCCTCAACCTAAATCGGTTGGGTGGGCATGGGAGTTGTACGTGCATCCCAACAGAAGATACCCTTCAGGCCAGGCAGCTAAAAGCCCATTAGAAGAAAATATTCATCCACATACTTTGTGGATGAATGTTACTTTCCTGATGCCTGCGGGCTACGGCACGGAAGAAATAAATAAATAAAAATACTTTGGAGGCAGGATGGGAAGGATGCGTGTACCAAAAAAGATAAACTGACAAGTTCTTCACTTATTTGTACACCGCTGAGTTCAATGATAAGTTGATTAATTTGCATCATTTAGAGCTGACAGCCCTCCAGACCCTTTCCCTAGAACAAAATGAGTAACTAGACCGGTTGAACGTAGTGGACAAGGTTTCATTCACAATCAAGCAGCTACAATCCAATGGAATTCCTCGGGCTATGTAGGTGCACAGGTAAATTCTATGAGGGATTGACTGGCTTAAGAACTGGTGGACCTCTTCAATCCCTTCTTCAGTCCCTTTCACACACAATGAAGAGGCTCACATCAAGTTGATTCCCATAATGGGCAAGGATTCTGCCCAGTGCTGAATGCACAGGCCCACAGCTTCAATACATACTGGTGCTAGACTACAAAGAGTCCTGGGTAACAGAAGGTGTCCTCCCAATGTTGCTCAAGCCAGACGAGGCTGGCTTTATTACCCCCAGAAAAGATTGTCACACCATGCATTGCATTCTCCACATAACTTATAAGGACCATCCCGCCATCACCCACACAAAGTAGGCCTTCGTGTGCTTGATGCTATTAAGGCATTTGATGAAAGGAGGTTAGGGGGCTCCTGGAGAAGGCTCTACAAAGATTCACATTTGGGGACAAAATGACAAGAATGATTCTAGGCAAAATTTAGACCCCTCAACCTACAGTTGGAGAGAATGATCTCCTTGCTGACCTTTTAACCGAGAAGTGAAAAAAAGCTGGGTTGCCCATTGTCCCATTAGTTAAATTCATGATTAATGGAATTATTTTCTGCATGCACTTGTAGGCATTCTTGGGAACCCATGCATTCAAGACATTACATGGGATGACAACATGTAGATCATAATAATATTTTCAGTCTTTCTCTTGCTGACATAGGAGTAATGCAGAATTATAACTCTTGGAAACATCCCCTTTAAGACTGCCCAGTTTCAAAATATGTCTTTCTTACATTGCAGCTGATTCGCATGTCCCAACTTCATTGTATTATTTCAAATACAAACCACAAGCATTTTTGTTTGAAGTTAAGATTCATGTATTCCCTATCAATTAGACACCACTTTCAAGCCTTCAAAATATGTATATTCTAAATTTCCAGAGCCAGGGAATGAAGTGTAGATGAATAGCATCTAGTTTTATGTGTCTCCCAGGAAAAGATAAGGTGCATTTTCCAATCTTACTGAAGTTTGGCAAGTTGTAAAATTGGCACTTGGAATAGGGATCCTAAAGGAAAACAGGCGTAAGACTAGGGACGTCATTTCATCAAAATGCCAGGTGCAGCGGAAATGAAATCACACGACCCTTGACATCTGATGACATCACAGGAAGTGGTGTGATTTGAATCCACCCCTAAGTGACATCACAGGAAGCGATGGAACACAACCTTTTACCCCTTGACAAAACAGGAAGTGGCATCACATGGCATTGTTCCTAAGTACACTATGAACAATATGGTTACAATACCACTGTAACGTTATAAACATTTCATACAAGAACCGATCACCATATGTATCGGCAGAAAAAAACATACTATAACTGCAACTTGTGAAAAGCAAAATAAATAGTCCAAAATGGATGCTTATTCTACTCTAAATGATTTTTGGAGTATTTTGTCTGCATTGTGAAGTTGAGGTGTTTAAGAACAGACTAACAGGGTAATTCATGGAATTTCGCACAAAAGTGTCGCACGCGGCTAGCGCACAGCGTGCCCGTGTGAATGTCTGCGCCAGCCGCGTGCGCTAAAATCGATTTCCGCGGACAGCATATTCATGGATTTTCGCATCCAAAACCAGCCGTGGCACAGCGTGGCGCAGCGACCCTGCAGCAGCGCCAGTTACGCCCCCAAGAACGCCCTCGCGCAAGGAAAAGCCTTCAAAATCCCCAAATAATCGCAAAGGGCTGCGCTAACCCTGGACCAGTTCACAGGGCTGGCAAACAGCAAACGCCAAGCGGGGAACGTGTATTTCAGTGGTTTGCGGGAAGTTACACGCGATTGTCCTGTGTACGTGTATTTCAGTGGTGCGTGGGAAGTATCACACGCAAAAGCAGCAGGGTACGTGTATCTCAGGGGTGCGCGGGAAGTATGACACGCGATTCCATCAGGGTACGTGTATTCCAGGGGTGCGCGGGAAGTATCACACGCAAAAACAGCAGGGTACGTGTATTCCAGGGGTGCACGGGAAGTATCACACGCAAAAGCAGCAGGGTACGTGTATTCCAGGGGTGCACGGGAAGTATCACAAGCAAAAGCAGCAGGGTACGTGTATTTCAGGGGTGCGCGAGAAGTAACACACGCGATTCCATCTGGGTACGTGTATTCCAGGGGTGCGCAGGAAGTATCACACGCAAAAGCAGCAGGGTACGTGTATTTCAGCGGTGCGCGGGGAGCACCACACGTGAATTGCACGTGTGGGTCCTCCCAGGTGTTTCCTCTACACCCTCCACGGCCCCTGCAAGTGGCCCACACCACAGGGGCCTACCCTGCACATGTCCTGCAGGCACCCCACATGTCACCTTGCACTACTGCCCACCAATGCATGTCCCCCTGCACCCCCAGCCACCAGGGGCAGCCTCCACCAGGCCCCCACTCATGTCTCCCACCACCCCCAGCCCCCAGCCACCAGGGGCAGCCTCCACCAGGCCCCCACTCATGTCCCCTATCACCCCCACCCCCCAGCAGTGCAGGGGAAGCCTCCACCAGTCCCCCACTCATGTCTCCCACCACCCCCACCCCCCAGCCACGAGGGGCACCCTCCACCAGGCCCCCACTCATGTCCCCTATCACCCCCACCCCCCAGCAGTGCAGGGGCAGCCTCCACCAGGCCCCCACTCATGTCTCCCACCACCCCCACCCCCAGCAGTGCAGGGGCAACCTCCACCAGGCCCCCACTCATGTCTCCCATCACCACCATCCCCCAGCCACCAGGGGCAGCCTCCACCAGGCCCCCACTCATGTCTCCCATCACCCCCACCCCCCAGCAGTGCAGGGGCAGCCTCCACCAGGCCCCCACTCATGTCCCCTATCACCCCCACCCCCCAGCAGTGCAGGGGCAGCCTCCACCAGGCCCCCACTCATGTCTCCCATCACCCCCACCCCCCAGCAGTGCAGGGGCAGCCTCCACCAGGCCCACACTCATGTCTCCCACCACCCCCATCCCCCAGCCACCAGGGGCAGCCTCCACCAGGCCCCCACTCATGTCCAACTCATGCCTCCCTGCACCCCCACCCCCCAGCCACCAGGGGCAGCCTCCACGAGGCCCCCACTCATGTCCCCTATCACCCCCACCCCCCAGTAGTGCAGGGGCAGCCTCCACCAGGCCCCCACTCATGTCCTCTATCACCTCGACCCCCCAGCAGTGCAGGGGCAGCATCCACCAGGGCCCCACTCATGTCTCCCACCACCCCCACCCCCCAGCCACCAGGGGCAGCCTCCACCAGGCCCCCACTCATGTCCCCTATCACCCCACCCCCCAGCAGTGCAGGGGCAGCCTCCACCAGGCCCCCACTCATGTCTCCCACCACCCCCACCCCCCAGCCAGCAGGGGCACCCTCCACCAGGCCCCCACTCATGTCCCCTATCACCCCCACCCCCTAGCAGTGCAGGGGCAGCCTCCACCAGGCCCCCACTCATGTCTCCCACCACCCCCACCCCCCAGCAGTGCAGGGGCAGCTTCCAACAAGCCCCCACTCATGTCCCTTATCACCCCCACCCCCCAGCCACCAGGGGCAGCCTCCACCCGGCCCCCACTCATGTCCCCTATCACCCCCACCCCCCAGCAGTGCAGGGGCAGCCTCCAACAGGCCCCCACTCATGTCTCCCACCACCCCCACCCCCCAGCCACCAGGGGCAGCCTCCACCAGGCCCCCACTCATGTCCCCTATCACCCCCACCCCCCAGCAGTGCAGGGGCAGCCTCCACCAGGCCCCCACTCATGTCTCCCATCACCCCCACCCCCCAGCAGTGCGGGGGCAGCCTCCACCAGGCCCCCACTCATGTCTCCCACCACCCCCACCCCCCAGCCTCCAGGGGCACCCTCCACCAGGCCCCCACTCATGTCCCCTATCACCCCCACCCCCCAGCAGTGCAGGGGCAGCCTCCACCAGGCCCCCACTCATGTCTCCCACCACCCCCACCCCCCAGCCACCAGGGGCAGCCTCCACCAGGCCCCCACCCATGTCTCCCTGCACCCCCACCCCCCAGCAGTGCAGGGGCAGCCTCCACCAGGCCCCCACTCATGTCTCCCACCACCCCCACCCCCCAGCAGTGCAGGGGCAGCCTCCACCAGGCCACCACAATCTAGATCCCTGGCCCTTATGGTCAGCCTCCAAATGCCAAACACCCACCCGAGTATTGCATCCACCCACTTAGAAATGGCAAAAACATGATAGAACCACAATTGCAAGTTTGCAAATGAACATATGTCCCTCACATACACCCAATGGGTGTCAGTGAATGTCAAAATCCATATCATGATATGCATGAAACCAATGAGATGATACTACACATTGAACTTTGAAGAAAAAATATGTATTAAACGCAACATAAATAGAATCAAAAATAAAGAAACAATAATTGATTTTTTTTTAAAATAAACCAGCAGGTACGTGAAATAATGCAAAACCACAAATCATAATGCAAACGAAAGGTGTCCAAAGTCACAGTCCACAAAAGTTAATCCAATGGAAAATTAAAATCGAAAACCATTGCTCCATGGGGAAATCATAAAAAAAATGAAAATCCAAACGTCAACTATATACAGATAAACAATCCAGGGTCCATGATCCCAACCGAAGAAATGAAACCTATCTAATAACACTACCTAAAAAAATAAACTATATACAAAAATGTGGGCCATTGTACAAAAGGTCCAAAAAAAATGCTAAACCAAAGGAAACCTAACTCTAACTACAGAACTATTTACAAGGGCAGCGTGCTAGTCCGAGGCTCACTTCGGGATGTTCCGGGCCAGGGCATCATCGAACTCCTGCTCAATGGCCCGGAGGCGCTCCTCCTCCATTGCCCCGAGGGTCCACAGAGCCGTCCACATGTTCCCCCCAAACTCCCTGCGGATTGCCTCGAGACACTTGGCATGCCTCAGGGCCCTCCGCATGGAGTTCTCCGCCCTGACCATCGTGAGCCGTGCCTCTTCCGCCCACTGCTGCTCCGCATCTATGGCGTGGCGAACCGCTGCCACACGGAAGACACTTCCCGTCCTGGGTCCTCCTGCCCTCCGGCCGATGCCTGCCCCTCTGATGTCGGAGGCCCCGAGCCATCATGGCTCCCACCACGTTGCTGCTGCTGCTGCGCCTCTGCCCGTGCACTGCCTCCTGCTGCCTACACATCCTCCGCTGGCTGGGGTGCAGTCGTTGATGTGGCCACCCCTGCTGGACGTCCGTCTCCCGACTGTGGCAGGGATGCCTCCTCCACCAGCCTGGCCGCACCGTCTGAGGCAGCTCCACAGGGCACCCAGGTGACTGATGGGTGGGAAGATGGCACGGAGGACAACTGGCACATAGGGGGTTCAGTTGAGGAGGGGGTCTGAGCAAGCCCCATCAAACGGAGTAATCCTGCCTGGGTGACCTGTCCCAGTAGGCCGACACAGTCAACGAGCCATTCGAGATGACGTGCAGTCTCCTCATGAAAAGACTGAAGGTCACCTCGCATGGCCCGTTGACGCAGCGCCACACCAGTCAGGACAGGCTCAACCCGTACCCGGATAGCCACGTCCGCAGGCAGAGGAAGGCCAGTTGTCGTGAGCTCATCCCCTGCCTGAAAACGGGTCTGGACGTAGGCATCCCTGCTGGTGCAAGATGATGCAGTGACAGGATCAGGGACAGGATTGCACACAGGCACCTCCGCGGTGACCTGTGCTGCCTCCTGTCCCTGGTCCTGCACTGCACCACTAGCAGCAGTGGAATCCCCACCTCCAGACCCCGTCTCTGTTGCTTGCACGGCCTCCTCCTCAACCAAACCCCCCACCAACCTGGATGACTCCGTGCCATCTTCCCCCGTTGAGCCCTGTGGGGTCCCAGCTGCCCCTGCTGCTGCCGAGGAGTCCAACTCCGACCTCCGCCTCTTGGACCTCCCCCCGGCAGCTGCGGCCTGGGATGCGGCACTGGACTCCTCACTCCCGACGAGATCACAACCTGGGAGGGGAGCCGGGTCTTGTGTCTCTGGCTGGCGGTGCGATCCCCGCCGCTGTGCTCCACAGCACCTTCTCCGCCCTCTTCATCAGTTGACGCTGCAGACAGGGAGAAATGAAACACAGGCATCAGGGCACTGTACAATGGACACATACACACATGACAGTTGCACATGAGTGGCATTGGCAAACCTCAGACATGGCATCACAATCGGCAACACACATGTCATTTCAACTTGCACACATGAGCCATACCACAGCCACATCGCAACTGCCAGCACCATCCACACATACAACAGCATGAGCAGGCAAAGGTGAGCCAGACATCACATGCAACGCAGGGAGTGCACTACACATGCACGCACACCACCACACTTGCATGCATGTGTACACCTCAACCAAATGTCGCAGTGTTAAGATGGGCATCCATGTCACATCTGCCAATCAGGCTTCCACATCCCGCTGTCACATGCATCCATGTTGCATCACTGTTGCACCCTTGTCAAATTCACACACATGCACATGTACACAGTGCTGATACATGCTGCTGAAAACAACATACATGCGTGACATCACGACCATGCCCACTTACATACACATTCATCCAAACATGTGTGCCCACGCAACTGCATTTGGCATGCAAGCCTACACACAAGCACCATCCATGTCTCACACATGACAGCCCTCGCATGTGTTAGCCGCACGGCCCTGTACACCCCCACCCATACTCGGCACCATACAAACATATGTGCAACCGGCACACTACTGGCACATCACCACACGCACAGTTTACAATCATGATACATGTACACTTACCGCTCGACTCCAGACGGGTCTGCCTCTCAAGGACCTGGACGTGGAGCGCTGGGGATATGCGTTCCAGGACCCTCATCTGATCTTCCGACAAGTGGCCCCGGCGCCCCTTAGCATCCGCTGCCTTCAAGAGGCGCCGGGCCTTGTTGAGGGTCCTGGACCTGAAGTCCTCCCAGCGCTTCTTGACATGTTGGAAGTCGCGGACTGCCACCCCTTCCGCGTTGATGGCAGTCACGATGTCCGTCCAGATCCGAGTCCGTCCTTCCTTGTCGGCACGCACACTTCCGTAGAGGGCATCATACTGCCCCAGGACTTGCTCCACCAGGACACCAACGTCCCTGGCACTAAAGCTGGTGCCCCTCTGCCTCTCTGGCCGGGGGTTGTCAGTGGTGCCAGATGTTGCAGTGCCCGACATGACAACCCCAGAGGCAGGAGTGGGTGGGCAACTGGGTCAGGGGCTTGGCTGTGGAGCAATGGAATCCCAGTCGGGAGTCTTCGGTTCCAGCAGGGGTGGTCACAGCAACAGCACCCCTGGCTGATGTGCAGGCAGCAAATGGCAGGGTACGTGGGCAGCAGGCAGTCAGGCAGCAGCAGATGGCAGGTGGGAGCGTGCTCGGGGATCTGGGGGGCAGTAATTCGGCCTTGTGGGCAGGAGCGTGGTCTTCCGTGTGCTTACGCGTGGCCAGCTTCATACAGAGTTATTTTGCACGTGAAAATCCTGCACGTCTGCGTGTAAATCGAGGAAAGGCCCTTAGCGCGTATGCACGTCAGCACGCATATGCGATTTCATTGGACCAAAGGCCCTTAGCGCGTAAGCGCGTCTGTGACGTGACTCGTGCGGGTGTTTCCCTCATTACACATGATGACAGAGCACACGTGGATTTCCACCAATCGCGTGTGAAACTTCCTGCGCACCCCAGAAATAAACATACCCAGGCCAATCGCGTGTACGCTCACTTCCCTCCGATTACACGCGATGACACTCGGAATTGCAGTTTAAAGACGTGTGCTCTCATATGCGATTTCATTGGCCAAAAGGCCACCATGCGCAGCTGTGACGTCACGCGCATGGCCGTAGAGAATGGCGCGTGTAAAAAAAGAAGAGATTCACGTTCGAGTGTCAAAGAGCGTAATTGGTGGAAATGGCCTCATCGCGTATGCGCGTCTGTGACGTGTGTATAAAAGGTACGTGTAGAACGCCATTTCCTTGTACGTGCTTTTCATGGAGAGCGAGTGGGTGAAACCTGTACTTCTTGTCGGTTCACACGCGATTTACTTCACGGCGTTTCCAGTTCGTACTCTCTGTTACCTCTGACAGCTTTTTCTCTTTTCCTCTTTTTCCTGGGCCTGTTTCCTCAAACAGCGTTCCCTTCTACTGTTGTCCTGTCACCTCAGACAGCGTACAATTCTTCTTTTGGCGGGGGTGTTGCCAACGCGCACACGCGCATATTTTTCACGCTTTTGTTCCTGGCAGATGGTGAGTCGCGCACGTATTTAACATCTGTGCTTGCCCCGTGTGTCGCGTCCCCCTTCAGAGGTCATTCTAGGCTGCGTGTGACACGCATACGTTCATTCTTGTGTTTCTGGGTGCCACAGCGTAGTGCAGGTTTATTTTTCCACGCACGTGGTCTAGGAGTGGTTGCATGCACCTTACTTCCCTTTTTTGGTGTGCCTGTGCGTTGCGTGACCCATCATCTTTCCCCAGCGGTGACATACAGCCTTGCTAGAGCACCAGGGTACGATTACCATCTGGTACCCAACCCCTTTGACCCCCAATTGCCCAGGGCAACAGTTCACATCGACTCCCATACGCACAATAACATCAGTGCCATGGCTGGGAGGCGAACAAGCCGTAAGGGTGGCAAAGGTGGCCGAGCCCCAAGTAGTGGCTGTGGTGGATCCGGTAGGGGACGTGGACGTGACTTGCAGGGTGCCCCTAGCCCCCCATGTGTGGAGGAGCAGTCAGAGACACCCATGCCCCCCCGGTTGAGGTTAACGTGGCTGACACCATCCATGCTCAGCCCTTGTTGGACCAGCCCACTGTGGAACCCGACCTGGCACAGGATGACTCCATGGCTGACTTCCAGGTCAGCAGGTCTAGGCCATGTGCGCCAGTGAACGTTGGTGTCATCAGGCCACGTGGATCAGGGGCAGCTAGGTCATCTGCTGCCCCGCGTAGGCAGGCTGGGAAGGCTGTAGGGGCAGCTGCGGCTCCATCCACTCCACCTCTCACATACCCAGCCAGGACAGTGTCGGTCCAAGTCCATCATGCTGACATTCCCCCTGACACCATCACACTTGAGCTAATGCCTGCACCAACTCCCATGCTGAGTGTGCAATCCCATACTCCTAGTACAGAGTCTGTTAGGGAAAATTATCTGTTTAGGCTGAATTTCCTAACCTAGTGAGTCCCCCAGCAGCTTTGCTGGATTTCTGGAGTTTGTTTTTTTCCATCCTGCCAAGAGTGAGACTCTTTTCTCCCACTCTTGGACATGTATGTGTGTAATTCCTTTTGAAATGTCAATGTGTTCGATGGGCTGTGGGGTCTTTTACTCAATAGGGTCTCATATGTTTTTCTATGTGTGTTACACCGCACCCTACGTGCCGTAACACGGGGCGCCCTAGCAGATCCCCCACCATAGACTCCATACCCGGGGACTGACTACTGTCTCCCCGGGCATGTAAAGTCACCATTGGCTTTATTAGACCTAAATTTACTAACAGGACTAGTACAAACCACCTTATTGTGGACGTACTAGTAGGGGTAATTCGATTACTCCTGGATCTGTTACTCGAGGGGGCACTGTCCCGTCCCCCCTCGTCGAGTTTTGGCTGGTGGCAGTGGAAACTACTTGTTATGTTCGTCCCCGAACATAACCCTATGGGACTCGTCCCATTGTTGGAGATTGATACTTTTTCTCATTAATCTCTGACGTACCACCGATCTACTTATCTTAAATAGGTTTATCGAGTGGTATTTTCTGCCAGAACTCGGTTTGTAAAATGGCGTCTGTGTTCGTCTCTGTGACTCCTAAACCAAAGGTCGAGCCCTTTGTTCCACTTTTGGCGGGCTCTGTACAGAGACCCTCCAAAGTGGTGCCATTCTGTCTGGGTTACCACAGGGGTGTGGGAGGGGGTTTAGGCACCGTGGACCGAGTTGCCTTGCCAACTCCGGTCGCACTCTGGAGTGATTGGCCCAGGTGGTGAGCCTGCCCGCTCACCACTTAGCATGTGTTGATTGACAGCTAGGCTGAATGAATGGGGGTTTTCTGCATAAAAGCAGGGCTTTTGGGACTGGATCTTCAGAAGTCGCCACAGGACCTAAGAATCCGACGAGGGTAACGCTGAGCCGACCTGCACGACGACACCTCCGGTGGAGCCCTGCGGAACCGACTCACCACTTCCCGACGACAGAGGAGATCTGCCTGCCGGAGAGTCTCTTCCCCTGACTGGTGGGAACAACCAGTCCCCTTTGCTTTTTATTCGCCTCAGAACGCGGTGGTCGAATTGCCCGTGCAGAAGCACCTCGGCAACCGGATAGCCACTACCCCTGAACCGTGACCAAAAGGTGGTGCCTTGTGACGGAGCACTCCGCGGCTGGTCTCTTCCCTGGTGGTGCACCGGACTTCATTTTCTTCGACGACGAGATCATCTCTACTCTTGGCAAAGAACCAACGTGCATCCACCACCAGGAACAACTGCCCCCGCCGGAGCTGCCCTCCACAACAAGGTACCGTGTCCGCCTGGCTTCCCTTTCGATCGGTTCGAGTGAGGTGTCTTAATCCTCTCCGTTCCGTTGGGTCGCCTCCAAGCTTTTCTCATTCGTTGTTCTGAACTGGTTCAATCCACTGATAACAATTTGCAATACAGACTTGAATGCATCTCCACTAGACACTTTTTGGGACATTGCGCCTTGCCTCTCTCCGAGTGGGCCTGGCCTCTGAACTTTACGATCTATTGTGATTCTTGCCTTCCTGCCTTGCATTTTATCCGATAGGATCGAACTGTGTTGATTTCGTAACCTGCCTATCTTTTTCTCTCCCGTCCTAACTAATATTAGAGTGTCATCTGGGTTGAGGTATACACCTCTGTCTGAAAATAAGTGGTACCAGTAGAACCTAGAGTTGTCGATATTGCTAGGGGGATTGATCGCCTACTCCGTAGAGTAATTGTGTTTTATTTGTTTGCCGTGATTTGCCTTAGTGTTTTTCATAGACGTTTTGTTATAAATAAATACCTAAATATCTTTACACTAAGCCTTGTTGCGTGTTTGCTTGTCTTGCTGTGAAGAATTGCCCTATTTTGTATACTCCACATACTGCTCAACTTTTCTTGAGAGAAGTCTGACTGCTCAGCCACAGCTACCACGTGAATCTGTGTGGTGCAGACTGCTACCAAGTGGGTTCACCGCCAACGCCTGTAGTCCTAAATCTTTTGGAGTGGTCCCAGAGGGAACTGCACAGGTTTCCGCCTAACAGAGTCCACCGGGGCTCCTGCCCCTAGTGTCCAGAGCGGCGTAGGACACTCAGTATCCCCACCACCTTCCAAGCGGAAGGGGAAGAGTGCTCGTCCAGTAGAGGCTGATGCCCCAGACACGGCTACACAGTCCGGCCCGTCAAGGAAGCCCAGCTTCAATGAGGCCGAACTGAATGCACTTGTAGAGTATGTGTCCGCACATGACCGCGAAATGGTGATTGTTGCAGGATCCAAGACCACACCTGCCCAACGTCAGGCACACTGGCAGACCATTGCGGACATCATAAGTGCCCTTGGAATCGTAAGGCGCACAGCTACTGAATGCTACAAGCGCTGGAATGACCTGAAGCGCAGGGCAAAGAAAAGCTGGCCTCAAGTCATGCCGCAACTCTAGTGACTGGAGGTGGGTCTCCAGCAGACGACACAGAACTCACTCCACACGAGCAGGTTGCTGGGACCTACGTCACGGAGGAACAGTTCCAAGGTGTGGGAGAACTGGCAGATTACGAGGCATTGTCCGGTGAGTGCACATGCATGTGTGTGTCATCCATGTGCATGGTGTGTGTGGGAGGGCTTCTGTTTGGGTGCCAGGTGAGGGTGTGTGCCTGAGTGGTTTGGGTCACCCATGTGCCTCTTCCTATACATTCTGCGCACCAGAATTTGGGTATAGCAGCATCCCTTCTGCCAACATTAGACAACCAGCCCAACACCACGCCAGTTGCCCTTGGAGTGCCATCTTGCCACAACATTGTTGCTTATTTACCTCTGTTTATTCAGGCAGATTGTTTGCATACCACCACTTTTACTCAGGATTTCTCAGTCCTATTGTCACATGTCTGACATGGCTATGGTACAGTGGACTGGCTTAGTTTCCTGGACATGATTTGTTTAGACATGTCCCTGTGCTACAGGACCATTTTGGACTGGCAGCTGCAGGTTAAACATTTGAACCATTTCAATGAAAAAATCAATTACATTAGCAAACTGGACTGAATGAACAATTGGTGACCTCCTCTCCCTCTTCACTTCATGGCTAGGGTACATGCCATCTGTGTGATGGCATGTGTATTTGACCTGCCAATCACTGGCCAATGTGTGATGCTACTGCTAGGCAGCATGCAGCAAATGTGTTCATCTTCCATCTTGGTGTCATCAATGTGCGCCATCTGCCTCCCCTTCACACGCAGTGACGGTGCATGCATGGGAGGGTTTTAGTCATGTGGGACATGTGTCAATCAAGTACTGTTTCTGTAGCCTCTCAGCCCTAATTGTGTGCCATAGTGCTAATGCCTGTTTCCATTTGTTTTCTTTTATGTCTTTGCAGGGGATGACATACTTGATACTGCTGGGGTTGTGGAGATGGTGCAGACACAGGAGGGGTCTGAGGGCCGACCGACCACCAGTGAGGGACGTGGTGTGGTGGTGGGTGAGAACCCACAACTGCTGCAGGTCGTGCTCTCAAGGGGTGTCTCTGGCTGCACCTCCCACGAGCTCTATTCAGGTGTCGATTCGGATGATGAGACCTATGTGCCGTCGCAGGTGAGTGTTCCTGGGAGGGATTCTGTTCTGTCCGACCCACCTGCACCAGGGTTAGAACCCTCAATGGGGATGTCAGTGTTGGCAGGTACGCCTTTGGTGGTTACGGATGCAGGGTCACACTTTGCAACATCTGATCCTGTTCCTGAGCCAGCAGGGGGAATGCAGTTCTGCAGCCTCAGGCAGTGCCGGCACAGCAAGGTGCGTTTCGCCTTGCCCCAGACAGGTGTGGTGCCCGCCGACGTGGTGGCCATCAGCCACCTGGCAATACCGCATGGGAGAAATCCATATACGGTATGGCAACCCAACAGTCAGCATCATCAGAGATGATGGCTCAGGCCATGGATAGGGTGGCCACTTCCATTGTCCCCCCCGAAAGGCTGATGGAGCGACTACAGCAGGCAACCAACTCCATCTGCCAGTCACACAGGGAGGACATGTTGGCATCCGACAGGGACAGGCGGGCGGCACTGGCGACTCTGCAGGAAGCCATTTCCATAGAGTCCCAGGGCCACAGGGAAGCCCTGAGGGTGGAACTCCCTCACCTCAGGACGACTCTTTTTGAGCTTGAGGCTTCAACAAACAGAAGGACAGAACAGAAGCTGGAGCGTCTCACACGTACGCTCTCCGCTGAGATGCAGGCAACTAGGGTGGAGGTCCGGGCATCCCGTGAGTTGTTGCATGGGGACCTCCGGACACTTATCCTCCAGAACGAGACCTACCACACCCGCATGCTTGCAGCCATGGAGGAACAGACTAGGGCTTTGCGTGGGCTGCCTCCCATAGTGCTACCACCTCCTGATGCAGCTGCAGAGGGTGAGGAGAGCGACAGCAGTGATACTCCCACAATAGGGTAGCCGTGTAGGCCATGAGCCCATGGAGGTGTTTTTTTTTCACAAGATCCACACAGGTGGGTTTTGGTGTGCACCCTGTACTCGGACCTCCTGGGTGGCCTCCCCACCCCCCCCCCCCGGGCCCATTAATGGCCATTTTTGATTTTTTTAAATGTATTATTTATTTATTTTTTTGGAACAGTGTGTTGCCTTGTGTGGCTCCCGTGGGCATACGCTGCATTGTGGCTGGGCACATGCAGGCTTGTCATGAATTTGGTTCAGATGCTTGGGTTTTTGTGACACACACCCCTCCTGCTTCCCGTTTCCATGGGCTTGCAAAGGGTGTGCCCAAGTGACATTGACGTACATGGTGACATTGGACTCCCATGAGCTGTGTGGGCAGTCTGTAGTCAATACTGTGTATACATTCATAGTGCATATTGTTGTTGTATTATACACTGCATGGTGTATTAATATGTGCCTCTGCATCCATCTCATCCTCCTAATTTGCAGGTCCTTCCTCATGTCTTCACAATGCGGTCCACCTTGGAACTGGAGTCCATGTTGCAAGCAGTGCACCTACACTCTTGCGTGGCGCTAACACTGTATACTTGGAAGTGTTCAGAGGGCTGGCATCTTCAGGTGGTGAGGCTAGCAAATTTTTAAGTCTGCAATGTCATGTTTAAGGTAGGTTGGAGGTTGTGTAGGTGATTGGTATTCTTGGTAAGTATTTGGTAATGTGTGTTGTAGGTCCTGCATTACTGTGACCATTTCATGTGTGGACATGTTTCCATTAGGGACACTGTAGCTGGTGACACTTGGGGCATGTTGTGGGGATTAATTTGTTTCCTCTCAAATTGCATGACATGCCATGGTGTGTTGTGTGGCCGTGCCGGGGAGGGGTTGGGTGACAGGGCACTGTTTTCATGAAGTATTTTGCGAGTGGGTATTCATTTCTGCAGCATGGAAGTGTATTTTGATGACACTGCATTGGTGGTGTTTGTGTAGGTAGGGATGCACACATTGTGACACTTCCACATGAACAATCTCAGGCTGCTATGGTTTTAACAGTTGACTGTCCCTTTGTTCGTCTTAATTGTCAGGTCGAGTCATCATTGCTTATCAGATGGTATGTGCCAGGGCTGTGTGCACTCCACTGGGGTTTGATTTCTATGTGAAGTAATTAGCCACCAGCTGCGTACGGGCTGCCTCACCCCGTGCCCTCTCCCCTCCCATGCACAGCGGGCGTGCATGTGGTTGGGGATGTGGGGGCACCACCATGTCCACAGCCAGGCCCCGGCGTGTTGCAACATTGTGCAGGACACATGCTGCCACTATGATCCTGCACACTACTGGAGGCAAATATAACAGCTGCCCGCCAGAACGGTCAAGGGAGCGAAAGCGTGACTTGAGCACTCCGAATGTACGCTCCACTATGCCCCGGGTTGCAATATGGGCTGTGTTGTATCTTACCTCTGGAGGCGTGATGGGGTTCCGAATTGGCGTCATCATGTGGGTGCTCAGAGGGTAGGCACTGTCCCCTGGTGAGGAGGTGATGGGTATCATTAGTGGGGTAGTGACATAACTCTGCATCTGACATGAATGCATGTGCAGTGGCATTCATACTCACCAAGCAGCCATGTATCGCCATGCCGCCCAGCTTCTAGGTCCCGGCTTAGGGTAGACATTCGGTAAATGAAGCTGTCGTGGGTGGACCCTGGATAGTTGGCATATACTGAGGTGATGATTCCCTTGGCATTACATACTACCTGCACATTGATGGAATGCCAGTGCTTGCGGTTCCTATAGATGTGCTCAGATGCCCTGGGGGAACGTAGTGCCACATGGGTGCAGTCAATGGCACCTAGTACTTTTGGGAATTGTGCCACACCGTAGAAATCGAGGGTGGCAGCCTGCCTTTCTGCAGGTGTCCTGGGCAGGTATATGTGCCTACTGACTGATGGGCGTGCAGTGATGATGTTCAAGACCTTGTTTAGGCAGCGTGACTGCGTGGCCTGTGACACCCCACCCACTATGGCACTTGTCCGCTGAAATGATCCTGTGGCCAAGAAGTGCAGTACATTGAGGACCTTCTCCAGGGGGCTGAATGCTTGGGAGCACAGGGTGGGTGATGTGAGGTCATCCTCCCACTCACTGACCAGGTCCAGTATTATGTGTGGTGGAAACATGTACCTCCCATACACCTGGTCATCAGGCATCCCAAAAAGGCTGGTTCTGGGAGTGAAAATTCTGGCCTTTACTATCCTCCTCCTCCTCCTTTGGTAACCCACGGCCAATGCTGCTAGGAATGGTATATTCATCCTGGCGTCTGAGCTTGTTTGTTGTTTGCGCGCACTTTTATGCTGCGCGGGTCGACGTACGCCTGCTTCATGCTGGCATACGTGTTTCAGGAATGGACCATTTATTTTTCGTTCCCGCCCACCCCAGGAATACACGTAGCACGCTCTCCCAGGCCCAGTCGTGAGTAAATATTACCGCCCACCCCTGGAATACACGTACCCCACTCTCACAGGGCCAGTCGCGTGTGGAACTTGCCGCGCACCCCGAAGTACACATACCCAGGCCAATCGCCTGTGGAACTTCACGCGCACCCCGTAATACACGTACCCAGGCCAATCGCATGTGGAACTTCCCGCGCACCCCAATGTACACGTACCCAGGCCAATCGCGTGTGGAACTTCCCGCGCACCCCATAGTACACGTACCCAGGCCAATCACGTGTGGAACTTCCCGCGCAGCACGAATTACACGTACCCAGGCCAATCGCGTGTGGAATTTCCCGCGCCCCCCGTAGTACACGTACCCAGGCCAATTGCGTGTGGAACTTCCCGTGCACCCCGAAGTACACATACCCAGGCCAATCGCGTGTGGAACTTCCCGCGCACCCCGAAGTACACGTACCCAGGCCAATCACATGTGGAACTTCCCACGCACCCCGAAGTACACGTACCCAGGCCAATCGCGTGTGGAACTTCCCGCGCACCCCAAAGTACACGTACCCAGGCCAATCGCGTGTGGAACTTCCCGCGCACCCCAAAGTACACGTACCCAGGCCAATCGCATGTGGAACTTCCCGCGCACCCCGTAGTACACGTACCCAGGCCAATCGCGTGTGGAACTTCCCGCGCACCCTGAAGTACACGTACCCAGGCCAATCGCGTGTGAAACTTCCCGCGCACCCCGAAGTACACATACCCAGGCAAATTGCATGGATGGGGGGTGGGGGTGATAGGGGACATGAGTGGGGGCCTGGTGGAGGCTGCCGCTGCACTGCTGGTGGGTGGGGGTGATGGGAGACATGAGAGGGGGCCTGGTGGAGGCTGCCCCTGGTGGCTGGGGGGTGGGGGTGATGGGAGACATGAGTGGGGGCCTGGTGGAGGCTGCCCCTGGTGGCTGGGGGGTGGGGGTGGTGGGAGACATGAGTGGGGGCCTGGTGGAGGCTGCCCCTGGTGGCTGGGGGGTGGGGGTGGTGGGAGACATTTGTGGGGGCCTGGTGGAGGCAGCCCCTGGTGGCTGGGGGGTAGGGGTGGTGGGAGACATAATTGGGGGCCTGGTGGAGGCTGCCCCTGCACTGCTGGGGGGTGGGGGTGCAGGGAGACATGGGTGGGGGCCTGGTGGAGGCTGCCCCTGGTGGCTGGGGGGTGGGGGTGGTGGGAGACATGAGTGGGGGCCTGGTGGAGGCTGCCCCTGCACTGCTGGGGGGTGGGGGTGCAGGGAGACATGAGTAGAGTGCCTGGTGGAGGCGGCCCCTGCACTACTGGAGGTTGGGGGTGGTGGGAGACTTGAGTGGGGGCTGGTGAGGCTGCCCCTGGTGGCTGGGGGGTGGCGTGGTGGGAGACATGAGTGGGGGTCTGGTGGAGGGTACCCCTGGTGGCTGGGGCGTGGGGGTGCAGGGGAACATGTGTGGGGGCCTGGTGGAGGCTGCCCCTGCACTGCTGGGGGGTGGGGGTGGTGGGATACATGAGTGGGGGCCTGGTGGAGGCTGCCCCTGCACTGCTGGGGGGTGGGGGTGATGGGAGACATGAGTGGGGGCCTGGAGTAGGCTGCCCCTGGTGGCTGGGGGGTGGGGGTGATGGGAGACATGAGTGGGGGCCTGGTGGAGGCTGCCCATGGTGGCTGGGGGTGGGGGTGGTGGGAGACATGAGTGGAGGCCTGGTGCAGGCTGCCCCTGGTGGCTGGGGGGTGGGGGTGGTGGGAGACATGAGTTGGGGCCTGGTGGAGGCTGCCCCTGCACTGCTGGGGGGTGGGGGTGGTGGGAGACATGAGTGGGGGCCTGGTGGAGGCTGACCCTGCACTGCTGGGGGGTGGGGTTGCAGGGAGACATGGGTGGGGGCCTGGTGGAGGATGCCCCTGGTGGCTGGGGGATGGGGGTGGTGGGAGACATGAGTGGGGGCCTGGTGGAGGCTGCCCCTGCACTGCTGGGGGGTGGGGGTGCAGGGAGACATGAGTAGGGGCCTGGTGGAGGCTGCCCCTGCACTGCTGGGGGGTGGGGGTGGTGGGAGACTTGAGTGGGGGCCTGGTGGAGGCTGCCCCTGGTGGCTGGGGGGTGGGGGTGGTGAGAGACATGAGTGGGGGTCTGGTGGAGGGTACCCCTGGTGGCTGGGGGGTGGGGGTGCAGGGGAACATGTGTGGGGGCCTGGTGGAGGCTGCCCCTGCACTGCTGGGGGCTGGGGGTGGTGGGATACATGAGTGGGGGCCTGGTGGAGGCTGCCCCTGCACTGCTGGGGGGTGGGGGTGATGGGAGACATGAGTGGGGGCCTGGTGGAGGCTGCCCCTGGTGGCTGGGGGGTGGGGGTGGTGGGAGACATGAGTGGAGGCCTGGAGGAGGCTGCCCCTGCACTGCTGGGGGGTGGGGGTGCAGGGAGACATGAGTGGGGGCCTGGTGGAGGCTGCCCCTGCACTGCTGGGGGGTGGGGGTGGTGGGAGACATGAGTGGGGGCCTGGTGGAGGCTGACCCTGCACTGCTGGGGGGTGGGGTTGCAGGGAGACATGGGTGGGGGCCTGGTGGAGGATGCCCCTGGTGGCTGGGGGATGGGGGTGGTGGGAGACATGAGTGGGGGCCTGGTGGAGGCTGCCCCTGCACTGCTGGGGTGTGGGGGTGCAGGGAGACATGAGTGGGGCCTGGTGGAGGCTGCCCCTGCACTGCTGGGGGGTGGGGGTGGTGGGAGACATGAGTGGGGGCCTGGTGGAGGCTGCCCCTGCACTGCTGGGGGGTGGGGGTGGTGGGAGACATGAGTGGGGGCCTGGTGGAGGCTGCCCCTGCACTGCTGGGGGTGGGGATGGTGGGAGACATGAGTGGGGGCCTGGTGGAGGCTGCCCCTACACTGCTGGGGGGTGTGGGTGGTGGTAGACATGGGTGGGGGCCTGGTGGAGGCTGCCCCTGGTGGCTGGGGGGTGGGGGTGCAGGGAGACATGAGTGGGGTCCTGGTGGAGGCTGCCCCTGCACTGCTGGGGGGTGGGGTGGTGGGAGACATGAGTGGGGGCCTGGTGGAGGCTGCCCCTGGTGGCTGGGGGGTGGGGGTGGTGGGAGACATGAGTGGGGGCCTGGTGGAGGCTGCCCCTGCACTGCTGGGTGGGTGGGGGTGGTGGGAGACATGCGTGGAGGCATGGTGTAGACTGCCCCTGCACTGCTGGGGGGTGGGGGTGGTGGTAGACATGGATGGGGGCCTTTTGGAGGCTGCCCCTGGTGGCTGGGGGTTGGGGGTGCAGGGAGACATGAGTGGGGGCCTGGTGGAGGCTGCCTCTGCACTGCTGGGGGGTGGGGGTGGTGGGAGACATGAGTCGGGGCCTGGTGGAGGCTGCCCATGGTGGCTGGGGGGTGGGGGTGGTGGGAGACATGAGTGGAGGCCTGGTGGAGGCTGCCCCTGGTGGCTGGGGGGTGGGGGTGGTGGGAGACATGAGTTGGGGCCTGGTGGAGGCTGCCCCTGCACTGCTGGGGGGTGGGGGTGGTGGGAGAAATGAGTGGGGGTCTGGTGGGGGCTGCCCCTGGTGGCTGGGGGGTGGGGGTGCAGTGGGACATGTGTGGGGGCCTGGTGGAGGCTGCCCCTGCACTGCTGGGGGGTGGGGGTGGTGGTAGACATGGGTGGGGGCCTGGTGGAGGCTGCCCCTGGTGGCTGGGGGGGTGGGGGTGCAGGGAGACATGAGTTGGACATGTTTGGGGGCCTGGTGGAGGGTGCCCCTGCACTGCTGGGGGGTGGGGGTGATGGGCGACATGTGTTGGTGATCAGTAGTGCAAGGTGACATGTGGGTTGGCTGGTGGGCATGGCCATGGTGGATGGGGGGTGGGGGTGGTGGGAGACATGAGTGGGGCCTGGTGGAGGCTGCCTTTGGTGGCTCGGGGGTGGGGGTGGTGGGAGACATGAGTGGGGGCCTGGTGGAGGCTGCCCCTGCAATGCTGGGGGGTGGGGGTGGTGGGAGGCATGAGTGGGGGCCTGGTGGAGGCTGCCCCTGCACTGCTGGGGGTGGGGGTGCAGGGAGACATGAGTGGGGGCCTGGTGGAGGCTGCCCCTGCACTGCTGCGGGGTGGGGGTGATGGAAGACATGAGTGGGGGCCTGGTGGAGGCTGCCCCTGGTGGCTGGGGGGTGGGGGTGGTGGGAGACATGAGTGGGGTCTGGTGGAGGCTGCCCCTCCACTGCTGGGGGGTGGTGGTAGACATGGGTGGGGGCCTGGTGGAGGCTGTCCCTGGTGGCTGGGGGGTGGGGGTGCAGGGAGACATGAATTGGACATGTTTGGAGGCCTGGTGCAGGGTGCCCCTGCACTACTGGGGGGTGGGGGTGATGGGAGACATGTGTTGGTGATCAGTAGTGCAAGGAGACATGTGGGTTGGCTGGTGGGCATGGCCATGGTGGATGGGTTGCCTGTGGGACATGAGCAGGGGTGCAGGGTAGTCCCCTGTGTTGTGGTCTGCCTGCAGGGGCCGTGGAGGGTGTAGAGGGAACACCTGGGAGGACCCACATGGTCAAATCACGTGTAGCATTCCCGGCACCACTGGAATACACGTACCCTGCTGAAATCGCTGTGAATCTTCCCGCGCACCTCGGAATACACGTACCCAGGCCAATCGCGTGTGGAACTTCCCGTGCACCCCGAAGTACACGTACCCAGGCCAATCGCGTGTGGAACTTCCCACGCACCCAGGAACACACGCACACGCTATTTTTCACACAGCGGGTGTCTGTGTTTGTCGGTACCCCTTTGCACCTCATTTGTCCTAGAGGGCCACTGTATGGCCCATTCATCATGGCTGTATATGGGTTATTTTTGTTAGCGCACATTTTGGCGCACATTTTTTTCAGTCGCAGGGGCGCTACCGACTGCTTTCTTGTGGCGCACTTGTTTGGTCCTGTGCGCGTCTTTGACCGTGCGCTGGTTTGCCCTATTCGATTCAATGAATACGAGTTGTAGGCGAGCTTGTGGGCGTTCCGCGCACTTGCCTCCTGTACTTCCCCCGTGACGCCCATATTTTCACACATTGTTCCCCATTCCGAGTGTTACGCCCCGTGTTCCGCCTACTTTTGTGATGTGCGCCGCGCTATGTGCGATTTCGCAGTGCCCGTGGTGCACGCTGTTGATGACCTGTGCGCCGGCGTGCGCGGCGCACATTTTTAGCGCACATCCAATGTTTTTCTCGCGCACGGACTTCCATGAATCGATGTGCGCTGGTTTCCCTGCGATTTTCGCACTTTTACTGCGATTCGCATGTTTTGGAACCTCTGCGTGGGAATTTTCGGCGCACATTATTTCCATGAATCGACCCCTAAATCAGTGACTCACCCCCTGAAGTGTACCTGAAATAAACCTTTAATGAGAATAGCAATTATTGTATAGAATTGCAGAATGATTTGTTATTCCTATTCTTTCTTATTTAAGGTTGCTGCTCAAAGTGTTACACTTGTGGAACCCCCTGTTTTTTAAAGAAGCCTGAACAAGAAAGCCAGCCACTCCAGAAACAGGGGGCCACATGGCCTTGGCCTCAGCCCAGGAGCTTCAATTTGTTCAAACAAAATAAAAAGTGTTTTTATTTTTTTTAGGGATAGCAAGGGAGACTTCAGGGGTCACAAGTACGACCTCTGGCGACCCCTAAATGATGTCCCTGCTTAAGACTCTAGTCACAGTAGAAACCATGAATTTAAGCTTCATGCAAATTATGAGATATGTTTGTAGGACATACAGTTCAGTAGAGGTTTTCAGAGGAGTTTGATAGCATGAATTCCAGGCATGAATAGCATGCCCACAGCTCATCACATTCAGTAGAGACACGGATTCAGACTTTTCACCATGGCTTGAAGAACTCATCAAGGATTTTCAAGATAGTCAAGTGTCTCACTGAAATAACAAGATATATCCTGTCCTGTAGAAAATAATGTTTTGTTTTGAAAGCCGGATTTGTCATTTATAACACACATAAACCATGGCACTGCCAACGTCCCCTTTTCAGCACTTGTTTTTTTTCTTCTGTAAAATATAAAATAATGAAGATCTGTTTCAGACTTCACTATATACATATACAAACTTAAAATCGTGAACACAATCGTTACTTTGCCTGAATGAATAGAAGTCGATTTTTGGAATAGTTATCTTACAGTAGGTCTTGCCTATCAGCTGTGGTCACTTTACTTAGGATTTTTCTCTTTGAGAACATTGACATCTGCATTTAGTTTGTTCCTTGTTTTGTCTTTTTAATCCTAATTACTTGCTATTTCATTGCAAAGTATTGTTCTGACATCCTATCATTTACATAAGACACTGCAGTCAAACAATGCACCACTTAATCCCCTCCCTCCAAGTACTCTGGGACTGATGCAAGAAGGGATCGAACTGCAGATGGACTGGATGAATTCAATAAAGAATACACACCTGCAATAGTGACTTTTGCTGGCTGAAGGAAGAAGTCCCCTTTAATTGTTATTTCTGTTCCTCCTCCTAGGCTACCATTGACTGGAAATATCGACCATACATCTATAGAAAGAAAACATCTTCCTTTAAAAACAATTTTGCAACAAAATAAGAGAAAACACATTATGGGTATAGTGCAAATGGTCTGAGGGTGGTGTTTTGAATGCCTCCAATTATTAAAACACCATCTAATGATGAGTTGTGATTGATTATAACATTTACAGAATTGCATAGACAGGGAGTTCTGCAAGCGATGAACATGGGTTATATACCGCATGCCGCACTTACTATGCATCCATGCCCTTAAATAGCCAATGGCATTCCATATACATTAGATCGTATTATAGCTACAGGAGGTATTTCAAATACCACATGTTTTTACCATCACCATCACAGCTATAATGTTCCACTTAGCAGAGAGGAGATGAGAAGGTATGTGATAAGCCCATGTAATTGGAAAGCAATATATAACAGAGAAGTAAAACTCAAGGAACAAACGCAAAAAAGGAGGAACACAAATGTAGAGGAAGGTTTGGTGAGCACAAAAAAAGTTTGGGAAGAGTAAAATGTGTTAGATGTTGGCTGACATCACAAAACTATTTTTGGCAGTGTTACATGTTTGCCTGTCGGTAATATGACTCTTGTTTTGTTCAGATGAACGTCTGTGGGGGGTTGTTTCACGTTACACGCACAAACCTCCAATTATCCCACCAGTGGGTGGCCAGTGGCAGAAGATCCACAGTGATTACACGGTGGCCCCTGGCGGCAGACTCACAAACTATGCCAGCCTTTTCATTACTCTCCATCTTTCTCCTCCATGCATTCACTCTCCCTTTCTTTCCTTCCTTCGTCAACATTCTTCCTTTCTTCCCACTTGCCTTTTATTGTTTCTTTCTCCTCTGAGCAAGACCTCTGCAGGAGGAGAAGAGGAGAAAGGGACTATATAGAGGGAGGCGGAGAAAGAAAGGGGATGAAAGGAAAAAGGATTTGCTGCGCGTGATACGATGCAGCGAGATGCAAGACTGTCCTGCATTAATAGTCAGGTACGCTTTGTGGCGTTACTTTATAGCTACAGATCATTATTGCCATCACATGCAATCACATCTCATCATTTGGATGTATTTTGAACAATAAAAGGTATTTATAGTACCACACATTTTATTGTTACCATTATACTCATAATAAGACACCAGCTAGAGCCTTTGGTCCCTCAGCAGCCATGAAAGAGAGCGACTAGAAGTTGCCACTGGTTCACAATATTTATGTCGAATGGGGTGTTGTGTACCAACTCCCGGCTGAGGCGTCGGCAGGCGATGGGAGATAAGGGTCTTGGGTTGCAAGGCCCAGCTGCGCAGCTCCAGCTGGAGCAGTGAAGACACGGACACCCGTGTGTTCCTGTCCTGCCCCGGAACTGCCCGCGTGGAGCGGGGGCGGGGCTTTTATCCTGGATGCCTTACATCACCACGTAGCGGGATGTAAGGCGGATGTAACATTCCTCCTTTATTTTAAACAAAACATTAATAAACAAACATTACTTTTGAACAACTGTTCCAGACAGTGAGTTCGGTAGTCTCTCGGGCTGGTCTACTACCACTCATAGTCTCTGAGTCTGGCTGGAGGCCAGGGCGCAGTTCTTAGACCATACCGTCCACCCCTGGGTGCTATCCCCTGACTCCCCTCGGGTTGCTCACCTTCATAGTTCAGCTCACCCATCTCTGGTTCACTCGGCTGTTCTTCCACTCTGTCGTCCATGATCGTTTCGCATTCCAGGTGGTCATGTTCCTCCCCCATTGGTGGGTCCTCTTCTTCTTCAGGTTGGGGCTCACCGTCCGTCCATAGATCTTTTGGTACTGCCTTGAACCAAGTCGCGTTTCTTGTTACTTGTCTTTGTCCCCTCTGGGCTGTTATCATCGTCCCGTGCCTTTGGGTTACGGTCCAGGGGACAGCGTCGTATTGGGTGTCTAGTTTCGACTTTGAGTGGTTTCTCATCACTACCACCTGGTCACCGACTCAGTGGTGGGACCTCTTGGCGTTCCTTTTGTTGCTCATATGTTCGTTTGCTACGGTCCTCCTTCGCTCAGTGCGTGCCCTGTCATACGTGTCTGTACGTCTGCTCGGGTGGTGTGGGATGGATGAGTTGATGATGGTTCCCTACATTAGTCAGCCGGCGGTATCCCCGTTGTGCTGTGGGGTGTTACTCTGTAATTCCTCTGGAATCTGTATAAGTCCACTCTCCAGGGGCTTGCGTTGACGCGCGACAGGCGCAAAACATCTAGGCATTATGTGGTGGTAGTGGATGTTGAGTTCTGTGAGGTACTTCTTGAATTCCTCTCCTTCGAATGGTGGACCGTTGTCACTCCGAATCCTTCTTGGAAGGCCGTGAATGGCAAACGTTTTCTCCATTGCGGGTATGACAGCCTCTGCTGCCGTGCAGTTGACAATTTCGACCTCAGGGTACCTGGAGTGTTTCTTCGATCGCCAACAATAGGTGTGTGCCTTCCTGTATCTTGCAGAAGTCTATGCTGATGGCGTCCCATCTGGAGGACCCTCGCTCAGCTGATAGTATGGGCTCAGAATTGGGCGGCGCCCCCGTTATTTGGCATGGAAGGCAGGTGGTGATTAGCTGGTCCACCTTTTCATCGATATGTGGGAACCAGACACGGTGTCTGATCCGGGCATTGGTTCTTACCATCCCCTTGTGACCTTCGTGTGCCAATGCCACAACTCTGTCCTACATGCTTGCGGAGATGAAAATTTGTGTCCCTCTTAGGATGAACCCTTCCTCTGTGATGTATAGGTCTTGTCTTACTGGGAAGATGCCGATGAGGAATTCCTTTGCTTCAGCCGTTCTATTGTGGATGTTCCATAGGAAAGACTTCCATTCCCCCGTGATGATCGTGTCTTTCACCAGATCACAGCATGGGTCATTATGCGTGGCCTCTACAATGTCTTGAATTCCAATGGGTCTTGGTTTCATTGTGTGGATCACCTGGCAAATGTGTTCCTCCTCTGTTTCTTCCGCCATGTGTATTTCCCCCGGTGTGGCCGCTCTTGGGTGTCTCTACAGGAAGTCCGCTGGGTTTCCACTGCCTGGCTGATATGCTAACTCAAAGTCATACTGTTGTAACTGTAGCGGCCACTTTCCGATCCTGGCTGGGGGTTGTGATGAGGAGCCCGTGAAGATGGGGAGCAGTGGTTTGTGGTCCGTGTAGGTCTTGAACTTTTGGCCGTACAGATACAGATGGAAATGGTGGCAGCCCCACAGCACTGCGATCGCTTCCTTTTCAATATGGGAGTACCGTTGCTCCATCAGTGTCAGGGCGCGGGATGCATTGACTCTCCAGTGTTGGCCACCTGCATGAGGATGGCTCCTAGACCCACCGGGCTGGCGTCAACATACAGTTCCGTCGATAGTGCAGGGTTGTAATAGGCCATGGTGGTGTCTGCCGAGAGTGATGCCTTGATTTGTTCGAACGCTTCTTGGCAGGCGGGCCCCCAAACCCATTTTGTGCTGGCCTTCGTGAGCTCTCATAGGGGTTCTGATAGTGTGGCCAGGTTGGGGATGAACCTTCCGCAGTAGGTTGCCATTCCTAAGAAACTGCGAACCTCCGTTGGTGTGGGGGGGGCGAGGCAGCCTGTATGTCCGCCACTTTTTGGGGGTCTGCCGAGATGCCGGCGCTGTTGAAAGTGTACCCAAAGAAGGAGGTCTCTTCCTTTAGGAACTCACCCTTGTCTTTGTGAATTGTTAGGCCTGCGCTCTCTAGCCTGCTGAGTAGCATGTGGAGCCGTCCTACGTGTTCTTCCTTGTTCTCTGCGTGTATGAGAATGTCATCACTGACATTTAGTACCCCCGGAATGCTGCGTATCACCTCCTGGATAGTTTGCTGAAACACTTCGGCCGCAGAGGAGATTCCGAAGCTGATGCGCTTGTATTTACGTAGGCCTATTTGAGTGGAGAACGTCGTGATGTACCTGGACTCACGATGAAGTTTCAGTTGGTGATATCCGGCGTTGAGGTCGACCTTCGAGAATATTTTGGATCCTGTGAGGTCTGCTACTATTTCATCGAGGGTCGGGGTGAAGTGACGCTCCCGTTTTATTGCTGCATTGGGGAGGCGCATGTCAATGCATATTCTCACTTTCCCGGGTTGTTTGGGTTTCTTGGTGACAACCATGGGTGACACCCACGGTGTTGGCCCGGACACTTCCTCGATGATGCCCGCTATCTCAAGTGCCCGGAGCTCCTTTTCCACCTGGTTTCGTATGTGGAATGGCGTTCTTCGGTGTCGCACTGCTCGCGGTTGGACGGACTCATCAATGTGCAGCTTGATTGACTTTCCTTTGAGGCATCCAATCCCCTTGAGGAGGTTCGGGTACTTCCTGAGAATGCTGTCAATGTCTTGTGACTCGGTCACTTCGCATATCAAACTTATGAGTCCCAGGTGCCTGCCGCGTCTCCACTCAGAAGACACTCAATCCCTGCGTTTATTACGTAGATTTTGGACTGCAGTGATTTATCACCCTTGTTTAGTGTGGTTCGGTATCTACCTACTATAGGCAGTGGAGTTTTGCACCCAAACGCAAACAGTAGTGTGTCCGTCGTTTTCAGGATAGGTTGGGCCGTAGTTTTCTGAATGCGGTTAGTGGCATGACGTTAACGGACGCCCCAGTGTCTATGGTCATTTGGGTGTCTTGTCCTCAGATTGCTACTTGGCATTTTCACCTTCGCCGTTTCCTTTCAGGTGTTGTGTCTCCGTAGTTTAGTGCTGAGACCAGGTGCACCTTCTTTCCGTTTTTCCATTGGTCGTGCGCAGCTTCTTGCTGGGTGTGTGTCACATCATCTCCTTCCTCCTCGGTCGACGAATTGGCGGTCTCGACACGGCGAGCACTGGCCTGTTTCTTTTTCTTTCCCGAGGTTTTGTCCTGGGGTGTTTGGGGTTGTTGTTGCGGCCCCGACGACCTGCATACTTTGTGTAGTGGTCTTTTCTGCCACATGCACTGCATGTAGTACCTTGGGCCGGACAGTTGCATCGTCCATGGTGAGGTCCTCCGCACCACCCGCATTGTGTGGGTCCTGGGATCCTCTGTTGCCATTTGGGGTGTGTACTGTTTCCACTGGCCTCATCCGTCGTGTATTGGCGGTTCGTGATTTGGGCCACGGTCACCATTGTAAGTGCCGGCAGGAGTTTCTGCAGAGTTGTGCCCATGTGTGCCTCCCTGGCATGTGCCAACTCCCTCTGGCAGCCAAGTTCCAGGATTCTAGTCAGGGATATGCCTTTTCCGCTTAGGGCCATCCTCCTTAGCTTCTCTGAGTGTATCCCATTTATGAGCTGGCGTCGGATCTCCTTTTCAGTATCGGTGAAGTCACATGAGATTGCGAGTTTCCGGAGCCTGGTATGATAGGCATCCAGTGTCTCGCCCTCCGTCTGAATGGTGGGGAATGAATATAAATGTTTCATAGTCTGGATTAAGTTGGGGCATGAAGTGGGCCGTCAAGGCGTCCTTCGTTTGTTGGTAGACGTCAAGGCCGCCCGTGATCACCAGCGAGTTGAATATGTATAGAACCTCATCCCCGACATTCAGTAGGATGTGCAACCTCATTTTCCTTGATGTGGTAATGTCTTTGCAATCCATGGCCATCTCGATTTTTTGTATCCGCAGCTGCCATCGTGGGCCAACCGATGATGGGTCGGTGTATGGATCAAAAGGGCTGAGTGCAATGGTTGTCCCTCCTTGTGTGCGTGCTTGCGGCGTGGACGGTGACAGGTTGGCGGCTATTCTACAAGGCGTACCAGGCCTGGGAGAGGATGTGCCTGTCGCCATGTTGCGTGGATCTGGCGCTTGTCAGTGCGCACTTGTGGCAATGCTCCCTCACCTTGGTATGCTGTGGGCGAACCCTCTTGGCTTCCCCGTCGTGTGTCCACGTGTTGGGCACAAGGCTTCTTCTTTTCCCTTTTCCTGCTGGCTGTTGGGCCCCACGATGTTTGCCCGTTAGTGTTGGGCCTCCCAGTGCTGGATTTGTAGCCGCCGTTGTGGCCAGATCAGTTGTCATCCAACGTGTGCTTTTGTTTTTGTGGGTTGCTTTGGATGATTGGAGGAAATTATGTAAAAAAATGTTTGTTTTTTTTTCCAGATGGGGGGACCTGATTCCTGATTCCCCCCACCGTGATTCCAAAAATGTCGCCCTTGCCAGGGGCTTTGTATGCTGGCGGCAGCGGCGTCGCGTGTGTCGTTCTGATAATATCCTTGTCGCCAGTGTTGTGTACCAACTCCCCGCCGAGGCGTCGGCGGGAGATGGGAGATAAGTGCCTTGGGCTGCAAGGCCCCGCTGGCAGCTCCATCTGGAGCAGTGAAGACACGGACACACGTGTGTTGCTGTCCTTCCCGGGAACTGCCCACACAGAGCGGGGGTGGGGCTTTTATTCTGGATGAATTACGTCACCGCGTAGCGGGACGTAATGGGGATGTAACATGGGGCAGGGTTTCCAGAAAAACAAAGAAGGTCTTTCTGTAAGGGCTTATCTGGCTAAAAACAATGGTCTGGAGGGTTGTTCAGAGCGATGTGAGAGGTTACGATTAATTCTAAAACTTGAAGCCAGCACCTCTTTTGTTTTGCTTTAGTGCAGGGTGTCCAATCTTGTGTAGACCAGAGTGGCTGCGTAGCATTAATGGTGCGCTACATAGCTCCTATGTAAAAGCTCTCACAAGTCAAGAAATTGGCAACTCAAACGTTGTGACCAAGCACCAGGGTGACCAGACAAAAAAAAAAGAAAAAGAAAACGGGACAGGCAATGCACATAGAAGTAGGACTACAGTAAACAAATATGACTCTGATAAACTCTAGTCCTACGTCTATGTTGTTAGCCTGTTGCAGGGTTGTGCTCACAGGCACACTCCTCTGAGCGGCCAGGGAGGGCCCAGGGGACGCAATGGGGGCGTGAATGCTTGCATTCACATGCAGGAAAAGTCGTACCAGGCCCGATTTCGGCCAAAAACCGGCACCGTAGACACCCACCCAGCCAATCCGGGGACGGGGTTAATTAACTTAAAAAACTACCTGGACCCCGGGACGGAGAGCGATTTCCTGGGAGTGTCCCGAGAAAACTAGGACATCTGGTCACCCTACCAAGCACCAATCTACGATTTCACTCACTAGGGTTAAAGAAGCAAGCAATAAGAGTTGAGGGTTGGGTTGGGTTTGGGGCTGCAGTACCTGAGTGAGTCTGAAACAGAAATAATTCCTGCTTTGCACTGATCAGCCAAGCATCCTTATTTACTGCTGACCTGCAACAAAAAGGGTTAAGTTAAACATGTACTACTTTACTGTCCAATACATTTTGCTCGCCACAAAAATCACAGATCTGGCATTGGAAAATCTTTGGGCCAACGTTAAGAATGGGTTCGATGTTAAATACACATTTGCACTGCCGAAGATTATTGAAAAGGACTTGAATCAGTTCAACCGTAACAATGAATATTCTAACTGTCTAAGGGCCTGATTAGCAGAGCGTTTTCCAATGGGATTGCACCGTATAAAAGGCTTCTGGGATCAGGCCCTTCGTCTCACTGTATGTAATGTTTAAAAAAATATATATACTTATTTATATTTTGACTTTTTGCACGTCAGTAACTTTTGTCTCTGTATTAAAGGTTAATGTGTACCGTATTATACTTAATTTAAAGCAAAAAGGATTACCAATGGGACCTGATGCTCCACTTTAAGGCACATCAACACGTTGTATACAAGTTGTGACAATAAGATGCCTGGACAACCCTTGGCTTATTAGATCATTCTGTCAACATGACTCATTCCAGTCTATAGGAGCATGCCCAGTCTGGGTATTTTTCTTACTTTTTTCTTTGTGTTTTGGGACGCGTGGTTCTGCCAACCCAAGACTGCAAGTCCCAGAAGGCAAATGAAAACATGGACTTGGCAAGAACCTACAGATTGCAATGGACCATGTTGGCAAGTTTGAACAATTAGAACAGCGCTGTACATAAAGACAGCATTTTAGAAAACACAGCATAAAACATTACAATATTTCTCATAATTCCCAAAATAAATCATTACAATTAAAATGGCTGACATGGAAGTCATAATAAAATGGCTGACATGGAAGTCATAATCTGTGATGTGAGCTATCTTTTGTACAATCAAAATGTAACGTCTGCATGCAAATACCTACGTCGGGGATGGATAAGCATTATTCTGTATAAACCATTCTTAACAATGTTCTGATGAAACGCATGTTCATTTGTGAAATACATTTCACACCTGAAATGTTTCAAACTGCTGCTGCACATTTTGTAGCCATTACAGTAAATCACAGGCCAATAGAGCCCCTTTGATTTCTGCTCTGCATTAGGTATTACTTATGCATGTGTTATCCTGCACTGACAAGCTTACTCTTATGATATTCCTTTTGAAAATAATTGTACTTTCTGTATGACATCTGAGCTGATTTGATTTCATGGATGCAGTTACACTATTTTCTTCAGAAAAAATATGCCTTGACTGGATCTCAGGTGCATTCATGCATAGCATAAAAACCCTACTCCAATAAAATTGATTAGTGTCATGTCAGGCACTGTCGAAACATATGCCCCCATCGCGCAGCAGCAACTGCAGTAGGAAATACAGTGGAATTAAACTGAAATCTTTATGACCTGTGAATAATGGAATGTCAAAATGCCTCTCAAAAAAGAGCAAAGTGTGAATGGTCCCTTGTGGTCATGGGTTTCAAATGTTAACCTTGAGTGAGTCCTGATGAAGGTACAGCAGAGTTGGTACCAGGCACGGTCAGTGCCTGGTAGCCAGTAGTGATCATTCATCAATTGTTCCACAATGATTGAAGCACCTGGTTTCTGTGCTAACTAATGCTAATAAGGCCGGTACAGTGTATACATTTGAAGGGCGTACAGTGAACTTCATTCAGATGTTCAATAAGCCACTCATTTCTAGTGTGATATACTTAAGGAATCTGCATCTCAACACTTCAGCTTTAATGAAAACCAATGGCACAGGGCTATTATGCTGTATTTCCATATCCCTCTTGTGAGCAGAGTGGTACGGATAAATGCAGCTGGGATTAAATTGAACTGGGTATGGCTATGAGTAAGAAGCAGATAAAGGTAAGCTCATGATGACTGGTCAAGCAGTATTAGGAGTAGGTACAGCAACAAGGAATATTGTATTATTGGAAAGAAACCTGTTTGAATTGCATCATTTATAGAAGATAAAAGTCACATGTCCTCAGAGGCATTACACGTGTAGATTGAATGAGTGTGATCATTAGTTTGGGCTATTTGACGTCACATGCAACACCTATAAGCCAAACCTATTGCTTTAGAGTACAGATAGGGAGGAATGGCATATGAGGAAGTACACACAGCTTATAGGTGTTTTTTGGTTATTGGTCCACCCATTCACTGCCCCTGGCCATGCTAATCTATATGGATATTCCCACTGTCTTCCTGCTCCCCCTCCTCCTCCCTGCCCAAAACAGCTCCTTGTGGAATTCTTTGAGGTCGGTTTAATTAAGTCACGCCACAAAGCTTTGCACTCAAAGTGCCTGCCAGTGTTTTTTCAAAGCAGTCTTCTGAGAGTTAATGACTTAATTGGAGTTGCAAATCCGCTACTGGCGTAATAAAAATGTGTTAATCAGGTCTGCCTTCAGCCATTCATTTATAAGCACTATGTGTGTCCTTCGATGAAGTCCTGTTAAAAACAACCATTGGCAAAGTCAACAGTTTTGGCTTGTTTATAAGCATTAGGGATTTGTCAAGCACTGCTATTAGATGTCCAAGTACTCACACCATTTTGCACCTGGTACCCTGGCCCATTAATATCACTATGTCAGCTTATTTGTTTTATTTATTTATTTATTTATTACATTTATTACACACCCAGACCCATAGGTATCACAGAGAGGTTACAGACAGCTTATAATGTTTGTTGTACAGAGTTACATTAAATCGGAAGAAAACATGGTGATGTTCATAATGAATCTTCATTTCAACATATATACCAGAAGACAAATAAAACAATCATTGCTACAGGTGACAGGTCAAGGGCACCCTATTATCACAGTTAGAGCTTAGTAGAGTAGCTTGCAGGGTTATGGTTGTTTAAACAGCCAAGTTTTCAAAGCTTTTTTGAACCCTAAAGTGGTTTCCTTGTTTTTGATGCTGAGTGGTAGGGCATTCCAGTGAGTAGGGGCAAGGACTCTGAAGCTGCTACCTCCTGCTTTGTTATATTTGTAATGCAGGATTTTCAACAGAAACTGGTTATTGGATCTGAGGGTCCTACTGGCTATTTTTTTCTTAATGGTGTTATTAAGGTAGCTGGGTGCTTTATTCAAAAGACATTTATGTACAACACATAATATCATAAAGATGATTCTGGCATTGATAGGCAGCCAGTGGTTTGCTCTCCTAATGTTGGACATGGTGGTCGGTCAAAAGGCCAAAAAAAAAATCCAGAATAACAAAAATATCGAAAAAAAAGGCCGAAAAAAAAATATTGAATTTATTATTTTTTTATATATATGTATTTTTTTGGTCAGGTAAGTAAAAAAAAGGGTTAAAATAAAAAAAAAAATAGAAAAAAAGGGGGTTTGGGGGAGACCCCTCGAAAAAAAAAGTCATAAAAAAAATTCAATATTTTTTTTTCAGCCTTTTTTTTCGGGATTCTTTTTTTCGAGATTTCTAATTTCGGTTTTATGACCATAAACCGTTGGACATATGTTCTGATTTTTTTATGCCTAGTGCCGCTCTAAGTGCTTTAATTTGCAGTAGTTGAAGCTTACTGATATTAGCTTTGGACGTTCCTAGTAGGAGGGCATTACAGTAGTCAAGTTTGGTTAGTATCAATGCTCTATACAATGCTATGCAGTTGGTGGGTGTGAGGAATTGTCGGCTTAGGGAGATGAGTTTGGCAGTTTATGCTTTGGAAGAGGACAGGGCTGATATATGTTATTCATTGTGAGATTAGCATCTATATATTCTCCTAGCGTTTTCATTTGCTTAATATTTGTAATGCAGGATTTCCAACAGAAACTGGTTATTGGATCTGAGGGTCCTACTGGCTATTTTTTTCTTAATGGTGTTATTAAGGTAGCTGGGTGCTTTATTCATAAGACATTTATGTACAACACATAATATCTTAAAGATGATTCTGGCATTGATAGGCAGCCAGTGGTTTGCTCTCCTAATGTTGGACATGGTGGTCGGTCAAAAGGGCAAAAAAAAAATCCCGAATAACAAAAATCTCGAAAAAAAAGGGCGAAAAAAAAATATTGAATTTATTATTTTTTTATATATATGTATTTTTTGGGTCAGGTAAGTAAAAAAAAGGGTTAAAATAAAAAAAAAATAGAAAAAGGGGGTTTGGGGGGGGACCCCCCATTTCGAAAAAAAAGTCATAAAAAAAATTCAGTATTTTTTTTTCGGCCTTTTTTTCGGGATTTTTTTTTTGAGATTTCTAATTTCGGTTTTATGACCATAAACCATTGGACATATGTTCTGATTTCTTTATGCCTAGTGCCGCTCTAAGTGCTTTAATTTGCAGTAGTTGAAGCTTACTGATATTAGCTTTGGACGTTCCTAGTAGGAGGGCATTACAGTAGTCAAGTTTGGTTAGTATCAATGCTCTATACAATGCTATGCAGTTGGTGGGTGTGAGGAATTGTCGGCTTAGGGAGATGAGTTTGGCAGTTTATGCTTTGGAAGAGGACAGGGCTGATATATGTTATTCATGGTGAGATTAGCATCTATATATTCTCCTAGCGTTTTGATTTGCTTAAGTAATGAGATTAGGGTACCGTCAATATTGATGTATGCGTAATCTGGGTGAAGACTACTTGTTCTAGTTTGTGAACCCACGATGAGGACCTCCGTCTTCTCATCGTTTAGGCAAAGGCTATTTAAAGCCATCCAGTTTTAAATGATGGCATAGATTTTATTGATGTTCTGAGAGTCTTGGGTGTAATCCCCAGTGATGGGAATAAGGATCTGGGTGTCATCTTCAAAGTTTGTGTAGATGACACCCATATTGTCTAATGCTGAGAATAGGAGTTTTGTGTAGGCATGGAAAGGCAGGATCCCTGGGGGACTCCGATTGGAATCGGTATGGGCTCTGTGGCCTCCTTCCCAATGGCAACTCTAGATGTTCGTTCCGTTAAGAATGATTTAATCCAGAGAGTGGCATTATTAGAGAAATTAAAGTCTCTTGTTAGTGTTTCACATAGTTTGTCATGGTCTACAAGGTTAAATGCTGCTGATAAATCTAGAAACAGCAATATGGCCATTTTTCCTGCGTCTCTTATAGCATCTATTTGGATTTTTAAGTCAGTGAGAGCTGTGTCAGTACTATGGTTGGGTCTGAACCCAGATTGTCTAGCTCCTAGGAGGTTATTTTGTTCTAGGTGGGTTTGTATTTGACTATATGTTATTTTGTCGATCATTTTAAGAAGGAAGGGGATCGTAGTTATGGGCTGGTAGTTAGTAGGAACTCATGGGTCTAGTGAGTTTTTTTTTTAATAATGGTGTGACCCATGCTTCTTTGATACTGGCTGGGACCAGGTTAGTGTTGAAAGAGGCATTCACAAAATTGGTGATTATAGGGGTGAGGGTGGTGCACATAATTTAACTAAATGTGTTGGGAAGTTATCCCCTTTGCAGTTTGATGCTTTTAGTTTGGCTACGGTGTTGGACACAACTTGTTGAGAGACGGGAAAACTAGAATGTTGTCGTGGTGCATACTGCGGACTTAGAAGTTGTGTTAGGAGTAGTATGTTTTTCAGATAATGCTTTTCTTTTGCTGATAATTTTATTTTGTAGAAGTTTAATTTTGGTGGCAAGGGCATCTTGAATAGTGGTGCACCATTCTTTACTAGGCTGTACCGGACTGATGATAGGGATAGGGTTTTCCAATTCCTTGAGGATGTAAAACAGCTCTTTAGAATCTGAGGACGCATTGCTAATCCTGGTATTGAGCGCATCTGGTTTATGTGGAATGATGGGTGCTTTATACATTTTGTTATCCATGTTAAAAGCGTCAGTCGCCTCTGGGGTTTGGGTTTTGTTGTGGAGATGTTCCAGTGAACGTTTTCTTCGTCTGAGAGATACTAGTTCATCATTAAACCAAAGGAGGATTTTCTTTCCGTTCGTCTAGTTTTGGTGACGAGTAACTTTTCCATGCCTACAAAAAAGCCCAAAACTTTGGCCAATGCTTGTTTCTATAGGGTGCACAGTGACGGAACATCCTGCCTTACTCCCCTCAGACATAACAAGCCCACAAGGAAACAGGAACTCCAAGGAATCATTACGGACATTCAAGGCCCTTTTTTGTGGCCCCAAACTCACAAGATTACGTGAATCTCAAACAGGTTTAAAAATCAAGCATGAAAGAAAGAGCTGGTGTGGAAAGTATAGCATTGTATTATCTCCCATAACATTGGGTGCTTGCCAGCTGATCAGGATCATTCAAATGTAGGCAATTATTGCCAATGAATTCTTTGCCTTTCCAAAGATCCTGTACCTATCATTGCACCAAGTGTCTGCTCGGAATACCTGTCTGGCCGCTCCTCTTCTTGCAATGTTATGCAGGCTTGTCAATCCTGCTCCCCTGTGAGCCTGCTTCCTACCACACTTTGGTGTGGATTTTTTTTTTATCTGCTACTTGCAGTTGCTTTTTTTTGGGGACTGCATGAGTCCCGGTCTGTTCTACACCGGCTGTGTCTTTTTGAAAGGAAACAACAAAAAGGGATTCACTTGCCCTGAGCTTGTCACCACAGGTCAATGGAAACGTGACTCCTTTTCCACTGCCATGATGGTCACCTTACTCTGTCTATTTAATGGATATCCTGTTAGCACATCTTATGCATATTTTGTCATCCCCAATAAATATAGTAGCCCATATTAGTTCAATCATAAGCTCCTCATCTTACTACTTCTGTTTAAAAATATCCATCCGTTCCTTCAGAAAGACCACCTGGACCACACCACAAGAACAATTATTGTTTCTAAGCTTGACCATGGTAATGTCCTATTAATTGAGTGTTCTAAATTGTGAAATCGTTGACGACAACTCTTAACGCATTGCGTGCCTCGAGTTGAAGCAAATACCTACCCGTTTCCTCACAGAACTCCTATTCTGGAGAAGTGTCGCTAGTCAAACAATATACTCCAACTAGTACCTTTGGATCTTCCTCTTCTTACATTATTGAGGACCGGAAATATGACCTGAAACATGCGGGTACATGCACTGTCCCTGTCAGTCATGCACATATCTGGAGCAGCCTTCCTTCGGCTAGAGGAGCACAATCTAATTTACAGTTTTCTAAAAAGCAGCAGAAAAAAATACATGTTGTAGATATTCTTCAACTCCCTGAGACCAATGAAGTTCTGTGGTTTATCTTCGGCATTGCCGTTTAATGGACTGTGGCTAGCACTTTTAATGCATTTGTACCTAAAGTGCTATATAAGCATATATAAAAAAAAGTAACACAACCAGAAGTTTCCCTTAAAAGAGTAAACAAACAGGGGTGCATGTATTTCCTTTTACAATGATTGTGCTAACCCTTTTGGTGAAAAATTCTGATTTAGCGTGTATTTAATTCATAAATATCTAGTGATAGAAGGGTACTAAAAAAGTAGTGGAACTGTGACTCTTGCGGGGGACAGAGTAGGAAGGGAAGGAGCACCGTGCAACACATTTTTCAAGTGTGGCAGTCATGCTGGTTGACAGCCAATTGAGTTGAAATAGATTTCACTTTAGCTGTAACTGCTATTGGGTGGTAAAGCGGAGAAGTGTGCTTTAACTTCACAAAGAACAGTTCCATGAATTGTGAAAATGGTGGCAAAAAGTAATGGTGCTGTTAACAATAAAAATAAAAGTAGCGGAACACCGCTCCCGACCATTCCCGCTCACTTCAACCACTGTAAATATCACCATTGTAAACCCTGGGAACAGCATATTCAGAGATTAAATACAACCACCCAGTTTCTAATCTCTGATTGATTGACACAATAAAATGCGCAACTAGATCATCCCTGCTCTCTGCAAAATACTGGGCACTGTTTCCATTAGCTTCTTGGAATTTTTTCATTCCTCCCAGGTTGGCCTAAGCAGAGATATAAGGTAAATTCTCAGTAATTGAACACATGAGAGATACTGTTATGCTGCTCTCTCCAGCTGGAGGTACCCATACCTTCTTTTTTGTCCCCAGCCATGCCCTTCTGCCGTGGGTCATCCTACACTTCTCACCTTAGCATAACAAACAGCTCTAAATCTGCAGCCAGTGCACACTCTACATCTGAGCCCTATAACGGTCCCAAACCCAGCATGTGCCCCCTTCCTATTCCCTATGTCCTTATCCGAGGCTCATAGGTACTTCACACCCAAATTCCATCTCTGTTAATCATTGAGGCCAATTTATCACTGTTCCTCATTCAGGGTCCATCCTTGCTCCTCACCTGAGCATCCAGCCAGTCAACAAGGATCGCCTTTGCTCACCCGCCAAAGCCCATAGCTGCACCACACCCAAAGTATTAAACTGAACACGCTAGAATGCTAGCATGCTGCTCGCACATGCTCACTTTAATTTTCCAGACATGTAACTGAATAACAAAAAGTGCCAAAAAAGGATGCCTTGTGTTATTTAGGCAAAGATAAGACAGCCGGCAGGGCGGGCTTGGCGGGTTGGGGGGGTTATTACCACGTCAGGTAATGCCCCCAGGGCCCATAGTTACAAGCTGAGCGTACTGCTTGTCGGCCGGGTAATGCCCGGGGAGGTACAAAGACCATGGTTATTACAAGCTCAGTGACCCTCACTGGGTACTAATTCACGGTTTGACCACAGTATCCCCGTTTACAAAACGCTTAGATGCATTTTAAGCCCCACTGGTGCATCATCAGGGATTATATGTTTGGAAAACTAAAAGAAGAGAGAGAGCCCGGTATTTCAAAAAAAGTATCTCTCTCATGAAGGCAAAGGTAATAATGGTGAGCTTCCCTTTACCCACAGTCTGAGAGATTTATGACTTATGGCTTATCGGCTCTGTGACAAAATGGGAGGCAACGAGATAACCCCATACAGCAGAGTGTGAAGATCTAGCACAGTATGTATTTATACACAAGGAGGTTATATCTATCTGGGAACAACTCAGCAGACATAGCCCTCTGGACCAACCAAGAAATAACCCACACAAGTGTAAAGGCTCCATCCATCCCACAACCTCCTTGCCATGGTCCCGTCCACCCAAAAATATGGATCTCAAGTATGTGTTAGGAGATCTCCTGTGGGGCCCAGAGGTCTTTCTAATCCACCTGGTGTTAGGATGGGTGAAACAAAAATGGTTCTGGAAGGTCCTACTGTCATGAATCCAGAAGGTTCTATACAGTACCCACAGGACAAAGCTGCACAACATCACTCACAGTGTAATGGGAGTTATTTTGTCAGGAGTACTTCATTGTTCTGAGTATGGTCTATTCCTCTGGGACCCTGTTTTTTCCTTGGTGTCTGTGTATCAGCCGTGTTCCCTCCTGGGACAGTGATGGCCTCCAGTGGTGGCTCTACCCCTCATATTTTACGGGTGTACAGTGTACTGAATAGTTCCACTGTTCCCCTAGGGTTCTGCTGGCCGATGTGTCCCAATCTGGGACAACTTCGGTATATTTTCCTCCCTATATGGGCTGGTCTGGATATGATTTTCTTCCTCCTTACCTGGGTATGTATTTTAGGGTTATCAGGGTCTAAGTGATGACCTACTCTGCCACCCTCGTCTGAACCCTGTGGACATGGCCTGCTCAGTAACCTTTAGCAGCCTTTACTGGATACATCGCCCTTATGTCCATCAGCAATCACTCCATCACTCCACAAATTAACCAGCCATAGCCTTGTTTCCTTAATATAGGTTATGGGTATCTCTTGTTCCCTGGAGTTGGTCCCCGCCTGGTCCTTGCCTCTGCCCTCAGGTGACTCATACTTTCACACTTCAGCTCTTCCTCTTGTTCTTGCTTCTCTTCCTCCAACCTCTCTCTCTAGCTCTTCCATATTATTTTCTTATCTCCTCCTCCTCTACCTCCAATCTTTCTGTAGCTCTTATCTCTCTCTCGCTTTCCAACATCTGAGCTCAAGAACACCCTCCTCTACCCTACCAAGCTAGTGGAGACTGGCAGCATTTTAAAGTGTTGGTAATACCGTGTTTTGGGTGGCAATGATTCTGATTGTTCGTCAGTTCCTTTCTTGCTTTCCCCGCCCCTGAGTGCCCATTTGCTTCCCTTCCAGGAGTTTTCTAATGGTTCATGTGAATGCCAACAACGCTAGTTTAGGACAGGAGTATCATGGTTGTTGCCTGCTCCAGTTTTCTGCATGGTAAGTTCTCAGGGTGCTGGATCCCCCAGACTCTAGTTGTCTGCATTTGCACAATGACCCTGAGATTTGTCTGATCCTTGTCTCTGTGGTTTGTTTTGCTTCAGAGTCTGCCCGGCATTCATTTGGGGCTTTGTCCTCTGGCCACATGCTGCACCGTGTGCCACACTGCACACCTGGCGTACGGTTCTCGGGCAGATAAGAAGCATATGTTTCTTTCTATGCACAATTGTATGTGTGTGTGTGTGTGTGTGTTTGTCTGTCTGTGTGCTTTGTAACCTTCTGTGGACTCTATGCCAGCTCTCTGTGGGAGACACTTGTGATCTAGATTTCTTCAGCATTTTGAGAATTGCAGGAGTCCTGTGCGATCCCTGTTTACCGCCTCCAGGGAATGCAAGTGTGTGGCCTCACCTGCCGCCAATAGTCCCCTAGACTCCCCTGGCTGGGGTGGCTACAGTAATTTCATCACAACTGCATCATTCAAATATCCACCCTTCTCCTCAACCTGTGCCCTATTAACGCTCCTCATCCAAGCGCCTTCTCACCTTCATCTGATACCCGTACCTTGTTCACTTCGGAGCCATCCGACCTCCTTACTCAAGGCTCGTCCCTGCTTCTAACTAGTGTGAAAAGCGGGAATTTACAGTTTTATCTAAAACTTTGCATTTCAATTCATTGCACTACATTTCTTATGTGGATGAGCACAGCAGAATATGTGTGGTCTTTTACTGGTTGTATACGAATTGTTCGTTTTACAACTGTTCGAATTAAAATTGACCTTTTCACAATTGACCGAATTGTGAAGGTCAATTGTGTGTGGGGGGGAAACCCCCCCACAACCCCCCACCCAACGCCAAACCCCCCAAAACCCATATATATATATATATATATATATATATATATATATATATATATATATATATATATATATATATTACCAAACCGATATATATATATATATATATACGGTCAATTGTGAAAAGGTCAATTGTGACCCTTTAAATTCGGTCAATTGTTCATTCGAACAATTGTAAACGAACAATTTGGGTAATACCTTTTTACTTGTCTGTATTGTTATGATATCAAATTATGTACCTCCAAAAAGTATATTATGGGATATTCAAAGTTACTTTGGAATGTTGTGTCAGTTAAAGTGATAAAAAGTGAGGCAAGGGAGTAGCCAGCCCATTAAGATATTTAGTTGTATGAAATTTGTAATTGACTAAAGAATGGCCTTTTTGTGGAGTGCTCTCTCAGAGACATATGTACATAATTGCACTACAATTTTCAATAACACATTTATTCACTTACTTGCCAATGTTGAATACTGAAAAGCTAATATTGTGTGAGCCTGTAATGAGGAAAAAAAAACAGAGTGTATATAGCAATGGTCATAATTATACTGTGCAATGTAAAGCAAATTAAACATGCTGTTTGTATTCAATCATACATACAAGGAATTGAAACTGGTTAAGCAAATGTCTTCACTAAAGGGAAGCTGAACTGCCTTGAGGAAATCTGGAGTTTTAGGAGATGGTCACTTCCGGTTTGTGCAAGGCCCCCGCTTTGACCTTCCTAGTTCACATGGTTCTTGTTATGGCCTGGCAGAACAGCCTGGATGTAAGCTGAGGCACTGGACAGTAGGGGGAGCCAGTGCAAGATGAAAACACCCAACTCTCAAACAGACCATAAGTCCCAATTATGCAACAGTTCATGTGGCGCAGATGAGCAACAGCCGAGGGGATTGAGCGCTGTGGGGCCTTGCTTGAAGAACATACAGGGACATTATACAGGGTTGGGAACTCAATCATGGGGGCCAAGCATGCACCTGTAAATGAGATCCACCTGCACGGTAGACTCACCCCTGTTGCAGGTAATTACACTAATGTTACTGTCACCATAAACAAGGTATACAGCACTATCCAATCCTTGATGGCTTCTCACAACCTCTGCTCCCCCTGCTCCCCCCACCATCTCAAAAATATCAACGCAGCTTTCTCTTCCTTTCCCATTGATGGCACTGGAATACCCTTCCTGAAACATGTCAACATCCTAGGTGTCCATCTGGATGATCAAACACACAATGCCCTGGCCTCCTCCACAGCTTATACCTCCAAGCTCATCTCCATCAGCAGACAATTTCTCTCTCCGAGAAACTGCATCATGCTTGCAAGAGCCATTATCATCAGCAATGTACTTCCCACATGGACTTCTGCAACAAACCTGGCCAAGCTCCAACTTCTTCAAAATAAAGCCCTGCACACGGCACTGGACCTTTGTCGCTCATACCACATATCTGCAACCCGGCGAGAGGTCCGCTGGCTACCCACCAAGGCCTGCCTTGACTTCAAAACATTGTCCGTTGCACGCCGTTGTATCTACAAAGAAGCCCCCCTCTACCTAAATAACAGTATTGCCCAGAAACAACATGTGCGCTCTCTGTGATCCTCCACAAGCCTCACCCTGCTCACTCCACGATACAAAAGCACCAGAGCAGGAGGCGTCACATCAGAAATGAATGCTCCTACCCAACCTTCAAAAAACTTGTGAAAACCTGGCTGTTCAACAAATATGACTAATGTCTTTCCCACATATATGGCTATTGCCTATTTCTGCACTCTTTTATACTTTTCTACTATACAAAGGCTGTGATACATTAGGGTTTGGGCGTTACACAAATGCGATAAATACATAAATAAACAAATAAATAAACAAATAAATAAATAAATAAATAAATAAATGCATTAGTGAATAAATAAATGGGTTTATGCCTGCCAAAGGAGTTTCATATTGATAAAGCCATGAGAAGTAGATCTCCAACCTGAAAGATTGGGCAAAGAGAAAACTAAGTAATGAGCAGTTAAAGTATATGAGATGGCTCGAAGAGGTAATTAACTCTTCTCCCCTCAGAATAAAGCAGCAGTCTGTGAAAACCACCAAGATTCCTGATGTGACAAGGGATGAACCTGAAATCTAAACAGTAAGCAAAATGGGGGATTAATCCTTGACAAGCAAAGCCAAATGGACTGGAAGAAATGTCTGAACAGATCTTGAGAGACCCCAGAGGAGACATATAAATCAGACAAAACACGTCCAGCTAGTAGGAATTCCATTGTAAAGGAGATGCACACACTTCGAGCCTGACAAAAGAGCATTTTGGAAAGGAAGAGGTATGAGCATGTGGCTAATCATTGAAGAGTTGGCAGGGAGATTGAGCTTGCCATACAGAGGAGAGAAGCGAGGAAGGTGCTCTTAGGTGTGAGATCATCCCAAGCCATCATGGAGGTAGAGGAGGATGAGCTGTGAGGAAGTACAGCCAGGTCCCTGAGAAAGGGAGAAGAGATATAATCTCAAACCTAGTCTGCAGGCCAGCCCAAGTGGCATGCCACCTGATATGGGTTATGCCGTGGCAGCACTCATCCCTCCCTTCTCCTGTACACTGGGTCTTAAGTGCAAGTGCACTCAGGCCCTGAGACTCAGTTGGAAGGGCATGTCAGTAATCCAGGGAACCAGGACAAGAGTCTGATAATCTAAGCAGCAGAAACCAGAAACCAAGAGAGAAGTGTAGAGACACATAAATCAGCAGATTGTGAGTGACTGACAACTGACTATCTCCACTATCATAGGGATCTGAGGGTCAGAAACCTTCTATTGAGTCTTGGGACTTTTATCGTGCAAGGATGTGTTGCTGTACATTTTGTGTTGAAGCCAGAGACTTTGTTGTAACTAGAGTCACAGGGTGAGGCAGCCTGACAGCAAAGTTGATTTATTTATTGGTTATTTGTAATGCACACTATACAGCAACATTGTGTTTCGAGGCACATCAAGACAAGATGAAGAGGGAAGGGGACAAGGGAAGGGATACAAATAAAAATAAAAATGTTCTTAAAAGGTATTGAAACATTCGGAACGTGCAAATGCTATAGCATAATTGGCGGGGAGTGAGGGAGGAGGGGAAGTGCATGACGGGCACGGAGGGAGGAACAAACAGAAACATTCTGTCTAGGTCGTGAGATGGTTTGGAATGTACAAGTGCTGGAACATAAAGGGAAGAGAGGGGGTAAGAAGGAAAGTGCAAGAGAGGAGAGGGATACAAAATACAACACAAGTTAAAGAAAGTGCAGGAACAACAAGTAGACTGCATTAAGGAAATCCAGAAATGCAATTCAGACCAGCAGGTAACTGAGTGCAGACTGGGAAATCTCGCCTCATGGGATGAGGGGCCACATCAGGCACACATCAAGCATGCAGACAGCAATTGAGACAAGGAAATAATTGGCTGAAACTGGGGAACCTCATCACAGGCAAGATGGGATTCAACAGGCATACAGATGATAATAAAAACAAAACAGGAGGGTGAAGGTAAATACAAAAGAAACAGATGGCTAAGTGCAGAGTCGAGAGAGGTAGCTGCAGGCACAAGTTAGTAATGCAGAAAAGGCAGAAAAGTAGAAGAGTCAAGAAATTGCAAAAGTCAGGATACAGGGGCAATCATGCACAATATGATGGGAGTGGGTTAACGGTGCTAATTCAGCACCAGATTGGGGGACACACCTACAGGAGTAAAGAAGATGCACGGTGGGGGTGGCCACATGGGGAATAACACAGATACTCTGAGCCACAGACACACTGTATAAAGGACTGCACCAGGAATGGTACGGGGTAACAATACATTGGATGTAAACTTGGTCCAACACATTTCTCTATGAATAACTGAAGGAGGGGAGGGACAAAAATAGCACCATCACAAATGCGCATAGTGGGAAATCTCGATGCGGGCTGGATCTGTGAACGTTTCAATTTAAAATGTGTGACCACGATGACAGGGGTGTGCAAAGGGGGCGGGAGTCTCAATTCATGCGAATTAAGACAACTGGAACTAGGTGAGGTAACTGCAGGGCAGTCAGCCACACAAACTGCCCTGCACAGAAGCGGGGAGGGTGGCTCTGTACCAGTGTGCTGATCACATGACCACCGAGGCCCATCGGCAGGTTGGCAGTGGAAAAGGAACACTGGATGGAGTGGTGATGCTCGGAGGACCAATCAATTCCTAAGCTCTGTTGAGCGGGCTAGCCCTCAAAGTATCCACCAAAGAGTCTGCAAAAGTCATTATCTAATAGGTATTGTGTGAATGTCTTCTTTCCCAGTTGCAGGGTGTCTTGTATCCCATTCTCAGTGGTGCTGACCAATGGCAGTATATTAAAGTTCTGGAGGTCAACACAAATATTGCTTCATTAATAACAAGATGTCCCAGGGAGGGGTTGTGAATAAAATGTGGTACCAACGTGGGGAGGTGAGGTGATGGGAAACTATTGAACTCTTTGCTCTAATGATGCTTTCAGTAATTAATATAACTATCGAGGAGGAGATTGTAAACCAAACAAATCCCTAGTAAGCACAGAAAAGACGAATCCTCCAACTTGCAAGTGTTTCTCCTGACTTCCGACTATTGTATTTCTTGTTATGAAACTACTGTTCATAGTCCATTCAGATGTGAGCCTCTCGATCAGAGCTAATTCACTGTTCTGTTTGATTTGTTCTCACCCAGCTGTAATAAACAGTGTTGCTTTTTGCCTGGTGTGCGCTCCATTTTGGAGTATGTGGTATTTATTATGCACTAATTAGCGGACCCTGACTACATTTTTGGAGGCCCAAGCGAGATGTCTCAGTCATCCCGGACTACTGAGGTTATCCAGGGGGCGCGGGTCTGACGACCGCACTTGTTCACAGCGCATCACTGAGAAGGCCCTGCAGATGTCGAGTTTGTGAATGACTGCCAGGTCCCGATAGCCATCCTGTGTTTCAGTGGAAGGGCGAGCCTGTGGTGGAGGCTCAGTGCTGTGGGGACTCAAGAGTATCCAGGACATGAGTATCACCATGCAAGAAGACGGTGCATATTAGGTGTATGCTAGCAGAAGAGGGAGGGGTTTTCATCTCAATAACCTTTATTATCCTTCATTAAGAAATGCATCAATGTTCTTCTGTTCCCATAATTATCAACACCATGGAGGATTCTAGGCAGGGGTCTATGTGTGTCTCTATCACTACAATGGGTTCGGCCCTTTGAAACTTAATTATAGTATTACTTAAATATACCACCCTTTTCCAATGCGTTAGTCACGAAGCACATTGTTCTTGCTCAAATACTTCCAAAAACTAGCACTTCTTCCCAAGCCTTCCACACATGGGTCATCATTGCCTCTTTCCAAGTGCTACTGTCAAGTTTAAGACCATCTCCACCTCTTCTCACAGGGGTATCAGCTTCTCATCCTCTGTGGTGTTACGGCCAGGATTACACCACTCTTGCATTACTCCTCACAGAATTATTAGCACTTCTTCTCAAGTCACTCCTCGATTTTTCAACAGTTCCACTGCATATCACCTTTTCCTTTCTATAGTTCTTTCACTCACTCTCTTCCCAGGATAGCATCTCACTCTTTGCCGAATGGCTTGTGTTTATTTCCCCCTGGAAGGCTCTCTCTCTTTTCAAGGTGTCTTTTCTCTCTCGAACTAGCTTGAATTTGCTTCTAAAATGATCTAACTGATTTACAACACTAATTGTTGTAATGTCACGGCTCCTGCATGTCAGCCTTTAATGACACGTTTGCCCTCATTTGGCTCGCCCCCAGACCGCCACACCTTCCACAAACCATAACATCAGCAATCCCAATTGATAGGATCCATCCACACCACAAACCCTCCCTACTAGTTTTAAGGATAGAAATGCTAGACTCAGACAGCGCACAAGACCATCTAGGTACACCCAACTGGCTAACTGTTAATGCAAACAAGCCAGCAACACCAGCCCCAATATAGACACCTCATCCTAACCACCCACCCTCCCCCAATCTGAATGCAAACGCTAAGCCACCCACTTCACAACACCAGAACCCCTAATATCATGTATGGGCTCTGCCCGTCTACACAGACTCCGATCCAGAACCCAAAACCCCTACTTCCAAAAATTGACCTCCTACTCCCAATAACCACCATTTGACATCCTCCCTAACATTCCTATTAGCACTCCCCCTCTACTAACACACCCTCACCATACCCCCCTTCCCCTTCCAATACTCTTGCCTGTGCTTTGATAAATGTGCACCCCATCTGCACTCATGCCTCTGACATTCACAACCTCCTATTAGGAACAAACTTAGGCCTATTAGCCTTAACTGAAACCTGGCTACACAATGCTGCTGGCTCCCTCCTCTCTCTCACCATACCCACTGGATACTCCATCCTATGTGTCAACCATCTAGACGACCTAGGGGATGGTGTAGACTTCATACATAAATCCACCATCATCATCAGAGCGTCATATTTACCGCAACCACCGGGCTACAAAATCCTTCTGGCCAAACTTGAATCCTCCCCCAAACCATCATTAAACTACTTCTCCTCTATCGCCCAACATTCCCATTCTGATAATCCAGAAACTAACATCACCCTCCTCATCTCCCCACTCCTCAAGCCTAATACCACATTTATTCTCCTAGGAGACTTCAATTTAGGACACAACGACCCCTCCCACCACAAGGCATCCACCCTCGCATCACCCTTGAAGAGATGAATTTCACTCAACTAGTCTGCTCTCCGACCAACGAAAAAGGAAGAACAATTGACTGGATACTACCATTACCATCTAAGTATCCCCCTTCCTTTGTCAGATCACTCATTGATCCCTTTCACCTTCACCACCACCACCACAAACACCCCTACCACCAGCGAACCCCGTCACATCACCACCAGACACACCCGTAGGCTCACAGTCGAGCTGCTGACCACCTCCAACTTAGCCTCCCTCAAATCAGTCCCAAACAATTCTCCCCCCAAATCATCCTAACATCCTACAATTCCGCTTTGCTTTCTGAACTTGCCGAACACGCACCCTTCAAATCCATCACCCATAAAAAAGTTATTCCCAAAATTGGTACGCCGATGACCTAGCCTCCCTCCGGAAAAAGAAACGAGCTGTTGAACATCTCTGGAGAACAATCCCTATTACCGCCAACAAAGCAACCTTCCAGTGCTCAGCCAACATCTATAAACTAGCTATCAATGACACTAAAGCCAACATCTTCAACACCAGAATGTCTGATACAAGTTCCGACACCAAAGAACTCTTCAAAATTCTTAGAGAGCTTGAATCCCCTGTACCCACTTCTGACAACTTCCCAAAATATAAAGCATGGTGCACTCTCATCCAATACTCCCTGGACACCAAAACGCGGATGCTAAGGGACAAATCTATTCATAAGAAATCCCATCTAGCACCCCTGATACACCCCGGACAGCGCCTCCATAACTACAACCCCTCCTCCCCAATTACGATTCGCTGCCGTCTCCCCTCCTGAAGTCCTCACTTCCATTTAGCACTTGAAAGCTTCCATTTGTGTTGGAGACACATGCCCAGCCCACATTGTCAAAATGTGTGCAGAACCTGTGCCCCCTGCCATAGATAGCTTTATCAATACATCTTTCAAGTACAATTTAATTTCCACTGCCATCAAAGGAGCATGGGTCATGCCTCTCCTGAAGAAACCCACTCTAGTCCCTACCATCCCTATCACTACTGCCTCATCACCACCGTTCCATACCTCCTCAAAATCCTGGACCGCACTGCCTACTCACAACTGCAATTACATCTTGAAAGCCATAATCTACTAGGTACCCGCCAATCAGGCTTCAGATCCAGACTCAGCACTGATTCTGCCCTCCTTGACCTCAAAATCCAGCTCAACCACATTAGGGATAATGCAAGCTCGCTATCCTCCTACTGTTAGACATCTCTGCTGCTTTTGAATTAGTAGTAGATCACAAAATCCTCTGCAAACACCTCACCACCACCTACCACCTCGCCCCTGAAACCACCTTATGGATCCAATCCTTTCTATCTGGCCGAACCACCTCGGTCCTTGCAGGCCCCCGAATCTGCTGACCCCATACCTGTCTCCTATGGTGTCCCACAGGTCTGTTGCCTCTCTCCCGCCCTCTATAACATGTATACCAAACCCCTCTTTGACCAGCTAGACAGCCTCAAGATCCCATATACCAACTTTGCCGATGATTCACAGGTCCTCCTCAAAATCACTGGCAACCACGACCTAAACTCTACCAACATCAATCACGTCTTCAGCATCATACAGGCCTGGATGGCTACCCGTCATCTCTGCCTGAATAATGAAAAACAGAGCTCCTTATTGTGGGCTCCCCACATCGCCTCAAACTCCTCAGCCCCGCCTTCTCTTTCTTTTGCATAGATGGTAATACCATCCCTGTCTCCGCCCATGTAAAAACACTAGGGGCCTCATTCCGACCCTGGCGTTAACCAAGGCGCTATTAGCGCCTTGGTTGACGCCGTTATTTTTCCAACTCCGCCATGGTGAATGGCGGAATTACCGCCCCATTCCAAGGTTGGCGGGGTCGGTAATGCCCCATTCACCATGGGCCCTTCCCCATTCCCATTTTTGCCCCATAGGGCTCAATGGGAATGGGAAAGGCGCTAATTACGGCACCGTAAATTACGGTGCCGTAATTAGCTCCTGGGTCCCTTTGCGGGTTGGTTTTTTAATGCCTGCAAAAAGCAGGCGTTAAGTACCAACCCGCAAAGGGAACTCGGAATAGGGCGGTAAGGGTTAAACGGCACCGGTCTCGTTACCGGTGACCGTTAACCCTTACCGCCCTACTCGGAATGACCCCCTAGGTGTTTACCTGGACGCTGAACTAAACATGCAAAAATATGTCAAATCTATTGCTTCCTCTGCAGCCTATTCTACAAAACTTATAAACCTTTCTAGAAAATTCCTTACCTCTAACAACTGTTTCACCCTAGCCAGAGCCATCATAGGTAGCAAATTAGACTACTGCAATGCTATCCTATCAGGGACCTCCACCACAAACATCAATACACTCCAAAAGCGCCAAAACAATGCCCTCACAGCAGTATGGGGCTTGAAACCCTCCAACCACATCTCTCACATCAGACGGGAGGCCGACTGGCTTCCCATGAAAGCCTGCATTGAATTCAAATTCCTTGCCATCACCTACTAGCTGCTTACACAACACTTCCCCCCATTAACTCACCAACCGTATCACCAAGAACACAACATGTGCAATCTACGCTCTTCCACCACATCAGCCTTGAACATACCCAGATTTTCTTGAAAGAGAGCTGGGGGCTCCTGCTTCACCACCATTGCTACCACACTCTGGAATGCCCTCCCTCAGCAGATCCTAGATGAAGCTGCCTATGCACTCTTTTGTAAGAAAGTAAAAACCTCACTGTACAACAAATATCTGTAAATAACTTGGACTGTTCTAACTACTCTGAACCTGACTCATGATCTATGATGTAATGCAACTACCATACTTTGTATGACTCACGTTCTATGATGTAATGTAATTATCATACTGTTTCCCATCAAATCCAACTATGTACCTTTGCCGCCGTGATACCTCCCGGTCTGGGTGCTACCAAGAAATAAAATAAATAAGGTGTCGGCTGCTTTTTCACTTCTGCTCTGCAGAGATGTGTATGTAGATCCACATTTCCACAGGCAAGGCATTGAAGTCCCGGCAGTGAATTAGTTAAACTGATTTGTAATGTATCATTTTCCCACCTCCTCCTCTGGTAAAGGCAGAGCTGGTTCATCTGAGTCTTTCCACAGGCAATCCACCCCGGTGTCTTTCACCTCGTGCTGGTGAAGGAATCCAGTAAACCTATGATGAGGTCATGGTTTTCCTCATTAGGCTTTGTCATTTTTGTTTACTTGCAAGTCTCTGGCATAGTAGTTTCAGGAGTGTCCTCACAGGGATGTTAGGCCTTTGCTCTCACTGACTCCACAAAATGTCTTCCTGTGCCTTTTGGCTGCAAGGGTGACTCTCTCAAGGGTTAGTCCGCAGGCTGCTCCACCTCTACGACTCTGCCACCACTCATTCTCACAAATGACAGCATAAGGGCTCCAAGTTGTCAAGACTTCTCATGGGCAAAACAACGTTTTAGTCTCTGCGCCATTCTTTACAGTTTGTGAAAACGGATTTATTCCTGTGTTAAAGTCAGTTACTTTGTCACCTGGTACAGTGAGGAAGGTACAGATCAGAGAGTGAGAATTGGGGCGAAGGTGACTCTAGTGGTTTAGGGAAGCTGCAATGCTAACCGTTTAGAGGTTTACCCATAGCCTCTCCCCTATTTCCATTCTCCTAACAAAGGACGTCCACATAACCTTAGGCACCAGCGTGCCTGGTTCGGGGGGTTCTCTTTCTCAGTGCTCGCCCCCATTTTATGGAATAGGCTCCTGCTATCGCTCGGAATCACCGTGGAGCTTCTCTCCTTTCATAGGGCGCTTAAAAAACATCTTTTCTAACTGGTGGGTGTTGTAATATTGCGGGTGGCCTTTCTACCCTTTCCTAGCTGTGCCTAGACGCCTGCGGGCCTTTGTTTGTGCTTCATAAGTCTTTAAATAAGTAAATAAATGAAATTAACCCCTTACTGCCATCACGATAGCATTAAAGAAGTCAGATGACAATGGAGATCCATAAGCGCAGAACTCAAACATAAAATGAAGGACGGAATCTAAGCAAGTGTGGTCTGTGGAATAAATAGCCAATGAGATTGTGTTCTAACTCCACATCTGATACTGCAAGAGAGATGGAGGGAGCTGCAGGTGGATGTTGTACCAGGAGGCCGCAGTTTAGGGATGGCAGGAACCAAGAATGTTGACCCCAGAGATCCATGTCACTATTAGGCAGCCTTTGTGAAAGGGTTGCCTTAACCTATGATGACGAGTGAAGCCCATGAAGCTGGTGGTGGAAACCAGTGAAATGAGCACTATTAAATGTATCAGGTCAAAGAAGGGCCCTTTGAATAGCTCCCAATCACATGCGGAAACCGAAAAGAGGGTCCAGGTGGACACAATCCATCTATTATTACCTCAATTCCCTAATGAGTTCAGGTATGAAAAGAGGGCACCAGGAGATGACCGGCGAGCCCGTTCGGAGAAGAGTCGGTTGAGAGAAAGTGTTGAGTGAAGGAAGTGTCAGTGAGGGGGCAGACATGGAGGATGGCAAGAGCAGTATGGTGGTGGAGGAGGAAGGCAACATCAGGGAAAGAAAGGAGTAAAAGTAGAGAAAGACCAGATGTTCAGAGGAAGGGGGAAACATGAGGGAGAGGACAAGGGGGAGAATGGAAAGTGGTGTTAGAGGCAGTAGAAGTGAAGGCAGAGGAGGTTGGACGAAAGGGAATTTGAGGAGCTGAATGGGTCACTGGGTGCAGGAAGAAGTTGGAGATGGAGGAGGGACAGCAAGGAGGCACCCGTTTGTAGTGGGGTGACAGTAAGGACAGTAGTGTTGGGCAACCCAAGAGGAAAACAGCTGAAAAGGGTTCTGTGCGGCAGAAGGCAAGGCCAGTGGGGCCTAACATTAGGTTTTTGGCAAAGGTACCAAGACTAAAGAAGCAGAACGCTTTGTTAAGCTGGGCCCAGATGCTGGTAGGTCCAAAGGTATCCGGACCTTAAGAGAATTAAGAGAAAGCAGAGTGACTTGGGCTTTTTGGGAGCCATATTCTGGAGTCTGGTGGAATTTACAAGCCCACTAAGGTAACTAAATAAGACTTGCCTATGAGAAATGTGAAAGAAGGAAAGAATGAGAAAGAAAGGAAAAGGCTTGTCAGGAGCTCTACTCCAGAATCTGATGGGACAGGCAAGCCCTCCAAGGAAAATAAATAAATACTGCATACCTAAAAACTGGGCCAAGCAGACTCCCAGAGATTTCTGAGCCAGGAGACCTCAATGAAAGACTCCACCAAAAGGGCAGTCCTGAGAAACCCAAGTCAGGAGGGTTTGTTGAGGAACTCTGCCAATGGTAATGATGAGAAACGAGAGGCAGGGGAACTCTAGGGACGTTGCAGCAGGAGGGCTCATTGATAAACTGTACTAAGGAAGGGTTGTTGAAAGATTGAGCCCAGAAAGATCCCTAAAAACCCAGAGCCAGGAAGGCTCATATAGAATGTTAACTAGATAGCACACAGAGGATGTCGAAGAATCCTGGAACCTTTAAACCATCCTTGGCTACTGTGTGTGAAGAACAATTACTTTAGCCTAAAATTCCATCCGTGACGGACAGGGACGAAATCAACTGTCATCCCAACGCTAAGCAAAAACATCGCGGGAGGGCCAGCATGGGCCAGCAACATGAGCCTTAAGGACCCAAGAGTAGCTGCATTTCTGTGCCAGTCTTTCTGGGCATTTAAACCTGACCACAGATAGATGTACCCTAGGCCATTGGGGAGTAAGACTCAAGCTCCCTTCACACTTGCTTTGGTTTTCCTTAGAACTCACACCGTTTATGGGGAGATGCGTCCTTGTTTTAATGCATTTTACATCCCTAGTTCACAGACTGTGCTCTCGACCAAATGACACTTTTTCCTTCTGAAATTACTTAAATATATCAAACGATCCCAACTAATGATCAGGTGGCATTTTACGAGTAAGGCATATTTAAACCAGCACTTGGCCACCATATTCAAAGTAAGGCTCATAGAGTTTTTTTTAAAAAATCCACTTTTTAAAAGTGATTCCAATGGCGGCAATCACATTATCCGTAACCCAGGAATACACATGTTAATTCTTTGCCCATGCATCACATGCATGTTTAGCACTTGCACGGTCCTAATAGCACTGGAAGTATCAGGATGTCAGAAGAGTAGGGCTACTCCACAAATACCACCCGTGGAGGCCTATTGCAGCTTAGTGTGTTCTGTCCAACGCCAACACGCAGACTACATCACAGTGTCAAGGTCATTGAAGGGGGTGAAGGACTGTGGGTGAAAAGGAAAAGAGTGGGGTGAAAGGACTAGGTAAGTACGAGGCCATAGGGCACAGTCCATTGGCAGCAGTCAATGAGTATTATGGTGAGTGATTTAGAGGGGAGGAAGGTAGGGGAAGCCACATTCAACACATCCCATGGACTACAATCCTGACAGCCGCACTGCCAAAGCAACAGTGCTAGGAGGAAAGTGCCTTCAGATACTACAAGGTCTTCATAGGCTGAGAGTTCTGGCGGCTTCAGGCTTGATGGCAAAGGGTCCGTAGGTAACCAGAAGGTCTCCTGTTGCTAAATGACACTACATACTGGTTGTAACTGACACATGTCTATTTTCTGGCGGAAAAAAAAAGCTTTTGAAAGGTTTCCTAAAGTGGTGGATCACCTGTGAGAGACTGAACTGAAATGGGGGAGAGTGTCAAAGCTGAGATACAAGCAAATAGCAGGCAATCACCCCTCCCCCACAGTATGTTCTTATTAAAGCTGGATAACCTGAAACAGTGCACTCTCGGGTCTTGAGGTGCAAGTGGGGGCATAATGCCAGCATTCTTATTAAACAGGAAATGAGGAACTGATGGGTTTTTCCAAGGGATTCACGCTGGGCGTGCCAAGCTGGAGCGCAGCCAGTGACTCTGAGGAAGTACCCGGGTTATGTGAGCCCTCTTCTGGGCTCAGGGAAGCAGTCTGTCTACTGTGTTTAGTATCACTAACAGGGCCTGATTTACAAAAGCGTTTTTGAATGGCAAAATCCGTTGTTAAGGTTTCGGAAATCAGGCCCATAATCTCATGAAGAGAGGTAGTATGTTTAGTTATCGATCTGGCAAAACACGGCGTGGCCTCTTGACACGGAAGAGCACAAGGACAAACAAGTCACAGTCGTCTTGCCATAATCCAAACATGGGCAGTTTATTAGTGGCGACAATACATGTTTAAACGGAAACAGAGAGATAAGGCAGATTTTTTGAGAGCAGAGGCAGGTGGTAACATTTGTGATTGTGACAATACTGACATGTAGCATCAGGCATCAGATGTGTTGTAGTTTAAATTCTAAGGGGTTATTGCAAGTTTGGATGTAACAGTAAACACAGCAATATTTGCCCAATTCAAAGTAGAGGAATACCTCTGGCGGTAGTCCCATAGAACTTGGCAGAAGTATTACAAGTTGGATTTTCAAAATGGTGGAGGAGGTCAAAACTGTAAATTGACCCCAAAAGTTGTTTTAAACCTTTTTTTTAAAACGTGCAGAAGGCAAGCACAGGTTTCCCTTCAGTACAGTGAAAACATTTTTAAAAAGGTAGTGAAAAGGTGCACATCTCTACGATGCCCAGTCCCACCAACGTATCCATGTAATGCGTAACAGGTCAGAATTTAACCTTTTGTGTGTTTCAAAAAATGTACAGTAGTGGTCTGAGCTACTAATGTCCATTATCCATTTCTACCATCAAAATAAAGATGGAGACCCATTTAAAAGAAAATGAAAGCAAGTGGTGTTTCTGGAATACAGACAGAGCTATTCTAGGAATAAGACTTTGTTTGCACTGGGCAGGGTGTAAACTCTTAATTGGGTGGATTTTAAGAAATCCTGCTGGCGGAGCTGACCTCTGACGTTGCTTCTGCACAACATTCCACCCAACTCGTAATGGGTCGTAAAGTTCTTTAGCCAAGGCAGAGGGATGGAAAATGTGCTAATGTCAAGGGGCCAGAACGAGGGAGCCCAGATAAAGAGCTGCCAGTCAAACAACTCCCAGAGGGGGTTTTATCTTCAATTTAGTTCTCAGACTCACAAAGCAACTGTTATTGCGTCATAAAAATTGTCAAAAAATATATTTATTCTGTAACATGTTCCGTGTTCCAATCTTTCTTTTATTTTACTAATTTATCTTCAGTTGTTCTAAGAACTCTAGGGGGTGCCGTCTTAGAGCCTTAGCCTCATACGACGCCAGGCCCTGATTCAGAACTGTACTTTTATGTACCTGCACTTCAGGACTTAAATAATATGGTATTTTTATTTTCAAGTTCTCTTAATCCGAATACATGGGAGGGCTAGGAGTGGGTACGTGACAATTCTAGACTGTTAGGCGGAAACCTGTGCAGTTCCCTCTGGGACCACTGCAAAAGATTTAGGACCACAGGTGTTTGGCAGTAAACCCACTTGGTATCAGTCCGTACCACACAGATTCACTTGGTAGCTGTGGCTGAGCAGTCAGACCTCCCTCAAGAAGAGTTAGACAGTATGTGGAGTATACAAAATAGGGCAATTCCACACAGTAAGACAAGCAAACACGCAACAAGGCTTCAGTGTAAAGATATAAAGGTATTTATTTATAACAGCACATCTATGGAAAACACTCTGGCACTAATACGGCAAACAACTTCAATCACAATTACTATACGCAGAAAAAGATCAATCCCCCTAACAATAGTTCGACAAGTCTAGGTTCAACGGCATCACTTATTTGCAGACAGAGGTGTATGCTTTAACCTAGATGGCACTCTAGTATTCGTTAGGACGGGAGAGAAAAATAAGGCAGGTTATGAAATCAACTCGGTACCAATACTTTACGGACAAATACAAGGCAAATAAGGCAGGGTCTACTGCAGATCACAAAGTTCCGAGGCCAGGCCCACTCGGAGAGAGGCAAGGCGATATGTCCCAAAAGTGTCTCAGTAGAAATGCGCTTCGAGTCTTTATCGCAAATTGTTATGGAAAGATTGGACCAGGTCAGAACAGAAAGTTAAAGAACGCTCGGAGGCGACCCAATGAAAAGGCGAGGATTAAGACACCTCACTCGATCCGGCAGAAAGGGAAGCCAGGCGGACACGGTACCTTGTTTGTGGAGAGACAGCTCCGGCGGGGGCAGTTGTTCCTGGTGGTGGATGCACGTCCGGTCTTTGCCAAGAGAAGAGATGATCCCGTCGTCGAAGGAAAGTTGGAGATCGTTGCACCACCAGGGAAGAGACCAGCCGCGGAGTGCTCCGTCACAAGGCACCACCTTTTGGTCGCGGTACAGGGGTAGTGGCTATCCGGTTGCCGAGGTGCTCTGCACGGGCAATTTGACCACTCATTCCTGAAGCGAAGAAAAAGCAAAGGTGACTGGTTGTTCCCACCAGTCAGGGGAAGAGACTCTCCGGCGGGGAGATCTCCTCTGTCGTCGGGAAGTGGTGAGTCAGTTCAGCAGGGCTCCACCGGAGGTGTCATCGTTGCAGGTCGGCTCAGCTTTACCCTCGTCGGATTCTTAGGTCCTGTAGCAACTTCTGAAGATCCAGTCCCAAAAGCCCTGCTTTTATGCAGAAAACCCCCATTCATTCAGCCTAGCTGTCAATCCAAACACGCTAAGTGGTGAGCGGGGAGGCTCATCACTTGGGCCAATCACACCAGAGTGCGACCGGAGTTGGCAAGGCAACTCAGTCCAGGGTGCCTAAACCCCCTCCCACACCCCTGTGGTAACCCAGACAGAATGGCACCACTTTGGAGGGTCTTTGTACAGAAGCCCGCCAAAAGTGGAACAAAAGGGCTCAACCTTTGGTTTAGGAGTCACAGAGACCAACACAGATGTCATTTTAAAAACCGAGTTCTGGCAGAAAATACCATCCGATAGACTTATTTAAGATAAGTAAACCGGTGGTATGTTAGAGATTAACGAGAAAAAAGTATTAATCTCCAACAATGGGAAGAATCCCATAGGGTTATATTCGGGGTCGAATATAACAAGTAGTTTCCCCTGCCACCAGCCAAAACTCGACAAGGGGGGACGGGACAGTGCCACCTCGAATAACAGACCCAGGAGTAATCGAATTACCCCTACTAGTACGTCCACAATAGGATGGTTTGTACTAGTTCTGTTAGTAAATTTAGGTCTAGTAAAGCCAATGGTGACTTTACATGCCCGGGGAGACAGTAGTCAGTCCCCGGGTATGGAGTCTATGACGGAGGTCCGCTAGGACGCCCCGGTGTTACGGCACATAGGGTACGGTGTAACACACATAGAAAAACATATGAGACCCTATGGAGTAAAAGACCCCATAGCCCATGGAACACATTGACATTCAAAGGAATTACACACATTCATGTCCAAGAGTGGGAGAAAAAGAGTCTCACTCTTGGCAGGATGGAAAAAAACAAACTCCCGAAATCCAGCAAAGCTGCTGGGGGACTCACTAGGTTAGGAAATTCAGCCTAAACAGAGAATTCTCCCTAACATAGACCCAACAGGAATCCATACAAATCAGTAGCATTGAAATAGAAGATACAATGGGGGCCATTCCGAGTTTGGAGGTAGCCATGGTGCTCTTAGCACCATGGCTACCTCCACACTCGTGTCTGGGTCCGGGTAGGTGGAATGGGAACTTACCGGGACATTCCGACCTATGTAGATCCGGTAAGTCCCCATGCCGAATACCATTCCCCATTCCCATTCGAGCCCCCATAGGGCTCAATGGGAATGGGGAAGGTGCTAATAACGGGCCCGCAAATAGCGGGTCCGTTATTTGCTCCCTGGCACCCTAACGGGACCCGCTAAGGACGTCTGGTCTGACCAGACATTTTCAGCGGGTCCCGCTAGGAACCTCGGAATAGGGCGGTAAGGGGTTACTGGCTCCAGCATCCTTACCGGTGCCGGTGACCCCTTACCGCCCAACTCGGAATGACCCCCTATGTCACATCCTCCTCAGGATCAATGTAAATCTTTAGAATTCTGATTTTATTTTACTCACCTATGATGTGTCCTTCTACTCGGCATTGCAGGCTCCCAAATCCATGGTCAACTTGAATAGGATAGCTACAAAAAAGAAAAAAAAAACAGATAATAAGATGTCTTAAACCATCTTGTTGATTTGTAGCAAAGTTATAGATTTTTTTCTGCCAAATGTCTTCAACTGTCAAATAGAAAATCCAAAGTATTGCCACTTTTTCCTTCAATGATCCAATTACCAAGAATTTCATGGGAATAATACATCTTTAATTCCAGTTTCTCAAGCTTGCACATTTTTTCTGATATATGTTGTGCCTTTCATCAAGGTTATAAATAGCATTCACAAAAAATACAGTGCTTCTCACCATACCCTATTTTGGGTTATACTGGGAACCATGTTTACAACGATGAAGTAATGTAAGATGTATAAACTGAGGAGTGAGAGACAGGCCGCCAGCAATTTAAATACTGAGATTGCAAGAGGACTGGAGGAGAAAGAGAATGCCCAGCCACTTGGCATGTAGCAATTAAACGAGCAAACCACTCCATCAATGAAACATGGAGCAGCAAAACATAGGGGTGGAGAGAGAAGCTACAGAGCCGCAGAGTGTGAGAGTGTGTGTTGTCATGTTAGAATAAAGTGGGCCACTGTATAGGCCTAAAGGTTCAAAACCCGGACGCGCCTGAGAACTCCGGGGAGTGTGACACACAGATTAAACTCTCCAAGCGGTAAAAGGTCTGAGGAGACCTTTGTTGAAATGCAGAGACACACTACATTCACAATAAAAAAAGGCATTATCCAACATTAAGAAGGTGAATGAAAGTAGTAATTAAAAGACACACCTAAAATGCAGTATGATGGTTTATAGTCATAATGTCGACAAAAAAATGTCGACAGACAAAAATGTCGAAAAAATAATGTCGAAAATAATAATGTCGACATTCTATACTTTTAATGTAAAAAGTCATAATGTCGAAAAAAAAATGTCGACATTTTTTTTTTTGACATTATGACTATAAACCCTTAAAACTATCAACACCTCACCCAACACCCCCCTGCCACCCCCCCCCCCCACACCCCCCAACCACCCTTTCACCCCTCATACTCAACACATACCAATTATTTATTTATTTATTTATTTATTTATTTAATAATTAAATAAATAAAAATTGTATTTACTATGGGGGGGTCCCCCCCCCAACCCCCCCTCACCCAACACCCCCCTGCCGCCCCCCCACACCCCCCCAACCACCCTTTCACCCCTCATACTCAACACATACCAATTATTTATTTATTTATTTATTCAATAATTAAATAAATAAAAATTGTATTTACTATGGGGGGGTCCCCCCCCCAACCCCCCCTCACCCAACACCCCCCTGCCACCCCCCCACACCCCCCCAACCACCCCTCATACTCAACACATCATATATATATTTATTTATTTATTTATGCATACACTAAATTAATGTCGAAAAAATATCGAATAATGTCGACATTTTTGTTTGTCGACATTATTGTTTTTCGACATTAATTTGTCGACATTTTGACTGTCGACATTATTGATGTCGACATTATGACTGCACACCCAGTATGATATGTAGAAAATCTGCTCTCAATTTCAATATGATTTGAAGCCTGCAATCAGAAATCATGACATTTGCCGTTGCCTTGGTTATGGTGCTTTAATTAGAAGATTCCCTCAGATGCCCCCCCCACCCCCACTTAGCCCTCACCCAGTGTTACCTTTAGACCAGCCCACTAATTTACCATGATTTTGCTTTCGTTTATAGAGTACGAATCACTGGGTGGTGGATCTGGTAGTGGATCAGCAGGTCAAAAGTGACCAGTAACATTTTGTGAGAAACAGAGAAACTTGTAGTTGAACTCAGAACAATTAGTTGGGAAAGGTTAAACATACAGGCCATACTGCCCTATTTAATTAACAGAGCACTTGCTCTTCTGGAGATATTCCTGCCCCATTCTGATCAGGAATCCTGGAGTACAGAAGCATAGTTTTGAGTGATAGTTTTCAAAATGCAAACAAATTTGGTGGCCATACCTTGAAACTCTGCTACTAAACTAGATGGGCTTAGAGAGGGCAATAAGAGAACGTATATAGGAATATAAGATGATATCACCCATACACATAACCCAACACTAAATCAAGCCGTTGGATTTGATTCTCCTAGTTAGGGTGGACAAGGAATGTCCAGGAGATGATTTCCAGAATAAGGATTGGGATTAGTTGCATGCAGCGATTGGGCATTGGTAGCATTAAGGGAAGGGCAACATCCAGACCAAGATGAAGTTGAGGCGATGTGATGGGAAAACGTGGGACTACCACATTTAACCCTACAAAAGTTGATAAGAAGAGTAGTGCACCAGCAGTCCAACATGGCAGGAGCATACAGTAATGCATCTGTATATGTCAGGTCTGGAACTGTGGGGCCAGCATTGCAACAAGTACAGAATGTGGTGTGTGGTGAGATACACATACTAGACCCTTGGTACACTGCTAATGTCCTCCAAACTATTAACAAAGGCAATAGGCATAATCTTGGGAATAATTACCCAAATGCCAATCTCCCATAAAGTAACCATGTTGGGGGTCAATGTTGCTCAGTAGGTTGAGGAACTAAGTAAATGATAACAAAGTTCTTTTTTTGGCCACGTCTGCTTTAAGGATGCCTTGACTACAGAAAAGCAATGCTATATACTCTACATGTGGGTAGCAAAATAGGTGATTCTAAAGTGGGGCAACATATTTGCAGACTTCATAGACTTAAAACCGGCTCTTACTCAGGGTAAATTATACAATTCATTTTAGGATTCAGAGTGTCTCAGTATCTGCCAAATTTGCAGTCACATTGGGGAAAAGACCATGAACTGGGAGAATTCTACAGGCCAATAGCTTTGCTGAGAGAAGAACTCAATTTCATCACCAAGGTTTTGGTATAACAGGTTGGATAGAGTCTTGATATCTCAAATCAATTTTGATCAGCTCATTTTTGTGCTGGACCACAAGACCTTTGATAGTATAAAGAGTATGAATCCCCGTCTGGACAAGGTTTGGTACTCCCTTAAGGTTCAGTGGTGCCACCAAAAAAGCATTTGACTGGGTTGACTGGAGTTTTTTGCCACACCGGTGGAGTACATCAGTTTTTGGTATGTGCTTCTAAAACTTAAAGAGAGGTAACTATGGGAACCCTTTTGCCAAAAAGGCGAGTGGATACCTTTCCATTTCGAAATTGGTAATAGAGACGTGCGCCCACTGTCACACCAGTGATTTTAATAGCCATGGAACCATTGCTTCTTGCATCCAATCAGAACCAAAGGGATCTACTTTTATACAAAATAACATTGTTAATGTTGTAGTGTTTGCTGGGGATATGTTGCTGTCCCTTCCCTCTTGCTCCTGAAACTACATAAAGAAAGCCCTAATTATTAGTCTGTCCGTACACATTCAGCATGTGAGAATTCTAGCACGATACTCGCTCACATAATGACACTTTTGTTCCCTCTTACCAGCTGAAGTGGGCCGCAAGCTAATAGCAAAATTACTAATTCTAGTTGGAGTTCATCCTCTCTAGTAATCTTGTTATTCTTTGCCCAGAAGAGGCTTTCCTTGAGCTTAAGCGTGTGGCTTGCATATGAAAGGAGCATTAGTGCAATGCCCCACCGCACCACAGGTCTTAGGCAGCTTAGCGGCCAGACAGGGGGTATTTGAAGACCATGTGGGAGCTGCCCTCCCTTTATAGCACATTCTGCTCAAGGTGTAATTGTAAATTACCATTATTGCCTCCAACTACATAATAACAATTAGCATGAGTGCTAGACCTTGCTTAAGTCCAGAAGGATGGACCGAAGCAGTTCAACACACAGGCACAGTTCTCAGCAGCAATCGCTTAGCTCAGTGAACTATCTTTTTTGTTGGTATTTTTTTAAAATTTATTTAAAGTGCTTTTGGTTGAATAACAACCTTTTCACACTGTTCCATTTAAAAAGTAAAACATATAAAATACACATTACAGTAGATATACACAGGTAAAATGTATTAAAGCAAACAACCAATTGGGCAAAGAGCCACGCACATTTATGACAAATAAATTAATGGGTATTCCAAGGTATCTATATTTGTAAAACCTTTCAACCTTTTCACCCCCTAACCACCAATTATGAATTTTGCTGGCGCATGCCCCTTTTCCAAAAACCATAGCTTTCGTCTTATTAATGTTTGGTCTGAGGCCAAGCTTGATGGCACAGGCAAAAAGTGCCTGGAGTGAACACTGAAGTCCGATTTTAGTTCTATCTAAGATGACAATATCGTCCATATACTACATACAGACCAGGCCCTTACCCCTGTACTGAGGTGGGAAATTCATCACTTCCCCTAGCCTTTGCGCACGTTGCGACAAGTAAAGATTGAAAAGCAGGGGTGCAAGGCACATCCCTGTTTCAATCCTTTCTTAGTTGGAATGTTGTTAGATAGTTCCCCATCCTGGGAAAGTCTCATTCTGACCTCTGACCCCCTGTATGAAGCTTTAATAAAGTACAGCAAAGATGGGTCAATTTGCCAACCTTTCAGCATTTCCCACAACTTGTCTCTGTCCACGTTATCAAAGGTGAAGTCCACAAAACAGGTAAATAACGCTGAACCAGATTTATGTTGCGTAGCAGAGATTAAGGTTAGTAATGTACAGATTGAGTGCAATGTTGCACATCCTTTTCTGAAACTGGTTTGATGGTAAGTTATTAATACCTTTTCGGCCTCACAGTTAGTCAGTATTTCCAACAATGTACTGGCAAAATTATTCCACTGCAGTCTAGCATGGCTAAGAGTCTGTCATTTTCTACGAGGTCAAACTGGCCCTTTTTAAAGACTGGTATTAAAGTTTCTATTTTCAATGTCCTTGGCATAATATCAGATTCACAATCATGTGCAAATAGTTGTTTTAAGATGTGTGCCCACTGTACGACATCTGCCTTCAGGACCAAGTTAGAAAGGCCATCAGGGGCTACTGCACTAGATGCTTTTAGTTGTTTAATTTTCATCTCTACATCGGTCTTTTTATGTATTCACCGACAGTAGAATTTACCATAGTCCTAACTTCCCAAGATGTATTGTGGCCACCATCAAAAACGTTCTTAATATACTCACCCCATTTTTCTTCTGCTACAGCCACTAGTTCCCTTGGGTGGTTGGGGCTCAATTAAGAGCTCCCCAGCCAATACCAACACTTTCTTGAGTCGTTTTTCCTAATTAACCTGTTTAGGTACTTCCAGCCTTCATCATTTTGAGAAAACCGATGATATCTCACCCAGTTTTTGTAGCTTGTCTTCAAGCTCACTATCTTTCTTCTCTTTTCAGGCGTAATAAGAGTCATCTTTGCCAATAGTTCGTAGAGCTGTATTTAGCTCCCCCTATCCTTCTTGCATTCTCTAGCTAGAACTGACGGCCTGGTCTATGTGGCCCGTTTTGTATAGCCACCTGTCTAGATGTCATAGTGGCAACGGAAACATGCCAGACAGTTGCTGCAAGGGAGTCCTGGAACAAGAGATCTCTAACCAGCAGTTCATGGTTTCTAAGCAGGGCATTGGATTTTCCAATCCTTCTAGCTGCCCAACGAAGGCTATTGCCCCCTGAGTTGAACTCCAACTTGCCATTCAACCTGTCTCTGCCTGCTAGTCTTAGCTCCTCGATGGACAGTATCAGCATCGAGTGACTGCTTGCCTTGGTAGATCTGATCTCTAACATAGGCTTTAGACTCCCCCCTGAGTGTTTGTAAATATGAAGTCTATTCGGCTGTCATTTGACCAAGTAGTCTCCCCATAGCCTATCACCCTTCCCTAAGGGAGAAAGGTCAAACTCTGCTGCCAATACTCTCCACCATTTCCTGGCCCTCCCCCTCCCCCTCTGTCTGTTGCCCATACCCATCCCCTCCCTTCCTAGTTGGCCTGGACACAATCAACATTAAAATCCACTGTTACAAAAACAACAGCTCTTGGGAATTTAACTACCCAAGCTCTAAGGGTTTCCATTATGACATCCATAATTTCCGACAACAGTGCCCCACTTGGGGCATCATACAATGTTACCACCCAGATTGGTGATGAGCTGTCACTGGGGTTCCTTATGGATACTGCCAAAAGGATCGAGTGAGGGGGGCCAGGGTCAAATTTAGCAAGGTTAAAGGTAACTCTGGCCCCAATGTACAAGCTGCCTTTGGGTCTGCCCTTCACAGTGAGATTTGCTAGGCGGAAAATTAAAGAAAACCCAGCCAAAGCAAACGAGTCACATAACCAAGTCTCTTGTAAACAGAAGCAGGTTGTGGATCTCAAAATGTTCATTGTTTCCCCGTTGCGTAGAAAGGACCCATGGCCTCTCGAGTTCCAAGACAGGATTGAACTTTGGTCCTTCCTCCTGTCACTGCATTTGTAAGGGGATGTCCACTCATTCTCCCCTTTGTCTCCTGGCATCTGGGTTGGAATCCATACACCTGGCGCAGGGCTGATAATCCAAGGCAAGCCTTCCCTCATTCTCAAAAGATTTATGAAGGGCTGGTACAAAAACCTGAATATCAAAACCCAGCTGGCTAAGTGCCAGCTCATTTTTACAAATCCTTTCCACCACGATGGGGGACACAAAGGTTGCCGCCACCCAATTATCCATTATATTGTATTTGGGCAGCTCCAGTTTGGAGAGGTCTTTTGTGGTGTTCAGTCCTAAATCAGGTATCATATGGAGGCGCTCAAGCAGCCAAGATCTGTTCAAAAGGGGGCTGCTTGTAGACATGTTTGTCTCCATGAACGTGATATGTATCAAGTCCGCACACCAGACGGGATCATTCATTTGCGTTTCCTTGACTCTGAACCAAGGTCTTAATTGCTCTACCAGGCTGGCCCAGGTTAACCGCATAGCCACCTTCGGAGCCTCAGAAACTTTAGTTGGTACTGAGTTTGTATTTTTATTATGTTTTACTGCCCGGGGGCTCTCCCGCCGTTGGCTGTAGTCCAGATTGTTTCCCTCGGGTACCAGCCCCTCTCTTTAGTTGTTTTACTTCCTCCCAACCAGTACATGTAATTCGGCTCCAGCTCTAGGATTTTTTCTGGCTTCTCTCCATTCAGCTCACCTAATGATTACTGGTACTCTGTGGCCTCCTGTCCACCTGTACCAAGCCACCCGCCCCATGGCTTCCAATGCTGATGGGCTTGGTCACGGATTTGGAAACCCATCCATCCATCAGACCCTTAAGCAGGACCTGTCTGGTCTTGCTATTTGCCAGCGTGTTTGAGACGCTAAAGACCCCCTTCTCCTTTAGCTGTCGATTCGGCTTACCCAGAGGTTCCGGCTTTCCTTACACTAATGACAGCTTAGACCCATTCTTGTTCTTGGCTCCCTTCTTTACACATTTAACCTTTCTTGGCGGGGACTCTGGTGCATTTAACAAAGAAAGTTTGGCACATATAGCTTCGAGCGCCCTACTGTCTGATGCTGCCACAACATATGCTCTTTCTTGTAGAGACTCATTCTTCCTAGGCGAGGAAGTGGCACTTATTTTATGGTCTGTATTTTGGTTAGGCAATTCCTCAAATGAATGGACTTTGGAGCTCTTTATAAAGAATGATAGTCCAGCCAACTGGATTAGAGACCGTCAGGTTATCAGGCTTGAAGTCCACGGGTGCCATGGAGTTGTTCTTAGCCACATAACATAATTTCAGAAGTGAACCATTATTGTCTAAGGAAGTTATTTATTCCTGATCGAAGATTTCAGGAAGGAAGGCATTGGTGAAGGGAGAGGCAGCCTCTGTGCAAAGCTTATTAGGCAGAAAGAATGCTTTTATTTTTGGCTGTGTTGGGGGCATTACCAAGCAAGAGATGTTCACCTCTTTTTTTTTGCGTGGGACTGCCAAGGTGCCCGATTTGTTCATGATAGGGTTTCTTACACGTTTGCCCCGAATTTTCATTTCCCAAGTGGGTAGAATTGACCACAGCAGCCACCTAGTTTCATGACACTAGACTGATAATCACACACAACTGGCAGACCAATTTATTGCAAGAATATTAGCCCAGTGCTTATAGGGCTAATTTAAATCTTACCAGGCCCCCGCCGCTAGTTAACTATGTGTTGCTCCAGCCCCAACGTCTTCCAAGTAGCACTAATGCAAGTGGGCAGCATTCAGCTGTAAAATGGCGTACCGCATATCCTCCCAAGTTGCTCACACAGCGTTAGGGCCACCTCCACTGGCTCACCGACACACGGACCACAGACCACTTCACCCACTCCGCGCACGCTCCGTGGTGTAAATGGGTTTTTAACTGTAGAGTCCTCATTATCTCTGAGGGGGCTCGGCCAAGCCAGTCAGCAGATTTAAAGGGTCAGTGCTCCTGCACACGACCCGTAACGTGAAGCAATGTAAAGATAAAGCAGAAAAACACTTCCAGCTCAGTAACAGAAGTGTTAGTGGTCAACAGACACCACAGACCGCTTCACCCACTTCTGTCTATCTGATTGAGCTATCTGATTCCATGGTGAGCAAGACTTGTTTAAACATAACTAAACAGTGAACATTCTTTTGTTTAGAAGGAAGACTGTTGAGGGGGGCAAGACAGAAATTAAGTGTAATGGTGGGTACTTCAGTTATGCGAATAAAGCATTAGTTGTACTTGTAGTTTATTGGAATGTATATAGTGATTTTTGCTAACACACTGCACAATACATCATAACAGGTTAGGGATCATGAAATATGCAAGGAGCTGGCCAATCCTGCTGCAGTCTCTACCTCTCCTGTCCCCTCCCAGGCCCTCTGCACAGCCCGAGCTTCTCATTTAATCTCCACAAACTCAGGACATCCTGTCCTCTCGCTCTTCGTCGCATCCCCTTCTACTTCCCTCTCTTCCTCTGGCCCTTGTTTGACCACCTCTCCTCGCGCCTTCTCTGCCTTTCCCCTGTTCTCCCCTGATGAGGTTTCTAGACAAGTCTCATCTATAAAAGTCTCGTTGAAACAGGTTCACCCCTGTTCCTCCAAAACCATCAAGGACCACATTGACACCCTGGATCCTGCTCTGGCTGATTTCTGCAACCATTCCTTCACCACTGGAGTCTTCCCCTCCCCCCTGAAGCACTCCCTTGTTCACCCTCTTCTTAAGAAACTCTCTGCCGACCCCTCCTGCCCTGCCAACTACCACCCAATCTCCATCACTCCTTTCCTGGGCAAGCTCCTGGAAAAGCTGGCCATCTCCCAGCTAAATCTTCATACTGAATCTGTTGGTTGTCTCCATGACCATCAGTTTGGGTTCAAAGCTGCCAGAAGCACGGAAACTGCTCTCCTGAAAATCCGTGAAGACCTGCTCTCCAATCTTGATTCCAACACCCCCTGTGTCCTCATCTTACTTGATTTCTCTTCTGCTTTTGACACGGTCAACCATGTCATCCTGCTCAACTGTCTCCATGATAACCTGGGTATCACCGATCAGGCCCTGGCTTGGCTGACCTCCTTCCACTCCAATGGACAGGCCTGTATCCTCAGATCCTGCAGATCAGGCAGCGATAGGCTGCTCAGTTCAGTGGTCAGCAGCATCCTGATGACCTCCACTCTAGCACGTCCAGCAGGCCTGGATCCTTGGATCCTGCAGCCCAGGCAGCGATAGGCTGCTCAGTTCAGTGGTCAGCAGCATCCTGATCTCCGCCACTCTAGCACGTCCATGCTGCAGAAAATACGTGAAGGAAGGTGATCTGGTCCAATTTGCTGTCCTGAAGATGGTCAGCTCTAGTAAGTATGTCTCGGGCTGTGAAACCAGCTGCAATCACCTTCGAGGAACAAGACATGAAAGGGATAACAGGTTTTGGGCAATTACTGCTTTTTACTGTTTTATTTAAAATCAGATGCAATGCATGTTTTATATGTGTTTTGTAAAGCTCCCACAGTCAGGGTCGAGGATATTTGAAAGACACTTGTGCTCCGAGAAAAAGCAATAAATAGGTTCAGTTTCTGTTTCTGCATAATTAAGTGAAGGATTGCCATCTGACAAGGGTGTAGAAGCCCTGGCTTGTTTTGACTTTTATTTGAACATACAATTATGTGGTTAACTCTCTCTCAGAACTGGACTGCTGACCACACCCCCTCTACAACACTCCATGTCAAAAGCATAGTACCCACTTGTTCCCAGCTGGGTCAGAATCCTGATCTGCATCTACTTCTCTCCAATGGCACAGAGCAGGATGAGGGCAAAGGTGCACTCTTGACAGCTGCAGTGAGAGCCCAAGTCACTACAGCACAGGGGCAGCATTTCCACTGTCCCAAAACCCATAACTGTGAGTTTACTGTTCTGGTGGCATGTCTTGTATTTATTTAAGTATTTATGTATTTATTTGTTTGTACATTTCAAAAAGAAGCGTAGCCTTCGGGGTACCCTTTCTTTGTTCCTTTGTGAGGCAGGTAACACCCTTCCCTGAGAGGCAGCCACTCCACAGGAAGCTGTACTGAGAACCAATATCAAAGGGTACACCTAGCCACAAAGGAGTATCCTCACACAGGGTGCTGCATACCAAGAGAGTATTTGATTCTATTGAGAGGGGAAGGAAGCACGGTTAGTGTAGACATAGGGAGGTTTTTACAGCTGAAGGAAGGTTCCGCCATCTTGTTTATCTCTGCCTCTATCTTTCCTTCCCGTTCCCAGCAGTTCCTGTAGTTCAAAGCACTTTTTGTGTGATATCAGAAGGCAAAGTCCACTTGATCCAAGAACAGGGATAGGACTCCTATAGCTGGCTAGCTTTAGTCCAATTGGCTGTGGGTGTTTACATTTCAAATAAAGCGGCACTCACTCCTTCACAGATTCACTTTGGAACACACAGCTTAGAAAAAATCTGTTTGACCTTGGTTGGAAAGTTGACGTTCCAGAGCCCTCCACCAGTGTGGTGTAGACTGACTGTCCACGCAGAAGCAAGCTCTATTCCTTACTCACTTCAGGGCACTTTGGGAGTGATTCTTGCTGCCGGAACAAGATCTGCATCTGTGAAATCTACAGTGTTGTACAGGACCTCATCTTGGTGAAGTACTTCTAACTGTGTGGGCCAGACTCACTTGCTGGGAGCATGTGAACAAGGACGAAACTTGTCTCTGAGACCCCAGAGAGGGACTCATAGCATCATGAGAGTCAAATTGGTCAAACTGCCTTCAAACCAGGTTCATTGCATATCAAAGTTCAGGACCCGATAGTGCTGCCTTTGGCACTCGGTTGCACCTTCAAACCACTATGCTTGCGATCTCGAAACAGCTGTTACTGAACGGTCGTGTCCTTGCAGAGCCCGCCACCTGTCTGACTCAAATCGACTGCTAATCGCCAGACCAAACTCGAATGTTAAAGTGTCCCACATTGACTCGAATCAGCTGTTACTGAACGACTTGACCCGGTGCAACCTCAAACAGTCACCTCAGCGAACTGTACACTGGATCAACAGGATCACTGCTTCAAACCATTGCGACCTTCATATCGAACCTCCAATCCATCATGCATCTACACTGCCCAGTGGTTACCATGTCTCGAATCGGCTCAATCCCCAAGAGATCCTGGTAAGTGCACCAACCTGCATCAATGAACGTCACCTTCGAACGTCTCTGAGCTACCGCATCTGATCCGGATCTACACCTGCTTGCTATTGGGCCATCGGGATCGACTGTTTTGAGATTGATCTTCTTACACTACTGCTCCAATCATGCTTCAATGCCGTTAAACCTCCAAGAAGGTACTATTGTCCCATTACTGCCCCCTTTGTCTATTTTGTACCCTAGAGAATGGTAAAGTCCCTTTTGCACCTTTTTCACCGAAAGACATATCCTTTTCAAAGAACATTGTAGTTGTTCAATTGACTTTCACCTCTGTATTCTTGCCCACTGTGCTGCACTCTCTCTCTCTCTCTCTCTCTCTCTCTCTCTCGCTCTTGCATATTTTCTGTTCTTTCCACAGGGGTTGGATTGTTGTACAGTTCTTCTATGTATTTTTCTTGCAAATAGTGTTTAATTAAAGTATACATATTTTTATGGGACCTTGATTGTACATCCCCTTATTTTGGATTGTTGTACTTTGTTGTTTGGGTTGCTACTGAGTCACATTCACACCCTCTTCAGAGCACAGCCTTCTCTTGGCCCAGTTAGCACAAACGGTGAAGGAGGTATATCGCTTAACTGTGCCTGTTTAACCTTAATGATTTCTTTGCGGAAGTGTGGTTGTACTACTGCTCACCAGTGTACTCCTGCAGAGCAGAAGTCGTTTCCTCACAATTAGTGTGAAACCCTCCATCATTTAAATAGAGTTCCTGTAGTTTGTTCTGCAGTGGGATGCTGCAAGAGGTGGTAGATCTAATTCATTAAGAAGGGGTAAGGACTGTATGCCTCATCATCGGAATACCAAATCAGCTTCAATAAAGCATGATACTACAGACAAAAAGGCCCCATTCTAGCAGAGAGGAGACAGCCCCATTAATAATGGATAGATTTATATGGACAGTTCTGGAGTGGAACATGTTCAGGTTTTTCCCAAAGGGTAGAACATTGATGGTATTAAACTCACATGGCATTTGTTTGCTTGTCAGCGAGAGAGCATATGGAGATCCAGCCATCTTCTCCAGACTCCAGTTGGGGTGGACTATTCATAAGGAAACAAAATGGCAATCATCATAAATGTATGTATAGTTTATTTCGACGCATGGCATAAAACTTACAGATCAAAAATATATCACACTTCATAAATAAACATAAAAAAAGACCTGGATACAAATTATTCTGTAAGCCAAAATACAGATACATACAATAATTTTAAAAGCATCTCTCAAATAGATAAAATGATTAATACAGCATTTAATTTAAGTTGGTACAGCAAGTCTGAGCGGAAGTAGCAGCTTTAATGTCAAGGGTGCAGATTCCAATACCAACAATGACCTAAACATTCCTGTCTCATTATATGAACACCATGAGAGTAGAGGTCAGCAATATGCAGCACTGAATCATGGATGAAGGCATTGAGAACAATAAGCAGTCATTAACATTACTTATTGCACATACATTCACTATAAATCTGAGGATAAAACCCAATGACATCAAATCGAGACAACGTATGTACAGTTATGAGCGGGGGTGAAAGCTATGTGTTCATGAATTAGGTATTAGCCATCAGGAATGCTGTTCTTTTGCTCTAGGCGCACCGCGTACATCTGATTAACTGACTTTCTTTCAGTTGATCATTCGATTGCTTACAAAGGTCTTGCACACTATAAACATCCCTTATGCCTTCTTGTAACATAAGCCGATTCAACCAACGAGACCTAAGATTTTTATATAAGGGCTAGATTAAAAGAAAATGCAAAATGGTTTTGTCAATTGTTTTACAATAATGACATTGCTTGGGTGCAAAATGCCCCAATTTAGAAGCAAAAAGAGAAATGCCCAACCGGTAAGATCCACAGGCAAAGTTTTAATAGAAACAGTCCATTCTTAGACTCCCACCTATAAGATCAGGGACGTCGTTTCAGGGTAGCCAGGGGTAGCACCTGCTAACCTGGACTCCCCCTCTGCTACCCCTAGACCTGTCCTTGCTACCCCTGGACCACTGGACATAGAGGCAGTGCCGATAGCAGATGTCAGTGTTGCACTTGAACATGGCAGTTGTAAATGCATCTAAATGTGCCACAGCTTTTTTCACCTGGAATCTCCATCTTGTTAGCTGGACATATAATAGGGATGCAGGAAAAACCATGAAGCTACCATAGCTAACAAGTTGGCAGTCCATATTGAACAATACCTGAATGCTTGGGCTCAGAGGCGGGGCTGTCTGTGCAGCTCATACCCAGTACTGTAGCAACAGGAAGGGTATAGGGTGAGGTCTAGCTAGCTGGGAGTGAGTAAGAGCAGCCTGTATTACTCAGTGACAGCACAGCATGAATGCAAATCTCATCAGTGTTTCTCGTTCTCTGCATTGCACATCCAATGAGCCACTGGGCCTGAGTTGAGAGGGGGGTGCCCCAGTGGCTTCTGCCACCAATCCTGCCTGGGCACTGTGTGACCCGACCCAGATCCGCCAGACCTGCATCATAGGCACGAGATCATTAATTTACATGAAGATGCCCTCTGCCTTTGAAGTAAAGCATCTGTTGCTTCCTCAAGCAAAATATATATATATATATTTGGAAGGATAGCCCAGGGGCAACACACTTGCTTTGGGAACGAGATGATGCAGTGCAGATGTACGTTAAAAGAACATAGATGAAACGCTTGAATTGCAAAATACCAAGGGCCACTCTGCTGCATTTTGCAATTTGAGCTTTTGTTTCTTTTATGCGGGGGACACCCATGCAACCTCCAAACCCAAAAAACAGAGGTAGGAGTGCTGTGGGACCACCCTGCAACCCCCCGCTCACCTACTTCTGGTTTTTCGGATTCAGTATTTTATACCTATGCCGAATGTGGCAAAACCATATCTACGACCCTCAAGATATGATGTTTTGTGTCGATACCAGCAGTTCAACATGGGTACAGTTCCTGTTCAAGTGTTTAGAAGCTGGAGAAGGCTGGCATTAAGCAAGATATGAAGGACCAAGGAAAATAATAAAATGGCCCTTTTCAAGGGGTGATTTCATGGAGCTGCTGCTGCTGTTGCTTACATTTGAAAATAACTGTAACCTGCAGCACATCCTTCCCCTCCACCTCCCATCTAACAAAACAACTGTGGGTAACTTACCAAATAAGCAAAACAGAAAGGTGATGGCTGGACGGTTTCAAATCATTCCTAACAACTGGCACAGCTCTGGGCAACCCTCCAGACTGTTGTTTTTCTGATTGGACTTGTGTTGGTCAGTTGCTGTTTGCAGACTGTGGCCAGACCCTTGGCAGGCACTGGATGTCTGCACTCTGAGTTTGAAGCCTCTTCGAGATGCTCTGTCTGTTTACAGTTTAGCCCGAGTGATGTACAATAGTCCAGGTTGTTATGTTGAACATCTCCTTACTTTCACAGTAATTTGGTAATATGGGTTTATACACACTGATATCAATTCTACATACGGTGAAAGGTCATGTGCCATCACTTCGCGTGATGTGGCTTGTGGGCAGGGTCAAATGTCATCACTTCCTGTGATGTCATCAGAGGTCAAGGGTTGTGTGATGTCACTTCCGCTACCCCCAGCATTTTGGTGAAATGACATCCCTGTTTAAGATATGGCTCGAAAGCATTAGATTCCTTCTCATGTAGATATTCTGTGACCAAACTGCTCTTGCTGACAGACAGCATATCTCAGTATCAACCTACAACCTATTTAAAAGTGTTTTTTAATGGGGGCCCATATGTTGTGGGTGGGTGCAGAGATCCGAAATATTCAGTTCCGATAACATATCTTTCACATATTCTAGCCATGGGAACGTGACTGTACCTGGAGTCTCTCGGGGATTAGATACTATCGCCAAGTACTCTTTAAGAAAATCATTTTCCAGTTGTGCAGCCAGTATAAGAGTATCTTTAATTTAATTTTGTAAGCACTGCTCCTCCGGCCAAGTTCTAGCAAGTCGGAATTGTCTGGGTACTGTGTGGCAGCTAAAGTAACCTTTTAACAATTGTATTCTCTGTCATTTGGATCTGATATGTATCAATTTAGCCCCAAACATCTGCTCGATATAATGCTGCCTAGACAGCTTGAATAGTATACATTTCAAGGGCCCTAGAAATTAATCTGTCATCAAACTTTCTTGAACATGTTATCATAGCTTCACCTCTATGACCGAGCATACAAGAACACTTTTTGACTAATGGTTTCCATGTGAGGGAAGCATCTAGCCTAATGCCAAGATAATAAAAACTTGATTTTCTTCCCCATCAAACTAAACAACAGATCTCAATGCTTACTGTATCCGGGGGGGCAGAGGGGGTGACAGACGAGAATCTTAGCCGTGGATGTATTAAGTATTAGCGCCTTGTCGTCAAGCATTTTATACAAAGATATTAGTTGGAGCCGCAGACCCACTAGAGATTTAGAAAGAAGGAGCGCTTCACCTGCTTAAAAGAGTGTAGCAATTTCTGCCCCCCAATGTGGGTGGCATCCGCAGGAAGCTCCAGGAGTGTTGTTATTAAGTCGTTGATAAATGAGAATAGTAGGAGCGCCAAAACACAACCTAAACGGACCCCAATGGTGATGTTAAATATTTCATTCGAGCCCGTTATCTCTACCCCATGCGCAGATTTGAGATAAAAGGATCCGATCTTGTATGAGAGAGGTGGCTATAGCAAGTCTCTCCAAAGTCCTCCACAGATGAGAATGAGAGGCAGTCTTAAATGCAGCTTTAAGATCCACAAAGGCAAGTAGATGGGTTGCTTCCTAAGAATAACAAAAATGTATATGAATTCAATAACAAATGGAACACCTGATCAGTTGCAGAAACACCACTGCCCGCATAGGGGAGAGTGTACTGTGTTTGGTGCACCATAGTGCTAATCTAGTTTCTAGAAGCTTCTCAAATAGCTTACTCAGAGAGTCGGGGAGAGAGAATGACCTGTAATTACAGGGTAAATTAGTGCGCCCCTTCTTAAAGAGCAGTATCAGCATCGCACCCTGCCAATTGTGGGAAAAAACACCTAGATTAAGGAGTTCATTAAAAAACCTGGTTAAATATGGCACCCACATTTCCGGCTGCCCCCTGAAGACATGGATTGGGATAAAGGCTGGGACTGGGGCTTTACCCGCCTTCTGCGGTAGACTTGCTGCCTGTATCTCTAAAGATGCGAACGGCTTAAACGCCGAACCATCTGATACCTGCAGCAGACTACGTGTATTCAGATTTCATCACAGTCTCTCTCTGGTTCCCACTCCTTATCATTACATTTATATTTCAATTGTTATCCTGATACGGCCACCCTCTTAGCCTGTATGTGGATCAGCATGTGATATTGCTACATTTTACAAAGGAGGGTCTCGCTTAGTTGCAAGGCTCGAGGTAGGCATGACACTTAAGCCGTATAAAGAATGAAACATGCCGGTCAACTCTGAGTAGAGCAGCTGCTGCACTTGTCCTGGAGGTAAATGGTAGGGCATGAATGCTGCCACATTGTTTCCCATGGGTTGGTCACCTATAGTTAACAGACTAATGTCCAATACATATAGGTCTTGTCTTGACTCTATAAGGACAAGCACCTTGTCTATACATTTGCGTTTGCACTAGAAAATAGTGCCTACTAGACATGCATATGCCTCACTACAGTCTATCACCATGCTTCACTGCACTCATTTGTTGTAAATGAATTTTATGTTTTTTCTGCATTTATTATTCATCAGTCTATAACTAATGTGTTTTCTTGATGAAGTATAAGTACATGCGAATAACCTACACCTCTGTAAACTTTCTGCTGCAGAAGGTCTTTAGGATCCATGTCTCTAAAATGCTACCTGATTGTTCTCGAAAGCATCAAGTTGCCATACCTTGAGTGTTGTTGGTCAATGAGTTTGTTGTAATAAATTTACATCTTGTATAACTTTTGTGCTCACATGTACGAATGAATGTGCGTGTAGCTTTCACCCCTTTGGGGTCCTTTAGACTTTGACACAAGTTTAGACTAGTGGTGACCTTTGCAAACACCACAACTTCCTTTTTGAATAAAGGCATACAGTACCGAGAGTATGCTCTAACTATTGTCAGGCGGCTACCCCTGTATGTGATATATATATATATTTACTTAAAAGAAGCACTGCATCAAGATATTTGTATACTCACAGGGGCAAGCAAACCCTCAAGGAAACAAAACAAAGGCCTCCCTAAGTCCTATGCTATGAGTTTCTCACTCAATAGGAAGTCCATTCTGCCTCCACCGGATGAGAAAGTCCTGATTCGACTCAATAGAAACCCTTACAGGGTACAATAAGAAACCACATGCAAACTTTTGTTTCACTAGTTCCCTAGAACACCAGCTGCCACAGAGAGAAGCCATGGATTCCCCGATCTGAGGAAAGAGAGGTGAGGCAAGGAATCCCTACTAGACTGAAGCAACACACAGCCAAGGTTCCAATGGATTCTGAAATGGTGGACATGCTCTTTGTAAGCTTGGCCCACCCTGCTAGCCCAACGGCATCCCATGTGAGACAATTGAAGAGGAAGTGGCAAGTATCTCCCCTACTCCAGTTGCCCCCTCCCATTAACTATTGAGTTCACACCAAAGTATGTGACGCATGAAGTGCAGTTAAACCAGAAGACAGCAGCACATGGGCTCTGCCCAGCACCTATTAGTATGACAGTACCTATTAATATACCGACTCCTAAGACGATCTGGACAGTAAGGTATCCATTGAAAAAGCCGCACCTTCTTTCTAAGCAATATGACGGTTGTCTGAATAAAATACCCGAAGAAGCAACAAAGATAATGAAGGACGATGAATGGTGACATCATAAGAAATCGGACTGACACACATATAAAAGATATAAGGACCTGAGAACACTGACAAGAGACGAAATATAGAGAAGATACCATGGATATGATGTCCTCGGACTGTTGTGCGCTATATAAATACAAATAAAAAAAAATTAAAAAACGATAAGTGACATCTTCGCCCAAGGTGAAAGAAGTTGATGGCAAGATAAAGAAACTTATGCCACATACACGATGAAGATTTAGTTAGTTTAAACGTGTACAGATGCAAGTAACTGCAAGAGGCAAAGAAATTGTGAAGCTTGCTTATGCTAAATAGTCAATAGATTGCTGCAAGCACCAACGTTTACAAGTATATACCTGAAGGAGCACTTTATGTATAAATGCAAGTCCACTACGCATATGAGCAGAACTGAACAAAGGTTACAAAAGGCCTCAAATGGAGTGTGTCACAGCATGAAAACCGAGAATCAAGACAGTGCAAAACTTAGCTAAGGATGACCATGCCAAGAAACCACGGTCTTATATGGCTGGAACAAGCCAACTTTGGATACAATTAAGGAGAGAAGAGAACAGAGGATCCTGTTCAGAAAGGTCAAGATAAGCCACAGACGTCAGAGAACTAGTAGAAATTTAATCAAATATACAAAAAGACACAGAGAAGAGCCGTTTTCACAGTGTCCTGTCATGTGACAAAGGCAGGCTGGAAGCGTAAAACTTTCACACCTACGCATGGATCCCTGACATGCCCATACTCCTTAAAAGTTCTCAGAACACAGAGCAGACTCAAGGCCAAACTACAAAGCAGTAATTGACACATGACTATTAAGGTGATGATTGATTGTAGCATAATTGGTGGGAAGCTGGGGTACAGACGAGCTTCTCTGCACCGGGATGTTCTTTCTGCGTGCTGCTGGATGTAGATGGAAAGGTAAGAGTGGGGTTGATGCCAACCCAATCATAATGGACCATGTAATCTAGGGTCCTGAAGTGAGTAGAGCCAATAGAACGTCGTAGTTTTAGTGACGTTCATAGTGGCCATTTTCAAAGGAGGGCTTAGTTGCCCCACCTGATATTAAGTATCTAATCCCCTCTCCCCATTACCACATACAGATTTAGTACCTATATTAAGTTACCTTCCTATAACCAATCATGTTGCATGTTAGGTTTTTAAGATGCCACGTAGAATGACGTTAGTACGTGTGCAGGTTGTACATCAGCAGTAACAAGTTGGTGGTATAAATATTGTGTTTTTTCTAAAAGTAAGTAGAGAGAGAAAATCGAGCGATTGCTGATGTTTGTTGTACTCCCCGTTTTATGAACCTGCCATTAAAACGGACTCACTTTGCCAAACTATTGAGTTGTCTTAATTATTTGATGCATGAGTATGAATCTGCATCCCCATCTATCTCGAGGGTACTGCTACTCATCTTAAAGGGCTGTTTGGAGATCATCCAGTTCAATATGAAGTTCAACCAATCCCAATCCTCCACCATAGCTTTGAATCAAGTGCAGAACCTCACAAGGAGGACAGCACAGATGGAGGGCTCACAGTAATATATGTACCCAGGATCTAGTTCAGAGAAGGGTTGTAAATTGAGTTCTTTGCAGGTGTTTGGTGACGGTAAGTGGGCAGCAAGCGTTTGGAGGAGAGGAGCTTGGAAAGTGAGAAGAACTTGGAGAGGAGAAGGAGCCTGGCAAGAGGAGTGGGGAATGAAAATAGATGGGGAGAAGTTGGTTGAAAAATGGGGACAGGTCAACATCATAAGGAGGTGGTTGTAGAAATAAAGGAAGAAGATGAATAATACAAGGAGGTGGTTGGACACATTTGGGACAAGGGTAAACCTCATACAGAGGTAGCTAGAATAATTGATGTGGGGGAACATCACAAGGTGGAGGGGTTGAAGATGCTGAGGAGCAGGTGAACATCCGAAGGAGGTGATCAAACAAGTTGAGAAGAAAGGTGAACATCAGGAGGAGGTGGAGGGATAAACAATGGAGGAGAAAGCAAAACATAAGGTGGTAGAAGAGGATGATCAGGATGATCAGGATGATCAGGAAGGTGAGTTGAGAAGATAAAAGGAGGGACAAGGAGATCATCAGGTTGAGGAAGTTAGAGTCAGAATAAGAAGGTTCCCGGTGGCATGTCTGGCCCATTCAAAGGGGAAAGACACCAATGTGAAGGGTTTGGGGAATGAGAATGTGCTGGGCATGGAAGAGGGTCATGCTCAGCACATGGGGGGGTAACCAGGTAGACAGGGGGACAGGTTAGGACCCAATGAGTGGGAGGTGAGATCTTCATTCAAGAGCCTGCTAGCTAGTGCAGTTAGTCCTAGCTCGTTGACCCTACCAGAACTGTTAGCATCCCTCCTTCCCTCTCAGCGCGCAAGTTAGGGAATAAGAACTCATCAGCTACCCAATTATGGAAGACTACATCCTGAATCAAGCCCAAAATGGAGAAAGAAGAAGAGGGAGACTGAAGGGGGCGCAGAATCCTTTTTAGCCTCTAGAGTCTGGGGAAGAGAGAATCAAGGAGCATGATCCACTTAAAACCCGCAATATGGGAAGAGAGAAGAAGGTTTCGGGAACTCTTTAATCCCATAAGGTGAAGAAAAAGGAAGATGAGTTGGGAAAGCCCTTAATTATGCATAAAAAATCTTAGATTTTGGTTGTGGAACTGGCCAGAGCTGGTCAAAACAGTTAGACTGTGTCTTTGGAGGATATGGACCGAAGGGATAAATCTTCTATGGCCATTCCCAAGATGCGGTAGTGACAGAAGCCCAGTAACATTGACACATTGAATTCTTGTATTTGTTGCTTTATTATTATTATTATTATTATTATTATTATTATTATTATTATTATTATTATTATTATTATTATTATTATTATTATTTCAGCCCAATCTGTATATTTTTCCAATCATCCTGGTGACAACAGATAATATTTTGTAACAAACTCAGGGTTAGCAATAAACCATACTACAATGTATACAATGTATACGAGGCTTCAGGTTTACCACCAAGGGTAACTGTTAGTTGAAAGCCAAACTGAAAAACAGGTTTTACTTTTTCACCTACACATTTCCAGAAAATGGTAAATGACAGATATCTTTAATAACTCATAGTCTCCAGGAAGATTCCATTTTTTTGTATTTTTTTTTAAACAGCTAAGGCATATCAACTATTAAGTCATCAATGTGCAGATTGTTCCAAACAAAGCACTGGGCTGGAAAAGTGGGAGTAAACTATTGGACTCCCATGTCTCGTCCCCTCTAGGCTTCTCCCTCCCTCCCCCAGATGATCCTTGAATCCCAGTGTGGTCAGCTAGTGATTCCTATATACTATCCTATCTTCAGTGATGGCCTAAGGCCACAGCCTTCTCTTTCTAGCTCCCTCCAGGTTTCCTATATGCGGTTCTCCATCATACTATTCCCCAAACCTCTCAATGGAAATACTGGCTTTCTTTATTTCTGCCAATTGCAGACCACCTGGTCTGTTATCTTACTCAGTCCCTGTCTTCCTCTCCTTTCTCTGATCTTACCACTCCTCTTTCTTTCCTCTACTAATCCATTCCACTACCCTCATTCCCTCATTCTCAACTTCCATCGCTCTCTCCAGCCTCTCTTATGTTCTGTACTCTCACCCTCTTTCCTACTCACTCTTTTCCTCTTACGCCTCCACACTGCTCTACTAACATCACTCATCACTCAGCTACACCCGCCCCTCCTCCGTCTACTGCCCTCACCTCTTCTCATCCTAATACTCTCACATCTCCTCACTCTACTACTCTCATCCTTCAATACTCTAGTACTTCCATCCCTCCTATGATACTCACTATTCTAACACCCCTCACTTCTCTCTTGCACCCTTCTCCTCACACCCCTCTCTACTATCTTGACTTTCTCCCAGCCACACTCACTCTGCCTATTGCTCCCTACCTCTGTTTCCCACTCTTACCTCACTTCTATCTTCTATCCAAAAATTCTGTCTCACTGCTTCACTCACACAAACTGGTATCACTCTCTCTCACAATCATGACCTCACCTGCACTCTGCACCAATTAAGACAGGAACTCCCCAGCAACTCCTCAGCCTCCTGAGCAACTCCCCAGATCTCTGTCTAGCAATCCCTCCTCCCTCTGGTCTCTTGGTCACCCTTCACGTCTCCTGGCCTCGCCAGTACAACACTAACTCTGCCCTTCCCTTGCTTCTCCTTTATAGTGTGTGCCTTCTGATTCTCACCTTCCCACTCACCTGACTCTGTGGGGCAATCTGTGCCTGCCTTTTTCCCAGGCGCTACATCCCACAACCCTTACACCTTTTCCAGCATGGTTTTTGTAACAGTCTCAGGTGGCTTCTCTGCTGTTTCTCTGGAAAACTGCTGTCTAAATGTGTATTTCTCGTACACTGTTATGAGTTGTTTGCTTGGTTGGCATGCTGGAAACAGTTGGGTTGTAATGAAGTTTATAAATGTGTGTTAGTTGCAAGGTTTCTGGTTTCCTGTTCCTAGGTGGCTCTGGCTCAGGTTTTCTTAGTTACTCCTAGGTGTAGTCTGGGAGTTATGGATCTGAACAGAAAAAAACACAGTCCAGAAACAGTACTGGAAGGCAGTAGGTGAGTGAAAGCAATACCCGTAATCACATTCAAGACACCCATGGGGGGGCGGTGTTTAGGGAATGGGGCACCCCCTCTTGACAAGGTCCAGTCCCTTACTCTGCCACATTCCTCCACCCATTCTTCCAAGTCTTCCACTTCTCTTTGCGCACTCCATCTGCCATAAGGTGTTTTGGAAATATGTCCCCTCCCGACTGTAGCTTTTTCAGGCAGTGGTGAAAAAAGGGAAGTCTGTGCCAAGGAGCAGAATTTACAGTAGAACTGACACGACTGCATGGGGACAATGGGAAATTGTCCTAGCACCAAAACATCCACCTTTACTTTGAGATATAAAATGGCATTGACAAGAACACTGATGCTGTGGGATAGGAGCCTGGGTAGAGATCTTCTGGAGATATTTGGTTGGGTCAATAGCTGGTATCTTGCTCCTTGTGTGCAATAGAGCATTGGTTGAGATACCTTGGACTACGACTCAGAGGACATGTTTCAGGTCCATCTTGTTCTCATTGTACTCCACCAGACCAAGGCACTCTAAGGTCTCTTTTTGTTCCAGGTGAGGGTCTGGAACATCTGATGGTCTGCTAGTCCCATTGTCAGGTCTGTTTTTAGATCTGGGGGAATACATTCTGAAGTCCAGGCTTCCCCCCAGCATGAGAACAGCATCCCCTTACCAGATATGAGATGTGTCTGGCCCTAACACAGTCCTTCTGAGGGAGAGTTACAGTTTCCTTCTCCGGGTTGTTCACTAGGAGGCTGTTTCTCCGAGGCTCTCAGAGTTCGATTTACTGGGTATCCTATGGATGTTGTTTGGGTAGGTTTTCCATAGAGGTCTTCTGGTTTGGGTTTCTGCCCATTCTAGCATTGCAGGGCCTGGCGGTGACAGTGGGTGTTTGGACTCCTTTTGCTCTGCTGTCATTTCTCTACCCTCTTCTTCTGGCCTCACTATGATCTCCAGCAATGCAGGGTCTGCCAACCCAGACGAGTTCTAATTCTCTCTGGGGTTCTCCTCCTTCTCACACAGCCTTGTCTTGGCATTCTCATTCCCCTCTTCTTCCGATCCTGAGCTTGGGATGTCCTGAGAGTCTTCTAGTCTCATCCCTAGGTCTGGTCTTGGAAGTAGTAGCAAGGTAGGTCAGAGGTTTCTCCCATCAATACAACTGGGCTCACTGAAAAACAGCTCTTATAACTGGGCTGTCAAGAACATTTATTGGAAACCATAAATCACAAAAACAAATTGCATACATATAACTCGTCATGAAGATTGCAAACCACCATGCTAATTATCGTATGTATAAGCTTTGGATTTAGCTGTATATAGGTGATCAGGTCACAGGTGAATGGTCACAGTCTGTGATTATGTGCAATTTATATTGATCTTCATTGATTAGTGGGTGGAATCAAGTTATACATGATACAAGAATTAGCATGGTGGTTTGCAATATCTATGCCGTCAGTTTTAGAGTTACATGTATGAAATTTCTTCAAGATGTATGGTTTACAATAGGTGAGCTTGACTATCCGGTTAGAACAGTGGTTTTTGAGTGGGCCCAGTTGTATTGATGTGAGAGTGCCTGGTGGTTGCTCACTTTTTGATCCCCAGAGTGTTTGTTAGTTGACTGCGTTTTCTTCTGACATAACAGTGACTTCCCTCCTCTGGTTGCTGGACATGGTGTGTTAGAATTCATGGAGGGGAAGCACAGTTCTGTCCAGACCACCACATTCAGCAACAAGTCTGGACTGTGCCTGTTTTTGGAAGGACCAACAGCCTCAGAGCCTTCAAATAGGAGCTCCCAAGATAGCCGCGACTGATTACTTCCTGATGTGTTGCCGATCTCTTTGGGACCAGAGTCCCCTGCACTCAGAGAAGGGTTGTGTCTCGAGAGTTTGGTTTTCTGCCTCAGATGCTCTTCAGTCAGGTTTCCTGTGGAAGTCTTCTCATTGGCCTCCTTCTGATTTCACTGCTGTGGGTCTAGCCAACTCTGGGGTATGAAGCCTTTTCTTAGCATGGCTCTCACTTCCCTGGATTCAAGTCTCAATGTGTACAGGATCTTTTGGGAGTTGTATCCTCTCACATACTAGTTGGGTGATGGTTCAGCCAGGTCTTATCAGGTAAGTGTTGTTCCCTAAATTGAATAGGACTACCTTTCTCTGTCGACAGTAATTTGTTTCTATAGGGGTCATTCGAGGTTGGAGGTAAGGAATTACCAGCACCGGTAAGGGTGCCGACGCCGGTAATCCCTTACCTCCGTATTCCGAGGTCCCTTTGTGGGTCCTTCCTTACCTCTTGCTTTTAGCAGGAGTTAAGTACGGGACCCGCAAAGGTACTTCGTAGGTAATTACAGTACCGTAATTTACAGTGCTGTAATTACCTCCTTCCCCATTCCCATTGAGCCCTATGGGGCAGAAATGGGAATGGGGAAGGGCAAAAGGTGAATGGGGAATTACCGGTCCCTCCAACCCTGGAATGGACCGGTAATTACTCCATTCACCATGCCGGATTTGGGACGGTTTCGGAGGCAACCATGGAGCTAATTACTCCATAGTTAGCTCAAAACCCGGAATGAGGCCCTATGACTCCTGTTCCCATGTCCAGTGAGTACCTCTGTGCCAGTCTAGATTTGTGTGGTTATTCTCCCATAGGTTCCTTCGGGAGCCTCCACACGGTGTGTGATTACACCTATCCTCATAGAGGACCTAAAAATCACAGCCCTTTCTACCTGTCTCCCTCAAGGACTCTTCTAGGTGGTAACCTATTCTGCTATGCACAAGGCCTCTCAATAGAAATAACTATTTTCTATAGTTTTGCCAATTACAGACACCCTAGTCCATTCTCTCATTCGATCACTCCCTTCCTCTCCTTCCCCTAATCTTGCTACTCATCTGTCCTCCATCTCCTACTCTACTCCAATATCCCCTCTTCGCTCTATCTCTTTCTCACCTTCCATATCTCTCTCCTGCCTCTCTGATGTGCTGCACTCTCACCCTCTTTCCCCCCTTGCTCCTCAATGCACTGTACTACTAACACTCTAATAAGCTGACCCCCTCCTCACTCTACAACTATCAATCCTTCTCATGCTACTCTAACCTCTTCTCATGTTATTAAACTCATCACTACTACTCTCACCCCTTCTCATTCTACTACCCTCACCCCTCCTTACTCTACTACTTGCACCCCTCCTAATGCACTCACTCTCACTATTCACACACGCCTTACTTCTCTCCTGAACCCATATCCTCACACCCCTATTGAACAACCTTACTCTTTCCCAGCACCACTCCCTTTCACTCCACCTACTACGCTGTAAGCGATATTCAATCAAGACTACAGCCAAGTCAATGCCTAGTCTGGGATGCTGAGGAAAACCCTTATTAATGTATTGTTATGTCTAGTTCAGTACTCTGGATGACAACCCTTGTATAACACCCCCCTCTTAGAATCCCCCTGACCCCACTGAGCCAAGAAGTAGGTTTGTTTTGCAAATTAAAAGGTTTATTTGAGAATTTAAACAATATATATATATCACACTTTATAATAAATTAATATCTGATAGTACACTTAGACATATGATGTTGATCAACAATGGGTAATCTGGCACTAGCACACTTCTTTACAATCAATGAGGAGTTAGTATAGGATGGATAAAGTAGCAAAAATACTTTTATGATTTCAAGGGAAAAGCAATGAGGAATAACATGCAGTACAGAAATACTTGATATGATTTTAGCAGAAGATAAGATAATCACTTTTTCTCTGGCAATTCACCCCCCTCCCCTATGCAATGTAAGAAATGGAAGGAGATGGAAAGAGGAGCACACAGTTCTCAGGAATGCAATCAAATACAATACGAAATTCAGTTCCCCCCCAGCAAGCTTGGAGGAAACAGGTAGGAGTTTGAAACACAGGCCCAAAATGCTTTTTAAATGTGATGGCAATGGATGGGAAAATGTGCCAAATGATTTTAATTCCCTCTAGAGATTCAGGGTGAGTGGAAGATGCGTGTTGGTATTAGTTCAGGCTCACTTTAGCAATGCTCTGTGAGTTATTACCAGGTTGCAAATGAATTTTAACAAAGGAAAGAATGGAGCTGCTATTTTGACAAGTGGAGAAATTGAGCCAAAATCGCAAATCGCGGTAAATTTCGCGAGAGCGTAAATCGTTATTGCGGAACAAATATAAGGAGTCGGTTCTAGGCTTGTTGGAAAGCTTAGATTCTAAGCTTTCAGAGGAAAGTTAAATCTCGTTCCTAGCCCAAACGGTTCAAGAGATACGGACGATTTAATAAAGGTAGATTTTCGGATTTAAAGTAAAACTCAAAATGACAGGTGACAGCTTGCAGCTGCAGAATTGACAGGTGACAGTTGTGCAGCTTTAAAAATGACAGATGACACGATTTCTAGGAGGCAGTTCTACTTAGGTTAAAATAGTTTGGATTAGATTATTTTAACTAAGACATTGGTTCTGCACAGTTCTGCTAGCTACTCACAATATAAATTTGAACTAGGCCTCGTCACGGATCTGGTCAACACGTCCGGCTGCGGTTCTGTCTGCTCGGCGGGTCAATCAGGCACCGGTTCTGCTCACAGTGATCTGGGTCAGCTCTGCTCTGCTGGTCTAGCCTCTCTGGATTCAGCGGCCTCTGGTTCTGGATACTGCTCTGCTTTCCGGTCTGGATCAAGTGGATTCTGGATGTAACACTGCTTTCTGGGTACTGGCAAGAGTTCTTGGCAAAAGAATTCAGACAGCTCGCCCGGCTGTGGAATAGTTTGCAAATGATTTTGAGGCCTGCTGACAAATACTTTTGCTTGCAGTGGGCCTTCTTGGTTCAAAGTTCTGTAGTCTCTGTTTAGCTTGGAAGTCTAAGTGTTGGATCTCTGGATGTGAAGTCGTCGGTCAGCATGCTCCGCCGCAAATGGAATTGAATCTCTCTACCTGTCCCAGCAGTCTCTTTTTATGTGTTTTGGAAAGTGGGTGTGTGCGTTGGTCATAACTAAACCTGCCCCTCTCACTTATCATTGGCCAATTCCTCCTCTCTCCCTTGATTGGGGGAAGGAAATGTGAGTCAGAGTGATGCTGTAGGTTTTATGGTCAGAGGAACCTCCCCTTCTCAGATTGCACACAAATCTATTTCTGACCCAAATACATATTTATCTATGTACCATTTTTCTGATATTATAGGTCCAGTTAACATATTTTCTGTAGCACCAAACCATCCGATCCCTGTCTTTGTACGATGTCGTGTCCACTGATGACAGAATTCTCCCCTTTTCATCCAGATAACGACCTCTAAACCTTTCCAGATTTTACACAAATGTGCACCAGGGATATGGGTTACAGATGATAAAGTGTCAGATTTTTAACATGCATACATTTGGAGTGAGACCCTATTTTCCGCTAGCAACCCCCCAGAATACACCACAGGGTCCTAACACCTCTTAAAATGTTCACAGAAAAATCACAAAAATAATGATATTACTTATATATTTCTGACAAGTCCGCACTATGAGTTATCTATCTTTTTAAAATTATGCTCTGGTCAAAAAGGGCTGTGGCTTCCCACATCACAGGGTGGAATAACTGGTTTATCCACTTCCCCCAAGCCAGCTTGTTCACAGAGGCACAGCTGCCCCCCAGTTTCTCCCAAGAGGAAGCTATTTTACAACGCCCCCAATATAACATTTGCCTGAGTCCAGGACAGGCCTTTGTTCAACTCCCTGTAGTCCCCAGCTGCTCCACCCCTAATCTAATCAGAGAGGTGTTAACTCCTTTTGGCCAGGGGCAGAGTGGCTGAGCATCCAGTTTCAACTCCTGTCGGGGGTAGTTGTCAGGCAGAATTCAGTTTCATTAAGCCAGGTTTCAGCTAAATGTCACTTTTTATTCCCAGTTTTCTACATTCAAATCAAACTGACACTTTTTACCTATACATTAAATAATTACTTCCTTCAAGTCATTTCAGAATATAGTTTTACATTGTATCCACCTCTTAGCCAGTCTTTCCTTGGTCTGGTTTTGTTTCATTTGTTCAGTTTTACACAAAAGTCTGGTGGTTTTAAAACGCCGGTTTTCTGATAGTGGTGAGTACTGGTAATGCAACCATTTTTGGGATTAAGAAAATGAATTCACCACAGTTCTGAGTTGCTTTTTTGGCAATCAGCATTGCCATTCCCAATGGTTTCAGGCTACTGTGTGTGTAGCCCAATGGTGGTTTTATGCAGTTCCCTCCTGTGCTCACAACATAGGCAAAATTGGGTGGCAGCCTATGCTTCATGTTTTCCCTGTGCACTCTCTGGGGAGTTCTGGCCATCATGATGTTTTCCATGCCAGTACTGCACAGTTTTATGGTAGGGCTTGGATGCATGGGTAAAAATTTCCCACAAGCCCCCCCTCTTGCAATGGCCATTCTGTCCTTTCACTGATGGAACTCGCAAGATCTGGGATGTTCGCCTCCTCTTCTTCCAATTCCATGGACGGCACAGTTCAGCATCTTTTCCTCCCTCCAGTCGATCAATCAGTTCTCCTTGCTGGTCCTGATGGCAGGATTGGGCGGTACCCCGGACATCTCGGGTCTCTGCTTCGGGTCCCCGGTCGTCCTCCTTGGTCAGTCTCCATGGTTTCATCTCTCCTAGGATGATAAAGCAAAGCGGCAATACCTATTCGTAGACATTTCTTCACCACTATTAATGGTGTGGCGAACATATACATTTTATGAATCAGAAGATATGAACATATACATTTTCTTTTTTAAATTAGGAGACAAGAACATATATATATATACAAGGATCACAGAATTTTATATGCTATATGTGGAATATTTAAGGTTGGAACTGAATTACTCTGGAGCGGCCCCCTCTGGGATTCCAGTGGATTCCACCAGTTGTTGCAGAGTGTGCCTGGGATGGCAACACTTTAGCTGATTTATATGTACCCACTTGTCTTCCCCTTCCGCCAGACTGCCTTTGGGGATGCAGATCTTATAGGCAACAGGGGAGATCTTGTCTATAATTTCATGTAGGCAAGAATTTTCGCTGTTTGGCCTGTTTCCTTTGGAAATTGTATAGATAGACCCGATCACCCACCTTATATTCCTTTCGGGTAGTTTTTAAATCATAGTGGGTCTTCATGATCTCGGCTGATCTTTCTAGATTCCGCTGAGCATAGGCAAAAGCATGTTGAAGGTGTTTCCTTAAATTCTCCACATACTCATGAGTTGTGGAGGCATTTATCAACGTTTGCTCTGGGGTTATGTAGAGCAAATGCTGGGGAAGCACCATCTTGCGTCCAGTCATCAACTCAAATGGTGACATTTTGGTTGCAGATGAAGGGGTAGATATGATGGCCATTAGGACCAGAGGTAATAGGATATCCCAACTTGGCCCAGAATCTGCCACAAACATTTTTAAGATGCTCACAATGGTTCGGTTATATCTCGCCACTGCTGGCCTGTAAGCAATGTGTAGCTTCCTTTTAACCCCCAGTATCTCCCACATCTTTGTCATTACTTCACTGGTGAAGTGGCTACCTCTGTCTGACTCAATCCTTTGAGGTAGACCAAAACGGGAAAAGATGTGGTTAATCATCAGGGCAGCTGCTGTTTCTGACTTGCAATTTGGGGCCGGGAGACATTCCACCCACTTGGTAAACAAGCATGTAACGGTCAACATGTACTTGTTTCCTCTAGACGAGCGAATCACAGGGCCTACAAAGTTGATTTGCAAATCTGATCATGGCAGTGTCATCCCCCTCTTTTGGAGAGGCGCACGGTGTGTGAGGGATGATGGCTGAAATTGTGCACACACAAGACACCCCTTCAAGTATTGGTCGAGGTCCTGCCCCATGTGTGGCCAGTATGCAACCTCTCTTAAGATTTCCAGTGTTGTGTGAAACCCCCTATGACCAGCGGTGGCCGCATCATGGGCGTGACTTAACATCAGGCTTCGGAATGAGGTAGGAACCACCCACTGATCGTGGCCAACTTTGGGTTTCCTTACCAGCAAACCGTCTTGAATTCAGAACATTTTTGGACATTTCATCAACACTCTTAGGTCCTCTTTCCCAATGTAATCGGTATCCGTCAGGGGAAAGTTCTCAGGGTCCTCAAGGTGTTGGTAAAACTTACCAATAATTGGATCCCCCTTCTGAGCTGTAATTAAATCAGCATCAGGGGTCTCCTTACTCCATTGTGCAGTTGAAAGATCATTGTGAGCATTTGTCTGGGACCTAGTGATAGCTGTGACCTGGATTTCCCCCAACAGGGACTCTATTTCTATTAGATCCCCTTGGATGGCCCCGGTTTTGGCCAGCTGATCAGCTAAGTCATTTCCAGTTTTGTCTGGTCCCTCTACTTTGGAATGACCCTTGATCTTTTTCCAGTAGATGGTCATCCCATTCGATGTGACCAGATCATCAATGTTTTGGATTAACTTCCCATGTTTCAAGGGTTTGTTATTAGCACATAACATATCTCTGGTTTTCCAATTAACCCGGTGCTCCACGAACCCGTTCCGTACATAATCCGAATCTGTGATTATGACCAGTTTGTGGAGTTGATGTTGGACAGCAGTGAGGATGGCCTGATGCACAGCCATCAATTCTGCCACCTGACTACTTCAGGGACCAATTTTGTAGCCAGCGGAGGGTTCTGGTGACTCATTCACCCATGCGTTCTCTACGCCGGCCATCAGTTCTTTCTCCCCGTTGTTGTCAACATGGTAAGAGCATCCATCCACATAGACAGTGGGCATTCCCTCACACTTGTCTTCTTCAAAGACTTTGTGTGGGAAATTAAGGTATGCCTCCATGTTGTCCTTGATTTTTAGACTTTCGTCCTCGAGACAGTTTTCTCTGGCACAATCATGCAAGTCAGCCAGACCTTGCGCGAGGGGACTCTTCTTGTTTTGGCCATATCTGACCACTACAGGAAAACCTTGCATTGACAGAATCCAGGAAGTAATTCGGGAATTACTCACATTTCCGGCCCGGATTCTGTCACTTTGGAGATATTGCAGAGGCTGGTGTGGAGTCTCCACTATGATGTGTTCCCCCTAGATAAACGGGCGTTAATTCTTCAATGCCCACACCGTTGCCAGGAGTGCCTTCTCACAATCGTTGAATTTTTCCTCCACAGAGGATAAAGTTTTGCTCGCATAGGAGATTACTTTATTGACCTTGTCATGCTTTTGGTATAATACTGCCGTCAAGCATGTATTAGAGAACCCCGTCTCCAGGAAGAACTCCTTGTTTCTGACAGGGTAAGCTAGGCAAGGCGCTTGTGAGAGGCTTCTTTTGAGTTGTCTTACCGCCTCGGATTGTTCTGGACCCCATTCCCACTTGACCCCCCCCCTTCAAGAGATGAATCAGGGGTCTAGTGATCTCTGCGTAGCCTTCAATGAACTTTCTGCTGTAATTAGTCAGTCCAAGGAGGCTCCTTAGTTCCTGCAGAGTTGTGGGGTCTTTCAGTTTCTGGAGTGCTTCCACTTTCTTTTCTTGGGGACAGAGACCCTGAGGAGTAATCTCATGCCCCAAGAAATTAACATGGGTTCTACACCACTGTGCTTTCTGAAAGGAAAGTTTTGCTCCGGCGGCCCTCAACTGTGTCAGAACATAACGGATCTCCGCTATGTGTTCCTCCACAGATGAACTTTTGATGAGGACATCATCTACATAAGCCAGGTTACCCCTCGCACCCAGGTCGGGCATGGCCTTATGTAAGAAAATGTTGAATTCATTGCCGGAGTTGAGGTCTCCGAAGGGAGTCCGGGTCCATGTGGAATGCTGGCCCCCAAAGCTAAAAGCCAGTTTGTATTGGTCCTCCCTACTGACAGGCACGGTCCAGTATCCATTGGTCAGGTCTATTGCAGTGAATACTTGTGACCCCTGGATCTGGGCCAGCCCTTGGTCAATGTAGGGAAGAGGCCATCGGGAAGTATGGACCCGTTTGTTGAGCTCCCTAAGGTCGGCGCAGAGTCTCCACTGGCCGTTTGGCTTCAATATTCCCAGCACCGGATTATTGAAGGTGCTGTGTACTGGACGGATTATTCCCCGGGACTCAAGGTTCTTAATTATTTCAGTAAGGGACTCCATGGATGCGAGAGGCAAACGATATTGCTTCACAAACACTGGAGTCATTCCAGGGTCCGTGGGAATTGTTGTGGTGTGGATGTCGGTGCGACCACAGTCATATGAGTCTACCGCAAAGAGATCTTGGAAATCCAAGAAAACTTGTTTCAACTTTTGCTTCTAGTCCAGAGTCACACATGCATCAGCTAGGTTGACTCTCTCTTCCACCATCTGCCTGAAGCCTGGAAAGACTGGTTTGGCTATCTCAGTGGCCTCCTCCAGCTGGGTGGAGAAGTCCCTGGTCAGAGTGCTGATTTGGACTGGAGGCTTCAGGTGGGAAAGGCAGCCCTCATGGACCTGGAAAATCACCTCATCCCTCCTGAAGTCACAAGTCACATCTTCCTTACCATAAGGGCAAGAAGTGTACACCAGGAAGTTCCCCCGATGCCGGGTGAAAATCCTGTCTGGTGTTGTATTGTCCTCACTGTCACTGTCAAAACAGTCCTTGGGGATCGGTCCTAACAGTTCATTTCCTAAATCAATGGAGAAATGTCGGTCATCAACCGCCATTCCAATAATGGTTATCCACCTCTATTGGAATGGTGTCATGTTCTATGTTGACTAATGGTGTTGGGTTTAACCCTAACCCTTGCTGTTGGAGAGAAGCATTTAGATGGATATAAGCATCAGGGTTTTTCAATTTTTGTCCTCTTTTAAGTTTCACTCCCAGGGAGAATTGTCGGGTCCTTTCTGGGATGGTGACTTCCTCTTTAATCTGAATTTCAACTGCATAAGGTAGCAATTGAGCTGACCTAAATGCTTTTTCTGAATCATCAAAGCCCATGGGATTATCCGCTAATCGGGACCAAGCTTTGAAGTTTATTAGGTCCAAACTAATGGCAAAGCGATTGAGAATGTCACTGCCTAAGTAAAAGGCGGCAGTGACGTCTCGCACGACCCAACAATTATGGACTATGCTCTTGTTGCCAATGGAGATTTTGAGCATACACCTGCTTGGCAGGAGATGTTTGGAATTGGGTGCTTCCAGGTCCATTTCCCATTTGTCTATCAGTTTGAATGTGGGAATGGATGGATCTTTTGGGAGTTGGCGGAACATGGCTTCGCTGATGAAGCTCTCACCGTTGTTCACACACACTCAAGCGAGAACAGAGTCCTTCCCATCATTTAACTGAACAGGGATGAACAACTGCTCTCCAATTTGCTGAATATCAGCCAGGCTCTGAGCTGATTTCACATCTTTCTGGACTATAGGAGTGGGAGTTTCTGATTGTGGATTAGTAAAGAATTTCAGGGTGTTTCCTTCCAGTGTGGAATACCACCTTAAACTGGAAGGAAGGTTGATTTTCAGAAAGAGAGAGGACCCCCCATCACCAGTCTGTTGTCCTACTGCTATTACTGTCACGTCTGGAGTTTGGTTGTTCTGGAAGTGAAATTCTACTTGGTCAGATTTTTGTTCAACCATGTGGCAGGTGCCGTTTAAACTAACATGGTTGACACTCTGTTTTAATTTTATTGGTCGGCTAGTCTGGGTCCAGAGGACCTTGTTTACGCAATCTATTAGGGGTGACAACCTTCTCAGGAGGTCATTCCCTAGTAAACAAGGGGTGCCCTCTGGAGTCAATACTATGACCGAGTGTTTCACCTTGTGTCGCCCAATTTTGATGTCCAAATCTGCAGTCCCCTCGAAAGGAATTTTCTTCCCGTCAAAGTTCTGCAGTTGTCCCGGAAGAGAGGTGAGAGGAATACGGTAATTCTCCCCCCTTCCTGCATTTAGTTCATCAAAGGCCCTTTTGGACAGAAGGGTAGCTTGGGATACAGTGTCCACCAGTGCCGAAATTGTACCCTGCCCCTGTAGTTGTACCGGGGCATAATATCTTCCCTCCTTCTCCTCAAGGGGGCACAGATAATTCACATTCTTGGACAACTGGTGGGATAACTTTCTGGTTTTGGACATTGCTAGCAAAGAGATTTGGGCAGAATTCTGTGGAGAGCCTGGGGAATCTGAAAGAAAAAGTTGGCAACTGGAAATGGTTTCAGGTTCTGGGCCACCCCCCCCCTTTTTGGAGGCAGTCCTCAGGATGGGTTTGACCCACGGGATTTTGGTATTGTCGGTTCTGGGATGAGATGATGGGCGGCGGTAGCTCAGTCTCCACATCTCCCCAGTCTGAATTGGCATCCCTTGGGACCCATTTTTCCTTGGGAGGAGTTCCCCCATCTCTGAAAGAGAAGATCCTTTTCCCAGGATCTTCTGAGGATCCCTCTCCCTCAAATTGGAAGACCTGTACCTCCTCCACAAAGTGGGTCTGTTTGGGTCCTTTGTTTCTCCTACCCCCCCTCTGCTCCTTTAGAGGCAGGCTTTCAGGGGCAGGAGATTTTGTTTCCGGTTCCTGGTTTTCCAGGGGCTGTTTACAAGTTGGGAAGGAAGCTTTCTCCAAGGCTTTGCACCCCCCTCCCCTTGTGCCTCCTCCCTGGGAACCGGTGGGTTATCGGGGTGCTGCCCCCGTCATTGTTCTGGAGCACCAGGTCCAGAGTTTGGGGCATTCTGCGGTGGCATGCTCATCTGAGGGTTCTGTTGAGCCCTCAGTATGTGACCCAGATCCCGTGCCATATTTTGGACCTGGCGCTCAAGTTGTGAAACCCGCTCAGGCTGATACGGGGCTCTATTTTCTCCCCTGGGCTGATCCCGGGAAGGGTAGCTATCCCTTCTCTGGTAGTACCCCTGGTTGGGAAGATTTTGGTACCCCTCCACCCTTGGCCTCCCCTCTCCCGGATTAGGTTATCTGGGCTCAGGGAATTGGGGAAAGAAGGATGGATGATTTTGGGGCTGGAAATTGGGTGGATACCTGGGGAAAAAGTTCTGCCCAGGATTTTGAGAATTTCTGCCCTCCTGTCGGAAGATGGGAGGGAAGTTCCCTGGGTTAGGTGCTTGGCTGGATTCCCCCCCTTGGGCTGGAGGAGTCCACACATAACCCAGGATTGGTTGGTTTCCCTTGTAGCGGGGACTTACATAGTCAGGGGACCCCATTTGTGGGACTACCTCCTCGACTCCCTGTCTGTGACTGGCCCGAGGGCCTTCTGGGCTGTGAATTATTTGGTGCAGGCAGGTTTTTAGGCCCCCCCATCTCCAAATCTAAAACGGGGGCAACCTTTACCTTTGCCACCTTGGCAGCAGCAGGGGTGCTGTTGGTTTTGGGGTTTTTCGGCGCATTATTTTTATTTTCGATGGGCTTCTGCACCTCATAGATCCGGGTAGCCTGTTCAATGACCCAGTCTAAAGATCTTTTCTCATGGAAATCTCTCATGAGCTGGGTCATTATGTATTTGGGTAAGGCATGGAAAAATGTATTGATAAATTCTCTGCTATCCGTGCGCACCCTTCTGGTGGTCTGCGCAAAAGCACGCTTTAATTCTTGCACAAACTCTTGTGGGGCCTGATCCTCCCCACATTGCAAATTGTAGGCTGCCTTGCGAGCCTCTTAAGGATTTCTGTGAACAGAAAAATGTTTCAAGATGGCCGCCTTATAGGTGCACCATCTTACATGATTTTGGTCCTCCAGCCCCGCAAAGAAACTGGAGTATTCTGGGGAGAATGTCAATTTGAGGTACTGGATGAAGCTACTGCTGTCCTTCAAATGGAAAGTCTCCATCATTTGCTCATAGAGCTCCAAGTGTTACCAAACGGAATACTTGGTGTTCTTATGATAAGGAGTGATGACACTCCTGATTGCCTTTATTTGTTTCAATGGGTCCTTAAGCAAGGCCCTTTTTGCCTTAGTGGCCTTTTTGGTTCGGGTAACCCTGGTCCATTCATCCTCTGACTCAGAAGCACTGCTCCCAGAGGTGCCTGTCTCATCTTCCAGGTTTTCCCGGATTCTGCAAGCCTGGGAATGGCTGGCAGAATGTGGGAACCTGGTCTCCTGTGTCCTGTAATGCTCAAGGAGTCTTCAGACCCCTCCTTGCTGCCAGGATTTGATGGGTACCCCCCCCGCCACTGACCTAACTGGGCCGAGGTTTTCAGGATGCCCATAATGGGCCTACTCCTCTGGGGTTCCCCACTAAATTGCACTGTGCTTGGGTGCCCATACCCGGATGCCCGCCCATCCATTCCTGGGAGGTACTGGCCTATGAGCCCCATACTTCTAGCTGGATAGTAATCTGCCATCCCCGTGGCCCTGGGCTCATGTGCGCGAGGGGACATGGGGGTGGCAGGGTCCAGGGACTGGGAGAGAGGAAGGCCTCTGGTACTAGGGCTCCTGAGGTTATGCTCAGGAGTTTCTCTTCCCAGCGAACCTCATCTCTATCCGCCCCTGCTTCCTGTTGCAATGCAAGAGCCTGCGCTTTCAGTTCCTCAGTTAAGGCCTTAGTAGACTCTATCAGTCTCTCCTGCATCGCTACCTGTTGCTGGAGGCTATCATTCTGCTGGCAGAGAGCCTTATTCTCTCTCTGTGCCTCCTGATTGGTCCTGGAGTACTGGGCCAGTCTTTGCTGCAGGAGGGTTACCTCCTCAGTCCCATCCCTACTGGCCTGCTCCTTTCTTGCCAGAGCCTCCTCCACCCTCCTGGTGTGCTCGAACAAGTTCTGGTGTTCTTTTTGGAGGTCACCCAGTCCCTGGAGGGCCAGGTGATTTTCATCTCTATCCGCCCCTGCTTCCTGTTGCAATGCAAGAGCCTGCGCTTTCAGTTCCTCAGTTAAGGCCTTAGTAGACTCTATCAGTCTCTCCTGCATCGCTACCTGTTGCTGGAGCCTATCATTGTGCTGGCAGAGAGCCTCATTCTCTCTCTGTGCCTCCTGATTGGTCCTGGAGTACTGGACCAGTCTTTGCTGCAGGAGGGTTACCTCCTCAGTCCCATCCCTACTGGCCTGCTCCTTTCTTGCCAGAGCCTCCTCCACCCTCCTGGTGTGCTCTAACAAGTTCTGGTGTTCTTTTTGGAGGTCACCCAGTCCCTGGAGGGCCAGGTGATTTTCTTCCATTTTCCTTTTTAAGTGGCAGACTTCCTGGCCTAAGGTATCCCTTTCCTGACTAAGAGCCTGCATCTGTGTCGCCAGGTCGTCCCTTTGCCTTTGGAAGGCACCAGCTTTCTGGCGCTCCTGGTCAAACTCTGCCTGGGTATCCAGGTCTTTCAAAATCAGTTTATTTCTCTCTGCCTTCTGCCTATCTAGGTGGCTTTGCAGGGTGACTACCTGCTCGGCACATGCCCTATTGAAATCTAATTGTTGCTCCAGCTTTTTCTGGCTCTGCAGTAGGGAGTCCAAACCTTCTTGGTACTCCTTCTGCAAGGCCAGAAATCTGGTATCCTGGTCCGCCTTTTCCTGTTGTAGCACATCCATATCCTCCTTTATTTTAGTGATGTACTGTCTGCTGTCCTTTTCTGACTCCTGGCTCCTGAGCAGCCTCTGCTCAGAAGAGTCCAGAACAGATTGGGCCTTCTCTAACACCATCTGTTGCCTATTTGCCAGATCTTGGCCTTCAGCACATTTGTCCTGCATGGCTCCCATATATAGATACAAATATGCCGCTATCCTGGCAATCTTATTATGTTCATCTTTGGCTTTAGGGGCCATATATAGTTCACTCAGGGCCACATGTAGGGGACCCTGATCTCCCCATATATCTGACCCTGTTTCAGTGACCTGTTGCGCGATTGCCTGCAACCAGACCGTTTGGTCCTGATGAGTCCACTCACCTCTCACAAATAGCTTATGTAAGAAGTGCTCTCTGGCTATTTTCATATCTACCAAGGTCATCATTCTGGAATTTGAGTTCCTTCCTAACTTACAGAAGTTTGTATTTTATTTTGCAAAACAGACCGTTTCCTTAGAGCGTTCCTTTGAGGGATGCTTTCACAGTGTAAAACAGTGTGGTGATCTAACCGGATATGTGTATCTGGTCAGTTGGCACACTGTATTAATCTGCACAAGTGGTAAATCTAACCCAGAATATCCCGGCTCGAGCCCCCACTTTTGTAAGCGATATTCAATCAAGACTACAGCCAAGTCAATGCCTAGTCTGGGATGCTGAGGAAAACCCTTATTAATGTATTTTTATGTCTAGTTCAGTACTCTGGATGACCACCCTTGTATAACACCCCCCTCTTAGAATCCCCCTGACCCCACTGAGCCAAGAAGTAGGTTTGTTTTGCAAATTAAAAGGTTCATTTGAAAATTTAAACAATATATATATATCACACTTTATAATAAATTAATATCTGATAGTACACTTAGACATATGATGTTGATCAACAATGGGTAATCTGGCACTAGCACACTTCTTTACAATCAATGAGGAGTTAGTATAGGATGGATAAAGTAGCAAAAATACTTTTATGATTTCAAGGGAAAAGCAATGAGGAATAAAATGCAGTACAGAAATACTTGATATGATTTTAGCAGAAGATAAGATAATCACTTTTTCTCTGGCAATTCACCCCCCTCCCCTATGCAATGTAAGAAATGGAAGGAGATGGAAAGAGGAGCACACAGTTCTCAGGAATGCAATCAAATACAATACGAAATTCAGTTCCCCCCCAGCAAGCTTAGAGGAAACAGGTAGGAGTTTGAAACACAGGCCCAAAATGCTTTTTAAATGTGATGGCAATGGATGGGAAAATGTGCCAACTGATTTTAATTCCCTCTAGAGATTCAGGGTGAGTGGGAGATGCGTGTTGGTATTAGTTCAGGCTCACTTTAGCAATGCTCTATGAGTTATTACCAGGTTGAAAACGGATTTTAAGAAAGGAAAGAATGGAGCTGCTATTTTGACAAGTGGAGAAATTGAGCCAAAATCGCAAATCGCGGTAAATTTCGCGAGTGCGTAATTCGTGATTGCGGAAAAAGTATAGGGAATAGGAAGTCGGTTCTAGGCTTGTTGGAAAGCTTAGCCAGTCTTTCCTTGGTCTGTTTTTTTTTTCATTTGTTCAGTTTTACACAAATCTCTGGTGGTTTTAAAACGCCGGCTTTCTGATAGTGGTGAGTACTGGTAATGCAACCATTTTTGGGATTAAGAAAATGAATTCCCCAGAGTTCTGAGTTGCTTTTTTGGCAATCAGCATTGCCATTCCCAATGGTTTCAGGCTACTGTGTGTGTAGCCCAATGGTGGTTGGTTTTATGCAGTGCCCTCCTGTGCTCACAACAAAATGGGTGGCAGCCTATGCTTCATGTTTTCCCTGTGCACTCTCTGGGGAGTTCTGGCCATAATGATGTTTTCCATGCCAGTACTGCACAGTTTTATGGTAGGGCTTGGATGCATGGGTAAAAACATCCCACAACGCTCATTCACCTTAATCTCTCTAACTCTTCCATCACTACACACTTCCCTCTCACAAACACTCTCTCACTGGCTGCTTCTCTCTCACAAACTAGTACCAGTCTCCATCTCTACCAATACTTCATCTGCACTCTGCACCAACTCTGCCAGCACTTCCTCTGTTCTTCATGCACCTTTCCGCCCTTCCTCCGGACTCTCGGTCCACCTTCACACCTCATGACCTATCGCCTACAACCCGCACTCTGCCATTCACTTGCTTCCCTTTTATGCTGTGTGCCCCCCAAGGCCCTATCAGTTGTAGCACTTACCTGACTCTGTGGGCCAATCTGTTCTTGATTTTTCACCAGCGGCTGGGTCGAACAGTGAAAATCTTTTTTTTTTCCTCAGCTGGTGCCTCCCTCTGGAACAGCCTCCCTGCCTCCCTGAAACTTGAGGAGAATCATCTGCGGTTCCGGAAGCACCTCAAAACCTTTCTCTTTGCTTTTGCTTTTTCTCCTCCTCTCCCCTGCTGACTTCCTGGATGAATCTGCACTGGTTACCTGGCCACCCTCTGTACTCGGTGCCCAGGTCCCTTCCCCCGCCCGTCGCACACCTGCACTGCCTTCCTGGCAAGCCCCGCACTTGGGGACTGTTTTCTGTATCCCTACAGTCCAACTACCAGCACTTGACACCTGATGTCTGCACTTACCCCTGCACTTGCCACCTGCTGGCCTTACTTTTAATTATTGTTATTTATTCTATTTTTCCCATGTACTGCACTGATCCCTCCCCCTTCCCATGCACCTGCGCGATCTGAATGACGCCTGGTCTAGTAGGGGTTGTATACGAATTGTTCGAATGTCAATTGTTCGAATAACAATTGACCTTCTGCACAATTGACCGAATTTAAACGGTCAATTAGGATATATATGCGGGGGAAACCCCCGCAACCCTCCACCCAATCCAACACCCACCCCAACCCCCCTCCCAATCCCCTTATATTATTATTACACCAACCCAACCCATAATATATATTAAAATGACCATACGGTCAATTGTGCAGAAGGTCAATTAGGACCCCTATTATTCGAACAATTGTGTCATTCGATCAATTGTAAACGAACAATTCGGGTAATACCAGCACATCGTTGTCTGGCTTCCCTCTGTTCCCCATCCCTTGCCTCATTGCGCCTTGAAACACTTGTGTATAGGCACGTTATAAATGCCATATCATATCATATCTAAGTATTCAAAGGGAGGAGGGATAGGCCATTTATTTTTTTATTGATAGTTTATGTATACAGTGCTTATACACAGGTGGAACGCATAAAGGATACTGCAAGTTGACTTTAGGGACACGGCCATCTGTCTCATTCCTCACTGTGGTCAAGGAACATATTTGTGACTTGCATTATTGTGATGTCGTATGGTGTGGAGGTACTCGGTCCCATATATTGTCAGTGAGCAGTTGTATTATGATGACATCAAATACACCACTGATGGATTTCCTTATTGCAGTGCCACTGACTGGCCTACAGGGCAATAGGGCAATGCACAAACCAAAAACGCAAAATCTTAGTGTGGGACAGTTTTTTTTGGTCAAAGTGGGCCACTTTTATGGTCAATATGGGCCAGTTTGATGAGTTACTTCACTATGTGGTGAGTATTTTTGATCAATGTTACTGAATAAATATTCACGTTTTATCAAAAAATTCCCCTTTGGGTACTATTCAAACAGTGTCACAAAAGAAATTAACAGCCATTTGCAACTGTGGTCCACTTTTTCATTGGTGCTTGAAACCATTTCATGCCACAGGCCGACCCTACCACAGAGATGATTCGGATGAACGTCAACAAGTGAAAAGGCAGGGCGCCAAAGACGGAAGTGCTCTGTTTGGTTCCCACATTGATATATGGAAATCAGTTTTTGGCAGCAAACCTTGAGTCTCCATCCCTGGACGGTAAATGAAGTATGTAACATGTAACACCTGCTGGCAATGTTAATAAGGTTTTGCAACCATGTGTTGTACACCTTAAAAGCCTGAACATGCTTCTTCCTTATTTTCATTCACCCATAAATCCTCAATCGTCTGTGCATTCGGCCTATGCTCTCCGAATTCAGTCTACCAAATCTCACAAAGTGCACCATCTTCATGTGTCAGTCAAGGCTGCCTTCTGCTACACAATACTGGCTTGAGCTGCCCAAGGAGTCGGGAGGATAGCTCAGTGGCAATGCGCTCCCCTTGGCAGCAAGACGGCGTGGAGCAACACAGGTTTGATGCCTGGATCCGTGCTTAGAAACCTCTGGGTATACAGCACGTTATAAATAACCTATCATGTCATATGAAAAGAGCACACCCCACTGCTGCCCAGAGACATCTGGACTGGTTGCTCATTGCAGAATGAACACAGTTCAGATCCAAATGTTTGGCCCAAAATGTTTACAAACTGTTTTTCTTGCGCATAAATGTGAGAGATACAACACAGTCCATCATAGCCTCCTGTCACATCACAGATTATTCCGAATGCCACGGGCGAGCCAGGAGAAATGGGATGCCCGAGAATTCTCGTCGTAGTCAGCCAAGTGTCGAACTCACCCCCAGCTCCCCCCCCCCCCCCCCCCCCACACTGTGACAGACCTTCAATCACTTGAGATTCAGGAAAGCACTAAACTAAAATACTACCTCTATTGCCTAAACAGACCCCCCTCTTTCTGCCTTGGCAGGGCGCTTTGGTTGTGCTATGTTTTCAGCGCCATAGTGCACTTTTTGGGGCATAGGCTGTGCACTATATGTTCCAATCACCTAGCGGAGCAAATACAGGCAAGGAACTCTGAGGCGCCTTATATTATTCTTACCACGCACGTGATGGAGGTACATTAATCTATATACAGTCAACATGACCTATGGTATTAGATAGCCATGATTATAAGTGATAAGGATAATGCAATAATGTGAGCCTCATAGAAGGATAAGGCGGCAGGGTAAGTGCTCTTATGATGGTCACAGAACTCTTACAATGTCCCTTTTGTGTATATTTAGGAGCATTGTGTTCTTTAGTTAGGCAATCACCTTTCGAATATGTGCACTCTAGCTCCCTCTAGTGTAAGACATCGTTGGTTCTATGCGATTTTACCAAAGACAAGATCAGACAGGTACTACCGGAAATAAAATAACGAATAAATACCAATTTCTTTTTTTTTATTTTTTTTTATATATGTTTGGTCCCCCGAAGACCACTGTTTTTCAATCCTTGTAACCCCACCCCAACCAACCCCATCCCCACCCATTTTACCCCTTACCCCACTATATATTTAATTAACATTTTCGGTATTTTTGCAGCATTATGGTTTTCGGTTAAATTTACCTCTGAATTCTTTTCGGTAAAATGATTTCCGATTTCTTCCAGCTGTAAAGATAGAGATTATTTACAAAGTGTGTACTACAAACATAACTGCATAAATGTTCAGCTTGTAACGCGTTGCAAACATTTGTTTAGTAGTTTAATACAATTCTCATTTTTGAGCTTTGTTTTTTTTTAATGTTTTATTTATTGTGGTTGTATTCATTGAGAGCAAACTTAGCCTCGACACGCGGTGGGGTGCGGTACAACACTCGCTTCATAGGAAAACAGGTGAAAGGGCACACGTTGCAGCAGGGTTGTGTTAAATCCCATTAAACAACAGGATCATTAATTAGGGGTAATGTGGCGATGGATGGCAGGTGGAATCGAGGGTGTCTAGGATGCGTAGCGAAGGTCCTCCTCTGGGAGGCGGGTCTTGAGACTTCTGATTTCAAAGCCTGAGTTACATAATAATGTAACTATAAATGACTCCTTATCAACTAACGACTGAATTTCCTGTAAAAATACATTTAAGTAACCATGTAATATGTAATGCGCCCAGATACCCCAGGGTTTGGTGCGCTGCATAAATAAATAAACAAACAGTGTTGTTATTTTTCGATCACAAGTGAACAGTGATGTTACAACTAGTTTTCACTATGTACATGGTTTACACATTTTTGATTATTTCTTGTATTATGTGGATATTGATGCATCTTGATTACATGTGTGGTATGTTGCACTTTGTATTATAACACAAGTGTGCTCTTGTATGATTTCCTGTTTAGAATAGGGTACAGTATCTTTTGGTACAGAAGTCTGCTTAGAGTGTAGTTCAGCTTTTGCCAACTCCTCGCTGCTTCACAGCACTTAATTATTTCAAAGGAAAAACTCTCCAGTCAAAGATCCTGAAACATGAAAGTTATCTGTTTTTGGAGAAAAAAATGAAGCGGAGAACAGTACATCCCAATATCTTGATTTTAGGAAGCGGCGGAACAGAATATAAATGTCTGTGGGGATGGCAGCTCTTTTTATATCTTCTTTTCTTTTCATAAAAGATATACTTGACGCAGTCCCTGTTAATGAGCCAGAGATCATCTCCCTGTCGATATTGTAATGTATTGTGCTGCAGTACAAGTGAAATGATTACCAGCTTGGCATGGAGTCCTCTCTCCATCTCTTCATCTCAGTGTTCAAAGGACGGCTCACTCATGACTTCTTGTTTCATGTTCCTAATGGTGGACTTGCTTTCTGTCCACTCTCAATAGTCCAGTGCACCGAGTGGACGGCCTGCTCGTGCTTCTGAAGGCAACCCCGAGTTTGGGTGAAAGTTTGAAGCATGTCGAACCCTTTTTTAACAGAGCTATTACAAAGGCAGGACTGGGTGAGGTTGCCACCACACTCTTGGGAGTGTTGATTGCTTTGATCCAGACATTTCTTGATCTTGTCAGTGGTGAGGGGTCATGTTTCTGAGGGTGCTCGTCCAGCGGAACAAGACTCTGCCGCGTGTCTTCCCACTCAGCCTAGTGGAGAGTGCTCTCTCCTAGGGCGGGCTCATTGCCGCTAACAGCTCTTTCCCTGTCACCCCACCCACTGTATCTGCTTCTAATGGGGAAGGATGTTTTCCTGTTTACTCTTTCCCTTCCTGGCTTCTTCCCGGAAGGTCAACCCTGTGACCTCTATCCCTTCTCCGTCTTCTGCTCATTAACCAATTCTCCTCTCTCGACCGCTCCCTTTTGCTGCGTGTTGCAACTCCCATTCTGTCCTATCGCAGCCACGCACAGAAAGTCGGCAACGGGCTTTAGTCGAGGGTACACACGGGTGGACGGAGTAGCCCCACTTTTTTCAGAGGCTGCCTTAATATGCTAATTTCTGTATGCCCAACTGTAATTGCATTAGCACTATCCGGTCCGGCGTTATTAGCGCCAGATCACGGGTTGGGCGTTAACGGTAAATCCTCATACCCCATCATTTTTGGCACAAACACTGCTAATACAGGCGGTGGTAATTGCACTGAAAACAAGCCGCTAAATGGGATTTTCACCTCCAGCATAAAAGCTGGAGGTAAAGCAGCCCATTTAGCGCCCAACTAGTGATTGGGCCAGCCTCTAAATGCAGCAGTAATAGTGTTACCGGCGCATTTAAGGGCTACCACCCAACTCGTCATGAGGCCCTTAGACTTAATAGATCGGTAGTTCAATTGGGCTGTCATGGGTTGGCAAACAGAGCACAAGTGTTATAAATGGCAACATAGATGGAGATTTTGCCATGCCCAGCTGTCTCCCGTCCCTACCCACACCAGTAGAGCAGTGGTGTGTTATTACTAGCACATATTGTTAAAAAGCATTGGCAAAGCTAACAATTTTGGCTTGGGTGTAGACATGGGATAAGCATTTTCCAGGCACAACCATAAAGGTACTCCATGGCCATAATATGTCAAAAGCTGAACAGTACAGTGATTGCCTTGGCATATGATAGCAGTGCCTGGCAAATTCATATCTAATACCTACGCACAAGTCAAAGCAGTTTTTTTACAATATTTCAGTGAAAGGAACTAATACAAATAAAGTGGAAAAAGGCACACTTGGTTAAGATGCTTTTATTATACCAGTAACACATTTTCAGGTGAAATTAAGCCATTAATCTTCGGTAGACTGATTAGAAATAACACTGGCAGGCTAAAGTTTATGGTATAATTCCTGATTCGTGGCCCAGGGCTATTATAATTCCCCTGTACAAGAAAGGTGATAGGAGTCTCCCAGCAAACTACTGCCCTACATCTCTTTTGGATAGTGCCGGTAAGCTTTTTGTTAAAATCATTTTTGCCTATCTCCAGGACAGAGTCTATAGAAGTGTAATCATTAGGGACCTTCAAGCAGGTTTTAGAAAGAACAGAGGCACTTTGGATCAATGTTTTATTCTTTATTTACTGGCAGAATACACTGTTTTAAAGGGAATGAAATTGTATGCTGCCTTTCTTGCTCTCCACACTGCCTTTGATTCTGTTTCGAAGGAAACACTTTGGAACCTTCTGAGTTTACGTAAAGCCCCATTGGAATGGGTTGGGATAATTAAGTTATTGTATTCCCAAAATAGTGCATCTGTCCGCTGTGGCCTGGGGGGTGAGGAAACAATTGCATTTGCAGTTATAAATGGGGGGTAAGACAGGGTCGTGCCCTGGCACCCCTTTTGTTTAATTTGTACATCCAAGAAATAAATGATGCACTGATAGAGGGGTGCCATGATTGCTCCAAGATGGCAGAGGAAAAATACCCTGCATCATTCTATGTGGATAATGCGGTCGTTCTTGCAACAATGCTGCAAGGTCTGGATAAAGCTGTGAAAATCTTTGCATCCAAGAGGAAGGACTTGAAATTGAGTTTGAATATCGAAAGATCTATGGTTCTTGTTTTAAAACCACGCTTTTGTAAATCTAGGCAACTTGTGTTAACGGTAGATGGAGTATAGCTCGACCAAGTAATGCAAATCGATTATCTTGGAGTAAGATTCCAAGAATTTGAAGGTTGGGTTAGCCAAATGGCCCATCCTGCTGCTACCTTAGAAAACTATTATGGGTCAATTAAGGCCTTCCATGGTAGCCATGAGAGCGGTGCAATCTCCCCTGCCTTGGACATCTATAAAAAGCAGGCACTTCCAGCGGCACTGTATGGGGCGGAAGTTTGGGGTCACGCCAACATTGGCAAACTTTCCATCAATGAGCAAACATTCCTGAAAAAACATTCCTTTTTTGGATATGCTTATGGAAACAGGCAGGATGGGAGAAGTTCTGCAAGGCCTTGTGTCATTCTATGTCCTTGGATGGTGGGAAATCACTAGAGTGGCGTTGCCATGTAAAAAAGTCTCTCCACATTCTGGGAGGCACTAGTATATGGGACACCCCACAAAAGTGTGTAGCGGCACGGAGCTGGTAATTAAGGCACAGGCAGGACTATGATGAGCGTGTGACCAACTGAAGGCAGATGTGCTGAGGTTCAAAACAGGCCCTGGTTATAGTGAATGTGTTACGTCCGGAAGTAAGGATTCTTTGGATATGATATATCCACCATTTGAAAAATCCTTTTACCTGCGTCTGAGAATCGGTATTCTTCCTGCAGCTGTATTCACACAATGTTGGAAAAGAAGGAAGAAAGATCTGTGCCCCATGCGTGGATTAGCAAAGGAGACTCACATGTATTGTTATTTTCTGTTAAGACGATGCATTTTAGATACAAATACCCAATACCATGGATAAAGCAGGCAGGGATAAGAGACACTTGAGCAGCGATTCAGTTTCTTCTTCATCCGAATGAAGTCATGGCTGCTAAGAGCAAAGTATATTGATCAACTAATCACTGTTTAATCTTAATTGAAAGCAATTGTTAATTCGAGGTTGTGATGCATTCTTTTTAAAAATGTCTTTATGTTTGTTTTTCCTTCTTTTTCTTTCTTATTGAATGAGTTATGATCTAATTTTAAAATGTATGTATTGACTTGAAGGAATGTTAAACCGATTATAAGTCAGAAAAAGAAAGAAAGTTACTGTTTGATAGAAGTAGCTCAAAAGATCGTATAAAGATGTGTTTTGGGTGTGGGGAGGTAGGTAGCTGGTGGGAATGACCATAGAGATTAGCATGGTCATGGCCAGTCAGTGGTTGGCTAAAAACCAAACGACACCCACAAGCTGTGTGTCTCTCCTCAGATGTCATAGCCCTCCTAGATGGACTGCATTCAATATAATATTTGGGTTTAATAGGTGGCTATCAAGCTTCACCCAATATCCAGGAAAAAATAATATCAAAATATGGAGTAACCACAAATTATTTGATCTATTGTTAGTGAGTAACATCCATATTCAATAAATACATTTGTGTAGTGCAGTTGATGATGTTTGCAGGATGTGGAATTGAGCTGTCAACATAAACACATGGGGCTTCATTACGACCCTGACGCTAATGGGTTAATGGCGCCGTAAAAGGCTGCGGCGCCGTTAACCCATTAGCGCCTGATTAAGAGGTCCCTTTGCGGGACCCGACCTTAACGGCTGGTCTACACCAGCCGTTAAAGTAGGGACCCGCAAAGGGACCTTGGTGCTAAGTACGGTATCGCAATTTGCGGTACCGTACTTAGCACCTTCCCCATTCCCATTGGGCCCTATGGGGCAAAAATGGGAATGGGGAAGGGCCATGGAGGAAGGGGGAATTACCGCCCCGCCAACCTTGCAATGGGGTGGTAATTCCCCCTTTCTTCATGGCGGAGTCGGTAAGTTACCGGCATGGACCATGGTGCTATTAGAACCATGGTTTTCCGCCTGGGTCGTAATGAGGCCCAATGTTTATTTGAGCTTTATCTTGTATTAATATCAAAAAGCGCCCTTCTATTCTGAGGTAGGCTTTGTTTGTTTCTACTGCCTTCAAAAGTGTTCTCGGTATGACCTGTTGGCCTCCCACTATATTCCAATCAAAATCTTCCAATACCGGCCCACCATGGACCTGGGTGCCACAGGCACCGATCTGTTGTGAGGTCCTCTTTCCTGCCAGAAACATAAAGGAGACATATGCTCTATGGCCCATGTTTATGGAATTGCTTGCCTCCTCCTATCCCCGGTATTAAACCAGGGACTCCCCACACACTTCTGGGCTTCAAGCAAAACTGTCCTGTTTCGATGACATCCTGTCTGCATGGCTATCCTCCCACTTTGACTCGGATCACACCATGCAACACCAATGCATCGAACGCTGCCTTGAGGAAATGCATCGGTGAACTGATGGGAATCGTGAAATGGCTGAATGTGAGTGCCGCTGCTCTAGCTCCTCCCCTTGCTTCGTCATAGGACCACTATAAACCTGCCACGCCCCAACCACTCACACTCCTTTCTGCTTTAAAATTGTATGAGCAAATGTAACAGAAATTCCATTTATTCCAAAGCTCTACGAGATAATTAGATTTGTAGAACCACACGTTATAAATCAAAATCAAAATAAAGATATAATACTTGTTTTGCAACTTGAAAATAGGACCACAGAGCCTGTACGAGCAGTTCAACTTTGTGTACAGTTATGGCATAGGGAAGAATGGCAGAAGCTGTACTATGCACTTAGGCCGCGACAGCTTATCAGTTTGGTGCAGCACTTGGTTCTAGGTGTTGTGTCAGGACTCCTGAACTCATAGGCCGTCAGGGATAACAGGATACATGCGCTGACCTACATAGGCCTCACTCGTGCAGCACGCAGATAAAACACACAGGACTAGTTATCTCAGTCATTCGGCACAGAATGACGTATCTTCCGCCTAATCTTTATTACCGGCTCTGTCACGTGGTTTGGGTTTCCCCTCACTCACGTGAGGGGGGCAATCTGGTAACACCACACTAGAGTCCGTTTTACAGTGTATGTAAACAACCTCGTTCATCTGCAGCTGGAACCATGGGGTGATAACACCTTAGTGGTGACCCCGAGAGGAGAGTCCCCTCTTAGTTTTTACACTGGTTCTACCAAGCCCCTCCTCTTCCGTTATGGCAGGCATCGTCGTAGGAAGAGGGGAGGGTCTAAATGAACCCCTTTATCGAGGGCGAGCAATTTCACTCTGTCTCTTTAGCAGACAAAAGCACCAGAACGTGACTATTGGCCTATATTACCAGTTATTAAAAGTTACCCCGGACGATAAACAGTTAAGAAGACTGCATGGCGTAACCTCTACTGCCTGAGATTCACAGGTTCTGGGGCTAAATGTTGTCTTTCACCATTTCACGCAGTTCTCCTTCCAATATGACGCTTTCTCGAGAATTAAAGTCAGAATACACAGATCGATTTAGTAGATTACCCCCATGGCTAAGATTTTTAACCACATTTTTTCAGGATGTCTACTACCTTTCGGCCATTTGCAGACACCTCAGACCACTGCAGTTTTATCCAGCTATTTCTGTTAAAACATTATACATGTCAGGATGTCTACATTCTGTGTATGTTTAAGTAATTGAAAAACCATTCCTCTCATCCCCAAACCTTTTGATCTCCGACCCCCCATCTACGATCAACAGGGGGTTCCTCTTGGGTGTAATTGGGCTCCCTGCTATAACATATTCATACACCTTAAAACCTGAGAGCCATTCTCCCCGACAGCTTAGTTATGTGAAATTCCCAAGAAACAGACAAAATCAAAACAGATTGTAACCTCTGTTTTCATTGCAACATCCAGGTAGGGTTGTATTTCAATAGACTTTTTTCAACAAGAAATACTGATACCCTTATCTGAAAGTTGTTCTAACTCCATATTGGGCAGGACTGTCACTTCCACAGTTTATTGCCTGTACTCTTCTTCAGTTAAGGAAACTTTACTGTGCCACTTCGTCAACAAACGTCAGACTTCGTGGAGGAAAGGGGCGGGGGATGGTTATATAACTCCAAGGGCCTCATTACGAGTTTGGAGGCAGCCATGCCTTTAATATGGGCATGGCTGCCTCCAAACTCGGGTTCAGGTGCGGGTTCCCTAAATGGTGAAATACCGGGCCATTCTGACCTTGGCGGGCCTGGTATTTCCACATTTAGGGAACCCGGACCATCGCCGTTCCCATTTGAGGCCCCAGAGGGCTCAATGGGAATGGGGAGGATGCTAACAACGGGCCCTTTAATGACGGGCCCGTTGTTAGCATGCTGGCCCCCTCGCGGGACCCACTAAGCACGTCTGGTAAAACCAGACGTCCAGAGTGGGTCCCGCGAGGGGACCTCGTAATGGGGTGGTAAGGGGTTAACGCCGCAGGCACCTTTACCGGTGCCGTTAACCCCTTACCGCCCCTCTCATAATGAGGCCCTTAGAGATTGATATGGTGCAAACCGAGCACCACGCAAAAGAGCACTGCACCATTGAAGAATACAGAGCGAGAGGGGCAAGGAGAGGGGAGTGTGTGAAGGTGGGCAGACGTCCTATCAGGGAGCCACAGTGAGATTACAGGTTCCTTGAGGAGCCACGTCTTCAGTCGCTTTCCTACTGGCGGGCAGGAACACAATCTGAGACCACTCAGTGGCCTATCCTGAAAGAAGCTCCATTTGCTATCAACATATCTTTTTTTGTGTTCCTGTTACAGCCTGATCTTGTGTTGCACCATTCAAAGCACCAGAAGAGAGACACACATGATCTTCACCAAAAACATGCCCTTTGTATTTGCCTCCTACCCCATCACTTAATAAATGTCGTGCACTGCAACCTTCACAAAATCTTTCCATTGGTCGGATGGCGCATAGGTCGTTAACGTAAATAAAGGAGAATGATAGCAGTTACGGAGAAAACGTTGTGAAATGTTCACTCTCCAGTCACGCTCATATATTGTTCAAGTCAACGCATTATGAGCAACATTTGAAACTCATAAATGTCACAAAACCCAACAAACCAACCCAAGGGTTGGTCGGGACAAACTATTATTAATATCATCAGTATTTCCATAGCACAAACCTAGCTCAGGAGCAACAGAGTGTTGTACAGGTCCTGGAGATAAATATGTGTAGCAAGAATGTATCAACTCATCGAGAAAATATTGGTAATAATTAGTTTAGTACTATACACAGATGGGGTGTGCACAAGCTAGCTGGAATCTAGGTTATATCAAGCTGTTTCTGGTAGAGTCCTGTTTTCTGTTCTTTCCTAAACTTAAGGAGAGTTGAAACAGTCTGGCTCTCCCCCAGGATGGAGTGCCATAGGACAGGAGCATAGCAAGAGAAGGACTGTTTCGTAGTTTTCTCCTTCCTAGCCAGTTTGATTTCAAACAAAGCGAGCAGTGCTCAGGCAACAAACTAACACATTTCTATGCAACTTGGATCATTTCCTAGCCATTGACTTTATGAACCACAGGGAATTTGGCCCTAAGAATCTTACCCATATGCCTTGATAAAGACCCTCAAGGGTTGAAACACATGTCGGCTGAGCTTCACCTAATAGACAATGGGCCTCATTACGAGATGCACGGTAAAAGCGGGTTCATTACCGGCATGCCGGAATGAGCGGGTCCGTGCTCGTATGATTACGAGTGCGCGAGCACGCGTGTTCCCCATGCCGGTAGTGGCAATACTGCCATGCCGCTAAAGGGCCTCCAACTCCCCTATACCAGCATCGCGGGACCCGCCCATAGCGGTACCGCCTCATAACAACCCCTAAATACCGGCACGGTAATACTGGCATGGTAATACCGTGTTCACAAAAAATGGACCCGGAAATTACGTCATCGCGCAGGAACAGGAAATGGGCCGGCGGCCATCTTTAAAAACACGATCCATTGCCATCCTCCCCAACCACCAGTCCTTTTGTGTTGTGCAGTGGCAGAAAAGAACCAGGATGTCCAAGGCTACCGAGAAGGCGTCCCCCAGGAAGCGCAAACAGCGTTTTTCAGACGCTGAGCTAAGTATGCTCGCTGACACCCTGGCCCAGCATGCGGACACCATCAGGAGCCCCGACATGAAGCATGCGGCCCAGACCAAAAAGAAGGAAGTCTGGCAGGAGGTTGCACCGAAGGTGACGGCAATGGGAACCACCCCAAGGAGTGTGCGCGACTGTCGCAAGCGGTGGGATGACCTCCTCCTCAGGGTTAGGAAGATCCTGGCAGAGAACAGGAGGGCCGCCTTGGCGACAGGCGAGGGCCCACACTCCCCAGTAAAGTTGACGCCATGGGAGGAGACAGCCAGTACCTTTATAGATCCCAAGTCCATAGAGGGAATTGGAGACCAGGAGGTGGGCGCCGCATCATCCACAGAACAAGGTGAGTGACCCATCACATCCCTGTAGGCTAAACAATGATGTGGCACAAGTGACATGGAAGTGAGACTAGGCAAGGCAACGCATGTCCCAGGCCCACATCAACATATCCAGTTAAGAATGTGTGCCAAACCCTGCTACACACAAATGCATGCTGAGTGCCAATCCCAGTCCCAACACAAGTGCAACATGACTCAACCGTGCCCATGTAACTCACCACACAGACAACATAACAATGCCATGCCACCAGCCATGCATTGATTGCCCACATGCCCCCTCAGAACACCCAATGCCACACCCCTGTAATAATTTGATGCATGAATGTATGAACATATCAAAGCGCAATAGATTATCGCTGCCATGTGACACCATCACTGATGACCTGCATCTCTTCTATCCCAAGGCACCGATGAGGAAGATGGCAGGCAGGACAGGGGTGCAAGTGCATCCACTTCACGGCAAGGGACCAGGGCCACCACCACCTCCCAGCCACAGAAACTGCCCAGAGCAACAGGCAGTGTGCCACGCCGGGCATTAATCCAGCAGGAAACACCTGCAGCCACAGTCCAGCAGCAGCCACCGACAACAGTGGGGGCGTTTCCATTCCCGCTCTGCCAACCACCGCGGACGTTGTGGATGCTGAGGTGGAGAATGAGGGTGACACAGTCATGTCCGCCACAGACACCCCAAGGCCCATTACCAGCCCCCCACCCACAGAGGCCGAGAGCATTGACGATCCCTGCCTCCATGACTCGGACCTTGGAGAGTCAGACATATGCCTCTTTGAGGAGGAATGTGCCCTGGACGTGGTCCCCACGCAAGTGCCATCCACCACCCTGCCTACCACCACCCTGCCTACCACCACCCTGCCTACCACCACCCTGGCCACCAGCACTCCTGCAGCCAATGACTCCTTCGAGGCTCGCCTGTCAAGGGTTGAGGCACGACAGGAGTCGATGCTTGAACTAATGTGGCAACAAATAGCCGATGGTAATGACTCCATGAGGGCCATTGACACAGCCATCGCTGCCAACACTGCTGCTGTTGAGGCATCCACAAGTGCCATGAGGGAATGTCTGGGGGCACTTACGCAAGCCCTGCTTGCAAACCTGCCTCAAATGCAGCGCCCACACCTTGGGGCAGGCATGGGACCAGCCACCGACACCTCCACTGCCACAACCCCTTCGACCTCAGCCCAATCGAGCCCCGTGCGGAAGACGCGGAGGAGTGCACGGCGCTTGGACATGGCACCCCCGGATCCCAAAATACCAAAGAAGTAGAGTGGGCAGACAATGCCATTGGACAAATGGACGTTGGCCAAGGGAACAGTATCTGTTGTACATATGGGGACATTTGGGGTTTGTAGGGTGGGTGAGGGAGTTCACTGGGGTATTTTTGGGGTGTGTAGGGTGGGTGAGGGAGTTCACTGGGGGTTGTGAGGGGAATATGTTTACATTATCATGTGTCTGGAAAATACACCCGTTGTGTGCAAGAAAATCATTGGCTGGACATACTTCTTTTTGTGCATGTACATTTAATGTGTGATGGTGTACAGTGGGGAACTTCTAACAAAACAAGTGTGCCTGTCCACATCCAACCAGTGGTTCACTGGCACATTACTTTCATGGTCCCTGCGTTTCAAAAGTATTCGTCAATTAGTGCTTGGCGTACAGCATGGCCATCCCGTGCATCATGCACTGGCAGGGGGCTCCTTCGCCTACGTCTCCATCCCCTTCATCCTCACCCGGCCCATGCATGTCAAAGTCAGGTAGAAGTCTTACATTCCTCCGGACGCACATTTTGTGCAGCATGACACAAGCCATGGTGATCTTTGCCACCTTCTCAGGCCTATCTAAGAGTGGCCCACCAGACCTGCTTAGGCAGTGGAACCGCGCCTTCAACAGGCCAAAGGTCTGCTCAATCACAACACAGGTACGAGTGTGCACATGATTGTACTCCTCTTCATGGCTGTTCTGCGGGTTCCGCACAGGGGTAAGTAGCCACAGCCTCAAGGTATATCCTCCATCACCTGCAAGCAACTACAAATAGGTGTGTGTCACTCTGAACTGCCACCTTCAGGGAGCACAGTCATGGCAGCAGCTATTTGGTGTGGGCATGCACATGTCCCTGTACTTGTACAAAATAGTCGCCTAGATGCAATGTATACTGTAATGAGGTGTGGTAAACTGGATGGGGTTTAATAGATGATGCAGGGTGTAATCATGCATGCTGAGGCAGATGTGCTCTGGTAGTGCGACAATGTTTAGCCTCCAATTAATGCTGTATATTCTTTACTATGCATGGTCACACTAGCCGCATTGCCACAATTGCCATCCCATCCAGTCATGCATTGCTTGCCATCACCATGGTGGCCTGGTTGTGCCTCTTGCTTGTTGTCATCCATATGCATTATTTGTGAAATGTGGCCCAGTGATGTGTCATGTTCCGTTTGGCTGGTTCAGGTGAGGAGTGTTTAGCTCTGCATGCATTCTCCGCTCACTGGCTATTGCCACCCAGGTGCACTATTCCCCCCCTTTCCCACCCTGGTGAACTATCCTCCCCCACTTTCCCACCCAGGTGCAGTAGCCCGCCCCCCCCTTCTGCATCCGCACACATCAGTACCCCACAGCACGGCCATGGGACAGTTGTGCAACTCACCAAGCAGCCAGGCACGTGGTCCAGCATGTCGCTCCATGTGACGGGGTAGCGTGGAGTTGCGCAGTACCATGGCATCATGTGTGGATCCAGCAATGGGTGATGATCTTGCTGGAGTCACATACCATTTGCACATTGATGGAGTGGTATTGCTTGCGATTGCGGTACACCGCCTCAATGGCATGGGGGACTACCAATTCCACATGGGTGCAGTCGATGGCACCAACACAATTGGGCATGCCTGCCAGTGCATGGAAGCCTACTTTGGTTTCAGCTATCTCCTGGGCAGTCCGTTGTAGGGATATGTGGGTGCTTGCGTGCTTCAGGAGGGCATCCAGCACTTGGTTCAGCATGTGCGAACATAGTGGTTGTGAAATGCCATGCAGCTGGCCCACTGTGTGTTGGTAGGTGCCTGTGGCCAGGAAGTGTAGCACAGACACCAGCTTTAGTAATGGGGGGATGTCAGTGTGTATTTCTATGTGCCTGGCAATGTCGTTCTGTATCATGTCCACTATGGCGGTGATGGTATCACGGTCCAACCGGTACAGGGTGTGGATCTGCTCAGGGGTTAGGTTGAATGGGCTGGGTCTGGTGCGAGGTATTGGTGGCTGCCTACGAGGCACTGGTGGCTGCGCTGGTGGTAATTGCTGGGCCTGTCTCACCCTCCTTCTCCTCCTGCGTCTCCTCTGTGCTGCCTGTTGTTGCTGCTGTAGTTGTTGTTGTTGTTGTTGTTGCTGTAGTTGTAGCAGTATAGGCATGTCCTCCAGCGCCATGATTGCAACTGCTACTGGTAGCATTTTGGTGTAGGAAGGGGTGTGGTGTGTAGGTGTGCTCCTTTTGTACTGGGCAAGTCTACATTGCCTCCACCTGTCGGGGGGAGGGGTGTGTGGGTATGCTCAGTTTATACTCGCACAGCCTCCATTGACTCCACATGTGGGGATTGTGTGCACCTGTGGCAGCTGCCTTGTATCCTGATTTCTGTTTGCGGGTGGTCCGCGATGCCTGTATGGCCGGCATTGTGCAGCCCGTGATTACTGGCTTTGTGATGCTGGTATTTGCATGTCTGCGTAGGTTGGGATTTCCCCCTATTACCGGCATGCCAGTATTTGCTCCCAGAAGGGGCGCGTGTACGCTCCTATGACGCTATTAGCGGCACCGTTATTTAGGGTGCCGCTAATACCGGGTTTGTGGGTCGGAATGCAACAGGACGGTAAACAATGCCGGTATTAACATACCGGCATCGTTTTTGCCTTACCGGCAAACCTCGTAATGAGGCCCAATGTGTCTAAACCATATTCCAATGCAAATAACACAGCAGAAACACGTGAGATCCTTTCATATACAAGGGTCAGAATACTTTCCTTCCAAGGTAACCAGGACATTTTTTTGCTAACCTCCCTTTTCAAGAGGTATTGGGTTTGCCTCTTCCAAACATGTGACCTTGCAGAAACAGATAGGTTCCAAGCAAACTATTCACAGAGCTCAGCACAGGAGTGTTCACTATCTAGAACCCAGCTTCTTTCTCTCTACCAGTCTGATTTCTAGTCTGGTGATGACCTTACTATTAGATTATCATGTGTCACCTGAAGTTTTTACTTTGGTAATCGGGTAAACCACTGTACCGATGTTGGTTGCCTTGGCATGAGGTTTTGAAACAGATTTTAGACGTTAAGGGGAGCTAGTGCAATTTGTGTAAGGTGGGGGCGATCTGTACAATGTTCCTAGAGATGGCAATCAGGCAAACCATGGCATTATAAGTTTGGCAGTGCGGTAAAAGTGCTGTTAAAAGTGCAAGTAAAACCATTACCAGCACTTTTACCGCACTGCCAAACTGCAGGTTTGCCAGTGGGGGTCGCCAATTTACCTCCAGCCAAGAGCTGGAGGCAAATCAGGACCCCACTGACAAACAACTGCCAGTATTACCATCACCGGTGTCCTGTGGCACTCCATGGAATGGGGATTTACCACCCTTTCCACCACCTGGAATAGCCTACCAGCATATCAGGTGGCGTAACCAGTAGGGCAGTTTGCTGGTGTCCCACCAGAATTACCTTTGGTATCCTGGAAAACGTATAAAGACCCCCTGTCCTTATCGAAGTGGCATTACTACAGGCTTGCTTTATTTTGCGTTCTGGGACTTCTAGTTTTCCATTCAGGTTGTGGCAAATAAATCTACAACAATATTCTTTTGGCTTTGCATGTTTCTCTTATGATTTACATATGAGTAAATATATAAATATGATAATTAATGATGCATGTGTATTTTGAAAATAATCTCCATCCTGGCTATGAATTTTCCCAGGGTTATATATAAGGCCATGCAGTCCTGTTTATTTATCTTTCACATGTGAAACTACGGAAAAAAGCAAATTCCATAATTCCAAGCAAACACAGGACTGAATGGCCTTCTCACACATTACCACGCGAAACTCGAGAGCTCTCCTCTGGAAGACGATGGGCCTCATTACAAGTCCGGCGGTAACCAAGCCGGAAAAATCAGCAGGTTACCGCCGGACTCGTATTACCATTCCGCCTCCGTGATTCCCGGAATTCAATGTCCGCCTGCAGGCGGGTGTTGTTAAACCCACCAGGTCAGACCTGGGGGGAGTGACACCTCCTGCCTGCAGAACTTGAGATTAGCCAGTCCGGAAAGAACGCTGGTGGCGGATTATCCACCACCGTTCTTTCCGGACCGGCTGACTCGTAATGAGGCCCAATGTCATTGTAGGCCTTGAAATACAAAACTTTATTATTTGTGACAAGTGGAGCCTGGAAGATATGTGTTCAATTTCCTAAACTGTGAAGTTGGTTAAAATCATAGTTTATCTGTTTAACAAGTTATGTGATCCTGGCCAAATAATGTAATCTCTTATTGAGTGCAACTCTTTGTTTTGCCCTGTTATGCTAGGTTATTGAGTTTGTATAGCACACAGTCTATAATTTTTGCAGTTTCTTGCCAGCAATGCCCCTGTAAAACACATGTTGATGTCGTGTCCACAATAGGGGGCGGTGGGGGCGTGTGTGTGTGTGTGTGTCTGTGTGTGTGTGTGTGGTGTAACATATCTGGTTGTAGCCTTTCCATACTATGGATTGTTCTGGACGTTATCCTCATGTGCTCAGTAAATAATGTAAAATATCCTTATGACATGTGCCTCTGAATGGGTAATATGTGCAGGCCTAAGAGTAGGCCTATTGCCACGTGCTCGCCTCTATGTTGCTTAGCTTCAACAGTTTTTATAGTGTACTTTTTGGTTGTGGAAATTTCATCAGTGGCATTTAATGAGTGTCTTCTTTCTTCTAATGGGGGTCACACCCATAGCATACGTCCCCCTGCCCAACTCCACCCCCCTTGTCTCGCCCCTCCTCTCTCTCTAAATATATGTATACATATATCTTTTGACCGGCAATACATAACCACTACAACACAATGCACTGCAGACTAAACCAAACTGGGGTTCTCTGCTGTTTCACTTCCACAAGTTCTATAGTAGACTATTTGCAAAAGGCAGATCATGTTTCTTCAGGAATGCAGTTAATGTTTTTTTTTTCAATTTAGGTCTCCATACTCACAGCGGGAAATAGGGTTTTTAAAGAGGTCATAAGTTAACTAATGTGTGACAATATCTTGTTCCAGCCCAAAAAGGTTTCAGAGAAGTCCTTGTTTATCGGAGTCTTTTCTTTGCCAACAACTATGAGACCCTGTTAAATGCACCCTCTTTCCTTGTACACATAGCCACTTAGCGGTCTCAGAGGTTTGGCCTACCTCTAAATATAAGGGTCGGTGGTGTCATGTAAGGTGGAGTCACATAGGTCCGATTGGAGATTTCAAATTCCTTCCATCAGATATACCCCCTATTATTGATCTTGTTTGGGCCACTCCCTCTTGAGAGAACTGTTATCCAGGCAGCTGTCAATGAGAGAACCAGTCAGGCAAATCCTCCCACACTATTCTGGTAGCCATTTATTTGTGTTATTCATTTAACATTTGTAGAGCATGCAAAACCTGTGGGTATCTGGGCCCTGGAGAGCAAGTAATACACATTTCAGGAGATACCACAGGCAACAACAGATAACATAGGTTTGGCGTGTAACAGATTAAACATATTTACAGATACATTTTGCCACTAGGTAAATAATCAGTAATATTTACATGTGCAGTCTTATTCACATAACTAATTACAAATGAGGTAGAGCAGATGTATTTACAGAATCATATTGTATAGGGATGATACGGTAAGCATTTAGGCAAAGAGGGCTACACATTGGAGTTGAAGAACCAGGCCTTAAGTTTTCTACGGAATGAGGTGTGGGAAGGGTCGGCTCTAATGTCTAGACGTAAGGCGTTCAATGTAAGCCATATATCTTACTTGCTACTATGCGTAGCATCTTACCAACCAGAAGCTTTTTCAGCATTTCAAGTTTGCTTCACTTAGTTGTCCATCTGATTTAATCCCATGAATTCTGCCTTGGAAAACCTATGTAAAGAGCTACCACTTGAGGGGACTGAGCTTTGAAAAGTCCTAAAGGAACCTATAACAAATAGCAGGTTGATCTCTGACCTATGAAAGTCAAGGCAACCTGAGGATTAATCCTTTGCCCTGCATGTCAGTTCCACATGCAAGACCCATAGAGAGTCTTTCACATAAGAATGACTGAATATCTTTTCTCATCGCATAGCCTTCGACGGGCCCTATTTTCTTAAAAGTGCTAATTGCATGCACAGGACAGCCAACCATAAAATATACTTGCTGCTGTGTCTCTTGCCTGCATTTTAAACATTTGCAAGGTGGATAGTAATAGTGAGGGTTTAACAAGACAAAGTCCCTTGTACTCTTCACTTTTACACTCTGTTTTGCAAAACAAATAAATGCTGGCTGCAAATTACTCTTTGCAGTTGGTGTTTACTAATAGGTTCCTATTGAATCCGCCTCCTCATTAGCCGGTTCAAATTCAAAATGGATTCCATAGGAATCCATTGGTTTTACACCTGCATGAAAATGGCATGGAGGTGTAAAATACGCTGCCCTTCCAAGACAGAGGAGGAAATCAAGGCAGAGTTTGCATCTATGCTTTGTGCCCCTCCTATGCTTTGGGAAGCAACTAAAATATGCTGGAGCACAACTTTAAAGCATACATGCATTACGCCTTGCTTTTACGCTTTCATTTTGCGGTCTGCTCAATGCAAAATGGCCCCCCCATTTTAACAAAGGCAATGTTGAAATTCACTATAAAAGGTTTAGTTTAATGTATTGCTTAGTGTCATACAGTAAACACATGTGTTCTAATGTCCACAAGTTGTTCATCCAGCATCTGGACCTTATTATCTTTATCACTTGTTCATGTAGTGTGTTTGGTTTCTGTGTGCTGCGGCACCTCTGGTATTGTTAAGCCTCCAGCTCAGTAAAGCTACCAAAATGAGAGCTGTAGGCACCTGAAGGAGATTTGGTTTACCCCTGTATGCACGAGATGCTGGGCAACAAGGGGCTGTAGGAGAGTGTAGTAAATACTTACGTGTTGGCTCAGTTTAATTTCCCTTGTGGCTTCCACACACCACTGCTTTCTGTGTTTTGAAAATTGTGAATCACATCCCTATGTCCATTAAGTGGTCATCATCATCATTTGTTTTTATTTCTTTAGATATTATTTGTGTGCTCCTGGTTTCGATAGAAACCTTACACAATTTCCACAATTGAAACATTATACACAAATGACACAATTCAATATTCAAATATCATATAGCAGTTAAAATGTTCAGACACTGTAATGCATTTTAAAGTGCCTATACTTATTGGTTAAAATTAACATTCTTATAAAACCATGGCCTTATTTTCCTATGGTCCAATATTACAAGGTAGGTGTTAATATCTTACCCTGATTAATACACTCTAACAATGAGTCACTAAAAACATATCCTGTGCTATTTAGAAATTATCCAAATATGCATATACAATAGTGAGAGCTTCCCAAATTTGCTGTTAGCGTTTTAGCTGAGCTGCCAATTGAATAGCTTTTCTCCTTAGAGATGTCAATAATAAACTTGTATTAGGCTTGGCTGTGACTCTCAGTCCAAGATATTCGATCTCATTAACCATTTCTAATTTATGATGGTCAAGCCACCATTTCTGCTTCAAGTTCATCCTTCCTCTTGTAACATGCATGACCTTGCTTTTGTGAATTACAAGATCATTTGCTTCAGTGTATACCTGGAATCCATTAATGACATGTAGACCAATTGGTGTACAGTCAAATAAAAAGATCTAATCTGCATATGTTATCCAACAGATCTTTTCGTTACCCACCCTATGGCTAAAAAATACTTTAGCATCCAGCGTTCATCCCAAATTTCGCTAAATACAAATTAAACAAAAAGGAAGCTAAAATGCATCCCTGACTAAGGCCCCTGTACGTCTGTATTTCCTTCATGAAGTGGCCTTGCATATTCAATCTAACTGTCTTTTTCTAAATTAATTAAAATGTTAAGAACATGTGGAGGCAATCCCCATAGTTTTATTTTGGACAATAATACATTCCTGTTTGCTTTATTGAAGGCCATAGACAGGTCAATGCTGGCCATATATACCGACGATGACTCTTTCACCCAAGCCAATTTTTGTAAACAATCGATTATATACCCATTTATGTTTGTGCATATTCCTTTTCTAAAGCCTGTTTTGTATATTTTAAGAATGCCATGTGTAGGGACCCATTTATGAAGTTCTTTTAGGATAAGTGCAGGAAATATGTTTGCATCAGCATCCAGTAATGCAATAGGTGTATAGTTTATTGGATTCAATGTATCACCCTTCTTTACAATTGGGACCAGATGCACCGTTTTCCATGTTCTTGGGGTCTTTCTTTGTGTTAGTATTTCAACGTGGAGTATTTTTAGAATGTTGGCTCAGACCATAATGTTCTTTTTAAGAATTCTATTACATAAGACATTATGTCCCAGCACCCGATAATTCCCACTTTCTCTTATCCAATTGATAATATCGTCCAATGTAGAGTAGAGGTCCAATTAGCATCCACCTTCAAAGTTAGCAACCTCCTGGGAGGAACATCATACAACTTGGTGTAGTATTCAACCCAGCTGGATTCTCAAGAATTGGATTTTGTTGAATTTCACTTTGGGGTGTTGCTACATTATCAACCATTTTCCAATAGTTTATAGCCCTCTCATTAAGGATATATTTCAACATTTGTTCCCCATCGACTTGAAATAGATGTTGCTGCACTGTTTTCAGCTTATTCATATATATGTGATGGATTGCCCTTACTTGTTTGGATATCTCTTCGTAGAAAGGTTTGATTTCAAAACCTTATGTAATTGGGCTCTCCTCTCTCTTTTGAGCTGCTGAATCAGTGGGGCATATGCTCTGCGACAATTAGACTTCTTATTCGCATTCGAGTATATATCATTTCATTTCTCATGAATGAAAGTAGGGAAACTTTCTGAGTTAAAGGCTCTTATTTTGCATTCTAGCGGGGAATGATCAAATGTATACGAGATATCCTTATTAAAATATGCAATATTTCTTGGTTCATATTAACCAATTGCATCCTTTTGACACATCAACTTTCTGTAATAAATTTTTTTGGGGGAGGTTTCCACTGCATTTAATAATTGCATATATCATTTTATGGTCACTAATTTCCTTTTTCTCCATTGTGAAATAAGCACAACCCAGAAACAGCTTTTCCGAGGTGAAAATATAGTCAATACATAATTCGCTATATCCTCTCTACCAAGTGGATCCTCCCTCTTCGTCACCCATAACATTGCCATTTAAGCAAAACATACTCCATCCTTTAAAGAGATGTAGCCAGTTACTACCATCTCGCTCTTTGTCTCGCTTGGTAAGCTGTACACATATTGTCCTTTATGGCATTTCCCAATGGTCATATAAACAATCACTTAAAGTCACCCGCCAAAAATATCCAAGTTTTAACATGAATTTTGCTCTATATTTCCATATATATTTAATATGAAAATATAGATTTATTATGAAAATGCCAATATATATTTAGCACTCGACACTCTGTATTATCTCCCAAAATAATATGCAGAGTTAAAATCCCAAATGTAGAATCATCAAAGACTGAGACTTCAGAGTCCCATGAAGATTGAATAGCAGTTACGAGCCCACCACAGCGGAGACCACTGAGACCACAAAGAGCTATTTGAACACTAGTAAGGTAGCCATCTAGGGTAACATTTGGCAGAAGAAATCCTTCTTGTATCATAATGATGGTAAATTTACCCAATTTGCTGCACAAAAAAGAATTGTGCAAAAGGTGGAAATGGCCTCTTGAGTTCCAGGAAACTACCCTCAATTCAACTCATCTCTAAAACCCCAGCCGCTTCACAAGAGAGAGACTAGAGGGATCAATTAAGGTATTGGTCAACCATGATTAATCTTTAATGACTTCCTTTCTCTCAGGATGATATTCCATAAGGTTGAAGTCAATGATCCAGTAAAGCATGAGATTTTCCACGGTTCAAATGTTTTTTGCATCAGTAATTTATTTTTCTCCATATGATTTTTATTTTGTGACCATCTAATTATGGCAAATCATCGCACTCTCAAATCATACGCGGCTGCCATTAAAATTTCCCGAGCAATCCAGGATTGAATTTCCAATACTACGATGTCTGTTCTTTGGTCATTAATAAATTCCACCAACTTAATATCAATGGAGGTAATTAAATGAAACAATGGAATGTCATGTAAGAGTGCTAAAATATTGCTTTGATTCAGAAACTCCCTCTCTCCCAGTGCTAGTACTGATTAAATAAGTTCATTTTTATTGTCCTTTATCTTTGTCTGAATTGCTAGATCTTCTTCATAGAACTTCAACCCCAACTATTCTTTATTCATTGGACTGACAATATAGCTTTCAGACACCGTATCAGATGCCTGTTTTAAATCATGTTGAAATAACTGCTGTTTAATGGCCAATCTCATTCTTACATCACTTGTGCCTCTTTGTGGAACATTTTCCTTCTCTCAGCTACTTAGTTCTGTTTGAATACTTAAGTGCAATGTCTTCACAGCTAATTACTCCTTATGCTCCATGTTAATTTCCACATTTTTATTTCTTTTTATACAGTTGATTTTAGGATTGTCTCCTGCTCTCCCCATAGAAGATATGATACTTTATGATACTCTTGTTGTCATTACTTTCTGCATTTTTCAGAGACAATGATCTGAGAAGATTCTGAGAAAGGTTTTTATGTACTCTTTTTTCTTTTGATATTTTTCTTTGATTTCTGTTTCATTGGCTTGTCTCAATCGTTATTCCTTGATGATTATTGAAGGTTCTATTATCACAGGGATGTCTTTGGAACAAGGAAGATGGATTAATCTTATGAATTCATTAATGAATTCGTCTGACGGGGTATATCAGATGTTGTCTCATGATTGTTTTCCTTTGTGGATATAATTTCCTTTGAATTCAGAGCAACACTTAGCCACGAATTGACCATTTGTGAGTTATGATCAAATACATCTAAACAATTGTTCAGTTTAGTTTGAATATCATCTAGTATATTAGTATATGATTTAACTTCAATGCTTATTGTATCGTAAAATGTGACTAGAGAATTCAGAACAAAGTTCGATGCCTAGATTAATGTTTCACTTAATTCTTTCAAAGGACCAAATTTGGAAGGCAGACAAACAGTCATACTGAACTAGTAGTAGTCCTGGAGTCAAAGGAGGAGTGTAAGGGCCTAATTCACAGAAGTTTTATGATGACAAAACACCATTGGAAAACACTCTGTGAATAAGGGCCCAAGTCCTCTTTCTCAGGGGATGATAAAAATGTCAAGGCTGGTGTGTCGGATAATGAGCCCAGCGAGTGAGACATGGCAAAAGCACCATCTCCCGAAGTTTCCTTACCAGGGGTTTGGGGGCTAATTGGTATAGCATCCATAGTTAACATAGATGGTTCAATAAAGCGGTCAGTGCAGGATATATCTGTGCCAAGGTAACTCAGGGTAAACCCCCTGTGGGATGTATTGACCCACTCTGCTATACTATGAGGCATCACTGTGCTAGTTATGGTGCAAGAAACAGCTACAATGGTGGCAAAACTCTTGTGCGTGCCAAAAACCTCCAAAACGGTGTTCTTCAAAACACAAAAAGATGGATGCACAACCTGCCACCCATGCTGCATATGTGGTGGAATAGAGCACACACTGCAGAAAATGTGCCAGTGGGCTCAATGACAAGCAAACAGAGTGCAGAGGGAAAAGCAGCACTTTGCAAGTGAAACTCAAAAATGTGCCTGTAAATGACATTTACTTTCTTGCTAAAAACTCCAAAATGCCTGTACACAACACTTCTCAACATTCAAAATCTTGCTTGGCGCTAAATTTCAGTTAATCTAATGAAGCATTGTGAATGTACAAAGTCCAAAAATGTGAAGAGCAAAACATTTTCTCCAAAAAAACGGATTGCCTGTGAATGACAGCCCTGTCAGATGAGCTCTCCTGATGAAACTTCAAAGTGATCTAAACTAAAAGTCTGCCGGATTAGCAAACATAAAAGGATTTGTTGCTAGAAAGAATACAGAACTCAGTTATTTTTGATCCCAGAGGGGTAAAGCTAAGAAAGTAACTTATCCATGTCATTTGATGCAACTAGTTTGGTTTCTGCTGGATTTTAAGAAATTAAGAATAAATGGCTGGGTCTGCAAGGAGTGGAAAGGGGAGGGAAATCCTCTCGGCAGAAACTCACTGATAGATGATAATTGTGGGTTAGGCCAGACTTTCGTCTACAGCCAGGGAATGAACAATAGCAGATTACCAGAACAGGCCAGGAAACGGACGTGTGAAGGGGTCGTAAACTGCTCCTTGAAGGAATTCCCCAAACGAGGGGGCTACTCCTTGAGCTCCAGGGAGAGACAAAGGGTGGACCATTTGCTGCTAAGAATAAAAAATATTTTTTTTTAGAGACTCATAACTTGTTATCGAAAGTGGTGAAAAATCTGAAAAGGGCAGATTTGTTAGTCTCATTTTTGGCTGGACGTTTCAAGAGGCGGTGGAACTGTGTAACATATTCTGGACAGGAATGGCAAAATATGTGGTTTTATGTGAACTGTATTGATACTAGAATTGTGAAACTTTACACACACATCCCTATGGTAAACACACACAGTTGTGGAAATTTGCAGACAGTTTGGAAAATGTGCTCATGGCGAAATTGACAAAATTCTGCAGAAAGGTGAAACAAGGTCTCTCCGCTGCAGGATTTTGATGAACAGATACTACATAAAATATGGAATCTTAATGTGTGATTTTTGTAGAGGTTACCAATCTATAAATAGGTATTTAGGACAAAATTTGATTTTGATACTAGTGGCTAGGGAAGGTTTCTAAGGACTGTAAAGCCAAACCATGAATGTGATATCATCCGTCCTTGATCCAATCACTCAGATGCAAGGCGGAGATGAGGTCCTGATCCAATCCCAGTTCACAGGGGCAAGCTTAGTTAAGCCAGCCCATAAACCCATTTTTGTGATGTCATTTGAAACGATAAATAGAGACAGCTGACAACACATAGGGACTCACTCACAGACTCACTTTCCTGATTCCAGCAAAACACTTTGTTCCAGCATTCAACATTCAGCCTTTGACATCCTTACAGATCCAGATGCCCAGCATCTTGCTAAGCAGTAGCTGAACCATTTTCAGCAAGGCCTCAATCCTCAAACTTTTTCTCACAACCCAGTGAAGCACTCTTGTGTGGGAAATCATCCTGAACTAACATCCTGAAACTATCAGGCTTGCTACCATAAGGCTTGCCTGATGAAATCGCTATCCCGCTGATTTTAAACACCCAGAAACAAGTAGGGCAGATCCTGTGCAATTCTGGTGACCGGCCTAGCTGATTCAGTCCCGCGCCTGATGTGCCGTCCTTCCTTGATAGACCCAATCCATTGACCAGAACCGTGACTGTCCATAAAACTTAAATCCCTGTGTATTGTGAGTATTAACAGGATGCTAGAGAACTATTGTATACCTTGCTTATCTTGTTCTATGCTATGTCATGTAAGTCATGATTCAGTCTTAGAACTTACTGTGTCCAGTATTGGTTGCCTAGCCAAATTCTCTAACCTTGAGTAAAAGCATAAGCCATATTTTCTGATTCTAAACTGAAGTCTTGTCCAAATTTCGTATCTTTATTTTCGAAAAACACCTCTTACTAAAACCTCCATAACTCCCGCAATTTTTAAGATAGAAGCGAAATTCCAAATCCCACTTGTACCTAACATCCTTAGCTATCTCTACAACCCAAATCAGTGCGATTTTCCCATTATATCCAAAATCGCATAAGGAAAGGTTTGCTGCAAATTGCCATTTTGAAGAGTTTTACACGTGTGAATTAGCTTTAAATTATTTCCTACTTTGACTTTGAGATTTCAAATGTTTTCTTTTGATTAAATCATTGGTTGTGTTTGCTTGCATGTGTTCAACGCGGCTCCTGTAGAAATTTATAATAATTTAAGCATTTTTTACCACATATACAGGGTAATTCATAGAATTTCGCAGAAAAGTGTCGCAATCGGCTGGCGCAGAGTGTCCGCGTGCGATTGACTGCGCCAGGCACGTGCGATAAAACCGATTTCCGCGCACAGCGTATTCATGGATTACATGCTCCCAAACCAGCCGTGGCGCAGAGTATCGCAGCGACCCTGCAGCAGCGCCAGTAACGCCCCCAAGAACGCCCTCTCGCAAGGAAAAGCCAGCAAAATCGCTAAATCATCGCAAAGGGCTGCGCTAACTCTGGACCAGTTTACAGGGCAGCCAAACAAGGAACGCAAAGCGGGTAACGTGCATATCAGGGGTACACGTGAAGTCATACACGCGATTAGCCAGGGTACGTGTATTACAGGGGTACGCGGGAAGTTTAACACGCGATTGGCCAGGGTACGTGTATTACAGGGGTACGCGGGAAGTTTAACACGCGATTGGCCAGGGTACGTGTATTACAGGGGTACGCGGGAAGTTCAACACGCGATTAGCCAGGGTAAGTGTATTACAGGGGTACGCGTGAAGTCATACACGCGATTAGCCAGGGTACGTGTATTACATGGGTACGCGGGAAGTTTAACACGCGATTGGCCAGGGTACGTGTATTACAGGGGTACGCGGGAAGTTTAACAGGCGATTAGCCAGGGTACGTGTATTGCAGGGGTACGCGGGAAGTTTAAAACGCGATTGGCCAGGGTACGTGTATTACAGGGGTACGCGGGAAGTTCAACACGCGATTGGCCAGGGTACGTGTATTACAGGGGTACGCGGGAAGTTTAACACGCGATTAGCCAGGGTACGTGTATTACAGGGGTACACGGGAAGTTTAACACGCGATTAGCCAGGGTAAGTGTATTACAGGGGTACGCGGGAAGTTCAACACGCAATTAGCCAGGGTACGTGTATTACAGGGGTACGCGGGAAGTTTAACACGCGATTGGCCAGGGTACGTGTATTACAGGGGTACGCGGGAAGTTCAACACGCGATTGGCCAGGGTACGTGTATTACAGGGGTACGCGGGAAGTTTAACACGCGATTAGCCAGGGTACGTGTATTACAGGGGTACGCGGGAAGTTTAACACGCGATTAGCCAGGGTAAGTGTATTACAGGGGTACGCGGGAAGTTCAACACGCAATTAGCCAGGGTACGTGTATTACAGGGGTACGCGGGAAGTTTAACACGCGATTGGCCAGGGTACGTGTATTACAGGGGTACGCGGGAAGTTTAACACGTGATTGGCCAGGGTACGTGTATTACAGGGGTACGCGGGAAGTTTAACACGCGATTGGCCAGGGTACGTGTATTACAGGGGTACGCGGGAAGTTATACACGCGATTAGCCAGGGTACGTGTATTACAGGGGTGCGTGGGAATCATCACACGTGATTAGGCTGGGTGGGTCCTCACAGGTGTTCCCTGTACACCCTCCACGGCCCCTGCAGGCAGTCTACAAAACAGGGGACTACCCTGCACACCTGCTCATGTCCCCCTGCACCCCCACCCCCCCAGCAGTGCAGGGGCAGCCTCCACCAGGCCCCCACTCATGTCTCCCACCACCCCCACCCTCCCGCCACCAGGGGCAGCCTCCACCAGGCTCCCACCCATGTCTCCCACCACCCCCCGCCACCAGGGGCACTCTCCACCAAGCCCCCACCCATGTCTCCCACCACCCCCACCAGTGCAGGGGCACCCTCCACCAGGCCCCCACCCATGTCTCCCAACACCCCCACCCACCAGCACTGTGGGGCACGTGGCCAGCAGGCAGTCAGGCAGCAGCAGATGGCAGGTGGGAGCGTGCTCAGGGCTCTGGGGGGCAGTAATTTCGCCTCCTGGCCAGGAGCGTGGTCTCTCGTGTGTGAACGCGTGGACAGCCTGATAGGTAGTGAAATCCCACACGTCAGCAAAGGCCCTTAGCGCGTAAACCCGTCAACAGCATATGCGTGCCTATAGTCACCTGCACGTGCATGAAATTGTTGCGTGACACGTCCCAGTGTCAAAGCGTGTGATTGGTGAAAATGGATGTACACGTAGAAGTGACAAAGCGTGTGATTGGTGAAAATGGATCTACACGCAGGAGTGACAAAGCGTGTGATTGGTGAACGTACACGCCGCGTAAGTGACGCTGTACGTGTGGGCCTGTATATAAGGTACATGTAGAACACCATTTCCTTGTACGTGCTTTTCGTGGAGAGCGAGTGGGTGAAATCTGTACTTCTTGTCGTTTCACACGCGATTTACTTCACGGCGTTTCCAGTTCGTATTCCCTGTTACCTCTGACAGCTTTTTCTCTTTTTTCTCTTTTACTGGTTTACCTGGGCCTGTTCCCTCAAACAGTGTCCCCTTCTACTGTTGTCCTGTCTTCTCAGACAGCGTACACATCTTCTTTTGGCGGGGGTTTAGCCAGCCAAACGCGCTCATTCTTCACGCTCTTTTACCTGGCAGACGGTGAGTTACGCACGTATCCAACTTCTGTGCTTGCCCCGTGTGTTGCCTACCCCTTCAGAGGTCATTCTAGGCTGCGTGTGACACGCATACGTTCATTCTTGTGTTACTGGGTGCCACAGCGTAGTGCAGGTTTTTCTTTCTGCACACGTGGTCTAGGAGGGGTTGCGTGCACGTCATCTCCCTTTTTTGGGCCTCCTGTGCGTTGCGTGACCCGTCATCTTTCCCCAGGGGTTACAATCAGCCGTGCTAGAGCACTAGGGTACAATTACCATCTGGTACCCAACCCCTTTGACCCCCAATTGCCCAGGACAATTGTCTACAGCCACTCCCATACGCACATTAATATCAGTGCCATGGCTGGGAGGCGAGGATTCCGTAAGGGTGGCAAAGGTGGAAGAGCCACAAGTGGTGGCCGTGGTGGATCCGGTAGGGGACGTGGTCGTAACTTGCAGGGTGAGCCTGTCCCCCCATGTGTGGAGGACCAGTCAAGGGCACCCATCATCCCCCCCCCTCCCCCCCTCCCCCCCTCCCGTTGAGGCTGAAGTGGCTGACACCATCCATGCTCAGCCCTTGTTGGACCAGCCCATTGTGGCACCAGACCTGGCTGACTCCATGGCTGACTTCCAGGTCAGCAGGGCTACGACACGTGCGCTGGTGCACGTTGATGCCATCATGCCACGTGGATCTGGGGCAGCAAGGTCATCTACTGCACCAAGGAGGCAGGGCGGAGTGGCTGCAGGGGCAGCTGCGGCTCCATCCACCCCAGCCCTCACACACCCAGCCAGGACAGTGTCGGTCCTAGTCCATGCTGCTGAGATTCCCCCTGACACCATCACACTCGAGCCAATGCCTGCACCAACTCCCATGCTGAGTGTGCAATCCCACACTCCTGATACAGAGTCCACCAGGGCTCCTGCCCCTAGTGTCCAGAGCGGCGCAGGACACTCAGGATCACCACCACCTTCCAAGCGGAAGAGGAAGAGTGCTCGTCCGGCACAGGCTGATGCCCCAGACACGGCTACACAGTCCGGCCCGTCCAGGAAGCCCAGCTTCACGGATGACGAACTGAATGCACTTGTCGAGTATGTGTCCGGACATGACAACGAGATGGTCATTGTTGCAGGATCCAAGACCACACCTGCACAACGCCAGGCACACTGGCAGACCGTTGCGGACATCGTAAGTGCCCTTGGAATCGTGAGGCGCACAGCCAATGATTGCTATAAGCGCTGGAATGACCTAAAGCGCAGGGCAAAGAGTAAGCTGGCCTCAAGTCATGCCGCAACTCTAGTGACTGGAGGTGGGTCTCCAGTAGTAGACATGGAACTCACTCCACATGAGTCAGTCGCTGGGACCTACGTCACGGAGGAACAGATCCAAGGCGTGGGAGATCTGGCTGATTACGAGGCATTGTCCGGTGAGTGCACATGCATGTGTGTGTCATACATGTGCATGGTGTGTGTGTGAGGGCTTCTGTTTGGGTGCCAGGAGAGAGTGTGTGCGCCTCAGTCGTATGGGTCAGCCATGTGCTTCATGCAATACTACCTGCGCAGCTGCATTTGGCCATAGCAGTATCCCTTCTGCCAACAGTAGACATCTAGCACAACTGCACGCCAGTTGCCCTTGAAGTGTCACCTTGACACAACAGATTTGCTTATTTTTCACTGTTCATTCAGTCAGTTTGTTTGCATTCCACCACTTTCACTAGGCATGTCGCTGTCCACTAGTCACATGTCTGACATGGGTATGGTAAAGGGGAGTGACTTTGTTACCTGGATATCATTTGTACACACATGTCCCTGTGCAATTTGACCATTACAGACTGGCAGCTCCAGGTGAAAAATCTGACCTGTTAGAATCAGAAAAGCTATTACATGCGGGAACTGGACTGAATGAATAGGTGCTGCCCTCCTCTCCATCTTCACTCAATAGCAATGGTACATGCCATCTGTGTGATGGCATGTGTGTTTCACCTGCCAATCACAGGCCAATGTGTGATGCCACTGCCAGGCAGCATGCAGAAAATTTGTTCATCTTCCATCTTGGTGTCATCAGTGTGTGCCGTTTGCCTGCACTTCATACGCAGTGAGGGTGCATGCATGGGAGGGTTTTAGTCATGTGGGACATGTCAATCAAGTACTGGTTCTCTTGCTTCTCAGCCCTCAATGTGTGCCATGGTGCTAATGCCTGTTTCCATTACTTTGTTTTCATGTCTTTGCAGGGGAAGACGCACCTGATACTGCTGGGGTTGTGGAGATGGTGCAGACCCAGGAGGTGTCCCAGGGCCGACCAACCACCAGTGAGGGACGTGGTGTGGTGGTGGGGGAGAACCCACAAGTGCTGCAGGTCGTGCTCTCAAGGGGTGTCTCTGGCTGCACCTCCCCCGAGCTGTACTCAGGTGTTGATTCGGATGAGACCTACGTGCCGTCGCTGGTGAGTGTTCCAGGGAGGGATTCTGTTCTGTCTCACCCACCTGCACCAGGGTCAGTACCCTCCATGGGGATGTCAGTGTTGGCAGCTACGCCTTTGGTGGTTACGGATGCAGGGTCACACTCCGCGACATCTGATCCTGTTCCTGGGCCAGCAGATCAGAGGGGGAATGCAGTCCTGCAGCCTCAGGCAGTGCCGGCACAGCAAGGCGCAGTTCGCCTTGCCCCAGACAGGTGTGGTGCCCGCCGACGTGGTGGCCGTACGCCACCTGGCAATACCGCATGGGAGCAATCCATTTACGGTATGGCTACCCAACAGGCTGCATCATCCGAGATGATGGCTCAGGCCATGGATAGGGTGGCCACTTCCATTGTCCCCCCAGAAAGGCTGATGGAGCGACTAGAGCAGGCAACTGACTCCATCTGCCAGTCACACAGGGAGGACATGTTGGGGTCCAACAGGGACAGGCGGGCGGCACTGGCGACTCTGCAGGAGGCCATCTCCATTGAGTCCCAGGGCCACAGGGAAGCCCTGAGGCAGGAGCTCCTACACCTCAGGACGACTCTTGTTGAGCTTGAGGCTTCAACACACCAAAGGACAGAACAGCAGCTGGAGCGTCTCACCCGTACGCTCTCAGCTGAGATGCAGGCAACGAGGGCGGAGGTCCGGGCATCCCGTGAGTTGTTGCATGGGGACCTCCGCACACTCATCCTCCAGAACCAGACCTACCACACCCGCATGCTTGCAGCCATGGAGGAGCAGACTAGGGCCTTGCGTGGGCTGCCTCCCATAGTGCAACCACCTCCGGATGCAGCTGCACAGGGTGATAATAGCGACAGCAGTGACACTCCCACAATAGGGTAGCCGTGTGGGCCATGAGCCCATGGAGGTGTTTTATTTTCCCAGGATCCATGCAGGTGGGTTCTGGTGTGCATCCTGTCCTCGGACCTCCTGGGTGGCCTCCCCAACCCCCCCGGGCCCATCAATGGCCATTTTTGATTTTTTCTTATTTTTATTTTTATTTTGATTTCTTTTATTCCCAATTTTTTTGGGAGGATCTGTTGGCTCCGATCTGTTGGCTCCGATCTGTTGGCTCCGATCAGTTGGCTCCGATCTGTTGGCTCCGATCTGTTGGCTCCGATCAGTTGGCTCCGATCTGTTGGCTCCGATCTGTTGGCTCCGATCAGTTGGCTCCGATCTGTTGGCTCCGATCTGTTGGCTCCGATCTGTTGGCTCCGATCTGTTGGCTCCGATCTGTTGGCTCCGATCTGTTGGCTCCGATCTGTTGGCTCCGATCTGTTGGCTTCCGTGGTTCCTGTGGGCATACGCTGCATTGTGGCTGGGCACATGCAGGCTTGTAATGTATTTGGTTCCGATGCTTGGGTTTGAGTCACACACACCCCTCCTGCTTCCCGTTTCCATGGGCTTGCAAAGGGTGTGCCCAAGTGACAGTGAATTACACAGTGACGTTGGACTCCCATGACCTGTGTGGCCAGTCTGTAGTCAATACTGTGTATACATTCCTAGTGCATATTGCTGTTGTGTTGTACACTGCATGTTGCATTGATGTGTAACTCTTCTTCTGTGTCTACCTCCCAATTTGCAGGTCCCTTCCTCAAGTCCACACAAGGACCTCTAGTCTGGCGATGGGGACCATGTTGGCAGCAGTGCACCTACAACTCTACATGGCGCCAACACTGCACAGTTGGTAGTGGTGGGAGTGCAGGCATTTCCAGGTGGTGAGACTACTAATATGTTACATTTTTGATGTCATGTTAATGGTACTACGTGCTCAAGTATGTTGTTGGTCCGGCATTGCTGTGAGCATTTCAGGTGTTGCAGGTTTCTAATAGTGCCACTGTACATAGTGAGAGTGATGTCATGCTGTGGGGATTACTTTGTTTACCTGCAATTAGCATGACATGGCACGGTGTGTCGTGTGGCAGTGCTGGGGTTGGGTTGGCTGACATGGCACTGTCCTCTTGTTGCATTTTGCAAGTGGGTATTCATTTTAGCTGCTTCAATGTGTAACTTCACAAAACGGCATTGGTGGTGTCTGTGTGGGTAGGGATGCACACATTGTGACACTTCCAGGTGAACAATCTCAGGCTGACATGGAATTCCCGGTTCATTCTCCAGACATTCAGGATCAGTGTCAGGTTGAGTCATCATTGATTGTCAGATGGAATGTGCCAGGGCAGTGTGCACTCCACAGGGGTGTGATTTCTATGTGAAGTAATTAGCCACTAGCTGTGTACGGGCTGCCTCCCCCCGTGCCCTTTCCCCTCCCATGCGCAGCGGCTGTGCATGTGGTTGGGGATGTGGGGCCACCACCATGTCCACGGCCAGGCCCCGGCGTGTTGCAACGTTGTGCAGGACACATGCTGCCACTATGATCCTGCACACTACTGGGGGAGCGTATAACAGCTGCCCGCCAGAACGGTCAAGGGAGCGAAAGCGTGACTTCAGCACTCCGAATGTGCGCTCCACTATGCCCCTGGTTGTAATGTGGGCTGTGTTAAATCTTACCTGGGGTGGCGTGGTGGGGTTCCGAATTGGCGTCATCATGTGGGGGCTGAGAGGGTAGGCACTGTCCCCTGTGGAGGTGGGGATTGGTATCATTGGTGAGGTTGTGACCTTGCTCAGTATCCAACATGCATGCATGTGCAGTGGCATACATACTCACCAAGCAGCCATGTATCGCCATGCCGCCCAGCTTCTAGGTCCCGGCTTAGGGTGGACATTCGGTAAATGAAGCTGTCGTGGGTGGAGCCGGGATAGTTGGCATATACTGAGGTGATGATTCCCTTGGCATTACATGCTACCTGCACGTTGATGGAATGCCAGTGCTTGCGGTTCCTATAGATGTGCTCAGATGCCCTGGGGGGACGTAGAGCCACATGGGTGCAGTCGATGGCACCTAGCACTTTGGGGAATCGTGCCACTGTGTAAAAATCCACGGCGGCAGCATGCCTTTCTGCAGGTGTTCTGGGCAGGTATATGTGCCTGCGGACTGATGGGCGTGCAGTCATGATGTTCAAGACCTGGTGTAGGCAGCGTGACTGGGTGGCCTGTGACACCCCACCCACTATGGCACTTGTCCGCTGAAATGATCCAGTGGCTAAGAAGTGCAGTACATTGAGGACCTTCTCCAGGGGGCTGAGTGCTTGGGAGCACAGGGTGGGTGATGTGAGGTCATCCTCCCACTCAGTCACCAGGTCCAGTATGATGTGTGGTGGAAACCTGTACCTCCCATACACCTGGTCATCAGGCATCCCGAAAAGGCTGGTTCTGGGTGTGAATATTCTGGCCCTGACTATCCTCCTCCTCCTCCTTTGGTAGCCCACTGCCACTGCTGCTAGGAACGGTATGTTCATCCTGGCGTCTGAGCTTGTTATTGTTAAAGTCCGCAATTTATGCTTAGCGCGTGTTCTAGGCGAGCGTGTGACCCGCGCAGCCCTGGAATCCTGTTGCCAGTCCAATAGCGTGTGGAAATTCACACGCACCACGGGATACAGCGTGTGACCCGCGCAGCCCTGGAATCCTGTTGCCAGTCCAATAGCGTGTGGAAATTCACACGCACCACGGGATACAGCGTGTGACCCGCGCAGCCCTGGAATCCTGTTCCCAGTCCAATAGCGTGTGGAAATTCACACGCACCACGGGATACAGCGTGTGACCCGCGCAGCCCTGGAATCCTGTTGCCAGTCCAATAGCGTGTGGAAATTCACACGCACCACGGGATACAGCGTGTGACCCGCGCAGCCCTGGAATCCTGTTCCAAGTCCAATAGCGTGTGGAAATTCACACGCACCACGGGATACAGGTTCGCTGACGTACTTGCGTGTGTAAGTGGCCGCGCACCCATTAAATACACGTACATAGGCCAATCGCGTGTACGCGCACTTTTGTCCAATTACACGCGATGACACTCTGACGTGCAGTATCTCCACGTGTGCCCCGTCATCACGTCCTGAGTGGGGAACACCCGTGCGGGTCACGTCACAGACGCGCTTACGCGCTGAGGGACTCTGGTCCAATAGAATCGCGTATGCGTGCTGACGCGCTTACGCGCTAAGGGCCTTTCCTCGGATTTCACGCTGACGTGCAGGATTTTCACGTGCCAAATCACTCCGTATCAAGCTGGCCACGCGAAAACACACGGAAGCCCACGCTCCTGCCCAGAAGGCCGAGTTACTGCCCCCCAGTGCCCCGAGCAGCCTCCCACGTGCCATCTGCTGCTGCCTGCCTGCCTGCCTGCTGCCACCGTGCCCTGCCATTTGGTGCCTGCACATCAGCCATCTGCAGGGGTCCAGTTGCTGTGTCCACCCCTGCTGGAACTGAAGACTCCCGACTGGTATTACATCGCTCCACAGCCCAGCCCCAGGACCCAGTTGCCCACCCACACCTGCCTCTGGGGTTGCCATGTCGGGCACTTCCACATCTGGCACCAGTGGCAACCCCAGGCCAGAGGGGCAGAGGGGCACCAGCTTCACTGTCACCGAAGTTGGTGTCCTGGTGGAGCATGTCCTGGGGCAGTATGATGCCCTCTTTGGATCGTCCCGCGCCAGCAAGGAAGGACGGCAGAGGATCTGGGCCGACTGTGTGGTTGCCATCAACGCGGAGGGGGTGGCAACCCGCGACGTCCTGAAGATCAAGAAGCGCTGGGAGGACTTGAGGTCCAGGACCCTTGTGAAGGCCCGGCGCCTCGTGGAGGGGGGCCGGGGCCGCATGAGTACCATCCAGATGAGGGTCCTGGAACGCGTACGCCCAGCGCTCCACGCCCAGATCCTTGAGAGGGAGGCCCGTCTGGAGTTGAGCGGTAAGTGTCCATGCATTACTGTGTGAGACAGGGCATGTTGCGGTGTGCTGGTTCTATGATACTTGCCTGTATGTGTGCCATAGCCCATGTATGCATGTATGTGTGCAGGGACATCATGGTAATGCATGTGCGACCAGTGATGTGTGATGCACATGGTAGTTGCATGTGTTGAAATGCCGCATGGGGAGCCCTAATCAGATTATGAACATGAGAGCATGCCAGTCTCTGTACCTGAACATGGGTGGGGGTGAGGGATGGGTGCTGATGCCAGGTACATATATGGTAGCCATGTCTGTGTGCCTGACCTGCGTGTCTGTGACTTGTGCATGCCATGGATGCATGACACATGTGTGTGACAATGCAGAGATTCAGTAAAGCAGCAAAATTACCCTTGTATCCGCTGTGTTTGGTGTGTTTGGGGCCAGATGGATGTGACTGAGGTGATGTGTGTGCATGTGATGGGCATGAGCCATGATGCATGTGAGTTACATATCATTGAATGTTTCAAGAGTCCATTGGACATGCATGGAAATGTCCATGGCATGCACCATGCCTGTTACTGTGTGTGTTTTGCCTGGACTGGCCCATGTGTTGTGGAGGGACATGATGGAAGTGTACTTTGACAGTGGTGCTCATCTGCTATTGCTTCCTGTCTAGGGGACCATTGTACAGTGCCCTGATGCTTGTGTTCTTTGTCTCCCTCTACGCAGCGGCTAGTGAAGAAGAGGGCGGAGACGGCGCTGTGGAGCAAGGCAGCGGGGATGCCCCCACGGCTGCAGCGGAAGGGGTGGGTGAGCCCCCACAGGGGCCTGCTACGGTGGGAGACGGTGAGGAGCCATCCAGGTTGGTGGTTTGCACAGAGGAGGAGGAGGCCGCCACTGGGGCACACATGGGGCCTGGTGGGGGCATCCCTGCTGGTGCAAGTGGTGCAGTCCAGGGCCAGGGGCAGGAGGCAGCACAGGTCACCGTGGAGGGGCCTGTGCATGTCGCTGTCCCTGACCCTGTGAGTGCACCACCATGCACCAGCAGGGATGCCCCGTCCCAGGCCTGTCCGCAGGTAGAGGGGATGTCCATGTCACCTGACTCCCCTCCACCTGCGGACGTGGGAACCCCTGGCCGTGCGGAGAAGGTCCTGATTGGGGTCGCGTTGCGCACGGCTGCGATTCGTGATGCCGTGCGTGCTTCCCGGGAGGAGCACGCACGTCATCACGAAGTGCACCGTGCCGACGTGGCCCAATTGGGATCGGCCATGTTCGGGGGTTTCCTGCATGTGTTGGCCAATGTGGCGGCCCTCTCCTCCTCTGTGCAGGCTATCCACCAGTCGTTCTCCTTGCCGTCTTCCAGCCCAGATGCCACCAGGGCCCCCTGTGGACCTGCCCCGACCAATGCAGCCAGCTCGGTGGGGATCCCATCCCTGCCACAGTCGGGAGTCAGAGATCCAGCAGGGGTGGACACCAGAGCAACTGGACCCCAGCAGATGGAGGATGTGACGGCATCATCGGGCAGGGCACGTGCACGACGGCGTCGGTGGTTTCCATCAGCCTGGATGCCGTCGTGCTGGCACAGGCAGTTGCGTCGGAGGCAGCAGCAGGCTCAACGTGGGAGGCATCATGGCTCGGGGCCATCAACATCAGGGGTGCAGGCATCGGCCGGAGGGCAGGAGAACCCTGGAATGGGAGTGGCTTCCGTGTGGGAGAGGTTGTGCCAGCGGATAGGTGCGGAGCGGCAGCGGGCAGAGGAGGAACGGCTCACGATGGTCAGGGCGGAGGACTCCATGCGGAGGGCGCTGAGGCGGGCTGAGTGCCTCGAGGGTCTTCGCAGGGAGTTTGAGCTTGACACTGCGTTATCCCTGCGGGACCTCGGGGCCAGGGAACATGCCCGCCTCCAAGCCATTGAGCAGGAGTTCGAGGATGCCCTGGCCCATGACAACAACCAGTGAGCCGTCCGAATAGCCCGCTGCCTTTGTATATAGTTGTATAGTTAGGGTTAGGTTTCCTTTGTTTTTTTGAATTTTTTTTGGGTTGCGATTGGACAATGCACCACTTTTTTGTATATAGTTCCCTTTTTAGTTAGTAGTCAGTTAGGTTTAATTTGGTAGGGCTCATGGACCCAGGATTATCTTCTTGATTGGCTTATTTTATTTTTTCATAATTTTTTCATGGACATTCATCTTGTTTTGTTTGATTTGCTTTGTGTTTTTTCTTATTTGCTGTTCAATACATATTATTTTTTTAATATTCAATGTGTCGTATCATCTCATTGCTTTCAGGCATGTCATGTTGGGTGTTTTGTCATTCACTTGCAGCCATTGTGTGTGACAGACATGTGTTAAATTGCATTATTTACATTGGGGGTGTAACATGTAATTGCCTTTGATATGTGGGTGGGTGTGATAGTTGGTTGGGCCTTTTGGCAGGGGAGGATGGGCATTACGGACATGATTGGGGAATGTTGGGACCCAGGTGCAGGGGGGCATGGATTGGACATGGGTGGGGGCCTGCTGGCAGGTGCCCCACAGTGCTGGGGGGTGGGGGTGGTGAGAGACATGAGTTGGACATGGGTGGGGGCCTGCTGGCAGGTGCCCCACAGTGCTGGGGGGTGGGGGTGGTGGGAGACATGAGTGGGGCCCTGGTGGAGGGTGACCCTGGTGGCTGGGGTTTGGGGGTGGTGGGAGACATGAGTTGGACATGGGTGGGGGCCTGCTGGCAGGTGCCCCACAGTGCTGGGGGGTGGGGGTGGTGGGAGACATGAGTGGGGCCCTGGTGGAGGGTGACCCTGGTGGCTGGGGTTTGGGGGTGGTGGGAGACATGAGTTGGACATGGGTGGGGGCCTGCTGGCAGGTGCCCCACAGTGCTGGGGGGTGGGGGTGGTGGGAGACATGAGTGGGGCCCTGGTGGAGGGTGACCCTGGTGGCTGGGGTTTGGGGGTGGTGGGAGACATGAGTTGGACATGGGTGGGGGCCTGCTGGCAGGTGCCCCACAGTGCTGGGGGGTGGGGGAGGTGGGAGACATGAGTGGGGCCCTGGTGGAGGGTGACCCTGGTGGCTGGGGTTTGGGGGTGGTGGGAGACATGAGTTGGACATGGGTGGGGGCCTGCTGGCAGGTGCCCCACAGTGCTGGGGGGTGGGGGTGGTGGGAGACATGAGTGGGGCCCTGGTGGAGGGTGACCCTGGTGGCTGGGGTTTGGGGGTGGTGGGTGACATGAGTTGGACATGGGTGGGGGCCTGCTGGCAGGTGCCCCACAGTGCTGGGGGGTGGGGGTGGTGGGAGACATGAGTGGGGCCCTGGTGGAGGGTGACCCTGGTGGCTGGGGTTTGGGGGTGGTGGGAGACATGAGTTGGACATGGGTGGGGGCCTGCTGGCAGGTGCCCCACAGTGCTGGGGGGTGGGGGTGCAAGGGGACATGTGTTGGTGTTCATTAGTTCAAGGAGACATGTGCCTTTGCTGGGGGGCATGCCCATGTTGGGTGGGCTGCCTGCGGGACATGACCAGGGATGCAGGGTAGTCCCCTGTGGTGTGGGCTGCCTGCAGGGGCCGTGGAGGGTGTACAGGGTACACCTGGGAGGAGCCACACTGTCAAATCACATGTGGAACTTCCCGCGCACCCCTGAAATACACGCGCCCAGGCTATTCGCGTGTGGAACTTCCCGCGCACCCCTGAAATTCACGCGCCCAGGCTATTCGCGTGTGGAACTTCCCGCGCACCCCTGAAATACACGCGCCCAGGCTATTCGCGTGTGGAACTTCCCGCGCACCCCTGAAATACACGCGGCCAGGCTATTCGCGTGTGGAACTTCCCGCGCACCCCTGAAATACACGCGCCCAGGCTATTCGCGTGTGGAACTTCCCGCGCACCCCTGAAATTCACGCGCCCAGGCTATTCGCGTGTGGAACTTCCCGCGCACCCCTGAAATACACGCGCCCAGGCTATTCGCGTGTGGAACTTCCCGCGCACCCCTGAAATACACGCGGCCAGGCTATTCGCGTGTGGAACTTCCCGCGCACCCCTGAAATACACGCGCCCAGGCTATTCGCGTGTGGAACTTCCCGCGCACACCTGAAATACACGCGGCCAGGCTATTCGCGTGTGGAACTTCCCGCGCACCCCTGAAATACACGCGCCCAGGCTATTCGCGTGTGGAACTTCCCGCGAACCCCTGAAATACACGCGCCCAGGCTATTCGCGTGTGGAACTTCCCGCGAACCCCTGACATACACGCGCCCAGGCTATTCGCGTGTGGAACTTCACGCGCACCCCTCAAATTCACGCGCCCAGGCTATTCGCGTGTGGAACTTCCCGCGCACCCCTGAAATACACGCGCCCAGGCTATTCGCGTGTGGAACTTCCCGCGAACCCCTGTAATACACGTAGCCCGCTCCCCCAGGCCCGATCGCGTGAGGAACTTCCCGCGCACCCCTCAAATTCACGCGCCCAGGCTATTCGCGTGTGAAACTTCACGCGAACCCCTGAAATATACGTAGCACGCTCCCCCAGGCCCGATCGCGTGTGGAACTTCACGCGAACCCCTGTAATACACGAAGCCCGCTCCCCCAGGCCCGATCGCGTGAGGAACTTCACGCGAACCCCTGTAATACACGTAGCCCGCTCCCCCAGGCCCGATCGCGTGAGGAACTTCACGCGAACCCCTGTAATACACGTAGCCCGCTCCCCCAGGCCCGATCGCGTGAGGAACTTCCCGCGCACCCCTCAAATTCACGCGCCCAGGCTATTCGCGTGTGAAACTTCACGCGAACCCCTGAAATATACGTAGCACGCTCCCCCAGGCCCGATCGCGTGTGGAACTTCACGCGAACCCCTGTAATACACGAAGCCCGCTCCCCCAGGCCCGATCGCGTGAGGAACTTCACGCGAACCCCTGTAATACACGTAGCCCGCTCCCCCAGGCCCGATCGCGTGAGGAACTTCACGCGAACCCCTGTTATACACGTAGCCCGCTCCCCCAGGCCCGATCGCGTGAGGAACTTCCCGCGCACCCCTCAAATTCACGCGCCTAGGCTATTCGCGTGTGAAACTTCACGCGAACCCCTGAAATATACGTAGCACGCTCCCCCAGGCCCGATCGCGTGTGGAACTTCACGCGAACCCCTGTAATACACGAAGCCCGCTCCCCCAGGACCCATCGCGTGAGGAACTTCACGCGAACCCCTGTAATACACGTAGCCCGCTCCCCCAGGCCCGATCGCGTGAGGAACTTCACGCGAACCCCTGTAATACACGTAGCCCGCTCCCCCAGGCCCGATCGCGTGAGGAACTTCCCGCGCACCCCTCAAATTCACGCGCCCAGGCTATTCGCGTGTGAAACTTCACGCGAACCCCTGAAATATACGTAGCACGCTCCCCCAGGCCCGATCGCGTGTGGAACTTCACGCAAACCCCTGTAATACACGAAGCCCGCTCCCCCAGGCCCGATCGCGTGAGGAACTTCACGCGAACCCCTGTAATACACGTAGCCCGCTCCCCCAGGCCCGATCGCATGAGGAACTTCACGCGAACCCCTGTTACACACGTAGCCCGCTCCCCCAGGCCCGATCGCGTGAGGAACTTCACGCGAACCCCTGAAATATACGTAGCACGCTCCCCCAGGCCCGATCGCGTGTGGAACTTCACGCGAACCCCTGTAATACACGAAGCCCGCTCCCCCAGGACCCATCGCGTGAGGAACTTCACGCGAACCCCTGTAATACACGTAGCCCGCTCCCCCAGGCCCGATCGCGTGAGGAACTTCACGCGAACCCCTGTAATACACGTAGCCCGCTCCCCCAGGCCCGATCGCGTGAGGAACTTCCCGCGCACCCCTCAAATTCACGCGCCCAGGCTATTCGCGTGTGAAACTTCACGCGAACCCCTGAAATATACGTAGCACGCTCCCCCAGGCCCGATCGCGTGTGGAACTTCACGCAAACCCCTGTAATACACGAAGCCCGCTCCCCCAGGCCCGATCGCGTGAGGAACTTCACGCGAACCCCTGTAATACACGTAGCCCGCTCCCCCAGGCCCGATCGCATGAGGAACTTCACGCGAACCCCTGTTACACACGTAGCCCGCTCCCCCAGGCCCGATCGCGTGAGGAACTTCACGCGAACCCCTGTAATACACGAAGCCCGCTCCCCCAGGCCCGATCGCGTGTGGAACTTCACGCGAACCCCTGTAATACACGTAGCCCGCTCCCCCAGGCCCGATCGCGTGAATAACTTCACGCGAACCCCTGTGATGCACGTACCCTGCAAATCGCGTGTGACACTTCCCGCGCACCCCGGTATACATGCACACGTATTTTTTGTCAGCGGGTGTCCGTGTTTGTGGGTACCCCTTTGCACGTCATTTTTCCTGGAGGGCCACAGTATGGGACATTCATCATGGCAGTATATAGGTGCTATTTGTTGGCGCACCTTTTGGCGCACATTTCTTACAGCCGCAGAGACGCTACCGCCTCCTTTCTTGTGGCGGTCGTGTTTGTGCCTGTGCGCTGGTTTGAGCGTGCGCTTTTTTCCCCTATTCTATTCCATGAATACGTGTTGTAGGCGAGCGTGTGGGCGTTCCGCGCACTTGTGCCCTGTACTTCCCCCGTGACGCCCACGTTTTGGCAAGTTGTTCCCCATTCCGAGTGTTACGCCCGTGTTCCGCCTACTTTTATTGCGTGCGCCGCGCTATGTGCGATTTTCGCTGTGGCCTGTGCGATTTTCGCTGTGACCTGGCGCACGCTGTTAGATGGCCTGTGCGCTAACGTGCGCCGCGCACTTTTTATCGCACATCCGCTGGTTTTCTCGCCCACGGACTTCCATGAATCGACGTGCGCTGCTTTTCGTGCGATTTTCGCACGTTCACTGCGATTTTCGCTATTCCACTGCGATTCGCACGTTTTTGCCCACTTGCGCCGCGCTAATTATTCCATGAATCGGCCTCTTAGTGTTTTTGCTCAGCCATGTTCAAAGCCATCCTGACAGTTGAAAGTCAAATCGGTTTTCTCTTGTGTTTGAAGGGGGGAAGGTGGGAGTGATATTCTGTTTGATCTATTTTATTCCTGAGTACCTGTTTTCTCCTCACATCTATTTAAATTGTCTATTGGTGGGTTGAGGGGCGTTGCAGGGGGAACCCCTAATCATAGTGCTATCTGTTCCAAACCAACCCAAAAGTATCCTTTTCTGTGATGCATTTGTTTTTGTGCTTATTACTTGATTTCCAGTGCATTAAAGATAGTATTCAGTGTTCTGTCACCCCATTGGTGATTACCTATTAAAATATCTTGTGATCTAAATACTAAATAATTAAATAAATATTTACCTTTGGAAACTAGCCTGATTCCCGGTTCAGTGTGACCGGGGGGGGTCTCAGGAGAAAGGTGTGATATGACTGGTATATCATTCAGAATACTGAATTTATAGATAAAAATAAATAAGGGTTTTATTTGCGCACTACATGCTGGGCGAGACTTGGGTGTGTGCCAGATTGAAATCACTTACACCCCATGCTGGCACTTTGAAGTGTTCACTGATGCAATGTGGATACATAGAAGAAAGGTTTCTTTCCAGTTTACATAAACCTGGCGCCTCGCACTGCGACCGCCTCCAACCACCGCTCACTCATTCTTCTCAACTGTCCCAGACAAACATAAACATAAGCAAGCGGGGAGCCAAAGTTCCATACAGAATACTACATCATCCCCCTTTTCAATATATTATACAATATTACATAACAACACATATATTAACAACATTGTAAAATACAACCGTGAAAATTACATAGAATATAAAGATCTCAAAGCAAATATAAGTAACAATTTTGAATCTAGGAACAAACACTAAACTATTACATAAAATTAACTTTGCATGACATAATCCCTGGACCAACATGGTAATCTCCTTTCTCTTGAACTGCGCACAAATTTACATCCAGAAACATCATTACTTTGTCCATGTTTACTTCCGCATCTTGTCTGGCTAAATCCCTATTAACATTCTCCATACCATACTGAATATAATCATCTCCAAACAAATCAGTCACTCTTCCCTCCTTACCAACTTGCCTAACTCTCTCATGTTTACCTTCCCACTCCATTTACTGACCCTATCCAAATTCCATACCGCTCCACCAGTAACTCTAACAGCTCTCCTGAACACTTGTATAACCTTAACCGGACTACTGTATTTAGAGTCACCCTTCCTCACATTGCGTCCAATCTTAATCCGCACATAATCTCCTGGTAAGATTCTCAACTTGGGCTCTTCCGGAGCCACTCTACGTTTATCTTGATGTTTAACCAAGCTTTGTTTTTCACCATGTAAAACTCTCCTACAATTGACCCATTCTGGATTAAGCAAGGTATTGGGAGATCTTCCCCTCATCAATTCAAAGGGAGAAACATTCATTCCCCTCTTGACAGACATCCTACTACACCATACCCTCTCCTTGAGAACCTCGTCCACCAACAAATTATTACTCAAAGCCAACTCCACAGCTTCTACTATCACACGGTTGTACCTCTCCACTAATCCATTAGTTTGAGGATGATATAAGGCTGAAAACCTCCACTCAATCCCCGATCTCTTGGCAAACTCTTTCATCTCTTTACATTTACATCTTGTCACTGTTCTGACACGGCCAACAATTCCTAATCACTCTCTCTATCATAAGATCCATACCTGGCCACCAGTATTTCAATCACACATTGTTCTTCGTGCCCGTAATGCCAGGATGACCCTGGTGTGCTTTTTCAATAAGTTCATCATATAACTTACGTGCGGGAAATCAATTTGTCCCCCTCACTAAAAATCTATCCTCTATTGATAATTCATCCCTTACCTCCCAGAATCTCAAACATGCCTCACTAACTGCCTTCCTTTCAGGCCATCCGGATTCTGTGTATTCGCTAATTTGTTGTAGTTCTTCATCTTTGCCCAACTCCTCGATCCAAGCATCCTTGGACGTAACCTCAAACACAACAGCTACCATTTCATCATCCACCTCTACAGCTGTCTGCCTACTTCCCAAAAAGAAAACCTCGATAGAAAATCAGCAACAACATTCCTTTTCCAGGCACATATTTCACTAAAAAGTTATAATCTTGCAACTTAAGGCTAAGTCTTGCCAATCTCGGCGAGGCTTTGCACATTCCTTTGACCGTAAGAACTTCAATCAACGGTTTATGGTCCGTCTGAATCACAAATTTTGTTCACCACAAATATTTCCTGAAATAATTCACCGCCCAAGAACAAGCCAGTAATTCTTTCTCAATCACCGAATATATACTCTCTGTGTCTGAAATGGCTCTTGAGGCATGACCTATTACCCACTCATTAACATCTTCATCTATCAGTGATAAAACTGCCCCCAATCCATTCCCACTGGCATCCACTGTGATCTTAGTCATTCTACCAAAATCAAATCTTCCTAACTCCAAAGAGTTACAAATTTCTGTTTTTATGCAACCTACTGCCTTATCGCAATCATCACTCCATACAAACTTAGCATCCTTTTTCAACAATTTTCACAAAGATTCTGTGACACTTGCAAAATTCTTAATGAACCTGTTATAATACTCACATAACCCCAAAAATTATCTCAATTCATCTTTGTTCTTAGGATTAGGTGACTCCTTAATTGCTTCCATGGCATCTCTTTTGGGTTTGTACCCTTTGCCATTTACAGTATGTCCTAAATATTCTACTTCATCCACTCCAAATTTACACTTGCTCTGCTCAATTTTCAACCCAACGTCCTCTAATCTTTTCAACACATCTTTCAACCTGTTATCATGTTCCTCCATTCCTTTTCCAAACACTATAATATCATGTTTATACACAAAAGTTCCACTTAACCCTTTAAGAACATGCATCATAACCCTTTGAAATACAGCTGCCGCAGACGCCAGCCCAAACGGCATGCGTTTATATCTATACAGACCATGTGGTGTAATAAAAGCTGTAATGTATCTACAATCCTCAGTAAGTGAAATTTGATGATAGGCCTTTGACAGATCTAATGTAGAAAACACATCTGCATTTCCAATACAATTCAACATTTCAGATATAATGGGAAGAGGAAATGTATCAGTTCTGACATTCTTGTTGACATCCCTCAAGTCCACACAAATCCTGAGTTTGCCATTTTTTTTCAGTGCCACGACAATGGGGCTCACCTACTCAGAAGACTCAATTTTATTTATAACACCTTCAGACTCCAATAATGTCAATTCTTGCTCAACTTTGTCAGCGATGGCAAATGGAACTGGCCTAGACTTTGTGTGTCTAACTGGTACAGTTCCCTTCTTGAGCCGAATCCTGTGCGCAAAACCTTTTAATAAACCCAACTCCGACTTAAGTTCATTTGTCTGTACTGACACTTTGTTTCTTCGTTGTTGACCACCATTAACCAGCAGGATTTGTTCTTCAGTACATGGATCTAACCTGATTCTCAAACCAGCTTGGTCCCTCCATCCTATAATGTTCACACCTTTCTCTGCCACATAAACTTTGATCTGGGCACGTCTGTCTTTAAATTGAATGATACAAGAAAACCATCCAATCATTTTGATTCTAGACCCTTCAAACCCACCAGGATTTTTAATGTCTGGTGAATTCAATTCACTCCTGAGACCACGTGTAATTAAGCTCTGCCATGTTTTCTTAGTGATAATTGTCCACGGTGAACAACTATCCACCTTCACTCTAAGGTTCCAATTATCTAAAACCACCTCACAACTCGGGCATTTAAATTTTCCTTCCGGAGGTTCATGTATAAAGAACACTCTTTCTTCTTCTGACTCCTCTTCTTCATCCAGGATGACAGAAACTTTCTTCTTCTTTCTGCACACAACTGCAAAATGGCCTTTTATGCCACAATTTCCGCATTTCTGTCCTAATGCCGGGCATTGTTTTGCATTCGCATAATGTCCAATTCTGCCACAGTTATAACACCTGTTTCCTTCTCTTGGCTGGGCATTCTGAAATGTCTGATCATATTGTGTTCGAGGTTCATTCTTCGACCAATTCCTTCCCCTTACTGAATTTCCTCTATACTATAAATTTTTCGCTTTGTTGCTCTTTCCTGAAGTGGCTTCTATCTTGTCTTTAGATCGCAGTGCATTAACTTGAATTTGTTCCTCTTGTTCCTGTACTATTTTGGTAGTGTGTCGCTGCATGCTCTGTATAGCCTCTTCTTTCTTGTCTTTCATCTCCTTGGAGCATAATTGACTGTGCTCCACCCGCTTAGCAATGGCTATAGTTTCAGGTAGTGATGGATTGCCAACCATCCACAACCTGTCTTGAACTATATTGTCTCTTGAGTGAATAATTATTTGATCTCGTATCAATTCATCGAGAGTGATGCCATTACCAAATTGACAGGTTCTCGATAAGACTCTCAATGCTGAAACATATTCTTCAATAGTCTCATTTTCTTTTTGCACTCTCGTATAAAATGTATATCTATTTATAGCTACATTAGTACTTGTCCAATTGTCTTATAGCCCTGTCATGCTCGTCAGCATCTCCAGCTTCATCTCTCGTCAAGTCTGGAAGTTCTTTAAACTTCCTCTGACCTTCTAATCCAAGGGCATGCAACAAGAGCAGTTTCTTGTTCCGGGATGTGAGTTCTTCTTGATCTACAGCTTGAATATAATTCAACCAAAATTCCTTCCACTCCGACCAGATAACTGCTGGTTGTCCTTGAGTCAGTAAAAAGCTTGCTGGAGGCTGAATACTTATTCCTTGCATTTTTGTAAAGCAAAATTGTCTCTCCACTCCTGTGCAACTGTCGAAATGTGGAGTTAAATGTCACTTTCCAGCAAGAATTTGGGTTTCATATGACTCTCTCTTCTGGTTGTTAGATGATTTAAAATCCAACTGTCATCTGTGATTGGCTGGACTTAGGCCTCAGCAACAATCGATGAATGCAGCATCCATGCAATTCACCAAATGAACTGCTCACTTCTGACACGTGGCTCTGGCCACTTCCTGTATGCCTGTAGCCCCTCTGCTGTCGGCACGAACAAACGCGGGGCCGCGTTTGTTCGGAGCTCCAGCTCTCTGTTTACTTGTTCAGCATGGGCTCGTCGGATGCTGGGTCCTCGTCGCCAAAATGAAGTATTCACTGATGCAACGTGGATACATAGAAGAAAGGTTTCTTTCCAGTTTACATAAACCCGGCGCCCCGCACTGCGACAGCCTCCAACCACTGCTCACTCATTCTTCTCAACCGACCCAGACAAACATAAACATTCTCAGGCGGACGCAAGCGGGGAGCCAAAGTTCCATACAGAATACTACACACTTCACATTTTCCGTGAGAAGAAGTCAGTTCATTTTTTTAATAGTAGTAGACATCATGTTGAAATCAAGCAGAGTTGCCTTATCACTATTGGCACTCTGTGAGTTTAGCATTTCCCACTTGTCGGGGAATTAGGAGCAAGAGAGGGAGCAGGATCAGGAACTTGTTTGGCTTCTGATATTTCCATACCTTTTCCCAGCTCCTCCCTCTCCGTCCCTTGCTTGCTCCTTAGATAGTACATTATAAGGTAGTACTCCATGCAATATGTAAGGTGTGATTATTCTTTACAAATTGCTTGCTTCTTAGTTGTAAGTGGATGCAGCCTAACTGCAGCACAACTGCACCTGCATCGCACTTCACTTTGCGCACGCGGCCCCTTTTCAATGGATTGTTTCTCCGCCCTCCTCCAGTAATCAGGGAAGCAAGAGGTAGTAAGAGATTTCCTTAAGCTTACATCAGCGTAGCCAACAAGGGATAGACACACAGAGGTCAGTGCTTCCTCCAAATACTGCAGCACAACTGCAATTGTGCCAGACTTCTGCACATACTCATCAGCATAACACTACACTACTGTTCATGGGAAAACATGTGTTTAATGTCCCACAGTACCATATCTCTTTTGTATTTTGGTAAGATCAATGTGGGTTCAACTGGGCAACTTTCTGTTTTATATTCGTGTTTCAACCTTACTTTACAATTCCCCAGGGAAGGCAAGCATAACACTTGAAATTGGCTATCAGTATTTCACCACAGCGTGTGGTGTCATAGGCCCTCTATGAGAGTGGGAAGCTTTGTCAGCTCAAGCCACAGGTCTCTATTGAATAGATGTTGCAGCTTCTTGAGAGCCTGATCTAGATGCTCAAAATGATCATTGGGTAGATGAATGGGATATTACATTGGCACATGCTGTGTCTGGCAACAGACAACTAAAGTTTGGAGCGTTGTCATTTACTGCACTTGTCTTTTCTTTTAATGGCTTGTGGAGGCATGGGATCCTACTGTGGGATGTTTTTACCCATGCATCCAAGCCCTGCTACAAATGGCAATGCTGATTGCCAAAAGCAACCCAGAGCTGTTGGGAATTCATTTTCTTAATGTCAAGAATTTGCCAAAATCATGGGCACAAGACCACTCAAAGATTCAACCTTCTTGTGGGGGGTTCCACATCACCCATCAAAACAATAGCAAAATTCTCCTATTAAATTCAAGACAACTCCCAAAAATGGGTGCAGTACCGGCTTTGGACACAAGTCGGCGCTAGCGGTCTAAACTCTGACAAGAGTGAAGCCTGGCTTAAAGAGAGTGAATTCTGCCCGGCAACAACCCCCGACCGGAGTTGAAACTTGATCAAACTGCATTCCCAGGCCTGGCTGCCTCCTGCTTCCCCACCAAAAGGAGATGACACCTCTCTGATTAGATTAGGGAGGGGCACCTGCAAAGAGCAGAGACACAGAACAATGCACTGTCCTGAGCTCAGGCAAATGTTATATTGGGGGGGGGTTTGTAAAATAGCTTCCTCTTGGGAGAAGTGGGATAGAGAAGTGCCTCTGGGAGCCACCTGAGCTGGAGGCGGGGACCGACAGAAGCTTCCCCCATGTGCTTTGGAACCTAAACCACACCCATCTGGGCCAGAGCATAATTAAAAAAAGATGGATAATTCATAGTACGGACTTGTCAGAATTATATAAGTAATATCATCATTCTGGTGATTTTTCTGTGCACGTTTTAAGAGGTGTTAGGACCCTGTGGTGTATTCTGGGGGGTTGCTAGCAGAAAATAGGGTCTTACTCCAAATGTCTGCATGTTAAAAATCTGACACTTCATCAATTAATGTCCATACTCCTTGCGCACATTTGTGTAATTTTTGGTAAATGTCTGATATTGGTAAACTGACCAAAAAGCGCAAAATGTTGTCATTTCTGAATCCCAGCTCGCAGGAACATGGGGCTTGAACAGAGACCTGCCTTAAGTCATCTGTAATATGTACATGTAATGTCAACCACTTGTGTATCTGGGAAATATGTATTTGAATCAAATATAGATTTGTGGGCAAATTGACAAGGGGTGGATCCTCTGACCATAAACCTACCTCATCACTCTGACTCACAACTCAGTTCCCCCAATCAAGGGAAAGAGGAGAACTGGGCCAATGATAAGTTGAGAGGGTTGGGCATGCAGAATGAGCCGACCCACCCACTTCCAAAACACATAAAAAGAGACTGCTGGGACAGGTAGAGACATTCATTTTCCATTTCTGCGGAGCATTTTGATCGCCAACATCCCATCCAGACAGAGACCAGAACCAGGGACCCATAGACTACAGAACTTTGAACCTAGAAGGCCCACTGCAAGCAAACGTATTTTCAGCAGGCCTTCAGAATCCAGCAAACCTAACCAAACTATTCAACAGCTGGGCGAGCTGTTTGAATTCTTTGCCAAGAACTTTTGCCAGAACCGCAGACCAGACCCAGACCGCTGTGAGCAGAACCAGAGATCCAGATCGCTGTGAGCAGAACCGGTGCCTGATTGACCCGCCGAACAGAGAGAACCGCCGCTGGACGTGTTGACCAGATCCGTGACGAGGCCTATTTCAAATTTATATTGTGAGTACCTAGCAGAACTGTGCAGAACCAATCTCTTAGTTAAAATAATCTAATCCAAACTATTTTAGCCTATTAGAACTGCCTCCTAGAATCGTGTCATTCTGTCATCTTTAAAACTGAGAACTGTCATCTGTCATTCTGAGCTTTACAATTTCAAATCCGAAAAACTCCCTTCACAAAATCGTCCGTATCTCCGGAACCATTTGTGCTAGGAGCGGTTTTAACTGTCATCTTAAAGCTAAGATTCTAAGCTTTCCAACGAGCCTAGAACCAACTTCCTACTCCTTATAGTGCCTCCGTAACCGCGCTCGACGCATGCGACTAAATATGCCGCGATTTGACATTTTGCTCTATTTCAGCCACGTGTAAAAATATTTGTCCTTGCTTTGCTTGCTGAAATTCGTGTGCAACCTGACAATCATTCATAGAGCATTGCTAAAGTGATCCTGAACTGATTCAAAGTATCTATCAACTACCCTGAACCCCCTATAGGGAATTAAAAGCCTTTTTAGCATATTGTTCACTTAATTGCAACCACATCAAAGTATTTTGCCTGTGTTTTAAAATCATACCTGTTTTTCTCTAAGCTTGCTAGGGGGGAACTGCATTTTGTAGTGCATTTTTGTTGGGATTCTTGAAGAATGTGTGCTCTCCTTCCATTTCTTACATTGCATGGGGGGGGGTGAATTATTGCCAGAGAAAAGGTGATTATCTTATCTTTTGCTAAAATCATATCAAGTTATTTCTGTACTGCATTTTATTCCTCATTGCTTTTCCCTTGAAACCATAAAAGTATTTTTGCTACCTTATCCATCCTATACTAACTTCTCATTGATTGTAAAGAAGTGTGCTAGTGCCAGATTACCCATTGTTGATCAACATTATATCCATAAGTGTGATATCAATTATTAATTTATTATAAAAGTGTGATATATATCTTGTTAATTTTTCAAATAAACCTTTTAATTTTCAAAACAAACCTACTTCTTGGCTCAGTGGGGTCAGGGGGATTCTAAGAGGGGGGTGTTATACAAGGGTTGTCATCCAGAGTACTGAACTGGACATAAAAATACATCAATAAGGGTTTTCCTCAGCATCCCAGACTAGGCATTGACTTAGCTGTAGTGTTGATTGAATATCGCTTACACTACTCTAAACATGGGTATCCCCATTACATTATGCAGGTGCCTTATTCCTCATAGCAGTATTTTATTAACCCACTGGGAGCAACTCTTCCTTTTAAGGTGGCATTCACATCTATAGATTGTGGTTCAGCAATTCTGACAGAACGGCACCTCCAATGTATGGCTAGACATCTGAAAAGCTGTAAAAGTGGTGAAAAACATGATCACTGAACCGTCACTGAATTAGTGAGTAGACGCACACATACACCACACAGCACACACATACACACGCACACAGTGTCACATGTTTGACCGGAACATTGCCATACCTGAGATTGACTAGAAGGGCTACGTTTCAATATGCATGCTAAATGAAAATAGCCCATTGATGAAAATAAATTAATGGTGCAGTAGCTGAATGAATAATCACATTACTGACAAATAAGCGTATTGCGACACAGTTCTGCGAATGATATACATGGAGGATTAAAACAACAATGGTTTCTACATTTTAGGCGTGGGGAAGTAGATGAGGATTAAGCTATCGTCCATGGCCAGGGAGTGTACAGGGCCAGTGAAGGCCAGGCAGGGCCTTGGTGAGGGATCAGGGCCTTTTTCAGCTGTGGGATGTATTGACCCACTTTTGCTCTACCATGCGGCATCCCTGTGCTCTGATGGGGCCAGAAATATCAAAATGGCTGCAAAACCGTTGTGCGCGCCAAAACCTATGGAAATCGCACTTTGCAAAACAAAAAGATGGCTGGCAAATCTACCATGCTTGTTGTCAGTGGTGGAACAGATATCTCACTCCTGAAATATGTCACTGGGCTGCCCAACAAGGGAAAATGGAGCACAGAGGGAAAACCAGTGCTTTGATGAAAGAAATCCAAAATCTTGCTTTTAAATCCTTGTTCTTGGTTGCTGAAACTGCTAAATTCCGGTATAAAACACCCTCAAACATCCAATATTCTTGCTGGGTGCTACAATCCACTTAGTTCAAGAAATCATTGTGATATTACAATGTCCTGGAAAGCTGAATTTGTTAAAGAAATATCCAAAGCAAAAGTTGCCTGCCAGTGAAATCTGTCAAAATCTGGGCGCAGTACCCTCGGCCGCCTGCATGACAGCTGTCAGAAGCCTGCATTAAAACTGTAAACTTATACAACTGAAATCTAATGTCTGAAAACTAAGTGACCTGTTATTGAGAGTAACCTCTGTTGTAACTGTTTAATCCCATAGTTTAGAATCTGGAATCAGTGTTCTAGCTGCTAGTTTTGAAATTACAAGTTTGTTTGAAGCAAAGGAAAAATGCAACAGAAATAACTTCGAATTTAAGCCTGACTCAAAGCAACCAAACCAGCATAACAGTTTCCCCCACAGAGGTGAGGCCTCTCTCTCCACCAGGAAATCACACCTATGTGATGATTATAGGGTGGGGGAAGAATTTGGTCTTTTAAAAGCGAGCGCTTTCCTGTTTTCCCTTTCTTGTGCCTGTCTCAGAAAAACGACCTCCACTAAAAAACGTCCATAACTCATTCAATTTGTGTGCTAGAACCAAAATCAATGTCTGCTTCTAGCTAACATCCACAGCTTTAATTCGTATCCAAAACCGCATTCCAAATCCATATAGTTCTCCCGTAATCGCGATTATCGTGCACAGAAAAGTTTGCCACAAATGTTCGTTTAAGGACATTTTGACACGTGTAAAACAGCTTTTGATTGCTTCCGAACTTAATTTTAAGATTCCCCATTGCTTCTTAGTATTAAATCATTGCTAGTGTTTGTTTGTAACTATCCAAAGCGGCTCCCATAAGAATTTAAACAATTTCAGCAATTTAAACCATATTTAGTGTTTTTGCACATTCCATTCTCAGATAACCTTCAAAACCATTTTGACAGCTTGCCAATCAATTCTGCTTTTCTCTTGTGTTGCTGGGGGCAAATTGGGATTGATATTTTGTTTGAATTCTGCCATTCCTGAAACCTGTTCTCCCCTCCTATCTCTTGACATTGTCTATTTGGGGGTTGAGGGGTCTGCAGGGGGAAATAGTAACCACACTGCTATCTGTTCTGAACACACACACAAAAGTATTATTTATGTGCTGAATTGCTTTGCTCACTATTGCTCCTTGTGCATTAAAGAGATTGCTTAGTGTCACATCACCCCATTGGTGATTATTGTATGCCCATTAAACATATTGTGATTCATTTTAACTACATAAATAAATATTTTAACTTTGCAAACCAGCCTGATTCCTGGGAGGGGGGCGGGAGTTCCAAGAGAGGGGTGTGATATGAGTGGTACATCATTCAGAATAAAAGAACATTTAGACACAAATAAATAAGGATTTAAATTGTGCATTACACGCTAGGCGTTGACTTAGGTGAAGTGCCAGATTGAAAACACTTACACGGCCCTGTACCCCTAACTCCCCCCAACAAAGGGGTGATAACTATTTATACACTGTTGACCTATTTTGGGTGTGAAAGCTTGTAATTCATTTTTTTCAAGGAGATGGGGTATCTCTGAGCCCAATCTCCTGTCAAAGAAATAAACAAGATGGCCAGCACCATAGCAAATAGAAAAAGGACTATGTCCTTTTCCAATTTCTATGGCGGGCCAAGGACAGCATGTGCCGGAGCAGCAGCAGGTGAGTGGGTAGGTGGAGGGGAGGCTGAGTGCAGATGTCCCTGGGCTGGGTGGGGGAGGTTAGGAGTAAGAGGCGGTGACAGAAAGGGGCAGAATGCTGACATGTAAAAAAGAAGGTGGCACCCTGAGAAAGAGCTTGGGTGGATGGTGGAACATGGGCAGGACATTGGCCGTTCTCACCCATGGTTCCGGCCACCTAATTGGCTGAGCACCCTTCTACAAGTGCGAATAAACCATGTTTCATAGCTTATGTCTGTGCAAAAATCTATCACAAGTGATCCTGGTGTAATAATATTATTAATAAGAGCATCACATTTACACATATCACTGGGTTAATGCTGCGTTACTGAAGGTTCTAAGCACTGCAAATAATTGCTGGTGCTAATACCCAATTACAGCCCCGCTGGGATTCAAATCTGGCACTGCGGCAACACACGTCTCAAAAGGGGGCACCACAATTTCGGAGCTATTTTAAAAGCATAATGGAGTAGATTTGTGTCAAGTGAGTGGGGGTGGGGGGCTACCAGTGGTGTAGATCATTGGGGGTGATGGGATAAAAGTATAGAAATGCTGAGCTAGCTAGGTTAGCGAATACACCTATATTCTGAGCATGCATAATCCTTCTTGAGACCAGGGTGTCTCACGTGATTTTGGTCTTGTTTCCTGGGGTGACTGGCTGGCCTAGAACGAGCAACGGATATTCTTTTCAAATAGGCAGGTGCATGACAAGCCCAACAAAGCAATCACACGCAATTGAAGAATGCAAACTTTAAAAGCGTAACAAAAACAAATGCAGTCAAAATAATAACAAACAAGCACACTATATAAATATCCAACTCTAATTCTCACCTGTGAGATCTGACACATTAAAAGTATATTACTCAGTTAATGAAACGGTGGGAAACCAAATGTCAAACCTTTACAGAATTGTGCAATGGTTGCTCCGCAAGGTGCCTGACAAGCAAAGCATTGCGCAGGTGGGCAAACCGATACATAAGGCATTGAGAGATTTGGCTCGGGTTGGTAGCTTGTCCAATGCAGTCGCCTGGATCCCTTGCTTTTCAGTGCACTACAATCCAAGAAGCAACGAGAGTTAGGACGGTTTCCTGGAGAAAGCATTGGTGTTGGTTTGTTGTGATGCAGAGATAGCGTCACCTTTGGCCTTCAGGAGGGGTGGAGGTGGGTATTAAATAGCTGTAGTGGCAAGGTTGATACTGGTGGGGCTGCCCACAAGACAGGACAGAGATTGGGCAGATTCAGTTCTTGATATAGTCAAGTCAGCTGTTTCACAGCTGTTGCGGAATGCCAGAGGGAAGTGGAGAATGCCGCGCTGATGCCCGCTCTGAGGACAATGAAAGGAACTTATTTGGAATGTACCATGGAAGTAATATATACGTATGGGGTGCTGAAGCTAAGCACAGGGACGCTACGCAATATGGCCATCCTTTGGGTTTGACAAGTTAAAGGCTGCCTGCCAGTGATGCGTGATGATATTTGTAAATCAGAGAAATGTAAGAATCATTTTGCGAACAAAGAAGATTGTATTAAACTTCACATTTTTTGGAGTCTTGAATATTAACTACTATTCTTTTGCACCATCAGGCAAATGTTTGTAACTGCAAGCAATATTATGAAATCATACATTTCCTGAAGGCTTGAAACACTTGTCTGGTGACACGTCTTATATTTGCCAATCTGCTTCCAGCTTGCACGCTCTTGGGCCTTCAGCTTTAGCGAATGGGGGCTTTCATCATCTAATTCCTTTGGAAAGACAGTCGGTCTCACCCCTTGAGAAATTGACTGAGGGCTGGGGATAGCGTTTTGAAAAAGTTCCACAATTAGATAACCTGGCATTGGTCTAAGCAGTTCAGTGTATGATGCTAGTGTCACTGGGGATGTTACTCATATGATAGCGAATTGTGCAGTGATTGTTGATCTGATGAAGTTATAAAAATGTACCTAACCTCGGTCTGGATAAATACAACTGGGTCATAAGATGGCTTCTCATGATTGCGTAGTTTTTTGCACAATATGACAATATTTTTCTGGAAAACATGGACCCATAACAACACTTACTTACCAGGTGTTCCTTCATTTCATACACCAACATCTCCTTCTAAAAAAGGTCAAGCAAAGTGAAGCTGAGACGTTTTTGTTTAATTGTCACTTAAATTGAATGTTTTCTTGTCGCCCTTATTAACTGATGATATACAAGTGTTGTCTTTCTAAACTAGCTACATTCATCGTGGTGCAACATCATCTAGATGTTTGGGTTAATTAAATTTGATCATTGAAGAGTTAATTGAAGAATAAAGTACTTATGTCAAGATTGTAGTTGTGTTATCCTTGTGGAAGATTGTAACGCCAAACTCGTCCGCTCTGATGATGTGGCAGCTGTGGACTTAAGGAATTGCATATGAGGGGTATTCTTTTTTCAAATCTCAATCTAAATCAGTAGATTCTCATGGGAAGCACCTGATTCAATTAATGGAGGATAATAGCCTTTCTGCTATTAATGGTCACTGTCCCTCTGATCACCATCTAAGGGAAAATGTATTAGCTCTACCACTGAACCAATTGACTATATGTTGTGAGCATGTGATTGCTGGCAGCTAAGTGGTTTTACAGTGGATTTAAGATCAGAAAGTGACCAGAAAGTATTTTTTCACGAAATTTTGTGTGCAAGATATTTTGCACTCAAATAATATATGGCCTGAGGAACTCATGATTACTAACCTAGCCTGGTCACCATGGTAATAGAAGCGAGCCTATGATCGGAGCCCATCTTCCATTTCCATTCTGGCCCAGCAGACATGAGAGGTGCGGGACGGCGTTACAGTGCTGAAACTCCCTTAGATAAGTGAGAGGTGAGCAGAACAGAGATGGGGTGGGTTGGGAAAGTGTTGGGAGAAAAAAGTGGGGACGCCGGGGGAAGAGAGGGGAAATGGCAGGGCAGGCGTAAGCAACTGTCAGTTCGCTCAGAACACAGGCTTATGCTCTCAGGTTCAGCCCGCTTTCCGAGAAACCTGGTTGGCTGCAGCACTCACCTCTGGTGCTAATAGTAAATATTACTGGCTTACCTACGTCAGGCTGTCATTGCTTTTGCTGGACGTATGGCACTTATATAATGCTCCACAATCGGTGACGAAAAAAGATGAAGCCTTGGTTAAATAGGCGATTGCTCGAGATTATGAAAGTGAACTGCTATAGGCTGAAAGAAGAACGCCTTCCTCTAATGTTTCAGCCATGAGAGCGTTCTGATACTAATTATTTAGTCTAAATTATAAAGCGAGAAAACTTTGAACCAGTTTTAATCAGTTACAAATTGCTACCTCATTAGCATTGTGGCACAACACCTCTGACCACTTTTGTAAATTTGATGATATGTCCATGCATTTTATTCTAAACCATACATTTGCTATATAGTTTCTGTTGTAGAAATTCTAAATGTAACAAAATGTCAAGATGCTTTCTGGAGTTTTATACATGATATGGATTGCAATGTTGTCTGCAGCCTTGAATCTCTCTCTTTCTTTCCCTCTCTCTCTCTTCCTCTCTCTCAATTTATCAATTTCTCTCTCTCTCTCCCTCTCCCTCTCTCTCTCTCTCTCTCTCTCCCTCTCCCTCTCTCTCTCTCTCTCTCTCTCTCCCTCTCCCTCTCTCTCTCTCTCTCTCTCTCTCTCCCTCTCTCAGATAGGCTTTCTGGGGGTCTTGGGGTTCTAATATGCCTACTATGGGGCCAGAGGACCTGTCTGCATGGTCATGCTGCAACACGGACTTGATGATCACACAAGAAACAGATCAATGGTTTTAATATGAGCATAACGCTTTCCAAGATAGAAGGACATTTTGACAAAAAATGGTATGTATCCTTTGCAGAATAAGCTACTAAAAAGGAAATGAACACTAACATTGAAGTGATTCTAACCATCTCTCATGCATATTCATTCGGGCAGCTTGAGGACTTCATGTGTGATGAAATACCCTGCCCTCAAACAGATTCTCCATCGGCACCATGAAGGTGTTACATGATATGTTTCACAATATACAGCCTCAGAGAAGACCCTGCATTTAGAGGGAGACACCTGAAAAAAATGTGAGCATCCTCCAAAAAATATGAAAACCATTTCAGGACCCAACACCCACCTGAAGGAGGATAATGTCTCTAGTTGATCCCACACGCCCGGAATCGCAAAAACTGCAGACCGATCAAGCAGAACAAGAAAACAGGAAACAGGTGCTGCCCAGTCCAAAACTGGCATGGCATCATCCACCATCTGTATTGAGCCTAATTCCATGCCACTGTCACAAATGTAGCCATATGGAAATCCTCTTAATAGGTGTATATCCTCTGAGGATATGCTACATCGTCTTGTAGCATATCCTCTGCTCGGTTGAGAGCAGAGAGGTGATTTCCCAATCAGGAAGTCACATGTCTTTTATTCAACTGTCTCGTTAATTGTCAAGACTTGATAGGATATAAACTAGATGAAAGCCTTTATTGTCAAAATGAAAGCAGTGTATTGCCATATTGTTATTGTTATTGTTATTTTGCATTTATATAGCGCCTTATATACCATTGGTACGGTCTGAAGGCGCTGGTAGGTTGAACGCCCTCGCGAACCGAAGTTCAGGTCAGTATAGAGAGTAGAGGGAGTCCAAAAGTGCGTGTGCGCAATAGGTATGTGTGCAGCTGGTGCGGAAGTCGAGTGGTAGCTGCTTCTTAGTTGTAGGTGTGGTGGTTGAGAGGTCAGGAGTATGTGTTTGCTCTGGTCGGTTTTACCCAGAACGAGTGTGGCTGCGTTAGGCCTGAGGAGAACGCCTGGCTGGGGGGTGTGAATCCAGCAATGATTACTTAGAGTGATGTGGAGTAAGAGGGAGATGTGGATATGAGAACAGTTATACAGAATGGTGTCATAGTATCTCTGTGTTCTAGATGAGTGGTGGTGTAAGAGGGAGAGTAAGCGTGGGGTGTGGTAATGATGTATGTTTTCAAGTGTTTCCTTCATTCCAAAGCATATTAAGCATCGTCTGTTGTATATATTCGTCCGTTCCTCATATTCGTCCGCTCCACACATTCGTTCAGTCATTATCATCGTCTAGTTCACACCCTCGTACACTTCTAAACGCTGCTGGGAACAGTTCTGAATTCAACTTTCACAGAGAGGCCACTGGGTGCAACCCTCAAGTGTAACTGGGTATACTTCTAAAATGCTATTGGGTACACTTTTAAATGCAGGTGGGAACCGTTTTACAATCAGCTTTCAGATAGGCTATTGGGTGCAGCTTCTAAATGCAATTGGGTATATTTCTAAAATGCTGTTGGATACACTTCTAATTGCAAGAGGGTACAATTCTAATTCAACTTTCTCTGAAGAGGTGCGGGGTACAGTCCTAGTTGCGAGGGGGAACAGTTCTTAATTCAACTTTCACAGAGAGGCTATTGGGTGCAAACTTTCAGGTGCAACTGGGTACACTTTTAAATGCAAGTGGGAACAGTTCTAAATTTCAGCTTTCACAGAGAGGCTATTGGGTGCAGCTTCTGAATGCCGTTGGGTACATTTCTACATGTAAGAGAGAACAGTTCTAAATCAACTTTCTCACAGAGGCTAACCGGTGCAACTTCCAACTCTAATTGGATACACTTCCAGGAGCAGGTGGGAGCGGTTCTAATGCGGGTGGTAACGGATTTAAATTCAACTTTCGCAGAAAGGCTATTGGGCGCAGCTTCTAAATGCAATTGGGTACAATTCTAATGCAGGTGAGGACAATTCTAAATTCGACTTTCTCAGAGAGGCTATTGGGTGCAGCTTCTAAATGCAATTGGGTAGACTTCTAAATGCCGTTGGGTACATTTCTACATGCAAGAGGGAACAATTCTAATTCAACTTTCTCAGAGAGGCTATCCGGCGCAACTTCCAACTGCAATTGGGTACACTTCTAAATGGAGGTGGGAGCAGTTCTAATGTGGGTGGTAATAGATCTAAATTCAACTTTCACAGAGAGGCTATCGGGCGCAGCCTCTAAATGCGACTGAGTACACTTCTAAATGCAGGTGGGAACAATTTTAAATTCAACTTTCACAGAGAAGCTAATTGGGGACAGCTTCTAAATGCAAATTCTAGTGTATCTTTCTCAGAGGGCTATCCGGCGCACTTCTAAATGCTAACATTCACAATTCCATCTAAGAGTGGACATGCTAATATTCACAATTCCATCTAAGAGTGGACATGCTAACATTCACAATTCCATCCAAGAGTGGACATGCTAACATTCACAATTCCAACTAACAGGCCGATTCATGGAATAATTAGCGCGGCGCAAGTGGGCAAAAACGTGCGATTCGCAGTGGAATAGCGAAAATCGCAGTGCAAGTGCGAAAATCGCACGAAAAGCAGCGCACGTCGATTCATGGAAGGCCGTGCGCGAGAAAAACAAGCGGATGTGCGATAAAAAAGTGCGCGGCGCACGTTGGCGCACAGGCCATCTAACAGCGTGCGCCAGGTCACAGCGAAAATCGCACAGGCCACAGCGAAACACGCAACAAAAGTAGGCGGAACACGGGCGTAACACTCGGAATGGGGAACAACTTGCCAAAACGTGGGCGTCACGGGGGAAGTACAGGGCACAAGTGCGCGGAACGCCCACACGCTCGCCTACAACACGTATTCATGGAATAGAATAGGGGAAAAAAAGCGCACGCTCAAACCAGCGCACAGGCACAAACACGACCGCCACAAGAAAGCAGGCGGTAGCATCTCTGCGGCTGTAAGAAATGTGCGCCAAAAGGTGCGCCAACAAATAGCACCTATATACTGCCATGATGAATGTCCCATACTGTGGCCCTCCAGGAAAAATGACGTGCAAAGGGGTACCCCCAAACATGGACACCCGCTGACAAAAAATACGTGTGCGTGTATACCGGGGTGCGCGGGAAGTCTCACACGCGATTTCAGCAGGGTACATGCATCACAGGGGTTCGCGTGAAGTCATTCACGCGATCGGGCCTGGGGGAGCGGGCTACGTGTATTTCAGGGGTTCGCGTGAAGTTTCTCATGCGATCGGGCCTGGGTGAGCGTGCTACGTGTATTTCAGGGGTTCGCGTGAACTTTCACACGCGATCGGGCCTGGGGGAGCGGGCTACGTGCATTTCAGGGGTGCGCGGGAAGTTCCACACGCGAATAGCCTGTGCGCGTGTATTTCAGGGGTGCGCGGGAAGTTTTACACGCGAATAGCCTGGGCGCGTGTATTTCAGGGGTGCGCGGGAAGTTCCACACGCGAATAGCCTGGGCGCCTGTATTTGAGGGGTGCGCGGGAAGTTCCACACGCAAATAGCCTGGGCGCCTGTATTTCAGGGGTGCGCGGGAAGTTCCACACGCGAATAGCCTGGGCGCCTGTATTTGAGGGGTGCGCGGGAAGTTCCACACGCAAATAGCCTGGGCGCGTGTATTTCAGGGGTGCGGGGGAAGTTCCACACGCGAATAGCCTGGGCGCGTGTATTTCAGGGGTGTGCGGGAAGTTTTACACGCGAATAGCCTGGGCGCGTGTATTTCAGGGGTGCGCGGGAAGTTCCACACGCGAATAGCCTGGGCGCCTGTATTTGAGGGGTGCGCGGGAAGTTCCACACGCAAATAGCCTGGGCGCCTGTATTTCAGGGGTGCGCGGGAAGTTCCACACGCGAATAGCCTGGGCGCCTGTATTTGAGGGGTGCGCGGGAAGTTCCACACGCAAATAGCCTGGGCGCGTGTATTTCAGGGGTGCGCGGGAAGTTCCACACGCGAATAGCCTGGGCGCCTGTATTTCAGGGGTGTGCGGGAAGTCATTCACGCGATCGGGCCTGGGGGAGCGGGCTACGTGTATTTCATGGTTCGCGTGAAGTTTCTCACGCGATCGGGCCTGGGTGAGCGTGCTACGTGTATTTCAGGGGTTCGCATGAACTTTCACACGCGATCGGCCCTGGGGGAGCGGGCTACGTGTATTTCAGGGGTGCGCGGGAAGTTCCACACGCGAATAGCCTGTGCGCGTGTATTTCAGGGGTGCGCGGGAAGTTTTACACGCGAATAGCCTGGGCGCGTGTATTTCAGGGGTGCGCGGGAAGTTCCACACGCGAATAGCCTGTGCGCGTGTATTTCAGGGGTGCGCGGGAAGTTTTACACGCGATTTCTGCACGTTACGTGTATTTCAGGGGTGCCGGGGAGTCCCACATGTGATTTGACAGTGTGGGTCCTCCCAGGTGTACCCTGTACACCCTCCACGGCCCCTGCAGGCAGCCCACACCACAGGGGACTACCCTGCATCCCTGGTCATGTCCCGCAGGCAGCCCACCCAACATGGGCATGCCCCCCAGCAAAGGCACATGTCTCCTTGAACTAATGAACACCAACTCATGCCCCCTTGCACGCCCACCCCCCAGCACTGTGGGGCACCTGCCAGCAGGCCCCCACCCATGTCCAACTCATGTCCCCCACCACCCCCACCCCCCAGCACTGTGGGGCACCTGCCAGCAGGCCCCCACCCATGTCCAACTCATGTCCCCCACCACCCCCACCCCCCAGCACTGTGGGGCACCAGCCAGCAGGCCCCCACCCATGTCCAACTCATGTCTCCCACCACCCCCACCCACCAGCAGTGCAGGGGCAGCCTCCACCAGGCCCACACTCATGTCACCCACCACCCCCACCCCCCAGCAGTGCAGGGGCACCCTCCACCAGGCCCCCACTCATGTCTCCCACCACCCCCCACCCCCCAGCAGTGCAGGGGCACCCTCCACCAGGCCCCCACTCATGTCACCCACCACCCCCACCCCCCAGCCACCAGGGTCACCCTCCACCAGGCCCCCACTCATGTCACCCACCACCCCCACCCCCCAGCCACCAGGGTCACCCTCCACCAGGCCCCCACTCATGTCTCCTACCACCCCCCACCCCCCAGCAGTGCAGGGGCACCCTCCACCAGGCCCCCACTCATGTCACCCAACACCCCCACCCCCCAGCCACCAGGGTCACCCTCCACCAGGCCCCCACTCATGTCACCCACCACCCCCACCCCCCAGCCACCAGGGTCACCCTCCACCAGGCCCCCACTCATGTCTCCCACCACCCCCCACCCCCCAGCAGTGCAGGGGCACCCTCCACCAGGCCCCCACTCATGTCACCCACCACCCCCACCCCCCAGCCACCAGGGTCACCCTCCACCAGGCCACCACCCATGTCTCCCACCACCCCCACCCCCCAGCACTGTGGGGCACCTGCCAGCAGGCCCCCACCCATGTCCAACTCATGTCTCCCACCACCCCCACCCCCCAGCCACCAGGGTCACCCTCCACCAGGCCCCCACTCATGTCTCCCACCACCCCCCACCCCCCAGCAGTGCAGGGGCACCCTCCACCAGGCCCCCACTCATGTCACCCACCACCCCAACCCCCCAGCCACCAGGGTCACCCTCCACCAGGCCCCCACTCATGTCTCCCACCACCCCCCACACCCCAGCAGTGCAGGGGCACCCTCCACCAGGCACCCACACATGTCACCCACCACCCCCACCCCCCAGCCACCAGGGTCACCCTCCACCAGGCCCCCACTCATGTCTCCCACCACCCCCACCCCCCAGCACTGTGGGGCACCTGCCAGCAGGCCCCCACCCATGTCCAACTCATGTGCCCACCACCCCCACCCCCCAGCAGTGCAGGGGCACCCTCCACCAGGCCCCCACCCATGTCCAACTCATGTGCCCACCACCCCCACCCCCCAGCAGTGCAGGGGCACCCTCCACCAGGCCCCCACCCATGTCCAACTCATGTCCCCACCACCCCCACCCCCCAGCAGTGCAGGGGCACCCTCCACCAGGCACCCACCCATGTCTCCCACCACCCCCCACCCCCCAGCAGTGCAGGGGCACCATCCACCAGGCACCCACTCATGTCACCCACCACCCCCACCCCCCAGCCACCAGGATCACCCTCCACCAGGCCCCCACTCATGTCTCCCACCACCCCCCACACCCCAGCAGTGCAGGGGCACCCTCCACCAGGCACCCACACATGTCCCCCTGCCCCCAGGTCCTGACGATACTCAATCATGGCAGTAATGGCCAGCATACCCAGCACAAACACCCAGGCAAGGATTGCATCCACCCACATAGTGAATGCAATTACATGATACAACCCCAATGGCAAGTCTGTAAATGAACACATGTCCGTCACACACACATACACAATGGGTGCAAGTGAATGTCAAAACCCATATCATGACATGTATGAAACCAATGAGAAAATACCACAAGTGAAAGTTAAAAAAACATGTATTAAAGATGAAAAATAAGTAAAAAAATCAAACATACAACAATGGGGATAACAAAATAAATGGTCCATGTCCGAGAACAAATGTAAAAATAAAAAAAAAAAAAGTAATCCAAAAACAAATGTTGTCCAAAGCAAAATCATGTGGAAGTAAAATAAAGAAAAACCATTTCCTCATGCTGAACACAATAATTAATAAAAAAAAAAATTCTTCAAAAAGCTAACTATATACACGAAAATTCCAGGGTCCATGAGCCCAACACCATAAATGAAACCTACTACTACCTAATGAAAATAATACATACAAAAAAGTGGCCATTGTCCGAGCGGTCCAAAAATACAAAAATTAATAAAGGAAACCTAACACTAACTAACTAAATAACTATATACAAAGGCAGCGGGCAAGTCCTGCAGCTCACTCGGTGATGTTGCTGGCCAGGGCATCATCGAACTCCATGTCGATGTCCTGGAGGCGGGACTCTGTCCTGGCCCCGAGGTCTCGCAGGGATAACCCCATGTCCAGCTCAAACTCCCTGTGAGCTTCCTCGAGGCACTCAGCCCGCCTCAACGCCCGACGCATGGAGAACTCCGCCCTGACCATGGTGAGCCGCTCCTCTTCCGCCCGCTGCCGCTCTGCACCTATCCGCTGGACCAACTGCTCCCACACGGAAGACACCAAAATCCCAGGGTTGCCCTGCCCTCCGGCCGATGCCTGCCCCTCTGATCTTGAAGGCCCCGAGCCATGATGCCTCCCACGTCGAGCCTGCTGCTGCCTCCGACGCCACTGCCTCTGCCAGCACGATGGCATCCAGGCTGATGGAAACCACCGACGCCGTCGTGCACGTGCCCTGCCCGATGATGCTGTCACATCTTCCATCTGCTGGGGTCCAGTTGCTGTGTTGTCCACCCCTGCTGGACCTCCAACTCCCAACTGTGGCAGGGATGGGATCCCCACCGAGCTGGCTGCATTGGTCGGGGCAGGTCCACAGGGGGCCCTGGTGGCATCTGGGCCGGAAGACGGCAAGGAGAACGACTGGTGTATAGCCTGCACAGAGGAGGAAAGGGCCGCCAGATTGGACAACACATGCAGGAAACCCCCGAACATGGCCGATCCCAATTGGGCCACGTCGGCACGGTGCACTTCGTGATGACGTGCGTCCTCCTCCCGGGAAGCACGCACGGCATCACGAATCACAGTTGTGCGCATCGCGACCCCAATCAGGACCTTCTCCACACGGCCAGGGGTTCCCACGTCCGCAGGTGGAGTGGAGTCAGGTGACATGGACATCCCCTCTACCTGCGGACGGGCCTGGGACGGGGCATCCCTGCTGGTGCATGGTGGTGCACTCACAGGGTCAGGGACAGCGACATGCACAGGCCCCTCCACGGTGACCTGTGCTGCCTCCTGCCCCTGGCCCTGGACTGCACCACTTGCACCAGCAGGGATGCCCCCACCAGGCCCCATGTGTGCCCCAGTGGCGGCCTCCTCCTCCTCTGTGCAAACCACCAACCTGGATGGCTCCTCACCGTCTCCCACCGTAGCAGGCCCCTGTGGGGGCTCACCCACCCCTTCCGCTGCAGCCGTGAGGGCATCCCCGCCGCCTTGCTCCACAGCGCCGTCTCCGCCCTCTTCTTCACTAGCCGCTGCGTAGAGGGAGACAAAGAACACAAGCATCAGGGCACTGTACAATGGTCCCCTAGACAGGAAGCAATAGCAGATGAGCACCACTGTCAAAGTACACTTCCATCATGTCCCTCCACAACACATGGGTCAGTCCAGGCAAAACACACACAGTAACAGGCATGGTGCATGCCATGGACATTTCCATGCATGTCCAATGGACTCTTGAAACATTCAATGATATTTAACTCACATGCATCATGGCTCATGCCTATCACATGCACACACTTCACCTCAGTCACATCCATCTGGCCCCAAACACACCAAACACAGCGGATACAAGGGTAATTTGGCTGCTTCACTGAATCTGTGCATTGTCACACACATGTGTCATGCATCCATGGCATGCACAAGTCACAGACACGCAGGTCAGGCACACAGACATGGCTACCATATATGTACCTGGCATCAGCACCCATCCCTCACCCCCACCCATGTCCAGGTACAGAGACTGGCATGCTCTCATGTTCAAAATCTGCATAGGGCTCCTCATGCGGCATTTGAACACATGCAACAACCATGTGGGTCACACATCACTGGTCGCACATGCATTACCAGGATGTCCCTGCACACATACATGCATACATGGCCTATGGCACACATACAGGCAAGTATCATAGAACCAGCACACCGCAACAGGCCCTGTCTCACACAGTAATGCTTGGACACTTACCGCTCAACTCCAGACGGGCCTCCCTCTCAAGGATCTGGGCGTGGAGCGCTGGGCGTACGTGTTCCAGGACCCTCATCTGGATGGAACTCATGCGGCCCCGGCCCCCCTCCACGAGGCGCCGGGCCTTCACAAGGGTCCTGGACCTCAAGTCCTCCCAGCGCTTCTTGATCTTCAGGACGTTGCGGGTTGCCACCCCCTCCGCGTTGATGGCAACCACACAGTCGGCCCAGATCCTCTCCCGTCCTTCCTTGCTGGCGCGGGACGATCCAAAGAGGGCATCATACTGCCCCAGGACATGCTCCACCAGGACACCAACTTCGTTGTCAGTGAAGCTGGTGCCCCTCTGCCCCTCTGGCCTGGGGTTGCCACTGGTGCCAGATGTGGAAGTGCCCGACATGGCAACCCCAGAGGCAGGTGTGGGTGGGCAACTGGGTCCTGGGGCTGGGCTGTGGAGCGATGTAATCCCAGTCGGGAGTCTTCAGTTCCAGCAGGGGTGGACACAGCAACTGGACCCCTGCAGATGGCTGATGTGCAGGCACCAAATGGCAGGGCACGGTGGCAGCAGGCAGGCAGGCAGGCAGGCAGGCAGGCAGGCAGGCAGCAGCAGATGGCACGTGGGAGGCTGCTCTGGGCACTGGGGGGCAGTAACTCGGCCTTCTGGGCAGGAGCGTGGTCTTCCGTGTGTTTTCGCGTGGCCAGCTTGATACGGAGTGATTTGGCACGTGAAAATCCTGCACGTCAGCGTGAAATAAAGGCCCTTAGCGCGTAAGCGCGTCAGCACGCATACACGATTCTATTGGACCAGAGTCCCTCAGCGCGTAAGCGTGTCTGTGACGTGACCCGCACGGGTGTTCCCCACTCAGCACGTGATGACGGAGCACACGTGGAAATACTGCACGTCAGAGTGTCATCGCGTGTAATTGGACAAAAGTGCACGTACACGCGATTGGCCTATGTACGTGTATTTCATGGGTGCGCGGCCACTTACACACGCAAGTACGTCAGCGAACCTGTATCCCGTGGTGCGTGTGAATTTCCACACGCTATTGGACTGTGAACTGGATTCCAGGGGTGCGCGGGTCACACGCTCGCCTAGAACACGCGCAAAGCATAAATTTGCGGACTTTAACAATAACAAGCTCAGACGCCAGGATGAACATACCGTTCCTAGCAGCAGTGGCAGTGGGCTACCAAAGGAGGAGGAGGAGGATAGTCAGGGCCAGAATATTCACACCCAGAACCAGCCTTTTCGGGATGCCTGATGACCAGGTGTATGGGAGGTACAGGTTTCCACCACACATTATACTGGACCTGGTGAGTGAGTGGGAGGATGACCTCACATCACCCACCCTGTGCTCCCAAGCACTCAGCCCCCTGGAGAAGGTCCTCAATGTAGTGCACTTCTTAGCCACTGGATCATTTCAGCGGACAAGTGCCATAGTGGGTGGGGTGTCACAGGCTACCCAGTCACGCTGCCTACACCAGGTCTTGAACATCATCACTGCACGCCCATCAGTCCGCAGGCACATATACCTGCCCAGAACACCTGCAGAAAGGCATGCTGCCGCCCTGGATTTTTACGCTGTGGCACGATTCCCCAAAGTGCTAGGTGCCATCGACTGCACCCATGTGGCTCTACGTCCCCCCAGGGCATCTGAGCACATCTATAGGAACCGCAAGCACTGGCATTCCATGAACGTGCAGGTAGCATGTAATGCCAAGGGAATCATCACCTCAGTATATGCCAACTATCCCGGCTCCACCCACGACAGCTTCATTTACTGAATGTCCACCCTAAGCCGGGACCTAGAAGCTGGGCGGCATGGCGATACATGGCTGCTTGGTGAGTATGTATGCCACTGCACATGCATGCATGTTGGATACTGAGCAAGGTCACAACCCCACCAATGATACCAATCACCACCTCCACAGGGGACAGTGCCTACCCTCTCAGCCCCCACATGATGACGCCAATTCGGAACCCCACCACGCCACCCGAGGTAAGATATAACACAGCCCACATTACAACCAGGGGCATAGTGGAGCGCACATTCGGAGTGCTAAAGTCACGCTTTCGCTCCCTTGACCGTTCTGGCGGGCAGCTGTTATACGCTCCCCCAGTAGTGTGCAGGATCATAGTGGCAGCATGTGTCCTGCACAACGTTGCAACACGCCGGGGCCTGGCCGTGGACATGGTGGTGGCCCCACATCCCCAACCACATGCACAGCCGCTGCGCATGGGAGGGGAAAGGGCATGGGGGGAGGCAGCCCGTACACAGCTAGTGGCTAATTACTTCACATAGAAATCACACCCCTGTGGACTGCACACTGCCCTGGCACATTCCATCTGACAATCAATGATGACTCAACCTGACACTGATCCTGAATGTCTGGAGAATGAACCGTGAATACCATATCAGCCTGAGATTGTTCACCTGGAAGTGTCACAATGTGTGCATCCCTACCCACACAGACACCACCAATGCAGTTTTGTGAAGTTACACATTGAAGCAGCTAAAACGAATACCCACTTGCAAAATGCAACAAGAGGACAGTGCCATGTCAGCCAACCCAACCCCAGCACCGCCACACGACACACCGTGCCATGTCATGCTAATTGCAGGTAAACAAAGTAATCCCCACAACATGACATCAGTCTCACTATGTACAGTGTCCCTATTAGAAACCTGCAACACCTGAAATGCTCACAGCAATGCCGGACCAACAACATACTTGAGCACGTACTACCATTAACATGACATCACAAATGTTACATATTAGTAGTCTCACCACCTGGAAATGCCTGCACTCCCACCACTACCAACTGTGCAGTGTTGGCGCCATGTAGAGTTGTAGGTGCACTGCTGCCAACATGGACCCCATCTCCAGACTAGAGGTCCTTGTGTAGACATGAGGAAGGGACCTGCAAATTGGGAGGTAGACACAGAAGAAGAGTTACACATCAATGCAACATGCAGTGTACAACACAACAGCAATATGCACTAGGAATGTATACACAGTATTGACTACAGACTGCCCACACAGCTCATGGGAGTCCAACGTCACTGTGTAATTCACTGTCACTTGGGCACACCCTTTGCAAGCCCATGGAAACGGGAAGCAGGAGGGGTGTGTGTGACTCAAACCCAAGCATCTGAACCAAATACATTACAAGCCTGCATGTGCCCAGCCACAATGCAGCGTATGCCCACAGGAACCACGGAAGCCAACAAATCGTCCCAAAAACATTGGGAATAAAAGAAATCAAAATAAAAATAAAAATAAGAAACAATCAAAAATGGCCATTGATGGGCCCGGGGGGGTTGGGGAGGCCACCCAGGAGGTCCGAGGACAGGATGCACACCAGAACCCACCTGCGTGGATCCTGGGAAGATAAAACACCTCCATGGGCTCATGGCCCACACGGCTACCCTATTGTGGGAGTATCACTGCTGTCGCTATTATCACCCTGTGCAGCTGCATCCGGAGGTGGTTGCACTATGGGAGGCAGCCCACGCAAGGCCCTAGTCTGCTCCTCCATGGCTGCAAGCATGCGGGTGTGGTAGGTCTGGTTCTGGAGGATGAGTGTGCGGAGGTCCCCATGCAACAACTCACGGGATGCCCGGACCTCCGCCCTCGTTGCCTGCATCTCAGCTGAGAGCGTACGGGTGAGACGCTCCAGCTGCTGTTCTGTCCTTTGGTGTGTTGAAGCCTCAAGCTCAACAAGAGTCGTCCTGAGGTGAAGGAGCTCCTGCCTCAGGGCTTCCCTGTGGCCCTGGGACTCAATGGAGATGGCCTCCTGCAGAGTCGCCAGTGCCGCCCGCCTGTCCCTGTTGGACCCCAACATGTCCTCCCTGTGTGACTGGCAGATGGAGTCGGTTGCCTGCTCTAGTCGCTCCATCAGCCTTTCTGGGGGGACAATGGAAGTGGCCACCCTATCCATGGCCTGAGCCATCATCTCGGATGATGCAGCCTGTTGGGTTGCCATACCGTAAATGGATTGCTCCCATGCGGTATTGCCGGGTGGCGTACGGCCACCACGTCGGCGGGCACCACACCTGTCTGGGGCAAGGCAAACTGCGCCTTGCTGTGCCGGCACTGCCTGAGGCTGCAGGACTGCATTACCCCTCTGATCTGCTGGCCCAGGATCAGATGTCGCGGAGTGTGACCCTGCATCCGTAACCACCGAAGGCATAGCTGCCAACACTGACATCCCCATGGAGGGTTCTGACCCTGGTGCAGGTGGGTGAGACAGAACAGAATCCCTCCCTGGAACACTCACCTGCGACGGCACGTAGGTCTCATCCGAATCAACACCTGAGTACAGCTCGGGGGAGGTGCAGCCAGAGACACCCCTTGAGAGCACGACCTGCAGCACTTGTGGGTTCTCCCCCACCACCACACCACGTCCCTCACTGGTGGTTGGTCGGCCCTCGGACCCCTCCTGGGTCTGCACCATCTCCACAACCCCAGCAGTATCAGGTGCGTCTTCCCCTGCAAAGACATGAAAACAAAGAAATGGAAACAGGCATTAGCACCATGGCATACAATGAGGGCTGAGAAGCAAGAGAACCAGTACTTGATTGACACATGTCCCACATGACTAAAACCCTCCCATGCATGCACCCTCACTGCGTATGAAGTGCAGGCAAATGGCACACACTGATGACACCAAGATGGAAGATGAACACATTTTCTGCATGCTGCCTGGCAGTGGCATCACACATTGGCCTGTGATTGCCAGGTGAAACACACATGCCATCACACAGATGGCATGTACCATTGCTATTGAGTGAAGATGGAGAGGAGGGCAGCACCTATTCATTCAGTCCAGTTCCCGCATGTAATCGCTTTTCTAATTCTAACAGGTCAGATTTTTCACCTGGAGCTGCCAGTCTGAAATGGTCCAATTGCACAGGGACATGTGTGTACAAATGATATCCAGGTAACAAAGTCACTCCACTTTACCATACCCATGTCAGACATGTGACTAGTGGACAGCGACATGCCTAGTGAAAGTGGTGGAATGCAAACAAACTGACTGAATGAACAGTGAAAAATAAGCAACTATGTTGTGGCAAGGTGACACTTCAAGGGCAACTGGCGTGCAGTTGGGCTAGATGTCTACTGTTGGCAGAAGGGATACTGCTATGGCCAAATGCAGCTGCGCAGGAAGGATTGCATGAAGCACATGGCTGACCCATACGACTCAGGCGCACACACTCTCACCTGGCACACAAACAGAAGCCCTCACACACACACCATGCACATGGATGACACACACATGCATGTGCACTCACCGGACAATGCCTCGTAATCAGCCAGATCTCCCACGCCTTGGATCTGTTCCTCCGTGACGTAGGTCCCAGCGACTGACTCATGTGGAGTGAGTTCCATGTCTACTACTGGAGACCCACCTCCAGTCACTAGAGTTGCGGCATGACTTGAGGCCAGCTTACTCTTTGCCCTGCGCTTTAGGTTATTCCAGCGCTTATAGCAATCATTGGCTGTGCGCCTCACGATTCCAAGGGCACTTACGATGTCCGCAACGGTCTGCCAGTGTGCCTGGCGTTGTGCAGGTGTGGTCTTGGATCCTGCAACAATGACCATCTCGTTGTCATGTCCGGACACATACTCGACAAGTGCATTCAGTTCGTCATCCGTGAAGCTGGGCTTCCTGGATGGGCCGGACTGTGTAGCCGTGTCTGGGGATCAGCCAGTGCCGGACGAGCACTCTTCCTCTTCCGCTTGGAAGGTGGTGGTGATCCTGAGTGTCCTGCGCCGCTCTGGACACTAGGGGCAGGAGCCCTGGTGGACTCTGTATCAGGAGTGTGGGATTGCACACTCAGCATGGGGGTTGGTGCAGGCATTGGCTCTAGTGTGATGGTGTCAGGGGGAATGTCAGCAGCATGGACTAGGACCGACACTGTCCTGGCTGGGTGTGTGAGGGCTGGGGTGGATGGAGCCGCAGCTGCCCCTGCAGCCTCTCCGCCCTGCCTCCTTGGTGCAGCAGATGACCTTGCTGGCCCAGATGCACGTGGCATGGTGACATCAACGTGCACCAGCGCACGTGTCATAGGCCTGCTGACCTGGAAGTCAGCCATGGAGTCAGCCAGATCTGGTGCCACAATGGGCTGGTCCAACAAGGGCTGAGCATGGATGGTGTCAGCCACATCAGCCTCAACGGGAGGGGGGGGGGATTATGGGTGCCCTTGACTGGTCCTCCACACATGGGGGGACAGGCTCACCCTGCATGTAACGACCACGTCCCCTACCGGATCCACCACGGCCACCACTTGTGGCTCTTCCACCTTTGCCACCCTTACGGAATCCTCGCCTCCCAGCCATGGCACTGATGTAAATGTGCGTATGGGAGTGGCTGGAAACTATTGTCCTGGGCAATAGGGGGTCAAAGGGGTTGGGTACCAGATGGTAATTGTACCCTAGTGCTCTTGCAAGGCTGATTGTAACCCCTGGGGAAAGATGACGGGTCACGCTACGCACAGGAGCCCCAAAAAAGGGAGATGACGTGCACGCAACCCCTCCTAGACCACGTGTGCAGAAAGAAAAACCTGCACTACGCTGTGGCACCCAGTAACACAAGAATGAACGTATGCGTGTCACACGCAGCCTAGAATGACCTCTGAAGGGGTAGGCTACACACGGGGCAAGCACAGATGTTAGATACGTGCGTGACTCACCGTCTGCCTGGTAAACGAGCGTGTAAAAGGAGCACGTTTGGTTGGCAACACCCCCGCCAAAAGAAGATTTGTACGCTGTCTGAGGAGACAGGACAACAGTAGAAGGGAACACTGCTTGAGGGAACAGGCCCAGGTAAACCAGTAAAAGCGAAAAAAGAGAAAAAGCTGTCAGAGGTAACAGGGAATACGAACTTGAAACGCCGTGAAGTAAATCGCGTGTGAAACGACAAGAAGTACAGAATTCACCCACTCGCTCTCCACGAAAAGCACGTACAAGGAAAACGTGTTCTACACGTACCTTTTATACAGGGCCACACGTCCAGCGTCACGCGGCGTGTACGCGCTAGGGCCATTTCCACCAATTACACGCTTTGTCACTTCTGCGTGTAGGGACATTTCCTCCAATTACACGCTTTGTCACTTCTGCGTGTAGGGCCATTTCCACCAATTACACGCTTTGTCACTTCTGCGTGTAGGGCCATTTCCACCAATCACACGCGATGAGACTCTGACGTGCAGTCTTTCCACGTGTGCTCTGTCATCACGTGCTGTGTGGGAAACACCCGTGCGGGTCACGTCACAGACGCGCTTACGCGCTGAGGGCCTTTGGTCCAATAGAATCGCGTATGCGTGCTGACGCGCTTACGCGCTAAGGGCCTTTCCTCGATTTTCACGCTGACGTGCAGGATTTTCACGTGCCAAATCACTCCGTACCAAGCTGGCCACGCGTAAGCACACGGAAGACCACGCTCCTGCCCAGAAGGCCGAGCTACTGCCCCCCAGAGCCCCGAGCACGCTCCCACCTACCATCTGCTGCTGCCTGACTGCCTGCTGCCCACGTGCACTGCCATTTGCTGCCTGCACATCAGCCAGGGGTGCTGTTGCTGTGACCACCCCTGCTGGAACCGAAGACTCCCGACTGGAATTCCATCGCTCCACAGCTCAGCCCCAGGACCCAGTTGCCCACCCACTCCTGCCTCTGGGGTTGTCATGTCGGGGCAAACACCATCTGTGACCACTGACAACCCCCGGCCAGAGAGGCAGAGGGGCACCAGCTTCAGTGCCACCGAAGTTGGTGTTCTGGTGGAGCAAGTCCTGGGGCAGTATGATGCTCTCTTCGGAAGTTCCCGCGCCGACAAGGAAGGACGGACTCGGATCTGGACTGACATCGTGACTGCCATCAACGCGGAGGGGGTGGCAGTCCGGGACTTACAACATGTCAGGAAGCGCTGGGAGGACTTCAGGTCCAGGACCCTGAACAAGGCCCGGCGCCTCTTGAAGGCAGCGGATGCCAAGGGGCGCCGGGGCCACTTGTCGGAAGAACAGATGGGGGTCCTGGAACGCATATCCCCAGCGCTCCACGTCCAGGTCCTGGAGAAGCAGACCCGTCTGGAGTCGAGCGGTGAGTGTACATGCATCCTGATTGTGAGCAGTGCGTGTGGTGATTATTCGGTATTGTGCAGGTTGCACATCTGTTTGTATGGGGTCGAGTATGGGTGGGGGTGTACATGGCCGTGGGGCTGACACATGCGAGGGCTGTAATGTGTGAGACATGGATGGTGCTTGTGTGTGTAGGCTTGCATGGCAAATGCAGTTGTGCGTGCACACATGTTTGTATGTATGTGTATGTAAGTAGACATGTCCGTGATGTCACGCATGTATGTTGTTTTGGGCTGCATGTATGAGCACTGTGTACATGTGCATGTGTGTGTATTTGACAAGGGTGCAACAGTGATGCAACATGGATGCATGTGACTGCGGTATGTGTAAGCCTGATTGGCAGATGTGACATGGATGCCCGTCTGAACAGTGCGACACTTGGCAGAGGTGTACACATGCATGCAAGTGTGGTGGTGTGTGTACATGTGTGGTGCACTTCCTGTGTTGCATGTGATGTCTGGGTCACCTTTGGCTGCTCATGCTGTTGTATGTGTATGGATGGTGGTGGCAGTTGCGATATGGCTGTGGTATGGCTCATGTGTGCGAGTTGCAATGACATGTGTGTTGGGGATTGTGATGACATGTCTGAGGTTTGCCAATGCCACTCATGTGCAACTGTCATGTGTGTATGTGTCCATTGTACAGTGCCCTGATGCCTGTGTTTTGTTTCTCCCTGTCTGCAGCGTCAACTGATGAAGAGGGCGGAGAAGGTGCTGTGGAGCACAGCGGCGGGGATCCGACCGCCAGCCGGAGACGCAAGGCCCGGCTCCCCTCCCGTGTTGTCATCTCGTCAGGGAGTGAGGAGTCCGGTGCCGCGTCCCAGGCCGCAGCTGCCGGGGGGAGGTCCAAGAGGCGGAGGTTGGAGTTGGACTCCTCGGCAGCAGAAGGGGCAGCTGGGACCCCACAGGGCCCAACAGGGGAAGATGGCACGGAGTCATCCAGGTTGGTGGGGGGTCTGGTGGAGGAGGAGGCCGTGCAAGCACCAGAGACGGGGTCTGGAGGTGGGGATCCCACTGGTGCTAGTGGTGCAGTCCAGGACCAGGGACAGGAGGCAGCACAGGCCGCCGCGGAGGTGCCTGTGTGCAATCCTGTCCCCGATCCTGTCCCTGCATCATCTTGCACCAGCAGGGATGCCTACGTCCAGACCCGTTTCCAGGCAGGGGATGAGCTGACGTCAACTGGCCTTCCTCTGCCTGCGGACGTGGCTATCCAGGTCCGGGTTGAGCCTGTCCTGGCTGGTGTGGCGTTGCGTCAACGGGCCATGCGAGGTGGCCTGCAGTCTTTTCATGGAGAGACTGCACGTCATCTCGAATGGCTCGTTGACCACGTCAGCCTGCTGGGACAGGTCACCCAGACCGGATTCCTCCGTCTGATGGGGCTTGTTCCGACCCCCTCCTCAACTGGACCCCCTACGCGCCAGTCGTCCTCTGTGCCATCTTCCCACCCATCAGTCACCTGGGTGCCCTGTGGAGCTGCCTCTGACAGTGCGGCCAGGCTGGTGGAGGAGGCATCCCTGCCACAGTCGGGAGTCGGACGTCCAGCAGGGGTGGCCACATCAACAACTGCACCCCAGCCGGCGGAGGATGTGCAGGCAGCAGGAGGCAGTGCACGGGCAGAGGCAGAGCAGCAGCAGCAACATGGTGGGAGCCATGAAGGCTCGGGGCCTTCGACATCGGAGGGGCAGGCATCGGCCGGAGGGCAGGAGGACCCAGGACAGAGAGTGTCTTCCGTGTGGCAGCGGTTGGGCCACGCCATAGGTGCGGAGCGGCGGCGGGCAGAAGAGGCGCGGCTCACAATGGTCAGGGCAGAGAACTCCATGCGGAGGGCCCTGAGGCGGGCCGAGTGCCTCGAGGCAATCCGCAGGGGGTTGGAGGAGGACACGGCGTCGTCCCTGCGGACCCTCGGGGCCATGGAACTGGACCGCCTCCGGGACATCGAACAGGAGTTCGATGATGCCCTGGCCCGGAACACCACGGAGTGAGCCGCTGGACTTGCCCGCCGCCTTTGTATATAGTTCTTTAGTTTTAGGTTTCCTTTGTTTTTTCTTATGATTTGGAGTCGACGGACACTGCTCCACTTTTTGTATATAGTTGATATTTAGGTAGGTTTTTTAGGAGGTTTCCTTAGTTCAGTTGTGATGATGGACCCTTGTTATTTTTGTACATACTTCTTTGTTGCATGGAGAGTTTTTACATACCACTTTGGACAACATTTTTTGGATTTGATTTTCTACTTTTGTGTTTTTATGCGGACATGCAGCTTATTTTTTCACATTTACATTGTAGTTATTTTTCTTTCTTTACCATTCGTATTTTTGTCCAATACATTTTTTTTTCCATTGTTCACTGTGTGGTTTCATCTCATTGGTTTCATGCATGTCATGTTGTGTGTTTTCCCATTCAATTGGAAAATATGTGTGTGACGGACATGGGTTCATTTGCTTCATGAACATTGGGGGTGTAACATGTGTTTTCATTTCCATGTGGGTGAATGGGTTACTTGGTAGGGCTTTTTGGCTGTGGAGGCTGACCATTACGCACATGATTGGGGATTGTGAGGACCTGGTGGGGGCTGCACATGGTGGCAGGGGGGTGGGGGTGGTGGGAGACATGAGTGGGGGCCTGGTGGAGGGTGACCCTGCACTGCTGGGGGGTGGGGGTGGTGGGAGACATGAGTGGGGGCCTGGTGGGGGCTGCCCATGGTGGCAGGGGGGTGGGGGTGGTGGGAGACATGAGTGGGGGCCTGGTGGGGGCTGCCCATGGTGGCAGGGGGGTGGGGGTGGTGGGAGACATGAGTGGGGGCCTGGTGGGGGCTGCCCATGGTGGCAGGGGGGTGGGGGTGGTGGGAGACATGAGTGGGGGCCTGGTGGAGGCTGCCCCTGCACTGCCGGGGGGTGGGGGTGGTGGGAGACATGGGTGGGGGCCTGGTGGAGGCTGCCCCTGCACTGCTGGGGGGTGGGGGTGGTGGGAGACATGAGTGGGGGCCTGGTGGAGGGTGCCCCTGCACTGCCGGGGGGTGGGGGTGCAGGGGGACATGAGTGGGGGCCTGGTGGAGGCTGCCCCTGCACTGCCGGGGGGTGGGGGTGCAGGGGGACATGAGTGGGGGCCTGGTGGAGGTTGACCCTGCACTGCTGGGGGGTGGGGGTGGTGGGAGACATGAGTGGGGGCCTGGTGGGGGCTGCCCATGGTGGCAGGGGGGTGGGGGTGGTGGGAGACATGAGTGGGGGCCTGGTGGAGGGTGCCCCTACACTGCCGGGGGGGTGGGGGTGCAGGGGGACATGAGTGGGGGCCTGGTGGAGGTTGACCCTGCACTGCTGGGGGGTGGGGGTGGTGGGAGACATGAGTGGGGGCCTGGTGGGGGCTGCCCATGGTGGCAGGGGGGTGGGGGTGGTGGGAGACATGAGTGGGGGCCTGGTGGAGGCTGCCCCTGCACTGCCGGGGGGTGGGGGTGGTGGGAGACATGGGTGGGGGCCTGGTGGAGGGTGCCCCTGCACTGCTGGGGGGTGGGGGTGGTGGGAGACATGGGTGGGGGCCTGGTGGAGGGTGCCCCTGCACTGCTGGGGGGTGGGGGTACAGGGGGACATGAGTGGGGGCCTGGTGGAGGTTGACCCTGCACTGCTGGGGGGTGGGGGTGGTGGGAGACATGAGTGGGGGCCTGGTGGGGGCTGCCCATGGTGGCAGGGGGGTGGGGGTGGTGGGAGACATGAGTGGGGGCCTGGTGGAGGCTGCCCCTGCACTGCCGGGGGGTGGGGGTGCAGGGGGACATGAGTGGGGGCCTGGTGGAGGCTGCCCCTGCACTGCCGGGGGGTGGGGGTGCAGGGGGACATGAGTGGGGGCCTGGTGGAGGTTGACCCTGCACTGCTGGGGGGTGGGGGTGGTGGGAGACATGAGTGGGGGCCTGGTGGGGGCTGCCCGTGGTGGCAGGGGGGTGGGGGTGGTGGGAGACATGAGTGGGGGCCTGCTGGAGGCTGCCCCTGCACTGCCGGGGGGTGGGGGTGGTGGGAGACATGAGTGGGGGCCTGGTGGAGGCTGCCCCTGCACTGTCGGGGGGGTGGGGGTGCAGGGGGACATGAGTGGGGGCCTGGTGGAGGCTGCCCCTGCACTGCCGGGGGGTGGGGGTGCAGGGGGACATGAGTGGAGGCCTGGTGGAGGTTGACCCTGCACTGCTGGGGGGTGGGGGTGGTGGGAGACATGAGTGGGGGCCTGGTGGGGGCTGCCCATGGTGGCAGGGGGGTGGGGGTGGTGGGAGACATGAGTGGGGGCCTGGTGGAGGCTGCCCCTGCACTGCCGGGGGGTGGGGGTGCAGGGGGACATGAGTGGGGGCCTGGTGGGGGGTGCCCCTGCACTGCTGGGGGGTGGGGGTGGTGGGAGACATGGGTGGGGGCCTGGTGGAGGGTGCCCCTGCACTGCTGGGGGGTGGGGGTGCAGGGGGACATGAGTGGGGGCCTGGTGGAGGTTGACCCTGCACTGCTGGGGGGTGGGGGTGGTGGGAGACATGAGTGGGGGCCTGGTGGGGGCTGCCCATGGTGGCAGGGGGGTGGGGGTGGTGGGAGACATGAGTGGGGGCCTGGTGGAGGCTGCCCCTGCACTGCCGGGGGGTGGGGGTGCAGGGGGACATGAGTGGGGGCCTGGTGGAGGCTGCCCCTGCACTGCCGGGGGGTGGGGGTGCAGGGGGACATGAGTGGGGGCCTGGTGGAGGTTGACCCTGCACTGCTGGGGGGTGGGGGTGCAGGGGGACATGAGTGGGGGCCTGGTGGGGGCTGCCCATGGTGGCAGGGGGGTGGGGGTGGTAAGAGACATGAGTGGGGGCCTGGTGGAGGCTGCCCCTGCACTGCTGGGGGGTGGGGGTGGTGGGAGACATGAGTGGGGGCCTGGTGGAGGCTGCCCCTGCACTGCCGGGGGGTGGGGGTGGTGGGAGACATGGGTGGGGGCCTGGTGGAGGGTGCCCCTGCACTGCTGGGGGGTGGGGGTGACATGGGTGGGGGCCTGGTGGGGGCTGCCCATGGTGGCAGGGGGGTGGGGGTGGTGGGAGACATGATTGGGGGCCTGGTGGAGGCTGCCCCTGCACTGCCGGGGGGTGGGGGTGCAGGGGGACATGAGTGGGGGCCTGGTGGAGGCTGCCCCTGCACTGCCGGGGGGTGGGGGTGCAGGGGGACATGAGTGGGGGCCTGGTGGAGGTTGACCCTGCACTGCTGGGGGGTGGGGGTGCAGGGGGACATGAGTGGGGGCCTGGTGGAGGTTGACCCTGCACTGCTGGGGGGTGGGGGTGGTGGCAGACATGAGTGGGGGCCTGGTGGGGGCTGCCCATGGTGGCAGGGGGGTGGGGGTGGTAAGAGACATGAGTGGGGGCCTGGTGGAGGCTGCCCCTGCACTGCTGGGGGGTGGGGGTGGTGGGAGACATGGGTGGGGGCCTGGTGGAGGCTGCCCCTGCACTGCTGGGGGGTGGGGGTGGTGGGAGACATGGGTGGGTGCCTGGTGGAGGGTGACCCTGCACTGCTGGGGGGTGGGGGTGGTGGGAGACATGAGTGGGGGCCTGGTGGGGGCTGCCCATGGTGGCAGGGGGGTGGGGGTGGTGGGAGACATGAGTGGGGGCCTGGTGGAGGCTGCCCCTGCACTGCCGGGGGGTGGGGGTGGTGGGAGACATGGGTGGGGGCCTGGTGGAGGGTGCCCCTGCACTGCTCGGGGGTGGGGGTGGTGGGAGACATGGGTGGGGGCCTGGTGGAGGGTGCCCCTGCACTGCTGGGGGGTGGGGGTGCAGGGGGACATGAGTGGGGGCCTGGTGGAGGTTGACCCTGCACTGCTGGGGGGTGGGGGTGGTGGGAGACATGAGTGGGGGCCTGGTGGGGGCTGCCCATGGTGGCAGGGGGGTGGGGGCGGTGGGAGACATGAGTGGGGGCCTGCTGGAGGCTGCCCCTGCACTGCCGGGGGGTGGGGGTGGTGGGAGACATGAGTGGGGGCCTGGTGGAGGCTGCCCCTGCACTGCCGGGGGGGTGGGGGTGCAGGGGGACATGAGTGGGGGCCTGGTGGAGGCTGCCCCTGCACTGCCGGGGGGTGGGGGTGCAGGGGGACATGAGTGGAGGCCTGGTGGAGGTTGACCCTGCACTGCTGGGGGGTGGGGGTGGTGGGAGACATGAGTGGGGGCCTGGTGGGGGCTGCCCATGGTGGCAGGGGGGTGGGGGTGGTGGGAGACATGAGTGGGGGCCTGGTGGAGGCTGCCCCTGCACTGCCGGGGGGTGGGGGTGCAGGGGGACATGAGTGGGGGCCTGGTGGGGGCTGCCCATGGTGGCAGGGGGGTGGGGGTGGTAAGAGACATGAGTGGGGGCCTGGTGGAGGCTGCCCCTGCACTGCTGGGGGGTGGGGGTGGTGGGAGACATGGGTGGGGGCCTGGTGGAGGGTGCCCCTGCACTGCTGGGGGGTGGGGGTGGTGGGAGACATGGGTGGGTGCCTGGTGGAGGGTGACCCTGCACTGCTGGGGGGTGGGGGTGGTGGGAGACATGAGTGGGGGCCTGGTGGGGGCTGCCCCTGCATTGCTGGGGGGTGGGGGTGCAGGGGGACATGAGCAGGTGTGCAGGGTAGTCCCCTGTTTTGTGGGCTGCCTGCAGGGGCCGTGGAGGGTGTACAGGGAACACCTGCGAGGACCCACCCAGCCTAATTGCGTGTGATAATTCCCGCACACCCCTGTAATACACGTACCTGGCCAAATCGCATGTGAGAATTCCCGCGCACCCCTGTAATACACGTACCCAGCCGAATCGCATGTAGAACTTCCCGTGTACCCCTGTAATACACGTACCCAGCCAAATCGCGTGTGATAATTCCCACGTACCCCTGTAATACACGTACCCTGGCCAATTGCGTGTAGAACTTCCCACGCACCCCTGTAATACACGTACCAAGCCAAATCGCGTCTGATAATTCCCACGCACCCCTGTAATACACGTACCTGGCCAAATCGCATGTGAGAATTCCTGCGCACCCCTGTAATACACGTACCCAGCCGAATCGCGTGTAGAACTTCCCGTGTACCCCTGTAATACACGTACCCAGCCAAATCGCGTGTGATAATTCCCACGTACCCCTGTAATACACGTACCCTGGCCAATCGCGTGTAGAACTTCCCACGCACCCCTGTAATACACGTACCAAGCCAAATCGCGTCTGATAATTCCCGCGCACCCCTGTAATACACGTACCTGGCCAAATCGCATGTGAGAATTCCCGCGCACCCCTGTAATACACGTACCCAGCCGAATCGCGTGTAGAACTTCCCGTGTACCCCTGTAATACACGTACCCAGCCAAATCGCGTGTGATAATTCCCACGTACCCCTGTAATACACGTACCCTGGCTAATCGCGTGTATAACTTCACGCGTACCCCTGATATGCACGTTACCCGCTTTGCGTTCCTTGTTTGGCAGCCCTGTGGACTGGTCCAGGGTTAGCGCTGCCCTTTGCAATGATTTAGCGATTTTGATGGCTTTTCCTTGCGCGAGGGCGTTCTTGGGGGCGTTACTGGCGCTGCTGCAGGGTCGCTGCGATACTCTGCGCCACGGCTGGTTTGGGAGCCTAAAATCCATGAATACGCTGTGCGCGGAAATCGGTTTTAGCGCACGTGCCTGGCGCAGACAATCGCACGCGGACACTCTGCGCCAGCCGCTTGCGACACTTTTCTGCGAAATTCTATGAATTACCCTGTAAGAGTGGACATGCTAACATTCACAATTCCATCTAAGAGTGGACATGCTAATATTCACAATTCCATCTAAGAGTGGACATGCTAACATTCACAATTCCATCCAAGAGTGGACATGCTAACATTCACAATTCCATCTAAGAGTGGACATGCTAACATTCACAATTCCATCTAAGAGTGGACATGCTAACATCCACAATTCCATCAAGGAGTGGACATGCTAACATTCATAATTCCATCTAAGAGTGGACATGCTAACATTCACAATTCCATCTAAGAGTGGACATGCTAACATCCACAATTCCATCTAAGAGTGGACATGCTAACATTCACAATTCCATCTAAGAGTGGACATGCTAACATTCACAATTCCATCTAAGAGTGGACATGCTAATATTCACAATTCCATCTAAGAGTGGACATGCTAACATTCACAATTTCATCTAAGAGTGGACATGCTAACATCCACAATTCCATCTAAGAGTGGACATGCTAACATTCACAATTCCATCTAAGAGTGGACATGCTAACATTCACAATTCCATCTAAGAGTGGACATGCTAACATCCACAATTCCATCAAGGAGTGGACATGCTAACATTCACAATTCCATCTAAGAGTGGACATGCTAACATTCACAATTCCATCTAAGAGTGGACATGCTAACATCCACAATTCCATCAAGGAGTGGACATGCTAACATTCACAATTCCATCTAAGAGTGGACATGCTAACATTCACAATTCCATCTAAGAGTGGACATGCTAACATCCACAATTCCATCTAAGAGTGGACATGCTAGTATTATGGCACTCTATGTTATTGGTAGGTAAGATAGAGTGGCAGGGGTTATCTGGAGTAGAGTGATTGCTCTACTCCCCACCCATGCCACACTCACGGTTTTTGTTGGTGTTTGTTGGCTTCCTTGGCGTCCTCTGCGGACACCTGCTGACACATCCTGGAGCCGCCTCTGTAGGAGCTGCCCTTTGCCTTGGGGCCCTTTGCCAGAGGGGTTGCTGGGCAGAGGGCTGCCCTGGGAAAGTCGGGGATAAAGGGGAGGTGGACGAATCAGGGCAAGGGGAGGACAAAGGGGGCGGGACTGAGGGAGGAAAGCTGCCGTGCAGAAGGGAGGCAGCAAGGGCCTCCTGGCCCCAAAATGGTGGCATGGGGGGGCAGGGGCACTGAAATTCCTATGTGGGGGGCATCTGGGGTTGGCTTGCCTTGCGCAGCACTCACCTGCTTCCCGATGGTAAAGGAAGCAGGGAGGCTGCCGCGGGTCGCTAGACCCGAGCCCACGGGCCCAGTTAGCCAATGGGGAACGGGGGGCGGGATGGAAGGCGGGAGCAGGGATCCAGGAAGGAGCGGGGAGAGGGGACGCAAAGAGGGTACAGGGGCCTGGGGGCACAGAAATTCCTATGTGGGGGGCATCTGGGGTCGGCTTGCCCTGCGCAGCACTCACCTGCTTCCCGATGGTAAAGGAAGCAGGGAGGCTGCCGCGGGTCGCTAGACCAGAGCCCACGGGCCCAGTTAGCCAATGGGGAACGGGGGGCGGGATGGAAGGCGGGAGCAGGGATCCAGGAAGGAGCGGGGAGAGGGGACGCAAAGAGGGTACAGGGGCCTGGGGGCACAGAAATTCCTATGTGGGGGGCATCTGGGGTCGGCTTGCCCTGCGCAGCACTCACCTGCTTCCCGATGGTAAAGGAAGCAGGGAGGCTGCCGCGGGTCGCTAGACCCGAGCCCACGGGCCCAGTTAGCCAATGGGGAACGGGGGGCGGGATGGAGGGCGGGAGCAGGGATCCAAGGAAGGAGCGGGGAGAGGGGACGCAAAGAGGGTACAGGGGCCTGGGGGCACAGAAATTCCTATGTGAGGGGCATCTGGGGTCGGCTTGCCCTGCGCAGCACTCACCTGCTTCCCGATGGTAAAGGAAGCAGGGAGGCTGCCGCGGGTCGCTAGACCCGAGCCCACGGGCCCAGTTAGCCAATGGGGAACGGGGGGCGGGATGGAAGGCGGGAGCAGGGATCCAGGAAGGAGCGGGGAGAGGGGACGCAAAGAGGGTACAGGGGCCTGGGGGCACAGAAATTCCTATGTGGGGGGCATCTGGGGTCGGCTTGCCCTGCGCAGCACTCACCTGCTTCCCGATGGTAAAGGAAGCAGGGAGGCTGCCGCGGGTCGCTAGACCCGAGCCCACGGGCCCAGTTAGCCAATGGGGAACGGGGGGCGGGATGGAAGGCGGGAGCAGGGATCCAGGAAGGAGCGGGGAGAGGGAACGCAAAGAGGGTACAGGGGCCTGGGGGCACAGAAATTCCTATGTGGGGGGCATCTGGGGTCGGCTTGCCTTGCGCAGCACTCACCTGCTTCCCGATGGTAAAGAAAGCAGGGAGGCTGCCGCGGGTCGCTAGACCCGAGCCCACGGGCCCAGTTAGCCAATGGGGAACGGGGGGCGGGATGGAAGGCGGGAGCAGGGATCCAGGAAGGAGCGGGGAGAGGGGACGCAAAGAGGGTACAGGGGCCTGGGGGCACAGAAATTCCTATGTGAGGGGCATCTGGGGTCGGCTTGCCTTTTACCGATAGTGGCTTAATGGCCAATGGTACACATACATGTGGTTCTTTATTAGTACCATGGTTGCCTCAATTAATTGAATCGTGAGGGACTCTGGAGAAGAGCTCAATATTTAGACATATACAAGAGAGAAGTATCGATGGAATGGACCCACCTGGGCAATGAAGAGATTTATGTCAGGTTGATTCACTGGGTTGTCTTCCTTTCAATGACTAGAGCTAAGGTAACATCATATGTGGGTCATTTTCACCTTCAACCTAATTGCCAGAAGGAGATTGATTTTGCTTTGTCTAGAAGACATTTTAATGTATGAATTGTAAATCCTGTCCGTGACATATCAAATCCATTTAAAATATTTACAATACCACACCAGCTTATGCCCAATCACAGATTCCTCTCCATTGCAGTGTTTTTTTTATATCACCAATCAAAGCTGTGACAGCTTATTCATGTCCTTAGTAGTCTGTAAATGCACCCAAAACGTTGATGGCTGATGGGAGAAAATGAAGATTGTGGCTTGCTCAATGCTGACATTATAAGCAGTGGTTTCCAGAAAATGGTTGATTTGGAAAGTAATGGTCTTAATGGATGTTTTTTGTCACCGGAGAAACATGTTAATATTCTGCAGCTCTCACGTGCCTATGTGCACATGTCCCTTTGAGGGGTTAGGTTATCTGCTCCCCTGTTCCCCCTACACATCGCAGCCCCTCTGCTACCCCTGCACTCTACTTGTAAGCTTAGCTGTGCATCCCTTGTGTACAGCACTCTTTTGTTTTTTTTGTACTTCAGAAATCCCATACATACATGCATGCATACATCCATACATATGTATGAGTGATTTTTCAGTACTTTTGGCAGGTCTTTCTGAGATTTTTAACAGAATATACACTACTGCCTTTATCAGATGACATGAAATGTCACATGTGGTATCTTCAATTGTGTTGGTGTAGTTGAGGTTGATTTCATGATGCCTGAGCATTACTTCTGGAATATATTGTAGGTAGACATTTTATTCAGGGTGATGAAGAAACTAACTGTATCTCTAAACAATACAACCGGGCTAAATGGAAGTGTAAATGCTAGCGAGTTGGATATTTGGAGGTTTGATAGATTCAGAGGAAACGTTTCCAGTCTTAGCAGCTTATCCTGCAAAACACCTATCCAGCATAGGGGGTTTTGGAAAAAGGGTGAAGTGGACAGGAGTGCTTGGGCTGAATGTTTGTGTGATTTCCTCTGTCTGTAGATGTTGACCTGCGACATTAGGTAGCAAAAATATCCAGGCAGCTTGAGACCAGGCATGGATTGTCCAAGTAACCAAGGAAGTGCGGGTCTCGGATGACTAACAATGTAACACTTTCCGAGAATCAGGGGCAAATGTCCTAGCCTTTGGAGACCCATGACTCCTGTGTCGCGGGTGATTAGGAGGGGATGTAATCATTTTACGGCAAAGACAGATTCAACGAGATTGCTTCATTGGAATTAGACAGCACAAGGAGAGATCTGGGCGGTGTATACATCTAGAAGCCCTTTACTTCAGCCTTAGTAGCACCCAACACTGATACATTTCCCAAGAAAAAATATGCCTCCTTTGTGGGCAATAAGGGAGAATTCCCCAAGTGGGTGATGGGGAGAGCCGAGTCCCCCCTTTCTGTTCTAAATTAATGATCTGAGCCTTTAAACATTTGCCCAAGATGCTTTGTATTTCATGCAATGAACTGCCATGGTCTTCCGAAAATTACTGACATTCAATAAAACTGTCCACTTAAATTTAAGTGAGTTGGACAAAGTCGATTTCAGTGCAGAATGGGCCTCATTACGAGGCTGGTGCCAGTCGTGCCTGTAGTACAGGCACGGCAGCCGCCGGTATCCATTTTTTTCCGGCACCCGCGAATGGGCAATTACCGAGTCATGCTTAGTTCGGCGGACCCGATAATTGCCCATTCGTGGGTGCCGGTAATAAGGGACTCCCCATCCCCATTTGGCCCCATAGGGCTCAATGGGAATGGGGAGGGTGGTAGCACCGGTACCGTTAATAACGGTACCAGTATTACCATCAAATTCTGCTCCGGGTGCCGGTACGGCCACCTGGACAGGTAGTATGGTGGTATGGTAACAACGGTGCCGGTAGCGATAACGGCGCCGTTGTTGCCTTACCGCCATACTCGTAATGAGGCCCAATGACTCTGTCTCATTCCTCATCAAGGCTGCTATAATGTTAAGCTATATTAGAGGGCATTTTAATCTGATGTGAAGAAGCTATAAAGGTCAGCCATTATTGTGCAGACTCTGAATGGTGCTTTCATTGATGAATGGGTTAGAAGGAATGGTCCACACCTGGGAATGAGTTTGATGAGCTACAATAGCAAGTCGTCAAGTCTAAAATACCTCTATCATCACTAGGTTGTCAATATCTGGTTAGTCTACTCTGCCTTGCCATATATTGGTGGTTGGTCTTGTTTCCCAAAGTTGCACTATCCCATTACACCTAGACACCAAATGTTCTGCTTTGATTTCCATCATCACTCCTCCCTCCCACATATTCTTTTCACCATGTTTTGCCGTCTGTATTGCTGCATGCAGCAATTGTTTTGATACAACATTTTCCTGAGGACACATTGCATTGTAAGATGCATTTCATTGATTGCATTGCAACAATCGCTCCATCTTTTGTAAGAACATACTCTTGGTAACGGCCTATGGGGAAGGTTCTAACAAACAAATATGCTCAAATTCTCCCCAGTGGAGCAGTAAGTGATGAACCATGAGTGTGCAGAAAAGGATTAACGATAGACTGGTCGGTGCTTTTAAGTGATGAGGAATCGCAGACTTGGCATGTGACAGTCAGTTATAATATAGGGAGTGGTAGTTCTCTGGAACTTGCTAAGCAATGGAGGCTGTTGATTGTATCAACCAGTAGTTGCGTCCTGATGAAGTGGGAGATGATGGATAAAAACCTATCACCAACGTGTTAATCCCAAACCACTATCCAAATGCACATTACAATTATGTGTCTTGATAAGACTTATTGTAACCAAACACTTCACTTTCTTTGAGTTCGTGTAGTTAAAGATAAGAATTCAGGGCTCCCTGATCAAAGGAACCAAAAAGGTTATCAGACACAAGGAGTGCCTGAGCTTCTTAAAAATGAATAATCTATTTGAACCCAGCTGCCTGTTCATCTGCTGTCCCTAATCCTCTTCAAAGTCAGCGTGGCTATATTTGCCTGAGTCCTAAACATCTAGGTCTGTCATTAGACCTCATGTCCATGACTGCTTGGCTACTTGTGTCCATTTCGATTGAAGAGTTCAAACGCCTTATCTCATTGCATGTCGTTATCTGAGATCACTTGCCCACTGAGGCCTTCTCTTCCATATGAGGTGTTCTGAGTTACTGGTATCAGCCATCAGTAAAAATGTTTTTGAGACCTTACCTTTCCTTTTTTGTGTTGATGAGGGATCGTATCTAACATACTGAGTAAGCTGTCCCCAAACAGTGTTTTAGTACTTATTTCGCAATAATAGGAGCAGCATCTTGTTACCTGTACCGTTGTGCCGGTGTCCAGGTTGAGCAATGCACAACATTCAAGCAAAAACGTTCACTCACAACGTTATCGAAGGTTTTCAATGCAAACAATTTAAGAGAACGTTAGTGCTAATCTATCCATTACCCATCGATGTAGTCAATGTTGAAATCAAATGTTTCATATTTGTCAGTAAGGACCCAGCCAGATATTGCGATAATGTTTCCTGCAGAAAAAGAGAAAGACATATGTTTATACTTCATGCAGAGCAAGAACACAATATCTGATAGTTCATGCAGAGTACGTTCCCTCACTAATTGCCTCTAAAATGTCCCATGATTGGATCGTTTCCTAGTGATGATAGAGAGTGTGGCATGGAATAATGCTTTACCATGTAAAGCTGAAAGAAGGTATATATGAATTCAGGAGTCCTCAAAAGAACAGACCTATACTGAATGGGTGCTAATCCAGGGAACATACTAAACTATTGAATCCACTCCTTATCCGTATAGCTCATTGATACTCCTCTGTGACACTTCACTGTGCAAATCCAGACAGCATTCAGGAAGCAATTGGACATCAGTGTGTTGTAGATATATCATTCCAATACCTAACACTAGTTGTATGTATATCGTTATATAATTAAGCATAACACACAAAATGACAACATATCTTGGCCCAATATTACTGTCTCATTCATATCCGTCTTTTCCCAAAACGCTAACTTAATTTTTTGGCAAACATTACAGGAGTGCATTCAGATGCCAGGGCAATTCTGGGAGCAGAGGTTCAAATAACTAAGACAATCAGAGCAAATATTGGGTTGAAGTGTTCTGCACCTTTAATTTTCGATTTTATTTTTGCCAACCTTTCGAAACGTTTAGTGAGAGCTGAAATGTTGCCAGTGGCAGGGCAACTTATGCCACAGGGAAGTATGTGCAGTTGGCAATATGTATTCCTCAATTTGACCAGAATTGCCTCCTGAACAATACTAGAGCGGACAAGTTGTTGGGTAAACTTTATGAATCAAAAGTGACCGTTTTGGGGGGAGTGATGCATTTTAGCCATGATAGCCATGTTAAATATCTTGTCATGGCATTGCAGCTCACCCATGTTGTACTAATTTTAACCATTATATAATTCATACCAGGCAAAATACATGCATTGCACATTTGCATGTTGTTCCCATAGGCAGAACATGCATAAATATACACCCCTGGTAGGCTCTTTCACTATGATCATCCTCTTTTAGGAGTGCACGCTGCCCCCATGCAGATTTAAGCATGCATGTTGAGTGCAATGTACATTTGCTTCCAGTTTCGTTTATCCAGAGGTCTCTGTGAAATGTAATTAATCATTCATGTTTTCCCTTAACTCCCAATGGTAGCTTGATACCAAGAATGTGAGAAATCCCCCCGCTTGCCATACATATTTGGCATGTTAGCACTATAATGTAATATTTTACTACCACATACACCTGCCCTTGGGATGAAAGAAGTAAGGTGTGTGTGTGTTTGCTCCCCAACCGCATTTTGTTTTCTGCAAGATGGTTAAATACACTGTTGTGGCCCTACAGTTCACACGTTTGTGCTCATTTTAACAATGTTCTATTTTATGATCTATCCAAGTTCCAAAGATCGGCCATACTCACTCCACTGCTAGTGAAAACCCCAAAGCTATACTCTCCAGGGCTGTATACCTCCTTTACCATTTGAGGTAGAATGTGTCGAGGGCAGGCTATACTCTCCGGGATTGTATTTCTCCTTTACCATTTGAGGTAGCATGGGTCCGGGGAAGGCTATACTCTCTGAGGCTGCATACCTCCTTTACCATTTGAGGCAGCATGGGTCGAGGGCAAGCTATACTCTCCGGGGCTGTATACCTCCTTTACCATTTGACGTAGCATGGGTCTGAGGCGGGCTATACTCTTCTTGCTATTTTTCCAATGCCTGAGTCGGCATCCAAAGAAGTGTGCAGGTGCCTGGATTCGAGCACTGTTGTGTGTGGCGCTGATCTAGGGTGGCTTGTGTGTCAAGGTGCAGGCAGTTGTGGCCCCAGTTGTAGCAGCTTGACTGGGAGGTAGGTGACTCGAAGTAGAACAGCTGGTGATGTTGTCCTTGAGGGTATAATATGGTGAGCTGTGCTCAAACGTACAGTGTCAGTGGCTTGACTGGATTCTCCAGGTGGCTTGACTTGATCCTCCAGGTGGCTTGACTTGATTCTCCAGGTGGCTTGACTGGATTCTCCAGATGGCTTGACTTGATCCTCCAGGTGGCTTGACTTGATCCTCCAGGTGGCTTCACATTCTGAAGCGCAGCTTGAGGCAGAGGCAAAAAGGAGATCAGTTTTCTTCAGAAGCTCAACAGTAAATTGATGGCGGTTCAGTCATCTGGGCGTGGCTTGAATCAGGAAATGCTGGTTTCTGCCATTAGCATTGGCAAAAGCAGCAACTTCAGGCATGCTGCAAGCTCTGGGTCCCCTGACCACCCCCCTTAAATAAATGAATGCCTTGCCCTGCTCTTACCAGTCGAGACTTCAGATGTGTTTTCAGGTCTTTGCCACATTCATGGGCAGGGTAAGCCTTGGTACCAGCAGTCTTCAGTATTAGGCATGCTTTTCATCCAGCAGTCACTTCTCTTGTACCCCAGAATTGGTTAGGGAGCGGGTTACCAGCTCTCCTGAAGGGACACTAAGTAGCTGTAGTGCCAACAAGAGTTCTATCTGTTAAGATGGCCAAAGTCTTCTATCTGTATATTACTGTGCTAGCTGCCATGGACCTTCACCCACCTTTTCCTGTCCCAGATGAAAGGGTCCCCATGTCAATTATACCCTCCAGTATTTCCACTTCCATCTTACAGCTTCCCTTGAACTGCATGTTCACAGCCCTACCTCCGGAGGAAGCTAGCTCTCCACCTTGGAGAGGTGTCAGAATTCTTTGAAAGAGTACAATGGGTTTCCTGAGTGTAACTGACCCCCTGTGTTGTGAGTAAGATGGCAGAATTAGCCCCAAAATTACAGTGGTCATTCCACTTTATTACAAGCTCAAATACCACCAAAAACAGTTTTTAATTCCTCCAAAAACACAGTGCAGTTATCTCAACCTAACTAGTGGAGGTAAAAGCATTCAGGTGATGAAAGTGAAACCACAGGTGCCTCATAATTACTACCAAAAGGGCAATAAATGCTTGCATTATACTCAGACAAACTTCCATCCACAACCTGGATCATCGAGTTCCAGCGCACGCAAGGCCACCGCAGGGAAGGTTAGATGCACCAAAAAGGCAGAGGAGACGTGTGTTGCAGAGGCCGCCCATAACTCGTGTCCCTTCTTCCCCATGGACACTGACGAACAATTAGTCACACTGTATAACCTGAACACCTTTGTAGACCTGCTGACCCTGATTAAGGCAGACCTTCAGAGAACTATCACCATCAGAACTGCCATCCCACCCCTGCTGAAGCTGGTGTCTGTCCTCCACTTCTGTGCCAGGATGCATTCCATAACACTGTTGGCCTAAGCTTCCGTAGCATGAGGAGCCATGAGGGGCGAGACACCTTATTGAATGGAATAGACTTAATGGAGCAGAGGACGACAGTGTGTGGAAATGCTGTAAGCAGCTTGGATTCCATTTTTGGAGAAGGCAGCACTACACTGTGATTAACATCGAGGCTATGGCCCCAGACAAATAGCTCTGGATAAAGGAGGGTGATTTTGTGGAAAAAAGGTCCGAGCAGCAATGAATTGTACCAAGCAGAGATGATGAACACTGAGAATGAGTATAAAGCACAAAGGTCTCAGTGAAGCAAACTACTATGCCTAATCCATCGGGGAGTATACAAGGCTCAAAGTGGGGTACACCTGAAAATGCCTATAAACTTATGAGGTGAAGAGTTAAGAAAAACAACCAATAAGAGGTCCCTAAAGACAGCAGATGTGTCCAAGAAGACAGCACGTGAAACCATACCATGGAATGGCGACTTTATTTGGGTTTAGAAGACAGCAGATATACTTATAGTGTTCCCCTGAAGAATTTCCCCCAAAAACTTGTATTAATCATGAAAGGAATGAAACATGTTGGGTGTGAGAATAGTAGTGGAAGTATGTTGAATGAGTTACTTGGATGTGAAGAGATCATATTGACATGACTTTGAAAAACAATTTCTCTATGGTGTTTTATTTATAAAAAAATGTTTATGTGCACTATAGTTTGGAATATCCACATAATGAAGTAAGTAAGACATATGTGTAATTGGAAAACTGCTGCAATGCAATTGATCTTCAATGAATTATAGCAACTAAAATAATGTGTGATTCACAACGGATTTGTCTGAAGAAAATGTCTTTGGTCCTGTACTCAGACATAAAGTGCTGTATTGTTATTGGGTGTACCCGGGTAGGAATTGACACAGGACCATAGGAACATTGTATAGTTTGTTGGGGATGCTGCATGACATCATTCTCCATAGTGCTGGAGCAAGTGTTGGATGCACTTATGAGGCATGCCCATCAGCACATCTCGCTTCCCGCTACCAAGACCCATGCTGAAAAGGCATGGTTCTATGCCATAGCTCAGTTCCCCAATGACATATGTGACGGCTCAGAAATGAGAGGTGAACACAAAGTTGTAATGTTCTCAACATTAGTCATCTTTATTAAAAGAAAGAGGGATTTGGATAAATGCCTAACTGTCCCTACCCTAAAGAAAGTGTCCCTGCCTAGGAAACTAAAACTAAAGCAAGCTGACCTTCTATCCAAAATATATCTGACCCTCGCACTAACCTACACAATCAAAAGGTGCAAGGTAAATGTCTCTGTTTCCAACTCAACAAAAGTGTGCAAAAGTTCAAATGTGTACTACCAACAAAACAATCCTTGTGTCCATGGGTTAGTTCCCTTCCCCTGAACTATTTCAGAAAATGTGTTCAATTTTTTCTGTTACAACAATAGTATGGTAAAGTTAATAAAAATGTCTCTTTCGCCTAATATTTCCTCAGGATGGCAAAGCAAATATCTTTTCCACAACACTGGTTGGAATATAGCAAAGGGAAGTCTTTTCTACTTTCTACTTAACAGGATAGCAAAATGTTTAATTTCAACAACTGTGAGATGACAGAGTTTCTCTTTCACACAATTGTTCCTTTCCTGGTATACACTCCTGACAGATATTTCTCAACTAAATCCTTAGATATCATAGTTTACTCTCCTGCCAGGAATACACCCCTTTTGGTTCTTGAAGATCCAATGATAACCTCTGCTTCCAGGTATCTCTTTCCAAAAAAAGTTTCACTGCCTGATGTGTATCTTTCACCAGGTCATTCTACAAAGTTCACTTTCCTTTAAAGCATAACACAGTTGCAGTTCTTCACTGGTTATACCTTGTTGACTCCAGGTATCACTTGCTCCAACATCCCCCTTATTGATATCCCATATATGGGGGTCTGTTCAAGTTATGTCTGTAAACGTATTTCTTTGTTTGTCTTGCCTTATGGCAATGCAGGTTCCAAGTTTCCCCAAATTGACATCACATACACTGAGAATTGTACCACTTTTTCCCTTGTCCTTCAATTCTGCTCGGTCAGTATTTAAAACAAATCCCAAGGTGTTCATGGACTTGTTGGCACATTCCAGAGCTCCCAACTCCTCTGGGTTGACTCAAGGTGTAAAGTGTAGCTGTGGCAAAGTTTTATTATTTGGCAGGCATCCCCTATCAGGCAGAGTCTTTTTCGGTTCCCGCATCAGCTTTCCATTCTTTCGATGATGGAACAATTGCCACTCCACAGACTTGCATCTCCTCCGGTCCCACAGCAAATTTCTCACTTCTAGGGGTCCCTCCAGGGCACCCTCTATGACTTTACTAGAGTTCCTCTCCTCCTGTATGATACCCCTCCAGGAGGTTGCCTGTAAGCATTTTCTTCTTCCTGCGTGGCTAGTCTCTGTGAGTCTGCCTCTGCTTCTGGGTTTGCTTCCCTCTCTGCGCTCTCTGCAGCTCTACTCTCCTCTCTGCTTGCAGGTGATTTTCAAGTTTCAATGTACCACGCAGCTGGTTGTGAACCTGACAACTAGACTGTATGTTGTACTTGGTATTACTTCCATTCCATATTGACTCCTTGCTCCTCTTCTTCCTCTCAGTACTTGTGGCTTTCTCAGACTTGGAGTCCAAAGGAGTTTTAGACTGTTTTAAGTTACATTGTTGGGCATTCTAGTTTAAATAGCAGCCATCATAAACAATAGATGTTAAATGTTTTTTAGAGGTGTTATGTACATATGAAGAGTGAATAGAGGTCTGTTTGGAATGTTTGACAGAAGTGGGTTTTTGTTTTTTACAATGAAAGGGTTTTGAACAATGACAACATGCCATCACAAACTCTGAAATTAGGGGGTCTTCTTTTTCAAAGGAAAGGGAAGAACAAGCAACAACTTTCCCCCTGACAGCTATCTCCTCCCATATGATCCACTCTCAGAATACCAGCCCCAGGGTCAGGATTAGGTAGCAGCTGCCTTCCCCTGGATACATGGCAGAAGACTTTAGGCTGGGGATCAGTGATGGCTTCACAGGAATCATCACACATAGCAGCAATGGATTGTACATATGTGGCTTTAGTGCCCACAGGCAGTGAAGCCAGTATATCTAACCAGAAACAGTTTCTTTCCATGAACATTCAGATGAAATGTGATGCAGATCACACCAACAGCCACTGCCACACCTGATTTCTAGGTTCCAACCATGATGTCATGGTCCTGAGGAACAGCACCCTCCCAGTTTACATGAACACCCACAGAACAAAGTACCTAGCTTTTAGGTAAGTAGTCAAACTGACAATGAATCGGCACAGAGGAACATACAGGAACAAATGTGAACTACAAGTTGTATGATACCTATTTCATGGTGCATGAAATAGGCTGTGGCCTAATAGCAACATTCCTGTGGGCACAGTGTGACCTGAGTAAACAATTTAGTAAGCTTGATATGCATGAAAGCAAGCACACTATTCCTTGCATCAATCAAGTTCCCTGTAAAATCACACAAGACATCCCCAGTCAATGCACAGTGATGGGCCAGAAAATGGACATGCTCCATGGCCATAGTATGATACTTATTAGGGGTGATGCCCAAACAGAACAATGATTCCCTTTTCCTCTCTGCATCATCCATGGCTCGCCCACAAGCTTGCGCTCTGCAGCACTTACCTCCTCTTCCCTATTCCTCTCTGCACTTCCACGTTCTGAATACTCACAAGGCATAGTAGGTTCATCCATCTTTCTCTTCCCTGTGGGATGTTCTGACCCCCACTAGTCTCTGCCCTACCACATCACTGTGTGTTGCTTTCATCAAAAACAACAGAATGGCCGCCGGAAAGCCTTATGCGCGCTAGAAATCGCTGAGAAGTGCGCAGGAAAACCTGAAAAATAGGCCGCCAATCCATTTTGCCTATGTCAGTGGTAAAACAGGAGACCACACTGCCAAAACCAATCATTGGGCTGCCCACAGAGTAAAATAGAACTGCCTGAAAAGGCAGTGCTGCATTGCCAGGAAAACCCAGAAGTGTTTAAAATCCGTTTTTCCTTGGGTGATTGAAAGTGCAAAATCAGGGTTCCCAAACAGCAGAGAAGATACAGCATCCTTGTGGGGTGTTCTCCATCACCTTATTAAAGGAATCCCCGTAAGCACAATGTCAGGAGAAACACCTTTCATCATAAAAAAATCCACATTCAAAAGGTGCTTGCTTGGAAAAATCTGTCAGATATGGGCGCAGTACCGTCGCTCGCCTGTGTCAGAAGCTCTCATTATTTATACTGTCAGTTTAGAACTTGTGTCTTAAATCAAATTGTAGAAAAGAAGAGACTTGCCATCAAAAGCCATATGGGTTGCTACAATTCAATTTCTATGTTTTAAAAAGACTGGAATGAAGAGATTTGTGTGGATATTTGTAGAAAAGGTAAATTGTATTTTAGAAAAGCCCATTTTTAAACAGTGTTTTAAGTGAATTAATGATAGCCACACTGGACTTCAAAGACATTCCACAGCTGCTCCCAAACAAAGGAATCTTCCTCATGCGCTCTGCTCAGGATCTGGCATTGAGTTGTGAAGGGAAGTGGGAGGGGATTTTGGCCTGTTGCTCTGAGTGGAGACAAAAGACTCCCTTGACTGAAAGGAAATGCAAATTCGGGTGTAAACAGAAATGCCAAAGGAAGAGAGGCCCAGGTTGATCTTGGCCCAGCCCAAACCTTGGAGGCGGAGCTAGACTGATATGTGTATCTGAAATTCCAAGGAAATATCTTTTTGGAACAATTTAGGAAACATCTGTGTTTTATAGGTTATTAATATAAAAATGCTGCTCACAATTGGAAACTACTCTGAACCCTGTGTGATATTCAGAGACCAGAATATCAAAATGTTGATATTGTAGCAATTGTGATCATGCTAGGAATATGAAAGTTTACAGGATTATGCCCAGATGTCATGCGCATGTATGTGGAAAAATGTGTACAGATCTGACACTGGGTAACCAACCAAAAGCGTGAAAAACTGTCCGTTTTTGAACCGAAACTCTCAAGAAGATGAGACTCGGACAGAACCGTGCTCTATTTAATATGTGATGTGAATATGTATTATTAGCAAATTGGTGATATTGTAAATATGCTTTATATGATAAATAGGTTTTCTGTGTAGGAACAAAGGGGAGGTTTTTCCCTGGATTGTAAATTGCAGCATCACTATGACACTTGGTTTCAGGAGCGAGAATTACTTTGATCAATTGATCCCTAGAGGGTGGGCTTAGAATAATCAGCCTATCCACCCCTTTGGAAAATATATAAATAGGGACTTTTGAGGACCTACAGACACACACATTCACCCATCAACTGATTTACTGGTGAAGCGCTCTGCAGGAGAACCCAGGTCCCAGACTCCAGAACTCTGAAAGCAGAAGGTCTAATCCCCAAAGCTGAACCCTTCTCAGCTTTGCCTTTAAAATATTGCAACCTGATTTTAACCCCAGGCTTCCAAGGGGCCCATCAAAAATTGAACAGCCTGGATGTGTGGTTTTCTGCTTCTTGCCAAGAACTCTTGCCAGAACCCAGAGATCCAAACCAGTAGAGCAGAGCTGTAACCCAGAACCAAACCGTCAGATCTAGAACCAGAGGCTGTGCGGGTGCCTTGCTGAGTGTAGAACCAAGTGCCTGAATCTTGTCCGGGGGGGCTAGCAGTCCAAAACCTTTGACCAGATCCTGATGGGCCTATTCCAAAACCATAGTTGTGAGTATTTAGAATAGAATTGTCCATAGCCAATCTCTTAGCCTTAAGTAATCCTATCCAAACCACTTTAGCATATCCATACTGCATTGTAGAATCTCTTGTTTTTCTGAATCTTTCACTTACCCTTATAGTCATTTGTTAATTGTAGTGATAAATTCAACTTTGCGCTAATATAATTGCTGAAGAAAGACAAGTGTCTCGGCAGGCAAAAGTCAGAGCGGAGGCGCCGCTGTTCTGGTGGCTGTCCATTGGGTATCTTGCATCTTCATAGCCTCCCATAGTGTAAAGAAAATTCTTGTTGGTGATATTCAAAAGCGCATCTTTCAATTGAGAATCTTGACTATTTTTGAGAAAAATCCACCTCTACTAAAACCTCTGTAACTTTTGAACGGTACATGCTAGAAACGAAAACCGCATGCCAACTCCGTGTAGTTTTTCTGTAATCGCGTTTCTTGCGCGCTGAAAAGTTTGCCGTGAATCTGCATTTGGCTCAATTTCAACACATGTAAAATAGCTATTTCTTGCTTTCAACCTTTGAATTCAGTTTCCTATCTGCTAGTTATCCAACCATCATTGCCAGTGTCTACCTGGAACTATCCAAAGCGGCTCTCACTAGTATTGAATCCAAGGCTCTCACTAGTTTTGAATCCAATTTAGAGAATTAAACCCATTTTTAGCATTTTTACCATTCATTACAAACCACAATCAAAAGCATTTGACCTGTTTTAAAATCATTCCTGTTTCTCTCTGCTTGCTGGGGGAATTGGGATTGAACTTGCATTTGCTGAGTGTGTATATTCCTGAAACCTGTTTTCTCTCCTTCCATCTTTATATTGCATATTAGGGGGGATTGAGTAGTATCAGGGGGAAAGAGTGATTACATTGCATTTGATTGAATTCATATCAAGTTTTATTTCTGTGCTGCATTAATTTCCTATCATTGCATTTGACTGAACCCACACAAAGTTTTATTCCCTGCACCATTATTCTTCTCATCCATACTCCTATTGATTAAAGAGTGTGGGATGTTTTTACCCATGCATCCAAGCCCTACCATAAAACTGTGCAGTACTGGCATGGAAAACATCATGATGGCCAGAACTCCCCAGAGAGTGCACAGGGAAAACATGAAGAATAGGCTGCCACCCATTTTTGCCTATGTTGTGAGCACAGGAGGGCACTGCCTAAAACCACCATTGGGCTACACACACAGTAGCCTGAAACCATTGGGAATGGCAATGCTGATTGCCAAAAAGCAACTCAGAACTGTGGGGAATTCATTTTCTTAATCCCAAAAATGGTTGCAATACCGGTACTCACCACTATCAGAAAGCCGGCATTTTAAAACCACCAGACATTTGTGTAAAACTGAACAAATGAAACAAAACCAGGACAAGGAAAGACTTGCTAAGAGGTGGATACAATGTAAAACTATATTCTGAAATGACTTGAAGGAAGTAATTATTTCATGTATATGTAAACATTGTAAATTTGATTTAAACTGGGAACAAAAAGTGACATTTAGCTGAAACCTGGCTTAATGAAACTGGATTCTGCCTGACAACTACCCTCAACAGGAGTTGAAACCTGCTCAGCCACTCTTCCCAGGCCTAGCTGCATCCTGCTGCCCCTTGCCAAAAGGAGTTGACACCTCTCTGATTGAATTAAGGGAGGGGACCTACAGCCTGCAGGAGGTTCAACAAAGCACTGTCCTGGGCTCAGGCAAATGTTATATTGGGGGGTCGTAAAGTGGCTTCCTCTTGGGAGAAGTGGGAGGAGAAGTGCCTCTGGGAGCCACCCGAGCTGGAGGCGGGGACAGGCAGAAGCTTCCCCCATGTGCTTTGGAACCTAAACCACACCCCTGTTTGACCAGGGCAAAAGTTAAAAAGATAGATAACTCATAGTGCGGCCTGGTCAAAATTATATAAGTAATATCATTATTCTTGTGATTTTTCTGTGCACGTTTTAAGAGGCGTTAGGACCCTGTGGTGTATTCTGGGGGGTTGCTAGCGGAAAATAGGGTCTCACTCCAAATGTATGCATGTTAAAAATCTGACACTTTATCATCTGAAACCCATCTCCCTGGTGCACATTTGTGTAAAATCTGGAAAGGTTTAGAGGTTGTTATCTGGATGAAAAGGGGAGAATTCTGTCATCAGTGGACACGACATCGTACAAAGACAGGGATCGGATGGTTTGGTGCTACAGAAAATATGTAAACTGGACCTATAATATGAGAAAATGGTACATAGATAAATATGTATTTGGATCAGAAATAGATTTGCGTGCAATTTGACAAGGGGAGGTTCCTCTGACCATAAAACCTACAGCATCACTCTGATACTCCATTTCCTCCCCCAATCAAGGGAGAGAGGAGGAATTGGCCAATGACAAGAAGAGAGGGGCAGGCTCAGTTATGCCAGGCACACACCCATTTTCAAAACACATAAAAAGAGACTGCTGGGACAGGTAGAGACATTCAATTCCATTTGCTGCGGAGCATGCTGACCGACGACGTCACATCCAGAGATCCAGACTTCAAATCCATCAATCTCCAGAACCTGTAGCAGAAATGAACTCCAGAATTTGTAGCAGAGAGGCCTGAATCCACCAGCTGAATCCTCTTCAGCAGGCCTCAAAACCAACCAAACTATTCAACAGCCGGGCGAGCTGTTTGAATTTTTGCCAAGAATTTTTTGCAAGAACCTGTAGCAGTATCCAGAAAGCAGTGCCGTATCCAGAGAGGCTAGACCAGCAGAGCAGAGCTGACCCAGACGCTGTGAGCAGAACCGCCCAGTCCAGTCCAGTTGACCAGATCTGTGACGAGGCCCATTCATTTCAAAATTAGGAGTGAGTATCCGCCAGAACCGTGCAGAACCCAATCTCTTAGTTAAAATAATCTAATCCAAACTATTTTAACCTAATTAGAACAGCCTCCTAGAAATCGTGTCATCTGTCATTTGTAAAGCTGCACAACTGTCACCTGTCAATTCTAAAGCTGCAAACTGTCACCTGTCATTTTGAGTTTGACTTCCTACTCCCTATACTTTTTCCGTAATCGCGAGACACGCACTCGCGAAATTTACCGTGATTTGCGATTTGGCCCGATTTCTTCATCTGTAGAAATCAGCAGCTTTTTGCTTCTCTTTGCTAAAATGTGTTCGCAATCTGCTAATCATTCATAGAGTATTGTTCAAGTGAGCCTGAACTAATATAAAGTAGCCATCACCTACCCTGATCCTCTAGAGGGAATTAAAAGCAATTTTAGCACATTTTCCCATCCATTGCCAACACGTTTAAAAAGCATTTTGGGCCTGTGTTTCAAACTCCTACCTATTTCCTCTAAGCTTGCTGGGGGGGGAACTGAATTTCGTATTGTATTTGATTGCATTCCTGAGAACTGTGTGCTCCTCTTTCCATCTCCTTCCATTTCTTACATTGCATAGGGGAGGGGGGTGGATTGCCAGAGAAAAAGTGATTATCTTATCTTTTGCTAAAATCATATCAAGTATTTCTGTACTGCATTTTATTCCTCATTGCATTTCCTTGAAACCATAAAGCATTTCAGCTACCTCATCCTCTATACTACTCCTAAGTAATCAAGTGTACCACTGTAACATTACCCATTGTGGATCCACATCATATGTCTCAGTGTACCATCAGATATTAATTTATTATAAAAGTGTGATATATATATATTGTTTAATGTTTCAAATAAACCTTTTAATTTGCAAAACAAACCTACTTCCTGTCTCAGTGGGGTTAGGGGGATTCTAAGAGGGGGGTGTTATACAAGGGTTGTCATCCAGAGTACTGAACTGGATATAAAAATACATCAATAAGGGTTTTCCTCAGCATCCCAGACTAGGCATTGACTGAGCTGTAGTGTTGATTGAATATCGCTTACAAAAGTGGGGGCTCGGAGCCAGGATATTCTGGGTTAGATTTACCACTTGTGCAGATTAATACAGTGTGCCAACTGACCAGATACACATATCCGGTTAGATCACCACGCTGTTTTACACTGTGAAAGCATCCCTCAAAGGAACGCTCTAAGGAAACGGTCTGTTTTGCAAAATAAAATACAAACTTCTGTAAGTCAGGAAGGAACTCAAATTCCAGAATGACGACCTTGGTAGATATGAAAATAGCCAGAGAGCACTTCTTACATAAGTTATTTGTGAGAGGTGAGTGGACTCATCAGGACCAAATTGTCTGGTTGCAGGCAATCACGCAACAGGTCACTGAAACAGGGTCAGATAAATGGAGAGATCAGGGTCCATTACATGTGGCCCTGAGTGAATTATACATGGCTCCTAAATTTAAAGATTAACACGACAAGATGGTTAGGATAGCGGCATATTTGTATCTATATATGGGAGCCATGCAGGACAAATGTGCTGAAGGCCAAGATCTGGCAAATAGGCAACAGATGGTGTTAGAAAAGGCCCAATATGACCTAGTCTCTTCTGAGCAGAGGCTGCAGAGGAGACAGGAGTCAGAAAATGATAGTAGGCAGTGCATCATTAAAATAAAAGAGGACATGGATATACTGCAACAGGAAAAGACAGACCAGGATACCAGAATTCTGGCTTTGCAGAAGGAGCACCAAGACAGTTTGGACTCCTTACTGCAGAGCCAGAAAAAGCTGGAGCAACAGATCAATTTCAACAGGGCATGCACAGAGCTGGTAGCCACCCTGCAAATCCAACTAGACAGAGAGAAAGAGGAAAGAAATAAATTGATTTTGAAAGACCTGGATACCCAGGCAGAGTTTGATGAAGAACGCCTGAAAGCTGGTGCCTTTCAAAGGCAGAGGGACGACCTGGCGTCACAAATGCAGGCTCTTGGTCAGGAAAGGGATACCTTAGGCCAGGAAGTCTGCCATTTAAAAAGAAAAATTGAAGAAAATCACGTGGCCCTCCAGGGGCTGGGTGACCTCCAAAAAGAGCATCAGGGCTTGCTAGATCACACCAGGAGGGTGGAGGAGGCTCTGGCAAGAAAGGAGCAGGCCAGTAGGGATGGGACTGAGGAGGTGACCCTCCTGCAACAGAGACTGGCCCAGTACTCCAGGACCAATCAGGAGGCACAGAGAGAAAATGAGTCTCTCTGTCAGCACAATGATAGGCTCCAGCAACAGGTAGCCAAGCAGGAGAGACTGATAGGGTCTAGTAAGGCCTTAACTGAGGAACTGAAAGCGCAGGCTCTTGCATTGCAACAGGGAACAGGGGCGGATAGAGATGAGGTTCGCTGGGAAAGAGAAACTCCGGAGCATAACCTCAGGAGCCCTAGTACCAGAGGCCTTCATCTCTCCCAGTTCCTGGACTCTGCCACCCCCATGTCCCCTCGCGCACATGAGCCCAGGGCCACGGGGATGGCAGATTACTATCCAGCTAGAAGTATGGGGCTCATAGGCCAGTACCTCTCAGGAATGGATGGGCGGGCATCCGGGTATGGGCACCCAAGCACAGTGCAATTTAGTGGGGAACCCCAGGAGAGTAGGCCCATTAAGGGCATCCTGAAAACCTCTGCCCAGTTAGGTCAGTGGGGGGGTACCCATCAAATCCTGGCAGCAAGGAGGGGTCTGAAGACTCCTCTGAGCATTAGAGGACACAGGAGACCAGGTCCCCACATTCTGCCAGGCATTCCCAGGCTCGCAGAATCCGGGAAAACCTGGAAGATCAGACAGGCACCTCTGGGAGCAGCGCTTCTGAGTCGGAGGATGAATGGACCAGGGTTACCCGAACCAAAAAGGCCAATAAGGCAAAAAGGGCATTACTTAAGGACCCATTGAAACAAATAAGGGCAATAAGGAGTGTCATCACATCTTATCATAAGAACGCCAAGTATTCTGTTTGGGAACACTTGGAGCTCAATGAGCAAATGATGGAGACTTTCCATTTGAAGGACAGCCAAAGCTGTATTCAATATGTAAAGTGGACCTTCTCACCAGAATACTCCAGTTTCTTTGCGGGGCTGGAGGATCAAAACCATTCAAGGTGGTCCACATACAGGGCGGCCATCTTGAAACATTTTTCTGTGCACAGAAATCCTCAAGAGGCTCGCAAGGCAGCCTACAATTTCCAACGTGGGGAGGATCAGGCCCCACAAGAGTGTGTGCAAGAATTAAAGCGTGCTTTTGCGCAGACCACCAGAAGGGTGCGCACGGATAGCAGAGAATTTATCAATACGTTTTTCCATGCCTTACCCAAATACATAATGACCCAGCTCGTGAGAGATTTTCATGAGAAAAGATCTTTAGACTGGGTCATTGAACAGGCTACCCAGATCTATGAGGTGCAGAAGCCCATCAAAAATAAAAATAACGCGCCGAAAAACCCCAAAAACAACAGCACCCCTGCTGCTGCCAAGGTGGCAGAGGTAAAGGTTGCCCCCGTTTTAGATTTGGAGATGGGGGGGCCTAAAAACCTTCCTGCACCAAATAATTCACAGCCCAGAAGGCCCTCGGGCCAGTCACAGACAGGGAGTCGAGGAGGTAGTCCCAGAAATGGGGTCCCCCGCTCCCCTGACTATGTAAGTCTCCGATACAAGGGAAACCAACCAATCCTGGGTTATGTGTGGACTCCTCCAGCCCAAGGGGGGGGATCCAGCCAAGCACCTAACCCAGGGAACTTCCCTCCCAACTTCCCACAGGAGGGCAGAAATTCTCCAAATCCTGGGCAGAACTTTTTCCCCAGGTATCCACCCAATTTCCAGCCCCAAAATCATCCATCCTTCTTTCCCCAATTCCCTGAGCCCAGACAACCTAATCCGGGAGAGGGGAGGCCAAGGGTGGAGGGGTACCAAAATCTTCCCAACCAGGGGTACTACCAGAGAAGGGATAGCTACCCTTCCCGGGATCAGCCCAGGGGAGAAAATAGAGCCCCGTATCAGCCTGAGCGGGTTTCACAACTTGAGCGCCAAGTCCAAAATATGGCACGGGATCTGGGTCACATACTGAGGGCTCAACAGAACCCTCAGATGAGCATGCCACCGCAGAAAGCCCCAAACTCTGGACCTGGTGCTCCAGAACAATGACGGGGGCAGCACCCCGATACCCACCGGTTCCCAGGGAGGAGGCACAAGGGGAAGGGGGGTGTAAAGCCTTGGAGGAAGCTTCCTTCCCAACTTGTAAACAGCCCCTGGAAAACCAGGAACCGGAAACAAAATCTCCTGCCCCTGAAAGCCTGCCTCCCAAGGAGCAGAGGGGGGGTAGGAGAAACAAAGGACCCAAACAGGCCCAGTTTGTGGAGGAGGTACAGATCTTCCAATTTTTAGGGAGAGGGATCCTCAGAGGATCCTGGGGAAATGATCTTCTCCTTTAGAGATGGGGGAACTCCTCCCAAGGAAAAATGGGTCCTAAGGGATGCCAATTCAAACTGGGGAGATATGGAGACTGAGCTACCGTCGCCCATCATCTCATCCCAGAACCGACAATACCAAAATCCCATGGGTCAAACCGATCCTGATGACTGCCTCCAAAAAGGGGGGGGGCTGCCCAGAACGCGAAACCATTTCCAGTTGCCAACTTTTTCTTTCAGATTCCCCAGGCTCTCCACAGAATTCTGCCCAAATCTCTTCGCTAGCAATGTCCAAAACCAGAAAGTTAGCCCACCAGTTGTCCAAAAATGTGTATTATCTGTGCCCCCTTGAGGAGAAGGAGGGAAGATATTATGCCCCGCTACAAGTACAGGGGCAGGGTACAATTTCGGCACTGGTGGACACTGGATCCCAAGCTACCCTTCTGTCCAAAAGGGCCTTTGATGAACTAAATGCAGGAAGGGGGGAGAATTACTGTATTCCTCTCACCTCTCTTCCTGGACAACTGCAGATTTGGACATCAAAATTGGGCGACACAAGGTGAAAAACCCGGTCATAGTAGTGACTCCAGAGGGCACCCCTTGTTTACTAGGGAATGACCTCCTGAGAAGGTTGTAACCCCTAATAGATTGTGTAAACAAGGTCCTCTGGACCCAGACTAGTCGAGCAATAAAATTAAAACAGAGTGTCAACCATGTTAGTTTAAATGGCACCTGCCACATGGTTGAACAAAAATCTGACCAAGTAGAATTTCACTTCCAGAACAACCGAATTCCAGGCGTGACAATAATAGCAGTAGGACAACAGACTGGTAATGGGGGGTCCTCTCTAGTTCTGAAAATCAACCTTCCTTCCAGTTTAAGGTGGTATTCCACACTGGAAGGAAACACCCTGAAATTCTTTACTAATCCACAATCAGAAACTCCCACTCCTATAGTCCAGAAAGATGTGAAATCAGCTCAGAGCCTGGCTGATATTCAGCAAATTGGTGAGCAGTTGTTCATCCCTGTTCAGTTAAATGATCGGAAGGACTCTGTTCTCGCTCGAGTGTGTGTGAACAATGGTAAGAGCTTCATCAGCGAAGCCATGTTCCGCCAACTCCCAAAGGATCCAGCCATTCCCACATTCAAACTGATAGACAAATGGGAAATGGACCTGGAAGCACCCAATTCCAAACATCTCCTGCCAAGCAGGTGCCTGCTCAAAATCTCCATTGGCAGCAAGAGCATAGTCCATAATTGTTGGGTCGTGCGAGACGTCACTGCCGCCTTTTACTTAGGCAGTGACATTCTCAATCGCTTTGCCATTAGTTTGGACCTAATAAACTTCAAAGCTTAGTCCCGATTAGCGGATAATCCCATGGGCTTTGATGATCAAGAAAAAGCATTTAGGTCAGCTCAATTGCTACCTTATGCAGTTGAATTCAGCTTAAAGAGGAAGTCACCATCCCAGAAAGGACCCGACAATTCACCCTGGAAGTGAAAGTTAAAAGAGGACAAAAATTGAAAAACCCTGATGCTTATATTCATCTAAATGCTTCTCTCCAACAGTAAGGGTTAGGGGTAAACCCAACACCATTAGTCAACATAGAAAATGACACCATTCCAATAGAGGTGGATAACAGCGACTTAAGGAGTATTACTCTAGCCGCAGGCAACATAATTGGAATGGCGGTTGATGACCGACATTTCTCCATTGATTTAGGAAATGAACTGTTAGGACCGATCCCCATGGACTGTTTTGACAGTGACAGTGAGGACAATACAACACCAGACAGGATTTTCACCAGGCATGGGGGGAACTTCCTGGTGTACACTTCTTGCCCTTATGGTAAGGAAGATGTGACTTGTGACTTCAGGAGGCATGAGGTGATTTTCCAGGTCCATGAGGGCTGCCTTTCCCACATGAAGCCTCCAGTCCAAATCGGCACTCTGACGAGGGACTTCTCCACCCAGCTGGAGGAGGCCGCTGAGATAGCCAAACCAGAAGTCTTTCCAGTCTTCAGGCAGATGGTGGAAGAGAGGGTCAACCTAGCTGATGCCGGCGTGACTCTGGAACAGAAGCAAAAGTTGAAACAAGTTTTCTTGGATTTCCAAGATCTCTTTGCGGTAGACTCATATGACTGTGGTCGCACCGACATCCACACCACAACAATTCCCACAGACCCTGGAATGACTCCAGTGTTTGTGAAGCAATATCGTTTGCCTCTCGCATCCATGGAGTCCCTTACTGAAATAATTAAGAACCTTGAGTCCCAGGGAATAATCCGTCCAGTCCACAGCACTTTCAATAATCCGGTGCTGGGAATATTGAAGCCAAACGGCCAGTGGAGACTCTGCGCCGACCTTAGGGAGCTCAACAAACGGGTCCATACTTCCCGATGGCCTCTGCCCTACATTGACCAAGGGCTGGCCCAGATCCAGGGGTCACAGGTATTCACAGCAATAGACCTGACCAATGGATACTGGACCATGCCTGTCAGTAGGGAGGACCAATACAAACTGGCTTTTACCTTTGGGGCCAGCAGTACACATGGACCCGGACTCCCTTCGGATACCTCAACTCCGGCAATGAATTCAACATTTTCCTACATAAGGTCATGCCTGACCTGGGTGCGAGGGGTAACCTGGCTTATGTAGATGATGTCCTCATCAAAAATTCATCTGTGGAGGAACACATAGCGGAGATCCGTTATGTTCTGACACAGTTGAGGGCCGCCGGAGCAAAACTTTCCTTTCAGAAAGCACAGTGGTGTAGCACCCGTGTTAATTTCTTGGGGCATGAGATTACTCCTCAGGGTCTCTGTCCCCAAGAAAAGAAAGTGGAAGCACTCCAGAAACTGAAGGATCCCACAACTCTGCGGGAACTAAGGAGCCTCCTTGGACTGACTAATTACAGCAGAAAGTTCAAAGAAGGCTACGCAGAGATCACTAGACCCCTGATTCATCTCTTGAAGGGGGGGTCAAGTGGGAATGGGGTCCAGAACAATCTGAGGCAGTAAGACAACTCAAGAGAAGCCTCTCACAAGCGCCTTGCCTACCTTACCCTGTCAGAAACAAGGAGTTCTTCCTGGAGACAGGGTTCTCTAATACGTGCATGACTGGAGTATTATCCCAAAAGCATGACAAGGTCAATAAAGTAATCTCCTATGCGAGCAAAACTTTATCCTCTGTGGAGGAAAAATTCAACGATTGTGAGAAGGCACTCCTGGCAACGGTGTGGGCATTGAAGAATTACCGCCCGTTTATCCAGGGGGAACACATCATAGTGGAGACTCCACACCAGCCTCTGCAATATCTCCAAAGTGACAGAATCCGGGCCGGAAATGTGAGTAATTCCCGAATTACTTCCTGGATTCTGTCAATGCAAGGCTTTCCTGTAGAGGTCAGATATGGCCAAAACAAGAAGAGTCCCCTCACGCAAGGTCTGGCTGACTTGCATGATTGTGGCAGAGAAAACTGTCTCGAGGACAAAAGTCTAAAAATCAAGGACAACGTGGAGGCATACTTTAATTCCCCACACAAAGTCTTTGAAGAAGACAAGTGTGAGGGAATGCCCACTGTCTATGTGGATGGATGCTCGTACCATGTTGACAACAACGGGGAGTAAGAACTGGTGGCCGGCGTAGGGAATGCCTGGGTGAAGGAGTTTCCAGAACCCTCCGCTGGATACAAAATTGGTCCCTGAAGTAGTCAGGAGGCAGAGTTGATGGCTGTGCATCAGGCCATCCTCACTGCTGTCCAACATCAACTCCACAAACTGGTCATAATCACCGATTCGGATTATGTACGGAACGGGTTCGTGGAGCACCTGGTTAATTGGAAAACCAGAGGCATGTTATGTGCTAATAACAAACCCCTGAAACATGGGAAGTTAATTCAAAACATTGATGATCTGGTCACATCGAATGGGATGACCATCTACTGGAAAAAGATCAAGGGTCGTTCCAAAGTAGAGGGACCAGACAAAACTGGAAATGACTTAGCTGATCAGCTGGCCAAAACCCGGGGCCATCCAAGGGGATCTAATAGAAACAGAGTCCCTGTTGGGGGAACTTCAGGTCACTGCTATCACTATATCCCAGACAAATGTTCACAATGATCTTTCAACTGCACAATGGAGTAAGGAGACCCCTGATGCTGATTTGATTACAGCTCAGAAGGGGGATCCAATAATTGGTAAGTTTTACCAACACATTGAGGACCCTGAGAACTTTCCCCTGACGGATACCGATTACATTGGGAAAGAGGACCTAAGAGTGTTGATGAAATGTCCAAAAAGGTTCCGAATCCAAGACGGTTTGTTGGTAAGGAAATCCCAAGCTGGCCATGATCAGTGGGTGGTCCCTACCTCATTCCGAAGCCTGATGTTAAGTCATGCCCATGATGCGGCCACCGCCGGTCATAGGGGGTTTCATACAACACTGGAAATCTTAAGAGAGGTTGCATACTGGCCACACATGGGGCAGGACCTCGACCAATACTTGAAGGGGTGTCTTGTGTGTGCACAATTTCAGCCATCATCCCTCACACACCGTGCGCCTCTCCAAAATAGGGGGATGACACTGCCATGGTCAGATTTGCAAATCGACTTTGTAGGCCCTGTAATCCGCTCGTCTAGAGGAAACAAGTACATGTTGACCGTTACATGCTTGTTTACCAAGTGGGTGGAATGTCTCCCGGCCCCAAATTGCAAGGCAGAAACAGCAGCTGCCCTGATGATTAACCACATCTTTTCCCGTTTTGGTCTACCTCAAAGGATTGAGTCAGACAGGGGTAGCCACTGCACCAGTGAAGTAATGACAAAGATGTGGGAGATACTGGGGGTTAAAAGGAAGCTACACATTGCTTACAGGCCAGCTTCTTCTGGAGCAGTGGAGAGATATAACCGAACCATTGTGAGCATCTTAAAAAAGTTTGTGGCAGATTCTGGGCCAAGTTGGGATATCCGATTACCTCTGGTCCTAATGGCCATCAGATCTACCCCTTCATCTGCAACCAAAATGTCACCATTTGAGTTGATGACTGGACGCAAGATGGTGCTTCCTCAACATTTGCTCTACAGGACCCAAGAGCAGACATTGATAAATGCCTCCACAACTCATGAGTATGTGGAGAATTTGAGGAAACACCTTCAACATGCTTTTGCCTATGCTCAGCGGAATCTAGAAAGATCAGCCGAGAGCATGAAAACCCACTACGACCTGAAGACCACCAGGAAGGAATATACTGTGGGGGACCGGGTCTATCTATACAATTTCCAAAGGAACCAGGCCAAACAGCGAAAATGTTTGCCTACATATAAGGGACCCTTTGAAATTATAGACAAGATCTCCCGTGTTGCCTATAAGATCTGCATCCCCAAAGGCAGTTTGGCAGAGGGGGAAGATAAGTGGGTCCATATAAATCAGCTAAAGTGTTGCCATCCCAGGCACACTCTGCAACAACTGGAGGAGTCCTCTGCAATACCAGAGGGGACCGCCCCAGACTAATTCAATTCCAACCCTAAAATATCCCACAAATAGTCTCTGAAATATTATGACTTGAAAAAAAAAGTCTTATAATTGTATCTTGTTTTTTGTTAAAATAAGAACGCAAATATTTTGACTATAAAATGTATATGCCACCCCACCATAACAATGGTGGGAAAGAAATGTCTAGGAATGTGTATTACCGCTTTGCTTTATCATCCTAGGAGAGATGAAACCATGGAGACTGACCAAGGAGGACAACCGGGGACCGGGAGCAGAGAGCCGAGGGGCCCGGGGTACCGCCCAATCCTCCCATCAGGACCAGCAAGGAGAACTGATTGATCGACTGAGGGAGGAAAAGATGCTGAAATGTGCCATCTATGGAATTGGAAGAAGAGGAGGCGAACATCCCAGATCTTGCGAGTTCCATCAGTGAAAGGACAGAATGGCCATCGCAAGAGGGGGGCTTGTGGGATGTTTTTACCCATGCATCCAAGCCCTACCATAAAACTGTGCAGTACTGGCATGGAAAACATCATGATGGCCAGAACTCCCCAGAGAGTGCACAGGGAAAACATGAAGAATAGGCTGCCACCCATTTTTGATTATGTTGTGAGCACAGGAGGGCACTGCCTAAAACCACCATTGGGCTACACACACAGTAGCCTGAAACCATTGGGAATGGCAATGTTGATTGCCAAAAAGCAACTCAGAACTGTGGGGAATTCATTTTCTTAATCCCAAAAATGGTTGCAATACCGGTACTCACCACTATCAGAAAGCCAGCGTTTTAAAACCACCAGACATTTGTGTAAAACTGAACAAATGAAACAAAACCAGGCCAAGGAAATACTTGCTAAGAGGTGGATACAATGTAAAACTATATTCTGAAATGACTTGAAGGAAGTAATTATTTCATGTATATGTAAAAATTGTAAGTTTGATTTAAACTGGGAACAAAAAGTGACATTTACCTGAAACCTGGCTTTATGAAACTGGATTCTGCCTGACAACTACCCCCGACAGGAGTTGAAACCTGCTCAGCCACTCTTCCCAGGCCTAGCTGCATCCTGCTGCCCCTTGCCAAAAGGAGTTGACACCTCTCTGATTGAATAAAGGGAGGGGACCTGCAGCCTGCAGGAGGTTCAACAAAGCACTGTCCTGGGCTCAGGCAAATGTTATATTGGGGGGTCGTAAAGTGGCTTCCTCTTGGGAGAAGTGGGAGGAGAAGTGCCTCTGGGAGCCACCCGAGCTGGAGGCGGGGACAGGCAGAAGCTTCCCCCATGTGCTTTGGAACCTAAACCACACCCCTGTTTGACCAGGGCAAAAGTTAAAAAGATAGATAACTCATAGTGCGGCCTGGTCAAAATTATATAAGTAATATCATTATTCTTGTGATTTTTCTGTGCACGTTTTAAGAGGCGTTAGGACCCTGCGGTGTATTCTGGGGGTTTGCTAGCGGAAAATAGGGTCTCACTCCAAATGTATGCATGTTAAAAATCTGACACTTTATCATCTGAAACCCATCTCCCTGGTGCACATTTGTGTAAAATCTGGAATGGTTTAGAGGTCGTTATCTGGATGAAAAGGGGAGAATTCTGTCATCAGTGGACACGACATCGTACAAAGACAGGGATTGGATGGTTTGGTGCTACAGAAAATATGTAAACTGGACCTATAATATGAGAAAAATGATACATAGATAAATATGTATTTGGATCAGAAATAGATTTGTGTGCAATTTGACAAGGGGAGGTTCCTCTGACCATAAAACCTACAGCATCACTCTGACACTCCATTTCCTCCCCCAATCAAGGGAGAGAGGAGGAATTGGCCAATGACAAGTAGAGAGGGGCAGGCTCAGTTATGCCAGGCACACACCCATTTTCAAAACACATAAAAAGAGACTGCTGGGACAGGTAGAGACATTCATTTCCATTTGCTGCGGAGCATGCTGACCGACGACGTCACATCCAGAGATCCAGACTTCAAATCCATCAATCTCCAGAACCATTAGCAGAAATTAACTCCAGAATTTGTAGGAGAGAGGCCTGAATCCACCAGCTGAATCCTCTTCAGCAGGCCTCAAAACCAACCAAACTATTCAACTGCCGGGCGAGCTGTTTGAATTTTTGCCAAGAATTTTTGCACGAACCTGTAGCAGTATCCAGAAAGCAGTGCCGTATCCAGAGAGGCTAGACCAGCAGAGCAGGGCTGACCCAGACGCTGTGAGCAGAACCGCCCAGTCCAGTCCAGTTGACCAGATCCGTGACGAGGCCCATTCATTTCAAAATTAGGAGTGAGTATCCGCCAGAACCGTGCAGAACCCAATCTCTTATTTAAAATAATCTAATCCTAATCCAAACTATTTTAACCTAATTAGAACAGCCTCCTAGAAATCGTGTGATCTGTCATTTTTAAAGCTGCACAAATGTCACCTGTCAATTCTAAAGCTGCAAACTGTCACCTGTCATTTTGAGTTTTACTTTAAATCCTAAGCTTTCATCTGAAAGCTTAGAATCTAGGCCTTCCAACGAACCTAGAACCGACTTCCTACTCCCTATACTTTTTCCCTAATCGCGAGACTCGCACTCGCGAAATTTACCGCGATTTGCGATTTGGCCCGATTTCTTCATCTGTAGAAATCAGCAGCTTTTTTGCTTCTCTTTGCTAAAATTCGTTTGCAATCTGCTAATCATTCATAGAGTATTGTTCAAGTGAGCCTGAACTAATATAAAGTAGCCATCACCTACCCTGAACCTCTAGAGGGAATTAAAAGCAATTTTAGCACACTTTCCCATCCATTGCCATCACATTTAAAAAGCATTTCGGGCCTGTGTTTCAAACTCCTACCTGTTTCCTCTAAGCTTGCTGGGGGGGAACTGAATTTCGTATTGTATTTGATTGCATTCCTGAGAACTCTGTGCTCCTTTTTCCATCTCCTTCCATTTCTTACATTGCATAGGGGAGAGGGGTGGATTGCCAGAGAAAAAGTGATTATCTTATCTTTTGCTAAAATCATATCAAGTATTTCTGTACTGCATTTTATTCCTCATTGCATTTCCTTGAAACCATAAAGCATTTCAGCTACCTCATCCTCTATACTACTCCTAAGTAATCAAGTGTACCACTGTAACATTACCCATTGTGGATCCACTTCATATGTCTCAGTGTACCATTAGATATTAATTTATTATAACAGTGTGATATATATATATTGTTTAATTTTTCAAATAAACCTTTTAATTTGCAAAACAAACCTACTTCTTGGCTCAGTGGGGTCAGGGGGATTGTGAAGAGGGGGGTGTTATACAAGGGTTGTCATCCAGAGTACTGAACTGGATATAAAAAAACATCAATAAGGGTTTTCCTCAGCATCCCAGACTAGGCATTGACTGAGCTGTAGTGTTGATTGAATATCGCTTACAAGAGATTGTTGATTGTAATATCACCCAAGGCTGATCATTGTATAATTATTAATAGTGTGATATCTAGATATTGTTCAAATTCATAAAAGTGTGATACATACCTTGTTGAAATTCATAAAATAAATCTTTACCTTTGCAAAACAACCTTCTTCTTGGTTCAGTGAGACCGGGGGGATTCAAAGAGAGGGGCGTGATATAAGGGTACATCGTTCAGAAATAAAATAACTTTAGACATAAAAATATATAATTAAGGGTTGCAGCTGGGCATCACACGCTAGGCATTGACTTAGGTGGAGTGCTGGGTTGAAACCACTTACATCCCCCTCTGCTCTTAATATTGTGTTGTAATGTATTTCCCACCCTCCCTCCCTGCCCATTGGCCGCTTTGAAACAGTATATTCTTATTGTATAAGCGCCTAACAAGCAAACAATAAATAAATAAATAAATAAATAAATAAATAAATAAATGCAAGGTACATTGCACTCATCTGCATTTACCATTTCAAAGCTACAGACTGCCCAATTGATGTAGGCAGTGTCATTCACAAACACATATCAGCACACAAAGTTTAAGAAGCACTTGACAACCAACAATGATATTCAACACACCGTCCTTTCTACCTGTTGAAAGTGACTCAGGCTATCTGCAGTTACCGTGATTGATGACACCTGTGAGGAATCCTGGTGCACCGCAGGAGGTATTCTATAATAAGGCACGCAAGAGGACCAGAAAATGCATTGAAGACACATTTGGGCTGCTGAAGGGAAAGTTCATGTGCCTCCACCATAGAGGTGGGGCCACATCTACAGCTCAGTTAAAAAAGGAATAACTGTTGTTATATGTACAATGCTGTACAACATTTGTATACAGCAGAATATGTCAATGCCTCCAGTTCTGGAGACTTCAGCCCTTGGCTTTGATGATGACGAAGGTGCAGGTGACAACAGGTCACCTCGTTATGGATGTAAGGAAGTGAGAGAAGGACGTGTAGTCTGCCAGGATATCATGGTTGACTATTTTTGATTGAACACATATGCACCTGTCACTGTACTGTTACCTTTCATTAAATGTGCATATATCACTGAAAGGAAATGACCACTGGATTAATTGCCTATATTCTTAGGTTATTTATTTAACATGTACACATGCCTAAGATCCCCACACCCTCATCACCAACAACCAATCCACCTCACAATACCATCTCCGACACCCTATCCAGCGCACACACTCATCCACAATACCCTTTCCACCCACACCTTCATCCACAACACCGTATCCTCCCCACACTGTCATTGCATGCAGTCAATGGCATGGAAGTGTCCACTTTTTCTGTTTCTCTTGCCACCTTGTTGAGCTGGAGCGAAGGACGAGGAATGTGTCGCAGAGACCACCTTGGCTGTGTGCTTATCATGGATATCGCTTTTGGGGTACCTGACACTGAACTAGCTTTTTCACCCATACCGGATATGCTGCAGGGTTAGGTTGATAGCCATTGAGATATTCTCATTGTTGTCAGATGTGCTCTGCCAACTCCTGCAACCTTTGGCTCATCAGTGTGATGCTAGTTGTGCCATCTGCTGAACACCGACACAAATGGTCCAAGGCAGTTTGTCCTGGGCAATACGTTCCATCCAATTTTATTTCTCCTCCATCTGCGTGAGCCTCTCCCAGAGAGTATCCATGGTGTGTTGCTAAACTGGGCTGGGAGTCACATGGCAGTGACTACCCACAGAGACAGGGGCCTGTGCACCTTCTGCATCATCATTCTCTGAAGGTGTATCTGTGTCATCATCATAGTGCCAATGCAGTGCTGAATGAGTGGCTAAGGGGGATGGACTAGTGTGCAGAGATGAGATTCTAGGAAGCGGAGAGGAGTCAATCGATACTTGGCTCTCTGTGGTAGCTGCGGATGTTTGGTCAGTGGTGCCTGTCACAGCTACTGCAAAGCAGGCAGGTGAGACATTGGTGTCCTCTGGTTGTGTTTTTGCATCCCTGACTCTTCGCCAACAGTGGTGAGATATAGCTTAGGTGGAGGTGCTGCTGTGTGCTGCCCGATGGCCGCATTGGTTGCCAAACCCGTCAGAGTTGTGTCGTTGGCTCAAAAGGTGGCTGTAGTGGTGCTCTTAGACAGCGAGGTCCTTCAGACCATGACTACTTAGCTTCCTGGGTGATGTCTGACTGGACAGTGCAGCATATCATGGTGCCATAGTGACACTTGCAGAAATAGCAGTGGCAGATGTGGTGGGCCCTTCTAGAGCCACTTGGCTGTCATGTGTGCTCGTTGGGAGACATGTTTTTTAAATGAGTTGTCCGGTCACCTGTCGGAAATCACACTGTATATACTGGGGGCTTGCTGCAAATGCTCTGTTGCACATGTTTTCTGTTAGGCCAGGCCACCAGCTTCTGCTGGATTTGTACAGTGTGTTTTCTGGGTAGGGCCTCTTTGTCTGACAGGCTTTGTGGATACATGGGTGAGGTGCCTGTTGCCAACAATGATTGATGATGTACTTTGTTATTCTCTGACACTCCAGGATACCTGCTGTTGACTTTTTATGGTGAATGTCCTGTATTAAGGGCCTCTTTCTTCTTTATGATGGTTCATTTTGGGGGTAATAACCTGCCATGCCTCCTGATATACAGATCAGTGGTGTTGGATGTGTTAATTGTGTTTGTGCATTCCCTGCCCCGGGTTCTGTTGGGTGACTGCAAGTGTGTAGCATGACATTTAATTAGCGCTGGTGGGAAATGGGCCATTGGGCCAATCAAGGTCTTCCTGGCTGAAGCTCCAACTTCTGCCGCTCCTGCACACTCCAGGCATGTCATGTGGAGTATGCTGCTTACAGTCTCCTCCGGGGGGTGAGTTGCAGTGGCTCCACTGTCCCTCCTCCTGTAGCTACTGTGTCCCTACAGTGGTTGGCTTCTAGGGCGTGAACCCACACTTTCAGGTCATTCCACCTTTTCCTGAAGTCCTCAGAGTCCCAAAGCACTGTCCCCACAGTTGAAACCTTGTCCTGAATCTCACTCAATATGGCGCCTTTTCTCCTGTGACAGTCTTTCAGTTTTGTGCCATAGTGCTGCTTCCGGTGTGCTTTCTAACATTATTTACACCTGGCAGAATTACTGTATGGTATTTCCACCACTTTTATGGTGGTAATGGAATTCCACTGGAAAATGATGGATTTACTGGTTGGCAAGCATTTGTACTCTAATTCCTCCAGGCGGAACTACTGTTACTGCCAATGGTTGGGATGCACACATGTGGGCTTATCATTTCATAGTCATTTCACAGGACCTCATGGCGGTAAAATTAAATCTGACCTGTGGAATTAGCGCCATTTTTAGAGCCTAACCCATATTGACGTCCCTAGTTTTATCTTTAATTAGTTTAGCACTGTCGCTATGTTCACAGAAACAGTAGCTCTGCAGCCAGATTGATGAAGGTAACATTTAACATTTGGAGCCTGTTTTTTGCTATCAAATGGATTCCCGTTTTTAAAAGAAATGAATTAGAAAATCTCCTTTTGTATACAAGCTAACAATAAAACGTTTGGGGGCACCACCCTGAGGAAAACACATTCTTATCTGTAGACTGTTAGCATATTTGAGCAGGTTTGTCAAGCCAACATTCTTTCCATTTTGTTATCGAACAATCTGATTGCCAGGACAAAAGGACACAAGATAACAATAGTACCATGATATGGGTGGGAAATGTAAGGGGACTGTATAACAAGAACATGCAGGATATTGGTAACATGGACATTGTAATATGTAAAAAAAAAATGTAAAAAAGAAATAGGACATGTATTGAGGCTATTAACAAATTAAAGCATTAACATTTGCTGTGCTATGCTGGGATGGCTAATTGCTTTAAAATTAGCATTTTCTAAAACACTGTAAAAGTCAGTGGGCCTCATTACAAGGGTGGCGCTCCCGTAATGAAGGCGGCCGGTATGGGACCGGTCCCCTTCATTACGGGAGCGCCTATTATGAGGTTCCCTTTGCGGGACCTGGAACGGACGTCTAGTAAAACCAGACGTCCTTTCTGGGTCCCGAGAGGGGAAGAGGGAGGTAATAACGGGCCAGTTGTAATGGGCCCGTTATTACCTTCCTTCCCATTCCCATTGAGCCCTATGGGGGTTCAAATGGGAATGGGGATGGGTTCCTGCAAGGAGGAATTACTGGGTCCTCCTATGTCGGAATGACCCGGTAAGTCCTCATTGCAGGAACCCGGTATTGGAGCCCAGTATGGAGGCAGCCATGGCGCTAATAGCACCATGGCTACCTCCATACTCGTAATGAGGCCCAGTGTGTCACAATTCCAAAGCCCAGAAACTGGGAAATGGTTTAGCCACAGAAGTGGTCAACTACTGAGAAATAAGATGAGAAATTCAGAATTAAATGTGAAGTATGCAAGTCCAGTGTCACAACACGTGTTTGGTTAGACAAAGGCATACTTGCTGCCATGTCAATTGGACAAGAGTTGTTACAGGACATTGCTACATAAAGGCGGAAATCAGTAATACGTTTAGATAGAAATGTTTTTCTTTTGAAACAAGGTTTCTTGTGCTCAGAAGGAAGAATCAATGTGATGACATTGGGCCTCATTACGACCCTTGCGGTCCTGTAATGAAGGGTGCCGGTACGGGACCGGCACCCTTCATTACGGGTGCGCTGATTCCGAGGTTCCCTTTGCGGGACTCTGAACAGACATCTGGTAAAACCTATGGGGGCTCAAATGGGAATGGGGAATGATTCCTTCAAGGAGGAATTACTGAGTCCTCCAATGTTGGAATGACCGGTTATTCCTCATTGAAGGAACCCGGTAATGGAGCCCGGTTTGGAGGCAGCCATGGTGCTAATAGTGATAGCAAGTGTATCGCTCAAGAAAAGAAGAGACAGAGGGTGAAGCGAGAAAGCACTGTTGCTGTTCGTTTCTGAGGCATTGTTTGACTGCATTATGAAATGGAGATGGATATCTCTCTGCGTGAAAAGATGGAAAGATGGGCCTGCATTTCCTGCTAGTGTGGGACAGTTTTGTGGGTCAAAGCGGGGCACGTTTTTGGCCTATGTGGGCCAGTTTGATAAGTTACTTCACCAGCGGCTGGCAGTTAAGACCAGTGTAACTGAATAAATGTTCTTTAAAATGCACAATTTGCATCACACACTATCACATACTATCAAAAACCTCCCACTTGGATATTACTCCAACACTCTACCACAAAATGAATGAATAGCCATCTGCAAATGTGGCTCGGTGCATGTTTGTTCCTGGGACTAATGTGACACATTTAATTTTAATGTGAATGATTGATGGTTGGCTAACAAGTTGTTCATTTAGAGCTGAAGTGCTGTATCTTTAATTTCAAAGAAGAATGTTTCATAAAGTGTGATTCTATGGTTAAATAAGTATATGCTTTCATAAATAGAAGTTTAGCTGTGAGATTAAATGTACATTATTAATCAGGTATAAATATCAGTTCATACAATTATTAAAGCCTTGGAAAGTGCAACAAAAAGCATTCTGGGTGTGCCAGACCTCATTGTACAAGCTGGAAGAATCCTGAATGAATAGAAATAAATGTAAAGAGACAGTAGCGAGTTCTAAGTAAAATAGACAATAATACTTCACAATTTCTACAGACTGGGGCACGTTTCAAAGTGTTGCCCCATTGTTGCCAAAATTAAATTAGTTCCACAAGGCCATTTGTAAATTCCACACCATACTTTCTTTCCCACACCCTGACATACTAGAAATGGGGCAACCGAAATCTTTAAATTGTGACGGTGTTTTAAAAGGACACCTAGAAGAGAAATAGTTACTCGGGGCCTGTTGTCACTTACTGATGCCAAGCAGCAAGCTATCACACATGTGGAATTTGGTGAGTTCAATTATACATCCAATGGCCTTCAGGCCCATATGGTTAGAAGATCCACCAACACCAGTTTGTGAGGAGAAGTCCTGAATCCCCCTAGAGTGGGTTGGTATCCCTTGCAGTGGGCAGCATATACTTCCTTGTACCGCTAGTACGCCTGGTCGTTCCTCTTGTTGTGGTAGTCCTTCAGGATGACATCACAATCCCATTAAGCTCTTCTGTGACCAACATTGCCGGACCACTAACTGAACCCCCAACTTTGATTGCCAAGTGAGATGGTGAGGAGAGTCTGACTAGAGATCCTGCAAAGCCCCCAGAAGGAACACATCTCAATAGCTAGTTTTGTTAACTAACCACAATTATTTATTTTTAACAAAATGTTAAGTTCTGAGGCTTATTATTTTCCCACATGCTCCTCTTACACTTTGCTGACTTGCAGTTTATTTGGTGTCTGTATAAAACTATCCCATAAACAATAACTGGCTGAAACTTAAGTGGGAAAAATGAAGAAGGAATAGTGCATATGTTTACAATGGAAGTAATGTAAGCATTAAAAATTGAGAGGTTTAGAATGAAGAATGTGAGGATAAGTTAGTATTTTGCTTGTTTTTTAAATTAATGAAATTCTGTCCGAGTGTATGCATTTGTTTTTTACCTATTTATGATTACATTGGTAACCCACAATGCCCTCACAACAGCTCCCGGTGGCACGGCCTCTTTTGCGCGTACCCAGTTTCCTCTGTTTAAAATGGGTGAAATCTATGCACCACCATCAGGCTTCCTACCCCCTTCAACCCCGCTTGGCTGCTCTGAACCATACTGATCCTTACCTAGTGTTTTTCTTGTAATTATAATGTATTTTATATTTTTGCTTTATTCATTATTACCTTAGCTGATTTCAGTAGAAATTATGACCTCTTCAATTTTTTAAGTATTGTTCATTGAGTCAATTTTATTGTTTTTCCTCCATTGGCAGTATGCATATCACAGCAGGAAATATCTGAAATCAAATATCCCAGATGTAATTACCTAGGCCAGTTTTATTTTCATTTGCTAAATTATCACTGACCGTAATAGACAGTTTCTGCCTGGCCTAGAACCCTTACTACCCTCTAACTGCATGGAAAATGTATGCAAGTTTACTGAATCAACACAAGATCAGTTGTGTAAGGGCATTAAACAGGGACCTTGCTGCGCAGCTGATGTGCACAGATCTTTCGAAACATTAAACTACATACAATTTGTGGTGCAAGTCTCCAAAACGTCACCATCAATTATGTTTGATCATCCATTCTATTGATCGATAGATCGATAACTGAGCCCTACCTTCCAAAGGAAACTGAGAACTCATTACTTACATCGCAATGCTGGATGTAGGGGCTAACTCCCAGATAGAATGGAGAAAACTGTGTGAAAATAATGCTGCAGTATGGAAAAAGTGACTCCGGACACCTAGAATGAGTATAGCGATCCTTGATTTCGTGACAACCCACCACGGTGAGATAGCAAGTCCATCTCCCAGAGAGAACTGTACGAAACCATGTTGCTAAGCGAAAGAGGTGAATTTTGGAATACTAAGATCAACTCCCACAGCGAATTGAGAGAACCTATTTGCTGAGTGAAAATCTGTTGTGTGTTCCTCAAGTAAGAGCTTCCTATATCCAAACATGCTGCCTGCTGGATAGTGAAGTCCCTTACTTAAGCAAGCAGACATTAGGATCCGGCGTAAGAGGACTGAAGCACCTTTCCCGGGAAAAGTTTGAAAACGTGTGGCCCTGTCCGGCATTACTGTTTTCTGAATCCTAACTTCAAGAGCAAACCGGTTCATTGTGTGACAATGGTGCATGCTGGGAAATAAAATAATACCTCACAGATCGAAAAGAGAAAATATTGATGGTGTGTCAATGGTAAATGCTGGGTAATTCCGTCCAACTCTTAGAGCACACTGTAAAACACTGTGGCAATGCTACATAATGTGAAAGTGAGTACCAACCCCCAGAATTACCTGAGTGATTGTGTGATAATCGTGAATGCCGGACAGCTGGGTCCTGAGTCTCAGAGCGAGCCGAGAACTCATTAATTCTGTGACGCTGCTGGGATGCTGGTCCTAACTACCATGGTGAAAGGAGAAAGTGTTCATTGTGTGGCAATGGATGCTGGGATAGTTCCAAGAAGCAACTGAGGGAAAATGAACTGTGCTAAAATGCAGGGCGCTGACATATGGAGAACAGAGGCAAACCATTTTTCTGAGGGAAAACGTTGCACCTGGGGATAAAGGATTCAACTTCTAGAGAAAATTGAGAGAAACAATTTGTTGAGTGTAATTATATTGTATTTCTGCTACAGTCGAGCATTGAATAAAGTGACGAAAGTCAAATATATTGCATGCATGCTTGTTAAATTAGTTCTCTACTCCTCATAGTTCTGAGAAGGAGAGGCTTCACACAAATACTCCCTGCTGGATATTGAGAGTTTAAGCTGGACTTGTGATCCATTGAGTCAAAGGTTTAAATAAGATGTGTATTCCTGAATCTCCAGAAGGAATGGGTGACCCCCTCCCTGCTCCCAGAGGAATGCCAGAAGGAGTGTAGGAACTTGTTCATGTGTTGAACATTATAACTGAGAGATTTGAGAATGCACATCGTACGTAAGCTTTGACTCAATGGTTCTCCACCAGGTTCGGGCCAGCACTTTGGATGTTTATTACTTTGGATTACTTTCCCTTTGTATTTTGGCATGTATGTTGACCCTATTTCTCTGTGATTTATGCTCTTGATAAAGGACGCTAGGTCTGAAACGCATTGAGCAATTTTGCTTTGGAGTACAGAATTAGAATGTTTAATGATATTTGAATGGAACACGTTTTGACTATGTGTGTGTGATGATTAAAGAAACACAAATTACTATAATTTGTTAAATTGAGTGGCTCAGTTATTGGCCTAGTGTCGGAGTGCGGACACTCAGTGGAGGTCTCTTCCACTGACTTTTGGACATTCTCTGTAACTACCTGCACATACTGAGAAATTATTCACTGAGTGACAATGTTGCATGCTGGGAAACTGAGTATTAGCTCTGAGAGTCGACCTGAACAAATATTGATTATGTGGCAATGCTGAATGCTAGGGCAACTGAGTCCTACATCCCAGAGCAAACAGAGAATTCATACTTTCTTTGGCACCACTGGGATCATGTGTCTAACTCCCAGGCAAACGGCTAAAGTATTAATTGATCATTGTATTTATTTATTTATTTACAGAGAAGAACAATGCTCTTTTTGATCACAAAAGAAAGTAAATAGATAAGACACCAGATTTGAAGGGAAGCAGTGAGCTACTTTCAATGAGGTGTATTTGAGTGACATTCTGACAAGTTTCTGGAGGGAAGTAAGTGGAACAGTCACCGGGGGAAATATATGGGTGGACATACATTGATTAAGGACAATCAACATTGGACATTTTTAAGTGCATTACAATGCTGCATATTGTGAAACTGTGTTCCATCTCCCAGATCAAGCTGAGCAAACCTCTAATTGTGTCACAATGCTGAATGGTGGAAAATTAAGTCCCAACCCCTGAAGCAAATGAAGAAACCATTCATTCTCTGACAATGCTGGATCCTGAGGACATTGAAAAATCGTCTGTTGCGTCAGAATGCTGCATGCCCAGAAAAATCCCCCAGGTAACAGAGAAAACATTCATTGTGTGACAACACTGTCTGCTGGGATACTTTGATCAAATTGAGAGAAATGTTTTGAGTCAAAAAATATTGAGTTCTGGATTCAGGGGTCACTTGGGCACAATGTTGCTTGCTGGTTATAGGAATCCCCTATTCCACAAACACCCGAGAAAGATGTCTGACCACCATATTGCATTCAGGAGTCTAGGATGTCTCGCGAATTGGAGAACAATATATTTACAAGCCTGCTGCAGGCTGAGTGCAATAATGACCATCATACGAATTGTGCAGGAGGACCAACTCTGAACATCTCAAAAATGTTCCAAATAAAGTTTATTTAGCTTTTTCTAGGAGGGTGTCATTTATGTCATGGATCCTGTCACATTACCAAGGAAAAACTGTAAACACAGAGAGGAAATAGGGATAGAATGCATTTTAGGGAAGCCTCAAGAAATAAAGATTGAGAGGAGGAACATTGATTTACAGATAAATAAATGGAACAAGATGGAGCGAAGAACAAAAAGAGGAGCCAAATCCTTTGCAATAAATCAAAGCGTATTTTAAAAGGAGTGGTTATAATGTGTACTTTTCTTTCAATTCCTAACAAGCAATGCACATCTTTTTTGAGTCTTCTGTACATAATGGCAAGATTGTTCTTACCTGGCACTCCACATGGTGGCTCAACCTGGTAGATCTTCGGTGTATTTGCAGCAGAATACTGTAAAAGAAAACCGACATTAAACAAAGAAGATCAAAAGGGTGCTCCTCAGTTAGTAATCTGCATGATTTGTCAACATCATATAGAATGTATTTCTGGCATTAACTTTGTAAAAGCATTGACTAAATGAATCCTCTTTTGTCTTTCCGGATGCACACATTTGTGCATGTGATTATTTTGGTAAATGTTTTCAACAAACTGCTGACTCCTGAAACTCTTCTCTCGCAAGATCCTTATAAAAAAAAGTTGCATAAAAATTCGGAGAGCACTGGGATCTTCGATTTATAAACTGTGACCAACTCTAAAGCAAAAGATAACATGCTATGGATGCTAAGTTTGATCAATTTCTTGCATGACTACACTCTCAAGGAACCTCTACACTGGACAATACATGGAGGCTGAACTAGATTTGGGGACTCCATTTCAATCCAGGTGAACACACTGGTGGCATAAGGTTCTTTTAAATTATAATTGAAATGCCCGCTGGCACAATGCAGCCCTAGGCAATATTTGAAGCCCCACAAAGAGCAAAAGGAAAGGAGTCCCGAGTGTTGATATTTCATCAATATCACAAAGTAGCAAAAGTGGAATTACACACCCCATATCTCCCTGATTGCACAAGGGTAGAAGGTAGCACAATCCATAGCACACACGCCACCGATGAGGAGGTGTTATCTCATGGACAGGAGTATGATTTTCCTCCCGGATGACTCATGCCTCCAATGGGAAATTAGTAGCTCACTGTGGCTAACAGTAATTGACAAGTAGAACATCATTTGTTATGCACTTTGTCACTGGTTCCCCCATGAGTTGGCGCTATGTAAACATCCAAAGATTATCATGAAAGATTGAGCATTTCAAGGTCTGATCAGTTATAGGTGATATTACCGATGGAAAATTCAGAGTTGTACATTTCATTGCGACCAAAATACTGAAAAACACTGAATTCCTATCCTATTTCGTGTCCTTATAATGCCTCCGCAGCCCCATCCCGACTCATTTGAACCCCATTCCCCACCACCCTATATGTATTGATTTAATATGTTCAGTGTTTTTCGGTATTATGGTCTTCGGTGAAATGTATCATTTGGAATTATTTTTGGTAAATTGACTGGGTACCGTCTGATCTAATGACATTAGTAGAAATTGCATTATATAGGTGATATCCCCAGTGAAATCAGGGCAACTGGATACCAATTCCTATAAAACATGTACAACTAAAAAACAACTTCAAAAGCTCATATATATTTTAGAGAAAAATATGAAACCGTTTGTGACCCCATAATTAAGCCCCTGAGTCAGTTATTGTCCCATCATATTCCTGGAAATGTACTTCTTAATACCTTGTTCAGGAAGTGTTGTATGCACTAAAGACCCCATCTCCAGTCTCCTGAGTCATAGAGATTGAGGAGATGGCTCTTCCGAAAGATGAAAATGTCAGGAGCCGAGGGGCTACAATGGAACAACTGGGAATGCAATGGCCAGCCATACATGTTTGCAATGCAAAGCATGAGAGTAGCAAGGACATACTTCGTCAACCTCCTAAATTCAGAGAGATCAGTCACAAGGAGGGAGGAACAGAGGTCTCATACTCCAAGGAAGCTGCACACTCCCTGATCTGCTGCTGATATGGAGCTGGGGTGAACCATCAGACAGAAAGAGATCACCACAACCTACACCAAGCGAGGGTGATTCTGCATGAATGATTCAGACCTGAGCCTAAGCTTTAGGAGTGTGGCTTCTTTCCATCTCCCGACTCACCCAGTTCCAGAGACATCCTGATCCTGGTCGAATTGACAACATGGCGGGCATGGAGGTAAGTTTCTAGGCCACTAGAGGAATGAGGGAGTGCCAGAGATCGCAGCTGTTTCAGCTGTGGATGGCATAGTGTTAGGGAGAATTCTAATATATGGCTGATTTCCCTTACCTAGTGAGTCCTTCAGCAGCTTTGCTGGATTTCTAGTATTTCTTTGTTTTCACCTGGTAAGAGTGAGAGCCCCTTTTCCCACTATTACATGTGTTTTCCTGTGTGTGCTTAACATTTTTGTGTTCATAGACTGTGGAGCCTCACCTATTCCGCAGACATCAACGTTTTACTGTGTGATACACAGCACCTTCAGTGCAGTGACACAGGGTTGTCTTTCAGACTTCCCACTCTGACTCCATTTTCTGGGGCTGACTACTGTCCCCCAGAACATGTAAAGTTGCCATTAACTTTACTCGTCTCTTCTAAAACCACAAACCCAGTACAAACCATCTTACATTCAGTACTGGAAAGGGTTACTACTTATCCATTTTTTGTCTGTTTCTCTTGGAGCATTGTTTTGCTCCCTTTCCATTAAGACTTGGCTGGAGGCAGTGGTAACTACCCTATTTTTTCTACTGCGGTTATCTTAAATAACCATGGTATTGTTTAAGGCTATCTTGGTAGCCTCAAACTTAAAACTGCTTGACCATATTGTTTTTAATATTGCTCCGGTTAGGTTTAGTCACCATTTCTCTTTGGAAAAGTCTTTCTCGTGTTCGTCTCTATGCGCCAAACCAGGTTTGGTTCCTTTGTTCACCGACTTTTCGCTGGCTTCTGCAAAGAAGCTCGCCTTTAGGTGCCTGAAAATCTGGGTAGGCAGGATGTGAGGGAGGGCTTTTAGGACCCCTGGCATGGGTTCGCTTGGTAACCCAAGTCACACTCCTGTTTGATTGGCTGGGTGATTGTCCCCGCCAGGACAGCCACCCTGCTGTGTGATTGACAGCCAGGCTGTGTGAATGAGAGAAAACTGCATTAAAAGCAGGTCTCTCGGTATGGAAGAGGAGAGTCGCCACTGGAACAAGAGAACCGAAGAGGAGCTGACAGAAGAGGACCCCTACAACGACTGAACTGCCCGGTGAAGCCCTGCTGCAGGTCCGAATCTTCAGACTCCAACGACAGAGAGGATCTTCCGAGAATCTTCTTCCCTTGAGCTGGTGGGACCAACCAGTTCACCCAAACTCCAAGCCAGGACTCCCTCTTCGGGTCGAATTCGCTGTACAGAGCGACAGTGGGCCGGATAGCAGGAAGGTCGGACCCTGCTTGGGTTTTAAGGAGCGCACCTTTTATTTGTTGCTTGGCCCTGCTGCTGGTTTCTTCCCTGGGTGGTGCAGGACCTCCAGTCTTCCTACTTCGTGTCAGTTCAACAGTCACTTCAGGAACCGTGAGCCTGCTGGAACTACCAGGAATGTCCGCTGCAGCCACAGCTTCTTCTCCATTTAAGCTACTGTTCAGCATCTGGTTGTTTGTTTTGTCCAGCCGCGGTGCAAGGGTGTGAAACCTTTCGACAATCCAGGGGCTTGTCCTTCTCTTCTCTTTAAGCTAACTTTTCTGCCGGCCAACTTCATTCTGAACTCTTGGCAACGACTTAACCGCGAACTACCCTAAAATGTGTGATCTTCAGCAAAATACTTTTGTCCTATTGCCTTTGGCCCTAAGCCTATTTTACTTGATACCATCACTGTAGTTCCTCTTTCTAGATTGCCCTGACTACTTACCTGCTGGTACTGCTTCTTCTGCCTAACTTTGTCTTTCCCTCCCTTTTTAATTAACAGAGTGCCATGTTGCTCCCACTTCATTTTGTGAGCTTAACTTGTCTGTCAACTATTGGAAGTGGTGTGGTGTATTAAGAGTGTGATTTCTGAACGGCTTCACTTTGGTGAAATGTTATACAACTGAACAGTAAATAAATGTATGTTCTTTTAGTTGGAAACCTTGAGTCAGTGTTTGTTTGAATCATAGTAACTGCTGTCCTTCATGTAACTATTTGATACTGCTCCCTTGCTCTTGAGATAAGTCTGCCTGCTCAGCCATTGCTACCGCTTTACTGTGTAGTACAGGCTTGTACCAAAGGTGAATTTGTGCTGCCAGTTGTAGTCCTAATTGTGTGTCGTGTTCCCAAAAGGTACTGCATATAATTCTGCCTAACACCGAGTGTCCAATTCTTTTTTCTGTCATGACATGAATCTTTTTATCTGTATTTGTGTGATTTCTCTTTTTTGTATGTCTCGTCTTTCTTTTATATAACTGTAACTATGAAAGGTTTTATTACAACCAAAACGTAAATAAAAAAGTAAAAAAATAAAAAAATAAAAAAAATAAAAAAATACAAAATAAAAATACAGTTCTGTTCTTTTCATAAAGTTGGATATGGGTGTAGTTCAAGGGAAGTGTGGGAAGTGATGCAGAGATAAGGACAGTCTCAAATGTGCTATTTGGCACTAACTTGAGAAATACAACATTGCTACAGAAACACCTACATTGTGTAAAAGGATAACAAACATGCAGCTAATTGGTATAGATTGGCTACATGAAAGTAGATTCATTGTGTTAAAAAAGGGGGGACTGGTTAGAAACACATTAACATGTATGACATGGAATGTTAACAGATTGCTTGATGAAAACAAAGAGATGACTATGTTCATTTATTGGTCAGTATGCGATGTACCTGTCATCCTTCAGGAGACACATCTGGGTGGGCGTTAGGGGGAGACACTGGTCCTTGCCAATGGGTCAATCTGAACTTGTACTTAAGTGCAGGATCAGGGTTAGTGGGCACAAAGATAATGAAACTCTTACTATGTTAACAAATATGCCACGACCTCTGGTGATCCCAGGATGTATGGATCTTGTAAGTGACACTCTGCAGTGGGTTGGACCGGGGTTAACAATAGTAGCCAGAGATTTAAGAGATATTTTGATCGTGCATGGGATAGGGCTGGAGGACCTCATATCATGTGCTAACTACCACTGCCTGTGCATGCGGGCTTGATCATTGGGGTTGTTGGATGCATGTGTGCTATATATCCTGATGTGGATGTTTTCGGTTTCTTGAACAAGGGCGGAGCAGTTCTTGATCTGTCAAGGTTACCTGACAAGACAAACCCAAGCTAATTTAAGAATACCTCCCAGCAGCCAAGGCAACATCTGTAGATTCTGCACTGGCTAGCTCAATGGGTTTTAAATCTAATGTAGGAACCCTTTGGTGTCCAAAGCTGTGCTGCACAGAAGGAGAAAACCCATCGTACCCACAGCCCTGTCAAAAGACTATTTAGAGCAGGTTAAACAGCAGAAACCACATCATGCCAGCTATGTTATCCCAGCCCGTTTAACGAGTGCTGTGCTGCACAGAAGGAGAAAACCCATCGTACCCACAGCCCTGTCAAAAGACTATTTAGAGCAGGTTAAACAGCAGAAACCACATCATGCCAGTTATGTTATCCCAGCCCGTTTAACGAGTGCAACATCATTTTTGACTATTGACTTACTGCCTTACTAAAGTTGCTGATTATTTTATGGACTTTCTCCACTGTGCTACCCCTTTTCTTCCTCCTTCGTTCAACTCTTCACTTGTTTAGTTATCATTCTAGAAGCACTTCATATTATTACTACGTAGCAATAAGCCATGAAAAGGTGCAAACTAATACACAAACTGTCTTTCAGCAACATTGGAGTATCGATTCTTATGCAATCAATGATCAAAATGGTTGACTTAATGCACCATATACCACTTTTTGCACTAAACAGATCAACATTGTCCATAAGGCCTACTGGGTCATGGAGCCTCAATACCTTCAACTTTCTTTTCCTAAATATCTTCCTTCTCGAGGTCGAGTTCGCTCTTCCGCCTCCAACTCCCTCAGGATCAGTCGCTTCTCCAAGCAACGAGTTGGAGGTAGATCTCTTTCTTAGGCTGGGCCTTCCAACTGGAACAGCCTCCCTTAAACTTGAGGAGAACCATCTCCGGTTCTGGAAGCACCTCAAAACCTTTCTCTTTGCTTCTGCTTTTTCTCCTCCTCTCCCCTGCTGACCTCTTGGCTGTAACCGGAACTGCACTGGTTACCTGGACACCCTCTGATCTCGGGCCAAGGTCCCCCCCTCACCAGCGTCACACACCTGCACTGCGTGCCTGGCAACTCCCGCACTTGGGACTGTTTCTGTATCCCTAGAGTCCCTCTACCAGCCCTTGACACATGATGTCTGTACTTACCCATGCACTTTCCACATGCTGGCCATTACTTTTACTTATTGTTATTATCTATTCCCATGTATTGCACTGTCCCTGCCCCCTTCCCACGCACTTGTGCGATCTGAATGACACCTAGCCTAGTAGGATCGTTGTCTGTCCTCCCTTTGTTCCCCCTCCCTTGCCTCGTCGCGCATTGAAACACTTTTGTATAGGCGCGTTAAAAATGCCATATCATATCATATCATATTATATCATATCATAACAATGGAGGAACTCCAGATCATGATTTCGTTACACCTGGGGTGAAAATCACCTTTCAGCTATATCCAGACAATAGTTATCTAGTGAAGCAATTTTCCCCTTTTTGCCTCAAATTTTCTATTGCCTGCAGAATGCCCAAACCTGACAACTTAGCAGCAGGTATTATTATCATAGTCCAGTCATATGGCACACTAGCTGCATGGAGGTGGTAACCATTAATCTCGCTCAAGTTTAATATAATTGTCATTCTAATCACTACTACTGTCTTTGTGAACTCAGTGAAGTCAGCCTATAGAAGAAAGGTAACCATGAGTTGTTTTCACTGAGGGTTTGCACCAAGCCGCAAGAAGCCAGTCACTTTCATTGATCTATTCTGAACCCCAGTAATACTTCAGCAAATCAACTTATCCAATTCCACCTTCGGAGACTGATCTATTTATTCCATTTATGTTTTTGCTACAGGAACCCTTGCCCCGGATTTTCACAGTACCCTTTCTAGATTTGTTCAGGGAATCCTTGGGCTCTTCCATGGCATGTTTTGTATCCTGTGGGGGATCTGGGTTAGGCTGTCAAGAGATCATCTGGAAAAGTGTTGTCTTTCCAAAGAGCGGTACGGTAAGCTCTATCCAATGTGTGACATCTCCCATAAATGTGTCCAACACTGGGACTAGGTCTGGATTTGCAAATCCATCCCTCACCATTTGCATTCAAACATAGCTGGGGGTGTCATTCTCCATTTATGGAATCCATGGGAATTTTGGTAGAATTACTACCAGCGGTAATTCCGCCGAAATTGTTGTGTTTTTTTGGCAGTAAGGTGGCCAAATTACCTCCAGCATTTTGCTAGAAGTTTTTCCTCCACCTTACCTCCAACCCCATAGTTTGGCGGCGCAGTACTGCAGAGGTAAATGCAGTTGCAACTAAGTTACCACTGTATTACTATCATTTTTGATCCCACTGACAAACTCAAAATGAGTTCCAGTGTCTTGGTATGGTTCCACTTTCCTTCTGGAAAAATCACTGATCTTGAAGCAGTTTGTTAACAGTCCTGACTGTCTATAAAATTACCCTATCATGTTCATCAATCTTCAGAATGACTGCTGTGCCCCTTCTGCACATCTCAACCCTCTTCATGCCCCCCCTCATCTGCCATTTTGCCTTTTTCAAAACATGATTTCTTTAATGGCTCCAGGGCTAGGGTCAACAGAAGCAGTGAGGGGGGACACTCCTGCCTCATTTACCTCCTTAAAGGGAAGTATTCCATGATTACCTGATTCACTCTCACCCTCACCACAGTAGTAGTAGTAATTAATTCATTTTGGTATCAAAGACCATAAAATTCACATTTAAACATATATTTCATCAATATGAAACACATACAACACACATAGAGAAATAATCCATACATATCATATAACATGAAAACACCCATTGAAATTAAATATTAAAAAATATAATTACCAATGTGTAAAGTCAGAATATTAGAAACATGTGCATTTCCTTCTTATTTGCCATGCTTGTTTTAGATATTGGTTCTGGGCCCATAATACTGAATCATTTTGAGTGCACTGTGACAAATCCTGGAATGTTGTTATGTCTCCCCGAGGGGTGACCTTCCGATTAGGCAAGGGAGGTGAGGTCGCTACCCGATAGTCCCCCTGGGGGTAGTACTCAACAGGAGGATCTCAGGGGGAGCAGGGATGACAATCCAAGGAGAATGCGGTATACTCAAGTCCAGTCCCCCACACCTACCACACCCTTGTCTTGTCACCCCATGTACATAGGTCATGTAGCCAAAATCATACGTACTGGAACGAGGAAGAATCTAGTCGACACAAAGGAGAAGTATAGTGGAAGCACTGGGATGAAGAAATGTCTAGTCTACCCAAGGGAGGTCTATAGGTCAGGTAGTGAGCTGAGGAGGCAATGTGGAAGCATGAAGAGCACTCCTGGAACCAGTAGTGAACATTCTCGTTGTTTCCGAATTCCTGTTGGTCAAGTCACATTGAAAACAGAAGACTGAAAACAGTAAAAGAGAGTTCAGCCCTGGAGGAGTCGCATGCAGGTCGGTGGTGCGATGAAGATTAGCAAGGCGCACCGGGCTGTGAGGCAAGAAGGCGAAGCGTCTGTCGAGGGTCAGAAGTGGAAAGACCCTTCTCCCTTCTGGAAAGCAGCTGACATACCTGATGGAGGACCGTGCGGCTCGCGTCGGTAGAGCATCCCAGAGGGAACCCCGCAGCTATGGTGCCGGCATAGCTGTAACAAAGTTGGTACAAGGCATGCCAGACCAAAGGTGAGTCCTAGGACCGACCGGAGCTCACAGCAATGCTCCCTGAAGGTCGGAGCCAACATGGGCCAGCTGGTGGGGACAGAAGAGATGCTAGTGGTCCAGATAAGAAGGGTGGAGATACCCTGGCTGAGAAAATAGCCTGGAAAAAAGACTGTAGGAAGGTAATATGTGAAGCAATACAGGCCTGGGACCCGCACCCACAAGAAGAGAAGTTCGTACATCATTTTCATAGTCGCAAAACCTGGCAGGTTAGTGAGCCAGGTCTGGCACCCTACCAGGCCTGGGGCCTCCTTCTGCAACAGCCTCCCTGCCTTCCTGAAACATGAGGGGAACCATCGTGGGTTCCAGACACACCTCAAAGCCTTTCTGTTATCGTCTGCTGTTTGTGCTCCTTTCCCCGGCTGACTGCCTGGCATAAACTGATTGTGCACTGGTGACCTGGCTACTCTTTGATTTTGGGCCCATGTCACCTCCCCCTACTAGGCGGATCCCTGCACTGGCTTTCTAGCAAACCATGCACTTGGGCACTGTTTTCTGTATCGCTAACAGTTCCTTCACCACCTGATGTGTGCACTTATCCGTGTACCTGGCGCAATCGGCCCACATTTTTTCTTATTGTCATTTGTTCTTCTTCCCATGTACTGTACTTACCCATGCACTTGGGCGATCTATGTCACAACTGGCCTAGTAGGGTTGTTGTCTCTATCTCCCCTCTGTTTCCCCTCTCTTGCCTCGTTGTGCTTTCCTAAATGTGTGTATAGGCGCTTTAGGAATGCCATAGCATACAATTGCACATCATATGATAGCATACACACAAGACATGCACAACAGTAGGATCGCTGCCACCTACTGTGTACACTGCAAAGTTGTTTTTTGTTTTCCGCAGTTACCCACTCACTTTACACTTTTCAAGAACATATCTCTGAAAAGCAGAACTCCTTCCATATTATGCACTTCAAACAACTACATACCGTTCATGCATACACCCTGGATGCCTGCCCCCTTACCTTGCACACTTCCACCATTTCCTTCTGCACTTCTTTGTAGAAAGAGACCTGCTGCCACAGTGTTTCCATACACACCAGAACCACAAACCTTGTAGAGCAGTGTCTTTCACTCCACAGTTTCATTTCCTTGGCTCCCATTCGGAAAATGGCTACATGTGGCAGGTGCAATCGTGAAAGTACAGTGTAATCTGCTGAGTTTATGTGCTGGTGGGGGGTGTAAAACAGGGTAGGGGTTTGGGTCAGTAGTACTGTCTCAGAAAATAATTGTTTAAAAAAAAGGTTTGTGCTGTTTTTGTTATGCACGTGCTTGAATACAATTTTCTTTTTTCTCTTTCGATGAGTGTCTGTTTGCTTCTCCTCCTGCTATTTGTAAGGACTGAACATCAACGCTTCTCTTAGAGTTCTACAGGATTGTCTGCAACAGTTTGTGCAGGGTTGCAAACAAAACAGCATTGCCAATGGAGGTAAAAAAATGCAATTTCCTTGGAACCACTGAAAAATCTCGCTCGTTAATATTGTCATAGTCGGTGCAGAACATCCCAGCACTACACATAAAGTCACACATGCTTCTGTTTATAAAACACCTCCCGACCTCTGGCTGTGGGCAAATTACACCGGCATGGTCCTATGCACTTCTGGGTGGTATGGAGGAGTAAATCACCTTGGCAGTGGGAAAAATCTGCATCACTGCTGTCATCAACAGAGCAAACGTGAACACGACATGTACCCCAAATGTAGTGCTCCATAATGCACGACCACAACATACACCGTACCGACAGAGGCCACACATGTACAAAGGAGAACCATGGCACCGAAACCCCACTCATAGACTGTGCCCTAAAAAGCCTCCACTCCTTCCAACTGAAAGTTACTGTCAAAGCCTCTTTCCATGGCATACCTGTGCAGATCTTGCACAAAGCTGTCACCCACAATGAGCACTCTGCATCTGTCCATCTCTGTCAACGTCGCTGCATCAAGGTTTGGGGAAGTATATCACTGGCCCTTCCAGTGAACCACACCCTCGACACCTGATTAGATAATCCCCACAGTTCCATTTGCAAAAACACCATGCTCAGAAGGGCAGATTGTAGCACGTGCACCTTCCCAGCTTCAGCGAGGGCCACACCTCAGTGAAGCAGAGGCACTCCTTCTTCCGTTTCCAAAATGATATATGCAACACTCCCACATTAGGCAGTACGCATGTAGCATTCACATCCATTACCTCTGCATCCAACACTACCATTTCTGCACTGCACTACAGACGTACCTTTACACACTCACAGCACAGGTGTTACATTATGTGAAAGCTCCTCCAGGTAACAGCTCTCCAAACCGATCCACACTTTCAGCACCCACATTCATCCACAGAGGCACCCAGCACCATGAACTGCAGGTAGCAATATTTATTTTCCTCCGAGCACTCCACCAACTCCAAAGAGACAATACTTCAAAGTGCAGTACACTAGTTAGTAATCTGTGCAATGCACACTATGCAAGCACATACACTATGCAGTTGAACCCTATGCACTGATGCACACACACTTTCTCACCACAGCACTCAGTGGACACACTGCAGAACTGTGCACTCCATAAACTCCTGCCATGCACTGGAAAAAAACCATGTGCGAACAATGCTCACACCCATGGAATCAACAATGCATGCACAACTCACAAACCACACATGAAACGCAACAATTTGAGCAGTAGTTGCATGCAACCCACATAGCTGTTCGTGTATGACTGCCAGGTATGCATCCAAGATGCTAGGGCCTCACCACACACAGCACAACCTAGTGCACCCCACACTTTACTCCTCATGTCATGTGTAATGTATTCCCCATCTGCAATTGCGCCTGCCACCTTTCATCCTGGCCACATCTTTGCATGCATGCCTCCATGACATTGCGTTGGCTGCACTGAATGGTCTGTGATAGGCTCTGGACATTGTCCATATTACAACTTTCTGGATGCTGATGACTTCCTTTCATGGCGCAATATGTCAAAACACTTCCTCAAGCAAGGGTCTTGGAAAGGGCATCCCATAGCAAACGGAAATGCTAACATATGGCTCCCTAATGTGCGACATGTGCAATGACCTACAACAAGTGCCCGTGAACGCATAGCACCTCACTTTTGTTGCTCCACCAAGTGTAAAATGCTCTCTGCATCCATTTTTCAAAGGTCTCCATCCCTGGACAGATGCTGAGGCAACTCTGCATGGCTGCATTATGGTGTGCTGGGTAACGTCAAGGGATAGGCTCTAGGATGCATGGCCAACAGACTACGGCCTTTGGCCATCTACTCAATAGTCTAGGCCTTGCCCACACCCAGCACAACATAATGGCCTATTGAAGGGGAACATTTGCCACATACCACAATCCACAAACGTAACATAGGATGGGTGGTGCAAAGGGCAACTCATGCCAAACGCAAATAGCGCCATGTGGCTCCTAATGTCCATTAATGTGCATTAATCTACACCATATGGTACTGGGTGCATAGCAGGTCACTTGTGCTGTTCTACCAAGTCTACAAGGTCCAGCAGAACAATTTTTTTACCGTCACCACCATCCAAGACATGCATACTTAAATCTGGATGTCTGCGTTATAGTGGCATGCTATTGTGCAGGCCTAGGCTCTTCGGTTGCTGGCATGCAGCCTATGGCCTTTTGCCACACACCCAACAGTGTAGGCCTTGGTCACACCCACCACAACATACCAGACTCATGCAGGTGAACAAGTGGGCAGGTACATGCAGGTCATCCCTAGCCACTTCTAAGCATCCACTACTTCACCACTGCACCCACACGACACACTAGAGGAGTCATCACTCCATCAGGTAGAGGCATGGACTACACAGTGTACGCATTGTAACCAATCCCCACAACCATGAAACCAACATGGTATGCAATGATCACAAAACACACACCCCCGAACACAACAATGTGAAACCTACTGCACCCCAGGGCACATATTTGGTGGTGCAAGGTGGGCACCCATTAATCGAAGGAGCTACGGGCGTAGCACATGCAACACACTGGTTTGCAGTTCACGTATCAACTTTCATGTGTTCTTCATAGTACTCCCCTGCTGCCATTGTTCTACCATCACTGACCGCTAGGGCATCACCACACACAACACACCATATCACAACCCATGTTTTACTTCTCATGTCATGTGTAATGCACTCCCCATCTGCAATTGCACCTGCCAACTTTCACCCTGCCCACATCTGTACATGCATGCCTCAGTGACGATATGTACCCTGTGCTCAACGGTATGTGAGTGGCTGTATACATTGTCCATATTGCAACTTTCTGATGCTGAAAACTTCCATAGTGCAACTTTCTGATGCTGATGACTTCCTTTCATGGGGCTATGTGTTAAAACACTTCCTCAAGCAAGGCTCTTATAAGGGCCTAATCATAGCAAAAGCAAATGCTGACAGGTGGATCCCTATTGTGCAGCAGGGGCAATGATTAACTCCATACGCTAATGTACGTATCGCAGCTCACTTCTGCTGTTCAACCGAGTGTACAATATCCTCTGCTACCATTGTGTGCACCTCACCTACTTCAAAGGCGTGCAGAGTGACAACTGCATGGCTGCATTATGTTGTGCTGGCTCTGATGAAGGCCTAGGCTGTTGGGTACATGGCCTACGGCCTACGGCCTTCGACCATGCACCCAAGAGCCTAGGCCTTCCCAAGAACTTAACAGATCCATGCAGGCAAACATGTACGCATGTGCCAGAAATGACAAAGGCAACATAGGCACCAGAACTTCCACCCACCCGCTACACCATAAAGCAGGGAGCCAAGCACACGTGTTCCACTTACCGTAATGCACAAACATATTGCTGTGTTTCGCCCTGCTACCCACTTGCAATCACAAACCATTATAAGCATGCCAACCAAACAAGACAATCTTCACAACATTGGCCCTGCTCCCAACACTCTACTACGTGCATAGAACCAATGGTGCATAGTGCACTGCAGCACTTACTAATCTGCGCAATGCACACTATGCAAGCAGATATAAGAACCAGTTGCACTGTGACCTCTTACATATGTACCCTACGCAACAATGTGCCAGCTACTTTCAACCAGTAGACATACCTTTTCAACCAGTGGACATTTATTTTGCCCTAGGGTTGCAGCCATGCATTGAAGGGGCTACGGACTTACCTCACACAGCATACCATAATACACGCTTTGTTAAAATCCTCATGTCTAGTAGAATGCACTCCCCTTCTGCAAATGTGCCTGCCACCACTCATCACAGAAAGACAGCACCACTGCAGCTGGCATGCCATAACGAAGGCTGCCTCCAATCACCACACAACAGTCTTGCCTGTTGAGGTAACAGTGCATTAGTGGAGTATTCACGGATAGCGCTGGCACACCACTGTCTTCTTCTAATGAGATATATCACGTGAAACACTTTTCACTTCCATACCCTTTCCATCCTTTCTTCCCACCACCACATGCCGTACAGTATGTATTTCTTGCCCTTTCGCCGCCGCATTGTCCTCCGATACAACATGCCCCCATCATGGAACAATTTCGACACACATCCCGTCACCGCACACTGCAGTGCAATCAAACTTTTCACTTGGCAGCGAACAGGGAAATGGGACGCCGGAGCGGAGCCAGATATGACTAATTTTAGTGCGAACACTGCTACGTACAAGAGGCACAGCTATGCACACAATGGCTTAGAACCTTGCCACACACACCACAACACTATCCTCCGATACACCATGGCAGCATTTCCAAAAAACGTTTACGCACATCACGCTTCCCTCCAGCCAACCACCGGCTGCGTCCAATGTTCACCACCATCAAGACGTTCCGCAGGCCAATTAGATTTCGGTCCGCGGAGCGAAGAGGGAAATGGGTCCATGTAGAGGACGCAGATATCACTGGTTTTTTGGGACATACATTTCAGTTCTTTCCAACAAAAGTACTGTTTGGATTTCCACCAAACACCAAAAAAGCACGCTTTCTGACGCAAGCCCCCGCTCCTGCTGCAAATTTGGTGAAAATCCGTCTAGCCATTCGGGCTGTACCGCGGCCCGTGTAATATGTGTACTGGGTGTTTATTTTAGAAGTGCACGATGGTGGCACGAGTTATGGTTGCTTAGCTTACCATAGCTGGTGAATTTCTGGGGTATTTCGGTTTTACTTGTAACCATAACATCCCTTTAACAACATTTTTTAATTGAATTCCATAGCTTTTTATTAGTGCAACTAATCTTAAACATAAGCATTATAAACGCAACCCCTTAAAAATTAATTTAATATGTGATGTCATCAGTGATATCATCAATGGCGTTTGTGATGTCATCTTTCATGTACTGGGTGTTAATCTTAGCAGGTGGTGGCGCAATGTTATGGTTGCTTAGCTTACCATAACTGCCAACGTTTTTTCATTGAATTTCATAGGTTTTTATTAGTGCAACTTAACCATAATGTCTCTTTAACAAAGTGTTTTCAGTGAATTGCATAGGTTATTATTAATGAAACTTAACCATAACATCCCTTTAACAACATTCTTTCAGTGAATTTCATGGGTTTTTACCAGTGCACCCTTAATTTGCTACAATTTACTAATAACATACTTGCCCCAATATAGCAACATTTGTGTCCAGTTTCGCCTTAAAACTCTGCCATTTCCCACCTTCTAGCATCATTCTTAACATGTCTATAAATGTTTTACAGCTTTTCCACTGTTTTTGTGTTTGTCGACGTTTGCAAAAATCTGATGTCATTGCTAACTTTTTGGACAGTGTCACGTGACCACGCACTCGCGCACAGCATGAAGACTCGCCTGCTCATCTAGGAACTTTCAAGCTAAAAATTTACCCTTGCACAACTCCTACACCTATTCTTACTCATTATCCCCTAACAATCTAGCACAGAGCACATACTTGGAAGAATATTAGCACACTAGCTTTGTATCCTCCCCAAGCGCCAACCACCACCAGCTGGAGTAACTACACAACACAAAAAGTGCAGTACTTCAGAAGACAATCAAGTGGACCAAGAAGATGAGGTCCGAGGAGGTGCAGCTGGTAGTTTGACTTCTTATAGACATCAGAGATGTGAGTAGAAAAAGAGAGTGTGGAGTCAAAAATGACCCCGAGGTTCTTAGCCTCACAAGTGGGAGCAGGACGAGGGCCAAGAGTGGCCGGCCAGAGAGTTACATGAAAGGAAGGTTCAGGTTAGCCGATGAGGAGGATCTCCGTGTTACTGGTATTAAGGCAGAGATCATTGGCGGCACACCACTCCTGGATTGCAGACAGCCAATCCGGGATGAGAGAAGGAGAAAAGATGGCAGAGGGGAGCCTGAAAGCGAGCTGAGTGTCATCCGCATAGCACTGAAAGTTGGAGCAGAGAGTGGCAATGTGGTGGACGAGAGGTGCCAGGTATTGGTTGAACAGCCAGGGAGAAAGGTTAGACCCCTGGGGAACACCACAAGAAGAAAGTGAGATAGAGGGAGGAAGAGGGTCGGTCCGAGAGGAAAGAGGTCAGCCAGGCCAGGGCCTGATCAGTGATACCCAGGTTATCACAGAGTTGGTTGTGCGATGCTGTGGTTGACCGTGTCGAAAGCAGAAGAGAGAACAAATAAGATGAGGGCAGAGGGGTGACTGGCATCCAGGTTAGAGAGCAGGTCTTCGTGGATGTTCAGGAGAGCAGTTTCCATGCTTTTGGCAGCTCTGAAGCCAGACCGATGGTCATATAGACAACCAACAGATTCAGTGTGAAGATTATGCTGGGAGATGGCAAGCTTTTCCTAGAGTTTGCCCAGGAAAGGAGTAATGGAGTTTGGGCAGTAGTTAGCCAGGCAGAAGGGGTCAGCTGAGGGTTTCTTGAGAAGATGGTGCGCAAGAGTGTGCCTTAAGGGCGAAGGGAACTTTCCAGTGGTGAAAGACTGAATTCAAAAGTCTGCCAGATGAGACTTTAATCGATCGGACCTGTCTAAAAACCTCATCATGGGTGAACAGAGGTAAGGCAGAGGAGGGCGGAGGAGCAATGGCCACAGGGAGGCCGGAGGTAGAGGAGAAAGTACAGGGAGAAGTAAGAGAGGACAAGAGGATGTACAGGATTTCCTGGGTTTTAGAGATGAAATGAGAAGCCACGGCTGTGCAGAGAGCCTGGCAGGGGACAGGAGAGGTAGGGACTGCAGCAGGATTGGCCAGCTCCTTGCAGATTTTAGAGTTCGGCCGAGTTGTTAGATGCCACAGAGACACAGGCTTGGATGTCAGCTCTCTTCTTAGTGAGGATAGAGAGTCAGTATTGCCTTAGGAGCCGGTAGTAGGCCAGTTTGTCAGAGGATACAAAAGATGCCAGCCATTTCCTCTCAGTCAACCTGCACTTGCGTTAAAGGGTGACGAGGTCTGAGTTGTACCAGGAGTTGCACTTAACTTTGGACATCAAGCGGATCCTCATGACAGGGGCAAGTATATCAAGAGTATCAGAGATATAAGAGTGGAGCTTGGAAAGGACTATATCAGGATGTGAGTCAGCCAGAGGTGCAGGAGGGGGAGAGAAAGTGGTGGTGAAAGTCTCAACTAACACATGCTTCATGGGTCAGATGACTGAGCAGGTGGGTCGCAGTGTGGGGGTTGGCTCGGCCTGAGGGGAAGAGAGAGAGAGATGAGAGGAGAGGAGAAACTGGTCACTGCAGGAGAGAGGAGTGGTGAAAGGATTAGAAAGGAGGGAGAGGTCTGCAGAGATCAGAACATCCAGAGTGTGCCCTGCAGAGTGAGTCAGGCCAGAGGGAAGAATAGAGAGAGAGAGTTACAGAGGTTGCGAAAGAGTCCAGAGGAGGAACAGGAAGCATCCACGTGGATGTTGAGGTCTCCAAGGAGGAGGAGTTGAGTGGTCAAGGCCAGGGGGCAGCAGGAGAGGTCCGCCCAATCAGAGAGGAAGGAGGTTATCTGACCAGCTGGCCAGTAGATAATAGCCACAGTGAGAGAGCAGCCAGGAGAGAGAGAAAGCCTGCAGACAAGGCTTTCAAAGGAGGAGTAGGCTTGCATGGGAATGATAGCGGCAGGGATGCACTCCAGGAAGATCAAGGCTACACCCCCACCAGAACTTTGGGATCTGGACACAGAGCGGATCATGTAGCCATCAGGGAGGAAAGTGTCAAAACTCTTGACAGAATTGGCCGTGAACCATGTCTTGGTGAGACCGAGAACATCAAGGCTGAGTTCTTCCAGGCGACGACAGATATCAGAGGAGTGTTTGACAGCTGAGCGAGAGTTTAGAGTGGCAATGTGGAGAAGGTTGCCACCCATGAAAGACTTCTGGGGTGAGGTTCAAATCAGAGGTACTCCCTGCAAAAGTGTAAAATCAGCCCGAGGGAGGGCAGAAGAGGAAGGAGGAGAGTGCAAGGTATCCAAGTAGGATGGTGAGGACGCCAGACAGGTGGAACAGGAAGGAGACAAGGAAGCCAAAGAAGGGACAGCAGGAGAGTAAAGGAAATTGATGAGGAGCAGAAAGCGTCTACTAAAGAGGAGGAAGTTGGCCTGAGGGCCTTGGACCAAGATGGTGCCAAGACAGAGGGGAAACAAAGGGACCATAACTTCCTCTTGTTACCCCTCAATTGAGAGGTCACAAGAGGAAGTTAGAGTCACTGACAGTTTCAGCGATGCAGTAGCTGGCTGGCACTTCTGTCAGTCACACAGCTACCCAAATTTAAAATGGCGGCCACATCTCCCGTCATGGGTGTAAAGACTGGTAGGGGGTGTCTGTACTTCTGCTCTCTATATGGTAGAGGAGAGGCACAGAAGACCCCAGCCAAGATTCTCTATAAGGTAGCAATGGATGAGCAATCAAGGCCTAGATTCTCAGGAGGTGATGCGGGCTGGTTCTTAAGTACAGTTTAGTCCCTAATCCCCCACAAAGGAATGTCCACACACTGCATTACTGAAAACACAGTCTTTATATAATTAATATTCAAAGGTATGTACACGATCACAATAACGCACTTTGTACTCGGAAGTCAATAATGATAAATATATGCAATTCTAAAGTGGTACCACTAATATTATCGAATCTCATTAAAGTACATCAACTGTACGGTTAAAATGTCACACAGATTAATAACGAGGAAACCAGCAATAGAGATAGGCAGGATCGTAAGGTGGTTGAAACAATAGGCAGAATGCTGGCACTGTTACCTAGACTCAGTTCTGTGTGGAGATCCCCCCACCTGGGCAACCTGTAAAATAAGATATATCGCACAAGCCCAGTCCATATGTTCAATAGTCTTACTTCTTCCTGTTAAGGTTTTACCCCCCCAATGTACCTGGTGGAGTAGAGTTCTCCGACGATGCGCCGACCGATCCTTCTTGAGTGCCTCCCTTTCAGGCAGGAGTCACGGGTCGTCGAACGTCCGACGGTGAACAGGGTGAACTATGGCAGGGATGTGACCGCTTCGTTCCTAACGGTGCTCGTCGACGACAGAGTGTTGGCGTCCTGCAAGGAAGAGGCGTGCGGGGCACTTCGGTGACAATAGTTCTGGACCGCAAAGAGATGATGAAGAACTGTGGCCCAGCAAGGGCGTCAAGTCAGTGGCGTCTCTGTGGTCTTTAGGTGGCGGGAAACCCACCGGTGGATGCTCCTCGGCGCGTCGACGGTCGGGCCTTCTCCAGCGGGAGACAAGCGGATGGCGATGTAGACGAGAGCGTCCAATGATCAATGGAAGTTCTTAGGCAAACGGGAGCACGGCGGCTCCGGTCGGCGACGGCGGTCGTCGACAGTGGCGGACAACAGTCCGAGTGCTTCTCCTTGGAGTTCTGCAGCAGTCCCCGTATCGGGTCGGCAGCCTGTCGTAGCTCTCTCTACCAGGGAGCTTTGGCAAAGATCAGCTGTGCACGATGGTCCCTCGCAGCTCGGGAAGAGGGCACCTTACCAGGTCCTCTCTGGGTCAGTCCTTGGAGGCACAGCAGCTTTCAGATTGTGAAGGAGAGCAACAGCACTTCTTCTCGTCCAGCAGGGCTTCAAGGTTAAGCGTCAGTTAATCCAGTTACTCGTCGTAGTGGACTTCAGCTTCTGAACACGATTCCTAGTAGTGAGAGGTCCCCAGATATACTGTTGATCTCCCATTCATTCCGCTGGGTCACACTCAAGCATCCAATCACTACTACGGGCATTCATGCAGGCAGGCAGCCAATCAGGCACACGAGGTATTCAGGCCATTCACTTCTCTCCAGACACTCCCAACAAGTTATGTGTATTGGGACAAGTACCGAGCCATTCAACACTCCAAGCTGCATTCATACCGGTTTCCGGCAGGGTTGTCTCAGTCATTGTGTCAACCACCAGATACTAGACACCCACAACACAGAATGCATATTCGTCACACACTCTATTCACCCAGGTCCCACCCACAGGAGGTACCCACAACATACATCACCGGGAAGGCTCCAGCTAGTCTGGCCGGGCCTTCACAACAACTCCATATATGGCATTTCCACCCAACAGCCAGTCAGGGGGAAGGGACAGAGTCAGGGCTTCCCAGGACTTTGGGAAAACAAGGTAATGGGTAATAGAAAGCAAGAGGCCACCGGGGCCATCTTGTTTTCCATCAGGAATCAACTGATTCCAATAGCAGGGCCGGGGTATCCCAAAATGGAGGATACTCCGCGCACCTGTCAATTTCAGCATGGAGCTGCCACCAGCCCATACCCTGCTCTGCGGGCCACCCACAGGTGCCCAAAAACATACACTAGGGGCATAGGGTTGTACCCCCACCCAGGGTTGCCATAAGGGTAACCCACAGGTCCGTTCACCAAACCAAAAGAAAGAGAGCTGCACCGCCAGGAGTCCCACATGAACTCCTGCGTGGAAAACACGACAGAACACACAATAAAAGGCAGTAAAGGACAAGGATACGGAGGCCCTGTCCCTCCGATGCATTTCCAGCATCACAACGGGTATTGCCACGGTGGGATAATGTGCTCCACCATGGTGCGGTGGGACTGGGGTGCCCCGGCTGGGCCCGGCTCAGCCCTACTTTCTTTAGATTGCAGGGGGATGGCCCAGGCTGGCCACGGCCCACTTAAAGTACTGAGCACTGTACTATATTTTTACTGTTTGCCTTAAAGAGAGAGCGGCCTCCATGCAGGCGGATTTGTGAAAACAAATACATGTATTGGGGTATTCTGCCTCTGCAAGAGCTCCTGAGCCAAAGGTTTCACCACGCTAAACCAGCCTAATGGGGAGGAAGGATAGTTCAGGGGCAACACATTGGTCTTGGAAGCACGACAGCGCAGGGCAACACAAGTTTGAATCCCGATCCTGGCCTTAGAAACCACTCCTGGTATTAAGCGCGTTATAAATGAACAATTATAATAATATGTTTGTTTATTATTTGTAATGCGCCGGAATACCCTAGGGTAACAAGGCGCAGCAGATACAGGAATTTGTGAAGCTTAGTTGCGGACAATAAAATATATACATAGCATATGTATAATAATAATAAAAGAAAAGCAGGGAGTATAAACATATATACAGTTAACAATTGTGTGTACGGTATGTCCAAGTGACAAGAGGGAGAAGCAGATCATGGCTCAGTATGTTTAGAGAACGGCTGCCTTCAGCCAAGACGTCATCTTGGAACGGAAATTTTGGTAGGGTAAGTCCATTCTAAGAGTGGGTGGTAGGGAGTTCCACAGTTTAGCCGCTTTATCTGGGAAGCTGTTACCTCCTATGGTGGAGCGTTTGTAGTTAGTATATAATATAATAAATAATAGATATAATAAATAATTGTGAGGTTCCCAGTGTGTTTTGGAATACGCAGGTCAGAGTTTTGTTTGCGACACACCACAGAACTGTGTGGCATATTCAAACATTTGGCCCTACTTGCAATGCATGACAAGAACTCAGATTACCGAAAGTAAAAAATATCAACAAATAATAAAATCAGTTAATTTTGTAACATCTTTAAATAATTGAGCTTTGTCACAATTGCCAGTCTGGGCCTTATGCTTTGATATACATTTAAATTTGAGTTTGTAGTAAAGTGACACTTCAGAAAATCTGCTAAACGCAATATGCTTTAAGTCGAGCATGTATTGTATTATAGGCAGTCCCACACCCAGGTCCCCGGATTCACAGATGGAATCTGCGAGCATACATTCCAAACAACCTGGCATTCCTTTCATATCTAAGTGTTGAGAGCACGCTGGACAGTGCAATAGCCATTGGCCCCCATCAACCTCTTGGTTGGGTGCTTACTGACCTCAACAAGCACCTATCCCTTTATCCATGCGCTTGCTGGGATCGCATTACCAGTCCTTTGCAAATCTTTGCAAATCTCCATTGTACATTTTCACCACCATTGTAGAGGTAGAAATGTAAGACAGAATAGAAATGCTCCTGCTGTGCATAAGAATATCTGTTCGGGGTATTGCAAGGCAGGCTAGGGTATGAACAGACCCCTGTCTTCTCTGTGCTTTTCTGGGCCAGGTTACATTCAGGGGCAGGTGGGGGTAGGATCCCCGTGCTCCTCTGGCGCTGCATCTGGGAACCCTGGCATATTGCCCTTCTCACTTAGATGACTTTAAAGTGATAAACCACTCAGTGAAAAAAAACTGTTTGTCTGAAATAAAAACTTGGTTTTGACAGTTTTAGTGTGTGGGATCTCATTCAGCTTTTCAAAATTACAACTACTTGTTCAGTAGAACTAGCACCACATAAGATTGTTGCAGGTGCATGCGGTGTAATCTATGGAAAAAAGGAAGATGAAAAAGCAACTTGTGTGTGTTTCATCTGTGTCCGATAATGCTTGAGTGTGAATTTGTATGTCTTATGTGTCACAGTTTTATTTGTATGTACTTAAAATGGCCTCTTTTTATACATTGTGTAGAAAGGGATGGGTATAGCTCAGTGAGTTAAGTGACTGTTGCTTGTAGATGAGTTCATTTTGGAGCCTGCCATAACTTTCAATTCCAAGGCCCTTTACGAATTTAGCAGTAGTTTGGTGGTATTTCTGCTGAACTGCTGCCAAAATTGAATACTGTTACTGCCACTGGGTCACGTGGGTTTACTACAGGGTTAAAAGCGGCAGCATAAATCCCCAGCATAAGTGGCAGCACAAATCCCCAGTTTCAGAGTCCATTGGACTCCATGGGATTTTCAGCCAAACTAACGCCGGCGGTAAGTCTGCCACAGTAATTCCACTGAAAATTGATGGTAGGGTGTCAGATTTACATCAAGCTTTTTGTCGTAGATAAATCCTCCACCCTGCGGCAAGGCATTCTATTATCTGCATCACATTATTATTTGTTAATTCTGGTGCTCATCCTGAAAAGATTACTCTAGCAATCACTGTACAGATAAAGAATATACTAGACTTCTGGAGGGGAGCAAGTAGCCGCTTTCTTACTAGTTCCCACCTCCTCACCAACATCATACTGGAATTATTTATTGTTTTTATGTATATTTAGTTAGGCATTGCGCCGCTATTACAGAGATAAAAAAATACTTAGTTATAGGTGATAACATACAGAATGAAGAAGCTGACAGTGGTATAATAGATAATGAGAAAATATCTGTCAAACAGCCATGTTTTAAGGGCTTGGCAGAAGTCGAAGTGTGATGGTTCGGCTGTCAGCGTGTGTGGCAAGGAATTCCTTTGCCTGGTGGAAATGAAGGGGAAGCTGGAGACACCTGCTCTAGAGCGTTTGATTCTGGGAACTAATAGTCGGTGGGAGTACAGTGTTCTGGTAGGTCTGGAGGAACCTGCTTTGATTACTTTGTGTGAGAGGTAGGGGGGCTGTGTGGGTGAAACACGTATGAGAGATAGCACGAGTTATGAATAGAACCGGCTCTTTGATGGGGAGTCAATGCTTGGAGAAGAGCAGTAAATAGGACTCCCTGTGCCAATTCCATACCACATTGGGTGTACATTCAGTGCCTACGACCTTAGTTTGTGGCATTTCCGGAAGAAAAAAAAAGTGTTGGAAATGTTTTTATTTCATTTGACATGTGCTGTGATGAAATGCTATTGATAGCACTCCACTGAATGAAGAGCATGTGCTTCCCTGCTAATCTCGTGCTTTGGCTAGTGTGACTTGTGGCCTGTTTACCTGGGCCTGCATTAATCTTTAAGTGCCTTTCTGCACCTCGTGGCACCTTCCAAGATGGCAGGCGTCATTCTGCAGCTGTGAATGCCTGCTGCCTAACTGCTTTTCTTCCGGGCCCCTCTCTGCAGTGATTGGGTCTCTGACTACTGAATTGGCCTTTGGGGGACCGGCAGGCTTTAGCCGGCCCCCTCATTCAAAGACCCACTTTCTATGGCCCTGTCTGCTCACTGTCCACTTCCAGGATGCTAGTTGATATGTGGTCCTCCCTTCACCCTAGCACCTTAACTACAATGATGCTGCCAACTCACTCCTCTAAGAAAACCGGACTGCCTTGACATTGCAACCTCCCGAACTATGGGTTAGTTCCCTCCTTCTGGACTCACTCCTACCACCTTTGACTATCACTGTTCTTTCTTCTTGTTCCTCTCATGTTGTCATTCTGATTCGCAATGCTTTTTAAAATCATTTGCTAACATCTAAAGCCCTATTTATAATGTCACATTTTGCTGTTCTTGCTTTTTTCATGAAAGTCAAATTTAGCTGTTTATGCTTTTTTCATGAAAGTCAAATTTAGCTGGTTTTGCTTGAAAGTCAAATTGTGCTGTTTTTGCCTTTGTTCTCTGTAAATTGCCGGCCCAGTGATCTTACCATGCTCTTTTGTTCCACACCAACCTTCTTTAGCCCGCCTGCTTCTCCCTCCTTTCCTCACTTTTACCCTCATGGCACTTTCTGTTTCTCCTATCTTTTCCAACTACTTCTCCATTGACTATCCTTACGTTCTCACTAAGTCTGGCAGAAAAAAGTTCAAAAATGATATCCTGGCCTCTAACCTTGGTCTTCCTATCACAGACACCTACTCTAACGCTTCCTTCAGACAGACCCTCACTGACATCCTCTTTGTTGTTCCTTCGCCAGATCTATAGACTCTTCATATGATATCTGTGCTCTGTCCTATCTCCTCCTCTCCCATTAATGGTGGCACTCGCTGGGAAGTTCTTATGGCTTCCTTCGACTCCTCTAAAGTCATCATTAATGTCTACCTTAATGGTACTGTCATGGTCCAAGGCCCTCAGGCCAATCTCCTCCTCTTCGATAGGCGCTTCCCTCTCCTCATCAATTTCCTCTCATCTCCTGCTGTCCCCTCCTCTCCCACCTTGGCTACCTTGCTCTCTCTCTCCTCCTCCTCTGCCCCTTCTAGGGCTCTTTCCCCTTTGCAGGACGTACCTCTGATCTCTGCCCCTCCCCGGAGGTCTTTAATACTGACAACCTTCTTCATCTTGCCACTCTGAACTCTCGCTCTGCTGTCAAACATTCCTTTGATATCTGCCACCTCTTTGAAGAGCTTGACCTTGATGCCCTTGGTTTTACAGATACATGGCTCACGGCCAGCTCTGTCAAAAGCTTTGACACTCTCCTCCCCGGTGGCTACAAGATCCTTTCCGCACCCAGATCCTCCCTACCTACTTTCTCATCCTTTCCTCTTTTCTCACCTGATGAGGTTGCTAGACAAGTCTGATCTATGAAAGCCTCGTCAAAACAGGTTCATCCCTGTTCCTCTAAAACCATCAAGGACCACATTGATACCCTCACTCCAGTCCTTGCTGATTTTTGCAACCACTCCTTTGCCTCAGGATCTTTCTCCTCCCCTCTGAAGCACTCCCTTGTGCATCCTCTTCTCAAGAAACCCACAGCTAATCCTTCTTGTCTAGCTAACTATCGCCTAATTTCCATTACTCCTTTTCTGGGCAAACTCCTGGAAAAGCTGGCCATCTCTCACCTTAACCATCATTCTGACTCATTTGGCTGTCTCCACGACCACCAGTCTGGCTTCAGAGCTGCCAGAAGCACGGAAAGGGCTCTCCTGAACATCTGTGAAGATCTGCTCGCCAACCTTGACTCTAACATTCCCTCTGTCCTCATTCCACTCGATCTCTCTTCTGCCTTCGACATGGTCAACCATACCATACTGCTCAAACGTCTCTGTGACAACCTGGGCATCACCGAACAGACTTTAGCCTGGTTGACCTCTTTCCTCTCCGATCAACCATCCCAGGTCCAACTTGGGTCCTTCCTATCATCTATCTCCCTCTTTACCTCTGGTGTTCCCCAGGGGTCTAACCTCTCACCCTGGCTTTTCAACCAGTACCTGGCAACTCTCGCCCACTGCATTGCCATTTTTTGCTCCAATTTCCAGTGCTATGCTGACACCACTCAACATTTTCAGTCTGCCCTCAGCCATCTCCACTCTTTCTCTCATCTCTGATTGCCTAACTGCCATTCAAGTTTGGTGTGCCGCCAACGATCTTTGTATGAATGCCAGCAAGATGGAGAGTCTCCTCATCGGCACACATTCACCCTTCTTTTCCCTCACAATCTGGCCTGACTCCCTTGGCCCTTCTCCTATCCCCACCTGCGAGGCTAAGAACCTCAGGGTCATCTTTTGACTCCACACTTTCCTTCTCCACTCACATCTCTTATGTCTCTAAAAAGTCAAACTTCCTACTGCACCTCGTCAGAGGTACTCTGCCTTTCCTCTCCTTCCCCCAGAAGCTCACTGTCTCCCAAGCTCTGGTTCTCTCTAGGTTGGACTATTGTAACAGCCTCTTTCTAAATCTACCTGCCTTTACTCTCCACCCTCTGCAACTAATCCAGAACAGGACTGAGAGACTTGTGCTTGGCCTCAAGCCATGGGATTGTATCTCTCCAGCTCTGAAATCTCTCCATTGGCTCCCAGTGGACACAAGGATTAAATTCAAAACCCTCTGCATTGTCCACAAGGCTTTCTGGGGCCTGGGTCCAAAATACCTTCAGCTATCCCTTTGCAAATACCTCCCCTCTCAAGCTCTTTGCTCCTCTAGCTCTAACTCCCTCAGGGTCAGTCGTTTCTCAAAGAAACCAACTAGGTGTAGATCTCTGTCTTCGGCTGGGGCCTCCCTGCCACTCTGAAACTTGAGGAGAACCATCTCCAGTTCTGGAAGCACCTCAAGACCTTCCTCTTTGCTTCTGCCTTCACCCCCACTCCCTCTTCCCTGGTGATCTGTTCGCTCTCGGCACTGTGCACCTGGCCTACACTCTGTCTTCCAGGCCCAGGTACCTGCTCACCCTGTCACCCTCCCGCACTGCCTCTGGGCCACCCCTTGCACTGGAGTCTGTATCCGTACCCATACAAACCCCCTTATACTTCCTGCACTTATCAGACGTACCCTGTCTGCTGCCTCAAGCCCAGCACTTGCTGGCTGCAGTACCACTGTTTTGTTGCCTTTATTATTTATTTATTTATTATTACTAATCTGTTATCTCCTTTGCTCCGCACTTTCCACTTCTCGCCCCTCCTATGCACTTTTCACCTCTCCCTCTCTCCTGTACTTGCACGTTCTCAATGTCGCTGGGCCTAGTAAGATTGTTGCTTTGTTCTGCCATGTTCCCCTCCCTTGCCTTGTCACGCTCTGAAACACTTGTGTACAAGCGTGATATAAATAAAACATCAATATCAATATCAATATGCACCCAGACAGTCATACAGAATGTACCTTCATTTTGAGTCAGTGGAAGGATGCTGCATGGAAGGATGTCAGCCCGCACCTATGGACATCATGGCGCATTAAGTGAAATGTGATGAGAGCGGAGTGATGTTATAAAGAAGATATATGAACCTATGTTGAAATGATATAAAAATACTTAAGATTAACAGTGTAACTGAAGCACGAAGAGAAATGTGTACCCAAAGCTAAATTAATCATGACTAAGAATATTAAGTTACTTATTAATCAATAACTGCAAATGTGCAGTAACAGAAGGTAGAAAGGAAACATATAGAAGCTTGCTACAAAGGTATATCTAACGTGGCTAGGACAGCCATGATAGGAACATGGACACTGATTTATGTCTGATACAACAAAGCTACCTCAGAGACAGACTAAGGCTGCAAGATCAGGAGACGCAGAAGAATAGTTCTGTGTGCAGAACCGACGAAGAGTCAAGGTTGGCCCAGAATAAAGGATGCTATTTTAAGGACTAAGCACAGAGCACAAATGGAGTTACATGCATAAGCTCTGGATATGGGACATTCATCATAGATCAAAGAATAATAACATCTGCGAAAACCAACTGTTGGTCAATTAAAAGTACAAAAAGTTCATATGAGATGGAGTGAGCAAATCTCTAGAGGCCAAGATGAGCAAGTCCATCCAGCATAATTAAATCAAATAGCAGAAAATAGAAGGCTGAAATGGAAAATCTGTAGTCTGCTAACACGTGATTTCGGAGAAAAGAACAAGTGCTATTTATTAAGCCTCAGACGAAGATATTGGTGTGCTTACACACCCTTGAATGTTCCAGGCCAGTGAGCAGTCAAGAAGGTCAACTACAAAAGGAAGACTTTGGCTTATGGCCTACCGATGAGAGATGATGGACTAATTCGGAAAACTGGGAGTAGTGTGACAGGAATCAAACACCTATGTTTCGTTTCACTTACATGCTGCTAAAAGAGTCAAAAGACCAAGGTTGTAATAGTATGCTAACCAATCAGTGGGGTTTGAGGGACAACCTAACAAACAATGTTGCAAAGACCAATCCACTGACAGTGTGGCCATTATAATCAGTACTGTGCGTATGTAGCGGTATTTCAAGATGTGAACTACAAATATGGGGTAGCCAAAGATGCACTAATCCCTATAAATTCTAATCCTTCCCCTCGATAGGTTTGTATTTTGCCACGTAGAATGACATCATAGTTGACGGATATTGGGGTATAAAGACCTCTGTGTAATCAAGCTGATTTGTGAGTGTAGGTGCATCGCCTGATGTTTGTCAGCTCCCAGCTTTGAATAAAGCAGTGTTTTGCCATATTCCTTGAGTCTGTCCAGTTATTGAGTCTGTGATCTTTATTTGTAATTTCATCTACCACAAATGATTCTTCAAAGTGCTAGATCACACTTCTTTTGCCCAATAGGTTTTGATAACAATTTCCTTTTTCATTTTCCGTTTAATTTAGAATGAAGTGTGGTGCTTTGCAAATCTGCTTTATAAAAGACAAGCAATAAAAGACAAGCAAATGATTTTGTCCAGGAGAGAAAACATTCCAGATTTAAAAAAAATGCTTATGTAAAGCTAGGAAGGCAGAAGATGTGGTCTACTTGGTAAATTGGAGACTGTGAATCCAAGACACCTGTTCTCAAATCTTAGCTTTGCTACTTGAACAAAATGTGTGATCCTGGGCATAGCACCTTTGCTTATAGTGTTTTGTTTTCCATAATAGTTCAAATTGTGATCAAGTATAAGGGAATCAGTTCAGTTTTCAAACCAACCAGCTGACTCGTTCAACCTTAAATGTATCTTTATCACATCTAAACCCAACCCCCACTCTTCTGTCCACCTAAACATCTGTAAGGACATGTATAGCATTTTACCAAATGTAATGGCATTTTTATTGCAAAATGTAGTGGCATTTTGTTGCCAGCAGAAATATAGCATTAATTGATCATTGATTGGGTTAGAGGTCACAGGACCGGAGGACAAGAGAGATGATGGAGTCCTGGAGTCCACGGGATGAAGCTCGAGTAAAGCCTCTAGACCGAAGTATGGAGATGAAGACAAAGTAACAGGGACGCCCAAAGAGATGACTTCTATGGAAAAGCATCCAAGGGTGCCTGGATGAAAGAATTTCACTCTATGAACCAGATGACGAAAAATTGATGATCAGAACATCTCAGAGGTGCAATCATAAAAATGATAAACGTTTTTAAAAGAACAGTAGTGAAGTTAGTTATCATCACCCATGATAGTTATTTTTATTAGTCATTTATTTTATGGATTTATTTAATTTTATTGTTTTTTTTTTATCATACATGAAATGTTGATGGCAGAGACTTTGGTTGAAAAAAAAGTTATACGTGCACATGCACATGTGTATGAGGACTCATGGACCCATTTGGGCTATGTTTTACTGTTATTAAGATTGAGCGGTGGTTTATTATGAAATATTTCAGTGTTCATTTTATTAAGTTACTATTATTTCAATTGTGATTCATATAATGGAAAGAAAGAAAAACAATTTGGTTTTCCTCCAATTGTGGATTTGGGTAGCCAGAAGTGTCGGAAAAGGAGGGTATATGTAAGGACATGTATAGTATTTTACCAAATGTAATGGCATTTTTAATGCAAAATGTAGTGGCATTTTGTTGCCAGCAGTAATATAAAAAACAATGTTTAGCCAGTCTAACATAGCATTATTGGTAGTATGCAAAGTAAACGATTTACAACACAGCCAAGCCCAACTTGAAACTGCATATAATTAATTGCACGTATATAAAAGCTTAGTGCTGCCAGGTCAAACGATGAAGTGCACCATTTATTATTTTTTTTGGATGCCTCATACATGGAGACTACGTTAAATTATATAACTGACTAACATAATTAACACTGCTAAAATACTAATCCTAACTTCTATAACATTATAATGCACTCTCGTATGTAAAATGAGGTGAATATCCATGTTTTGATGGCACTGCTGAAATTCATTTTTAAATGCACACTGGTGTTTACTTCAGCTTGTGGAGAGCAGAAAGAATGCTGCAGCAGGAAACAAAAATGAAATAGTAACTCTGGTCTGAAGCTTCATTGTTCTAAACATGAAGGGTGGCGCAGAACACATTCTTGTTAACCTGATTGGGAGAAAGAGTCAGCAGACGAGCCACGTCAAAAGGGGAAAGATAGGAGCTTTCTTGGTGACATAAAATGCAGAGAGCAGTTAGTTCAGACTGGGCTGAGAAGATTGACGGCAATTGACGGAGTTCCAAGGGAGTTCCAAGGGAGTTCCAAGGGATCAGAGTGCTGGCTGTCAGAGATATCTCACTAGTGCTCCCCACACAAGATTACAGAAACATTTTGCGCTGACACTGGGCCTGCATTTGCGAATATAGCAAGGTTGTGCTGGGAACTTCAAAGTAATACTAATCCTGGAGTGGCTGAGCTCTATTACAGTACAGAAAGTCAATGCTGTTTATTTTTCATCATGTTTAGAATGTGGGAACATTAACTCATGTTTCAAAAGACCTGCGTGTTGTGTTTTGTTTTCTTTTTTGTATTCCATGTGACGATGCAATGTACCCACGGTAAGACTTAATGACGTGTGAATAAGATATAATATAATGAGTGTATATGAACACAAATGGGATTTTGGTGTCATTTTTGCATCTGTGAATTCATTTATATAAGTGAAGTATACACGGGAGGTTCATATCTGTTCAGTAATGCATTTGCCAATTTACTAATGCAGGTAAAATAACAAACCAGAGAAAACTAGTAATAAACAGTCATAATGCAGAGGTTGGGTGGGGTGTACCTTCCTTGCATGCTGATGGGAAGGAGTCTGATATGATACATAGATTACTGGATATCCATAAGCCAGTAATGTCTAACAGCGCATAGGTTACTGGATGTACATAAGCCAGCAACACGAGTCACAAATTGTCGGTGGCGCTCTGAATAAAATCATTGGGTTTCTCTGAAGTGCATAGGGGTATTCTAATAGAAGGGAAGGGTTTGTTTTATGATGGGGTTATAGTATAAAAAGAAAACCATGCTCATCACTATGCCACAGGAGTAAATACCGCAAAACAAAATACCACTAAAATTATCACCAATATAAGCTAACAAGGTATGGTCACTAAAATAATATGACGCCAAACCCAATCTAAATGCAAGACTAATTTACCACCAAATTACCACGAGTATCTTTACAGTAAGAAAATACCGCCAAACCCTAAATTTACCCCAATAAGACAAAATCTCTTACAAATAATAGTGTGTTGGCCGGGAAAGTGATTGTAGATCACCTACTGAGCATGGCAAGTGTGTCTAACACCACCCTACATGCATTAAAGGGAACCCATTTTATGAGAGCAGTGTGACACTAGAAGTGAATTTCAGAATGTCTCAAATGGAGGCCACATTCCCAGAGTTAGTGCAATATCCGGAGGCAGAGTTATATGCACATGGAACATGGTCATCAAATAACGCCACAGAGTGGCATGACCATATCTATGGGGAAGTGCAGAAAGAACCATTGGATAACATTTTTGCAGAATGTTTGATAATCCAGGTCTGTCTTTTGAGATTATTAAATGCTGCTGATAAACATACAGAGAAAGATTGTCTGATATGGCTATGTGCCAAGACATGGTTCATTTTAAATATGTCTCTGCGAATGCAAGAAAATGATGCCAAGCTGATTAGCAGATTCAAAGTTGAACTGGATGGAGCTAGTGAACAAGAGGAAAAGTTAAGAGCAGAACTGGAGGCATGTCTAAAGGACATGCAATCAAAATGTAAAGACCTCGACACTCAATTGTCCCAAAGAAAGAAACAGTTTGAGGATAGTGAGAAAGAATTAAAACACTTGAAAGGATTGGTAGATCATATTAGACAAGATACAGACGAGGTTATTTTGGAAATGCAGATTTTACTAAAAGAATATTTTGAGAAAGAAAGGGATCTTCAAACTGCTGAACAAGAGATAGTTAAAATGTTTCAAGAAAGAGACAAGAGAGACAAAGAATTCAATGAACGCCAAATGCAAATGAGCGATATACAAAATGTGATTAATAAGATGGGTGATGAAAACAATTACTTGCGTAAGGAGGCAGATCGACTCCTTTAAAAGTGCAAGGATTTGGAACAGCAAATATGCACTTCCAGGTCCCAGGACAAACGACAGGGCACCACATTCAATGGAATTGAGGTGAATTCTATTTCTACATGGAAGGATAGTGCCCCAGTGGCTGTGCAGGTGTCTGAACTTGGTTGTAGTGCCCTTGGGGGATTTGACACACCCATTGGGGGCCACCACCAATCCCATATGCCTGAAACAAGGGTTGAATCCCATATTGCAATATCAAGCATCGCAATAAGTAGCCCTATCAAAATAATGAAATCAATCAAGGCCCTCATCAAACCATTCAAAAAGGGAGGGGAGTGCTGCACAGAAGACCATTTAGAAGTGGTGCACAATATATTTAAAGCCCTCTAGATACCTAAAGAACAATACAGACAATACTTTCACTTAACCCTGGATGCTCCCACAGCCAGTATCATTAGAGGATTAAATGAACAGCAGAACACGACATGGTTAGAGTTTGAAAAGGAGATTATACGTCATTTTTCTCCATTCCAGTCATTAAAGTAGGCAAATAAAGTTGCACACATGATTATGGCTGGGCCAAATACGTCCCTTGCCAGTTTTTGCAAGACTTAAAAGGAGCTTTTTCTTGCTTTGATGTATCTTTTGACCCCAATTCTAAAGAGTTTAAAACTGCCTACTTCTATGGGTTGCAGAAAGACATAGGGCCTCATTACACGGAAGGCGGTAAGGGTTTACCGGTACCGGTAAGGGCACCGGTACCGGTAAACCCTTACCGCCTTACTACGAGGTCCCTTTGCGGGTCCTCCCTTAACGCCTGGTTTTTACAGGCGTTAAGTACGGGACCCGCAAAGGGACCTTGGTGCCAATTACGGTACCGCAATTTGCGGTACCGTAATTAGCACCTTCACCATTAACATGGAGCCCTATGGGGCTGACTGGCAATGGTGAAGGGGCAATGGTGGATGACGGAATTAGCGCCCCCACACACCTTGGAATATGGCGCTAATTCCGCCATCCACCAAGGCGGACCCGGTAAGGTACCGGCGCCAGCCATGGCGCTAATAGCGCCATGGCTTACCGCCTTCCGTGTAATGAGGCCCACAATATCACAGTTAGTCCGCAAATTTGATCGTGACAAGTCCCTTGAGTGGATTGTGCACCAAAGTACAAAACTATATGAAGTGCTATACTGTCAGGGTAGAGAGAGTGATAAAATGAAAGATACTTGACCAAAATCGGAAGAATTCTCAGCAACAGTGATGGAGATCAGGTCAGCTAAAATGTCACTTGAGTCAGCTCAAAGTCTAGGTAAAAATAATGTGATACCCGAACAGAGGGGTAATCAACAGAGGTTGCTGCTCTGTGCACCGATGTTTCAATCACATGATCCTAGTATTAGGGAGAGCTACATTAGCCCTAGGTACTTAGGAGACAGGCCCCGGGCAGTATATCGGCCTGATATGTCAGGTATGAACAATAATCAGAGACAAAGCCAGGATCAAAGAAATAATGGTCCCTACCAGACATTGGGGACACAGAGCAGATTTGACCCCAACACCATGATATATGGTAATCAGGACAGACCCCGGTATGTGGATCGATTTACTGAAAATGGGAATCAGAATAGGAGACAATACTCACAAAATGAGAGACAGGACATGAGGCAGAGTATGAATTATGCCCCACCTCAATACAATCAATCACCGCCACCAGGGGACTACAACCAAAGGATAAGTGCACCCCGCTCCCCGCCACACATGAATCAAGAGTTCAGAAACAATACCAATAGAAATCACTCTCCTGAGAGATATCAGAATAGATTGAACCAGGGGAAAAACAACCAATATTGGTATAGGCCGAAGAGAGAAGATTCTAGAGAAATGGTAAGATTCCAGTGTTTTGAGTCCCAAGTGAACATGTTGGCTGAACAAATAGGAAAGCTCTGTACGGCCCAAAAACAGTCATTAAAAGAGGGGGCAGAAGGCCATAGTAGTGACCGGGTGGCTTCCGATAATAAGTGACTAAATCTTCATGATACTTGCAATGCTAAAAAGACAGATTGCCCTAATCTGGTTTTGCATAATGACTCTGAGATGCCTAATGATTTAAAAATGAAAATACCGGCAAATGAACATGTGAAAGAAATTGTAAATACATCTAAAAAAGAAGTTCGATTTAACCAGGAGTTAAATGAAACGTTGGAGATTTGCACTAATGAAAAAGGAAAACATGAGATTCCAAAAGAACAAAGAGACAGATTTAAGAAAGACAACTCAAGCATGGGTAATACAATTGATCAGGGAGTAAGTGGGGATGTTAGATGCTGATAAAATACAGGCAGAAAGAATAGGTACTCAAAAACAGGGTACAGATCAGTCACCTGAAGGGTTCTTTGAGCCACGGATTTTTGAGGAAGTCAAAAAGATGGGAACCATGCCAAATACCCACAAGTGCCCAGAAATAGAAAATGACAAACTATCAAGTGATGTTTCTACACATATTCAGTTGGAGGATTGTAATGTGAACTCTGATGATCCCCGTATGAAAGCGCGAACAGTGGCCACACTCCAAAGGACCTCCGAATATCGGGAAATTAGTAAGGTTTCTCAAACGGAAATGGACAGAAAGTAGGGAAAAATGTTCTTTCATTTACCAATGTGCTTAGCCAAAAGGGAGAAGGGTCTGAGAAAAGTGAATCCTGAAATCAGTAAGAATTTGCACTTTTTGTGTGTGTTAGAGGAAGTTGAAGACAGATATTACGCTCCCATTACTGTGGAAGAGAAATGCAATACATTTGCAATGATTGACACAGGTGCACAGGCCATAGTTATGTCCAAAGAACTGGTAAAAAGTATCAATGAAGGGAGATCGCCACAGAATCAGATCACAGTGAGACAGAGTGAAGGTCCAGTGAATAACTTTAATGCACTGGGCCTTCGTGGGTGTGCCTATCGTGGGTGTTACTGAGGTTGACATAAAGATAGGAAAACACAGAATGAAACAGGAAGAATTGATCACATCTATTTGTGAAATTCCATTCCTAATAGGAACATTGCCTAAAAAGATTGTCTCCTCTCATAGATGGGATACATGGGGTACTGTGGTCTTTAACCAAAAAACCATTAAGACCTAAGAAAATAAAATCACAAAACAGCAGTATCAGTGAATGCCATACTGTTGCCAAAAAAAAATGATGCAGTGGAGGTGTACCTAGAGAATAGCTGTGTGCCTAGCATCACTGTCGTATTGATGTGTCAGGATAAAATGCAAAGTGAAAAAGAAAAACAATCTGTGCAGTTTTATTTGGATCCTAGGAAGAAATGGCAAACTGAAATAGATGAACACACATTGTGCTTCTATTTAAAAGAGAAGAAATGCAAACAGAACACTATTCTTAAAACAGACACAGAAAAACACATTACCACCTTTGCTGAAATATACATGGAAAATGAGCAGCCATGGATTCACATTGGTATAACTGACCATTCTAAAATGATAAAAGCCACTTTGGCACTTGAACAGGAAAGGAGTTTTATTAATGAGAAACTACTGCAGAGAATAATGGAAAGGGAGGAGATCCCAAAATTTAGAATCACAAACCAATATGTATCTGGCTTGGACAATCCAGCTTTTGAAAATCAAATTGCAGAAAGGTGCATGCTAAAAATCAATATTGGACAAAAAACCATCTACCACAATGTGTGGATAGTAAGTGGAACACAAAATGATTTTTACATGGGTAATGATATCATGCACAGAATGTGTGTGGTGTTAGATTTCCTTAACCAAAAAATATGGTCCGACTAGGTGGGCCTGTGCCCGAATCTGAAGACAAGAGAAAGGCTTATCATTGTGCACAATTGGTCCCATATGGAATTGAATTACAGGTGAAGAAGGATATTGCTCTTCCTGCATTCACCAAGCAGGTTGCTGTAACACTAAAGTGCAAGAATGGACAGCAAATTAAAGACTCTGGTGGATTTGTGTGCTTGAATGAATCCATGAAACAGCAAGGCCTGGATTATGAATACACCCCATTGATAGATGTTGGAGAAGGGTCTGTCAAAATTATGGTGAATATTAAAGGGTGTCAGGATATAAATTTAGAAGAGAATTCATTATTAGGAATGGCCATACAAATATCACATTTTACAGCAGATTTAAATAACATGGTGATTGGAAATATCCCTGAGAGATATGTAGATGCACAGGGTGTGTTGCCAGAATATCTGGATTCTCAGCCCAAAGGGATCTTCAACATTCAGTCTGTGTACCCTTGTGATTCAAATGAGAAAGTGTGCTGTCACCAAGAGAATTGTATAATGTTTGACTTAAATGAAAATGAAACAGAAAATCATCACATTGAAGTGGAGGCTGAAATGCCAAAATATTTTAAAGTAGCAGCTTTACAGAGAGATACAGCCACACAGTTAGAGGAAAGCACAGAGGTTCCTCCACTGGAGGATTTCCCAGAAAGTTCAAAAATGGTAGAGGAACAGATTTTTGTTAGCAGATGCATGTGATATTGAAGAGGATAAGAATGAATTGAGAAAAATATTTTGGAATTTAAAGACGTTTTTGCCAAAGATGCATATGATTGCGGCCTAACTAATTTACATGTTGCCACATTACCGGAGGGGTGTGGTAGAAATCCAGTATTTGTGTGCCAATATCGATTGCCATTGGCATGCTTAGATACATTGGCAGAGATAATTAAAAACTTGGAGTCTAGGGGAATTATCAGGCCCATTCATAGTACCTCCAACACTCCTACTTTGTGTGTGTTAAAGCCAAATGGTCAATGGTGTCTGTGTGCAGACTTGAAGGAGTTAAATAAAAAAGTGCCAGTGTCTAGATGGCTGCTGCCATTCATTGACCAAGGCCTTGCTCAAGTGCATTGGTCAAAGGTATTTACCACATTAGATCTTACATCTGGATATTGGTGTGTGCCACTGGCAGAGGACATTCAGAATTCATTTTCATTCTCGTTTGATAAAAACGCAATACGCATGGGCTAGAACACAATTTGGGTATGTCAATAGTGGAAGCGAATTTGGCATATTTTTGAAAAAGGCTATGCCAGATGCAGCGGAAAGAGGAACTATAGTTTATGTAGATGATGTCCTGATAAAAAATTAAAGCTTAAAAATTCACTTTGATGAAATCAGACATGTACTTGACCAATTGCAAAAGGCGGGTGCCAAAGTATCTTTATAGAAAGCACAATGGTGCAAGAAAAAGGTGAATTTCCAACGCCATGAAGTAACTGAACATGGGTTAAATGCACAAAAGAAAAAGGTGGAGGCCATACAGAAATTGAAAGATCGTAGAAATGTGAAAGTTTTAAAAAGTTGATTAGGAATTACAGGATATAACAGGAAATGTATTGAAAATTATGCTGAAATTACTCAACCATTGACAAAACTATTGAAGCTAAATATGCCCTGGAAATGGGAAAAGGAGCAATCTGAGGCAGTTGCTAAATTAAAGGAATGTCTCATAAAGTCATCATGTTTAGCATATCCCATACAAAACAGAGATTTCTTTATAGAAATAGGTTTCACTGAACATTGTATGTCAGCAGTTTTATCTCAAGAACATTATTTGAACCACAAAACCATTGCATTTGCAAGTAAAGCATTCTCTCAAGTTGAAATTAAATTCAGTGAATGTGAAAAGGCTCTTTTGACCACTGTGTGGACCTCGCCCCATTGTTCAAGGGAAAAAGTAATCGTTGAGACAAATCATCAACCATTGCAGTTTTCACAGAGTAAAAAAAAAAGGTCAGGCAATCTAGCACAATCCAGAATTACTTCATGGACATTGGCATTGCAAGGCTTTCCTGTAGAAGTGAGGTATGGCCAGAATAAAAAGAGCCCAGTTGCTCAAGGATTAGCAGATTTACATGACTGTGCAGCTGAATGTGTATCAAATGAAGTAGAGGTGGAATCTAGTTTGCAGGAGTTTGAACAATCACCACACAAAGCTTTTGATGAAAAGACGTGCAAGAATTTACCAAATGTATATGTTGATGGATGTGCTTTTCACATTGAAAATGACAGCAGTAAACAGGTGGTATCAGGAATAGGAAATGTCTGGTTGAAATGTGAAGACATTCCTAGTATAGGCATGAGAATTGGGGCTAGGAGTAGCCAGATAGCAGAGTTAGCAGCCATTTATAAAGCAATTACTACTTCAGTTGATAATAAATTCAGTGACATTGTGCTGGTGAATGATTCTGATTATGCACGAAATAGCTTTGCAGAATATTTGCCTGGCTGGAAAGCAAGAGGCATGATCATATATAATAAACAGCCCCTCAAGCATGGAAAAATGCTGCAGGCTATAGTCAAATTAGTGTCAGAAAATGATTTAACAGTATACTGGAGGAACATTTGTGGGCATTTGAAAACTCCAGGAGAAGATAAGGAGGGAAATGATAAAGCAGATCAATTAGCCAAGATTGGGGCTGTTATGGGAGAGTTGTTACCCATTGAACACTTAATTGGTGAAATACAAATAGATGCAGTTACACGCTCTAAGGCTCCAAAACAGGTAGAACAACCACTAGTGCAATGGAGTTATGATACACCAGATCAAGATCTGATTAAAGCGCAAAAAAAGATCCAATATTGGGGATCTATTATAATCATTTGATGGACCCTGAACAAAATCCTTTAGCTGAAAATTATTGTACAGGAAAAGAAGAGTCGAGGGTGTTATTAAAGAATAAAAAACAAATTAGACTACAGGATGGACTTATGATCAGGGAATCCATAACAGAACAAATACAGTAGGTGGTATCCCTTTCATTCACAGGGCTAATGCTACACCATGCACATGATGCAATAACTGCAGGACAAAGAGTTTCACAAAAGACTTTAGAAATACTGAAAGATTATGCTTACTGGCCACATATGTCCCAAGATGTGGAATTATACACTAGGGGTTGCCTGGTATGAGCCCAATTTAAACCTGCTTCACCAATGCATAGAGCTCCACTGATGAAAAGAGGCTTAACCCTTCCATGGTCAGATTTGTAAATTGACTATGTAGGGCCTGTAAAAAGGTCAAGAAGGGGGAACCGTTATCTTTTGACTGTGGTTTGTTTGATGTCAAAATGGGTAGAGAGTATTCCTGCACCAGATTGTAGTGCGTAAACAACAGCTACATTACTGGTAAATCATATATTTTCAAGATTTGGACTACCACAAAGAATAGAGTCATACAGAGGAAGTCATTTCACAAGCACCTTGATGAGTAAGGTGTGGCAGATATTGGGGGTGAAAAGGAAACTGCATATTGCGTACTGGCCCACCTCTTCTGGAAATATTTTATTGTTGCAACAGGTCTGTTGTGGAGATATTAAAGAAGTTTGTAGCGGAGGCAGGTTCCAGTTGGGATTTACAATTACCTCTCGTATTGATGGCAATCAGATCGACTCCTGCCAAAGCGACAGGTATCAGTCCTCATGAGGTGTTGACAGGTAGGAAAATGGTACTGCCACAACATTTATTAGACAGGACACATGAGCAGACACTTGTAAGTGCATCTACAGTTCACGAATAGTGGAAGAATTGAGGAAGCATTTACAACATGCATTTGCATTTGTGCAGAGACATTTGGAAAGAGCTGCTGACAGTGCAAAGACATATTATGATAGAAAGACATCTGTGAAAGAGTATAATGTAGGGGATCAGGTATATAAATTCCATTTTGGAAAAGGTAAACATACAAATTCTAAATTTCTTGCAGCCTGGCAAGGGCCATTTGAAATTGTGGATAAGGTGTCTCCAGTAGTTTACAAAATATTAAAGACAGAGAGTGAAATGGTGGCAGAACAATTTGTTCATGTAAACCAAATTAAGCCCTGTCACCACAAACATGAGATCAGGAGACGTGAGCAAGTTGAGACAGCTTAAGTGTCCTGAGTACATGTAGAGAAAGACACTGTGACTGTCTTCATAGTGTCCCAAGCTATAAAAAATATAGATATAATGTTTCTTGTAGAGATAAATGTAGATGAAAATACCATAGGTGATAAACATTGATATAAGGTGCTGAATCAGGTTGAATTACTATGGTACAATGCTGAAATGTTCTACATGAAAATTGTTTTGATGTGTCATGATGTCATATGTTTGTTATTTTTTTTCTGTGACATGTGCTTAGTTTCAGAAATCAGAAGACTCAAGCGGAATGTTTTGGACTACATTTTATTTTTGTGTGGTAGAAAGTGTAAAATTGGTATTGTGCTATGTACTTAATCTGTCTCTTTTCTATTTAATTTAGAAAAATATATTGATCTTGATTGGAGTCGAAGGTCGCAGGACCGGAAGACACGAGAGATGATGGCATCCTGGAGTCCACGGGATGAAGCTCGAATAAAGCCTCTGGACCGAATTATGGAGGTGAAGACAAAGTAACAGGGATGCCCAAAGAGATGACTTCTGTGGAAAAGCATCCAAGGGTGCCAGGATGAAAGCATTTCACTGAATGAACCAGATGACGAAGAATTGATGATCAGAACATCTCAGAGGTGTTATCAGAAAAATGATAAACATTTTAAAAAGAACAGTAGTGAATTGAACTTAATTCTACAGCATTCCTGATGAAGCATAGTATTATTCTATGAGACTGAAAAGGAGTGTGGTGGAGAATCACATGTTTGTTATTTTAATTATTTGTTTTAGTTATACTAGTCATTTATTTTATTTATTTATTTTATTTTATTGTTTTTGTTATCATACATGAAATGTTGACGACAGAGACTTCAGTTGAAAAAACAGTTATACGTGCACATGCACATGTGTATGAGGACTCATGGACCCATTTGGGATATGTTTTACTGTTATTATGATTGAGCAGTGGTTTATTATGGAATATTTCAGTGTTCATTTGATTAAGTTGCTATTATTTCAAATTTGATTCATATAATGTAAAAAAAGAAAAAAATAATTTGGGTTTCCTCCGATTGTGGATTTGGGTAGCCAGAATTGTTGGAAAAGCAGGGTATATGTAAGGACATGTATAGTATTTTACCAAATGTAATGGCATTTTTATTGCAAAATGTAGTGGCATTTTGTTGCCAGCAGTAATATAGTATTTTTTGTTTAGCCAGTATAACATAGCATTATTGGTAGTATGCAAGGTACAGGATTTACAACACAGCCAAGCCCAACTTGAAACTCCAATTAATGAAATGCACGCATAGAAAAGCTTAGTGCTGCCAGGTCAAATAATGAAGTGCACCATTCTTTTTTTTTTTTGGATGCCTCATACATGGAGACTACATTAAATTATATAACTGACTAACATAATTAACACTGCTAAAATACTAATTCTAACTTCTATAACATTATAATGCAGTCTTGTATGTAAAATGAGCTGAATATCCATGTTTTGATGGCACTGCTGAAATTCATTTTTAAATGCACACTGGTGTTTACTTCAGCTTGTGGAGAGCAGAAAGAATGCTGCAGCAGGAAACAAACATTAAATAGTAACTCTGGTCTGAAGCTTTATTGTTCTGAAAATGAAGGGTGGCGCCGAACACATTCTTGTTAAACTGATTTGGAGAAAGTGTCAGCAGACGAGCCACGTCAAAAGGGGAGGTATAGAAGCTTTCTTGGTGACAAAAAATGCGCAGAGCAGTTAGTTTAGGCTGGGCTGAGAAGACTGACGGAGTTCCAAGGGGCAAGAGCGCTCGCTGTGAGAGACATCTCGCTAGTGCTCCCCACACAAGATTACAGAAACATTTTGCGCTGACACTGGGCCTGCATTTGCGAATAAAGGAAGGTTGTGCTGGGAACTTCAAAGAAATCTAATCTTGGTATGATATGTGCCAAGTGAGGGCTGTATGAGTGGCTGAGGTCTATTACAGTGCAGGAAGCCAGTGCATGTTTATTTTTCGTCATGTTCAGAATGTGGGAACATTAACCCATGTTTCAAAAGACTTGCTTGTTCTGTTTTCTTTTCTTTTTTGTATTCCAGATGACGATGCAATGCACCCATGGTAAGACCTAATGACCTGTGAATAAGATATAATATAATGAGTGTATATGAAAACAAATGGGATTTTGGTGTCATTTTTGCCTCTGTGAATTCATTTATATAAGTGAAGTATACAGGGGAGGTTCATATCTGTTCTGTAGTGCATTTGCCAATTTACTAATGCAGGTAAAATAACAAACCAGAGAAACCTAGTAATAAACAGTTATAATGCAGAGGGTGTGTGTGGTGTGCCTTCCTTGCATGCTGATGGGAAGGAGTCTGTTATGATACATAGATTACTGGATATCCATAAGCCAGTAATGTCTAACAGCGCATAGGTTACTGGATGTACATAAGCCAGCAACACCAGCCACGAACTGTAAGTGGCACACTAAATAAAATTATTGGGTTTCTCTGAAGTGAATAAGGCTGTAGCTTTCTACAGGCAACTAGGGGGTATTCTAATAGAAGGGAAAGGTTTGTTTTATGATGGGATTATAGTATAAAATGAAAGCCATGTTCACCGCTATGCCACACGAGTAAATATCGCAAAACAAAATACCACTAAAATTACCACCAATATAAGCAACAAGGTATGGTCACTAAAATAATGTGACGCCAAACCCAATCTAAATGCAAGACTAATTTACCACCAAATTACCGCCAGTATTTTTACAGTAAGAAAATACCGCCAAACCCCAAATTTACCACAATAAGACAAAATCTCTTACACATCCCAGCCATTCTAGGCAATCTTTGACGTTCTTGATTACAAGGGGATTTGTCTTAAATCTGCCAGTTCTGGGAGGCATGGATGGTCCAGGGGCACAAGATTGTCCTTGGATTATTGAGTTTGTACTCGACATGTGATGTAAACACCCGTGCATGTGAGGCTATATCTTACATATGATGTTTAAACCTGGCACATCAGGCTTTACCTGGAATAAAATAGCAGTACTTAGGCAATTGAGCCTATGCTTGGCTTGTGCTAAAAGAGCTTGGACATGTGTGGTATATGATTACTATACAGAGCATATGAGGATGTGCCTGGCATAAAAGAACACTATTTGAGTCTATGAGCCTGGAATTATCGTATTATAGCTAAGTGAGGCTGCATTATCACTGTATGCCTGATACAAGAGGTTTCAATTGGCCTGAGATGGGCGTAAGTGGCCATATGAGTCTGTACTGGCATATTACAATAAAGTACTGCTACTGACGAGTGATAGTAATGCTTGGAATGCCCCAGGCAAATCATACAGGGCTCATGGCATATTGCGGCAGCACCACAGTTGATGTGTGGTTGTAAATTGACCCAGATACCTACGGGTTAGGTGCGCTCTATAAATGAACAAATAAATAAAAAATACATTAAAATAGAATTTTAGTACTAGTTGTTGTTATGTTAATAATACACTTTTTATAGGTATTTATTATTACAATCTGTGGTGTCACTGGAGCCAAAGAGCATATGATGTAACATCCTTGAGGTCATCAGGATCAAAGGTCATGTGCTGACATTTCCTGTAATGGCATCAGGCATGTGATGTCCCTTCTCCTAACCTGGGCATTTGGATAAATGGACGTCCCTGGGAAGGATGCCAGAGAGGTATTTGTTCACTCAACACACTCCTAGCACCCTACTAAACAGATTTTGCTTCAGGGGTACAGTGTAAGTGTAAATTGAATTGTACAAGTACTGATAGTTGTATCACCTGCAAGGTACACTTCTTACATTCAAAACACATGTTTATTACAATTACAGTTAATTTACAATATGCATCTCTTTTTACTTGATTCAATGGTTTCTTGATATGTGGGAAAACAAGCCGCAGGTAGGAACGAAGTGAGTTGTCTTAAGGGTGACCCCTTCATAATCAGTACTGGATACTTTAAGAGAAGATGATTATGCAATTGAGGTTATCTGCTTCCGGGTAAAGGATTTCACTTCTGACTCACGTTTGTTATTCGCTTCTCAGTCAAGGGAAACTTCTGTTCTGTTCCTTCAGAGGTGTTCCGGGCCTTCTGACCAATCATGCCCTGATAGAAGTCTAGCTTGGCATTTCGCTTGATGATCAGTCTATTAATGATCAGTTATAGGGGATCATTGAATATACCTCCACCAAACCTCAGAGGTGGCTCCCGCTGCACACGAGGTCCCCATCTGCAATGTTCACCTATGTCCGAAATTAAATAGCCTTTAGTACTAGTTGTTGTCATGTCAATCTAACATGTATAGATCTTTATTATTACAATGTGTGGTGTAACTGGAGTCTACGATCAAATGATATAACGTGATGTCATCAGGATCAAAGGTCATGTAATGACACTTCCTGTGATGACATCAGGCCTGCTTCTGCTACCCTTGGCATTTTGGTAAATAGACGTCCCTGCAGTCTGTAGGTATTTACAGGGTAATTCATAGAATTTCGCACAAAAGTGGCGCACGTGGCTGGAATTTAATTTCATCGCACAGCGTATTCATGGATTTTAACCTCCAAAACCAGCCATGGCGCAGAGTGGCGAGCGACCCTGAAGCAGCGCCAGTAACGCCCCCAAGAACGCCCTCGCGCAAGGAAAATCCATCAAAATCCCCAATTCATCGCAAATCTGCGCTAACCCTGGACCAGTTTACAGGGCTACCAAACAGCAAACGCCAAGCGGGGAACGTGTATTTCAGGGGTTCGTGGGAAGTTTCACACGCGATTCCATCAGGGCACGTGTATTTCAGGGTGCGCGTGAATTTTCACACGCGATTCCAGCAGGGTACGTGTATTTCAGGGGTGCGCGGAAAGTTCCACACGCGATTGTCCTGGGTATGTGTATTTCGGGGTGCGCGTGAAGTTTCACATGCGAATCCTGCAGGGTATGTGTATTTCGGGGGGCGCGGGAAGTTTCACACGCGAATTCAGTAGGGTACGTGTATTTCAGGGGTGTGCGGGAAGTTTCACACGCGAATCCTGCAGGGTACGTGTATTTTGGGGTGCGCAGGAAGTTCCACACGCGATTGTCCTGGGTACGTGTATTTCAGGGGTGCGCGTGAAGTTTCACACGCGATTCCATCAGGGCACGTGTATTTCAGGGGTGCGCAGGAAGTTCCACACGCGATTGCCCTGGGTACATGTATTTCGGGGTGCGCGGGAAGTCTCACACGCGATTTCAGCAGGGTACGTGTATTTCAGGGGTTCCGGGGAGTACTACACATGAATTGGCCGTGTGGGTCCTCCCAGGTGTTCCCCACACCACAGGGGACTACCCTGCACCCCTGCTCATGTCCCGCAGGCAGCCCATCCACCATGGGCATGCCCCCCAGCCAAGCCACACGTCACCTTGCACTACTGATCAACAACGCATGTCTCCCAGCACCCCCACGCCCCAGCACTGTGGGGCACCTGCCAACAGGCCCCCACTCATGTACAACTCATGACCCCTGCACCCCCATCCCCCAGCATCCAGGGGCACCCACCACCAGGCCCCCACTCATGTCCAACTCATGTCCCCCTGCACCCCCACCCCCCAGCATGCAGGGGCACCCTCCACAGGCCCCCACTCATGTCCCCCTGCACCACCACCCCCCAGCATCCAGGGGCACCCTCCATGAGGCCCCCACTCATGTCCCCCTGCACCCCCACCCCCCAGCAGTGCAGGGGCAACCTCCACCAGGCCCCCACTCATGTCTCCCAGCACCCCACCGCCCAGCAGTGCAGGGCACCCGCCAGCAGGCCCCCACTCATGTCCCCCTGCACCCCCATCCCCCAGCAGCCAGGGGCACCCTCCAACAGGCCCCCACTCATGTCCAACTCATGTCCCCCTGCACCCCCACCCCCCAGCATCCAGGGGCACCCTCCACCAGGCCCCCACTCATGTCCAACTCATGCCACCCTGCACCCCCAACCCCCAGCATCCAGAGGCACCCTCCACAGGGCCCCACTCATGTCCCCCTGCACTACCATCCCCCAGCATCCAGGGGCACCCTCCACCAGGCCCCCACTCATGTCCAACTCATGTCCCCCTGCACCCCACCCCCCAGCATCCAGGGGCACCCTCCACCAGGCCCCTACTCATGTCCCCCTGCACCACCACCCCACAGCATCCAGCGGCACCCTCCACCAGGCCCCCACTCATGTCCAACTCATGTCCCCCTGCACCCCCACCCCCCAGCATCCAGGGGCACCCTCCACCAGGCCCCCACACATGTCCAACTCATGTCCCCCTGCACCCCCACCCCCCAGCATCCAGGGGCACCCTCCACCGGGCCCCCACTCATGTCCAACTCATGCCCCCCTGCACCCCCACCCCCCAGCATCCAGGGGCACCCTCCACCAGGCCCCCACTCATGGCCCCCTGCACCACCACCCGCCGCATCCAGGGGAACCCTCCACCAGGCCCCCACTCATGTCCAACTCATGTCCCCCTGCACCCCCACCCCCCAGCATCCAGGGGCACCCCCCACCAGGCCCCCACTCATGTCCAACTCATGTCCCCCTGCACCCCCACCCCCCAGCATCCAGGGGCACCCTCCACCAGGCCCCCACTCATGTCCCCCTGCACCCCCACCCCCAGCATCCAGGGGCACCCTCCACTAGGCCCCCACTCATGTCCCCCTGCACCTCCACCACCCAGCAGTGCAGGGGCACCCTCCACCAGGCCCCCACTCATGTCTCCCAGCACCCCCAACCCCCAGCAGTACAGGGCACCTGCCAGCAGGCCCCAACTCATGTCCCCCCAACAACTCATGACGATCCATAATCATGGCCCCATGCACCCTTGATACACTGCCTACGCCACCCGAGTCCGAACACACCAACAGGTATGACATCCACCCCACAAAGAAATCACCAGCACATGATGCATCCCAAATGGCTAGTATGCACATCAACATATATCCATCAAACCCACACAATGACAGCATGTGAATGATAAAACACACATTGTGACATGCATGAAACCAAAGAGAGAATACCACACATTGAAGTACCAAATGATAATGTATTAAACAGAAAAGCAAGGCAATGAAATGGAACAGAAGAAAATGGAAATAATAAATGAAATCCAGCATGTCCAATAAATGAAAAAGATGCATGAAATCCAACTGAAAAGCAATCCAAAAGCAAGTCTCCAAAGTGTCAGTCTGAGAAAATAAATCAAAGGTGCAAAAATAATAAAAAAATATTGATCCATGGGAAAAAAAAATCAACAATCCAAATCCATTGTCAAACTATGTACAAAGTGAACATCCAGGGTCCATGTGCCCAATCCTTTAAATGAAACCTATAAAATAAAATCCTACCTAATGAAGAACTATATACAAGAAGTTGGGGCATTGTCCAAGCGCCCCAAAACAAAACAAAACCGAAAGGAAACTTAACAATAAAGAACTATTTACAAGGGCAGCGGGCTAGTCTGACAGCTCACTTCTGGATGTTCCGGGCCAGGGCATCATCGAACTCCTGCTCAATGTCCCAGAGGCGGTCCTCTTCCATGGCCCCCGAGGGTCCGCAGGGATGACGACATGTTCACCTCCAACTCCCTGCGGATTGTCTCGAGGCACTCGACCCGCCTCAGCACCCTCCGCATGGAGTTCTCCGCCATGACCATTGTGAGCCGTGCCTCTTCCGCCCGCTGCCACTCCGCATCTATGGCGTGGCCCAACCGCTGCCACATGGAAGACACTTCCCGTCCTGGGTCCTCCTGCCCTCCGGCCAATGCCTTCCCCTCCGATGTCGAAGGCCCCGAGCCATCATGGCTCCCACCTTTTTGCTGCTGCTGCTGTGCCTGTGCCCGTGCCCTGGCTCCTGCTGCCTGCACATCCTCCACCGGCCAGGGTGCAGTCGTTGATGTGGCCACCCCTGCTGGACGTCCGACTCCCGACTGTGGCAGGGATGTGTCCTCCACCAGCCTGGCCGTACCGTCAGAGGCAGCTCCACCGGGCACCCAGGTGACAAATGGGTGGAAAGATGGCACAGAGGACGACTGGCGCATAGGGTGTTCAGTTGAGGAGGGGGTCGGAACAAGCTCCAGCAAATGGAGGAATCCGGCCTGGGTGACCTGTCCCAGTAGGCCGACACGGTCAACGAGCCATTTGAGATGACATGCAGTCTCCTCATGAAAAGACTGCAGGTCACCTCGCATGGCCCGTTAACGCAACGCCACACCAGTCAGGACAGGCTCAACCCGTACCTGGATAGCCACGTCCGCAGGCAGAGGAAGGCCAGTTGTTGTAAGCTCATCCCCTGCCTGAAAACGGGTCTGGACGTAGGCATCCCTGCTGGTGCAAGATGATGCAGTGACAGGATCAGGGACAGGATTGCACACAGGCACCTCCGCGGCGGCCTGTGCTGCCTCCTGTCCTTGGTCCTGCACTGCACCACTAGCACCAGTGGAATTTCCACCTCCAGACCCCGTCTCTGTCGCTTGCACGGCCTCCTCCTCCACCAAACCCCCCACCAACCTGGATGACTCCGTGCCATCTTCCCCCGTTGGGCCCTGTGAGGTCCCAGTTGCCCCTTCTGCTGCCGAGGAGTCCAACTCCGACCTCCGCCTCTTGGGCCTCCCCCTGGCAGCTGCGGCCTGGGACGCGGCACCGGACTCCTCACTACACAACGAGATGACAACCTGGGAGGGGAGCCGGGCCTTGCGTCTCCGGCTGGCGGTGCGATCCCTGCCGCTGTGCTCCACAGCACCTTCTCCGCCCTCTTCATCAGTTGACGTTGCAGACAGGGAGAAATAAAACACAGGCATCAGGGCACTGTACAATGGACACATACACACATGACAGTTGTACATGAGTGGCATTGGCAAACCTCAGACATGGCATCACAATCGCCAACACACATGTCATTTCAACTCGCACACATGAGCTATACCACAGCCATATCGCAACAGCCAGCACCATCCATACACATACAACAGCATGAGCAGGCAAAGGTGAGCCAGACATCACATGCAACACAGGGAGTGCACTACACATGCACACACACCACCACACTTGCATGCATGCGTACACCTCTGCCAACTGTCGCAGTGTTGAGACCGACATCCATGTCACATCTGCCAATCAGTCTTCCACATCCCGGTGTCACATGCATCCATGTTGCATCACTGTTGCACCCTTCTCAAATACACACACATGCACATGTACACAGTGCAGATACATGCAGCTGAAACCAACTACCATGTGTGACATCACGAACATGCCTACTTACATACACATTCATTCAAACATGTGTGCCCACACATCTGCATTTGGCATGCAAGCCTACACACACAAGCACCATCCATGTCTCACACATGAGAGCCCTCGCATGTGTTAGCCTCACAGCCCTGTACACCCCCCCATACTTGGCCCCATAAAAACACATGTGCAACCTACACACTACTGGCACACCACCACACGCACAGCTTACAATCAGGATGCATGTACACTTACCGCTCGACTCCAGACGGGTCTGCCTCTCAAGGACCTGGACGTGGAGCGCTGGGGATATGCATTCCAGGACCCTCATCTGATCTTCCGACAAGTGTCCCCGGCACCCCTTAGCATCCGCTGCCCTCAAGAGGCGCCGGGCCTTGTTGAGGGTCCTGGACCTGAAGTCCTCCCAGCGCTTCTTGACATGATGGAATAGTCGGACTGCCACCCCCTCCGCGTTGATGGCCGTCACGATGTCCGTCCAGATCCAAGTCTGTCCTTCCTTGTCGGCGCGCAAACTTCCGAAGAGGGCATCATACTGCCCCAGGACTTGCTCCACCAGGACACCAACTTCGGTGGCAGTGAAGCTGGTGCCCCTCTGCCTCTCTGGCCAAGGGTTGCCAGTGGTGCCAGATGTTGCAGTCCCCGACATGACAACCCCAGAGGCAGTAGTGGGTGGGCAACTGGGTCCTGGGCTGGTCTGTGGAGCAATGGAATCCCAGTCGGGAGTCTTCGGTTCCAGCAGGGGTGGTTACAGCAACAGCACCCCTGGCTGATGTGCAGGCAGTGAATGGCAGAGCACATGGCCAGAAGGCAGTCAGGCAGCAGCAGATGGCAGGTGGGAGCGTGCTCGGGGGTCTGGGGGGCAGTAATTCGGCCTTCTGGGCAGGAGCGTGGTCTTCCGTGTGCTTATGCGTGGCCAGCTTGATACGGAGTGATTTGGCATGTGAAAATCCAGCAGGTCTGCGTGTAATTTGAGGAAAGGGCCTTAGCGTGTAAGTGTGTCAGCACACGTATGCGAATTCATTGGCCCAAAGGCCCCCAGCGTGTAGGCGCGTCTATGACATTACGCTCACGTGCGTTTTCCATGGCGCGTAGAAAAAATAAGCACGTCAGAGTGTCATAGCGTGTAATTGGTGGAAAGGGCCTCAGCTCGTATGCGCGTCTGTGACGTGCGTGCGCGAGCGTTTCTCTGTACACGGGTGCATGTTACACGTCCAATGACTGCACGTCAGAGTGTCAGCTCATGTAATTGGAGGATAGGGCCTTAGCATGTACACGCGGAAGTGACGCTGCACGTGTGGGCATGTTTAAAAGGTACGTGTAGAACGCCATTTCATTGTATGTGCTTTTCGTGTAGAGCGAGTGGGTGAAATCTGTACTTCTTGTCGGTTCACATGCGATTTACTTCACGGCGTTCCAAGTTCGTGCTCCCTGTTACCTCTGACAGCTTTTTCTCTTTTTGTCTTTTCCCTGGGCCTGTTTCCTCAAACAGCGTTCACTTCTTCTGTTGTCCTGTCTCCTCAGACAGCGTACAATTCTTCTTTTGGCGGGGGTGTTGCCAACGCGCACACGCGCGTCTTTTTCACGCTATTTTTCCAGGCAGACGGTGAGTCGCGCACGTATTTACCATCTGTGCTTGCCCCGTGTGCCGCGTACCCCTTCAGAGGTCATTCTAGGCTGCGTGTGACACGCATACGTTCATTTTTGTGTTTCTGGGTGCCACAGCGTAGTGCAGGTTTATTTTTCCACACGTGGTCTAGGAGGGGTTGCGTGCACATGATCTCCCTTTTTTGGGGTGCCTGTGCGTTGCGTGATCCGTCATCTTCCCCCACGGGTCACATACAGCCTTGCTAAAGCACTAGGGTACGAATTCCATCTAGTACCCTACCCCTTTGACCCCCAATTGCCCAGGACAATAGTTTACTGCAACTCCCATACGCACAACAACATCAGTGCCATGGTTGGGAGGCGAGCACGCGGTAAGGGTGGCTAAGGTGGCCGAGCCTCAAGAGGTGGGTGTGGTGGATACGGTAGGGGACGTGGCCGGGACTTGCAGGGTGCCCCTAGCCCCCCATGTGTGGATGACCAGTCAGGGACACCCATGCCCCCCCCTGGTTGAGGGTAACGTGGCTGACACCATCCCTGCCCAGCCCTTGTTGGACCAGCCCATTGTGGCACCAGACCTGGCACAGGGTGACTCCATGGCTGACTTCCAGGTCAGCAGGTCTAGGCCACGTGTGGCGGTGCACGTTGGTGTCACCAGCCCACATGGATCAGGGGCAGCTATGTCATCTGCTGCCCAGAGTTGGCAGGGTGGGGAGGCTGCAGGGGCAGCTGCGGCTCCATCCACCCCAGCTCTGAGTCTCCCAGCCAGGAAGTGTCTGTCCCAGTCCATCCTGCTGACGTTCCCCCTGACTACATCACACTTCAGCTAATGCCTGCACCAAGTCCCATGGTGAGTGTTCATTCCCACACTCCTAGTCCACAGTCCACCGGGGCTCCTACACCTAGTGTCCAGAGCGGTGTAGGACCCTCAGGATCCCCACCACCTTCCAAGCGGAAGAGGAAGAGTGCTCGTCCAGTACAGGCTGATACCCCAGACACGGCTACACAGTCCGGCCCGCCAAGGAAGCCCAGCTTCAATCAGGCCGAACTTGATGCACTTGTGGAGTATCTGTCCACACATGACAGCGAAATGGTGATTACTGCAGGATGCAAGACCACGCCTGCACAACGTCTAGCACACTGGCAGACCATCGCGAACATCATAAGTGCCCTTGGATTCGTGAGGCGCACAGCTAATGATTGCTACAAGCGCTGGAATTACCTGAAGCGCAGGGCAAAGAAAAAGCTGGCCTCAAGTCATGCCGCTACTCTAGTGACTGGAGGTGGGTCTCCAGCAGAGGACATTGAACTCACTCCACATGAGTATGTTGCTGGGACCTACGTCACGGAGGGACAGATCCAAGGCGTGGGAGACCTGCCAGATTAGGAGGCATCGTCCGGTGAGTGCACATGCATGTGTGTGTCATCCATGTGCATGGTGTGTGTGTGAGTGCTTCTGATTGTGTGCCAGGTGAGGGGGTGTGTGCCTGAGTGGTTTGGGTCACCCATGTGCTTCATCCAATACATTCTGTGCACCAGGATTTGGGTGTTGCAGTATCCCTTTGGCAACAGTAGACATTCAGCCCAACCTCACGCCAGTTGCCCTTGAAGTGTCATCTTGCCACAACATAGTTGCATATTATTCTGTGTTCATTCAGGCTGATTGTCTGCATTCCACCACTTTCACTAGGCATTTCTCACTCCTATTGTCACATGTGTGACATGGCTGGGGTACATGCCATCTGTGTGATGGCATGTGTCATGTATGTGTATTGGACATGCCAATCACAGGCCAATGTGTGATGGCACTGCTAGCCAGCATGCAGCAAATTTGTTGGTCTTCCATCTTGGTGTCATCTATGTGTCCCATTTGCCTCCCCTTCATGCACAGTGACAGTGCATGCATGGGAGGGTTATAGTCATGTGGGACATGCGTCAATGAAGTACTGGTTCTGTTGCTTCTCAGCCCTAATTGTGTGCCATGGTGCTAATGCCTGTTCCCATTTCTTTTCTTTCATGTCTTTGCAGGGAATGACGCACTTGATACTGATGGGGTTGTGGAGATAGTGCAGACCCAGGAGGGGTCTCAGGGCCGACTGTCATGATGCCTGCCCCCGGGAAACCAGACCAGGCCCAGCAACCCCAGAAGCAGGCATCATGCCATTTGGAGCAAGCCCAAAAACCCCAGCTAGGGGCTGTTTGGGGGCAGTCATGCCGCCTATGGCGCCAGGCTCATAAGAATAGTCAGTCCTGGCACCATGGGCGCCAGGCTCATAGTAGAAAGCCTACCTGATGCAGACCATGCTGCAAAATTACCTGATGCAGACCATGCTGCAAGAAGCCACAAGCCAAATGAGGCTTAGCAGGGACTATTTTACCTAAGGGACTACTTTTTACTCGGGTGGGGTTGTCGAAGAATACTTACCTGGGACTACTTCCAAGGCTATTTAAACCACGCCCGGACAGCAGCACATGCTTCGCGTTATTCTGCATCCAGCAGCGTAACGCTCACCGTGCCTGCAGCAGCTTCCAATCTTCAGCCACACCCGCCTCGAGTCCGGAGCTCCTGGAAACAAGAAGAAAGAAGGAGGAAAGGTCAGAACAGGAGTTTTACCTTTAATCGTTACCTGAATCCTGATCCATCACACCACGGAGCTGGAGTAGAAGTCTTTAAAAATGCCTTACTTCGCATCCTGCAGCGCCGCGCTGTACTCACCTGCCTTGCAGCACTTCAGCATTTCATCACGCTCTTCTCCATCCCGCGGCCGCTCTCCGACACCTAAGGAGACAAAAACAGCAAGGTGAGCCAAGGGGATACTCTAAGACTGTACAAGCTACCCCCCAAGACTTACCTGATTTACCACAGGGGGTACTTACCTCATTTTGGGTCGGCGCAGCCTCCGCTGCATCTCCGCCGTGCCCCGGCCCCTATGGGGAAACAACAGAACAGCAAGGCGCAATAAGGGGAAACCGATTTTTTCCCAATAGACTTACCTCGTTTTACCGCTGGAGGCATCAATCCCCAAGACCTCATACCACATCAGCGTCTGAATGGGGGAAAAGCCACATGTTATATATTGACACCATTGTATCGAACTGAGCCGGATAATAAAAACCCTTACCTGCATCTAACCGGTTACCACGTGGAACTCTTCATAAGGGCAATACAGCAACCTAAAGGAATTGGACAGAGTGAAGGTCAGACGTGTTTTGAACTCTTACGAACTACAGACTTATGGCGTCATGCCGGCATTCTTTTAGTCAATACCGTTCTGGAACTCCCCAACTCCTCCACGCCAGTGAAGAAACTGGTCATCTACGCGCCCCTGCGCTCGAAGCAGGATGGAGAGCTCATCTTTCCAAACCATCAGGTGAGAGCATAGAGGGAATCCAGAAGTGACCTGTGGGAAGAACTACGGGAGAGGGGAAGGTGGGGTTAGCGCTCGAACTCCACAGGTAGTTAATTCCCTTTCTCCATTACAGAAGGATATTCCTACGAGTCAAACAACCGAAGCTGGGTGGGCCAGTCCAGTCCATCATCTCGGCACTACACATCTCACCGGTGGAAACAACAGCTGGCCAGTACAGATCGACGCCCCCGTGGGAACCAGGTGAGCGTAACAGACCGGGCACCAGTGAGGGACGTGGTGTGGTGGTGGGTGAGAACCCACACTTGCTGCAGACCATTCTCTCAAGGGTATCTCTGGGTGCACCTCCCCCGAGCTCTATTCATGTGTCGATTCGGATGATGAGACCTATGTGCCGTCGCAGGTACATTTTTCTGGGAGGGATTCTGTACTGTCCGACCCACCTGCACCAGGGGTAGAACCCTCAATGGGGATGTCAGTGTTGGTAGGTCTGCCTTTGGTGGTTATGGATGCAGGGTCACACTCCGCAACATCTGATCCTGTTCCTGGGCCAGCAGATCAGAGGGAGAATGCAGTCCTGCAGCCTCAGGCAGTGCCGGCACAGCAAGGCGCAGTTCGCCTTGCCCCAGACAGGTGTGGTGCCCGCCGATGCGGTGGCCGTACGCCACCTGGCAATACCGCATGGGAGCAATCCATATACGGTATGGCAAACCAACGGGCAGCATCATCTGAGATGATGGCTCAGGCCATGGATAGGGTGGCCACTTCTATTGTCCACCAAGAAAGGCTGATGGAACAACTACAGCAGGCAACAGACTCCATTTGCCAGTCACACAGGGAGGACATGTTGGTGTCCAACAGGGGCGGCACTGCAGACTCTGCGGGAAGCCATTTCTTTTGAGTCCCAGGGTCACAGGGAAGCCCTGAGGGTGGAACTCTGTCAGCTCAGGGTGTCTCTTGTTGAGCTTGAGGCTTCAACTGACACGAGGACAGAACAGCAGCTGGAGCGGCTCACACGTACGCTCTCAGCTGAGATGCAGGCAACTCGGGAGGAGGTCCGGGCATCCTGTGAGTTGTTGCATGGGGACCTCCGCACGATTATCCTCCAGAACCAGACCTTCCACACCCGCATGCTTGCTGTCATGGAGGACCGGACTAGGGCTTTGCGTGGGCTGCCTCCCATAGTACCACCACCTCCTGATGCAGCTGCAGAGGGTGAGGAGAGCGACAGCAGCGATTCTCTCACAATAGAGTAGCCGTGCAGGCCATGAGCCCATGGAGGTGTTTTTTTTCCCAAAATCAACACAGGTGGGTTTTGGTGTGCACCCTGTCCTCGGACCTCCTGGGTGGCCTCCCCCACCCCCCTGGCCCATGCATGGCCATTTTTGATTTTTGATTTTTGATATTTGATTTTTGATTTTTGATTTTTGATTTTTTTTACAGTGTGTTGCCTTGTGTGGCTCCCGTGGGCATACTCTGTATTGTGGCTGGGCACATGCAGGCTTGTCCTGAATTTGGGTTAGATGCTTGGGTTTGTGTGACACACACCCCTCCTGCTTCCCGTTTCCATGGGCTTGCAAAGGGTGTGCCCAAGTGACATTGACTTACACAGTGACGTTGGACTCCCATTTGCTGTGTGGGCAGTCTGTAGTCAATACTGTGTATACATTCCTAGTGCATATTGTTGTTGTATTGTACACTACATGGTGTATTGATATGTGCCTCTGCATCCATCTCATCCTCCTAATTTGCAGGTCCATTCCTCATGTCTTCACGAGGCGGTCTACTTTGGAAATGGAGTCCATGTTGTAAGCAGTGCACCTACACTTTTGCGTGGCGCTAACACTGTACAGTTGGAAGTGGTCAAAGTGCTGGCATTATCAGGTAGTGAGACTACCAATTTTTTAAATCCGTACTGTCATGTTTTTGGTAGGTTTGAGGTTGTGTAGGTGATTTGTATTATTGCTAAATATTTGGTAATGTGTGTTGTTGGTCCTGCATTACTGTGAGCATTTCATGTGTGGCCAGTTTCCATTAGGGACAATGTACTTTGTGACACTTGTGTCATGTTGTGGGGATTCATTTGTTTGCTCTCACATAGCATGACATGCCATGGTGTGTTGTGTGGCGGTGCCGGGGAGGGGTTGGGTGACATGGCACTGTTCTCATGTTGTATTTTGCAAGTGGGTATTCATTTTTGCTGCATAGAAGTGTGTCTTTTGATGACACTGCATTGGTGGTGTTTGTGTAGGTAGGGATGCACACATTGTGACACTTCCAGGTGAACAATCTCAGGCTGCTATGGTTCTGACAGTTGACTGTCCCTTCATTCATCATAATTGTCAGATTGAGTCATCATTGATTGTCAGATGGTATGTGCCAGGGCTGTGTGCACTCCACAGGGGTGTGATTTCTATGTGAAGTAATTAGCCACCAGCTGCGTACGGGCTGCCTCACCCCGTGCCCTTTCCCCTCCCATGCGCAGCGGGCATGCATGTGGTTGGGGATGTGGGGGCACCACCATGTCCACAGCCAGGCCCCGGCGTGTTGCAACATTGTGCAGGACACATGCTGCCACTATGATCCTGCACACTACTAGGGGAGCGTATAACAGCTGCCCGCCAGAACGGTCAAGGGAGCGAAAGCGTGACTTGAGCACTCTGAATGTGCGCTCCACTATGCCCCGGGTTGCAATATGGGCTGTGTTGTATCTTACCTCGGGAGGCGTGATGGGGTTCCGAATTGGCGTCATCAGGTGGGTGCTCAGAGGGTAGGCACTGTCGCCTAGGGAGGTGGTGATGGGTATCATTAGTGGGGTAGTGACATTACTCTGTATCTGACATGCATGCGTGTGCTGTGGCATTTATACTCACCAAGCAGCCATGCATCGCCATGCCGCCCAGCTTCCATGTCCCAGTTTAGGGTTGACATCCTGTAAATGAAGCTGTCGTGGGTGGACCCTGGATAGTTGGCATATACTGAGGTGATGATTCCCTTGGCATCACATACCACCTGGACGTTGATGGAATGCCAGTGCTTGCGGTTTCTATAGATGTGCTCAGATGCCCTGGGGGGACGTAGAGCCACATGGGTGCAATCAATGGCACCTAGCACTTTGGGGAATTGTGCCACCCCGTAGAAATCCTGGATGACAGCCTGCCTTTCTGCAGGTGTTCTGGGCAGGTATATGTGCCTGCGGACTGATGGGCGTGCAGTAATGGTGGCCAACACCTGGTGTAGGCACCCTGACTGCGTGGCCTGTGACACCCCTCCCCCACTATAACACTTGTCCGCTGAAATGATCCGGTAGCCAAGAAGTGCAGTACATTGAGGACCTTCTCCAGGGGGCTGAGTGCTTGGGAGCACAGGGTGGGTGATGTTAGGTCATCATCCCACTCACTGACCAGGTTGAGTATTATGTGAGGTGGAAACCTGTACCTCCCATACACCTGGTCATCAGGCATACCAAAAAGGCTGGTTCTGGGTGCAAAGATTCTGGCCCTGACTATCCTCCTCCTCCTGCGGTATCCCACGGCCACTGCTGATAGGAACGGTATATTCATCCTGGTGTCTGAACTTGTTTGTTGATTGCGCACACTTTTAGGCTGCGCGGGTCGACGTACGCCTACTTCCTGCGAGTCGACGTGCGCCTGCTTCATGCTGGCGTAAGTGTTTGCGGATTGGACCGTCTTTTTTGGCGCGTTGTAGGCGACCATGTAAATCTTCCCGCCCACCCCAGGAATACACGTAACACGTTCTCCCAGGCCCAGTCGCGTGTAAATCTTCCCGCCCACCCCAGGAATACACGTACCCCACTCTCCCAGGCCCAGACGCGTGTGGAAGTTCATGCGAACCCCGTAATACACGTACTCTGCTGACATCGCGTGTGGAAGTTCACGCGAATCCCGTAATACACGTACCCTGCTTATATCGCGTGTGGAAGTTCACGCGAACCCCGTAATACACGTACCCTGCTGATGTCACGGGTGGAATTTCACGCGAACCCCGTAATACACGTACCCTGCTGATATCGCGTGTGGAAGTTCACGAGAACCTGTAATACATGTACCCTGCTGAAAGTGCGTGTAAAACTACCCGCGCACCCCTGAAATACACGTATCCAGGCCAACCGCACTGCTGGGGGTGCTGGGAGACATGAGTGGGGGCCTGGTGGAGGGTGCCCCTGGTTGCTGGGGGGTGGGGGTGCAGGGGGACATGAGTGAGGGCCTGGTGGAGGGTGCCCCTGGATACAGGGGGTGGGTGTGCAGGGAGACATGAGTTGGACATGAGTGGGGGCCTGGTGGAGGGTGCCCCTGGATGCTGGGGGGTGGGGGTGCTGGGAGACATGAGTGAGGGCCTGGTGGAGGGTGCCCCTGGATGCTGGGGGGTGGGGGTGCAGGGAGACATGAGTGGGGGCCTGGTGGAGGGTGCCCCTGGATGCTGGGGGGTGGGGGTGCAGGGAGACATGAGTTGGACATGAGTGGGGGCCTGGTGGAGGGTGCCCCTGACTGCTGGGGGGTGGGGGTGCAGGGGGACATGAGTTGGACATGAGTGGGGGCTTGCTGGCAGGTGCCCCTGGATGCTGGGGGGTGGGGGTGCAGGGGGACATGAGTGGGGGCCTGGTGGAGGGTGCCCCTGGATGCTCGGCGGTGGGGGTGATGGGAGTCATGAGTGGGGGTCTGGTGGAGGGTGCCCCTGGATGCTGGGGGGTGGGGGTGCTGGGAGACATGAGTTGGACATGAGTGGGGGCCTGGTGGGAGGTGCCCCTGGATGCTGGGGGGGTGGGGTGCTGGGAGACATGAGTGGGGGCCTGGTGGCGGGTGCCCCTGGATGCTGGGGGGTGGGGGTGCAGGGGGACATGAGTGGGGGCCTGGTGGAGGGTGCCCCTGGATGCTAGGGGGTGGGGGTGCTGGGAGACATGAGTGGGGGCCTGGTGGAGGGTGCCCCTGGATGCTGGGGGGTGGGTGTGCTGGGAGACATGAGTGGGGGCCTGGTGGAGGGTGCCCCTGACTGCTGGGGGGTGGGGGTGCAGGGAGACATGAGTTTGACATGAGTTGGGGCCTGGTGGAGGGTGCCCCTGGAGGCTGGGGGTGGGGATACAGGGGGACATGAGTGGGGGCCTGGTGGAGGGTGCCCCTGGATGCTGGGGGGTGGGGGTGCTGGGAGACATGAGTGGGGCCTGGTGGAGGGTGCCCCTGGATGCTGGGGGGTGGGGTACAGGGGGACATGAGTTGAACATGAGTGGGGGCCTGCTGGCAGGTGCCCCTTGATGCTGGGGGGTGGGGGTGCAGGGGGACATGAGTGGGGGCCTGGTGGAGGTTGCCCCTGGATGCTGGGGGGGTGGGGATGCTGGGAGACATGGGTGGGGGCCTGGTGGAGGGTGCCCCTGGATGCTGGGGGGTGGGGGTGCAGGGAGACATGAGTTGGACATGAGTGGGGGCCTGGTGGAGGGTGCCCCTGGATGCTGGGGGGTGGGTGTTCGGAGACATGAGTTGGACATGAGTGGGGGCCTGGTGGAGGCTGCCCCTGACTGCTGGGGGGTGGGGGTGCAGGGAGACATGAGTTTGACATGAGTTGGGGCCTGGTGGAGGGTGCCCCTGGAGGCTGGGGGTGGGGGTACAGGGGGACATGAGTGGGGGCCTGGTGGAGGGTGCCCCTGGATGCTGGGGGGTGGGGGTGCTGGGAGACATGAGTGGGGGCCTGGTGGAGGGTGCCCCTGGATGCTGGGGGGTGGGGTACAGGGGGACATGAGTTGGACATGAGTGGGGGCCTGCTGGCAGGTGCCCCTTGATGCTGGGGGGTGGGGGTGCAGGGGGACATGAGTGGGGGCCTGGTGGAGGTTGCCCCTGGATGCTGGGGGGGTAGGGATGCTGGGAGACATGGGTGGGGGCCTTGTGGAGGGTGCCCCTGGATGCTGGGGGGTGGGGGTGCAGGGAGACATGAGTTGGACATGAGTGGGGGCCTGGTGGAGGGTGCCCCTTGATGCTGGGGGGTGGGGGTGCAGGGAGACATGAGTTGGACATGAGTGGGGGCCTGGTGGAGGGTGCCCCTGACTGCTGGGGGTGGGGGTGCAGGGGGACATGAGGTGGACATGTGTGGGGCCTGCTGGCAGGTGCCCTGCACTGCAGGAGGGTGGGGGTGCTGGGAGACATGAGTAGGGGCCTGGTGGAAGTTGCCCCTGACTGCTGGGGGGTGGGGGTGCAGAGAGACATGAGTTGGACATGAGTGGGGGCCTGGTGGAGGGTGCCCCTGGATGCTGGGGGGTGGGGGTGCTGGGAGACATGAGTGGGGTCATGGTGGAGGGTGCCCCTGGATGCTGGGGGGTGGGGGTGCTGGGAGACATGAGTGGGGCCTGGTGGAGGGTTCCCCTGGATGCTGGGGGGTGGGGGTGCTGGGGGACATGAGTGGGGGCCTGGTGGAGGGTGCCCCTGACTGCTGGGGGGTGGGGATGCAGGGGGACATGAGTTGGACATGAGTGGGGGCCTGGTGGAGGGTGCCCCTGGATGCTGGGGGTGCTGGGAGACATGAGTGGGGGCCTGGTGGAGGGTGCCCCTGACTGCTGGGGGGTGGGGGTGCAGGGAGACATGAGTTGGACATGAGTGGGGGCCTGCTGGCGGGTGCCCCTGGATGCTGGGGGGTGGGGGTGCAGGGGGACATGAGTGGGGGCCTGTTGGAGGGTGCCCCTGGATGCTGGGGGGTGGGGGTGCCGGGAGACATGCGTTGGTGGGCAGTAGTGCAAGGTGATATGTGGGTTGGCTGGGGGGCATGGCCATGGTGGATGGGCTGCCTGCGGGACATGTGCAGGGGTGCAGGGTAGTCCCCTGTGGTGTGGGCTGCCTGCAGGGGCCGTGGACCCACACGGCCAATTCGCGTGTAGTACTCCCCGGCACCCCCGAAATACACGTAGGCTGCTGGATTCGCGTGTGGAACTTCGCGTGCACCCGAAGTGCACGTACCCTGCTGAAATCGCGTGTGAAACTTCACGCGCACCCCGAAATACGCGTACCCTGCAAATTTGCGTATGAAACGTCCCGTGCACCTTGGAATACACGTACCCTGCTGAAATTGCGTGTGAAACTTCACGGGCACCCCGGAATACACGTACCAAGGACAATCGCGTGTGGAACTTTCCACGCACCCCGATATAAACGCACATGATATTGGGTGTCCGTGTTTGTCGCATACCCCTTTGCACCTCATTTGTCCTAGAGAGCCACAGTATGGATCATTCATCATACCTGAATATAGGTGCTTTTTGTTAGCGCACATTTTGGTGCACATTTATTTCAGGCGCAGGGACGCTACCGCCTGCTTTCTTGTGACAGACTTGTTTGGCCCTGTGCGCGTCTTTGCCCGTGCGCTGGTTTGCCCTATTCGATTCCATGAATACGAGTTGTAGGCGAGCGTGTGGGCGTTCCGCGCACTTGCCTCCTGTACTTCCCCCGTGACGCCCATATTTTCACGCATTGTTCCCCATTCCGAGTGTTACGCCCCGTGTTCCGCCTACTTTTGCTATGTGCGCCGCGCTATGTGCGATTTTGCTGTGGCCGTGGCGCACGCCGTTGGATGACCTGTGCGCCGGCGTGCGCCGCGCACTTTTTCAGCGCACATCCAATATTTTTCTCGTGCACGGACTTCCATGAATCGATGTGCGCTGGTTTCCCTGCGATTTTCGCACTTGCACTGCGATTCGCACGTTTTGGCACCTCTGCGCCGGAATTTTCGGCGCACATTAATTCCATGAATCGGCCTGTTAATCTCTCAGTTTACACTCCCATCACCCTTCTAAACACAGATTTGCTTTAGGAGTAAACAAAATATGGAAATTGATTTGTGCAAGTACACATTTTCTTTGTAAATCGCCCCTAAAGCTTTTCCTGTTTGTGGCTGCCAATTTAGACACAAGTAAGACAAGTAAATTGGGAATCAGGACCAACACATTTTACCCTTACGCCCTGACTTTAAAGTCGTGGTCAAGGATGCTGACCAGTATGGACCGCAGCCAGGACACAGCTCTCTAGTTCACCATATCCGTCCATGAGAAAGCCAACCAGCCCCGTATTTCTTTCCTGAAATTCTGGGATCAGTGGTCCAACATTTAAGAAGGAAAGAGCAAATCTACAGGTTCAAGAATTCCAAGAAAAAAAAACAAGACTGGATGGCGTTCTCATCCATGCAATGGGGGCACTTGAAATCTCTCTCAATATACCAAAGGGGAGTGGTGGTGTGTGACTGGGGATTAGGGCGACCAGAAGTCCCTATTTTGCTGGGACTGTATCGGGATTGGCACCTCTGTCCCCCTGTCCCGAGAATGTTTATGTTTTAAAAACCCTGTCCGTGTTTTATGCAAGGGAGAGTGACAGTCCCGTTTCTATTAAATCTCAAACAATGATCAACTATATAAAAAGTATTAGATGTTAAGAATTTTGTCATTTTAGGATGGGTGCGAACCCCTAAATTTCAGGTACAATCCTTATGCATTAACTGCTTGTACCACAGAGACAGGCTGTGAGGACAGTACATAGCAAGATATGTAATGTCAAACAGAGCAAAAGCACCATTGTTATTCATATTTATTAAGTTAAGTTATTTTAGTGTGCTAGTTGAGCTGCTCAACATTTTGACACTAAATGTGAATAACAGTCAAGTTCATTGTACAAATATAACATTAAAATACATAATTCAATCAGTATCTTGCTTGGTATTTACGTGCTTTTATCATTCAAAGCCGCACAATTGTTATGCATATATTGTGGTAATGGGGGCGTGGGAGGGGGCTAGAGTCCTTCTTTTATGTTGTTGGCTGTCCTGGTTCTTTTTTCTTGAAAATCTGGTCTCCCTACCGGGGCTGGCAGAGGAATGAATGACTCCACGAGCGATTAAACAGAAAACCAACTTCTCAGTTTCCCCTGACCGTGACGTCAGCCCCCCTTTTCTGCCTACTCTTCTAATAATTAAGAGAGAATTTGCTTTCAGTATAATGTTTTACTTCACTGATATCAAAGTAAACAAAAGTCGTGGCATTTCTCAAACACGTTCACAGAACTGTTGCAAAATCGCCGGGGTGCAAAGTTAATGAGACACATTCCGAGCTAAAGCGAACACACAGCATTGCTTTGTTCTGGGCTCACAGCCTCAGTGCCAGAAGGATTAAAAATTAATTTATTCTCGCTAGTTCACTGCAAGTTTTTGCAGACGGTAACGAGCCCAAGCAACCCCCCAAGAGGCTTAGCTATCAGCTGGTGACCAGCGCGCACCCCTCTAATCGGACTCCCTTCCTGCTGACCTCATCTCCGCCTGATGAGCGCCGCGCGGAGCGCGCAGTGTGAGACTCATCCATGTTTTAGTGTGTTATGTCTTCTGTTTGGCACGTGGAGTACCGTTACTCAGAAGGTGCATTATCACACTAGCCCTGGAACTTCTTACGAAGAAACAAAACATGGGTTTCCTTTATTTCAATTTTGTCCGTAGTCAAAGCTTTATAAAAGATGGCTTGACTTGTGTACTTTCAAAGCCATCTTTTATAAACCCAAAATGTTTAAAAAATTGGCCTGAAAACTAGGTAAACCGTAAGGTACGCACACAAATATACATACATGTTATATATCTGTGTGCGTACCTTACTATGGTTTGTGTACTTTGCAAGCCATCTTTTCTAAACATAGAAATATGTAACATAGTTATATGTTTAGAAAAGATGGCTTGCAAAGTACACAAATAGTAAGGTACGCACACAGATATGTAACATGTATATATATTTGTGTGCAGACCTTACGATTTGCGTGCTTTTCAGGCCACGCCGCTCCCACAAGCCACGCCGTCAAAAGAGGGCCCCCTCTCGATGTCTTACCCCACTTAAAGCCCTGATTACAGCAATTCAGGATCGAACTTTAGTCTCATTTTAACGCTTTCCATCTAAGATGCAGTACGCATGGGAATGCCCTATTCTTAGGAGCAGGAAAGGAACACTGGCCCATCACGTCGATAGTGAGTGATGTAATGAATCTGGCCACAGTGGAATACATCTCATCACGTGGGGCCTTCCGATCAATCACATGGATTCCAAATTGACTAACCTCTTCAATGTGGGGTTGCCAAAATCACATTGCAGTGCTTTTTACCACTGCCGATCAGGTAACGTGGTAGCTTGCAATGACCAAAAGGGATGCTTTCACTTCCAATGTTCAGCATTCCCACAGATTGGTACTTTATTTATTTATGTATGCATTTCATTTGTTGACAGCTCCCAGACCCGGTGGCATCGCAGCGCTTGGCCAATCCATACACACGTGCATGTCACCTGGTGTTCTTGTCAAATGTATGAGCATGAGCAGAGGGCGCACGAATAATCCACCTCCCCATGGGGCTGTTTTAAGCATTGATCATGATGTAGTTATCAAGAAACCTTCATAACATGAAGCAATGTGAGTGAAGCAGGAATGGCATACTGATCATGCTTATCTAGATTAATGGGGAGAGGGGGGGAGGGGTGGGCAGGCATGGGCTCGCAAAGTTGAGTGTGTGAATGGATGCACTGATAAGCAGGCAGCCAGGCCGCCCAAACAGACACGCAGGCAATCAGACCCACAGGGCCTGTGCTACAGCAAGTTGGTTACAGATGCCACCAGGGAGAAGGGCACAAAGATCAGCATTCTGCCCCTAAAACATCAAATCTGCCCCGAAGTAAGGAGGGAAACGGACCCTTTTCAAAGGCAGAATAAAACGTGCACTGGTACTGTCGATAGGTAGTCATGCAAAGACACACACACAGACAGGCAAAGGAAGATGGAGAGACCAAACAAAGAACAGGCACCACCCAGGACGACCTTTCTCCCCTTCCAACTCACAGTGCAACTTGTTCCCATTTTACTAACACATGTGGCAGTGCAAACGTTTGGTGTCCGTGCATTGCCCATCGAAAGTCACAGGCATGCTCACTGCGCCTTACACACAATTCATCTGTGAAACCCTTAAAAGGCCTGGTCAGGTGAGCGATGGGAAGAGTCTCACCTTGTGGGACGATTTGGTGGGCGAAGATGCCATCAAGAGAGGTTTGGGAGAGGCCATGCTCTCTGCTGAAGTTTATCTGAGGTGTTTTCCTGATAAAGGCTTATTATGATGTATGTTCCAAGTTGCTTTGTGGTGACGACCTGGGTGTAACAAACCGCAACAACCAGGTCTCCACCACAACGCCCAGAGTTTTGTAAATGGCCACTGGTCAAGCGATGTTGTCACCCAATTTGTAATGTCGAACATGTGTGAGGCAGACAGATATATTGACTGGAAAGTAGGTGTTATGCTAGCTGTTCAGGTGCCAGTGAGCCTGGAGAGAGACTCCTAAGATCAGGTCAAGCCCCAGAAACAACAGCGGCGCCTGCCGCAGCAATTCAAAACAAGGATTGACTCGTCGATGAGACATGTAGCTCACAGTAGCAGTGTGTACACTCTGCTACAGTCACCCCTCTTTCCCCCCAAGGGGCTTTCACATACTCTTTCTAGCAGCCCTCTGACCCTCACAGGACTGTCCGAGCTCTTTCAATATTGACAAATGTGCCACAAAGTTATAGCCCTGGCCAACTGGAAAGAGTTGCAATACATAGAGTTCAAAATGCTTGAAAACACAATGCATTTGCCTCACAGCTGACTCTAAGATATGTATAAAGCACAGGGGTTCTGATTAGGGAAGGAGGATCAAAGTACGTTTTTAGTCAAAGGAAAATTGCAAACATCACAATAAGTCACAGACCTAGGACATTGCAAGCATCATACAACTTTGCAAACACTGCATAAACTTTCAAGCATGGCACTGCACCCTGTCCCCGCTCCCCTCCCTCTTTCTCGCTCCCCCTTCTCCTTCCCCTTTCATCTCCACCTCCCCTCCCTCTTCTCTCACTCTCCTCTCTCTCTCCATCCCTGTACACATTGTGAAACAGGGATCGTGGACTGGCAAGTGGAGGACAGGGTGTCTGCCTATGAACTTCCTTCATTACCCTCGGTGTCTAGCTAGAGGTTCATGGGGCATAGACATATAGGTTGAGAGAAAGGGCTCCCAGTGATGTGAACATGCAGGTCGTTTTTTCTCCTCTCTTTGTGTGCAATGTGCACGAGAGAGCCTTCTGATGCCTTACATCACGTTGCACATGTGCAGTGTTCAATGGGGGCTGTCACCATAGGAAAAGGGACTTAGTGCCTTTTTCCATTTCTATGGCGGCCGCCGGAATGGAGGAGCTCATGGACCGTTGCGCAAAGCTCTGGTCCAGCAGGTAAGTGGGGAGGGGGTATGTTTTGTTTTAGAGGTACAGAGAGAGAGAGTGAGGAGCCCACAGGGAGAGGCTCCCTATGGCCATACCTGCCTAACCTCTGGAATTTTTCCAGAGACTCCGGAATTTTAAGTATTTCTCCGGGTCTCTGGAAAAATCCCTTGAATCTCAGGAATTTTGAGATCCTTTCCGGTCCCGTCACATTCTCCACCTGATTGGCTGCCGCCGGTAGCTAATCCGGTGGAGAATATAACGGGACCCGGAAACGGCACAAAATGTTCGTGCCCACTGCCTGCACCACTATAATAATACTGCTTTTAATCCATGACATTGGATTGAAAGCACTATTATTACGGCGGCGGTGCCACGTTCATTTTACTTACCATAGCACTGAAAACCATTCATTCAATGCTATAGTAAGCAAAATTAAGGCGGCGCCGCCGCCGAAATAATGCTGCTTTCAATCCAATGACATGGAGTGAAAGAAGTATTATTTCGGCAGCGGCTCTGCCTTCATTTTGCTTACTATAGCATTGAATGAATGATTTTCAATGCTATAGTAAGCAAACTGAAGGCTACAACAACAGAGTTTACCTTTTTGACCTGTGGGCAGGGCGTATGGGCGGAGTCTTGTGTGGCTGTGGGCGGGGCATAAATCTCAGGAATTTTGATTTTCAAATGTAGACAGGTATGCCTATGGCCTCCCCACGATAAAGATGGTGCCACCCGGGGAAAGGGCTCGGGTGGCTAGAAACAGCGGACAGTACACAGTGGCCCTCATTACGACCCTGGCGTTAAGGGATTACCAGTACCGGTAAGGGTACCGATACTGGTAATCCCTTAAAGCCTGATTATGAGGTCCCTTTGCGGGTCCCGACCTTAACGGCTGGTCTGTACCAGCCGTTAAGGTAAGGACCCGCAAAGGGACCTTGAAGGTGATTACGATACCGCATTTTGTGGTACCGTAATTACCGCCTTCCCCATTCCCATTGAGCCCTAATGGGAATGGGGAAGGGCCAATGGTAAATGGGGAATTACCGCCCCGCCAACCTTGGAATGGGGCGGTAATTCCCCATGTCAACATGGTGGATCCGGTAAATTACCGGCGTTAACTATGGCGCTAATAGCGCCATTGGTTAACGCTAGGGTCGTAATGAGGCCCAGTGTGTTCTGGCCCGCTTTTCCAGTCACCTGTTTAGCTGAGCTCCCCGAGTGAGAATGGGCGCTTCAGAGGCTCCAGAGGCACTGCAGTAGGAATGGGCAGCATGAGTGACAGAAGAACGGAAACAGTGATTAACAGGTGCAAAAGAAAGGGCAGGCTCAGACGAGCCTATAGGCAATAGGGAAATGCCCAACTTGCAGGCCCAACATGTTAGTGTAAGACAGTTTCTTTGGTCAAACTGGACCGGTTTGATGATGTTTAGCTAGTAGTTTGACCATTTTTACTGAACAAACATTCTTTAAAATGCACTATTTGCAACATACTTTACCCCAAAGGTTTCCCTTGGGTATTAACCAAACAGTCTGTTACAAAGCCAAAAAATTGCCATTGAGGACATCACTTGTCATTAGTGCCCAAGTCTTTTCTATGCTCCAGTCGAACCCTGGGCGAGAGTACAGTGGCAAAGAGGACTGGGAAATAAATTCATAGTTAGGAGGGACAGAAATACTTGATGTAGGTGATGGGACATCATAGAAAAAAGGCTAGCCTGAGATGCAGACAGTGATCGGCACGTGGGAAAGGAACTTGACTGAAGTGTTAGAGGAAATGTCCAGGAGGGGAGGAGTTGCTGTGTAAACGGACACAAGGGCATGGACAGAGAGGTGGGGGGTCGGAAAATGTCCAGGGATAGGGGATGATGATCGGTATAATGGGAGGCAGAGGTGTTGCTGGGGGGGGGCTGAGCAGACTATAGCCTCGGATGTTTTGGTTGTAGCCCCAAATGGAAGATAAGGGACTATAACTAACTGGCTAGCTAGCCCCGAGTCCTGACAGTCCTGACATTGGCGTAGCCCAAGATCTTTTCCAGATCTAGCAACACCCCTGAGGGGAGGAGTCAAAAGAATGGCTCAGGGGTCAGGCAGAATTATCAGGAGGAGGAAGGAAGGCCAACGTGAAGAGAGAGATTCCATGTACAAGGAAACATGAGCTCCTTGCAATCGCCTCCATGCCATCTCAGGCAGGTTGGCTCACCATGCAAATAATATCAGGTTTTCATATAGGTAGGTTGTGGGCCCTAGTTGCCCTAGTTGATGAACATAAACTCGAATTAATCTGTATTGCTGTTATTCTTTATGCAAGGTCCCTGGTGTTTGAGGTGAAACCCACACCACTTCATATGAAAAAAAGAAGAAGTCCTGGCTACCTCGCAAAAGTGTGTTTTGGAAAAAGTGATTTACAGGCTAATTGCAGTTGGTACAGCAGACGTTTTGTTTCAGTGTGGACTCATACTCCTAGTGGTGGTCAGTCGACACGTGTTTCAACCTCGTGGGTCTTTATCAAGGCTGATTTTAAAATTACACACATGTCCAGCAGTTTATCGACATGAGTGACATTTGTGAGGTAAGTGACATTAGTGAGGTAAGTGGCATTGTGTGCAAGTGTGTGAGTCAATGAATCATTGTACAATTTAGTACATCCATTATGCATCATTGTTTCCATTTTCAATATTTAGGCGTTCATTTTCATAGTACATGTTCATTTCATGGTTGATGTTATATTGGATGGGAGAGGAGGGAGAACAGAGTCGGATTAAAATGATATAATATTATGGTTGGTCAGATTTTATCTGGTGTGTATGTGTATTGTCTTACCTAGGTTACAATTGGTGTAGTGCCCCTGTTGGGGTCTTCATGTGGTTTAAACAGATTTCTGTATGGTCAACTCTTGTTTCTTCGATGGGCCTGTTGGTGAGAAAGTGTCCAGTACTTAATAATTTGGCACAAGGTCGCTTCTTCATAGCGGTGTACACGAGGCAGTGATGCCTAAGCTAGGAGGCTGTTCCTGTTACCTGTGATTTACTCGAGCCTGGTTAGTGTTGGGGCATCCTGCAACATTTATCCTTGGTCTGTTGAGGGTGAGAGTGGGTGAGTTGGGCCTGTGTTAAGATCCTGTGGTCCGTTGGGGGTGAGAGTGGGTGAATTGGGCCTGTGTTAGGGTTGAGGTCTGTCATTGGGCCAGTTGTGCACGGTCTTGGTAGCAGTACTCAGTGGATTGTGTGTGTCATAGTTGTAGTCTTGTTTCTCGGGGGAGGTGCAGCATAACTTCTGTGCTTCCCCATGATTCTCATGATTTAAGATCTTTGCGGCCTTGTGTTACTTGCTAAGCATTGCCCATATAGCATGCCTAGTGGTGGTGTTGCTGCAATGTGGCAGTTGTTGATATTATGGTTTGGACTCTATGCAGTTTATGGTGCAGGGACCTGTGGCAGACCCTTGCATGGTATGTGCGTGTCTGATCGTCTATCCTTGTCTTGACCTGATATGGTAGCAGTGTGGGTTGGTGTAGGTGGGTGGTGCGGGTCGGTGGGAGTGAGGTGGATACTGCTGATTGCCTGTCCACTTGTATTTGCACAGACCTGACCCAACAGCATTATTTAGCAAGGACCCGCTAGTAGGAGGGAGATGGTTTTGTGCATCACGGGTAGGTCTGCGTGAAGCAGTTGGACCGTATGGGCCCTGGTCCGCTTACCAGTGCTCAGCGATCTTTGCCAGCGGGTGTCGGCTTAATGTTTAACAATGAGATTATAGATGGGGGAGGATGGAACTGGATTGTGGGTGAACTGTCCCTAAATGTGGCCGCCTGCAGTTGGACAGGTTGTGCTGCATCTCGGTGGTTGGTGATTACTAGCCTAGAGTGAGAGAGAATGCTTCCCAGGGATGCCAATGAAAAGCAGTACTGTAGCGTACAATTTAAGCGTGCTTAACTGGGTAGTACAGTCCCGACAGCAAATTCTTGTTCGGTGTGTTCTCATCAGGGCCAAGTGATTGTGCCCTGTATATGAACACTAACTAGTGCAGTTGCTGCATGCGCAGTGAGATTCCAGTGTGTTCAGTGTAATAGGCATGCGTGCTAGTGGTGACACCTATTCTGCGTCAGCATGATTGCGCATGTGCTGTAGTCAGCCAGTCCTTTCTCATTATATTAATTTGTTAGGGAGTTTGCATTTTCTTTATGTTTTGATCATATCGCGCAAGTAATGGTTTGTTCCAATGTAAATTTGGAATGAGGTGTTCACATGTAGGTGATGCCTGTGTGTTGTTGGGGTGAGGTCACAGGTGGTCGTTTCCGATCGCTATTCTAAAGAAGGCGTGAGTGCACGTGTGCTGCAGTAAGCCAAAGTAATGTGAGTGAGATGAAACTCAACGAATGTGCATATGCAGAAACGCACGGTAGATGAATTACATAGAAGTTTGCTGCAGTAGAAACAATAACATGAATAAAGAGCCCATAATGAAAAGATGGACATGGGATAGTGTCGAAACTAACTCAGAGACAAACCAAGGCTGCAGAATTGGAAGAGGCTGGAGAAACAGCTGCGTGCAAGGAACTGTTTACTGAGAATAAGGGTGACAAAGCAAGACATCATTGAAAAGTACAAAGGGCGTTAACCAGGATGAGCTATGAATGAAGGGCGCATGTCTCTTAGATTTAGCAGAGGCAAAAACATCTGCAAGTGCCAACTATTCGACAATCAAGGATACAAAACCACATGTAAGATGGAACGACCAGGTCTCCAGATGCCAAGAGGCATAATAGCAACCTGCATAATTAAATCAAATAGCAGTAAATAAAACAGCAAAATGGACAGATTCATGGTCTACTGACACAAGGTGCAAGAACAGAAGGCAATGGCTATTCATTAAGCCTCAGACAAAGATAGTAGTGTACCCTGACTCACTTAAAAGTCCCAGAGAAGAAAACAGCCAGCAAGGTCATCTGCAAGGAAGAAGCCTTGGCATGTGGCCTAACTGATGAGAGATGGTAGGCTAATTGACTAAAGTAGGGAGTGGGCTGACGTTATTCTCTGCACCTGGGTTTCACTTTGCTCATATGCTGCTATTGAGTCAAATGTCCAAGGTTGGGAGGTTATGCCAAGGATTCATAAGTGGCTATGAGGCAGCATGCTGCTATACAGTGTTGCAGAGGCCAATCCACTGTTATTATTTGATATAATCTGTATTATACGTATTTAGAGGTAGTTTGAGGCATGCTTACCAGATAAGGGGCAGCCAATGATGTTATTTAACACTTATAAATACTATAAGTATATATGTTCCCTTAACCAATCCACTTTCCTGATACGTTTTTACTATTTGCCACATAGGATGATGCCATAGCTGATGTACATTGAAGTATAAAGTCTTTGTATAACCAAAAGTTAGACAAGAGTGTGTGATCTGCATTTTGTATGATCACCAAATTTTCATACTTTATTTGTGCTGACAATAAAGTAATACTTTGCCATATTCCTAGAGTCTATCCAGTTATATGGGTCTGAGATCATTTATTATGGTAATTCCATGCATGATAAACGCTCAAAGGTGCTACTGCACAGTATGTCTCCAAATAACAGGTTGTTCCCCACCTTAGGGAATGCCTCTGATGCCGCTTCTCTCATTCTACATTTCACCATAAAAAAGAGCACCCTGTGACATCCACTCTGTCACCATATCTTTTTTATGTTTTGTTCTCTAGTCAAACTGCTGTCAGCAGTGTCTGGGGTGTCTCCAGCAAATGCACACTTGACAATGTGGCTCCCACCCAGCGAGAGAAAGAGAGAGTGAGAAAGAGAGAGAGAGAGAGAGAGAGAGAGAGAGATAATGAGAGATAATGAGAGAAGGAGTGTGAGAAAGAGAGAGAGTGACAGAGAAAAAGAGAGAGAAGAGAGGAATAAAGAGACAGAGAGAGCGAGCACTAGATTACCACTTAACCATCGGGTACAGCTAGTAATCAATATAATTCTTATAGGCAGGAGGGTGTGGTCTGAGTCATATCTTTCATCTATGGCATCTGTATCAGAATTTGGAAAAGAGCATGAACAGGTGCAGGTTCAGGGACATCTAATGCCTACAAGTCAAATAGATTTCTAATAGTATAAAAACAAATTGAACTAGGATGATCTATTCATTCATGTAGGTTATACATAATTTGCAGTTCATGCTCGTGGGAACACTCATTATGGCATGCAGAAATTGATTTACATCACCCATGAGTTGTATAGAATGAACACAAAGTGTTGGCATATGATGTTAACCCATCAACTTACGTTTATGTGTGGGGTCTAGTGACATCACGATTGCCTTGTTTCCTTAGTGCGGTATGTCTTAAGGAATAATAGCCCACTCTTTCTTGTAGCCTGTAGGATCATGGCCAGTATTTGATTGATCAGCTCTGAGCATTCTTCCGATGTTGGGACCACATCCTGAGAAAGATTATTTTAAAGCAAGGTTCTGCAACCATGGGTACTCCAGACAGTTTGGATGAATGCTCCCATAAGCCCCTATCCAGAATAGTCTATAGTGAGGCATCATGGGACTCGTAGTCCGAAACAGCTGGAGAGCTAAAGGTTGCCATGAAAAAGCAGACACAACCTAAAATAGTGAGTTATTTTTTGTTGTTGTTGTAGAAAGGTGTATTGTGGTGACTTTCCTAGTTGGTTAACAGGCTGCGTAGAAGCCTTGGTGATGAGGAAGATAAGGAAGACAAGGCATTCCAAGGACAAAGTCACAGGTACCTGATATGTAATCTGCAATTTGATAGTCCAGGCAGAATTGCTAGGTCACATCCCTTCTGCACGAGACCACACGCATCCTCAGACATGTTTCAACCTCCTTGGCCATCATTAGTGAGGAGGAACTTCAGTCCTTAGGCCCAACAGGCTCGGGACCCACATGTGGACATATCTGTCCTGCTCAGGGTGACAGAAGCAAAAATAAAAGATTATGGCTGCAAGGTTTATAGTTAATCTTATCTATAGTGGTCTTGTGCAGTAGGGATGTCACCTAGAAGTTCTGGCTAGACTGCCCCTTTTGGAGAGGGACTAAGCCCGATTTTCTTATGGTCTTTCCCCTTCTGTAAAGGCTTAGCAGGCTGAAAAATGATGGCCTGGAGGGTTGTCCAGAGCTATTCAAGTGGTTATGATTTATTCAAAACCTTCCAGCCAACACCTTTTGGTTTTGCCTCCCTGACAGCATCAGTAATTTCCCAAAGAAACTGATGCACTACTCGCTTTGTGATGAAAAGGAATCAGCGCTATTTGGAAAAAGAATGGCATTCACAAGATCACACGGACAAGATCCGCTGTCCCACATTAAATAGTTTGGAATTGCATTAACACATACATACAACTCTACTGGATGAGGCAACTTCCTTTGAGGAATGTGGGCGTTGGACGAGCAGAGGCTCTAAGATTGTAGTGGATAAGGATCAGTAGGTTAAGAAGATCGACCAGGCAATTATTCTCCCTCAGACACTGCCACAGCAAATCCCTGTTAACTCTAACAGAGGCCATTTTAAGGTCCATAAAAGCAAGATAGTTCCATCCAATGCCCACTCCCTGGTGGATTTCCTGCAACTTGATCGGGCAAGGTAAAGTACCGGCTAACTGGCAATTTCCATATCTGAGAGGTTGGCCTGCTTGAGTGCGGTAACATGAGTGCGGGCCAGCACGCGGGCCTGGCCAACAGTTGATGGAGGTAATATGGATATGAGTCGCTTGACTGTCAACGTTCGTGTTATTCGCATGCTCATGATACGCCTGGTCTTTGTGAGGAATTTATGGAATTGCACCTGATGCATTTTTGAGTGTTGATTTCATTTATATTCCCCTTCCCTATCCGCCCTCCCCTGTGACCTGTACTCACATTTTTTCTTTGTGCTCAGGCTTCATGAGTCAGACCGCTTTGATGTAATGTCATATGAACATCAGGCATAAATCACTCTCTATAACATTTTTAATAGTTCAATGTTTAATTAATTTCAGGTCTCCCGACTGCTTCCTCACATGACTGGCTCTTACATTCAAGTCACATAACAAGGATGCTACAAGCTGTTCTCTAGCACTGCTTTGCCTATTAGTGATACCTTTTTAGGCTAATGTACGTATTTTTCAGTGAAATGTTGGTTGTCGTACCTATTTTTGTATTATATTGTACAGTATAATGTTGAGACAGCTGATCCAAATCACCAATGATAGACCTGTCAAATAATGACATTGTGCAATTTTGATTGGTTTTGAGAATGAGTGGGGACCATCATGGTAATCCAGGGGGACATGAGTTTCTGGGCAGAAATAACAGACATTGTCCAAACAACCGCCAAATGCGGCCCACCCTGGAAGACAGTATTTACACCCCAATGTATTCCGTCACGGTTTTTGCAGGTTGACTGAATCAAATTCTGCTCAGTGCTGACAAATAAAGCAGCGTTAAAGCACAACCTCGCTAAGTCATCCGATGAGGAAACAACACTTTCTCCATCCCCCTTGCTTAGCGACATCTTTCTGATGCCCGTCTAGGCAGTGGAGCATTCATTAAATGGGTCTTTTCCAGGAGCTTGGTTGAGAATGGCAGGTCGATGAAATCTGGAAGTCAAGGGCAGGTCCAGGTTAGGCTTTTGAAACTCAGATCTACTAAAGGTCCTCTTGAGACAAGTTGGCCAACAGCCTCCAATTAAAGAGCGATTACGAGGGAGTGTCAAGATCAAGTGCCACATTCACACCTACTGACTGCAGAGTCTTAGCAACACTGATTGCAGCTTTCTATTTCTCAAACCAGATCATGTATAAATCCTAGGCCATGGAAGCATAATATGCTTTTCCTTTTATACTGTATTAAATGATAATGTACGTGTTTTTTCTGTAGTCAGGTCATTATTCTTGCATTACAAACCTCTCACTCTTCACATGGCCCTTTTAGTTATCGCTACACATAGTAATGGCTGAGGAATGCTCTTCTGGAAGACTTGGCACTTTCTGAACCAAAATTGCTTACTAGTTACTCAACCAATCTTACATAGCTGCACCTACATATGAAGTACATTTAACATATATCACTCCGTGGCCAATACTTCATTGAATTGTTTTATTAAATGTATTCCTTGGGTCACCACGTATTCTTGACTACCCAGCACCCCTCGTGAGACCTAGCCTTGTTATATTTCTGAATAGTGTTCACTTAAATGTTCACTCTGATTTGTATAACTGCCTGCATCAAGTTGCTTTCACGTGCTACGTGGGATGCTCACCAAACATGCCCAAACTCATCTTTCCCATGCAGCCCTGACCTGCTTGTTTGAGGAGCTGGACAGGAAATGGACAGGAGCCTAAGGGGGCCAGACAGCTCCAGCTTGGAATTTGCTATTTGGTACAATTGCCTTTTCTTCTCTTGGCTGCATTGTGACTATCCCGCGGAAGGTAGGAACTTTGCTTTCATCGCAGAGTCTTCGAAAAGATTAACTAAATAGCCTGTGAAAAATCCATGTGTGAAAATGATTCTCTTCAAGGACCATGTGGGACAAGTGACAAAGCTTTGTGGGCAGAAAATGGATCAGGGGGAGCACAGTTGCACCCCTAGCAGGTTTCTCTCACTTAAATGAAAGATGCTTGAAAGGACGTTACCGCTTAAGAATGACTCTGTTTAAAGTCAACATTCTTTGGTGAACCCATCCTCTCATGCGCACAAGCTAATTCCGCTCCAAGACTTCCAATATCAGCAGGCACAGAAGCCGAGAAACCTATGGATACTGCCTGCATTTTATGCCATGAAAAGGCAAGTGGACTTCATAGAGATCCCAGTAATGTAGGCCTTCGTGAGTGGACACCACTGTGCGTCATGCCTGCACAGCAGTGATCAATGTGCATTTTGCTCCTAGGCTGTGAAATGGCAGCGGAACCCATGGACTGTCAGGATTACCATGCCATTTTCTGCACTAAGCAGAACAATTCTTAAAAATCCATCAGACCTCAGAAGCAGTTGTGGAGGCCATCTGGGTCAACTCCTCAGGATTTCCCAGCTGGAGGGAAATGAATTCATTAGAAGCAACATACTTGTGACTTTAGCAAATGTCCTAATATGAACAGAATTAGCTTTTAATTAATAAAGTGTTCCACCCTTTGATACCTTCTGTACTCTGCTGCCACTGAATATTTGAAATGCGGTTTCGATGTGGAATTTGCAGATCGGTGTAAGCTTACATTGCTAAACTACATACCTACACATCTCTTATGGGCTGACCCTCTTCTTCACAGGTACAGAAAAAGGGATGTACCTCCAGGGGAGGGACATACATTGTACAGCTTTATGAACTGTTACATTTTTGGGGTGGTTTTTCCAGCACTGTATTTATGGTGGCCACCATACCCCTTCAGGCGCTGTATCTGACTTTCAAGATCATTTTTTCAATATCTTTTATTTGCATAGCACTATCACTACCAGTTGGCTGTGGGAATCCACATAATGTAGATTGTGGCCAGTTATTGTCAGCAGAGAAGCATGGTGTTCATCTTGTTTCACCATCTGTTATTATAGTCCTATAGGCTGAGAGAGGGGGGTCAATATCATAGAATAATGACCCACTACAGACGTTATTGCCCGAGACAAAGCCGAAGCCATACGTTGGGGAAGGGTCATTATACCAAGTGATAATGACCATCCCCCACCTCAGAGGACTATAAGGCAATTAGCACACAGTGCTAGCAGGAATACATGTTTTGGAGATTTAGTGGTGAAGTAAAAACCTTACTTTAATACTGAGACAATCTCAGTAAATTAAATGTGGTTTTATATTGTAGTCTTTAAATAACAAGGTTGTATTAATAAGCACAGTATTTCAAGTGCAAACCTAGTTAAACTGCAGTGGGTTTAACATGAACATGCATGCATGAGGCGTCATGTCAAAGTTAACTGCTTTATCTATAAGAAAGTGAAAGCATATTCCCATGGTTCACGTTCTCTCTAGTGTGTTAAGTGGGATGTTGAAGTGAAAAGGAATGGAAAGGAGGTGTCTTGCGGAACGAAATCTTGCCTAGAATGTTCAATGTGTATTTCCTGCCTGCTTTCGAAGTCAGAATGTTCAGAATGCATTCAGTACCAATAGTTATTGGCTGTGCTCTGAACATTCTGATTGGTTCAGGGGAGGTCAATGCCGATCTCCATGTGCTAATACAGCTTGAGTGTTGTTGTAAGGGACAATGTCTATCAATTAAGTAGTAGATTCTCTGTCCGTGTGTGCCTCTCAGCCCCAGAAAGGAGTACATATTCACTCCTGCAACTTTACGGAGACCAACAGGGTAATTCATAGAATTTCGCACAAAAGTGGCGCACGCGGCTGGCGCACAGTGTCCCCGTGCGATACACTGCGCCAGCCGCGTGCGATAAAATTCATTTCATCGCACACCGTATTCATGGATTTTAGCCTCCAAAACCAGCCGTGGCGCAGCGACCCTGCAGCAGCGCCAGTTACGCCCCCAAGAACGCCCTCACGCAAGGAAAAGCCATCAAAATTCCCAATTCATCGCAAATGTCTGCGCTAACCCTGACCAGTTCACAGGGCTGCCAAACAGCAAACGCCAAGCGGGGAACGTGTATTTCAGTGGTTCGCGGGAAGTTTCACACGCGATTGTCCTGGGTACGTGTACATCAGGGGTGCGCGTGAAGTAATACACGCAAATCCATCAGGGCACGTGTATTCCAGGGATGCGCGGGAAGTATCACACGCAAATTCAGCAGGGTACGTGTATTTCCGGGGTGCGCGGGAAGTATCACACGCGATTCCATCAGGGCATGTGTATTTCAGGGGTGCGCGGGGAGTACTACATGTGAATTGGCCGTGTGGGTCCTCCCAGGTGTTCCCTCTGCACCCTCCACGGCCCCTGCAGGCAGACCACACCACAGGGGACTACCCTGCACCTCTGTTCATGTCCCGCAGGCAGCCCATCCACCATGGGCATGCCCCCCAGCCAACCCACATGTCACCTTGCACCACTGATCAACAACGCATGTCTCCCAGCACCCTCACTCCCCAGCACTGTGGGGCACCTGCCAGCAGGCCCCCACACATGTCCAACTCATGTCCCCCTGCATCCCCAACCCCAGCACTGTGGTGCACCCTCCACCAGGCCCCCACTCATGTCTCCCAGCACTCCCACCCCCCCGCAGTGCAGGCCACCCTCCACCAGGCCCCACTCATGTCCAACTCATGTCCCCATTCACCCCCACCCCCCTGCATCCAGGGCCACCCTCCACCAGGCCCCCACACATGTCCAACTCATGTCCCCCTGTACCCCCACCCCTCCAGCATCCAGGAGCACCCTCCACCACGCCCCCACTCCTGTCTCCCTGCACACCCACCCCCCAGCATCCAGGGGCACCCTCCACCAGGCCCCCACTCCTGTCTACCACCCCCCCACCCCACAGCAGTGCGATTCGCCTGGGTACGTGTATTTCAGGGGTGCGCGTGTAGTCTGACATGCAAATTCATCAGGGTACGTGTATTATGGGTCCGCGTGAACTTCCACACGCGATATCAGCAGGGTACGTGTATTACGGGGTTCGTGGGAAGTTCCACACACGATTGCTCTGGGTATGTGTATTTCGGGGTTGCTTGGGAAGTTCCACACGCGATTGCCCTGGGTACGTGTATTTCGGGGTGCGCGGGACGTGTATTTCGAGGTGCGCAGGAAGTTCCACACGCGATTGCCCTGGGTACGTGTATTCCGGGGTGCGTGGGAAGTTCCACACGCGATTGCCCTGGGTATGTGTATTTCGGGGTGCGCGGGAAGTTCCACACTCGATTGCCCTGTGAACGTGTATTTCGGGGTGTGCGGGAAGTGCCACACGCGATTGCCCTGGGTACTTGTATTTCGGGGTTTCTTGGGAAGTACCACACGTGATTGCCCTGGGTATGTGTATTTCGGGGTGTGTGGGAAGTTCCACACGCGATTGCCCTGGGTACGTGTATTTCGGGGTGCGTGGGAAGTTCCACACGCGATTGCCCTGGGTATGTGTATTTCGGGTTGCGCGTGAAGTTTCACACGTGATTTCAGCAGGGTACGTGTATTCCAAGGTGCGCGGGAAATTCCACACGCGAATCCAGCAGCCTACGTGTATTCCGGGGGTGCCGGGGAGTCCTACACGTGAATCGGCCGTGTGGGTCCTCCTAGCTGTTCACTCTACACCCTCCACGGCCCCTGCAGGCGGCCCACACCACAGGGGAATACCCTGCACATGTCCCGCAGGCAGCCCATCCACCATGGCCATGCCCCCCAGCCAACCCACATGTCACCTTGCACCACTGCCAACCAACGCATGTCTCCCAGCACCCCCACCCCCCAGCACTGTGGGGAACCCTCCACCAGGCCCCCACTCATGTCCAACTCATGTCCCCCTGCACCCACACCCCCTGCATCCAGGGGCACCCTCCACCAGGCCCCACTCATGTCCAACTCATTTCCCCCTGAACCCCCACGAACCAGCACTGTGGGGCACTCTCCACCAGGCCCCCACTCATGTCTCCCTGCACCCCCACCCCCCTGCATCCAGGGGCACCCTCCACCAGGCCCAACTCATGTCCAACCCATGCCCCCCTGCGCCCCCACCCCCCAGCACTGTGGGGCACCCTCCACCAGGCTCCCACTCATGTCCAACTCATGTCCCCCTGCTCCCCCACCCCCCTGTATCCAGGAGCACCCTCCACCAGGCCCCACTCATGTCCAACTCATGTCCCCCTGCACCCCCACCCCCCAGCACTGTGGGGCACCCTCCACCAGGCCCCAACTCATGTCCATCTCATGTCCCCCTGCACCCCCACCCCCCTGCATCCAGGGGCACCCTCCACTAGGCCCCACTCAAGTCCAACTCATGTCCCCCTGCACCCCCACCCCCCTGCATCCAGGGGCACCCTCCACCAAGCCCCACTCATGTCCAACTCATGTCCCCCTGCACCCTACCCCCCAGCACTGTGGGGCACCCTCCAAAAGGCCCCCACTCATGTCTCCCTGCACCCCCACCCCCCTGCATCCAGGGGCACCCTCCACCAGGCCCAACTCATGTCCAACTCATGTCCCCCTGCACCCCCACCCCCCAGCACTGTGGGGCACCCTCCACCAGGACCCCACTCATGTACAACTCATGTCCCCCTGCACCCCCAGCCCCCTGCATCCAGGGGCACCTTTCACCAGGCCCCACTCATGTCCAACTCATGTCCCCCTGTACCCCCACCCCCCTGCATCCAGGGGCACCCTCCACCATGCCCCACTCATGTCCAACTCATGTCCCCCTGCAACCCCACCCCCCAGCACTGTGGGGCACACTCCACCAGGCCCCCACTCATGTCCAACTCATATCCCCCTGCACCCCCACCCCCTGCATCCAGGGGCACCCTGCACCAGGCCCCACTCATGTCCAACTCAGGTCCCCCTGCACCCCCACCCCCCAGCACTGAGGGGCACCCTCCACCAGGCCCCCACTCATGTCCAACTCATGTCCCCCTGCACCCACACACCCCTGCATCCAGGGGCACCCTCCACCGGGCCACACTCATGTCCAAATCATGTCCCCCTGTACCCCCACCCCCCAGCACTGTGGGGCACCCTCCACTAGGCCCCCACTCATGTCCAACTCATGTCCCCCTGCACCCCCAACCCCCCTGCATCCAGGGGCACCCTCCACCAGGCCCCACTCATGTCCAACTCATGTACCCCTGCACCCCCACCCCCCAGCACTGTGGGGCACCCTCCACCAGGCCCCCACTCATGTCCAACTCATGTCTCCCAGCACCCCCACCCCCCAGCACTGTGGGGCACCCTCCACCAGGCCCCCACTCATGTCCAACACATGTCCCCCTGTACCCCAACCCCCTGCATCCAGGGGCACCCTCCACCAGGCCCCACTCATGTCCAACTCATGTCCCCCTGGACCCCCACCCCCCTGCATCCAGGGGCACCCTCCACCAGGCCCCACTCATGTCCAACTCATGTCCCCCTGCACCCCCCACCTCCCCAGCACTGTGGGGCACCCTCCACCAGGCCCCCACTCATGTCTCCTTGCACCCCCACCCCCCTGCATCCAGGGGCCCCCTCCACCAGGTCCCACTCATGTCCCCCTGCACCCCCAACCCCACCAGTCAGGGGCACCTGCCAGCAGGCCTCCACTCATGTCCAACTCATGTCCCCCTGCACCCCCATCCCCCTGCATCCAGGGGCACCCTCCACCAGGCCCCACTCATGTCCAACTCATGTCCCCCTGCACCCCCAGAACTGTGGGGCACCCTCCACCAGGCCCCCACTCATGTCCAGCTCATGTCTCCCAGCACCCCCACCCCCCAGCACTGTGGGGCGCCCTCCACCAGGCCCCCACTCATGTCCAACTCATGTCTCCCAGCACCCCCATCCCCCACCAGGGAGGGGGTTGCTTGGGAAGTACCACACGTGATTGCCCTGGGTATGTGTATTTCGGGGTGCGTGGGAAGTTCCACACGCGATTGCCCTGGGTACGTGTATTTCGGGGTGCGCGGGAAGTTCCACACGCGATTGCCCTGGGTATGTGTATTTCGGGTTGCACGTGAAGTTTCACACGTGATTTCAGCAGGGTACGTGTATTCCAAGGTGCGCGGGAAATTCCACACGCGAATCCAGCAGCCTACGTGTATTTCGGGGGTGCCGGGGAGTCCTACACGTGAATCGGCCATGTGGGTCCTCCTAGCTGTTCACTCTACACCCTCCACTGCTCCTGCAGGTGGCCCACACCACAAGGGAATACCCTGCATCCAGGGGCACCCTCCACCAGGCCCCACTCATGTCCAACTCACGTCCCCCTGCACCCCCACCCCCCTGCATCCAGGGGCACCCTCCACCAGGCCCCACTCATGTCCAACTCATTTCCCCCTGCACCCCTACCCCCCAGCACTGTGGGGCACCCTCCACCAGGCCCCCACTCATGTCCAACTCATGTCTCCCAGCACCCCCACCCCCCAGCACTGTGGGGCACCCTCCACCAGGCCCCACTCATGTCCAACTCATTTCCCCCTGCACCCCTACCCCCCAGCACTGTGGGGCACCCTCCACCAGGCCCCCACTCATGTCCAACTCATGTCTCCCAGCACCCCCACCCCCCACCAGTCCAGGGAACCTGCCAGCAGGCCCCCACTCATGTCCAACTCATGTCCCCCTGCACCTCCACCCCCCTGCATCCAGGGGCACCCTCCACCAGGCCCCACTCATGTCCAACTCATGTCCCCCTGCACCCCCACCCCCAGCACTGTGGGGCACCCTCCACCAGGTCCCCACTCATGTCCAACTCATGTCTCCCAGCACCCCCACCCCCCAGCACTGTGGGGCACCCTCCACCAGGCCCCCACTCATGTCCAACTATTGTCTCCCAGCACTGCCACCCCCCACCAGTCAGGGGCACCTGCCAGCAGGCCCCTACTCATGTCCAACTCATGTCCCCCTGCACCCCCACCCCCCTGCATCCAGGGGCATCCTCCACAAGGCCCAACCATGTCCAACTCATGTCCCCCTGCACCCCCACCCCCCAGCACTGTGGGGCACCCTCCACTAGGCCCCCACTCATGTCCAACTCATGTCCCCCTGCACCCCCACCCCCCAGCACTGTGGGGCACCCTCCACCAGGCCCCCACTCATGTCCAACTCATGTCTCCCAGCACCCCCACCCCCCACCAGTCAGGGGCACCTGCCAGCAGGCCCCCACTCATGTCCAACTCATGTCCCCCTGCACCCCCACCCCCCACTAGTCAGGGGCACCTGCCAGCAGGCCCCCACACATGTCCCCCAGCCAACAGGTCATCACAATCTAGATCCCTGGTCCTTATGGGCAGCCTCCACATGCCAAAAACCCACCCAAGTATAGCATCCACCCACTTAGAAATGCCAATTACATGATACAACCCCAGTGGCAAGTATGTAAATGACGACAAGTCCCTCACATACACACAATGGGTGTCAGTGAATGTCAAAACCCATATCATGACATGCATGAAACCAATGAGATGATACTACACATTGAAGTATGATGAAAAAATATGTATTAAAAGCAACATAAATGGAATCAAAAATAAACAAACGAAAATGGGATTTAAAAACAAAAAGCAGCATGTCCGTAAAATAATGTAAAACCACAAATCATAATCCAAAGGAAAGGTGTCCAAAGTCACAGTTCACAAAAGTAAACCCAATGGAAAATTAAAACCAAAAACCATTGCTCCATGGGTAAAATCAAAATCAAAATCCAACAGTCAACTATATACAGATAAACAATCTAGGGTCCATGATCCCAACAGAAAAAATTAAACCTATCTAATAACACTACCTTATAAAAAAAACTATATACAAAAATGTGGTCCATTGTCCAAAAGGTCCAAAAAATATAAAAAAGCAAAGGAAACCTAACACTAACTACAGAACTATTGACAAGGGCAGCGGGCCAGTCCGACAGCTCACTTCGGGATGTTCCGGGCCAGGGCATCATCGAACTCCTGCTCAATGTCCCGGAGGCGGTCCACCTCCATGGCCCCGAGGGTCCGCAGGGCCGACGACATGTTCACCTCCAACTCCCTGCGGATTGCCTAGAGGCACTCGGCCCCTTCTCAGGGCCCTCCGCATGGAGTTCTCCGCCCTGACCATCGTGAGCCGTGCCTCTTCCGCCTGCTGCCGCTCCGCATCTATGGCTTGGCCCAACCGCTGCCACACGGAAGACAATTCCCGTCCTGGGTCCTCCTGCCCTCCGGCCGATGGCTGCCCCTCCGATGTCGAAGGCCCCGAGCCATCATGGCTACCATCTCGTTGCTGCTGCTGCTGTGCCTGTGCTCGTGTCCTGGCTCCTGCTGCCTGCACATCCTCCACCGGCTGGGGTGCAGTCGTTGATGTGGCAACCCCTGATGGACGTCCGACTCCCGACTGTGGCAGGGATGCCTCCTCCACCAGCCTGGCCGCACCGTCAGATGCAGCTCCACAGGGCACCCAGGTGACAAATGGGTGGGAAGATGGCACGGAGGACGACTGGTGCATAGGGTGTTCAGTTGAGGAGGGGGTCGGAGCAAGCTCCAGCAAATGGAGGAATCCGGCCTGGGTGACCTGTCCCAGTAGGCCGACGCGGTCAACGAGCCATTCGAGGTGACGTGCAGTCTCCTCATGAAAAGACTGCAGGTCACCTCGCATGGCCCATTGATGCAACGCCACACCAGTCAGGACAGGCTCAACCCGTACCTGGATAGCCACGTCCACAGGCAGAGGAAGGCCAGTTGTTGTGAGCTCATCCCCTGCCTGAAAACGGATCTCGACGTAGGCATCCCTGCTGGTGCAAGATGATGCAGTGACAGGATCAGGGACAGGATTGCACACAGGCACCTCCACGGCGGCCTGTGCTGCCTCCTGTCCCTGGTCCTGCACTGCACCACTAGCACCAGTGGACTCCACACCTCCAGACCCCGTCTCTGTCGCTTGCACGGCCTCCTCCTCCACCAAACCCCCCACCAACCTGGATGACTCCATGCCATCTTCCCCCTTTGGGCTCTTTGGGGTCCCAGCTGCCCCTTCTGCTGCAGAGGAGTCCAACTCTGACCTCCGCCTCTTGGACCTCCCCCCGGCAGCTGCGGCCTGGGATGCGGCACCGGACTCCTCACTCCCCGACGAGATCACAACCTGGGAGGGGAGCCGGGCCATGCGTCTCCGGCTGGCGGTGCGATCCCCACCGCTCTGCTCCACAGCACCTTATCCGCCCTCTTCATCAGTTGACGCTGTGACAGGGAGGAATAAAACACAGGCATCAGGGCACTGTACAATGGACACATACACACATGACAGTTGTACATGAGTGGCATTGGCAAACCTCAGACATGGCATCACAATCGCCAACACACATGCCATTTCAACTCACACACATAAGCCATACCACAGCCATATCGCAACAGCCAGCACCATCAATACACATACAAAAGCATGAGCAGGCAAAGGTGAGCCAGACATCACATGCAACACAGGGAGTGCACTACACATGCACACACACCACCACACTTGAATGCATGTGTACACCTCTGCCAACTGTCGCAGTGTTCAGATTGGCATCCATGTCACATCTGCCAATCAGGCTTCCACATCCCGCTATCACATGCATCCATGTTGCGTCACTGTTGCACCCTTGTCAAATACACACACATGCACATGTACACAGTGCTGATACATGCAGCTGAAAACAACATCCATGTGTGACATCACGAACATGCCTACTTACATACACATTCATCCAAACATGTGTGCCCACACATCCGCATTTGGCATGCAAGCCTACATACACAAGCACCATCCATGTCTCACACATGACAGCCCTTGCATGTGGTAGCCTCACGGCCCTGTAACCCCCCCATACTTGGCCCCATAAAAACACATGTGCAACCTGCACACTACTGGCACATCACCACAAGCACAGCTCACAATCATGATGCATGTACACTTACCGCTCGACTCCAGACGGGTCTGCCTCTCAAGGACCTGGACATGGAGCGCTGGGGATATGCGTTCCAGGACCCTCATCTGATCATCCGACAAGTGGCCCCGGCGCCCCTTAGCATCCGCTGCCTTCAAAAGGCGCCGGGCCTTGTTGAGGGTCCCGGACCTGAAGTCCTCCCAGCGCTTCTTGACATGATGGAATAGTCAGACTGCCACCCCCTCCGCGTTGATGGCAGTCACGATGTCCGTTCAGATCCGAGTCCGTCCTTCCTTGTCGGTGCGCAAACTTCCGAAGAGGGCATCATACTGCCCCAGGACTTGCTCCACCAGGACACCAACTTCGGTGGCAGTGATGCTGGTGCCCCTCTGCCTCTCTGGCCGGGGGTTGTCAGTGGTGCCAGATTTTGCAGTGCCAGACATGACAACCCCAGAGGCAGGAGTGGGTGGGCAACTGGGTCCTGGGGCTGGTCTGTGGAGCGATGGAATCCCAGTCGGGAGTCTTCGGTTCCGGCAGGGGTGGTCACAGCAACAGCACCCCTGGCTGATGTGCAGGCAGCAAATGGCAGGGCACGTGGGCAGCAGGCAATCATGCAGCAGCAAATGGCAGGTGGGAGCGTGCTCGGAGCTCTGGGGGGCAGTAATTCGGCCTTCTGGGCAGGAGCGTGGTCTTCCGTGTGCTTACGCGTGGCCAGCTTGATACGGAGTGATTTGGACGTGAAAATCCAGCACGTCTGTGTGTAATTCGTGGAAAGGGCCTTAGCGCGTAAGCGCGTCAGCACACGTACGCGAATTCATTAGCCCAAAGGCCACCAGCGCATATATGCGCGTCTGTGACATGCGTGCACGGGCGTTTCCCTGTACACGGTGCATGTTACACATCCAATGACTGCACGTCAGAGTGTCAGCTCGTGTAATTGGAGGATGGGGCCTTAGCGCGTACACGCGGAAGTGACGCTGGACGTGTGGGCATGTTTAAAAGGTACGTGTAGAATGCCATTTCCTTGTACGTGCTTTTCGTGGAGAGCGAGTGGGTGAAATCTGTACTTCTTGTCGGTTCACACGCGATTTACTTCACAGCGTTCCAAGTTCGTACTCCCTGTTACCTCTGACAGCTTTTTCTCTTCTTGTCTTTTTCCTGGGCCTGTTTCCTCAAACAGCGTTCACTTTTCCTGTTGTCCTGTCTCCTCATAAAGCGTACATTTCTTCTTTTGGCGGGGGTGTTGCCAACGCACACACGTGCGTATTTTTCACGCGATTTTTCCTAGAAGACGGTGAGTCGCGCACGTATTTCACATCTGTGCTTGCCCTGTGTGTTGCCTACCCCTTCAGAGGTCTGTCTAGGCTGCGTGTGACACGCATATGTTCATTTTTGTGTTTCTGGGTGCCACAGCGTAGTGCAGATTTATTTTTCCAAGCACGTGGTCTAGGAGGGGTTGCGTGGACATTATCTCCCTTTTTTGGGGTGCCTGTGCGTTGCGTGACCCGTCATCTTCCACCAGGGGTCACATACAGCCTTGCTAGAGCACTAGGTTATGAATTCCATCTAGTACCCTACCCCTTCGACCCCCAATTGCCCAGGACAATACTTTACTGCAACTCCCATACGCACAACAACATCAGTGCCATGGTTGGGAGGCGAGCACGCGGTAAGGGTGGCAAAGGTGGGCGAGCCACAAGAGGTGGCCGTTGTGGATACGGTAGGGGACATGGCCGGGACTTGCAGGGTGCCCCTAGCCCCCATGTGTGGGTGACCAGTCAGGGACACCCATGCCTCCACCCCTGGTTGAGGGTAACGTGGCTGACACCATCCCTGCTCAGCCCTTGTTGGACCAGCCCATTGTGGCACCAGACCTGGCACAGGGTGACTCCATGACTGACTTCCAGGTCAGCAGGTCTAGGCCACGTGTGGCGGTGCACATTGGTGTCACCAGCCCACGTGGATCAGGGGCAGCTATGTCATCTGCTGGCCCGAGTAGGCAGGGTGGGAAGGCTGCAGGGGCAGCTGCGGCTCCATTCACCCCAGCTCTGAGTCTCCCATCCAGGACAGTGTCGGTCCTAGTCCATCCTGCTGACGTTCCCCCTGACTACATCACACTTCAGCTAATGCCTGCACCAAGTCCCATGGTGAGTGTTCATTCCCACACTCCTAGTCCACATTCCACCGGGGCTCCTGCCCCTAGTGTCCAGAGTGGCGTAGGACACTCAGTATCACCACCACCTTCCAAGCGGAAGAGGAAGAGTGCTCGTCCAGTACAGGCTGATGCCCCAGATACGGCTACACAGTCCGGCCCACCAAGGAAGCCCATCTTCAATCAGGCCGAACTTGATGCACTTGTGGAGTATGTGTCCGCACATGACAGCGAAATGGTGATTACTGAAGGATGCAAGACAAGACCTGCACAACGTCAGGCACACTGGCAGACCATCGCGGACCACATAAGTGCCCTTGGATTTGTGAGGCGCACAACTAATGATTGCTACAAGTGCTGGAATGACCTGAAGCGCAGGGCAAAGAAAAAGCTGGCCTCAATTCATGCCGCAACTCTAGTGACTAGAGGTGGGTCTCCAGCAGAGGACATAGAACTCACTCCACATGAGTATGTTGATGGGACCTACGTCACGGAGGAACAGATCCAAGGCGTGGGAGACCTGCCAGATTACGAGGCATTGTCCAGTGAGTGCACATGCATGTGTGTGTCATCCATGTGCATGGTGTGTGTGTGTGAGTGCTTCTGATTGAGTGCCAGGTGAGGGGGCGTGTGCCTGAGTGGTTTGGGTCACCCATGTGCTTCATCCAATACATTCTGTGCACCAGGATTTGGGTGTTGCAGTATCCCTTCTGGCAACAGTAGACATTCAGCCCAACCTCACGCCAGTTGCCCTTGAAGTGTCATCTTGCCACAACATAGTTGCATATTATTCTGTGTTCATTCAGGCTGCTTGTCTGCATTCCACCATTTTGAGTAGGCATTTCTCAGTCCTATTGTCACATGTGTGACATGGCTAGGGTACATGCCATCTGTGTGATGGCATGTGTCATGTATGTGTATTGGACATGCCAATCACAGGCCAATGTGTGATGGCACTGCTAGCCAGCATGCAGCAAATTTGTTGGTCTTCCATCTTGGTGTCATCAATGTGTGCCATTTGCCTCCCCTTCATACGCAGTGACAGTGCATGCATGGGAGGGTTATAGTCATGTGGGACATGTGTCAATGAAGTACTGTTTCTTTTGCTTCTCAGCCCTAATTGTGTGCCATGGTGCTAATGCCTGTTCCCATTTCTTTTCTTTCACGTCTTTGCAGGGGATGACGCACTTGATACTGCTGGGGTTGTGGAGATGGTGCAGACCCAGGAGGGGTCTCAGGCCCGACCGGGCACCAGTGAGGGACGTGGTGTGGTGGTGGGTGAGAATCCACACTTGCTGGAGACCATCATCTCAAGGGGTGTCTCTGGGTGCACCTCCCCCGAGCTCTATTCAGGTGTCGATTCGGATGATGAGACCTATGTGCCGTCGCAGGTAAGTGTTTCTGGGAGGGATTCTGTACTGTCCAACCCACCTGCACCAGGGGTAGAACCCTCAATGGGGATGTCAGTGTTGGTAGGTCCACCTTTGGTGGTTACGGATGCAGGGTCACACTCCGCTACATCTGATCCTGTTCCTGGGCCAGCAGATCAGAGGGGGAATGCAGTCCTGCAGCCACCTAGCAATACCGCATGAGAGAAATCCATATACGGTATGGCAAACCAACAGGCAGCATCAACTGAGATGATGGCTCAGGCCATGGATAGGGTGGCCACTTCCATTGTCCCCCAAGAAAGGCTGATTGAACAACTACAGCAGGCAACAGACTCCATTTGCCAGTTACACAGGGAGGACATGTTGGCGTTCAACAGGGACAGGCGGGCGGCACTGGAGACTCTGCGGGAAGCCATTTCTATTGAGTCAGAGGGCCACAGGGAAGCCCTGAGGGTGGAACTCCGTCAGCTCAGGGTAACTCTGGTTGAGCTTGAGGCTTCAGGACAGAACAGCAACTGGAGCGGCTCACACGTACGCTCTCAGCTGAGATGCAGGCAACTAGGGAGGAGGTCCGGGCATCCTGTGAGTTGTTGCATGGGGACCTCCGCATGATTATCCTCCAGAACCAGACCTCCCACACCCGCATGCTTGCTGCCATGGAGGACCAGACTAGGGCTTTGTGTGGGCTGCCTTCCATAGTGCCAATACCTCCTGATGCAGCTGCAGAGGGTGAGGAGAGCAACAGCAGTGATTCTCCCACAATAGGATAGCCGTGCAGGCCATGAGCCCATGGAGGTGTTTTTTTTTCGCAAGATCCATACAGGTGGGTTTTGGTGTGCACCCTGTCCTCGGACCTCCTGGGTGGCCTCCCCCACCCCTCCTGGCCCATTAATGGCCATTTTTGATTTTTGATTTTTGATTTTTTGGACAGTGTGTTGCCTTGTGTGGCTCCTGTGGGCATACGCTGTATTGTGGCTGGGCACATGCAGGCTTGTCCTGAATTTGGGTCAGATGCTTGGGTTTGTGTGACACACACCCCTCCTGCTTCCCGTTTCCATGGGCTTGCAAAGGGTGTGCCCAAGTGACATTGACTTACACAGTGACGTTGGACTCCCATTTGATGTGTGGGCAGTCTGTAGTCAATACTATGTATACATTCCTAGTGCATATTGTTGTTGTATTGTACACTGCATGGTGTATTGAAATGTGCCTCTGCATCCATCTCATCCTCCTAATTTGCAGGTACATTTCTCATGTCTTCACAAGGCGGTCTACTTTGGAAATGTAGTCCATGTTGTAAGCAGTGCACCTACACTTTTGCGTGGCGCTAACACTGTACAGTTGGAAGTGTTCCAAGTGCTGGCATTATCAGGTAGTGAGGCTACCAAGTTTTAAAGTCCATACTGTCATGTTTATGGTCGGTTGGAGGTTGTGTAGGTGATTAGTATTATTGGTAAATATTTGGTCATGTGTGTTGTTGGTCCTGCATTACTGTGAGCATTTCATGTGTGGCCAGTTTCCATTAGGGACACTGTAGTTGGTGACACTTGTGTCATGTTTTGGGGATTAATTTGTTTGCTCTCACATAGCATGACATGCCATGGTGTGTTGTGTGGCGGTGCCGGGGAGGGGTTGGGTGACATGGCACTGTTCTCATGTTGTATTTTGCAAGTGGGTATTCATTTTTGCAGCATAGAAGTGTGTCTTTTGATGACACTGCATTGGTGGTGTTTGTGTAGGTAGGGATGCACACATTGTGACACTTCCAGGTGAAAAATCTCAGGCTGCTATGGTTCTGACAGTTGACTGTCCCTTAATTCATCAGAATTGTCATATTGAGTCATCATTAATTGTCAGATTGTATGTGCCAGGGCTGTGTGCACTCCACAGGGGTGTGATTTCTATGTAAAGTAATTAGCCACCAGCTGCGTACGGGCTGCCTCACCCCGTGCCCTTTCCCCTCCCATGCGCAGCGGGCGTGCATGTGGTTGGGGATGTGGGGGCACCACCATGTCCACAGCCAGGCCCCGGCGTGTTGCAACATTGTGCAGGACACATGCTGCCACTATGATCCTGCACACTACTGGGGGAGCGTATAACAGCTGGCCGCCAGAACGGTCAAGGGAGCGAAAGCGTGACTTGAGCACTCCGAATGTGCACTCCACTATGCCCCAGGTTGCAATATGGGCTGTGTTGTATATTACCTCGGGAGGCGTGATGGTGTTCCGAATTGGCGTCATCATGTGGGTTCTAAGAGGGTAGGCACTGTCCCCTGGGGAGGTGGTGATGGGGATCATTAGTGGGGTTGTGACATTACTCTGTATCTGTCATGCATCCGTGTGCTGTGGCATTTATACTCACCAAGCAGCCATGCATCGCCATGCCGCCCATCTTCCATGTCCAGGTTTAGGGTTGACATCCTGTAAATGAAGCTGTCGTGGTTGGACCCTGGATAGTTGGCATATACTGAGGTGATGATTCCCTTGGCATCACATACTACCTGGACGTTGATGGAATGCCAGTGCTTGCGGTTTCTATAGATGTGCTCAGATGCCCTGGGGGGACGTAGAGCCACGTAGTAGTGCAATCAATGGCACCTAGCACTTTGGGGAATTGTGCCACCCTGTAGAAATCCTGGCTGACAGCCTGCCTTTCTGCAGGTGTTCTGAGCAGGTATATGTGCCTGCGGACTGATGGGCATGCAGTGATGATGGCCAACACCTGGTGTAGACACTGTGACTGCGTGGCCTGTGACACCCCCCCCACTATGGCACTTGTCTGCTGAAATGATCCGCTAGCCAAGAAGTGCAGTACATTGAGGACCTTCTCCAGAGGGCTGAGTGCATGGGAGCACAGGGTGGGTTATGTGAGGTCATCCTCCCACTCACTGATCAGGTTGAGTATTATGTGTGGTGGAAACCTGTACCTCAAATACACCTGGTCATCAGGCATACCAAATAGGCTGGTTCTGGGTGTGAAGATTCTGGCCCTGACTATCCTCCTCCTCCTCCTGCGGTATCCCATGGCCACTGCTGCTACGAACGGTATATTCATCCTTGCGTCTGAGCTTGTTTGGTGTTTGCGCACTCTTTTATGTTGCGCAGGACGTGCACCGTGTTTCCGGATTGGACCTTTTTTTTGGGTGCGTTGTAGGCGACCGTGTAAATCTTCCCGCCCACTCCAGGAATACACGTGACACGCTCTCACAGGCCCAGTCACCTGTGGAAGTTCACGCGACACAAGTAATACACGTACCCTGCTGATATCGCATGTGGAAGTTCACGCGGACACAAAATACACGTACCCTGAAGAAATCGCATGTAAGACTACCCGCGCACCCCTGAAATACACGTACCCAGGCAAATCGCACTGCTGGGGGTGGGGGGGCAGGAGACATGAGTGGGGACCTGGAGGAGGGTGCCCCTGGATGCCGGGGAGTGGGGGTGCAGGGGGACATGAGTTGGACATGAGTGGGGCCTTGTGGAGGGTGCCCCTGGATTCTGGGGGGTGGGGGTGCAAGGGGACATGAGTTGGACATGAGGGGGGGCCTGGTTGAAAGGTGCCCCTGGATGCAGGGGGGTGGGGGTGCAGGGAGACAGGAGTGGGGGCCTTGTGGAGGGTGCCCCTGGATGCAGGGGGGTGGGAGTGCAGGGGGACATGAATTGGACATGAGTGGGGGCCTGGTGGAGGTTGCCCCTGGATGCTGGGGGGTCAGGGTGCAGGGGGACATGAGTTGGACATGAGTGGGGGCCTGGTGGAGGGTGCCCCTGGATGTAGGGGGGTGGGGGTGCAGGGATATATGAGTGGGGGCCTGGTGGAGGGTGCCCCTGGATGCAGGGGGGTGGGGGTGCAGGGAGACATGAGTGGGGGCCTGGTGGAGGGTGCCCCTGGATGCAGGGGGGTGGGGGTGCAGGGAGACAGGAGTGGGGGCCTGGGGATGCATGGGGGTGGGGGTGCAGGGGGACATGAGTTGGACATGAGTGGGGCCTGTTGGAGGGTGTCCCTGGATGCAGGGGGTTGGGGGTGCAGGGAGACAGGAGTGGGGGCCTGGTGGAGGGTGCACCTGGATGCTGGGGGGTGGGGGTGCAGGGGGACATGAGTTGGACATGAGTGGGGGCCTGGTGGAGGGTGCCCCTGGATGCAGGGGGTGGGGGTGCAGGGATACATGAGCGGGGGCCTGGTGGAGGGTGCCCCTGGATGCAGGGGGGTGGGGGTGCAGGGATACAGGAGTGGGGGCCTGGTGGAGGGTGCCCCTGGATGCAGGGGGGTGGGGGTGCAGGGAGACAGGAGTGGGGGCCTGGTGGATGGTGCCCCTGGATGCAGGGGGGTGGGGGAGCAGTGAGACACGAGTGGGGGCCTGGTGGAGGGGGCCCCTGGATGCAGGGGGGTGGGGGTGCAGGGGGACATGAGTTGGTGGGCAGTAGTGCAAGTTGACACGTGGGTTGGCTGGGGGGCATGGCCATGGTGGATGGGCTGCCTGCTGGACATGTGCAGGGGTGCAGGGTAGTCCCCTGTGGTGTGGCCCGCCTACAGGTGCCATGGAGGGTGTAGAGGGGACAGCTGGGAGGACCCACACGGCCAATTCATGTGTAGGACTCCCCGGCACCCCCGAAATACACGTAGGCTGCTGGATTTGCGTGTGGAATTTCACGCGCACCCGGAGTACACGTACCCTGCTAAAATCACGTGTGGAACTTCACGCGCACACCGAAATACACGTACCCTGAGAATTTGCATGTGAAACTTCCCGCGCACCTTGGAATACACGTACCCTGCTGAAATTGCGTGTGAAACTTCCCGCGCACCGAGGAATACACGTTCCCTCGCCAATCGCGTGTGGAAGTTCCAGCACACCCCGTAATACACGCACACGCTATTTTTCACACAGCGGGTGTCCGTGTTTGTCGGTACCCTTTTGTGTAGAGGGGACAGCTGGGAGGACCCACACGGCCAATTCATGTGTAGGACTCCCCGGCACCCCCGTAATACACGTAGGCTGCTGGATTTGCGTGTGGAATTTCACGCGCACCCGGAGTACACGTACCGTGCTAAAATCGCGTGTGGAACTTCACGCGCACACCGAATTACACGTACCCTGAGAATTTGCGTGTGAAACTTCCCGCGCACCTTGGAATACACGTACCCTGCTGAAATTGTGTGTGAAACTTCCCGCACACCCAGGAATACACGTTCCCTCGCCAATCGCGTGTGGAAGTTCCTGCGCACCCCGTAATACACGCACACGCTATTTTTCACAAAGCGGGTGTCTGTGTTTGTCGGTACCCCTTTGCACCTCATTTGTCGTAGAGGGCCACAGTATGGATCATTCATCATAGCTGTATATAGGTGCTTTTTGTTAGTGCACATTTTGGCGCACATTTATGTCAGGCGCAGGGCGCTACCGTCTGCTTTCTTGTGGCGGACTTCTTTGGCCCTGTGCGCGTCTTTGACTGTGCGCTGGTTTGCCCTATTCGATTCCATGAATACGAGTTGGGGGCGAGCGTGTGGGCGTTCCGCGCACTTGCCTCCTGTACTTCCCCCGTGACGCCCATATTTTCACGCGTTGTTCCCCATTCCGAGTGTTACGCCCCGTGTTCTTCCTACTTTTCTATCGTGCGCCAAGCTATGTGCGATTTCGCAGCGGCCGTAGCGCAGGCCGTTGGATGACCTGTGTGCCGGCGTGCGCCGCGCACGTTTTCAGCGCACAGCCAATATTTTTCCCGCGCACGGACTTCCATGAATCAATGTGCGCTGGTTTCCCTGCAATTTTCGCAGTTGCACTGCGATTTTTGCACTTTTACTGCGAATCGCACGTTTTGGCACCTCTGCGCCGGAATTTTCAGTGCACATTAATTCCATGAATCGGCCTGCAAATGTAATATGTGAGCACATGTGTTGCCACTGCCTGCTTGTATGTAACATTAAAGACCCTATGGAAAAATACGGTCTTAAACTGAATGTGTTGTCGCCATACTAAAACATTTCTAGAAGACAGTGATCCAGGGATGCAGGAGATATTACCTTTGTTGGAGGGTAGGTGGATGGCGGGGCAGTGCAAGGGAATGCATGGGGATGTTGCTACTTGCAAGACACACCCAGCCTAGTCCAAATTGTTACAAGTCTAGGTCTCAAAGCCAGCACATCCCCATAATGAAATGTGTTATTGGATATATTTCAAAATTAAAATACCAAACGATACCTGTTACACAACCAGTGACAAATATAAACAAATGTTCATCTTGTTGCCTTTTTTTATTTTAATCAAGCCACCAGGGAAGCGCCTTCTCCCCCCACCCTCTGAAGTATGGCGCAATACATTAAAGAATTGTAGAAAAAGGGCACTTTATTTTGTTATTATTATTTACATATAACAGTAGCATATAAGGGGATATGAAAGGAGCAGCATTAAGCGAGTCCTTCAGCTACTCCAACCGCCAGCTCCACTGTCCTCTCCATTCCATCCCCGCATTCTTCTTCTAGATTCCTTGCTACATCATCACCAGATGTAGCATGCAATACTACACATCCCCTTTCTTCCACAAGATCTTCCTCATTCACTAAAGTCCATCAAGTGACGAGGTCTCTGATAATTTATTTCAAACCTCGATCTTGCAGATTGTGCTGTAACTGATATATGTGTTGGATTTAATAGTAAGAATACATAGTTACTCATCACCTTCTCATCTACATCCACATCCACACCTTCCAAATCTTTAACATTACCATTATTTTACATCACCATTACTCGACCATTGTTCCGCACTCTCCCATCATGCGTTCTCACAGCATGCTTGAAGACTTCAATTACTTTAATAGGATTTGACCACTTCATTTCATCCTCAATGCCTCTAGTAGTTTAATCCTCACATAATATCCTATATAGGGCCCTTTATTGACCTTGAAAGTCCTATTATCATGCCATGATTTGTTATTACTTTGCCTCTTCCTGATATTAACTTCAACATCACTAGTCGACACTTCCATACCAAGTACATCACTTATCTACCCTCGAAATAACTTGGTGGTTGGTTTCCTGCCTCTACTCAACTCAAAAGGTGGCACTATTGTCGTACTATGTGGAGTAAACCTATGTGCTGCAACAGTCATTCTTACCACTTCCAATTTTTTCCATTTGACCACGCCCACCTAATGGAATCCTTGAGTATTCTGTTATATCTTTCCACAACGCCATTCGTGTGTGGGTGATAAATAGCACTAGTGGTATGGGTAATGGACGTCCCCTTTAAATACACTTCCATTTCCCTGGATTTAAATTGAGAACCATTGTCGAACAGAATTTCTTCAGGATAACCTTCACAACTACATACTTCTTCTAGAAAATCAATGATACTCCTAGTCGTAACATTTGACAACATCTTGACTTCTCCCCATCTAGTCAGCACATCAATCACTACAACACAAAATTTCTGATACCCATCACTCCACACCGGGCCAACAATGTCAATACCCACTTTCTTCCATGGTCTATTCGGTATATCAGTCATCACCATAGGATATTTCTCAAGCATACAACTCTTGTCAGACCTGTTCCAAAGGATACAATTTCTAACGCTCCTTTTGATTTGTCCATCACAGCCCGGCCACAGTATGCATTTCTTATCATGTTCTTCATTTTGGAGATTCCTTGATGCCCTTCATGTCCTAATTCTATTATCCTCTCTCTGGTGCAATCAATCTGTCTCCCCTCATCAAATATTCATTCTGGCAGCTTAGTTCATCTCTGACACTCCAAAACCCTTTAATTTCAGCTTCTTGAACTTTACTCATTGGAACAGTTTTTCTGTTAATATTTTCCATCACAAACTTCATTTTTGCATCCTTGCTCATCTCTTTTAACCATTAATCTTTGGAAATGGCTGTATCTTAAAGCGTGCAAATCATCTCTTGTTGTTCTTCCACTTCTTCACCCTCTTCTTGAAAATTTGTCAATCTGGACAGGCAATCTGCAGCGTAGTTCTTTCCACCAGGGAATGTATTTTATCACTATATCAAATTCTTGCATCCTGGAAACCCATCAACTTATTCCTCCTGATACCTTATCCAATCCTTTAGTCATGAACACTTCAACAAGTGGCTTGTGGTCAGTATGTACTTCAAAACTCATTCCCCACACAAAACTTCTAAATATTTTGACTGCCCACACAATAGCCAATGCTTCCTTTTCTATAGTTGCGTACGCCTTGTCTGCTCCATTCAATAAACGAGAAGCAAATGCTATTATTTTATCTTCCCCTTCAAGTACTTGTGTTAACACTGCCCCAGACCAATGTTGCTAGCATCTGTTGTAATTATTGTATGTTGTCCTCGTACATAGTTTTTTAGAGATTGTGCTGTTCCCAAGGAATTCTTTATGTACTTAAATTATTTTTCACACTCTTCATTCCATTCAAACTTTTTGTTGAGCTTCGTAAGATCTCTCAACACAGCTGTGTGGTCAGCAGATTTCCTCACATACTTTGAATAATATTCGGACATGCCTAAAAATGTCCTTAGCTGTCCTTTGTTACTAGGAGTGGCCATTTCCTCTATTGCCGACATCAATTCTGGTCTGGGTGCAATACCTTCTTTTGATATGACATGACCCAAATATTCAATTTCTTTCCTATTAATCTTTGATTTTTCTTTGCTAAGACTCTTACCTACTTTGTATAGTTTCCTTAATATTTTCTCTAGCCTTCTATCACCTTACTGCTGATTATCTGCATATATGAGTATGTCATCTTGAAAGAAAATTATTCCTTCATCACCATCAAATATATGGTGCATAATTTTTTGAAATACTGAGGCTGCCGAGATGAGACCGAACGGCATCCTTCGGTACTGATACTATCCCTCAGGTGTAATGAATGCAGTTAGATGTCTTGAGTCTTTATGCAATAGAACTTGATGGTATGCAGACGTAAGATCTAGTGTCGAAAAAACCTTAGCTGATCCCATGGTTGATAATAGTTCTTGGATATTTGACAATGGGTGTCTCTCTGGAATAATATATTTGTTCAACTCTCTCAAATTAATACACACCCTGACTTTACCTGAGCTCCTTCTTACTATAACTACTGGCGATACCCATTCTGCAGCATCAATTCTTTCAATTATCCCTTGTTCTTCTAACTTTTTTAATTCCTTCTTTACTTCTTCTCCCATGGCCAAAGGAACACTTCCCAATATTTGGGCAACTGGTTTGCACTTTTCTTTAAGTTGTATATGGTGCGTGATACCCTTCACGCATCCTATTCCATCTCTGAACACTTCTTTCTTGATCCTTTCTGTATCTGTCTCCATTGATTCTACAACATGTAATATGCAGGAACTGCAATGGAAAAGGTCATTTAGCTAAGTGTTGCAGAATAGATAGATTGATTCTACAACATATATGGATTCTTCTGCACTGGCATCTAGTCGTACTTTGAGCCATGTCTGGTGTGTCCAGCTAAGTAGCGGTGATGCACCTCTTTTTGACACATAAACTTTTCCAGTCGTCATCCTATCTTTGAGCGCCATTGTGGCTCTGAACCAACCTATGATATCGATTTTTACTCCTCCATAGGCACTGAGGTTAATATCCGGTTCATTTAGCCACTTTGGGCCTATCTTTTTCCATATTGTTTCTGGTAACAATGTATATTTCGCTCCAGAATCTGTCTCATTCTGACTGGATTGATGTTTATCATGATAATGGTTTTAGGACTTTCTAATTCCACTTCATTATCATTATCACTGATGGCAAAGACACATTCTTCTCCTTCATCATTTCCTTCATCACCAATCCAATTCATGTTGCTTTTATCTATTCTGCAACACTTAGCTAAATGACCTTTTCCATTGCAGTTCCTGCATATTACATGAATGGCGGGCATTCAGGACTATTGGCCCAGTGTGCTGGGATGTCACATCTGAAGCAAGTTCTGCTCCTTCCTCTGCTTCTTTGACTGAATTGATGTCGACAAGTAGCTGTGAAGCGTCCTCGGTTGTATCCAATATATCCACGTCCTTTTCAATGTAGTGCTTTTTACTCTATCTTCTAGTATCTTTACACAATTCTCCATGTGTTCTACTTCTTTTGCAATCCGTAACACTACATTGAGAGGTGGATCATCCTCCACCCACAATCTTTGTCTAATTTTGACACAGCCAAATTCCAACATAAATTGATCCCTCAATCTCTCTTCCAATTGGTGTCCAAATTTACAATTCTTAGCCAGTTTCCTTAGAACAGTTATATATTGTTCAACACTTTTTCCTGTTTCTTGTGACCTTTCTCCAAATGTGTATCTTTCCAGAATAGTTCTTAGCTTCTTTTCATAGTGTTTGTTCAATTTTGCAATGCATTTTTCATATTTGTTCATATCCCCTTCATCTGTTAGGTCTGGTAAATCTTCATATTTCTCCTGGCCTGCTGGGCCTAAGCAATGTAAGAGCAGTGACTTTTTCCTCTCTACACTGTAGTTGGTGCCGCACAGTACAGTGGGATAATGTTCAAAAGACTTTAACCACCTTTTCCAAAGTAGGTTCGGTTCCTCAACTTCTGGTAAAAACATAGCTGGTGGCGGCGCACCTTGCATAGACATGTTTCTAGGATGTAGGTGGTCCCCTGCTCCACTACAATCAATGGCTCTGGTTTCTATGTATTTCTCAATCCTCCTTTATAGTTGCTGTTTAAAATGTTTAAAATGCTTTATATATGCTTGTTTGATATCCCATAATACACCTGTAATGTATGCTATGTGTTAAATAGTCAAACAGTATTATTTGTGTGGCATAGTAAATTGTTATTGTTGCTATAGTTGCAGAGTAGAGAGTAATTTCCATTTATTTCTTTTTTTTTATACTGTGACGATGAGGAGCTGATCAGTAATCCTTATTCCTTGTGTTCGTTCCTTACTTCCGCGTGTGTGGACATGTGATATTGACTTAGAATGTGGGGGTGAATATATCTGAATATATTAACTTAGTTGCCGCTCGTTCCGCATTGTGACATAATGTTTCACTGTTTCTAGCGTGTCAGATTAACACGCATATTGGTTCGCTGTACGGCTGTTGCTACGGCAACAATTGATGTCTACAAAGAAAATGGCTGCACGCAATCAACGTACGTGATGTCTCTCGAGGGTCGTTTACTCAAACGCGGCTCACGCTGAACTTTCATATGATGCGGGCACGTAGCTCATTAACTGACATGCCCGTAGTTATGCCCGTAAGTCTGTACTATCTTTCCAATGTTGCTCAGCTGCATTAGATCCTCTGCCTGATCAGACCAAAGATCCTCGTCGCCATGTGAAGTATGGGGCAATACAATAATATAACAAAATAAAATTCCCTTTTTATACAATTCTTTAAATATAGCAGTGGCATATAAGGGGATATGAACAGAGCAGCATTAGTCCTTCAGCTACTCCAACCACCAGCTCCACTGTCCTCTCCATTCCATCCCTGCATTCTTCTTCTAGATTCCTTGCTACATCATCACCAGATGTAGCATGCAATGCTACACCCCCCCACACACACCATTCTCCTCCATTGTTCAGAGATAAGAATGATTTGTGAAGAATAGACCTGGTTGCAGACTTCCCCAAATATTTTTTTTTTATTTTTTGTTGGACTGCGTGTTATTATTTAATGTGTGTGGTCCTGGCCGCAGAGCCATCCATGTTCAGGCTTCCCACACCAAAATTCTGTTAATGACAAATTGTCAAACAAACAAATCCACTGATGTTTTCAAGCTCAGCCATTGTTCACTATTTCTTTTTCATCTGTTTTCCAAGAAAAAAACATAATATTAAACTCCTCCCAATACGTCACAATTCATAGTATTTGTATTGTATTTTTCATCTTTTTTTTACGAATACCATCTTATTGATTTACTGTTGTAAGTGCCATCCTTTCATTGATTTACCCTACCGACGCATTGTTCGTTTCGCTCATCTCCCAAGCTTTCCCAAGGCCAACGCGAACAGATTATATTCTATCAAATCAAACTCCATAATGTAAGAATATGACGCAATCACTTTGAACACAGAGTCATACATCGGTCAAGTAGCACTCACCAAACAGTCCTATTTAAGAGTGAGCCCAAGTACATACACTGTAAATTACTAATGGAAATAAGGTAGGTGATCAGGCACGCTTGCTTTTCAGGTTATTCATGGTACGCTTTGCGGTTATCAGGTCAACAACATAGGCTGAAAAGTAGCCTGTTATAGTATGTGGTGTCCTTTTCCTTCGTAGAATGGTCGCTGTTTTTTGAATGTATATATTGCTCCGTTGGTGCAAGCGGGCTTCAGCATGAGTGCCATTCCGCGCTCAATTCACTGCAAAAGCAGCATGTGCTAGATGCAAGGAGCTAGCTCCAAAAACAGAACTCTTCAGCAAGTGCCATAGGAATGGTTTAGGACATCATAGTGACATATTTACCTTTAATTCTTACCTAATAAAACCTTTGTATGTTTTTGTTTTGACATGAGAATGACTGGAATATATTAGTTATGACTGGGTCTATGTGATTACTGCGCTGAGTTTACTTCACCTGTCGAAAATGCTGACCTTTTTTTTACCCCCTTTTCACAGCATATATATGCAGGGGAGACCCCCACAACACCTGTACTGTCCCCCACATCCATTTTTTACTGTACTCCATCCCCACATAGAAAGCTCAATAGACGAGATCAACGCCTGGCCTGTCAGCACTGACATCAGTACATCAATGAGACGATGGCACGTAAATCAGTACATCAATGAGATGATGGCACTGAAATCAGTACATCAATGAGATGATGGCACTGAAATCAGTACATCAATGAGATGATGGCACTGAAATCAGTACATCAATGAGATGATGGCACTGAAATCAGTACATCAATGAGATGATGGCACGTAAATCAGTACATCAATGCAATGATATTTAGGAATCGTATTCTTACAACTACAATAAAAATACTATGAGTTGAGAAGTATTGGGGTTTGGTATTGCCTACTTTCTTACCACCAAGTCACCCCAAGTGGCCCAGTTGTAAGCCTGAAGATATCAATGGAATCTTTCCTTTGACCACCATTATCATCTTTGCAGAAAACACCCACGATGTGGTCGACTCGAAAGCTTCTCACCTTTCGAATTGTGAATATAGCAATTTAGAGGTTAGTTTTTCCAGCTCTAATGGTGGAGAATTCTAAAGTCACTCCTCTGCTCTGCTCACAGATAAGTGGTTATCTGGCAAAATGTTGCCCTGTTAGCCACAGAACTACAATTCCTGCACCCCAGGGTGACATTGCAAAGGATCTTATAGTGTGTTGTAAGCCACTTAGTTTCCCATGGAAAACGTTTGTTTGATGGATCTGCTCTTCAAATTAAATGGTACCACAAAAATAGGCATAGCTTCGGACAATGATTTTAAAATGTGCCCTTTAAATTTACAGTATCATCTAATATTGCAATGCAAAGCCTATTTCCAGGTTAACACTATTATATGTACTAGTAGTAATCAGTCACACTGAGTTAGCGAGATAACTAAACAGCTTTGACTGCTCTTCTACTTTTTAATGACAGGGAGGTAGTCCTTTGTTTTACCTTAAAAGTGCAATTGTTGTCATACAGCACACCACAGTGGTTTACAGCTGGTCCACTGAAAGTCACCTTTAGCCAGTATGTACCCTCATTCTTTGATGGCCTAGAACAAGAGATAAAGATCAATTCACATTATCCGTCAATTATTTGATTTACCGATCAAAACATCCTCCAAGACAATGCCCAAAACGTTCTCTTGTTACCTATCTGGTATGTTATGTTAATCTTTGGATTTTATCATCTTTCATCTTCTGAGTTTCTCATATCTGGTCATTGTGTGTTTTTTAGTCTAACTCTTATTGACCACACCATACTTTAAGCATTGATGGTAATCAAAATATAAACACATATAGAAAAACATAAATGATGTTTAATGTGTTATCAATTACTGCAATCTATTAAATAACTACAGTTGTGTAAAGGCACAAATAAGAAAAAAAGAACAACCAAGCACCTGCAGACACATTTGAATAATTACCTTGGCCCTTGAGGTCAGTGGGATATATCCCACAATTTAAAACAAATGTGTTTAAGCATAAGTCAGTCATAAATAGCCATGTAGAACAGAGTGATTAATAACACCCAATGAACATATATATAAATATATATATATATATATATATATATATATATATATATATATATATATATATATATATATATATATATATATAGATGCACTAAGCTAGTTTATCTCTCAGTCTAAACAAAATACAAGCAATAACAAACTAGCAATAATACCAATAAAAAGTAATTTGAGTAAGCTCAGGGGAAAAATACAAGGCAAAATAAAAATTGAAAGCATGATCTGCATGTGTGGTAGCTGTAGACATGAATCAAACAAATGATGTCCATTTTTGTTTTTTTCTCCATCAAATAGCACCTTTATCAGTGGTGTGTGCAGACAGTGCTGATTAGCTCCACATGTCTTCTCTTTCAAACGACAGTGTGAAAAAAACAAATAAATGTTTCTGAACTCCACTCTCCCCCTTCTGACAAATTGAATAGAAGCACATCCCCATTTCCTTCTCTTGTTTACCAAAGAAAGGCCATACAACAAAGAAGCTTCAAGTTGAACAGAAGCATAGAATGAGGGAAAGGAGCAAAATGATTGGACTTACTGGTAAGAAATGAAGGCATTACCATTGCTACAGAAAACAGAATTGGAACTTTAATCTCAGATATAGTGTGCTTAGTGAATATTTAATAGCAGCACTTCAGTGTTAACACTTGAACAGACAGCACACCATCCCCATACAATCTACGACTGTGTCACCCCACTCCTTTATCCATTGCCATAAAATATAGCAAGTGAAAGATTCCATAACTTCACTAAGGAGTATTTCAGTCCTCTCAATTAGCACAATGGCAATACATTTGAAACTGACCAAACCTAAACTCCCATGGTCACATCCCCACTGTTGAAGAGATATCCAGCAATGATGTTTGCCCTTAATACAATCAAGACTCACACTCTTCATCATCTTTTATTTGAGATAACTGTTCTTTATACAACATGGGTATACAATTGGCAGTGTTAGCAAATTTGTAATTAATTTCCCTAATCCAGAAGAATACAAAACATGCCAGCAAAGAGAGTATTAGTGTTCAAGTTTCATCTATCCATCCCGAGTGCAAACATGTAATATCAAAATTGAGTCTTTCACTAAGCTACGTGATGCCAAGTCTTTTCGCAAATTAGTTAACTTCTTCCACTTACATTTAGTTTCACTTGCAATTGCATTTCCCATCAACAATCATTTGAATATATATGTATTTGTTTTTCACACATCTTGTTCCTGGTCCTTATCACCGTCCTTAATTCATAGAGGGGATGTAAAAAAAGAGCAGAAGAAGGCTTCCTCTAATTGACAATAACCAGAAGACACCATACATCAGAAGCAGCACTTGTGAGGTATTTAAATTAAAAATGTATGCCCTATGAATGTTGTACAGCCTTTAGCATTTTCCCCGCAAATTTGCATTGAACTTTATATGTATGGAAAAATGCAGCATGAGAAAAAAGAGTAGCTATGCGGAAACCATGCAGTCACTTGAGTCTCAGCCCATTCGGCAGCTTCACCCATTGCCCTGGATCACCAGAAACATGTCAGCTTGCGCCTGAGCAAATTCTGTATAGATGGCAATTGAATTCCAGCAACTGAGCAACATGGAGAAGGTCTTCAAACATGCCCTTATCAGTTAAGACCACTGACTCTCAAACCTACAGAAAATGACAGGCCTGGTGAGTTGGATATTAAGTACTCTACAAAAAATCCAGACAGTTAGTAAGCTGGAAGATGGCGCAAGATCAAGTCTGGTAGCATCAATTCCTGATTGATATAATTTAACCATAACCAAAATGTCAGAGCCCAGCAGGGGCCTAGTGTGGCAGCCACCAGTATGGGGACGTATTTATCCAGCAGATGCCATCTCTGTCCCTCTTGTAGGAATGGGGGAGGGTGGCATCTGCTGGACCCAAACGGCATCAGGAGCAAACAAAGCTCCAAAGACTACAACTCCCAGCAGCCCCGGGAGCAGCACATCCAGTAACGGAATCGCGCATGCGCAGACCCCGAAACTCTATTCGCGCTCGACTTCTTCACGAGCGGACGCTTCCTGCAGAGCTCCGAGAAGGCAAAACTCCCACGCGGGGCCATCCCTCGCCCAGACCAGTTCACCGCGGCCCCGCGGCACAAAAGCTAAGTACATTTATCTGATTTCCTGAATGGAACGTAGACTTGTGTGCGCAGTTCCCGAACTAACTGCATGAAGGCACGGGGGGATCGAGGTCCGGGAGGCACCCGTTCACTATAGGAGACTTAAAGTTCATTTTGGGCATCAGGCGCATAATGTTACAAATCGCATGTAGAATTGTGTGTGAGTCAATCTGTGGTGGAAACAAGCTACATAAACACGCGTACTAATTCCTTTTCATTTGGCAGACGCAGCTCACGGTTTCCAAGGCACCGCTGGGGGGGGCCGCAGACAAAACTGGACATCAGACAAGCACCGAAGCTAAGTCTTTTACAGTTTCTTTGAGAAAACGTTCTGTATAGTGTCACTAACTGCCTGGTACTGGACCAGTACAAATCCAGACTGTGGTGCACATGTGTTCCTTAGTTACTTGCACATGCCATGTAGTGTGAGTGAGGCTTTCAAGACAGCACCACGCCCAATGTGTAAAGGTTTCTAAGCTGTGGGTTGAGCTGAACACAAACCCATGTCATTCAGTGTAATTGACACTAAAGTAAGTGTCAACTAATGATGTTATTGCTGGAGTAAGCAATGTTTGGTGCTAGCTTATGAATCAGTGTCAATAAGCTAAGCAGCCTCTTCCAACTCAGTGCAGCAAAACTGAGTATGAGTCTCTAAGAGTTCTCCTGTGTGCATGCCTGAATGTGTTGATCTAAAGGTGTTTAGTGTGACCAACCAAGCATCAAAAGATCAGCGTCACGTCTTCCCCCAAACCCCCTACCTATCCATAATATCTCCCTTAACCTCTACCCGGTGATCCTACAACCCCATACCTATCCAACCCGTGGACCCTAACTCTCTTTCCCCGTGGTGGTTGTGGTGCCCTGTGTGCATTAAGTCCCAGGTGCCAAAACAGCTAAGGGGAGGAAGGAGTTTGTGCTACTTCTGCGCTGGAATAAGAGCCTACGACACAAAAGGTCTCTGCTTTAAGTAGGTAAGACCGAGTTCCTGCTGGATGGCAGAATTGGCAGAGGACAATGGCAAGCCCAACCACTGTTTCAACATGTTTTTGTGGACCTGTAACTGAGACAGATTACCATATACCTAAAGGCCCATACCACATTTGGCAGGAGCAATGACTTTTGCATGATATATTTTTTAAAATGTTTTCAATTGGTGAGCATCTACAGTGTTTTGCAAAGTGAAGGACCCCACCAATGGGCTGAGCCATGCAGATCGCTCGTTTAGTACAATGATTTGTACACAATAACGATTTGGCAAAAATAACTTCAAGTTGCGGCTTATTCATAAGCTTGGAATACACATCGACAAGACTCTGTAAAGCTTGCAGTGTCCTGGCTATCACGTATCGTACACATAGCGAGAAGGGGGACAGATAAATTGCCGAAAGGTGGAACAGCAACATCTCAGGCTTAATGCCTCAGTAGGAGTCTATCACTATATAAAGAGAACAGGATCGGAGCCATACCACAACCCGGCCTTACACCAGTTTCCACTGGGAACCATTCAGTACAATGCCCATTTGTTCCACTTTGAGCAAAGGCTCTAAAATTGTAGTTGATAATGAACAGAATGTTAAGAAGATCCACCAGGCAATTATAGTCCCTCAGACAATGGCATAGCAAGTCCCTATTCACTCTATCAAAGGTTGTTTTAAGGTTCATAAAAGCAAGATAGTTCCGGCTTCAAACAAATCGAATTCACCACCACCAAATACAAGTTCAAAAACTGTTCATTGTTACTGAGACTTACCCTAAAACCCAGTTGGAATTTTGATAAGATATTGTCATTATCTGACCATGCTTGCAATTTAGCTAAGATAACCCTGCCAAAGATCATAAATTGGGAGATGAGAAGCGATATTGGCATGTATGAGATAAGAAGATCTCTGGGGCCCTTCTTATATATGAGAAAAAGAATTGCCAATTTCCACGTGTCCGAGAAATGACTGTTCACTAGTAAGGTATTGAAAGAAATAGACAGAAAAGGTTCCCAGAAAGCAGTCATATTTCTAAAAATAACAACTGGAATGTCAGCATACCGGAATGCCGTCAGACTAGGGGCTATGGCCCTTAGTGCAAAACTAGGGCAGCTCTTACTTCATCCAAGGAAACCTGCAAATGTATAGAAAGTACCTGTGTCAGGGCAGCTTCCTTGGCTATGCCTTACAGAGATTGCTGAAATGGGACACCCAGGCCAAGTCTGAGACATTGGGCCACGGTTAACAGAATCCCAAAACATTCTGGAATGATTGCACCTTACAGCTAGAGATAGTTCTTCAGAGGCCTGCACATCAAGGAATGCTTTTCTAGCAGCAATAACTCTTTTATATTCCCTGTGGGCATCCGCAATCAGTGCTTTTTGCTAGAATGGGATTTCAAGAGGAAGAGTAAATGGTTATTGTCCCAACAACAATACTTCTAAAACCAGCACATTTTAATATTATCTGTCTGATTACAGCCCCTCACTTCCCTAAGGAACATACCAGAGACTTGAGTCATATTAAGTTGACACAGACTCAAAATCTGACTCGATGACATGGAATCATCCAAGATACTCAGAAAGAGTTCATAGTTGGAACCGATTTAATCTTCCTGTATAGTGGAACACTTGTCCAAATTCCATCTAATTACCTTTTTGGAATAAGTTAGGATAATCTCAAACTGTGCTAATATGGCTACTACATCAGGGTTGTCAAATTTGAATTCGTATCCTGCAATTCTGAGAAACAGTGTTGAGAATCAAAAACGGATCTGTGGATTAGGAAGACTCAATGTCAACATTGGTTGTCATTGCTGAAACAAGAGATACTGAGTTAGTTGATAAAGGTCAATCAATCTCTTCCAATGAGGACAAAACATTAAACCTATTTGCAGTGCGAAGAATTCCAGGCACAGTGCCAGATTCTTGTTCCCATGTGTTAGGGGAATCTATCACAGTAGAAGCAGGGACAACTAATGGGTGCACCAAAGAATTAACAATAGAAGGGACAGTGCCAGATACTTGTGCAGTGTTGTAGAAAGATCCAAAGTCGGAGAAGCAGGAGCAGCTGGAGGATACCCCAGGCTTTTATAACTGTGGATCGACACCAAAGAAGTAGAATCAGCACCAAGACCCCTGATTATACTAGAATGGCGAGAAGAAGTACCCACAGAGTAGCATGAGGACAAGAAAAATGAAAGTGGTATAACTTTAATTCTATCTGTGAGAGAAGCATTGGATAGATTTGAGTGGAGCATCTATTGTAACTGGCAAGGTTTAGCAAATGTGATGCAAAATATCACCCTACATTTTATTTTTTAGTACCATTACCATTCCAAGGAAATCCTCTTACCATTAAAATATCCCTAAGATTAATTTTGGGACCCACAATACCTGTGTTTATCCAATTAGATACTTTGTTTATTCAGGATGATGTAGATTCAATCATCATGTTCTAAAGGGGACACAAACCAAGGGAATGCCTTCAGATAGAAGAGAAAATGAATTGTGCACACAAGGCAGTGGCTTTTACAGCTATGAAGTAATTATCTGGATTGGTGAATGGGGTTAGCACTTATGGCCAAATGTCACTAGGGAATTCATCGCTGAAGACTGAAAACTCTTCAGAAACTCCATTACAGAATTGCACACATCCCCAGGTGCTACTAAGTGTGCTTTTAGAACTGCCTGGCTTTTATCACAGCTTCCATTGGTATCAAGGGTACGTGTGAAAAAGGATGAGAGGATCTAGTTGCATTAATAACATTACAAGATCTTGTCCCCTGCTCTCTGTGCAGAGCCTTCTCAGTAGCAGGTATTTGTAGATCTAGTTGACAAGAGATGGCTCTCAGGAAGGCATCAATTGAGCCATTAGCGGGGTCAATAGGTCCAGTACCAATTGCTTTCTCAGGCTTCTTACTCATTTTCAAAGTTAGTGGTATCATGCCCTTACCTTTAGCCATATTCGAAAGCTATGAATAAAAAAGCTTTGCTCCCGCTGCAAAACATTCTGACACGTCACCACGTCCAGATTGGCCAGAACACATGACTGCGCTGTGTCCATGTTTCACCGTTGTAGGGTGTTTATGAGCATCAATAAACCAAAGGAAAGACTACAACAATATAGTAACAGATCTCTTAATTGGTTATGCCCTCTTCTATGATGTACTGGAACACATTTAAATTAACATTCATGACTTATTATAAAAAATATATATTTATTAGATCCTATACATTTCATGCCGACCCTAATGCAAGAATCCATACGTGCATACATAAAACCACTTATATACATAAGATAATTGGCACACAATGTTTCTGTGCCACAATTATACACATTATTTCACATTTGAATGAACAAATCACAGAACATGGAATCCTTATACTACTGATTCTATATTATATATATCTACAAATTGACGTACTTGATTACGCTACTTGTTTCTGCCCACTCAGTGCTCAACAGTGCTGGACGTTCCTCAGGTTTCAAAGAAATGAATAGCGTGATAACATTGTTCCAAAGGTCTCAGCAGATCCTCAACAGTTTGTGATCCCATCAACCAATCATGTCTATTTACACTAAATATTTCATTAATTGTAGAATTCTAAAGTGAATAGAGAAAAGAGGGGACCAATTCTACTAATAAAACTGGATGCTTAAATTCATTGAATATTATTTCTAACTGCCCCAAAAATCTAGAAGAGTTCCAAAGTATCTGGGTTACTCCTCTTCACTACTCTTTGTTTCTTATATAGATCACACTAAATGTATATTCTATTTCATCAACCATTTATAATTTGTCTGTAAGTAATCATTAAAGATAGGCGGTCAGAAAAATAAAGCACGCCTGCACAAATATACCACATCATATTGTTACAAAAAACGGTCACCACTTAAGTGCAACCAAATTGTTCAGAGCATATTACCTGCCACCTTCAGTTATGCTAATCTTACTCCAATGGAGAATACAAAATATTTCCTCCTCGCCCCATCCAAATTTTGTATCAAAAACATAGATGTTCTCTGAACGGAAATGATACTCTGCGAGGGGAACTCATAATGAATCAAACATGATTCTTTAGAATAAGGAGCTAATTCATCTCACTGCCTTATCATCTGTTTTACCTTCAAAGTATCCACAATGATCTCAGAATCAAACACACTGGCAACGTCATTTTTGGCATGCTCTGTTTAGTGTTTCAAAAATGGCCGCAATTATATCAGGTAACATGACCTCATCACATAACATTGCATATCGCAACCAGGAGCCTGAATGAATTACTTACAAAGCATGTCTCATTTAGTTTAAAATGAACAGGGCATGCAGCAAAGTATTGTATTAAACATGTTTGTGCATGTACTGTTCATAATGCCCAATATCTTGTTAAGCACAGCTTTGATATGACCCATAAATGGTCATCACAAAATTGAATAGCATAAAGTCACGTGGTAGGTAATATATATCTTCCCCTAAAAAAAGAAATTCTGGGTTAGCCGATGTTATTAAGAGAGGGTGTTTAAGGCCCAGGTGATTACTTTAGCCGCACCGCCCCTTGGCAGCAAGCAGCGAGGTAAAATGAAACAACAGGAGGGTCCACCCCCAACCCACGACTGCACTTGGTTTGTGCTACAATTCAAATTCTGTGTATGCCGGGAGGGCTGTCAATGGTTTGGAGACTGCCCTCTTCAGATACTCCGATTGATCACAACTAATCATCTTTGCTTAAACACCTTTAAGACTGACATCTGGGGGGCGTGGCCGAGTCGGGAGCAGGAGCAGACGTGTCTTTCAAGGGAACTGTGATCTGAAGGTGCTGGTAGGACATGCCTGGAGCTCGGGACTGACCAGAATTGACAGAACACTAGTGGTGTGCAGCGCCCGTTGGCCAGGCTCCATTGGGATTCACCAAGTACCCGGGGAATTACAGAAAAATGCCATTCGGGCCCGACTGCTTGTGCATGGGTGGGTCGTCGGTCCTGGAGGCCTGAGGCCCCTGAGCTGTGGGAACGGCCTCTCGCAGAGAGCCCCAACAGTTGCTAGGTGAACTTTGGCCCATCCAGGTACTGTGACATCATCACTGAGTCCGCTTTGGCGATTTATCACATCTGCCATGGCTGGGAAACCCCAGGGGAATGACATCTTGTCCCTCATGCATAACCAGGACAAACCCATACCACTGGAGGTCCAGATAGAGGCCCAGGTTCATGCCACCAGCCTTGCAGAAACAGAGGGCGATTCTGCGATACTCACCATCAGGGCTGACCTATGCCAAATGCTCATGGACACCAAAAAATAAATTCAAGGAGCAGTGGGGGAACTATCTCAGAAGGTGATAGACACTGACAGGCGTGTTGGCGAGACAGAACATCACATTGAGGAACTCGAGACAGGGGCTTGCAAGTACACTTAAACCTGTCTCAATTAACAGGCAGGGTGGAGGATCTGGAGTCGACCAGTGAACGTCTACATCTCCAGCTGGAGGATCAAGAGAATCGATCCATTTGCAACAACATCATACTGATGGGATTCTGATGCAAATCCAAGCTTCTGACCTGGTAGCCTACATAGGTGCCCTTTTTGGAGATCTACTCCAATGGGCCACAGAAAGAGAGTATGAACTTGACCGTAAACACAGGGTGTTTCCCTCAGCACAGAATAGGAATAACTGGACCCCAGACATTCTGACTAGAATTAATTTCTATAGAATCAAGGACGACATAATGCAAACAGTCCGTGCATATCCAAGCATTGAATTCAGGTGTGCCACAATCTCGCTACTTCAAGACCTGGCTCTGTCTACACTGGCCAAGAGGCACACACTGCAGGACTTCACTCAATGGCTCTGAAACAAGAACATGAGTTATAGATGGCGTTTCCTAGTCAGACACTGACTAGGAAACCCCATCTATAACTGATGTTCTTGACACATCTTCACCCTAGAGGGAGAACGATGCACGATAACCACTATGCAAGAAGCGCTGCACATCATGAATCCCTCTTCTTCGGCCCAGTCAGCGGATAGGATTTCAACCAATCTGAGAAAGAGTATGGCATGGCCAAAGGTCACCAGATCCTGTAAATGAAGGCGGAAATCAACATGGGAGGAGGGGAATTCACCACATCAAGCCATCCAATTACATGAATGCAGTACTGAAGTTTTTCCTCCAAAATGACTTGTGGTTAAGGCTTAAATTTATAACTCCAGATATTTTCCTGGTGTATCTAGGGCAGAAGCGTAGGTCCAAATCAGGCATATCATAGGCCTATGACCAGATGCGATGGAGGGACAGTTTTCTTGGGGGAGGTGGGAAAACGGGGAGGGTTGGGGCTAGTTCTGTTTCTGGGAGGAAGGTGGAGGGGGTGTTTGATTATTGAATTAATATGTATTGGTTTGAGTGTTTATGGATGCTGTAACATGTTATATACATGCAGGAAGTCAGGGATGCATGTGACTTTCTTAAAGTTATACTATAATGATGAGAGGAACAGGGAGGCATAGGTTGGCTTGCCTCAACGTCCAGGGTTTAAACTCCCTGGTCAAATGGAGGTTCATGCTAAAGAGACTCCAGATGTCAGGCATCACGATAGCAATGATTCAGAAATCTCGTTTACTTCCTGAAGCGGACCCTCACATGAGATTCAGGGCCTATCCTAGTCCATACTTTGCCACAGCAGGGGTCACCATCCTGATCAACAGGGGTGTTCTATTTTCCCAAGGGAAGATTCTCAGAGACCTGGATGGGAGATACCTGCTGATGAAGCAGAGACTGGGGAATACCCCTGTAACTTTGGGCTCATTGTACTTCCCCAATGATAATCTGCATGAATACGTGGCTTCCATTATCCCAAATTTGGCAGAGTTTGTTGAGGGTGTATTAAATCTAGGAGGGGATTTTTCCATGTGTCCCCGATCACATGATAGACATATCTCTGCCCCTGGCCACAGGAGATTATAAGTGTTCCTTGGCCTTGATGAGGTTTTTACTGGAACTACATGTCTTAGATATCTGAAGACTCGTTCACAATGGGGCGAGGGAGATTATGTTTTACTCCTATGAAAATAAAGGGTTGTCATGTATCAATCTCCAGTCACTCTCATCCTTGTTGATACAATGCGTGATAGATGCAATGATAGACCCCAGGTTATTTTCAGACTATTGCTTAGTATCTCTTGACCTATGCATCCCGATATCTCAAACTCCAGTCAGGCGCGAATGGCGGCTTTATGACCCTCTCAGTCAAGATACCCTAGTGCCCTCTGAAATCACAGAGGTTATCACTAACTACTTCATTGAGCACTGTGGGGATGGACCAGCTCCCGGGGTAGTATGGGATGCAATGAAGGCAGTGGTCAGTGGTGAGTTCATAAACCGGGCAGCTGCACATTTTACCCCCATACCACGCTGTAGAGCACAGCTGGAGGCACATTTGAGAGAGAATTAGCTGGAACACTCACATGCAAAATCACAGAAGTCCCTGAGGGAATGGAGACTGCTCTGCTCTAATTTGGAGGCACTTATGGTCTCCGAGACAACTAACTCAATACTTTATACAAGAAAGTCATATTATTTCCAATCCAATAAATCTAAAAAGTTTCTTGCCCATAAACTAAAGAAACAGAAAACTTAGAATGGTGATCAGGCAATCAGGAATGGGAAAGGTACTCTGGTGTACTCTGAGCTCAAAAACCTTGAGACTTTCACTGAGTACTATGAAACTCTACTCAGCCCTGAAACCCCAAACCCTAGGTAAGCAGTCCCCCTTCCTTGCAGGTATCACACTTCCTGAATTGACAGAGGAGCAGCGTGCCACTTTGGAAGTCCCTATAATGACGGAGGAGGTGGGGCAGGCCAACAGCTCCTTATATAATCCTTATATAATCAGGAGGCCCGGGATGGTTTTACACCAGTCTTCTAAAAGACATGTAAGCAGCAGTTGTTGTCTCCCTTACTTCCCTCTTCAACTCGTCTCTTGGGTCGCAGGCCATCATGCAGTCCATGGGTGATTCTTATATTTCCCTATTACTTAAACAGGGCAGGGATTCCACACATTGCCCAATATCACTTCTAAACACTGGCGTAAAAATGTATGCCATGGTATAGGCCTCACGCCGTTTGGGCTGCGTCCCTGCCCATATTCATCCTGACCAGACAGGGTTTATAACAAGTCACTGTGCGCAGGACAACATCCAGCGGTCTTTCTACGCAATTGAACTAGGGAGAAGAAATAACACCCTGATTACCTTGTTGGTTCTGGACGCCAAGAGGGCAATTGACAGGGTGGACTGGGAGTTCATTAGGCTTACACTACAATAGTGTGGTTTGGGACTCAAATTTGTAAGACTGGTGATGGCCAGTAAACATCTCTTCAGACCAGAATAAAAATCAACGGCTGTTATTCGCGCCCCATTCCTATTCATCGGGGTGATTGACAGGGATGCCCCTATCCCTCTTAATTTTCACACTTGTAATGGATCCCTTAGCAGCATACCTACGGCCATCGCCTCAGATCAAGGGAATAACCGTGGGTGAAATATAACATAAGGCTACTTTTTATGCAGATTATATACTGCTTATTATGACATGCATGCAGGAAACGCTCCAAGCAATCATGGGAGTGTTGGCTGGCTTCAGAGTAATTTAGGGCTTGAAGTCAACATGGCAAAGTCTTAAGGGTTAAATATCTCAGGAACTGGGGATAGCATGGCTCTCATTATATGGGAATTCAATTCCAGGGGGTCAAGAAAGAACTCAATTACCTGGGGATAGAATTGACTCATCGTTCGCTAGCCTATGCAAGGCTAACTTCATGCCTCTGCTTAGGGACATGGCGGGGGACATGTTTCAATGGGTTTCCCAGGAGATCTCTTGGCTCTGATGGCACACTGTGGTTAAGATACATATTCCCAGACTGCTTTACTTCACCTCATCTCACCCTGTCCTTATACCTTGGCCACCTTTGCAGACACTACATTGGCATGTGATGAGTTTTTTATGGTGCGGTCTTAGACCCTGGGTTGGCTGGATGGTCATGCATGCAAACAAATATTGTGAGGTCTTGGGGATTCCCATTTCGCCCTGAATTATTTGGCCTCTGCCAACATCTCACAGATCTTTAAATGGAGGGAGGAGGAGGGCAGAGCTCTGTGGGTGGGAATGGAGCTATCAGTCACTAGTCTGTTACTGAGGGATTTTCTATACATTGGATAGAATAGTTGGGGGCCTGCTCCTGACTACTACTAAAACCTCTCTGCCATACTGGTACAGAGCAATTAAACAATGAAGGGAGTGGAGACAGAGCGGTATGGGTCCTTTTTCACCGGTGCTAGGCAACCCGTGATTTGCTCCAGGGTATGTATGTGGGGCATTTGCCTGCTTGAAAAAGGGAGGCTTATCTCAATTACATCAGCATTACCGAGAAGGAGCCCCATTGCCATTGGAAGACTGAATTTCAGCTACTTGAGACTGAATGATTTTGATACTGCAACTCCAACACTAGATCTCAAATCCCGAGACAAGGGATGCGGGGACTAAATCTCTGCTAGCACTGGAGCTTAACCTACAGGAGGGATGCCCAACTAAGAAAATCTCTAAGCTCTACAAATTACCATTTCGCTCGTATCGGGATTTGGGGAGCACGATATCCAGGGAGAATTGGGGATGATATGGCAGATAGCAGCGACTGCATCAAAATGTATCAACAACAAAGAACAGGCTTAGAAGGTTCTTTACCAATGGCAAATTTTCCCCACCTACTTGCATAAGATAGATGCCACTATCGCTCCACATTGTTGCAGTGAATGCGGTCAAAATGGAGAATTTTTCCACATGTGCTGGTCGTGTGAGAAGGCACAGATCTTCTGGTGGAGGTAGTGAATCTCATTGAGGAAATAACAGGGGCACAGCAACTAGTGGAACCGGTGTGGTTTCATTTGGTGAACCAATAGAATCTATATATCGTTTGAGCAGGCACAGGGTGGCTCTGATCGTCTATATGTTGCTGGCAGCCTGGATAGCCCTGGCTAAGAACTGGAAAAGTAAAGAGGGACCTTTGGTAAGCATTTGGTGGAAGAAATTGTGGGAGGTGGCAGCGATGGGAAAGGTGGGAGTAGTGATCCGGGGAAGACTCACCACACATACCGCCATATGGTTTCCCCTACATGCATTTTGTGAGAGGTTCCATGCACGTTCTATCAAACCTCAAATGTTGCAGCACTTTTCATTGATTTAGAACTTTGCAGCTGGAGGTCCCCAAGTATTGAGAGACCATATAGAAAAGACATTCAATCTACTCCTATTTCTGTCCATTCACACATCCTGCATACATCTGTCTCTCTATCGTGGCACTCCAGAGTTCTGGTGTTTGTTAAATATCATTTTGTTCTCTTGCCTTATGCAAAAGTCTTTTTTAAAAAAGACTGGGGGGCTGATTCATGGAATTTGTGCTCCGAAAAACGTCGATTTGTGCGCCATTCTGCCCGCCATTTGTTAAACAGGGATTCGCGGGCAGAATGGCGCACAATTCCCGGTTTTTTGGCGCACAAATTCCATGAATCAGCCCCTGGCAACTTACTATTGGGACGCATTGACCTCATTCAACTACACACTTAGCAAACTCACCAGCACTATGCCACCATATTCGTCTTTGAGCTAAGATCTGACAAAATCACCATAAATGTAGATGTTACAAGATAAACAATACACAGATCCCCTCCTCCCATGTATGATCCATAAAACAATCTGGGGCCAGGCACTGTGCTACTTGTCCAAAGTTTAAGCAATCTACCTGCTTCCTATTACCTTCTGGCACTGCACAAGGCACAATATACCCGTTATGGGGTGCATCTTTCCATCATCAAGGCTCTTTGCTTCGGTGCTTGCTCCGAGTACACCTATACCCGGAACTAGACTATATGAGGTTCAGATGTGCTCTAAACACATGCCTGTTCTTCTCTATGTACAGATCTTAATTTCATTTCTCAGGCATTTCGCTTGGACTGCTTCCTTCATCTGTTCACATCATCCTTTCTTCATAGTGCTGTGCACCAACCATACCTTGGAATTCAGAAGTATACAATTGCCCCGAATTAAACAAAATTGAGTTAATACAATAACTTTATTCAGATGTACACAGCCCTGCTCCTCCTTGCCAACACTCTACCATTGGACTCATTGGATTGGCCTGTGGCCTAATGTACCCCAGAGCATATTTGAGGTATGCATTGCATACTAGTCATCTTTAGCAAGCTGCACATCTGGACAGTGTCTTCATTACAGAGATGTGACTCCCCGACGGGAATGAGAAACTTCTAGAAGCTTTGCACCACACTCAAGATGCATTGATATCGACAGTGGTGGGCAAGCTGCAACCCTCCAGATGTTTAGCCTACAATTCCCATCAGCCCTAGCAATCATCAGCAATGGTAACGGATCATAGAAGTCATAGGCTACCCTACACCAATATAGGTCCACAGGCAGAGGTGGAGAGTGCTGATTATATTTGAGAAGAACACGCTGATCCCACAACAACAACAAAACACATGGTTTGTTGTTGGGATACTTGGTTCCCATTCCGTATTTGAACTTGTGGTCGATGCAGAGGGTTTTGAAAGGGCCCGAGCAGAGACAGCATGGCAGTGCAGGGATTCCAGAATCAGTGACACCTTCTTGCCAGCGACTGCACCCATATTATGAGCCACTTGGACATGGAGGGCCAGATTCTCAAAAAACAAGAGCAAATAAAATAAAACCATGGAAATCACCACTTGTTTCAGAAAACACAGGTCACCTTATCCACAAAGGTGACCGGTGGATCTCAGTGGGGTTGAACAGCAATATAGAATATTAATGTCAGGGGGGCGCTCCGGACACTAATATATGACAGGCGTCTGACATCCAGCTGGTTGTGGGGCGAGCACTACACAGTGAAATATTAACAACAAAAATGTCTATTCCCGTTTGAGGTATAGAAATGCAAGTTTGATAGCAGTGGCTCAAGCCACTGCTGTCACAGTAAAAAAGAAAACATAAGAGGGTCTAAAAGGACCCTGTCCTGACTTGCGCATATCCATGTGCCTGTAGCAATGAGGGGCAGCAGGAATGTGATCATTTCCTGCTCATTTCAAAGTGGATCGTGTTTGTGGATTTGGGTTGCACACTGGAAAATGAGTTGAAACATCCCCTTATTTCAGCAAATGTGCAAAGGAAGTGAAAAAGTGAACCTAAACGCCTTTATGGATTGAGCTGCGCACTTGTTGGTCCCAGGTGATAAGATCCACCAGAGAATCTCTTCACTTGCGGCAGAGCAAGTTTTGAGAATCGGCTCCAAGTATTTAACATTGGGGCAAAGAGGCCAAGAAAGAAAGAGTTTGCATTTTGGATGATGGGGTTCAAGTGCCTGATTCACAGAACATTTTCCAATCCATTATAAAACACTTCTGCGAATTAGACCCCACGTCTTTCTTTTAGGATCTGCTTAGATTAAATAAAGATGGCCTATAAGGTCTGGCCTTCCATAACGCTGTAAAATGCTGCATCAAAAATAGGCATTACCATAATAATGAAATGAACTAAAAACAGTCTTATGGTGAATTAATGTTTTATTGCCCCATATATCCCACTCTTCTAAATGTTTCCAATGGACAAATAAAACAAAAATCAGTACGCAAATAACGAGGACTACTAGTGAAATCATTTTATAAAGCACTGTGAAAATGCAACATGCAGGGTGCAAAGCAAGAATGCCAAATCACGTGTGTGCTCCCTGTGCACATAGCTGTGAAATGGGTTTATTGTTCACAAGGATCTAGCTGTGGGCCTATTCCCTGCCAAAAACCTAGTTAAGAAAGTCTGCAAATCATTGAGCATTAAAACTAAATTCCGCCCTTATCTTGTGTGGTTAGAGTTCAACCACAAGTTCAAATGTCCACCTTGCAGCCCAGTGGAAATAGGCAATAAAAATGCCTTTCCATAAATGATGTAGGATTGTGGGGTTGTCATGAAATGGGTTTGCATCTTGAGTATTTCAGGCCACACATGGAAACAGTTGGAGCTTCCTCATCCTGAATGCATATGTGTAACATTACATTAGTTGGAGCCATACGGACATCTGCTACACAACTCGATCCTGGTGGGGAGAAGGTTTTATAGAAGATGTTGAGATCATGTTTTAACAAAGATACATCAAATGATCCTGTATGCACTGCAAATCAGAAGACTTAAGTGGGACATGAACATGTGCAGGGACCTGTATACTGGCTGTGGGTGGCAAGTTGAGGGGTGGGAGTGGGACAGTCTCTTTGGTGATGCAGAAGGTAGGTACAGTGACACCATCATTGCAGAGACTTCCAGATACATGTGGGATTCTGTGTTTTAGGGTGGGTTCAAGCCTGGTGTTGGAATCTGCCGACAGCATCGCTAGATTGGGTAAGCAGCCACCCTGCCCAGGGATGGCATGTTCTTGAAACTCTGCAGCCCTACTCTACAGTGGGCACCTGCCTGTCTGGTGGCCCTCAGTCACTTTGAATGAGATCTTCTCCACTCAACACTTTGGCTTGTGGCAAGCTCGCACCAGCATGCTGTGATGGATGGTTCAATCTAGTTTGCACTCTTCTTACTTCACTTACTACCTCTTATACTGCTGGTGGACAATACCCCAAGAGAAGACCTATGGCCCGTCTTCACTGATGTTGCCTTACTGCAGCAAGCCTAATACACTGTCGCACCCTCACTTAAAGGATGCTAGGTAAGTGCTGTTGTGTCCTCTATGTAACAGACCTGCGAATTTTAAACACAGTCTTTACTTCATCTCCAGTAGAGCCTCAGGGATACAAGAAGGTTGGTGAAGTAAGTTCAATTTAGGCACCTCAAATGGACATCAATTGTATACATGCTGCTAGTGGTGGGAGTGGACACTAGCATACTTACCCGCTGTGGCACTGTGGGTCAGGCCTCACAAACTATAGTCCCATGAGGGGAGCACATTTTGTCCGGTTTCTTTCCTCTCTAGGTGGGTTTTGGAATGAATTTAGCTAATCAACCTTTTGAATGTCAATTCACACCCTCAGGACCAGCAGGGCATGTGGGGCAGTGTACTATTTGAGGACTGTGACAAGGTCAGTAACCTAACCTCATCACAAGGGGATAAGAACCACTCTCAGCCTAAGTTGGGAGGCCTACCAGGGTGTAAGCCAAATCCAGCCCTAACCCAGAGGGGGACGGTGACAGTTGAGAGGAACCCATTTCTGGCCCCCTCCCCAAGGGCCAGTCTTTGCATGTGCTGTACCAACTTGCATCGCCCCATGCCTCTTAACAAAAGTGCTAGCCAAGCTCTCTCTTTCTTTTCTAGAACTGCAAGAGAAGCATCAACTATGCACTATGCACCATGCAAGGCCAGATCCCAGCCAGAGGGAGGGAGTCAATGAAAGGGGAGCCAGCTCTCCTACATGGCTGTTCCAAGTCCCACGCGATCAATGTACAGATGCCCGCTGAAGAGAGAGAGAGAATCAACGTATGAGGTCCTGGAGCTCCTGCATGGCTGTTTCAGATGCAGCACACTACTCCCCAACTTCGAAGGGAACTGAGCCCAGGCCCCTAACATGGACACAAAGCACAGGCCAACATTGTTGCAGAACAGGGCCCAATGCAGTGAAAGGGGGCAGGCCTTAACCTGCTCTTTGAAACCTTCTGTAATTATGACCCCTCCTGAGGGGGTAGGGGCAGGGCCAGATTGGCCAGGGTCAGAGAACCAATCAGAGGATGAGAGTGGGAATAGAATGACCACAGAATACAGGAAGCTGTGGGTTGTTCGGGTGAGGTCAGAGGAGGAGGTGGTAGCAGGCCAAGAGACTAGCAGGAGGAAGGATGGTAGATTGGATTGTGGTGTTGATTTTTGGATGAGGTGAGGTATTGGTTGGTTAGGGGAAGTGGTACTATGTTGCGATTGTGTGTTTTTTTAAGATTTCCAACTGATATCATTAGAAGGAGTGTAGAGAATGAATGTGAAGTGGTTGTGAGAGTGAAAGGTGTGTGCATAGAGTGAAGGTGGGTGTAGTGGTAGAAGTAGTATAGAGAAGGGAGTGGTAGTGTGGATGAGGGAGCAGTAGGGTAGAGGATATAAAAGTAGTGTGAAGCTGGGAGTAGTAATATCAAAGGGCTGAGGTAGTTAGTAGAAGAGTGTTAGATATCAAAAGGACAAAAGGGGTAAACACAGGGAGTAGAAGGAGTGAAGGTGGGTGGAGTAGGATGGAGGAGGGTAGAGAGATAATGGTAGTGTATAGATGTAGGGAGAGGAACATCAGGTTGCGAGAGGAAGAAGACGGAGGGGGCACATCCCCAGATCCTCTGTTAACTACAATCCATCTGGTAGTGTACTGTGGGTCTGGGAATTCCCTGAGGAAGTCCAGATAGAGAAGACTATTGCCTTTAGGTGATCTCAGCCAGCTAGACAGTAGGGGGTAAATGTTTTGCTAAATAGAAAAGTTACTGAGAATGTTAAACATGAAGCTACCTGTGAATGCGAAACTTGAACTTTACTGGTATTGTCAAATTGTGACCTTTGTGTTAAAGTTGGGTTTAGGGGAAGATCTTTAATGACGAAATGGGGAGATAGAAAGGGGATCAGAAAAAATAAGTACTGTGATTTTGTCTGGGATAAAGGGGCTGAAATATAAGTTATTGTTAGATCATTGCCATCCAAGTGTATGTGATGTCACTTATTAGAGTTCCTCAGTATGTCAAATGGCATGTAATGTCACTTCAGCTCCCTCTATGATTTTGGTGACATTACACCAGTGCCTCCCACCATCTCTTTATCCTTTAATGACCTTTATTTTTTGCTTTCATATTTTCTGATTACATCACTTCATTCAATCTTCAATCGTACTCAATACTCCACATATGAAACATTTCCTTACAATGAAAATAGAAGAAAGAAAGAGAGACACAGGGATTACAAACCTTGTCTTGCATTTGACCACAGATACATCAGAATAGACTGGATAGAGGTCACATGGTATCCTTGGCATTGGCGGGTTCACGAGGGATACTTCAATCTGGCAAGCAGAGAATGCAGACCGAACCTCCAAGTGATCCAAACCTGTGCATGAAAAGAGAATGCCACAATGTTTCAGATTTGCTTACATCCTCCACGAAAGATATGGAATCTTTCCAAAAGACAACCCAAGTCGACTTATTAACCAGCTATTTTGTGAAAATCGTATTTGTGTTACTTGCTGCGTGAAAAACAATTATGCAGCAAGTGGTAAAACAATATAGGGCATTACATAGGTCAAATCTCAGGAGAGACACAAAACAAGTACAAGGAAAAATAAAGCAATGTTGTACTGGGAATCGGCCACTTATCTTCAACTGGCAATTGATTGACCTCTGTCTGCATCCCCTTTTTCACCAGGGGAGGGTCCCTCTGTCTTAGGGGTAATAGTGGAAAATGGGAGTAATCATCAGACTGAGTCTACTTTAAAAAAAAAATAACATTTGTGTTAAAACAGCAACAAAAAAAACAAGAACAATAAAATCACCTAGTTTTTTGATCGAGTGGTAATACAACTCCTTCCTTTGCAAATCACGCTCTTGGGAAATAAGTGTGAGGAGTTTATGTGTATGGTCATGGACGAATCTTTGCTAATGGGTCACACTACCGTCATGTCTGATGAAGCCCTGTTAAGCGTTTTGAAATGCAATGAAGAGCAACCGGGTCATGAGAGAGGGTCACATGAGGTAACCCCGGATCACATAGAGGTTTCACTGCAGTCGTCAGAAACTTCCATATCATCATATACATCTACACCAGCCTTGGTACCCCATAGGAGACTCTCTGCTATGCTAAGGCAGGTGGACAATAGACTGAGGGAATTGGCTCAGCCCTGTATGGGCCTCTAAACAAAATTACTTTGTGCCCTTGGTAACCTCTATGAAGGTCTTCAAATGGAATCCAGGTCTCATACGTCTCTACTAGAATCCTTACTATTTAAGTTTAACCACGTGGGAGTGTATAACAAATGAAAAGAATTTTTGAGTGACAACCCCTTCCTGAATCTTGTTCAATAAAATGAGGTAAAGTCGGTTAACCTAGATACAAGGAATCAAATCCATTGTTGTAATGCGCACACAATGGGCTGCAGAGGCTAGAAATCGCTGTGGCACAGGCAGAAATTCCAGTTTTAATTGGGGAGAAGTGATGAACGTCTGCAGGTACAATTAAAGGTCAACAAGCTTCCTAAGTGGATGTCTGCTCTTAAGAAGGGCTTCAAGAAAATGGACCTCGAGTGTGCAGAATCCCTGTTGGTAGAGATTTTGGAAAATGCTGATGTAGAATTGAGAGGTGAGCTGGTCACTGAAGACCCTGGAGATACAGATGCTCAAGCCAGGACCATGCACAGAAGAATTAAACTTCGGAAAAACAGAATGTGAAAGTAAAGGTATAAACCAAATGGTGTGAAGAGAAAACAAATAAACGCCAGCCAACGGGTAAACAATTCAATGACTTTGTGTTTGCGCACTCTGATGAGGCAACCAACAGTTTGAGCTGCTCTCATAAATGATCCATCTAAAAAAACTACTAGGCAGAGGAAGGCTGAGGAAGAGACACCAAACGAGGATGAGGTGGAGGAGGTTTTGAGGGATTCTCCAATACAACAGCACGCTAACAAGGAAAGTCTGTCACTCTCAGTTCAAACACAGGGCTCCTTGTTTGTCCTCTCTGCGGCAGTGCCTGCTGGGGCCCGCAGCCTTAATTTACCCGATGAGAGAGAAGGATGCTTGGGTACAAAGTGCAGAGTTATCAGATTTGACGAATCAGAATAAACTAGAGACTTTTTCTCAGCGAATCGAGGAGAATCAGTCTGCAGGGTCCAAATAATGGCTCTTACATGAAGAACGATTGGAAGAACCAATCAAAGGTCTTCAGGTCTTCGGTATTTTAAAGAGCTCAAAAGGCTCTGACATGTCAACCAGAGGGGACATGGTCAAATCAGCAGAATTACAATGCATGAATAGAAGAGATTGTACAATGCTATTCCCCACCAGCGCACCATTTGTAAAGTTTTGCTGGAGAGATTGCAACCGGAGAACAGAAATTTCATTCTAAATAGATCCAATATCTTACGTTTACTGAGGGACTTCCCTAATTTAAGGGCTCTTTCCTCAAGAGATCTGGAAAGAGTGGACTTTATTGAGAAGCACAGAACAGATCGCTCCGTTATGTTCCTAAGCTCAAAAATTGTTCTGGACAAAATGTTTATGGAACCACAATCATTGGGCTTCAATTTGACAATGTACGAATACTTGGAACCATCAAATTTGGAACGGACAAGGCTATGTATCTGGCTTATTACCCAGTGAAATGTTCATCTCTATTGATGCCGAAGACATGTAAAGAAGAGAGGTTCATGTGACCAAGCAAACCACGAGCTGTGAAACAAACATAAAGGACTGGTCATGGTTGTCAGGCACTCTTCACTATCAGGGTGCGAAAAAGAATACAAAGACAGTCTGTAAACACTAGTGTGAATTGTCATGTATCTCACATCTCCTCGAACACACTGGGTCATTGCAATCTTTTTTCTAACCCGGAGTTAGGTAAATACTTAAAAGCACATCACTTTATCTTGCTACAGGAGACATAGTAGCGGGAAGGTCCCTCTTTTGATGGGTATGCCTCATATTATCAGTCTGCTTGGAAAGGTCTGTTGGGTCGCCCCTCGGGCAGGCTAGTGACCTTGATCAAGTCCAAAGTTGGGTTGGAATTTGGGAGGGGTCAGTAATGTGATACGGGCAACTATTTGATGATTTACCAACATTTACCATTTTATTAAAGAAATTGTCTAAAAGAATGCCTCACTATCCCTACTCTGCTGAGGATTTACCTGTCTAACCAAAGCTAAGGGAACACACTCTAACACAGGATAACTGGCCCTCACACTAAGTAACAAACATACAAATAAATATTTGGCAATGTAACATCGCATGAACAACACTCACAGTCACTGAATAACCATCTAATGTCCTGCAGGATTTCCCTTCCCCAGTATTCAAAGTCAGGATTGTTCGTGTACAACCAAAGAAAGAAATGTCTCAAATCAGTACTTGATATTTCAAAGTCAATGAAAATGTTTGTTAACCAAAGTTCCACTAGCAAATCTTGTCTTCTTAGTGAAATATCCACTTTCCACGTTTTGCAAATAGCACTGATGGTAATCCCAGCCACTATGCTTTGCCCCCTTCCTCAAGAACACTTACCACAGTTCAAGAAGAATGCAATATCCACAACCACCAGTGATACAAAGTTCTTGGTTAACAGTTAGTATTCTATTGGTTACAGTTTTGGGTTTCACAATGGTAAATTTGTCAGGATGACTTCTTATTGCTGCTGCTTCAACTTTAACAACCTCACTTCATAGAGGGTGCTAGAGGGCCAACCAAGATTGCCACTTCGGTGTGAGCTCCCACACAGCCCCATATTAATCCTTCCTAATCCTGACGTCTACAGTGATTAACCGCCCTGACCAGGCAATCTCCTGGAAACCCACTTGCTGCGCTACTGTCCCGTGAAATCTGGAGGAAATTCGGTGCCCTGGCAGCCCCAAACGCAGCTCTGCAAGCCCTGAGCCCGAGAAGACCGAGCGGGCTCCACGAGCTTCCGGAGCACATGAGGCGGCCTCTGTTGCGGGCTGAGCCCGGGCGGAGCAGTGCAGTTCGGCGCGCCTAGCTTTGGAACCCGCGACTGAGAGAGGCGTCAGCGTGATTCTGTCAACATCCGAAGCCGAGCGGGAGGCCACTCTGCGCCGGGAGGTACCGCAACACGGCCCCCAGCGAATGCAACTACTGCACACACCGGTGACAAAAACGCAAGCCCCGGGCGGCAAGGGAGTAAGAGGAGCAGTGACCTGAGCGATGGAGCACACCCCCTCCCGACATCTCCTCCTTCCTCGCCACCAGGGCCCTCGGCAGTTCACCCTCGGCACACAGAGTGGGTGGTCCGGAGCTCGGAAGCGAATCCCTGAGGCCCTGGGCGGCGGCCCACCCGTACTACTGCAGATCGCTGAGGACTCTACGGGACCCACCGGCGACCTGAAAAAAGAGCCCTGCAGCTCATCACCCTGACAAGGTACGGCAATCACGGAGGGAGCGGGGGTTCTAATATTGTTAGAACAATGGGCCTCACTTCCCATACGCACAGACTACCGCCCAAACCGGGCCATATGCAACACAGCAAACCCCATCCTACCTGAAGCAATCTGTCAGAAAGCAGCCACAACAGCTCAGGGCTACACTCCCCGGCTCGGCGGGAGAGAGAGACGCCCGCGGCCCCTCTGAGCCCGGCCACACCTCCCTTCTGCAGTGGAAGACAGTCCAACAAAAAACAACGCTAAGGTGATCACACCACTCGCCGTGGGGACACCAGCTGGGCCTCACACTTGATGTGCACAGACTGCCACCCAAAACAGGCCCTAAATAACACGGCAAGCCTCTTTGTACCCGAACCTACCCAACAGACAACAGCCACAATCTCCCAGGGCTGCACTCCCCGGCAGGGTAGAAGGGGGGACGCCCATGGCCTCTCTGGGCCCCACCATAACCACCATACAGAAGGCCGAGACTCTATAGGAAAAATCCTATCAACAAGTAACAGCCCTGAGGCGATCACCGCACCCCCCAGAAGAGCTCCTCCACCGCGCAATTCCCCCGCTTCTCTCAGCGGACTTACACGAGATGCCCCTTCTTGTTGGCAACCTGCCTATGCTCACAAACCACAGTTGACCACCAGCCCTAACCCAGGGCCGCCCCCAATGCCACAGGCGCAATGGGAAAAACAGACAGGTATCAAAGAAAGCTAACCTTCGAGACTGGGGCAACCCCCAAAGCCCCTAGAGTTCAGGAGGAACCAGAGCCTTCTTCAGGAAGCTCACTCCAAATGGAGGAAGGAAATTGTCCCACTGACATCAAGGGACTCCTACTCTCCTACTTGACCTGAAGGCAGGTATAGGTAGTTTGAACAACAAAATGGATGGACTCTCGTCCAAGGTCGATCTCCTACAACATCGCATGGACACCCATAGGGAACGCCTAAACGAAGTAGAGCAACGGGTGTCCACCTTGGATGATGGCACAGCAACCCTGACAAGCAAAGTATCCCAACTCGAATCCCAAATGAAAGCGGCCAATGCCAGGTGTGAAGACTTAGAGGGTCGCTTAAGAAGAAACAACATAAGAATTATCGGAGTGAGGGAACACCAGTCACAAATGAAAATGGAGGACTTTGTGGAAGCGCTGTGCTCAACCCTTTTCAGCCGTGAAGCCATATCCCACTTGTTCATCGTAGAAAGAGCACATAGAATCCCATCCTCCAAACCTATCCCTTGCGCGCCACCCAGGCCAATAATCGCAAAACTGCTCAACTATAGAGACTGTGACACCACCCTTCGACTAGCCAGGGAGAAAGGAGAACAACTCCACGAAGGAGACAAAATCCACTTTTACCCAGACTTTTCCCCTGCAGTCCAAACACAGAGGAGATCCTTCGCGAACATCCGGCAGAGGCTCAAAGATAACCAAATAGCCTACTCCATGCTATTTCTGGCACGGCTTAGAGTGCAGCATGGTGGGAGAGTCCACTTCTTCCAGTCGTGAGAGGAAACGTACGCATTCCTGGACCAAGCGGGCTGCCCTGGGCTGAATTCTAACCGGGCTCGCCCACAGAGAGAAAGAAATCACAGGAACCCTCCATAACAAAATATGGTTAGAGGCGAGATACACATTGATAAAAGACAGCAGCCTCACCGAAGCAAACACCAGAGTTAAGCACTCCGGGGTCAAGCTGCTTGGGAAGTCCCTAGCGCCCCTTGCACAGCAAAGTTTTCCCAAGAGTTTCTTGTTAATGGGTGGGAAATCAGGCGACGGCCCAGCCACGCTGAGGTCCGCCTCCTGGTCAAGTAAACAAACGGGCGAGTTGGGGGTTGCCATGAAAGGAAGGAAGCAGGAAAAGGGGAAGGGAAATGCGCCTCCAGTTCAACGCTCCCTGTCAACCCTCCAAACCGCTGGCTACTACTGTCTCTCCTCCCCCGAATGCCAAGGAATCCTCTAGCAGTCAATCAAAGGTCTAGTTCACAATATTCTACAACCCCTCAAGACAGAGCAAACAAAATCAAATTGATCAAGCAAGTCAAACATGCAATTCAAAGTCCCCACATGGAACATTAGAGGGGGCAACCTCCCCTCTAACACCAGGAAGATCTTACAATACATGAAAAGGCATGAAGTTGACATGGCCATGGTCCAAGAAACACACCTTCTCCCCTGAAAGAAACACCTCTGGGCTCGGAACTGGGGCTGTCATAGATACTTCTCCTCGTATTCGTCTTATGCCAGAGGGTTTGTCAATCCTAATCAGCAGGAGAATCGGTTTTCAGCTGATAAGCACGGAGAAAGACTCAGAGGACAGATCACTTCTGGTGAGTGGAATTGTGTCGGGCCAAAAAATCATCTTTGTCAACTCCGGGCAAAAAACTTTAACTGGGTGCTAACTCACCTTTCAGCTCAAGGCCCTGTGACCATTATATGGGGAGGCGATCTGAACACGACCCTAGATCCCACAAAAGACAGGTCGCGGACCACGCCACAACCTATATCCAAAGCTAGCCATCAAGTACAAGAAATTTGTAAAGCCTACGACCTCATAGATGCATGGAGACACAGAAACTGGGAGTATCATGACTACACCTTCCACTCGGCGGTGAATAACAACAGCTCCAGAATCGACTATCTATTCATCTCCGCAAGAGGCCCGCTGACATGTGGGCCCTGCCTAATCTTACCTAAGACTTTCTCCGACCACTCCCCGGTAACTCTCATTTGCTGTCCATCCAGCTACAAGTCCCCTTGATGCGCTGGCGCTTCAAGTCAGGTTCCATGCAAGACCAAGAGTTGGCATCCGAACTACGTGACGAGATCTCTGCATTTCTAGAAACTAACGTGGGCACAGTGCCTATGATGGCCATGATCTGGGAAACACTAAAGTGTTTTATGAGAGGGGTCTGCCTTGCTAAAGAAAACGGCATCCTTAAACTGATTAGATGGAAACTAACCGCCTGTGAGGAGCAGCTAAAACATCTCGAACTCAAGTGCACAACTGCGGATGATCCAGGCTCCCAAGCTGCTCTAAAAATGGAGTTACAGAAGTTCAGAGCCGTGGCAGAACGTGAAATAAAATTCCTGAACTGCAGCGGTCAAGTCTGTCAATATGGCGAAGGCCAAAAACCAGGAGCCCTCCTCGCAAATTTGGTAAAGGCCGATAGGAAAGCAACAACAGTTGAAGGGATTCGTCCAAACAAGGCACGATGGTACACACTGACGAGGAGATCGCAGATGAATTCAAAACTTTCTACCAGGACCTGTATACCTCAAAGTACAATACAGACTCAGACGCCCTGCGTAAATACCTAGAAGACACTGAACTCTACTGGGTGGAAGGAAAACTGCGTGAACCCCTCAACAAGCCCGTAACACCGGAAGAGATTGCCGAAGCCATCTAAACCCTTCCGTGCTCCAAAGCCCCGGGACCTGACGGTCTGACAGGTGAATTCTACAAGACCTTTGCTGATACCCTAGCTCCCCTCCTCGCTGAAGTCTACGAAGAGGCGTTGGAGAGGGGATCCCTCCCTCAGTCAACTTGTGAAGCCAACATAGTCCTGATACATAAATCCAGCAAGCCTCCAGAAGATTGTGCATCGTACAGACCCATTTCCCTACTCAATCTAGACAACAAAATCCTAGCGAAGGTGCTTACAAACAGGCTAATGCCACTGATGCCCGCTCTTGTGCTCGCAGTCCAAGCAGGACTCCAGAATCGACTATCTATTCATCTCCGCAAGAGGCCCGCTGACATGTGGACCCTGCCTAATCTTACCCAAGACTTTCTCCGACCACTCCCGGTAACTCTCATTTGCTGTCCATCCAGCTACAAGTCCCCCTGATGCGCTGGCGCTTCAAGTCAGGTTCCATGCAAGACCAAGAGTTGGCATCCGAACTACGTGACGAGATCTCTGCATTTCTAGAAACTAACGTGGGCACAGTGCCTATGATAGCCATGATCTGGGAAACACTAAAGTGTTTTATGAGAGGGGTCTGCCTTGCTAAAGAAAACGGCATCCTTAAACTGATTAGATGGAAACTAACCGCCTGTGAGGAGCAGCTAAAACATCTCGAACTCAAGTGCATGACTGCGGATGATCCAGGCTCCCAAGCTGCTCTAAAAATGGAGTTACAGAAGTTCAGAGCCGTGGCAGAACGTGAAATAAAATTCCTGAACCGCAGCGGTCAAGTCTGTCAATATGGCGAAGGCCAAAAACCAGGAGCCCTCCTCGCAAATTTGGTAAAGGCCGATAGGAAAGCAACAACAGTTGAAGGGATTCGCTCCAAACAAGGCACGATGGTACACACTGACGAGGAGATCGCAGATGAATTCAAAACTTTCTACCAGGACCTGTATACCTCAAAGTACAATACAGACTCAGACGCCCTGCGAAAATACCTAGAAGACACTGAACTCTACTGGGTGGAAGGAAAACTGCGTGAACCCCTCAACAAGCCCGTAACACCGGAAGAGATTGCCGAAGCCATCTAAACCCTCCGTGCTCCAAAGCCCCGGGACCTGACGGTCTGACAGGTGAATTCTACAAGACCTTTGCTGATACCCTAGCTCCCCTCCTCGCTGAAGTCTACGAAGAGGCGTTGGAGAGGGGATCCCTCCCTCAGTCAACTTGTGAAGCCAACATAGTCCTGATACATAAATCCAGCAAGCCTCCAGAAGATTGTGCATCGTACAGACCCATTTCCCTACTCATTCTAGACAACAAAATCCTAGCGAAGGTGCTTACAAACAGGCTAATGCCACTGATGCCCGCTCTTGTGCTCGCAGACCAAGCAGGATTTGTGCCCGGACGCAACACGTCCTTCAGAATCAGGAGATTGTTTGGCATCATAGAGGCCCTTGACCCCAACCACCAGGCAAATCCTTAGGGGACTCAACATCGGTCCACACAAGCTGATCATATCCCTATATGCGGATGATGTAGCACCATTCATACGCGATCCTATCGAAAACCTGAATACAGTAATGAGGGAAGTAATCAAATTCGGAGCAATATCTGGTTTAAAAATTAATCAGACCAAATCGATCATATTTCCATTGACCCCAGCTACCAAGATATTTGCCGACGACTTTCTCTTTACATGGGAAACTTCACGAGTACACTATTTGGGGATACAGATGTCACTAAACTAACACAATGTATTCCGAGACATCTATGAGGTTGTGGTGAGTGGTGAAATCATTGCAGGAAAAAGTGGCCCGGTGGAAGACACTCCCATTGACTCTGTGGGGAAGAACCTCACTAGTTAAAATGGTGATCCTACCGAAGCTTTTGTACTTATTCTCCAACATCCCTATTATGATACCGCAATCTTTCCTAAAGAGACTGAAAAGCATGGTCCTCAAGCTGCTATGGGCAGGCAAACCAGCCAAAGTGGCACATTCAACACTGACCCTCCCAGTGTCAGACAGAGGCTTAGCTCTTCCAGACTTAGAAAAATACTTCTGGGCAGCTCAGGCACAATTCCTCAGCTTTTGGTACACCATGCACTCTATCAGATCACACGTACAAATAGAACGTGCTCTAGCGACCCCCAATCTGCTGAGAGCGGTCATCATCAGTCAGGTTCCGGTACCCAACACCACTATGAACATTGTACTTGCAACATACGGAATCTGGAAGAGAATTGCACAAAGATACAAGGTTCAAGTCCGGTACTAACCTCTCCTGCCAGCCAAATTTATACCAGGAATCCCGCTGACTTCAGAGAAAGTCTTCCATCACTGGGTGGAGAAATTACAGATAAACACCCTGGGCGAGTTGTTCATTGAAGGCACCTTCTTAACCCCCCAGCAGGCAAAGAAGAGAGGAGGCAGCACCTCCCTCGATACATTCATCTACTTCAGAAACAGATACACCCTTCAAACACTCTTTCCCACCTTCCCGATGCAACCTCCAACTTGGCAGCTTTTACACAACGTGATGCAGGTGCAAGGTGAAGGCAGTCTAGTCTCGTCCATCTACAAATCCATTCTAACCGATACAAATCCCACCAACACACGCATGAAAATAAGATGGGAAAGGTCCCTTCATGCAACGATCCCAGATGAGGAATGGACATTTATCCTAAGACAAACACAAAAAATAGCCCTCAACTCATGTCTTAAACTAATCCATTTTAATTATCTACATCAAACTTATTTCACTCCCGTCAAAAAGAGCAAACAACAATCAGAATCACCATCAAGGAGTGAAAGGTGCGGGAATCCCAAGGCTGACTTTATCCACCTCGCATGGGACTGCCCCAAGCTGAACCCATTCTGGAGCCAGGTACTGCAGACGACAGCACCAATAGAAGGCGAAGAGGTCCAACCAGTCCCGACGGCGGCACTGCTAGGGATGATGAAACTACTCTCACCGGCTATAAGGAAACTTGCAGGGGTACTATTGACACTCGCCCGTAGAAGAGTCACCATGTCATGGAGCCAAGGACCTCCTCCAAAAGTGGCTAACTGGTGTAAGGACATCCTCTATTGCCAAGACGTAGAGTCTGATTTCGTCAAGACACTGCCTCAACACGCACGCCCACCAGATACCTAGGGCTCATTGGTATCATTTCTAATCAACGAAGCCGATGAGACCACTCTTCCCCATCGGGGGGTCAAAGCAGTCAGGACACAGACACGTAACTCGCCCAAACACAGGAACTCACACCTCGAATGAAAAGCATGGAGGAGAGAACGGCTGACCTATGAGGTCAACAGACTGGAGGGGAAATCGAAGGGAGGCGGGAGTGGGGGGAAGGGCGGGGGGACGGCGCACAGTTAATTCACCCTATTGTGGGTGAGATTGTTTCTAACAGTTGGAAAACTTTCAAAAATAAAGTTTTTTTTAAAAGAAAGCAACCTCGCTTCTACTTGGCTTCACATTGGTATATTTGTCAGGATGACTTTGTAGTGTTGCTGCTTCAACTTTAACAACTTCACTTCTACTTGGCTTTACAATGGTATATTTGTCAGGGTGATTTATTAGTACTGCTACTTCAACTTGTAACAACTTCACTTCTACTTCATTCACTATGAGAACAGTCATCTTGGTCTCACAGTCCTCTCTTTGTTAAGACTACTACAATATTGCATCCACTGACTACCAGATATACCACTGCAGCTTCAGTACTTTTTCTACTACCACATCTGCAGTACTTTGGATTCCTAGACAGGTTTCGACAAGGTATACTTGAAAGTGCTTCAACAACTTCAGGTAGACAAGGCACTCTTCCTCTGAATAACTCTGTTCTAAAGGGGCAGCCTCTTTGCCTCTCTTGACTGTTTGCCACAACAATAACAACCCGGGCTTGCCTTTCAGGCCACTTCTCTCTGTCTTCCACAGTCGCTGGCACTACAGGTTGTGTCAACTTCAAAATAGTGTTTACAATCACCCAGTCTCCCGTCTCCAAATTTATCTGCAACATTCTGTCCAATTAATTACCCATAAACCTTGGTGCAACTCTCTTAGTTTCAGGTAATACTTGCACACTTGTATCTTAGGGCAAATAAGTGTAATCAACTTCACAATACATTTAGATCGCTTCTTAACTCTGGGAAAGGTTGGTCTAAGTGTGAATGTGGGGAGACTTAATGCTTGCCTTCTTCTTCATTTGTTATACACTTTAATGTATTTGAATGAAAAGTTCAGCGTGCAACAGACTGTGGAAGCGGCCAGACAGACACGGCGTCTGCCACGTCCACATTAACAAGGACTCTACAATCAGCCTACCCCCATGTAACTTCTAAAGTGAAGAGTATACACACAGATTTTCACTGCATCAACACAATTGATGCTCTTTTTCAAGGACCCAGGAGTCTGTTATACTGAAAATAAATACAGCCTCCGAGGACTGGATTACCGACACTAAGAGACGGTTTGGCCTGGACAATCCCTCTTTGTACCCAAGACCAGAGGTTGTGGATAATTATGTCTTCGATTTGTCAATTGGGAAATAACGCCTAAGTGTTCACACTGCTACGACAGCTTCAACTTGCCGAGTCTGTTTTCAGAGACCACTGAGAGGCCTTTTTTTAGGCGTTTTTACGCCCTGGTCCACTTTCCACCCCTGAAGAAGATCCTAACATTAATTTTAATGACTATAGGAATGAAACATGTTGGGTAAACATAGATACTAATGGAAAGTATCGAGATAAGTACTAGGATTTAGGATAGGTGTACCTTAGGTACTTGTTGACCAAGGCATCTAGACAAGAGTCATTTACAACCAAGGTCTCTGTGTCAACATTCTGTATATCGAGTGATTTTATCCCATTGTAAAAATTGAGATTTGAATAACTTGAAGCTGTTCATATGTAAATTGGTACACTTGATGATATTGGAGATCTCTAAGGGAGAGTTACAGATCAACTGCATATTTTGCACATTGTAACTGTTGTGGTGATTGGCACTAAGCACTTTGTAGCACTGGTCACTTTGTTAAGTTTTATGTGATTGTTTCAATACTATTCTATATTAAAAATTGCAAATTTTATAACAATAATTTTTGAAGTCAGGTTGTATTCTCCTTGATCTTCCACTTGTCATTGTTCGAATTGTCGTTTATAAGTGTGTTAGCCCCAGGATTAGCCAGTTTATTGTGAGCCTTAAACCTAAAATAGGTGTGGGAGCCTTTTGTTCTTGGTTAAAACATGTCAGGTTTGCTCCCTTGAAACCTACAGTTATACCTGATTTCCCTTGAGTTTTATATAGTTTAAATGAAAAGTATGCCTTGTTAGACTCAAGAATAGAATGCAGTCTTTCTTTGAAATTCAGAATTAGGCACATGCACCCACTTCTTGATATCGTTTTCAGAGTTTAAAAGATTGGCATTCAAGTGTATTCCCTTTGTGAAAGTGAAAGTTAGAGTAGAGACCTCTTTTTGGAATCACAATTAGGCACACATGACCATTCTCCGATGTAGTTTTCACAAGGTAAAGATCGTAACTCTTTTATTGTCAAAGTTAGGTATTCAGTAATGGTCCTTGCTGTTTTCCCTCTCTTTAATTAGGGACATGTGACAACTCCTTCAAGCAATTACAGTCTTTGAATAGTGGAACAATGGATTTTATTAATGTTAGCTTCTCACACAAGTAAAAGTCTTTTAACGTTAAACGTGAGTGCTACATTTCCATTGTTCAGAGTATTTTAGATGCAACAAACAACTTCTACTCACTTAAAGTCTTAAGAGAGTTAACAGGGAGCTTGATACTGTTGCCGGCAATGCTTGATCAATATGTTAGAAAGTTGTGCTTCACTGAGCAGCTTCTTAGACACTTGCTCTGTTTCTGCCACAACTTCTACTGCTTCTGGCTCACTGGGGACCCACACCCTTCGCCTGAAAAGGTGTCTCCAGTCCATCCATACATTTTGGGTGCTCCTTTCACTCCCAAGACCCACGGCTGGATAGTTACTTCGCGCCTCAGACTCCTGAACATCTGCAGCTCGGCAATTATGGCAATCAGGCTCACATGTGAAAAGACCTCTCTCCTGCACATCTTCTGCTCTGCAGCTTCTGCACTTCAGGGTTTGGGGGAACAGGACCCTCTCAGAACAAGCAGGTGGAATCTGCTGTCTCCACATTCCGGCATCCCTCTTGTTCTCCCACTTCTGCTTGGTTTGCCAGCCTTGTGCCTTCTTCCTTCTGCTACTGTTACAGCTTGCATTCTAGTCACAGTTCCAGCTCCTTCCACTCCTTCTAATTGCCTGCACCTAAGGGGAACTTTTATGCCTCTCAGGTTCCTTCAGGTGTGGGCTGTTAGTCATGATTGCCTGACTACTACAACTGCAAGACTCTTCAGCCCTTTTCCCCATCCCAGTAGTTCTAGGATTATGGGACTTGCAGTCACCTTCAACAAAGTTATTGTTTCAATAATCGAGCTATTGTTAAGGGTAGATTTATTTCCCTTAAATTCAGAAAAAGATGGACTATTAAGATTGGGTGTTACATTGGAGTACATTGGATTTAAGGCATTTTCTCTAGATTGTTTTATATTATACCATAGGGAGAAAGGAGGGTCACAGATCTTATATGTGGGTCAGGAACATTATAATGGCAATATGCCATTACCTGTTTTAGCAACACAGAAAGGCAGCTCCTTTCAGAGAACAATCAAGTGCATCTCATCCACGGGATATCCTCAACACCTTCGGCCCTGTTTCCTCCCAGGTGATCCTCCGGCAGAACACCACACCCAAGGCCATGATCAGGAATCGTCTGCCTTACCCTGGCCACCAGGGAGAAGACTTTAGGCAGGGTTTTAGTGAGGGATCCATAGGATTCTTCATAAAGTAGTGTCCTCCCAATTCTGTCCCGGTCTGCTGGAACAAACAGCTCTATGACCATTACATGCTATTGGCCGTGCAATACTGGGAATTTCACAGTAGTTAGTCATTACTATGGCTTGTAAAGTCTTCAATTCTACTATAGAACTGCCTCTTTCTTCAGAACATACAAGAGCAAGTGAAATATATTCCTTGCTCATGAGTTGATCAGGCCCATTCTCATAGACAACGTGATCTCTAACTATGAAATAACAATCACTGCTTCGGTAGCTGAACTTTCTCGTTTCATCAACTGCCCGCAAAGATGTTGCCTTGGAAATAGCGTGTGAGTGTCCTCCCAGCAGTGATCAGGCTCTTCACTAAGTTCTCTATCATTGTTTAATCTTGGGAACGACGTGCAACCATTTAACCGTGGTGACGTACCAATTTATGCACGTAGTTGAAATGCCAGCAAAAGCTACATCGAAAAGTGGGACTATTAATTACCATCAGAGTAATAAAGGAGCAAAATCTAATAAAGATAAATACTGAATTTAGTAATCTCCCTCTAACCCTTCTAACCACCATTGGGGCCGAAATAAAAGGGAAAGTTATGGCGTATTTCCATTCAGGAGCTCAAGAGCCCACTGGCGGTAATAGTTCCCTTGGGACTTCGCTACGTGGAGAGGGGGAGCACGCAAGGTAAACTCTGGTCAATGATAACTCTGTTAAACCTATGTTACTCTCTCCAACATGAAGTAGCTGCTGCAGTAGAAGTACCAACATTTAATTCTGCTGGGGGTGCACAGTGGAAAATAATCTGAAACCGGGCTAGTCTCACTCATCCCTCTTACCTGCCACCCCAAACCCGGCTGCCATGCAGCTAGTGTCAGTTCAATCTGTACCTGATAATCTAGGTGTGGAACACATTTAGAAGACCCTCTGTACATTACAGTTTGCAGTCAGAATTCTCCTAAACTCAGTGGCAGGACACAGGACGTTGGGTGATGTCCTGTACAGGTTGGAGCTTAAGGTAGAGGATCAAAACTGTGACCTAGCTGAAAAACTTTAAAATTTGACCAGAGTGTGTGTCAATGAAAAACAGCCTACTCAGGATTTCTCAGGGTGAGGCAGAGTCAGACTTTCCCGTCGAAGGACTGAATTCTACAGGGCTGCAAGATATTTCTGACATACATCTTACTCGCAAGCAGCACTGGAGATGTAAGCACCTGGCTGCTTTGAGTCCAAAAAATAAAACACGTTCATTGCTCAGAAAGGCTGAAATACTAATCATTGTTGGCCTGTAGAGCAAAACAAACTTTCCAAAAAGCGGAAAACAAGAGCTAAGCGATGTAAACCCAGGCAAGTAAAATCTGTTGGAATACTCACTAGAAAGAGCCACAATCTAAAGAGCTGGCATTCTCTGAACTCTCTATATCGTTGGATCAATCAAGAGATGATGTTGATAACCTCGTTGTTCCTCCAAAAGAGCGAACCTCAACTTAGAAAATAAATAAGGCTCTTATGGAAGATGAAAAGAATAAATCTCTCTGATGGTAGAGGTTAGTTGAAATAACAAAGAACCCTCAGTGATACTTGACAGTAAATCTTTTACAATAAGAAGTCTCTTCCCTGAAAACGACTATAAATTAATAAATCGCTCCAATTTCTTAAATCTACTCCAACTAATTCCTCTTTTGGGAATTTTCAACTCCAGTGACATTAGCTTTGTGGATCCATTGAACTATGAAATAGTGTTACGCTCACCTGGTCTCTGCGGAGGCATTGGGGCATGGTTGCAGCCCTCCCGGGGGTGAGGTCGCTCGGGTCTGATTTTGCCCTCTGCGCTTACGTGGTGGCTGGTGGTAATAGATGATACTGCTCGGGACTACTCCTGCATGGAGAATAGGGGCGTGAGTATGTCAGCTTGTGCGCCTGATCCCCTTCCAGACCCCTTCTCCCAAACCGCAGTACCCGTGGGGTGTGCTGCACCTGGAAAGCTCACCTGTTGATTAGTTTCAGCAAGTGCTCTGTCCTGCTGCTTCTGGCAGGGGCACTTGTATGATCTGGATCGAGTTGCTTCACTGGTCCCTTGCACGTGGTAGTCCAGTCCTGCTGCGACTAAGCCACTATACTTCAGGTAAGTGTTACTGTTTGCCTTTGTCTTTCCTCATCTGTTTTTGTTGTATTGTAAAGTTTGTTGTCTTGTATTGCTGTCCGTTCCACGTTTGATGTTTGCTCTTTTGCTTTCTTCCCTTGCAGGAGATGTTGCCGGCCCGGCAGAAACTGCAGAGCTCGAGGCGGCAGCCGGAGGGAACGAGGAACGAAGCCGCAGCGGTACAGTAGCTGGTAAGTTGTTAACTAGGTGGCACGCTGGGTTCAAATGTGGCGCGGCCCTAGGACGGATGTTCTAACCTTGGGCCTCATTACGACTTTGGAGCTAGCCATGTCCTTGATAAGGGCATGGCTGCCTCCAAAACCGTGTCCGGGTTCCCTGAATAGCGAATTACCGTGCCATTCCGAGTTTGGAGGGCCCGGTAATTCCTCCCTCAGGGAACCCGGGCCCGGACCTTCCCCATTCCCATTGAGCCCCCATAGGGCTCAATGCGAATGGGCGCAGGAGGTAACAACGGGCCAATTACGACCGGCGCGTTGTTAGCTCCTTGGTCCCCTCGCGGGACTCGGTAAGGACGTCTTGTAAAACCAGACGTCCACATCGGGTCCCGCGAGGGAACCTCGTAATACTGTGGAATGGGTTTAACGGGCCTGCCACCATTAGCGGCACCCGTTAACCCATTCCGCAATTCTTATAATGAGTCCCCTTGTCTTTCTTCTTCTTCACAGGGTCCGAGTTCGTGGATGCGGAGCGCAGTGCTGCAGCGTCGGGATCAAGATCACTGGATGTCAGCAGATGAGTCTGCAGATGAAGCGATGAAGCACCGGTTTCCTGGAGGTGAGTATGTAAGAGAACGCCTGTTTTCAAAGGTAAGTAAACTGGTCCAAGCGGCGGTGAGCGTCACGTTGCACGCGAGTGCACAGTAATGCGAAGACCCGGCCTTAAGGATGGAGCAGCTTATATAGCTGAGCTTCTGATGCCACGCCCACCAGGTTCAGCCTGCCTGCCACACCCGATGAGTCAGCACATGAAGACCAGGGCTAGGGAGCCACACCCGATGAGTCAGCACATATCAGCTCTTGGAAAGTTCTTGTAAAATAAAAGCACTCCTACGCTGAAATAAAGTGTTCCTGCTCACATCTCTATATGAGCTTGGCGCCAAAGGCGCCACGACTGAGTCCAGCCAGGGCCCCTTTGTTTATGGGTCCCAAAGGGACATAAGTGAGTCAAGTGACCCATTGCCCCCGTCACTAGATGATGTGGTTTTTGTGTTCTGAGGCCTGTGGCCATGACAAATGAGATCATTTTACGAATCCATTGTTATAGGTCTGACACTGTTAGGGTAATAAGAGATCAGTTGCAGAGCTTTGTAAAGTTGGGATATGATTCAGAATCTTTTCTTTCTCACTGTGTTAGATCTGGAGTGGCGGTCCATAAATTACCTACATTGTCTTGTAAAAATGTATCTGTTGAGAAAGATAACCCTGTACATTCAAACCCTGAGGTGGTCGAGCAGGTGCCTCCTCTCTACTTAATCAACGAGAAGTTATATTGTGTCAGGGAACTCGAGTGGTTGCTCACATTGGCTGACCCTGGGTGGGTCTTTGGATCTCTTTGGATCTCTTGTACAGAAAATATATTTTACTTCTACAAAAGGTCTGCATCCAACATACATTTAGATGGATATGTGATCTACCAAAAACGTGCTCGACAGCGTTTGGTTGGGAGATCTAGTGGGGGTTTGCTGGTTGGGATTAAACATACTATTCCTTCCCCTGTAATAAACAGTGGAAATTAATGTCAAAATGTTCTGAAAGTCGACACACGGTTTGGAGGGCAAGTCTAGGCATTGTTTGCTGATTAACATCTATGCCCCTCCTGGTGGTTTTTTTCTCTAATTAAATTAATTTTGGAAAAGATATGTGAATCCAGTACTGAATGGTATGTTGATGATAATGACATATTAGTGATGGGGTATTGCAATGCCTGCTCTCTTGATTGACCCCTTACTTGACCTATGGATAATCTAGAAGTGAGAACTTGGATCTGATAATGTTGAATGGGAGAATGAAAGGTGGTGTTCCTGGTGAATACACCTGGAGATGTGGGAAAAATAATTCTACAATATTTGCGAAAATGCTGCTGAAAGCCCTGCAAAAATGGGCGGTGGAATCTGATTCCCTAGATGCTTTTCAGTCAGGTTTTCGGCAAGAGCTGAGTACATCCACTAATTGTATGGTGATAGATTTATTAGCACACCAAGCAAAGGTCCAAGCACGGCCAGTATTTTTCGCCTTTTTAGATATTAGTAAAGCGTTTGACATGGTTAATAGGGCTTTCTTGTGGAAAAAACTATATGATAGGGGGTGTCCGGTAGCTCTGTTGAGTATTTTGGTGGCTCTCCATACAAATACAAGGATTAGAGTAAGGCTGGACGAATTAGGGAATTATTCCCCCTGTATTCAGACAAATAGGGGTTTAAGACAGGGGTGTGTTTTGGCACCCTTTCTTTTTTGCCTGTATTTACTGGGAATAGGAGGCTGTATGGAATTTGTAAAAACTTTCCCTCCAAGATTGGGTGCTATGGTTGTCCAATACTTGCTTTATGCAGACGACATTGTTATATGTGACCTCACAGCTATTGGGCTCCAAAGAGCATTAGTAGCCGTGGAGGGATTTCTAGAGAAACTAGACTTATCATTAAACACAGTAAAATCAAAGGTTCTGGTGTTTAAGGGGGGCAGGAAAAGCTGTAAAATAATGCCTTGGTACCTGAAAAATGGTAAATTAGAAGTTGTAACTAAATTTGTATACTTAGGGCTGGTAATTTATGACAAGCTCTCTGGTCCTGAATTACAGGAAGATTTAAGGGTAAAATTTGTAGGCGCAGGTGTACAACTCCGAATTTTCGATGGGAAATTCGGTAGATACTCTCTTTTACCAGCCCTAAAGTTATACAAACAACAGTTAATCCCAAAATTAATTTATGGGGCTCAAACTCGGAGTCAGCTGATTAACTGGTCACAATTAGAGGGGGCACTATGGAAAGGCCTACTTCAACTTCCGCAGTCAGTTCCTTTAGCAGGGATTTTGTTTGAATTAGGTCTGTTACCTATAAAGACTATGGTTGACTGGGGTAAGCTTCAGTTGCTGGTAAAAATACTGAACCCTCCAGGGGCGTCAATATATGAACAGTTAAACCTGGTAAGAGTTCAGGGTAGCTGTAGGGTTCTTGGGGAATGGGTTTTGAATTGTCAATTGATGCTTCAACAAGCAAATATTTCAATGGAGGAATTGGAGCTGACACCGAAAGTTGCCAAGTTAAGATGGTGTTGATATGTATGGTCTAACTTGAGATCTGACATAATGGAGTATAAATGCTTTGGGGACCACTTTCTTTGGTCATGTAAAAGTTTTAATACTCCAGCTCCTTACCTTGAAAAGCACCCGTCAAGATCCTTTAGGACACAAGTGCTAAGATTAAGGTTGAATTTGTTACAAACAAAAGAAGTATTGGGTCGCCGTGCGGAAATTCCACAAGAACAGAGATTATGCCGGCATTGTAACAAAAATATTGAGACGCTAAAACACTTGTGTGTGACTTGCCCTAAGCTGGAGGACTTGCGGTCTTGTTTTTCAGCAGGCTTGGTTTTCTCCTCCGAGAATGAACTATGGAGGAGGATATTGAATTGTAATGAATTAAGCTTGACCATACATGTTTTTGAATTTTTAAGGAAAGCTGCTGTAATTTTATAAATGTTGGATATATTAAGCTTGACCATACATGTTTTTGAATTTTTTTTTAAGGAAAGCTGCAGTAATTTTATAAATGTTGGATATATGTATATTGGATTGTGTATTTTTGTATGTGTTAAAAGTACTGTGGTACTGTAGAACACAATAAAATAAATAAATAAAATAAAATAATTCTACAATAGATTAGGTTTATTGTGACTATGGGTTGGCTTCTAAGTGGAAAAAAATGAAGGTTAGTCACAATCAACATAGTGACCATGCAATGTTGACTATTTTGGTTTCTGGGGATCATTCAATAGCACCTCAGTCACTTGGCGGGGACGTGGTCGTAAATGCTCCTGGCAATAGAACTGCGTGGGTGCATACAAACATAGCTAAGATCAAGACACGAGAAGTTACATTTTGGCGTATTGGATGATTTGACTTGCAATGAGATTGAGAAGTGGATAACACAACTCAAACATAGAAAGCAACATATGTAACTTCAGAGAATGATGTAAAGTCATTTGATTGTAAAATAAGAGATGAGAAAAGAAGCATGCTAAGAGTGGTGAGACAAATTATGTTTAGTGACCTTGAAGATGGCTTGAAAAGGGTTAAAGTAAAACAGGTTAAGAATCAATATCGAAAGTGAGTGCATTGGTGGAAGATTTGCAAGATAAATGCGCTCTGGCAGAATATGATTGTAACTTGGCCAAGGGAGATCCACATCCATATGGAGATTGTTGGGAACAGCTTGAAATATTAAGGGAGACAAAGTCATCAATCCTATTAGTGAGTCTACATGGAAGGAGTTTGTTTCACTTCAATGTGGTGGTGGCACCATTTTGAATGACGAGAATGTGAGCTGCTATATCAAGTTGTCTGTGGTCCCTATTTTACTTGATAAGGAAGCCATTCTTTCCCTTATAAAAAAAATCTTTGTCATCCAGTGCCCAATGGATTGGCAAATGTTATTTTAAAAACAGAGCCTGAAAATTGGGTCAGCCTTATCAAACTTATTTTTTTTAAAGTGTATATGGAAAAAACAATCCCTTAATCTTAGAAAACATCCATATTGATACCAGTATTCAAAAAGGTTGACCGTCTATGCCCATGTAACTATAGACTAATGTCTATGTTAGATGTGACCAGGCAATTATTGATTAATTGATTAATTCTTACTGGAAAAACTTGAGAAGTGGGCATTAGCAAATAAGGTGCTTGACAATTCCAAGATTAGATTTAGGAGAGGTACAGCGCAATTCACAATCTGCTGGCTATTTATTATTTAGCAGGTAGAGCCAAACTGAGGGGTAATCCGGTGGTGTATGCATTGTTTGTTGTCTTCCTAGCAGCCTTTGACACTGTGAATCGGAGACTATTGTGGCAAGAAATGCAGAGATTAGGCTGCCCGGAGGTTTCACTTAATTTGATCCATATGCTCCATATAGAATCTAGCGTTCGGTTTAGGCTTGATGGTAGAGGGTCCATCACTGCCCCGAATGCATGGTTAAACATGGATATGTGCTGGCCCCCTTACCTTTTAATTGGTATCTCTCAGATCTGGCGGATGCTTCAAGAAATGGACCGAATGGCCCCCGTGTATCAATCAGACATATATTACCTCCTTATCTTATGCTGATGATATTGTTGTCTGCCCATGCTTGTGGAGGTATCTTCCGTTCCCTAGAAGAGTTAGCAAAGTAAGCCTTTGAGAATGAACTCAGCATCAATCTTAGTAAAAACAAAGGTGATGCAATTTATTGGGAAGAAGAATCCACAACCCTCCTTTTCCCTTTATGGCCAATAATTGTAGTTTATGGATAAGTATACCTAATTGGGAATTCCAATAGATGCGTGAAGAGGCTACTCATTATTGATAGCAGAATGCCAAAAAAGGCTTCCACGTTGACAGTCCTAATTTATAAATTTGCAAGAAAGTCTGTTGGTTATTCCTTGGATGAAATTATATGTTCATATAAACAATGAAACTGTCCAGCAGTCCTTTATGGTCTGGAAGCTATCACTATTAATAACCTGAAGTAGCTTAGTGTTCTGGAGGGAACATTCTGGCGCAGCATACTAGCGCTGCCTTTTAGTGTTCCCATCGACGTTTTGTGCCAGCATTAGGGTTGCCCTTTTTGGTGGGCAGGTGCTATTGAAAAAGGGGTCTTTGTTTATTAAAGCTATTGAAGAACCTGTATGTCCATTATTAGATCTGATGTCAGTCCTCATTGGGGAGAATGAGTGTAATGGGAATAGAGCTTTACCTCTGAATTGTGTGCGTATTAGATTGTTTGGTTATGTTGTTTGGTCCACCTGTAGGCACCAAGATTTGTCTTTGTTACTTGCCCTTTGGGGAAAAAAGTCATCACCATGGGGGATTGGAATTCAAACAATGGCCCTTTAAGAAGGTTGAATACCTATGCTGATATCATGGAATTACAACACAGATATATTTCCCCACAAAAGTATTTGTTGATCTGCCCCTCTTCTACTCTTCTGCAACAACAAAACAAACCACACATAGACTTGCACAACAGCACACGACGACTACGAACCACAAAACACCCCAAGCCCAGTGAACGGACCCACCGGGCTGAGGCTGTCAACAGCACGTCACTGCTCTCTTACACTTTTCCTGCTTCCTCCCACTAACTCAACCTACCCTCCTCTTTCAGAGCCGCCAGAGCGCCAAGGGACCACTAAGGTGGTGATAGTGCGCGGTACAAATGTCCTTTAACATTAACATTAACATTCTAAGTTGCAGTAGTTTCCTTTACTTTTTTCTATTAAGCAGTTAACTGTCCTTGGCATTGTTGCTTCAAGGTTTAGCATTCCAGCTGATAGAAGATATTGCTGGATATGTAAGTTGAGGCATATCCTTGAAACTCCCAAACATGTATTGACTGAGTGTCCAAAAATGGGTGAGATGTATGTGACTAATTACAGTGATTTTGTATACTCATATGATTTGATAAAAAGTGATGACTTCTGGTCTTATTGCTTAAACGTAAGGCCTGATTCACAGAAGTGTTTTATAATGGCACAATCCCAGAGAAAACACTCTGTGAATCAGGCCCTAAATGTCGAGCTTTGCACCTTGCACTTTACAGAGTATGGATGTGTGTTAGTTTGAATTCAGGAGCTATCACCTCTAATCTGTTAATTTTGATTGTTTGAATCTTTATGATTATGTTTTTAGATCTGTATGTTTTAGATTATTTATTAGGATTGCTTTTATGATGATTTTTCTTTATTCTTACATTATGTAATATTGTTGCAAAGATGTGAGATGTTTGTGTAAAGTTCTTTTGAACTGAAACACAAATAAATAAATAAACACAATGGGCCTCATTACGAGTTTGTAGGTAGCCATACCCTTAGTAAGGGCATGGCTACCCCAAACTCGGGTCCGGGTCTGAGTCCAGCAAAAGGGGACTTACCGTGCCATTCTGACCTTGGAGGGCCCGGTAATTCCTTTTCACGGGACCCGGACCCGGTACGTCCCCATTCCCATTTGAGCCCCCATAGGGGAGGCATTCCCCCAGGAAGTCATTATAAGGGCTCTTAGCCCCACATCCTTTTCTGTATCATTTCATCTCAGCCAGCCACGCATTCACTGCAGTTGTGTATTCTCTATTTTTCTCTTGGATTAAGTAAGATATTGTCTTTAAGGGTTTTGTGGAGTTTTCCCTGGTGTAATCTAGTATTGTGTTGAGCTTAGCGGCTGTTCTTCTGCTTGCCTGTAACATGCCTGGGCAGTCTGTTGTGGGTGTTTGGTCTCCCACTGGGCTCCAGAATGAGAAGTTTATTACATTCCCATTTGGGCTAGCAGTCTGTGCCTCTTGTTCCAGGCTGGGCCTTGCAAGGTGGGCCCAGGTGCATTGTGGTACTTGTAGCCCCAATTCTTCTCTGGATTTTGCTACCTCCCAGCAAATACCTTAAAGATTAATAATCGAGACCTGGCCCAATGTACATGTGCAGCTTCATGGATACATGGGAGTCAGTGACAGGAGCCGCCCTCAAATTCACACACCAATCCTGGTGTCCACGGCCTCCCTAGGCAGGATAAACCCCATGACCTTGTGCACATGGACAGTGTTCAATGAATGTATAAGTTATGACCAATTGTCTTCACACTTCTAGGCAAATGTCTCTAACTTTCTCACTAACACCTCTTGTTCATTGCACCACATTAGGCTGTAATGCAGATGATGTATAGGAAGCCATGACAGCGATGCACCTTATCTATTTTGTGGCCAGGGAGATAAAGGGCCAGGAAACAGCAATGGCGAAAGTCAAGGAAGAGTAGACCAGAGGTTACTAAGCAATTGGACAGGTAAGTGGGGGTTGATGTGACAGGCACACAGAGTTGTGACTGGTCATGCTCAAATTCATCAGGCTCAGTGGCCATGTTGTCACTATTGGCCTATATCACAGATGGCTATCCGTTTGCCATCATTCTGTTCTAGGTGCTAATTGCCAATAAATCAAAGCTGGTTAAAAGCTCCAGCAAGTGTAGATTTATACAGAGTTTGTAAATTCACACTGAGAGGATTGTACATGGAGGGAAACGTTCAATGAAAAGCAGATCTGAGTGGCGTAAGAACATTCTCCACCAAGAGAATACTATTAGTAAAGTATTGCATCAACTTACCATCAAACCTAATGGTGATGAATGTCCCCCCAGCAACGCTGCCCTCTGTTGGTTCTATGTGAATACGCCAAGGTGATACTAGAGACAACAAGACATTTATATCAGGAATGAATCAAACATTTCCAGAATCCTTTCATCTTCCTTAAGCAAACAACGTGCACATTGTATATGCTGGTAACATTGACAAATACAATACTCCTTTTTTACGTGGCTATTTTCTTAATTTTAAGGACATTTGCATATGTTTCCCAGCACAGTCCTTGGGTTTAATGATTTTCATCCACGTTCCCGAAATAGCAAAGATGAGAGGGCCTGATTGGATCCTCGGAACAACACTAAAACCTGTGACAAGCTCTGCTGTATCTATCATGTATGTGGAGAGCAGGGGCTTATTTTCTTAATAAATATTCTAATTGATTATTTAATAGTTAACATCACAACTACTTCCAATTGTTTGATCATCAGGCTCAGCTTATGTTAGCAGGATGAGTACAATGTTTCAATGTACAAACTTTTAATTATAAAAACAAATTGAAAAATGTATTTTTACAGATTTGGAAAATGTCTGACATCACTTGAAGTGCAGAATTACTGTATAATGACTGCCAACATGTAGTCTAGGTATATATACGTGGCTCTGCTATTTAAGCTGGGCATCTTCAGTGGTATGTGGATAAGGTTTGGGTAGTGGTGCGGGTGAACCAGTGACTTTGCTCCATGCTCGGGAGCCAACAGAAGAATGTATAATAGGTTCACTCTTCTGTGCATGAACAAGAGGCCGGGCAGAGAAAAATAGAACAAAAAGGGTATACCTGGCCTTTGCGGATTTATCACAAGCATGGGCAAATATTGAACAATGGCATTGCCCTAGGAGCATCATGGACCCCATCAAAGACTTTTATAATGAGATGACGCTGCAAGAGAGAACAAATTCAATGGGCATGCTTTCAAGGCCTATACCAACAACTGAGGGCTTGAAACAAGGTTGCCCACTTGCTCTATGTGATGCTGGAAATGCTTCGGAGGGACAGGGCCTCCGTATCTTTGTCCTTTACAGCCTTTTTATCGTGTGTTCTGTCGTGTTTTCCACGCAGGAGTTCATGTGGGACTCCTGGCGGTGCAGCTCTTTCTCTTTTGGTTTGGTGAACAGACCCATGGGATACCCTTATTGCACCCACGGGTGGGGGTACAACCCTGTGCCCGTAGTGTATTTTTTTGGGCACCTGTGAGTGGCCCACAGAGCAGGGTATGGGCTGGTGGCATCTCCATGCTGAATTTGACAGGTGCCCTGAGTATCCTCCATTTTGGGATACCCAGGCCCTGCCATTGGAATCAGTTGATTCCTGATTGAAAACAAGGTGGCCCCTGTGGCCTCTTGCTTTCTATTGCCTGTTACCTTGTTTTCCCAAAGTCATGGGAAGCCCTGACTCTGTCCCTTCCCCCTGACTGGCTGTTGGGTGAAACTTCCATATATGGTGTTGTTGTGAAGTCCAGTCTAGACTGGCTGGAGCCTTCCCAGTGGCTGTATGTTGTGGGTACACCCTGTGGGTGGGACCTGGGTGAATGGAGTGTGTGACCAATATGCACTTCTTGTTGTGGCTCTCTGGTTTCTGGAATGAGAGACAAAGACTGAGAAAGCCCTGCCCGAAACTGGCCTGAATGCAGTGTGTAGTGTTGAATGGCTGGGTACTTGTCCCAATCCACATTCCTTGTTGTGAGTGTCTGAGAGGGAGGAGGATGGCCTGAATGCACTGTGTGCCTGATTGGCTGACTGACTGCATGAATGCCCTTCTGTATGATTGGCTGCTGAGTGTGACCCAGCAGTGTGGATGAGAGACAGGATAGTATATCTGGGGACCTCTCACCACTGGAAATTGTTCAGAAGCTGTGTCTACACTTGAAGAGTAACTGGAACTGCTGATCCTCGACGCCCAGCTGGAAGAAGAAGACTTGCTGTTGCATTTGCTTCAGCCCGATCTGAAAGCTGCCAAACTCGTCGAAGACTGATCCGAGAGAGGACCTGGTAAGGTGCCCTCTTCCCGTGCTCCAAGGGACCATCGAGCACTGCTAACCTTCGCCAAAGCTCCCTGGAAGTCAGACCCTCAAAAGGCTGCCGACCCGAGACGGGACCGCTGAGGAGAACGAAGTGAAGCACCTGACTTCGCCGCCGTCGAAGTCCATTGCTGTCGACCAGGGTTCGCAGGTCTGTGTAACCACTGGAGGCCCATCAAAGTTGTGTTACCCAGACGCGGGGACCACTTGATGCCGTGCCGCTGACGACCGGAGCCACCCGCTCCTTTGCCTAAGAACATTTGAATCAAAGGATTCCCTTGTCCACAACGTTGACTGCTTTGTCCGGCCGGAGAAAGTCAAGGCCGCCGACGCGCCGAGGAGAATTCGCCGGTGGGTTTCCCGCCACCCAGAGACAAGAGAGACTTTGACGAATCGACGCCCTTGCTGGGCCACAGTTCTTCAGAAACTCTTTGCGGTCCTGAACAATCAATCGCCGTGGTGCCCCGCACACCTCATCCTCGCAGGACGTCACCGACGAGCACCGCCTGGATCGACGGCATGGTCTCGGCACCCTCGAACTTCTCATCAACGCCGTCGACACCAAGTTCACCTTTCTCCGACGCCTCTCGACGATCCATGGCTCCTGCTTGAAAGGGAGTCACTCAAGAAGGATCCGTCAACGCTTCCTCGAAGCACTCTACTCACCAGGTACATTGGGGGGGGTAAAAACATTATAGGAGAGAACAAGACTAGTGAGCAATATATGGACTGGGCTTGTGCTATATATCTTTATTTTACAGGTTGCCCAGGTGGGGGGATCTCCACACAGAACTGTCTCTAGGTACCTGGGCCAGTAGTCTGCCAATTGTTCCAACCATCTTGCTTTCCCTCCTATCTCTATTGCTGGTTTCCTTGTTATTGATCTGTGTGAAATTCTAACAGTATAGTTGATGCACTTTAATGAGATCTGATAATATTGGTGGTACCACTTTAGAATTGTATATATTTGCCATTGTTGATTTCCGAGTACAAAATGCGTTATTGTCATTGTGTACATACCTTTGAATATTAATTATATAAAGACTGTGTTTTCAGTAATACAGTGTGTGGACATTCCTTTGTGGGGGTTCGGGGACTACACTGTACTTAAGAACCAGCCTGCATCACCTCCTGAGAAGCTAGGCCTTGATTGCTTGTCCATTGCTACCTTATAGAGAATTTTGGCTGGGGTCCTCTGTGCCTCTTCTCTACCATATAGAGAGCAGAAGTACAGGCACCCCCCACCGGTATCTTTACACTGGTGGCAGCAGTGGGATGCTTATGGTTTTAAGAATCAGTGTATAACTGTGAGACTTACAAAATATCTGCACTTTATTAAATTAAGGTTTGGTTGTGTACAAAATAACTGCATTACAAGCAATGGAGTCAATTGCAAATGGTAAATTGACTAGGATGAGCTTAGAGGCTCTCCAGAGTGCTTGTGAAGCCAGGGAGTTAGACTTTGTGGATAAGTCTAGGGCTGAGCTGATAGCTGCCCTGGTGGACTGCCAGACTAATGGTGAAACTCTTGATGAGGGGGGAGAATGCAACCAATGAGGACTCTGCCCCTGGGGTTTCTGCTGAATCTGTTTCTGGGAATGCCACCATTCCTGCTGCCTCTGTTCCGAACCCCAGCAATTCCATAGAACTTGAGTTATTAAGGATGAAATTGGCCTTTGAATACCGCAAGTTGGAGATAGAAGCTAAGCTTAAGAAATAGGAGCTGGCACAGCAAGTGGAACTCAAGAATAGGGATCTTGAACTCAAAGACAAGGACACTGAATGTCAGAGAATCCAGCTAGAGAAAGCTCGAGTGGAGAATTCAGCAAAACCAGTTGAGTGTGTCAGGTCCCCAGCAACTAAATTTATGAAAGATTTGGTTGGTGTGTTTGTGGAGGGTTCTGATATCCTCCAATGGATTGAAGAGTTTGAAATGGCTTGGGCAATTCATGATATTGACAAAAGAGATTGGGCTGCGTGTTTGTTAAGCAGAGTGCCTCAGACTGGGTATGAATGTATTCTGAAACTGAGTGTGGAAGACAGGGGTCAGTATGAGTGTATGAAATCTGCTTTGATTGCCAAGTTTGGCAAGACACCTACCCAATACCTTAAAAGGTTCAGGGAATTTAAGAAAAGAGTGAATGTGTCTTGGGTTGACTGGGTGAGTGCTGTGCACATGAACATGATGGGGTGGATTGATGGTTACAAGGTGAAAACTTTTGTTGAATTGTCCCACCTGTTGTTTTTTGAGCATTTTTCTGAAGCCTGTTCACCAGAGCTGCGTCAGTATGTTGATGACCAGAACATTTTGGATCCCTTTAAGCTGGCTAGGTTGGCTGACAAGTGGGTCTCCCACCGGGTGTCCCCTAAGGACTCCTCTGGGAAGGACAAGGACAAAGAAAAGGGGGCCTCTCAGAAAGCTGAGGAGTCACAAAAGCAGACACAGTCGGGTAAACCTAAACCCTCCTCTCCGAAGCCCCAAAAATCTAGTGGGGATAAGTCATCTGTGGGTGGGAATAAGAGTAGTGGTCCACCTGCTGCAAAGCAGGCACCCAGTGGTTCCAGTACCGTACCCCGCACTCCCAGCGCTTGTTGGGATCGTGGGGCTCTGGATCACAAGAGGATTGACTCCAAATGTAAAGGTAAGGCACTTGGAGTACAGGCTGTCAGCCTGACCTACCCTTACCTCATGTCTGAGGTGGGGGCCACTGTCCTCCCCTCCTCTACAGGGATCACATTTGGTGCTCCTGTAGAGATTTCCTTAGTGTCCCCTGGGGCCTGGGACCAGTACGCGGAAGTACTGGAGACTATCCCACAGAACACCCGTAGGTTTTTGAGAAGTGTCCTCTTGAATGGCCAGCCTTCTACTGGTTTGAGAGACACTGGGGCAAGCATGACAGTGGTGGACAGGACCCTGCTCAAGCCAGAGGACTATGTAGGTGCTCCTCTGAGAACCACCAGGTTAGCTGGTGGGCCTCTCAAATTATCACCTGTAGCCTTAGTCACACTCATAATTGGAGACAAGACAGCAAAGCTTCCTGTCCTGGTTCAGGACAATGTCCTGCTAACATTCTGTTAGGTAATGATCTAGTAGAGCTGGGGTTGATCTTGGATGGTCTTCCCATGACTGCTGCTGCAGTCACTAGGTCACAGGTGACACCGGGTCTGGCTGTGAGTCAGGTACCCGAGCCAAAGGCGAGGCATAAGGCAAGACGAAGGAAGAACAAGAAGGCACCTCTGTGCAAGGGGCCCTTTCTCTTCCTGCTGTTCTTACAGCACCTATTGGGATCCATGCTAGGGACGGGCTGGATCCAGTGGTAAACCCTGTCTCAACTCCTGTGGGAGAAGAGCCAGAGGACTCTCCTGTGGGAGAGGTTCTCAACCCGGAGGATCATCCTAACCTTCAATGCTTGTTAGCTGAAGGGGGACCCTCCCGGGCAGACTTCTGTAAGGGGCAGAGAGAGTGCCACTCTCTCTCGGGTCTGAGGAAACATGCCATATCCCAGGCACAAGGAGAAGTGCCTAGGACCTTCCGGATATATTGGGAGGGTGAGCTCCTTGTTAGTGAGTCCACTAAGCCTGAACCTGATGCCCTCAAGAGGTTGGTGATACCCCAGGTTTACAGGCCCTTCCTGCTGCAGTTGGCGCATGAGGTGCCCTTAGCTGGTCATCTTGGTACCAAGAAGACTAAGCAGAGGCTCTCTGCCCATTTCTACTGGCCTTGGATGGGAGTAGAAGTGGAGTCCCACTGCAGGACCTGCCCAACTAGTCTGTTGTCTGGCAAGACTGGAGGCAGTGTCATTGTCCCACTGCAGCCATTGCCAGTGGTTGGCACACCATTTGAGAGGGTGTGCATCGACATTGTTGGTCCCTGGACCCTCCCACTTCAGGTGGACATCGGTTCATCCTGGTCTTCATAGATCATGCCACCAGGTATCCTGAGGCTATACCCCTTCGGATTGTAACTACCAAGGTGGTTGCCAGGGCTCTGCTGGGCATTTTCACCCATGTTGGATTCCCTAATGAGGTTGTCTCTGACAGAGGATCCAAATTCATGTCTAGTTACATGAAGACCATGTGGAAAGAGTGCAGAGTAACTTACAAGTTCTCCACCTCTTACCATCCCCAGACCAATGGTCTGGTTGAGAGATTTAATAAAACCCTCAAGGGCATGATAGGTGCTTTGGAAGAGCCCCTAAGGAGGAAATGGGATCTCCTCCTGCCATGCCTGCTGTTTGCTTACAGAGAGGTACCTCAAGAGGGTGTTGGTTTCAGCCCCTTTGAGTTACTCTTTGGACATCCCGTGAAGGGGCCCCTCGTCTTGATCAGAGAAGGTTTGGAAGCCACCCCTCCAGTTCCCGCCAAGCAAGTGGGGGACTATGTGTTAGGCCTCAGATGGAGGATGACACAAATGATGGGTCAGGCAACAGCGAATCTCAAGGCCAGCCAGGAATTGAACAAGTACTGGCATGACCTTAAAGCATTGCAAGTGGATTGGACTCCGGACAGGAAGTCCTTGTGATGGAGCCTACCAAGCCTCGAGCATTGGCAGATAAATGGACTGGACCCTTCAGGATAATCTCCAAGATGGGCAAGGTCAATTATCTGGTTGACATGGGAGCCTCTGGGGTAGCCCCTCAGGTATTCCATGTTAACAGGCTCAAGCCTTTCCACCGGTAGGCAGAAGTCTCATGTCTCTTGCTAGCTTCAGAGCAAGAAGAGGATGAGAGTGAGCCCCTTTCTGATTTGCTGCATAGCAACACTCAGGATGGCTCAGTGGAGGGAGCACATCTCTCTCCAGATTTGACAACAGAGCAGCAGAGGGCCTGCAGGGCTTTGCTCCAGCAGTACAGCAATCTGTTTTCACTGAAACCAGGCCTTACACCGTGGTGTAAGCACGAGATTGATACCGGTGACAGTGTGCCTGTCAAAAGCAGGAGCTACCATATGTCAGATACTCTTAAGAACCACATCCAGGCTGAGGTCGCCAAGATGTTGGATCTGGGTGTTATTGAACCCTCAACCAGTCCCTGGTCCAGTCCTGTGGTCCTTGTCCCCAAGGCAAGTTCCCAGGCAGGTACCAAGGATTGGAGGTTCTGTGTGGACTACAGAGGAGTCAATGCCGTCACCAAAACTGATGCTCACCAATTGCCCCGGGCTGATGAGCTCGTGGACACCATAGGTGCTGCCAAATTTGTGAGCACCTTTGACCTCACCTCAGGCTATTGGCAAATAGCTCTGACGGACCATGCCAAGGAAAAGACAGCGTTCTCAACACCAGAGGGACTCTACCGGTTTAGGGTCATGCCTTTTGGGTTGAAGAATGCCCCTGCCACCTTCCAGAGATTGGTCAACCATGCGCTCAGTGGGCTGGAAGACCTTTGTGTGGCATACTTAGACGACATTGCTCTCTACATTTCCACTTGGGAAGAGCATTTGACACATCTGGATAAGGTGTTGCAGGCCTTGAAAAGGGCTAACCTCACTATCAAGGCCACCAAGTGCCAGATAGCACAGGGGAAAGTCACATATCTTGGTCATGAGGTAGGAGGGGGTCAAATCCAACATCTCCCCAGGAAGGTACAGGATGTACAGGACTGGGAGACTCCCACTACTCAAACCCAGGTGAGAGCCTTTTTGGGCCTCACTGGATATTATCGTAATTTCATGGTGGACTATGGAACCATAGCTGCACCTCTGACAGCTCTGACTTCACCCAAACAACCGAGGAAGGTTAACTGGATTGAAGACTGTCAGAGGGCCTTTGATGGCTTGAAAGAAAGTCTGTGTAGGGCACCTGTGTTGTGTGTGCCTGACTACGCCGACCCTTTATCGTCCAGACGGATGCCTGCGACACCGGAATTGGAGCTGTCTTGTCCCAGTTAGATGACAAAGGGAGGGAACATCCTATCATCTTCATCAGTAGACAACTCAAGGGTAGAGAACTTAGGTGGGCTACTGTCGAGAACGAATGTTTCAGTATAGTTTGGAGCCTTAGGCGTTTTAGGCCCTACCTTCAAGGTCCAAACAGATCATAAGCCCCTAAAGTGGCTTATGCAGATGATTGGTGAACACCCGAAACTGCTCAGCTGGTCCATTAGCCTGCAAGGGCTAGACTTCACCATAGAGCACAGACCAGGGAAGAGTCAAGATGATGCAGATGGCCTTTCCAGAAGGTATGTTGACCATCTGGATGAGGGTGTCTTTCCCGTGGGAGATTAGGCACCCTCCACCTCAGTCTGGGGGGGGCGACTGTGATGCTGGAAATGCATCGGAGGGACAGGGCTTCCGTATCCTTGTCCTTTACTGCCTTTTTAGCGTGTGTTCTGTCGTGTTTTCCGCGCAGGAGTTCATGTGGGACTCCTGGCGGTGCAGCTCTCTCTCTTTGGTTTGGTGAACAGACCCATGGGATACCCTTACGGCACCCATGGGTGGGGGAAAAAACCCTGTGCCCCTAGTGTATGTTTTTGGGCACTTGTGAGTGGCCCACAGAGCAGGGAGCAGGATATGGGCTGGTGGCAGTTCTATGCTGAATTTGACAGGTGTCCTGAGTATCCTCCATTTTGGGATACCCGGGCCCTGATATTGGAATCAGTTGATTCCTGATGGAAAACAAGATGGCCCCTATGGCCTCTTGCTTTCTATTGCCTGCTACCTTGTTTTCACAAAGTCCTGGGAAGCCCTGACTCTGTCCCTTCCCCCTGACTGGCTGTTGGGTGGAAGTTCCATATATGGTGTTGTTGTGAAGTCCAGTCCAGACTGGCTGGATCCTTCACAGTGACTGTATGTTGTGGGTACACCCTGTGGGTGGGACCTGGGTGAATGGAGTGTGTGACCAATATGCACTTCTTGTTGTGGCTGTCTGGTTTCTGGTATGAGAGACAAAGACTGAGACAGCCCTGCCCGAAACTGGCCTGAATGCAGTGTGTAGTGTTGAATGGCTGGGTACTTGTCCCAATCCACATTCCTTGTTGTGAGTTTCTGAGAGGGAGGAGTGTGGCCTGAATGCACTGTGTGCCTGATTGGCTGACTGACGGCATGAATGCCCTTCTGTATGATTGGCTGCTGAGTGTGACCCAGCAGTGTGGATGAGAGACAGGATAGTATATCTGGGGACCTCTCACCACTGCGAATTGTTCAGAAGCTGTATCTACACTTGAAGAGTAACTGGAACTGCTGATCCTCGACGCCCAGCTGGAAGAAGAAGACTTGCTGTTGCATTTGTTTTGACCTGATCTGAAAGCTGCCGAACTCGTCGAAGACTGATCCAAGAGAGGACCTGGTAAGGCGCCCTTTTCCCGTGCTCCAGGGGACCATCGATCACCGCTTACCTTCACTGAAACTCCCTGGAAGTCAGATCCTCGAAAGGCTGCCGACCCGAGACGGGACCGCCGAGTAGAACGAAGTGAAGCACCAGGACTTTGCTGCTGTTGAAGTCCATTGCCGTCGACCAGGATTCACAGGTTTGTGTAACCGCTGGACGCCCGTCGAAGTTGTGTTGCCCAGACGCGGGGACCACTTGACGCCGTGCCGCCAACGACCGGAGCCGCCTGCTCCTTTGTCTAAGAACATTTGAATCGAAGGACTCCCTTGTCCGCAACGTCGACTGCTTTGTCCTGCTGGAGAAATTCAAGGCCGCCAACGCGCCGAGGAGAATCCGCTGGTGGGTTTCCCGCCACCTGAAGGCCACATAGACTTCGACGACTCGACGCCCTTGCTGGGCCACAGTTCTTCAGAAACTCTTTTCGGTCCTGAACAATCAATCGCTGAGGTGTCCCGCACACCTCATCCTCGCAGGACGTCGCCGACGAGCACAGCCTGGATCAATGTCACAGTCTCAGCACCCTCGAACTTCTCATCGACGTCGTCAACGCCAAGTTCGCCTTCTTCGACGCCTCTCGATGATCCGTGGCTCCTGCTTTAAAGGGAGTCACTCAAGAAGGATCCGTCGACGCTTCTTCGAAGAACTCTACGCCACCGGGTACATTGGGGGGGTAAAAACATTATAGCAGAGAACAAGACTATTGAGCAATATATGGACTGCGCTTTTGCTATATCTTTATTTTACAGGTTGCCCAGGTAGGGGGATCTCCACACAGAACTCTGTCTAGGTAACGGGGCCAGTATTCTGCCAATTGTGTCTACCATCTTGCTTCCCTTCCTATCTCTATTGCTGTTTTCCTTGTTATTGATCTGTGTGACATGCTAACAGTATCGTTGATGCACTTTAATGAGATCTGATAATATTGGTGGTACCACTTTAGAATATTTACCATTGTTGATTTCTGAGTACAAAGTGCGTTATTGCGATAGTGTACATACCTTTGAATATTAATTATATAAAGACTGTGTTTTCAGTAATACAGTGTGTGGACATTCCTTTGTGGGGGTTCAGGGACTACACTGTACTTAAGAACCAGCCTGCATCACCTCCTGAGAAGCTAGGCCTAGATTGCTCGTACATTGCTACCTTATAGAGAATTTTGGCTGGGGTCCTCTGTGCCTCTCCTCTACCATATAGAGAGCAGAAGTACAGGCACCCCCCACTGGTATCTTTACACTCTAAAATTGTTCACACTATTCATCTCAGACATTGACCATGCCTTTGAGGAGACGAGATGCTTTCAGCCTAAATTGGGATTGGAACCAGTGGGGCGACTTCTGTTCACGGATGATATTGTTTTGGCCGGTCAAATGCCAGTAGGCCTTCAAAGGCAACTTGACGTGTTGCAGGTATATATTTTGGCCAATATGGTGCAGATGAACCCGTCAAAAACAAGAATATTAAAATTTGGCAACTCATCTACAAGGATCGGAAACACTCAACAGTCTTGGCATCTAAGAGGGGAAAAGCTACAAGAGGTAAAATCCCTTCCATACTTGGGAGTTTTTCTAAACACAAGCTACAGCGCCGCCCCTAGGATTAAATTACTCAGAAGCAAAGCAAAGACCTTAGCAGCCCAGGGTCGAATCATCAAGAAAAAGGTTTGTGGTTTTTCAATGATCCCGCTTGTCAGCTTTTATAGGATGAAAGTGATCCCTATATTGACATATGGAGCAGAGACTTTGTTGAACTGCAAAGCTAAAATCTGGCCGTCCCTGGAAGGCTTATTTTGGAATAACGTGTTGGGTCTACTTAAGAGCCTCCCGATACAGGCTGTAAGGATGGAGCTGGGGTGACGTCTCTAAAAGCCATAGTGAGGTGGAAACTGCTGAGAAAATACAGGGAATAAAACCCAAGTGGTGGCTTTAAGACCCTCCGAAATGCCCTAACATCAAACTCTGAACTACCTGTACAAGAATGGGAAGGGGCATGTATTATGGACCTTGAAGAAATTGGCTAAACTGTGACTAACCTGCTGCGCAAACCGGAGAGAGTAAAGTTGAAACTATACAGAAGGAATTGGATCCAGACACACGACGAGAGGGGGACTTTCAAACTTTACGTTAAATCCTGGGGAGGGGAAAAGAAGTTGAATTGCCTGCTGAACTATCTGCAGATTTTCCCCTATCAGTATCTCAGATTGCAATTTCTGAGAATACGACTGAACTTGATTCCGACAAGGGAGATTCTGAGACCTAGGGAGGAGGGAGAGGGTCACTTGAGATGTCACCTGTGTATAAAACTTAAATCAGTGGAAACCCTCTATCACATAGTTATGATATGCCCGGCTGTAATTGACCTAAGGGTATGGTTGATGTCAGAGTCAATCCAGACGCATGGCAAAAGCACAAAAAAGGTATGGTGGAAAATGTTATTATCGGAATCGCGGGTTTCTATCACACTGGCTTTTGTAAAATTGGTACTTGCAATTTTTAAAAGAATCGATGAGGCTGCACGCATCTAACAAATGCAACGATTGGAGGGCAAAGCTTTACTTTTTCTCTTTTTATGGATTAAAGATGTGGCTTAAAGGTTTAATTTGTTTAACCATGAAATGCCAATAAAATAAATTAAAAAAGAGCTTCTGTTGCAGCTCTTTAAAAAGGTTCCTCTGGACTTGTTCGCCATGGTGGTACAGTGCCTGATGTGGCCTTGCTTGTGTGATCCCTGGCTCAATGTACCACGGGTTCCCAGGAAGCAACGTGCATTTGACAGTTGGGGAGTGTCCCTGCAAGCCCCTAGTGTATGGTCCTTCTTACTCATTATAGGTTGCAGCAAGAATGGGTACTTACTGTGTCCTCTGACACTATAATGTTGGATCAATGGGCACCAGTATTTCTGTGTGCAAATGGAAAGTGGGGAAGAGACATAGGATCGTCCTTCCCAGGGTTACTATAATGGGTCCCCAAGACTGGAGGTTATATCCCTTCTCATCTCCAGGCTACCACCTGACACGAGGAAAACAAAAACCCTGGCATGAGGAAAACAGATGACCAGGGACACAAAGACAGGCACTGGGAAATCTCATATAACCCGATCAAGGTGCACATCACATAGTGGGTAGGCATTCCTCGTACCTAGGAGACGGTGTGAAAAAAGAAAGTGTCAGTCAATGTGACTTCTTCACATTCACATGTTCTAAAATAGTTTCAAAGTACACAAATTCATTAGCTGTCTTGCCTGTGTGGTGAACAAGGTCAAGAGATATTGAAAATGACCTGAGAGGAGAGAAATAAATGATTTATGTGAAACGGACCAGAATATTTAAATACACAATGGGACAGGACAACACTTCTTTCTAGTTGTTGACTAAAAATCTAGTTCGACAAGAGTCAACCTCAGGGATCAATCTCGCTGGACCCTATTGTTGGTGTTGTCCTATTTGGAGTGGATGGTCACTGGGTAACGGGTCATCTGATTCCCCTTTTTAGCACTTGGATCGAGGTAACAAGCCATCTCAATCTCTGCCAACCTACCTCTATTGGACAATCTTCCTGTGCAAAGTGGCTCAGCTCCCTATCTAAAATATTTGCCATGTATTTACTTGGTTAAATCATCTGTGTTCTCAAGTTGCAAAAATAATGTCCTCCTCCATAGGGTTATGACTTATTATATCAGTCATGCTCCTCCCACATCGGTGTAATCTGATGCAGCAATACTCCTTCGGATAGACACTCTGATTAGCTTGATGTTATCAATATACACCTTCAACAAAGGCAATCCTCCTGACTGTCACTGGTCCAAAGACTTAGAATATCATCTGAGAGCGTTCTAGCTTCTATCTTGCGCTGTCAAATGTATTTAATAATAATCTGTCTATACATACACAATTATGGAAAATAACGTATTATTGTTTAGAAACATATACATATTTGACACAGTTGTTTTCAATCACAGCAAAGTATCTTTATTATGATATATTTTCTATGTAAAAAATATACATGTCTAGATATAAATGTTATACTGGTATGAACAGGCATATTAAAATGATTCGGAAAATGCACGTATTTCTGCAGCACAGAATGTTCTGAAGTTATATATGTTTGATAAGTGGGCCTTTCTAATGTTACTTTTCTTTTAGCCAAACTATTTTAAAGGGTGTGTTTATGAAATACATTTTAAATATCATAGGAAACATGCCATCTCAAGTAGATCAAGCCATTCATTATGCAGTTAGTGAATAAAGCTTTTATGAGGCTGCATTTTGGGAGAACAACTATTTTGATCAATCTTTGTTTCCTTCCTTTGTACCAGGAGTTAAGTGGTTTCTTGATTCGTGTGAAAACTCCATACTTTTGACAATGAGTTCTTGGGCAAAGGTTCTCAGAGACTTCACTTTTGACAGAAGGGCATCACACATCAACTCAAGAAGGTACTCTAGAGGTCAGAATTGCTGGTTAGACCATGATTTTCCAACTAATTCCTCAATTTGTCAGCATTTTTCTCAGTAAGGAAATTGATTTATGTTCTGTCCCCAAACACAGATTGCCTTCATCAAGCACCTGACTATCCATCCATCCATCTTCCTTTTAGAACAATGCTGACATTACAATGAGTCCTTTGAAAATGTATTTGCATCAGTTCAACTGTGGTTTTTTGGTTTCACTTTTAAAGAAATAATGCAGCAAGTAAATGTCTGTGTAACCTGTTTTCAACCGTGTTAATTTAAATACATGCAGTTCATTTACCTCTCATTCCCTAGAAAAGAATGATTCAACCACTTGATTTCAGACTTTCAAACAAACAAAACACAAGTTATTTGTGATTTGAATTGTACATGCCTCATACAAGGGGTCATGATTTGGTACATGGGTTCTGGTGGCAGTAGCTTAGAAATAGTTGTTCAAATGTATCCCAACAGTACCTCTCCCGAACCTCAATCACACTCAAATACTTTATCTCCACTTCACTATCTTCAGACTCCCCTAAATGTCCTAAGTCTGACTTTAGCAACAACCTCCTGCCACAATGAAAACTGACTAAGACTGTGAACAAGCTCCAACCGCATGTGCCCCTTTATAGCCCATGAGGTCCAACTCGATCACAATTGTCAAAATGTGTTGTCGGACGCTCTTCCTGGTTGATTCACCCATAGTTTGGGTGCTATGAGACTCTAGTGAATACGTTTATTCAGGCCTACGCATCACATCCACGAGGGGACACCAATGACATTAAGTAATGTGTGCAGGGCAGCAAAAAGCAGAATGAAATGTACTACGATCCTGTTGTCATGTGAGCATGTCATAGTTTGGCTGATTAAACCATCCCATTGCCCACCCTACATATTGCCATCAACAACTTTGCAACACAATCCCCTATAAATGAGCATTGGGGACCACAAATTACTGTAACGGAAACCTTGAATTAACAGAATGCTGTAAAAAGAAATGTCCCCAATGTCAGGCTAGAGGAAACGCTGTAATGATGGACACCATTGTTGGTGGCACTCTAGTGGTGGGAAAGAAAATAAGTGGTGCATTCAGCAATTTGGAAAAATAGGAGCAATTGCAGGATATGTCAAAGAAAGTAGAGAATGAGTCTCCTTACATGTATGCTGGTGTGGTATTAAGCTAGTAATAACGTTTGCAGGCGTGTTACTGCACCGGCAAACTACAGGTTAGGTGGTGGGGTGGCCAGATTAACCTGCAGCTCAAAGCTGCTGATAATTCCAGCACTTTAGCACCAAAAAATGCTGGAATTACCAAATTATGCACAATCAACTGTTAGAACCCTCCCGACATTACTGGCTACATGACATATCGACACCCAACCTCCACTTTTTCCAAATTTCAGCAAAAGTGAAAATGTTGGTGTGAGTGTGTGCTTTGTGGCTTTGTGTATGTTCCCTATACAATTCCACACTGTTTTTATTTTTTTTATTTTTATTAGCACTTTGGTTTACGAAAAAAGAAAACCTTTGGCTGTTCAGTAAAACGTATAAAAAATATATTAATATACACAATGTAATTAACTTAAAAAGTCACAGAAATATCTCATCGAACGTTTTTCTTTCTTAATGAAATGTCAACATAAGTCCACTGTGATTTCTCATTCTTTCTCAGAGCATCTCCAATGTTATGTGCACATACTCGACTTTTCCCTCTTTTAAATGTTAGACTTCTGTCACTCCTGATGTCGTAGATGTTTCCATCATTATCTTCTCAATTTTCCCAAAAATAATAAACACAAATTTTGTTACGGCTAGGTTAATTGACATCATTTCCCCTTCCAGCAGAATTCTCCACCACAGATCAATCTCTTTGGACCGATAGTCCTTCCTGATATGTCCTAGGTAAGTCTGTCTTTCCTGTCTAAGAGTTGGGCATTCAAGAGCCAGGTGTTTCAAAGATTCCACCACCTTTATGTCTTGACATAATCTGCAGTACTTCGGTTCTTCCTTGGTTCTTTCCATATAATTGTTATCTCAACACGGCTAGAGGTTGAGACGAAATCTTAGGTAAGCAGATCTCAAAAACCAGTTTGGGAATAACGACAGATACTTTGGCAATCTATTTAACTTGTGGGGGTCGGCCCAGAATTCTTCGTACCCTTGATATTTATATAAATCTTCATTCATTTCAATCCAGTACCGCACAAAACATGTTTTCTTGACCTGATCTGGATTCTTTGATAACGATTCTTCGGATTTGTTGAGATTTCGGAGTATTGCCTGACATGTTTTGACCCATTGCAGTAATATCGGCTCAGTGTGGTTGTCTGTAGCTTTTTTTAAGTCTTTAAATCCACCCGTTGAAGTTTCTTCCAAACATTTCCGGAAAAAGCAGATTATCTTCCACTCTGAGATAGCTTTCAGTGATGTCAGCGCTAATTCTCTTCGTATTATTTGGATTGGATAGGATTTAGGCAGTTGAAGAGTCGTCCTCCAGAATATACCTTCTAGTATTAGCAATATTTTGGCATTCAATAGAAGAGAGGTTTCTGCTCCATACGTTAGAATTGCTACAACTTTAGCTCTATAGAAAGCCACGGTCAGGGAAAATCTACAGAATCGAGTCAACAAGATCTTTGCTTGTCCTGCCAGATTGTTTACTTTATTCCTCAAATCCTTGATGCTAGGTAGCTCACTTCTATTGTTGTTGACACAGCCCCTAGGTAGGTGAAAGCAGAAACTTACACAATTTTTTTGTTGTTTAATGACCATTCTTCTCTCTTCATTTTTTTACCCCTCTTAGGTTTACCAAATCTTAAAATTCTGGATTTTCTGGATTGATGATCATATTGTTAGCATCCACATAGTTCTCCAGGGTGTTTATTTGATGTTGTAAGCCTATCGAGGTCGGGTCGATTAGGACTATGTCATCTGCATAGATTAATCTGCCGACTGTCACGCTGGCTATTTTTGGTGGGAAGGTTCTTAAATCAAGAAAAGCATCTCAATGTCTGATGTAAAGAGATTGTATAATTCAGGCGCCGTGGGTGTAAAGACTGGAGGCGGGTGTCTGTACTTCTGCTCTCTATATGGTAGAGGAGAGGCAGAGAGGACCCCAGCCAAGATTCTCTATAAGGAAGCAATGGATGAGCAATCAAGGCCTAGCATCTCAGGAGGTGATGCAGGCTGCTTCTTAAGTACAGTGCAGTCCCCAAGCCCCCACAAAGCAATGTCCACACACTGTATTACTGAAAACACAGTCTTTATATAATTAATATTCAAAGGTATGTACACTATCACAATAACGCACTTTGTACTCAGAAATCAACAATGGTAAATATATACAATTCTAAAGTGGTACCACCAATATTATCAGATCTCATTAAAGTGCATCAACGATACTGTTAGCATGTCACACAGATCAATAACAAGGAAACCAGCAATAGAGATAGGAAGGAAAGCAAGATGTTGACACAATTGGCAGAATACTGGCCCTGTTACCTAGACACAGTTCTGTGTGGAGATCCCCCCACCTGGGCAAACTGTAAAATAAAGATATAGCACAAGCCCAGTCCATATTTTGCTCAATAGTCTCGTTCTCTCCTATAATGTTTTTACTCCCCCAATGTACCTGGTGGAGTAGAGTTCTTCGAAGAAGCATTGACGGATCCTTCTTGAGTGACTCTCTTTAAAGCAGGAGCCACGGATCGGCGAGAGGCGTGGAAGAAGGTGAACTTGGCGTTGACGACGTCGATGAGAAGTTCGAGGGTGCCGAGACTGCGATATAGATCCAGGCGGTGCTCGTCGGCGATGTCCTGCAAGGATGAGGTGTGCGGGGCACCTCGACGATTGATTGTGCAGGACCGCAAAGAGTTTCTGGAGAACAGTGGCCCAACAAGGGCGTCGAGTTGTCGAAGTTTATGTGGCCTTCAGGTGGCGGGAAACCCACCAGCGGATTCTTCTCGGCGCGTCAGCGGCCTTGACTTTCTCCAGCAGAACAAAGCGGTCGACGTTGCAGACAAGAGAGTCCTTCGATTCACATGTTCTTAGGCAAAGGAGCGGGCGGCTCCAGTCGTCGGTGGCATGGCATCAAGTGGTCCCGCGTCTGGGCAACACAACTTCGACGGGCCTCCAGCGGTTACACAAACCTGCGAACCTGCGAACCCTGGTCGACGGCAATGTACTTCGACAGCAGCAAAGTCCTAGTGCTTCACTTCGTTCTACTCGGCGGTCCCGTCTCGGGTCGGCAGCCTTTCGAGGGTCTGACTTCCAGAGAGCTTCGGCAAAGGTTAGCGGTGCTCGATGGACCCTCAGAGCACGGGAAGAGGGCGCTTTACCAGGTCCTTTCTCGGATCAGTCTTCGACGAGTTCCGCAGCTTTCAGATCAGGTCGAAGCAAATGCAACAGCAAGTCTTCTTCCAGCTGGACGTCGAGGATCAGCAGTTCCAGTTACTCTTCAAGTGTAGACACAGCTTCTGAACAATTTCAAGTGGTGAGAGGTCCCCAGATATACTATCCTGTCTCTCATCCACACTGCTGGGGCACACTCAGCAGCCAATCATATAGAAGGGCATTCATGCAGTCAGTCAGCCCATCAGGCACACAGTGCATTCAGGCCACACTCCTCCCTCTCAGACACTCACAACAAGGAATGTGGATTGGGACAAGTACCCAGCCATTCAACACTACACACTGCATTCAGGCCAGTTTTGGGCAGGACTGTCTCAGTCTTTGTCTCTCATACCAGAAACCAGACAGCCACAACAAGAAGTGCATATTGGTCACACACTCCATTCACCCAGGTCCCACCCACAGGGTTTACCCACAACATACAGTCACTGGGAAGGCTCCAGCCAGTCTGGACTGGACTTCACAACAACGCCATATATGGAACTTCCACCCAACAGCCAGTCAGGGGGAAGGGACAGAGTCAGGGCTTCCCAGGACTTTGGGAAAACAAGGTAGCAGGCAATAGAAAGCAGGAGGCCATAGGGGCCATCTTGTTTTCCATCAGGAATCAACTGACTCCAATGGCAGGGCCTGGGTATCCCAAAATGGAGGATACTCAGGGCACCTGTCAAATTCAGCATGGAGCTGCCACCAGCCCATACCCTGCTCTGTGGGCCACCCACAGGTGCCCAAAAACATACATGAGTGGCACAGGGTTGTACCCCCACCCATGGGTGCCATAAGGGTATCCCATGGGTCTGTACACCAAAGCAAAAACAGGAAGAGCTGCACTGCCAGGAGTCCCACATGGACTCCTGGGCAGAAAATAATACAGAACACAATGAAAAAGGACCACAGGACAAGGACAGGGAGGCCCTGTCCCTCCAATGCATTTCCAGCATCACAGCGGGTAACCTTGTTTTAACCCTTTATTTATAGGAATGATCTCAGAGAGTAGGCCTGCTTTGTTTAGCCTCACTGTGATTGAAGTATCTTCATGTAGATCTTTTATGTTATCAAGAATGACTTCCGGGCAGTTCCACTTTTTTAGTTTTTCCCATAGATCTGATCTTTTCACCATGTCAAATGCTTTAGATAGATGGAAGAAGGCCTCATAGAATTTCACCTCCTTATTTCTTAATGTTCTTGCTTTAAGTAAATTTAGAATGAAAATATTCAAGAGTTCCTCTCCCCTTTACAAAACCTGAATGCCATTGATCTCTATGGCCTGTTCATTCCGCCCATTTGATCGGGACTCTTAGCAGGTCAATTGGCCTATAATTTTCCAGATTCGTTCTTAATCCTTTTTTAAATATAGGGACCACTACACTCATCTTCCACGATTTTGGGACTCTTCCGGATTCTAGAACGCATTTGTACAATAGATGTAAAATTTTAGCCCATTCTGCTGGATCACTTTTAAGCCCCTCATTAGTCAGTTCACCCGGGCCCGGAGCTCTTGAATTGTTCAATTTTCTGATGATGTTTTCCAGTGTACTTATATCAATATCTAGTAGGCCTCGATCGATTCTTATTGAACTAGTTCTGCTTAGAGGTGACTCCACTGTGTCTTGCATTTGTTTATAATACATTTTCCATTCACTTTCCGGAATCGGATTAGCTGTTAGAGCATCTTGTGAGGTTTCCCTTTCGTTTATCAAGGCCCAAGTGTCAGCCGAGTTTCTTTTGCAGGTGGTGGATATCATTTTCTGAGAATCATGGTTTAACATTGTTTCTTATGCATAATTATCCAATTATGGTATTTTTGTTTAATTTTACGGATCTCTACTGCTTTGTAGGTCGCTGTGGTTTCCTTTAATTGTTTTAGTTTTTTTTTAAAGTTCTTTTTTTTAAGACCACTGCCCTGTCATATACATAGCGGTTTGTCATTGTTGGTTTGGTACAGCCATGCTTAGTAGTAGTGTGAAAGATTTTGAGTAGCAGCACATAGTCAATTGTCTGGAGGGTAGCTTGCGATTGGTGCTCAGTTATCATGGTCGTTAGATTACTATTCACAATCGCAAATTTAGCTGGTTGCATTTTTAACCTGTTTCTGCCAGGATTGATTCCCAGATCGTATGATTAAAATTGTGATTTCCTTTTTGCAGCAAGGTTGGAGCATGTTAGCTTGACCTGATTGTGGTCACTTGATTGCGTAGTTCTTACTTCAAATTTTTGTAAAACTCTTGATATAGTCAAGTATTGCCTCTGATTTCTGACCCTTCCAGGTCGGCTTTCCTGGAATATCGCCATTCATTATCCTGTTTAGGATTATACAGTCTCGAGATTGTATAGCAAGCCTCCAAGCTATTCCTCTTTTTTGTTTCAAGGTTACGGTTACCGGTTCATCTCTAATTGCATTATTGCTTTTGTCTAAGCATGTACAATTGAGGTCACCAACCATTATTATTAATGGGTCAGACCATTTTCCTCTTTGGTCATCAATTAAAGATATATCTTTTGGAAGGGTATTGTTTATATTGGATCCCGGCGTCCAATATATATTTATAAGAATTAGGCGCTGTGTGTGTGTTTCGGTGGCCGCTTTTGTTACTTTCACCACCAACATCTGAACATAAGGCGATGGGTTTATAGAATACAACACGCTCCAATTTAGTTTGTCTTTTATAGCTATAAGCAGGACGGCCCTCGGTCTTCCTTTTAGCCCTTTCACTGCTGGGTTTAGAAATACACAATATCCTTCCATCAGCGGGGTCTCTCTTAGCCACGTTTCTTGTAGACATAGTACTTCTGGCAGTTCTTTTACAAGTTAATTTTTTGTTAGTAAGTCGCTAAAACCCCTAGTATTCCATGTTATGAGGGACCAGTCTTCTGGTTGCAGTTCCTTTAAACATTATTGGTTTTTCATTTTTTCTGCTGCAAGTTTGGCCAGCCATTTCCATCTGGGCTTGATGCATGGCTTTTTTGTGTGTGTCATATGACTCTTGAAATTGAGCTTTCTTTGTTAAGTTTCCCTTTTCTTTTTCGGCAGCAGCCAGCGGTTCTTTGATTTTATTTATTAGCTTGAAGCCCATTGATCACAAAGTCCGCTCTTCTGTCAGCAATAATTGATGGATTAATTGTGAGCAAATAGAGACCCAGACTCCATACATACATGCTTTATCTGGAAGTTCAATTAGAACTATATTGTTGGAACTTATTAGGTTCAATGCTGGCACATCATGTAACAGTTTTAGCACGTTGGCCCGATTTAGAATTAAACCATTGTTTAGGTGTAGTATTCTTTCCAGCAGTAACACTCTACCCTTCTCTTCGATGCTCTGCGTCGGGTTAGATAATCTCCAAGGATTTACAGATGACTTTTTGGCTCCAGTGTTTTGTTCATTTTCCTCTTTGTTGTTATCTTGATAGTTAAGCGTATGTTGGATTTTCTTCTGGTTAGAAAACCCCCAACTTCAAGACTGGTATGAGCAGCGGTATTCCCGGCGCTGCGCCCGTAATAGGTTTTTGTTTTTTAGCACAAATTTTGTGATTTTTGTTTGGCTCTTCTTCTTGTTGGTTTATGACTTTTATGCTTTTATCCGCAGATTCTGCTTTATTAGTCATCATTCTATTCGATGTTGGTTTGTGGGTCGGATTTTCACATTTGTTTGTGGGTTGATCAGGTTGATCAGGTTGAGCTGTTTCTTCCAACAGCTCGTCCTCTTCTTGTTCACTTTGGTTTTTTGATCATTCATTGCAAGGTCTGTTCTCTTGAGATATAGATCGCTCCTCTTCCGATATTGAATACGTTGATAGATCCATCAGGTATATGTCAGAATTATCATTTGGGATAACGTTGTCAACCTCTATGTTTGTTTTGTCCAGGTTAACGACTGTAAGAGGATTCAATCCAGCACTACAGCTAAGTCAATGCCTAGTCTGGGATACTAAATGGAAACCCTTATTGATATATCTTTATGTCCAGTTCATGAGTTCTGGATGACTACCCCTATATAACACCCCTCTCTTGGAACCCCCCTGGCCGACCTGAGCCAAGAAGTAGTTCTGTTTTGCAAGTTTAAACGGTTTATTTGAGAATGTAAACAATATATATATATATATCACTTTATAATAAATTAATAATTAATATCACACTTCAGAACATGAGCAGTTAACAACAATGGGTAATGTTCTACCAATAAACTGATTTGATTACCCAGGAGTAGTATAAAGGATGAGGTAGCACGCTTGGGAATAGGAACAGAAGAATAAGGTGGTAGAGAATGCTTTATCTAGTTTCAGATGGATGCAATGTTGAATGAAAATGCAATACAGAAAATACTCAATATGATTTCAACAAAACAATGTAATCACTTTTCTCTGGCAATCCACTCCCCCCCTTATGCAATGTAAGTAAATGAAGGGGAGAGCACACAGTTCTTAGAAATGCAATCAAATGTAATTCAGTTCACCCCAGCAAGCTTAGACTACAGAAGTTTGAACCACAGGCAAAAGGCTTTGAATATGATGACAATGCAGTGAGAAATATGCTGAAAATGCTTTTAATTCCCTTCAGGAGGTTCAGGGTGAGTGGTATCTAGTTAATATGAGTTCAGGCTCACTCTAGCAATGATTCAGGGATGGTTCTTAAGAGGCAGACGAAATTTAGCAGTTCAGGCAAAAGCAGCTATCTTTTTACAAGTAAAGAAATCGGGCCAAATCGCAAATCGCGGCAAAATTCGCGAGTGCGAGAATCGTGATTACGGCAAAAGTATAAGGAGTAGCAAGTCGAAAGCTTGTTGCAAAGCTGAGATTCTAACCTTTCAGAGGAAAGTTAAACCAAGTTCCTAGCCCAAACGGTTCTAGAGATACGGACGATTAAATAAAGGTCGTTTTTCGGATTTGAAATTTTAAAAGTTCAAAGCGACAGGTTACAGCTTGCAGCTGGAAAATGACAGGTGACAGCTTTGCAAATGACAGGTGACAGTTAGGAGGCAGTTCTGGTTAGATTAAAATAGATTGAATTATATTATTTTAACTAAGAGATTCTGCACAGTTCTGCTTGGTACTCACAATATATTTTGAAATAGGCCTCCCACGGATCTGGTCAGGTTTTGGACTGGACTCCGGTTCTGGTCTCGGCACTTCACAGTAATCTGGGTCAGCTCTCTGGTTCTGCTAACAGCGGTCTGGGTCACTCTGGATCTCTGGCCTCTGGTTCTGGATACTGCTCTGCTTTCTCTGGGTACAGCACTGCTTCTGGATCTTTCTGCACAGCTTTCTCTGGACCCAGCACTGATCTACACGGCTCCTGGATGCTGCTACCGCTGTTAGGTTTGCTGGATGCTGAGGCCTACTGAGAAGAGTTCTCAGTTTGTGGGTTTAGGCCCTTGCTTTGAGTTCTGAATCAAGTTATTTGGAGTTTTAAAGTCTAAGTGCTGAATCTGGTATCTTCTGGATGTTGTATGGTCTGGCAGAGCGCGTTGCAGCAACTGGATTTGAATGTCCTCTCTAGCTTCCAGTGGCTCTTTTTATGTCTTTTGAAAGTGGGTGTGTGTGCAGCATCACTAGCCAGCCCCTCTTTCAACTGCCCATTGGTCAAGCTTTCCGCACTGCTTTGATTGGGGGAAGGAAATGTGTGTCATGGTGATGCTGTAGGTTTTATGGGTCAGAGGATCCTCCCCTGGTCAGTTTGCCCACAAATCTATATTTGACCTAAAGACATATTTCATAGATACACAGTGGTTTGAAATTACATACACCCATCATGGATCACATGAGGTATACTCTGTTCAAACTCTGATGTTTCTAAGAGTTCGCATTCAGAACTGGCAACATTTTGTGTTTTTTAACTGGTTTTGCAACATTGGTTTTTCATTAAAAATTATACACATATACACGGCCTGTCCATACATACTCCAGTAAATTCCCATGTCTCTAGCTTAAACACAGAGTCTGTAGTATACATAAATAGCAGGGTTTTGCCCCAGAACATCACACAAATTGCCAACGCATCTTAAAACGTGCACAGAAAAATCACAAGAATTATGGTATCATTTAAATAATTTTGACAAGTCCGCACCATGAGTTATACATCTTTCTTAAAATCATATTCTGGCCAACAGGGGTGTGTCTTCCCAGGTCACATGGTGGAGAAAACAGTTTATCCAGTTTCTGCCAAGCTCAGAGACCCTGCCCCTCCCAGCTTCTGCCAAGAGGAAGCTGTTTTACGATTCCCCCAATAAACCATCTGCCTGGGCCCTGGAAGGCCCATTGTTCAAGAGGAAGCCATTTATGGCCTCCCCCCAATAAACCCTCTGCCTGGGTCCTTTGTTTAGTCTCTAGCAGTCCCTTGGTAATTCAATCAGAGAGGGGTAACCTCCCCTCAGAATGCAGCCAGGCCTGAGAACTGCTGTGGATCCAGTTTCACTCCAATTGGGGGGAAGTTGTCAGGCAGAATCCAGTTCCTTAAACCAGGCCCCAGCTAATCACTTTTAGTTACCCAGTTTTCTGCATTCAAATAAAACTAACAATTTTTACATATGCAGCTAGAATGCTGATTCTAAGTTCAAAACTATGACATTTTAACAGTTACAAACTATGTGACACTCAAAAGTAGGTCACTCAGTTAATTTAAACATTTTCGATTTTTGGTAATTTTAAATCCAGTTTCAGTTAGGCTGCTGCAGACCTGCAGAGCTCAGTCAGTCTTGTTATGAACATTGTTTTGGGGCTCTTCAACTTCCCAGATTTAGTATGCACACATACTTCATTCTGCCAGATGTCTGCTGGTGTTCAGTAAGATTTTTGGATGTGTTGCAATGTTTGAAAATAGGTATTTTGAGCTGGCATTCAGAGAAACAAAAGGTGATTTTAAAGTGCGGTTTTTCCTTTGGCACACATTTCACTCATGGCACCCTGGCCCATCCTGCTCGCACTGGTGGGTGGCAAGTTAGGCAACCATTTTAGTGTGCACAAACTGCGTGGTTCTCCTGGATTTTGGCGCACATGTGGGCTTTTTGGCCATCTTGGATTTTCTAAGCCCACAGCACCAAATGTTGCAGCATGATAGCTCAAACGTGGGTCAGGACACCCAACAAAGCCCCCCCCACGCGACTGCACTTAGAATTTGAGTCGATGGGGAGTTGGGTGCACAGAAAGTGATGACCCACGCACTGGTATGTCCGCATAATCTTCTCCCAATTCTGCAAATGGCACAGTTCAGCATCTTTTCTTCCATCCGGTACTGATCGATCGGTTCTCCTCGCCGGTCCTGATGGGAATATTGGGCGGTACCCCGGGCCCCTTGCGTCTCTGCTCCCGGTCTCCGGATCGTCCTCCTTGGCCAGTCTCCAGGTTTTCTTTCTCCTAGGATGACAAAGGAAGAGCGGCAATACCTATTCATGGACATTTCTCCCCCACCATTGATATAGTGGGGTGGCATATATATTTTAGAACTCAACAGATATGAACATGCACATTTTTTTAAATTAAGAGACAGGAACACATAAACTTGAGAAACACAGAATTTGATAGGCTATATGTAGGATCTTTTAGGGTTGGAATTTAATTACTCTGGAGCGGTACCCTCTGGGATTACCGAGGACTCCTCCAGTTGCTGCAAAGTGTGCCTGGGATGGCAACACTTCAACTGGTTTATGTGGACCCACTTGTCTTCCCCCTCTGCCAAACCGCCTTTGGGGATGCGGATCTTGTAGGCCACAGGGGAGATCTTGTCTATAATCTCAAAGGGTCCCTTCCATGTAGCCAAAAATTTTCGCTGTTTGGCCTGGTTTCTTTGGAAGTTGTATAAATAGACCCGGTCCCCCACCTGATATTCCTTCCTGGAAGTTTTCAGGTCATAGTGGGTTTTCATACTCTCGGCTGATCTTTCTAGATTCCGCTGAGCATAGGCAAAAGCATGCTGAAGGTGTTTCCTTAAATTCTCCACATACTGATGAGTTGTGGAGGCATTTATCAATGTTTGCTCTTGGGTTCTGTAGAGCATGCTGAGGAAGCACCATCTTGCGTCCAGTCATCAACTCAAATGGTGACATTTTGGTTGCAGATGAAGGGGTAGATCTGATGGCCATTAGGACCAGAGGTAATCGGATATCCCAACTTGGCCCAGAATCTGCGACAAACTTTTTTAAGATGCTCACAATTGTCCTTTTGTAGCGTTCCACTGCTCCAGAAGAAGCTGGCCTGCTTTCTCTTGACCCCCAGTATCTCCCACATCTTTGTCATCACTTCACTGGTGAAGTGGCTACCTCTGTCTGACTCAATCCTTTGAGGTAGACCAAAACGGGAAAAGATGTGGTTAATCATCAGGGCAGCTGCTGTTTCTGCCTTGCAATTTGGGGCTGGGAGACATTCCACCCACTTGGTAAACAAGCATGTAACGGTCAACATGTACTTGTTTCCTCTAGATGAGTGGATTACAGGGCCTACAAAGTCGATTTGCAAATCTGACCATGGCAGTGTCATCCCCCTCTTTTGGAGAGGCGCACGGTGCGTGAGGGATGATGGCTGAAATTGTGCACATACAAGACACCCCTTCAAGTATTGGTCGAGGTCCTGCCCCATGTGTGGCCAGTATGCAACCTCTCTTAAGATTTCCAATGTTGTGTGAAACCCCCTATGACCGGCGGTGGCCGCATCATGGGCGTGACTTAATATCAGGCTTCGGAATGAGGTAGGAACCACCCACTGATCGTGGCCAGATTTGGATTTCCTTACCAACAAACCGTCTTGTATCCAGAACATTTTTTGACATTTCATCAACACTCTTAGGTCCTCTTTCCCAATGTAATCGGTATCCGTCAGGGGAAAGTTCTCAGGGTCCTCAAGGTGTTGGTAAAACTTACCAATAATTGGATCCCCCTTCTGAGCTGTAATCAAATCAGAATCAGGGGTCTCCTTGCTCCATTGGGCAGTTGAAAGATCATTGTGAGCATTTGTCTGGGACCTAGTGATAGCAGTGACCTGGATATCCCCCAACAGGGACTCTATTTCGATTAGATCCCCTTGGATGGCCCCGGTTTTGGCCAGCTGATCAGCTAAGTCATTTCCAGTTTTGTCTGGTCCCTCTACTTTGAAATGACCCTTGATCTTCTTCCAATAGATGGTCATCCCCTTCGAGGTGACCAGATCATCAATGTTTTGGATTAACTTCCCATGTTTCAGGGGTTTGTTATTAGCACATAACATGCCTCTGGTTTTCCAATTAACCAGGTGCTCCACGAACCCGTTCCGTACATAATCCGAATCGGTGATTATGACCAGTTCGTGGAGTTGATGTTGGACAGCAGTGAGGATGGCCTGATGCACAGCCATCAATTCTGCCACCTGACTACTTTGGGGACCAATTTTGTATCCGGCGGAGGGTTCTGGGAACTCCTTCACCCATGCATTCCCTACGCGAGCCACCAGTTCTTTCTCCCCGTCGTTGTCAACATGGTAAGAGCATCCATCTACATAGACAGTGGGCATTCCCTCACACTTGTCCTCTTCAAAGACTTTGTGTGGAGAATTAAGGTATGCCTCCATGTTGTCCTTGATTTTTAGACTTTCGTCCTCGAGACAGTTTTCTCTGGCACAATCATGCAAGTCAGCCAGACCTTGCGCGAGGGGACTCTTCTTGTTTTAGCCATATCTGACCTCCACAGGCAAGCCTTGCATTGACAGAATCCAGGAAGTAATTCAGGAATTACTCACATTCCCGGCCCGGATTCTGTCACTTTGGAGATATTGCAGAGGCTGGTGTGGAGTCTCCACTATGATGTGTTCCCCCTGGATAAACGGGCGGTAATTCTTCAATGCCCACACCTTTGCCAGGAGTGCCTTCTCACAATCGTTGAATTTTTCCTCCACAGAGGATAAAGTTTTGCTCGCATGGGAGATTACTTTATTGACTTTGTCATGCTTTTGGTATAATGCTGCCGTCAAGCACGTATTAGAGAACCCCGTCTCCAGGAAGAACTCCTTGTTTCTGACAGGGTAAGCTAGGCAGGGCGCTTGTGAGAGGGTTCTTTTGAGTTGTCTTACTGCCCCGGCTTGTTCTGGACCCCATTCCCACTTGACCCCCCCTTCAGGAGATGAATCAGGGGTCTGGTGATCTCTGCGTAGCCCTCAATGAACTTTCTGCTGTAATTAGTCAGTCCAAGGAGGCTCCTTAGTTCCTGCAGAGTTGTTGGGTCTTTCAGTTTCTGAAGGGCTTCCACTTTCTTTTCCTGGGGACAGAGACCCTGAGGAGTAATCTCATGCCCCAAGAAATTAAAACGGGTTCTACACCACTGTGCTTTCTGAAAGGAAAGTTTTGCTCCGGCGGCCCTCAACTGGGTCAGAACATAACGGATCTCCGCTATGTGTTCCTCCACAGATGAACTTTTGATGAGGACATCATCTACATAAGCCAGGTTACCCCTTGCACCCAGGTCTGGCATGGCCTTGTGTAGGAAAATGTTGAATTCATTGCCGGAGTTGAGGTATCCGAAGGGAGTCCGGGTCCATGTGTACTGCTGGCCCCAAAGGTAAAAGCCAGTTTGTATTGGTCCTCCCTACTGACAGGCACGGTCCAGTATCCATTGGTCAGGTCTATTGCAGTGAATACCTGTGACCCCTGGATCTGGGCCAGCCCTTGGTCAATTTAGGGCAGCGGCCATCGAGAAGTATGGACCCGTTTGTTGAGCTCCCTAAGGTCGGCGCAGAGTCTCCACTGGCCGTTTGGCTTCAATATTCCCAGCACCGGATTATTAAAGGTGCTGTGTATTGGACGGATTATTCCCCGGGACTCAAGGTTCTTAATTATTTCAGTAAGGGACTCCATTGATGCGAGAGGCAAGCGATATTGCTTCACAAACACTAGAGTCATTCCAGGGTCCGTGGGAATTGTTGTTGTGTGGATGTCGGTGCGACCACAGTCATATGAGTCTACCGCAAAGAGATCTTGGAAATCCAAGAAAACTTGTTTCAACTTTTGCTTTTGTTCCAGAGTCACACAGGCATCAGCTAGGTTGACTCTCTCTTCCACCATCTGCCTGAAGCCTGGAAAGACTTCTGGTTGGGCTATTTCCGCGGCCTCCTCCAGCTGGGTGGAGGAGTCCCTGGTCAGAGTGCTGATTTGGACTGGAGGCTTCAGGTGGGAAAGGCAGCCCTCATGGACCTGGAAAATCACCTCATCCCTCCTGAAGTCACAAGTCACATCTTCCTTACCATAAGGGCAAGGAGTGTACACCAGGAAGTTCCCCCCATGCCGGGTAAAAATCCTGTCTGGTGTTGTATTGTCATCACTGTCACTGTCAAAGCAGTCCTTGGGGATTGGTCCTAACAGTTCATTTCCTAAATCAATGGAAAAATGTCGGTCATCAACCGCCATTCCAATAATGGTGCCTGCGGCTAGAGTAATACTCTTTAAGTCGCTGTTATCCACCTCTATTGGAATGGTGTCATGTTCTATGTTGACTAATGGAGTTGGGTTTACCCCCAACCCTTGCTGTTGGAGAGAAGCATTTAGATGTATATAAGCATCAGGGTTTTGCAAATATTGTCCTCTTTTAACTTTCACTTCCAGGGAGAATTGTCGGGTCCTTTCTGGGATGGTGACTTCCTCTTTGATCTGAATTTCAACTCCATAAGGTAGCAATTGAGCTGACCTAAATGCTTTTTCTAGATCATCAAAGCCCATGGGATTATTCGCTAATCGGGACCAAGCTTTGAAGTTTATTAGGTTCAAACTAATGGCAAAGCGATTGAGAATGTCACTGCTTAAGTAAAAAGCGGCAGTGACGTCTCGCACGACCCAACAATTGTGGACTATGCTCTTGTTGCCAATGGAGATTTTGAGCATACACCTGCTTGGCAGAAGATGTTTGGAATTGGGTGCTTCCAGGTCCATTTCCCATTTGTCTATCAGTTTGAATGTGGGAATGGCTGGATCTTTTGGGAGTTGGCGGAACATGGCTTCGCTGATGAAGCTCTTACCGTTGTTCACACACACTCGAGCGAGAACAGAGTCCTTCCCATCATTTAACTGAACAGGGATGAACAACTGCTCTCCAATTTGCTGAATATCAGCCAGGCTCTGAGCTGATTTCACATCTTTCTGGACTATAGGAGTGGGAGTTTCTGACTGTGGATTAGTAAAGAATTTCAAAGTGTTTCCTTCCAGCGTGGAGTACCACTTTAAACTGGAAGGAAGGTTGATTTTCAGAAATAGAGAGGACCCCCCATCACCAGTCTGTTGTCCTACTGCTATTACTGTCACGTCTGGAGTTTGGTTGTTCTGGAAGTGAAATTCTACTTGGTCAGATTTTTGTTCAACCATGTGGCAGGTGCCGTTTAAACTAACATGGTTGACACTCTGTTTTAATTTTATTGGTCGGCTAGTCTGGGTCCAGAGGACCTTGTTTACGCAATCTATTAGGGGTGACAACCTTCTCAGGAGGTCATTCCCTAGTAAACAAGGGGTGCCCTCTGGAGTCACTACTATGACCGGGTGTTTCACCTTGTGTCGCCCAATTTTAATGTCCAAGTCTGCAGTCCTCTCAACAGGAATTTCCTTCCCGTCAAAGTTCTGCAGTTGTCCAGGAAGAGAGGTGAGAGGAATTCGGTAATTCTCCCCCCTTCCTGCATTCAGTTCCTCAAAGGCCCTTTTGGACAAAAGGGTAGCTTGGGATCCAGTGTCCACCAGTGCCAAAATTGTACCCTGCCCCTGTAATTGTACCGGGGCATAGTATCTTCCCTCCTTCTCCTCAAGGGGGCACAGATAATGCACATTTTTGGACAACTGGTGGGCTAACTTTCTGGTTTTGGACATTGCTAGCGAAGAGATTTGGGCAGAATACTGTGGAGAGCCTTGGGAATCTGAAAGAAAAAGTTGGCAACTGAAGATCAGAGCCATTGTGGGTTCCCCTGGTTCCGGTTCTGGGCCGCCTCCCCCTTCTTGGAGGCAGTCACCAGGATGGGTTTGAACCAGGGGATTTTGGTATTGTGGGTTCTGGGATGAGATGATGGGCGGCGGTAGCTCAGTCTCCATATCTCCCCAGTCTGGATTGGAATCCCTTGGGACCCATTTTTCCTTGGGAGGAGTTCCCCCATCTCTGAAGGCAAAGGTCCTTTCCCCAGGATCCTCTGAGGATCCCTCTCCCTCAAATTGGAAGACCTGTACCTCCTCCACAAAGTGGGTCTGTTTGGGTCCTTTGTTTCTCCTACCCCCCCTCTGCTCCTTGGGAGGCAGGCTTTCAGGGGTAGGAGATTTTGTTTCCGGTTCCTAGTTTTCTAGGAGCTGTTTACAAGTTGGGAAGGAAGCTTCCTCCAAGGCTTGACACCCCCCTTCCCCTTGTGCCTCCTCCCTGGGAACCGGTGTGTTATCGGGGTGCTGCCCCCGTCATTGTTCTGGAGCACCAGGTCCAGAATTTGGGGCATTCTGCGGTGGCATGCTCATCTGAGGGTTCTGTTGAGCCGTCAGTATGTGACCCAGATCCCGTGCCATATTTTGCACCTGGCGCTCTAACTGGGAAACCCGCTCAGGCTGATACAGGGCTCTATTTTCTCCCCTGGGCTGATCCCGGGAAGGGTAGCTATCCCTTTTCTGGTAGTACCCCTGGTTGGGAAGATTTTGGTACCCCTCCACCCTTGGCCTCCCCTCTCCCGGATTAGGTTGTCTGGGCTCAGGGAATTGGAGAAAGAAGGATGGATGATTTTGGGGCTGGAAATTGGGCAGATACCTGGGGAAAAAGTTCTGCCCAGGATTTGGAGAATTTCTGCCCTCCTGTGGGAAGTTCGGAGGGAAGTTCCCTGGGTTAGGTGCTTGGCCAGATCCCCCCCTTGGGCTGGAGGAGTCCACACATAACCCAGGATTGGTCAGTTTCCCTTATAGCGGGGACTTACATAGTCAGGGGAGCGGGGGACCCCATTTGTGGGACTACCTCCTCGACCCCCTGTCTGTGACTCGCCCGAGGGCCTTCTGGGCTGTGAATTATTAGGTGCAGGTAGGTTTTTAGGCCCCCCCATCTCCAAATCCAAAACGGGGGTGACCTTTACCTCTGCCACCTTGGCAGCAGCAGGGGTGCTGTTGGTTTTGGGATTTTTCTGGGTATTGCTTTTATTTTCTATGGGCTTCTGCACCTCATAGATCCGGGTAGCCTGTTCAATGACCCAGTCTAAAGATCTTTTCTCATGAAAATCTCTCACGAGCTGGGTCATTATATATTTGGGCAAGGCATGGGAAAATGTATTGACAAATTCTTTGCTGTCTGTGCGCACCCTTCTGGTGGTCTGCGCAAAGGCACGTTTCAGTTCTTGCACGAATTCTTGTGGGGCCTGATCCTCCCCACATTGCAAATTGTAGGCTGCCTTGCGAGCCTCTTGAGGATTTCTGTGAACAGAAAAATGTTTCAAGATGGCCGCCTTATAGGTGGACCATCTTAAATGATTTTGGTCCTCCAGCCCCGCAAAGAAACTGGAGTATTCTGGTGAGAAGGTCCACTTTACATATTGAATACAGCTTTGGCTGTCCTTCAAATGGAAAGTCTCCATCATTTGCTCGTAAAGCTTCAAGTGTTCCCAAACAGAATACTTGGCGTTCTTGTGATAAGGCATGATGACACTCCTTATTGCCTTTATTTGCTTCAATGGGTCCTTAAGCAAGTCCCTTTTTGCCTTATTGGCCTTTTTGGTTCGGGTAACCCTGGTCCATTCATCCTCTGACTCAGAGGCACTGCTCCCAGAGGTTCCTGTCTGATCTTCCAGGTTTTCCCGGATTCTGCGAGCCTGGGATTGGCTGGCAGAATGTGGGGACCTGGTCTCCTGTGTCCTGCGCCGTTCAGAGGAGTCTTCAGATTCCTCCTTGCTGCCAGGATTTGATGGGTACCCCCCCACTGACCTAACTGGGCAGAAGTTTTCAGGATGCCCTTAATGGGCATATTCTCCTGGGGTTCCCCACTAAAATGCACTGTGCTTGGGTGCCCATACCCGGATGCCCGCCCATCCATTCCGGGGAGGTACTGGCCTATGAGCCCCATGCTTCTGGCTGGATAGTAATCTGCCATCCCTGTGGCCTGGTGCTCATGTGCGCCAGGGGACATGGGGGTGGCAGAGTCCTTGGACTGAGACAGATAAAGGCCTCCGGTACTAGGGCTCCTGAGGTTATGCTCAGGAGTTTCCCTTTCCCAGCCAACCTGGTCTCTATCCGCCCCTGCTCCCTGTTGCAATGCAAGAGCCTGCGCCTTCAGTTCCTCAGTTAAGGCCTTACTAGACTCTATCAGTCTCTCCTGCATTGCTACCTGTTGTTGGAGCCTATCATTGTGCTGGCAGAGAGCCTCATTCTCTCTCTGCGTTTCCTGATTGGTCCTGGAGCACTAGGCCAGTCTTTGCTGCAGGAGGGTTACCTCCTGAGTGCCATCCCTACTGGCCTGCTTCTGTCTTGCCAGAGCCTCCTCCACCCTCCTGGTGTGCTCTAGCAAGTCCTGGTGTTCTTTTTGGAGGTCACCCAGTCCCTGGTGGGCCAGGTGATTTTCTTCCATTTTTCTTTTTAAGTGGCAGACTTCCTGGCCTAAGGTGTCCCTTTCCTGACTAAGAGTCTGCATCTGTACCGTCAGATCGTCCCTTTGCCTTTGGAAGGCACCAGCTTTCTGGCGCTCCTGATCAAACTCTGCCTGGGTATCCAGGTCTTTCAGTATCAGTTTATTGCTCTCCTCTTTCTCTCTGTCTAGTTGGATTTGCAGGGTGGCTACCTGCTCTGTGCATGCCCTGTTGAAATTGATCTGTTGCTCCAGATTTTTCTGGCTCTGCAGTAGGGAGTCCAAACTGTCTTGGCGTTCCTTCTGCAAGGCCAGAATTCTGGTATCCTGGTCAGCCTTTTCCTGTTGCAGTATATCCATGTCCTCTTTTATTTTAATGATATACTGCCTACTATCATTTTCTGACTCCTGGCTCCTCTGCAGCCTCTGCTCAGAAGAGTCCAGATCAGATTGGGCCTTCTGTAATGCCAGCAGTTGCCTACTCGCCAGATCTTGGCCTTCAGCACATTTGTCCTGCATGGCTCCCATATGTAAATATAAATATGCCGCTACCCTGGAAATCTTGTTGTGCTCATCCTTGGCCTTAGGGGCCATATATAGTTCACTCAGGGCCACATGTAAGGGACCCTGGTCTCTCCATTTATCTGACCCTGCTTCAGTGATCTGGGGTGCGATTGCCTGCAACCAGACCGTCTGGTCCTGATGAGTCCACTCACCTCTCACAAATAGCTTATGTAAGAAGTGCTCTCTGGCTATTTTCATATCTACCAAGGTCGTCATTCTGGAATTTGAGTTCCTTCCTGACTTACAGAAGTTTGTATTTTATTTTTGCAAAACAGACCTTTTCCTTAGAGCGTTCCTTTGAGGAGTGCTTTACAGCGTAACACAGCGTGGTGATCCGACCGGATATGTGTATCTGGTCAGCTGGCACACTGTATTAATCTGCACAAGTGATAGATCTAACCCAAACATCCCGGACGAGCCCCCATTTTGTAAAAGGATTCAATCCAGCACTACAGCTAAGTCAATGCCTAGTCTGGGATACTGAATGGAAACCCTTATTGATATATCTTTATGTCCAGTTCATGAGTTCTGGATGACTACCCCTATATAACACCCCTCTCTTGGAACCCCCCTGACCCCACTGAGCCAAGAAGTAGTTCTGTTTTGCAAGTTTAAACGGTTTATTTGAGAATGTAAACAATATATATATATATATATATATATATCACACTTTATAATAAATTAATAATTAATATCACACCTCAGAACATGAGCAGTTAACAACAATGGGTAATGTTCTACCAATAAACTGATTTGATTACCCAGGAGTAGTATAAAGGATGAGGTAGCACGCTTGGGAATAGGAACAGAAGAATAAGGTGGTAGAGAATGCTTTATCTAGTTTCAGATGGATTCAATGTTGAATGAAAATGCAATACAGAAAATACTCAATATGATTTCAACAAAACAATGTAATCACTTTTCTCCGGCAATCCACTCCCCCCCTTATGCAATGTAAGTAAATGAAGGTGAGAGCACACAGTTCTTAGAAATGCAATCAAATGTTATTCAGTTCACCCCAGCAAGCTTAGACTACAGAAGTTTGAAACACAGACAAAAGGCTTTGAATATGATGACAATGCAGTGAGAAATATGCTGAAAATGCTTTTAATTCCCTTCAGGAGGTTCAGGGTGAGTGGTATCTAGTTAATATGAGTTCAGGCTCACTCTAGCAATGATTCAGGGATGGTTCTTAAGAGGCAGATGAAATTTAGCAATTCAGGCAAAAGCAGCTATCTTTTTACAAGTAAGGAAATCGGGCCAAATCGCAAATCGCGGCAAAATTCGCGAGTGCGAGAATCGTGATTACGCCAAAAGTATAAGATGAACAGGCTGATAAATCGCCAATGCGGACTCAGTGATGATGTCACACTACCTTGTAAGAGGATTCAATTCAACACTACAGCTAAGTCAATGCCTAGTCTGGGATACTGAATGGAAACCCTTATTGATATATCTTTACGTCCAGTTCATGCGTTCTGGATGACTACCCCTATATAACACCCCTCTCTTGGAATCCCCCTGACCCCACTGAGCCACGAAGTAGTTCTGTTTTGCAAGTTTAAACGGTTTATTTGATAATTTAAACAATATATATATATATATCACACTTTATAATAAATTAATAATTGAATGTCACACTTAATCTGAGCAGTAATCAATAATGGATAGTCCGGCACTAGCACACTTCTTTATAATCAATGATGAGTGGTTATAGGATGGATACGATAGCAACAATACTTTTATGGTTTCAAATGGATGCAATGTGGAATGAAATGCAGTACAGAAATTAACTTGATAGGATTTCAGCAAAAGACAATGTAATCACTTTCTTGGACAATTCACCCCCCCCCCCCTTTTATGCACTGTAAAGAGATGAAGATGACACAGTTCTTAGGAATGCAATCAAATAGAATTCAGTTCAATTCCCCCCAAGTAGCTTATACAACAGATAGGAGTTTTGAAACACAGGCAAAATGCTTTGAATATGGTGACAATGCAGTGAGAAATATGCTGAAAATGGTTTTAATTCCCTTTAGGAGGTTCAGGGTGAGTGAAATATACTTGGGATGAGTTCAGGCTCACTTTAGCAAGGATCTAGGAGTAACTAGCAGGTTAAACAAATTTTTGGCAAAGGAAAGCAATGAAGCTGCTGTTTTCACACGTGGCTGGATTTTTAACCAAATTGCAAATCGCGGTAAAATTCGCGAGTGCGATAATCGTGATTACGACAAAAGTATGAGAACAAACGGTTCCAGAGATACGGACGATTAAATAAAGGTAGTTTTTCGGATTTAAATTTTAAAAGTTCAAAGCGACAGGTTACAGCTTGCAGCTAGAAAATGACAGGTGACAGCTTTGCAAATGACAGGTGACAGGAGGCAGTTCTGGTTAGATTAAAATAGATTGAATTATATTATTTTAACTAAGAGATTGGTTCTGCACAGTTCTGCTAGGTACTCACAATATATTTTGAAATAGGCGTCCCCACGGATCTGGTCAGGTTTTGGACTGGACTCCGGTTCTGGTCTCGGCACTTCACAATTATACTGGGTCAGCTCTCTGGTTCTGCCAACAGTGGTCTGGGTCCCTCTGGATCTCTGGCCTCTGCTTCTGGATCTTTCTGCACAGCTTTCTCTGGACCCAGCACTGATCTGCACGGCTCCTGGATGCTGCTACCGCTGTTAGGATTGCTGGATGCTGAGGCCTACTGAGAAGAGTTCTCAGTTTGTGGGTTTATGCCCTTGCTTTGAGTTCTGAATCAAGTTCTTTGGAGTTTTAAAGTTTAAGTGTTGAATCTGGTATCTTCTGGATGTTGTATGGTCCGGCAGAGCGCGTTGCAGCAACTGGATTTGAATGTCCTCTCTAGCTTCCAGTCGCTCTTTTTATGTCTTTTGAAAGTGGGTGTGTGTGCAGCATCACTAGCCAGCCCCTCTTTCAACTGCCCAATGGTCAAGCTTTCCGCACTGCTTTGATTGGGGGAAGGAAATGTGTCATGGTGATGCTGTAGGTTTTATGGGTCAGAGGATCCTCTCCTGGTCAGTTTGCCCACAAATCTATATTTGACCTATTTCATAGATACACAGTGGTTTGAAATTACATACACCCATCACGGATCACATGAGGTATACTCTGTTCAAACTCTGATGTTTCTAAGAGTTCGCATTCAGAACTGGCAACATTTTGCATTTTTTAACTGGTTTTGCAACATTGGTTTTTCATTAAAAATTATACACATATACACGGCCTGTCCATACATACTCCAGTAAATTCCCATGTCTCTAGCTTAAACACAGAGTCTGTAGTATACATAAATAGCAGGGTTTTGCCCCAGAACATCACACAAATTCCCAACGCGTCTTAAAACGTGCACAGAAAAATCACAAGAATTATGGTATCATTTAAATAATTTTGACAAGTCCGCACCATGAGTTATACATCTTTCTTAAAATCATATTCTGGCCAACAGGGGTGTGTCTTCCCAGGTCACATGGTGGAGAAACCAGTTTATCCAGTTTCTGCCAAGCTCAGAGACCCTGCCTCTCCCAGCTTCTGCCAAGAGGAAGCTGTTTTACGATTCCCCCAATAAACCATCTGCCTGGGCCCTGGAAGGCCCATTGTTCAAGAGGAAGCCATTTATGGCCTCCCCCCAATAAACCCTCTGCCTGGGTCCTTTGTTTAGTCTCTAGCAGTCCCTTGGTAATTCAATCAGAGAGGGGTAACCTCCCCTCAGAATGCAGCCAGGCCTGAGAACTGCTGTGGATCCAGTTTCACTTCAATTGGGGGGAAGTTGTCAGGCAGAATCCAGTTCCTTAAGCCAGGCCCCAGTTAATGTCACTTTCAGTTACCCAGTTTTCTGCATTCAAATAAAACTAACAATTTTTACATATGCAGCTAGAATGCTGATTCTAAGTTCAAAACTATGACATTTTAACAGTTACAAACTATGTGACACTCAAAAGTAGGTCACTCAGTTAATTTAAACATTTTCGATTTTTGGTAGTTTTAAATCCAGTTTCAGTTAGGCTGCTGCAGACCTGCAGAGCTCAGCCAGTCTTGTTATTAACATTGTTTTGGGGCTCTTCAACTTCCCAGATTTAGTATGCACACATACTTCATTCTGCCAGATGTCTGCTGGTGTTCAGTGAGATTTTTGGATGTGTTGCAATGTTTGAAAATAGGCATTTTGAGCTAGCATTCAGAGAAACAAAAGGTGATTTTAAAGTGCGGTTTTTCCTTTGGCACACATTTCACTCATGGCACCCCGGCCCATCCTGCTCGCACTGGTGGGTGGCAAGTTAGGCAACCATTTTAGTGTGCACAAACTGCGTGGTTCTCCTGGATTTTGGCGCACATGTGGGCTTTTTGGCCATCTTGGATTTTCTAAGCCCACAGCACCAAATGTTGCAGCATGATAGCTCAAACGTGGGTCAGGACACCTAACACGACTTTATTTGATCGATTGGTAGTTGGGCGGACCTTGCGCTGCTCATGTCTTTTGGCACTTTCGAGCTTTTAATGAACGTACTACTTTTGTTCGATTTGCGTGGCCTCTGTCTTTCTTGGTTCTTTGGTTTTTTAACCATCTGTAGTACACGGGACACTCTTGGTTTCCGTTCGGCTTTGGCAGAAGTTTTCTCCTTTGCCAGTATTGCTGGTAAATTTGAGGCCGTCTTGACTTTCTTCATGAAAATTTCACATATTTTTGGTTCTGATTGGTGCCTTGTTGGTAAGTCTGGTTCCATCAAGACTTGTTTTTCTATATTTGGCCTCTTTTTTGAAATGTTTCTTTTCCTAGGCGCCCCTCTGGCTGGAACAGGTTTAGCTTTTAATTGAGGAACGTTATGGTCCTGATTTTTTGGTTGAATCTACTGGCTTTCATTCATTTGCACCAAATGTTGCTTAGTCACCTGTTAGGATCCTGCAGACATTACTGGCTAAATGACATTTGGACACCTCACCCCTTTCCAACAAAAGTCTCTGGGTTTGTGGGTTTGTGCCTTCGCATATGTTCACTATACAATTCCACACTGTTTCACCAATATGCACCACATTTTGCACAGTCACCTGTTTGGACCATCTGGGCATTACTGGCTGGCTACATGACATCTGGACACCCCACCCCTTTCCCCAGATTTCAGCAAAAGAGCACATTTCTGTGTGGGTTTGTGGCTTTGTGGCTTTGTGCATGTTCCCTATACAATTCCACACTGTTTCACCAATCTGCAGCAAATTTGCACAGTCACCTGTAAGGACCCTCTGGACATTACTGGATGCATGACATTTGGACACCCCACCCCTTTCCATGGATTTCAGAAAAAGTCCAAATGTATTAGTGGGTTTGTGGCTTGGTGAAGCGTTATTCCTTATATAATTTGACACCGTTACACCAATCTGCACCAAATTTTGCACAGTTACATGTACCTATGAGGGAATGGAAGCCCAGGCAATGCTGAGTATATCAGCTAGTTATCACTACATTTCAGAAGCAGCAGAGCCCTTCAGCCTCGAAATATGCTTTGGTGACACTTCATTGGACTTTTCTGCTGCCTATTAAACCCTGGGCCACCGAGTCTGAGGTTGGGATAGGATTAGCAACGAAGTAAGGGCAAAGGCAATGATGAAACCATTTTCAAAGAGACCGATAGAGTAAGTTAGTCTGCACCCGTTTCTGCCTGAAATCGCTGCGCCTAAAAACACTTGTGTACAGGCACGGTATAAATGATCTATCATATAATTTCATATCATCATATATCATATCCTTAAATTATGGAATCCCTGGGAGGTCAGCTAAAGGGCATGCCTGCTAGATCCTAGGGCTTATATGTCTACAGGCATAGTTCTACACTGGTATTTGATGTTGCTTCACCCCTTGTTCCCAGACTATGCTATGTGAAAACCATTGAGTAGCACACCGTGTGGCAACAACATGCAGTGACTGTCATTTTGCAATTGAGTCCTTCCAAAAAACACAGTGGTTCACTTGGAAAATATGCATTGGTATGATTTGTTAAACTATCTTTATTTAAATCATTTTCGAGGAACAGGTCTGGCATAACTGGATACTGTGGGTAAACAATTAATGTGAGCACACACATACCAGAGGGATTTTAATAACAATTGGCAGATATTTGCACACACAATATAGATGAATTTTCTGCTATTATTCCCCGGAAATCAATGTATTTTATGATCAACAGAAAAGTTTGCTATGGATCCCGTCAAACATCTAGCTACAGAGGAGACAAGTGTTGTGCACTCTAGAATCCTAGATTGCATTTGAGTAGGAATATGATCCTAGATTTGCCAACTAAGCATTAATAGCGGCCAATGAGGTTGCAATTCCCAAGCATAAGGTGCCTGGGAAGCCTGACTTGACATCTTGAGTGAAGTGAGAATTTTATGGAGGGCTTTGAGCACCCAATGCCTGGTAATTACAATCCCTCAGGCAGATAAGGTTTTAGCATCAGGTTTGGCCTATTTTCTGCACGTTCCCCCCAAATCATGCTCCAGCATCAGACCACGGCATCACTGCTACACAGCACAGCCATTGAAACATGTCCACACCAGGGGATTCCACACAAAAGGGCTCTCTGTGCGATGAGATGTGCGTATTTGTCGAACGCATGAATCAACCTAGACACAGAAGAAGAGCCTACCCACCTCAGCCTAGTGGAATAAGGTAATCAGGAGAGGAGAGAAGGAGAGCAAGCTGAGACGGAAGAGATGGTAAGGGTGAGCAGCTACACAAACAACAAGGACCTTCTGATAGGCACAGCAGGTTCGTTTTGAGGATTTTCAAGCATAAACCTGCTAGCAGTGCCTGGAATGTAATGGCAATACTCATTCCTGATTATCTGAGTCAATCAGAACCTTCTGACAAGGGTGCTAACTGATGCCCTCATACGGTTTAACCAATAGAAAAAGTGAGTAATATGGCACATGAGACATCATCAAAATTGAGAAAGGTTGGCAGGAAGCACGATTGGAGACAGGGGTTGGAATGCAGGAATTTGACAGATATGAAGAACAGTGGCAGACATGCAAGACACAGGACTAAGACAGATGAGGGGCACAGGACATGGACTGAGCATCAGTTACCAAGAGGGTACATATGGCAAAAGAAGAAGATTGCAGAAGTAAATCCAAAGATATCAATAGGGGAACAGCGGTACAGAGAATGTAAGTCATAGATGTAAACTGAAGGCATGAACTAAATGGGAGGAAGAAAAGAAGATAAACTGCAGGAGAATATTTGAGGAGTGAGTTTTAGGGGCAATGACGGTGGGCAGAAGATAACAGAAGCAGGGAAGAAGAATGGAGCAGGAAGGGTGGTCTAGATGCAGTCCATGACGAGTCACAGAGGTTAAGGGGACGAAGAAGAGATGGACAGATGCGTGTGGAGGAAAAAAGTAATTATTTAGAAGTTGAAAGCAATAGAGCAGAGATACAAACAAGGTGGATGGTGTTATGGGGGAAGCAGTTTGTAGACATACACTTTGAGAGTACATCATCAGTGGAAGGAAGACGAGGAGACCGGAGATGAGGACAGGGAGTTAGAAAATAAAGTTGGTACAAAACAGTCGCACGTCTCTGCGTCCTTTCTTTGGCCTGATGGGCCACCCTTCAAATAACAAATGGGTTAGGATGTGGGAACAAAATTGAGTCACGAATAGAAAGAAGTGGGCAACATGTTGCCTTTTGGTGAAAAACATTCATCTCAAGCTACACACCCAGAGTGCACACAGTGGGTTACCAGGTCAGAGCCCTTCGAGTACGCCTTCAACGTTTTATGGTCAATCAATTCAATTATGGCAATATTTTCTAGTTTTAAAATAGTTCCTAGTTATGAAAAGTCAATGGGCCTCATTCCGAGGTTGGCGGTAAGTATTGGTTTTTACCGGCATGGCGGAAAAAGCGAGTCCGATCTGGTACCACGCCGCTATTTACAGGCTATTCCGACCTCGCGGGCACAAGCTTTCCGCCATGCCGGTAAATCCCCTAGAGGCATACCGTAAATTACGGTCACCGCTAATTAACGGATACGGAAATTACGTCATCGCACAGGAACGGGAAGGATCGCGGCGGCCATCTTTAAAAACACAATCCATTGCCATCCTCTTCATACAGGACCCGGAGGCATATTTGGATCAGCCATTAGAGACCAGCATCATGCCGAAAGCACTTTAAAAGGGTGCCGCCCGCATAAGGAAGGAGCGCTTTAGACAGGACGAGCTCCAGGTCCTGGTGGACACTCTGCACGAACATGCAGAGATAGTATTCAGCAGTGACATGCGTAGGCCCACCGTCGTCAGGAAGAAGGAGATCTGGGACTTGGTTGCACAGAGGGTGAGCGCCGTAGGAAACACCCCCCGCACCACGAAGGACTGCAGGAAACGGTGGGATGACCTCCGTCTCATGGTGCGGGCCATCCTATCGGCCAACCGAAGTCAGACCGTGAAGACAGGAGGAGGCCCAGCTTCTCCCATCAAGATGATGCCCTGGGAGCAAACGTGTGCGGACATGATGGGCACAGAAGCCATACAAGGGGTTGGCGAAATGGAGTGCGGTGATCCGTCATCCGCTGATGGAGGTGAGTGTCATGAGTCAAGACAGTAAATGCATTCCTAATGTAAGGCACCGCCAAGGGCTGGGCAAGCTGTCACATGATGTATGGGAACCCCCCCCAATGAAATCATGCCGTAACAAGTGGGACCCAGGCTGATGTCAGGTGCAAGGCTGCAACCCATATTGGCCATACCACACAAAGAGGCTGTCAATGTGAGTCACCACAGTACTCCGCCAACATGAGTGACCCAGACATCTGCATGCATTTTCCATCCAAGCCCAGATCACTGTCCCACTCACCACCCAAATGTCAACAAAACGCTGCAATCCCATTGTTATACCATAGGCTTGAAGAAATGCTGACCCCCAAATCATTGCTCATGCCGTCTCTCTCTTCCCCCCCACAGGCAGCGGGCATGAAAGTGAGGACCAGGAAGCCACCCAGCCCAGTACCTCCCGGGGCAGAGCCAGGGGACACCGTATACCTGCAAGCAGAAAGAAAACACATGCAACACCACCTGCTCCAGCAACCCCCATGGAGGGTGCACAACCCCCACCCGCACCCCTACCCATGCCTGCAGTGCCGCCGGAGACATGCCCCACGGTGCACTCTAAGGAGTCCAGTGTGGCAGGGGAGAATGCTGCCATGTGCCTCCTCGATGTGCCAGATAGCCCAACATTAATTTCCGTGGCCAACGTGGAGGACCCCAATGACATTGGACATAGCCCAGACACTCCATCATAAAGCCAGGTGGCACACAGCGACTCCGGGGAGAGTGACACCCCAGGGCTCACAGGCCAAGGAGTACCACCTGCCTGTCCTGGATCCACTTCCCCTGCAGAAAGTCCCGAAAGGGCTGCAGGCTCAATACCAAGCCTGCCAAGCACATCGGCCACACCGGCCAAGGTTGGAGTGGCACAATGACCTTCAGGCTCTGGGCGAGGTGATCACTGCAAGCACAAACCGGCTCTGTGAGGTGCTGGGCCGGATCGCAGATGCCCTGGAGGCAGCACCCCCCAGACCACAGCCCCAGTGGGAGTACCCACCCTCCCAAAGCTCCTCCACACAGACCAGCCATGTCCGTCGGTCACTGCGTACATTGCGCCGCCACGACATGGATCCCCCTTGGCTCTGGAAGTGCACGTTGACCATACTGCCACACACATGTGGCCTATGTTGCACTGATGGGACTATTGTGGTGTTTTGTTGGGGGAGGTGAAGGGGGTGAGGGTGTGTGTGGGAGTTGGGGGGGAGGGGGAGGGAGTTGAGGGTGTGTGTGGGAGTTGGGGGGGAGGTGGAGGGGGGTGAGGGTGTGTGTGGGATTTGGGGGGGAGGGGAGGAGGGTGTGTGTGGGAGTTGGGGGGAGGCAGAGGGGGTGAGGGTGGAGGTTTTGTTGTACACGTTTCTTCATTATTATTCAATACATTTGTTGATCATCCCTAAAAACAGAGTGGACATTGATCATTGTGCATGTGTCTTTTAATGTCGCACAGTGCATGGTGTACATGTATCCCCACACCCAGTGCCCAATGTCCTGTCATCCTCACACCCTCAGCTGACTTGTGAGTCAGAAATATTGTCCGATCAATGATTGCCGCACGGATGCTGTCCTGCCATTCCTTCCTCCTTCCCCTCATCATCATCTGGTGGTAGCAGTTCCACGTCAGGGGGCAGTGGCACGTTTCGACGGATGCACATGTTGTGCAGCATTACACATGCCATGGTGATCTTGGACACCTTCTTGTGGCTGTAGATGAGTGCCCCACCCGACCGGCTGAGGCAACAAAATCGTGCCTTCAACAGGCCGAAGGTCTGCTCTATCACCACCCGTGTACGGGTATGGGATCTATTGTAGTTCTCCTCATGCCTGTTCTGTGGGTTGCGGACCGGGGTCATGAGTCACGGCTTCAAAGGGTAGCCAGCATCACCTGCATGAGAGTGGAATGAAGGTAAGTGTTTGTGCATTCATGGTGGAGAATTGTACTAGTCTTATATGGCCGCAGGTGATTACTGGCCATACACACATGTCCCAGGATACAGTCACCCCATTACTGGCCCGGCTATGTGTCATGTGCAATGGAATGATGGAGGGGGTAGCTTCTCCCTGATGGGTCATGGTGTGCACTCACGTCTTGTTGCATGTGCATCGTACATGCATGCAGCAGTGTTGGACTGCATTCATTGATGTCTTGCGCGAGACTTGGTGAGAGGGGGTGTTGGCTGTAGTTGGTAGCATACTCGTCATTCTGTACGGATCCCTACCATGGTGACTTGCAGCAATCCTATGGGGGTGCAGGACCAGTGACACGCTGTAGGATCCCTGTTAGACTCACTTCTATGCACTCCCAGAGATGACTGTCCTGTGTGTTGAGATGCAGGAGTCAGCGACATGGTGCTATTGCACTGCATGGTGCAGGATGCCGCTACGGTGTGTAAGGTCCGTCGATGAGTGGTGCATGTGTTGTGGTATCTGGCCAGGTTTCCTGTTAGTCATGTAGTGTTAGGTGTTGGCTCAAATTCATCACTGTGTGGTTATGTGGTCATGTGCCATGTCACTTGCCTTGGGGCACAGTGTGCTGTGAGGTGAACATCGTGCACTGGCGTGGACATTCCCACCCAGGTGGAGTATGCATCCCCACCTTTGTATGCATCCCCCCCCCTTTCCCACCCAGGTGGAGTATGCATTCCCACCCCTTTCACACCCAGGTGGAGTATGCATCCCCCCCTTTCCCACCCAGGTGGAGTATGCATCCCCCCCTTTCCCACCCAGGTGGAGTATGCACCCCCCCCTTTCCCACCCAGGTGGAGTATGCATCCCCCCCTTTTCCACCCAGGTGCAGTATGCATCCCCCCCCTTTCACACCCAGGTGGAGTATGCATCCTCCCCCTTTCACACCCAGGTGGAGTATGCAGACAACCTACTCACAGCCCCAATGCACTGCCATGGCCCATTCAGGTTACTCACCAAGCAGCCAGGCACGTCGTCCGGCATGTCGCTCCATGAAGCGTGGTAGTGTTGAGTTCCACAGGACCATGGAGTCATGAGTTGATCCGGGGTATCGGGCATTGCAATGTGTGATGGCTTTACTGGCATTACACACCATCTGGACGTTGATGGAGTGGTATTGCTTGCGGTTGTGATACGGCACCTCCATGGCATGCGGGACCACCAATTCAACTTGGGTGCAGTCGAGGGCACCTATGCAATTTGGCATGCCTGCCAGTGCATGGAAGGCAACTTTGGTGTCATATATCTCCTGGGGAGTCTGGGGCAGGGATATGTAGTCCCTTGTGTGGTTGAGGAGGGCATCCAGCACTTGGTTGAGTATCTGGGAAAATATGGGCTGTGAAATGCCATGCATGTGCCCCACTGTATACTGGTAGGTGCCTGTGGCAAGGAAGTGGAGCACAGACACTACCTTCAGTAGAGGGGGATGGCAGTGCTGATTTCTATGCGGCTCACTATATCGTCATGTATCAGGTCCACTATGGTGGTAATGGTGTCCCGGTCAAGCCGGTACAGGGTGTGGATCTGCTCTGGTGTGAGGTTGAAAAGGGTGGCTCTGATGCGGGGGGTTGGGGGCTGCCGGCGTGGTAATGGTGGCTGCACCAGTAGGGCATGCTGGGCCTGTCTCACCCTCCTTCTCCTCCTGTGTGTCCTCTGTGGTGGGGGCTGTGGTTGTTGTTGTTTCTGTTGTTGTAGTTGCTGCCTTGCAAGCAGGGCCTCCAGCTCCAGGAATGCTGCTACAATTGGTATCATCTTGGTGTGGGAGGGTGTGTGGTGTGTGGGTGTGCTCCTTTTGTGCTGTGCCAGACTCTATTGCCTCCACCTGTGCTGATTGAGTGCACCTGTTCCTCTTGGAAACACTGTTCAGGGTTCTTTACACCTTCTCGGCGATGCCGGTATTTACTCCATGGCGGTAGGGTTTTTTTGCGGTCTTGTGGAGCCCGTTTTTTCCATGTCCGCTTTACTTTGGATCATCTCCGGTTTACGCCATGCTGCTAATTTCGGCAAGGCGTGTCGGGCACGCGCCACTAAACCGCTATTTACGGCCTCGTACTTTACGGCGCCGTAAATAACGGTCTGGTGGGTCAGAATGGGCCGTAACGGGAAACGATGCCAGTAGTCCTTTACCGGCATCGTTTTTCCCTTACCACCCAACTCGGAAGGACCCCCACTGTGCCCTATGAGCAAAGTGCATGCTAAAAAAGATAATATGTCATCTCTCTTGAGAATTTTTCTCGGTTTTCTTAGGTCACTTGGCAGGACCAGAGACCGGTTATTTAACAATCAATTTAACGCATTGACAACCTGAAGAAAATATTCTGTAGCCATTATTAGACAAAAAGTGGAGTAGAATAGAATTATTATTATTAGCATTAGGGTATTTATTGAGAAACTGAGCACTTTACAACCATATGGGAAGAACACAAGGGAAGCAGAAACACAAGGGAGCGGGCACCTAACAATAGCGGAGGTGGAGGGCAGACAATTTGGTAGCAAGGAATCTACAACCAGGGGAGGAAACTGTAGGGGGGCAGATCAGCCAGTCTCATGTAGGGTGGAGAGTGGAAGGTGTGTGGAATTAGGTGTTAGGGAGGAGCCATTCCTTGAAGAGGAGGGTCCTGAGCTCCTTCCTAAACTGTAGAGGTGAGAGGTGAGTCTCATGTTGACAGGGCAAAGGTTACAGAGTCTTAGGGTGTAGACAGAGAAGGCATGTCTCCTGGTTCCTTCCATCCTGCGTCAGTGGAGTTTAGGTCTGCACAAACCCTTACTTCTGGATGTTAGGTTTTTTAGGGGTAGCTTGGGGAATTCCAGGTGACAGCCTTGTAGAGCAGGATTTGAAGATGATCCAGGCTTTCAGCAGCAGTCAGTGCAGTTCGAAGAGGTTCAGGCGATGTGATTGAACAATCGGAATCCTTTGATGCATCAGGCTGCAGCATGCAAGACACATTTCAGGGCTGCCAGGGTCATCGCCGGAAATATTTCTATAAGGGAGTTGCACCATCCAGTTGGCGAGAACACAGAGTAGGACAGCAGATCTGTAGTTATCCGTTTGTGTCTTCCTTGCTATGTGCTGTTTGAAGACGAGGTGTATGTCACGTCAGCTGTTCACCTACCCAAGGTACTTGGCGCAGGTGGCCAGTTGGGGTGTGAAGCCCTTGAGGGGCATAGCAGAGTGCCAGGTCTGGAGGTCTGGGTGTACGGTGCTGCAGAAGGAATTTTGTCTCAGATGGGTTCTGCTTCAGATAAGCACTGGGCATCCATGACTGGATCAATGGCAGTCAGGCCATGAGCATGTGGATGTCTTCAATGGAGTATATTGTGAGGTACAGCTGGCATGTCATCTGCGTATTGGTGAATGTTGTGTGGAGTAAGTAGAGTTCAGAGTGGTTGCATGTTAAGGGGGGTGGATGGATCCTTGTGGGTCACCACAGGTGATGGGTAGCGTAGATGGGTAGAGTTGGTGATCTGGAGAAATCCACGTACACGAACTGGTGGCAATTTACAAAGTAGGGCTTGAATGACCTGAGAGTGATCTCTACGATTAAATAAAACATATGGGAAGCACAGTCATATTTTATATAAATCACTGGTCTTTTTTTTAAATAATTTTCTCATTCATATGGTTGACAACTTCTAGTGCTCCTGGGTAAGATCCCTTGATAAGGATATCTCCATAAATACATGTATATATATCCCATTATTGCTCATGCAGATACCTATGGCACTCTGACTCAGATCAACCTTTCCTCAATTAAATGCAAGTAAATTAATAGAATCAAAAATGTTTAATCAGTTTGATCAAGTTGATAGCTTGGTATAGGTTTCTTACAAATCATAAGATTCAACTTTTTAAATATATGACATATATATTCACAACATTCACAAAGTAAATTATTCTTCATGTGTGTATCGTGACTCATTTTTTAAAACAGTATTAGATGATCAGATGTGAAAGATGTTTTTTCTTTGTTTTATGGCTCTCTCACAATGCAATCTCTCTAAATGTAGATTGTCATGTGGTCTACTGCATCAAATTCTGCTGAGAGTTTGGGGAGAACCAGGAGGCAAGGATGGCCAACATGGAGGATTTTAAGGGCATCACTGATCACCTTGATGGTAGCGACTCTGTGCTGCATCTGGGTTTGATGCCAGATTGGTAGGACTGAAGGAGGTTGTTGGGTTCTATGTGTTGGAGGAGTTGCATGGCTACATCTTTCCCAACGTTCTTACCTAGGAAGGGAAGATGGGTGATGGGGCAATAGTTGCTGTGGTCGTCAGAGCCCAGTGTTGTTTTCTTAAGTGGTTAGAGGATTTGTATGATCTTGAGGGTCAAAGGGAAGATGCCTTGAGTTATGCAGGTGTTGATGATTGTCAGGTAATGGAGTAGTGCTTCATTCAGAAGGGTCTTGAGTGCAGAGGCAGGGATAATTTTGTCTGCATACAATGTGCCCTTGAGGGATGCTAGGGAGGCAGTGAGGTCTTCCATATTGAGTGTCCTGAAAGTTGTCCAGGTAGTTGTGATTTTGTGAGATGGACTGTGTAGTGTGCTGTCAGTTGTGGAGTTGGTGTCTATGTGTTGGCTGGTCATGCCGATTTTATTGATATAGAAAGAGTTCATGGCATTGGATTTGTAGAGGGAGTGCAGTACGAATGGGTTGGGCAGATGGTTAATGCAGTGCTTGATGCCTTTTAAGAGGGCTCTGCTTTCATTGATGGCCTTGGCTATTGTATTTTGGTAGTAGTTGGCCTTGGCAGTGATGATTAGTCATCTGAGTTTTGCATGGAGTTCCATGAGCAGGACAAGGACAGATGTGCTGCAGGATTTACCGCAAGTCTTTTCTTGTTTTCTGATGGTTTGCTTGTTGAGGTTGAGTGCTTTTGTGTTCCAGGGTGTGGGAGGTTTGGGCTTGAGAGTGCATTGTTTCACTGGGGTTTGGCGGTTGATGTCGGTTGTGAGGGTGGTGTTGAGTTCTTAGAGAAGCCTGTTGCAGTCCCAATTCATCAGAGGTAGACCAGCGCATGTGACGTGGACTTTGGTGAGATATTCCATGAGAGCCTGGTGTGACTAATGTGAAAGGGGATTGCCAGGTGGTCTAATCAGTTGAGCAGGATTGGAGAGCAGTGGTGAAGTGTGTGCAGGGCGGTAATGATGAGGTTGAGGACATTGCCTTTCCTGTGAGTTGGGTCTATTTATGTACGGTGTTAGGTCCAGAGTGCCATGTAGCATTGGGGATCATCCTTCATTTGCTTGATTGCCAGGAATGAGGAGGCCACTGAGCAAGATGTTGTTGGCATGCATGAGAGACTTTGTGATGATCAAGTCTGTGAAGTCTTTATAAAAGGAAATGTTGGGCTTGGGTGAACTGTGGATGAGGTAAAAAGTGACTGTGTCTGTTGTGGACAGTGTGAAGTGTCAGGAAAGGTTTTTGAAAGAACCAATGATGGGGAGGTATCGTTGGGTGCATGGCTCTGATGCCTTGTGAATGATGCCTGGACCTGCTACCATCTTGCTTGGACGGTCTCACTGTAGAATGCTGTGATCTTTGGGCGTCAGGATATCTAGGATGTGGGTGCAGGAGGATTTAATCCAGGTCTTAGAAATGAAGACGGCATCCAAGTCATGTGTGGTGTTGAGGTTGTCAATGTCTGCTGCATGGTTGATTCCTGAGTGGACAATGGTGAGCATCAGTTTTCGTGTAGTGGTGGATTATAGAGTGCTGATGGGGTCTATGTTGATACGGGTGAAGTTGCTGTGATGCAGTGTCAATGATGTTGCTGGTAATCAGCATGGTTGACGATGAGTAGTGATGGTAGTGATGGGTGTTGGGCAAGAGGGGTGAAACACATTTTCGAGGGAGCTACAAACGCTTGGGTCCTTGTAGTACAAACAGGAATACCCCTTTTCTTTGTCTGCCTTTTGCTTCAGATGCCTGGGCAAGAGAATCCCTGGATCTAAGAGTTTAGAAAGAAAAGGAATAGGCAGGGCTGAGCAGGAGGGTGGGGCTTAGGTCACACAGCCAAGATCCTCTTGTACCAGCACAACTGCAAAGGAAATGAGGCTGGAGGGCTCCTTAGCAGAATGACACAGTGGTGGAATGGTGATTGGCAAATACTTTCTTTCAGGCAAAACTAAAGAGGAAACCTATCTCTTCTTTAGTCTAATAGGGGTTTCCCGGAATAGGACGAAATGTCAGAAAAAAATTTACCAACTCCACTAAAATACCTAAAACACACACCATGAAAGGTTCTTAACTATTAAAAGTTTGAACTTTTAGTGGTATATGTTTAGGTGTTTTGGTGGGGTCGGTGTGAAAAAGAAATGTTTTTAAAGGCTGCGGTGGCTGGGGGTGTTCCCCGCAAAACACCCTGCTCACTATAGTGAGCAGCAGTTGCGGGGGACACCCCTGCATGTTCGCATGGGAAATGTACAATTCGTGCATTTCTGCCAAGGAGATATCACGTAGATCTGGTTTCCCTGCCTCCACAAGGACCTATGGAATCAGACAGAATATCCAGGTAAATAAAACGAGTCCACTGTTGTGTCAAAATGCCTATTTCTATCCCTTACAGTTGTAACTAATAAAAGATGGTAGTGGATCTTCCTGGTCCAGAAGAATGACTCCCTTCTTCACGACACTGATTCACAGTTCCAACTGTAGGGGAAACTTCACCTGAGAGAATAACTCCCTTCTCCAGGTCTCAGTTCCTTTCCAAAGAAAAAAAGTTCCAGCTAGTTGTGCTGTAAAGTTTCAGCTCTAATTCAAAACGAAAAGTTCCAACTCAGACATCATTCCTTATTGACCATAGTTTTGCTTCACTATTGGGTTGCTTGAGAATGCCTCCCACCTCCAGGTATTTTATTCTCAACGTTATCACAGTGCCCGGGGAGTGACTCCCTTCCCCGGGCCTTCTTTTGTTTGGCTTCACAATATATACTGTAGAGAAGCAAATGAACACTTCATTCATGGAGCGTACCCCCTCTGTCCATCATGTTGGAAGAGCAGCAAGAAAGCACTGTGCATGACACCTGGTATCATCCCAACACTGCATTGAATATAAGAAAGACTTTATGTGCTCAGACAACCATACCGAATGTACCCTTGCACTGATGTGGTAGAAGGAAGTCTGCAGACACCATGTGACATAGAACTATTAGTAATGTCTGACAGGTGTAAAGTGACATCATGAAGGGAAGAGATGATGGCTCACTGAAACGATATACGAATACTCAAAGAATGAAAATGTGACTGAAGTAACAACGTAAATGAACATGTAGATACAAAGAAATCATATATGCTGAGAAGACGAGTGAGAAGAGATGCAGTAGATGTATATACACAGAAATGCAAGGTAAATAAGATATACAGAAGCTCGCTGGAGTAGAAAATATAACATGGGTAAAGCAGCCATGTTGAGAAAATGGACGTCGGTTTTCATATAATAGTAATCTAAAAGCCCCAAGGAGAGAGATCAAGGCTGAAGAGCTGACAGGCACTGGAATGCAGATTCATTTAAGAACAAAGAATATTTGTTTGGATCAGGATTAAGAATGCCGCAGCAAGAAGCAGCTACACAGCACGAAAGGCGTCAAAGAGGTAAGTCATGAACGTAGGACATATTTCACTTAGATTAAATAAAGGAGTAAACATTTGCCAGTACCAAGTATTGCACTATTAAAAGGTGCAGAAAGTATATGCAATATGGATCAAACAAGTCTCCAGAGGCCAATGAGAGTAATAGCACCCAGTATAATTGAATCAAATAGCACTAAATATGAGGACAGAATGGACAAATGATGCTATCCTCACACATCGTGCAAGAGCAGAAAACATGGCCTATTCATAACGCTCCAGGCACAGATAGCGATGTACCTTCACTCCCTTTAAAGTGCTGAGAAGAGAACAGTCAGCAAGGTCAACTACAAAGAAAAGGCCTTGGCTAGGGCCTAACTGATGAGAGAGGGTAGGCTAATCGGCCAAGTGGGCAGTTGTCAGACGTTGTTCCCTGCACCTAGGTTTCATTTTGCTTACGTGCTGCTAACTAGCAGAATGTGCAAGGTTGGAAGCGGGTGCCAACCAATTAGGATGGCCGATGTGATGATGGACTATACATTGTTGCAGAAGCCAGTCGACTGCTGTTATTCTACTATTATTGGTATTATACGTAGTTAGAGGTTGTTCCTGGTGTGCCTACTTGATATGGGGCAGCCAGTTATGTTACTAACACCTATAAGTTATAGGTATATATGTTCCTTTAACCTATCCCTCTGCACAATAGGTTGTAGTGTGGGTGCGAAAATGAGCAAAGAAAACATGGCGCTGATGCGCGGCCATCTTGGACATTCACTTCCATTACAGCAATGAAATAGCAATGAAAGCCTACGTTTTCGTGGGCTCAGCAAGTAAACATGTATTTCTGCAGCGGAGACAAGGTCACATATTGATGTCCGATGAACGAACTGTGGAGAATAGTTGTTGTATTGTCTGTCAAAGGTCAAGCCAGAAAGGGAGTCGGAGCGTTCTGCAGATGCAGTGATAAGGGGTACTGGGAACAAAGGCAAGGAGAGAAGCTGGGTTTTGCCACTTCTAGCTGGAATTTTCCACTCTTTGCACCTCATGCTTACTGTCTGCTCTTCGGCCGAGGCTAGTCTGGTAAACTATAAGGGGCGGGGATTAGCCCCATAAAGGGAAGATGTATTCCTCTTGGGAAGCTAGCTAGAACACGGACCCCGGGTGATGCAGCCTCGCTGAGAAGGATGATGCTCCGCTCCAGACACCGTTAGTCGTTTGTACGAGTGATCTCTTTGCCTACCTACTGTGGGACTAAGCAGTGTCGTGGTGGCCGAGATGAAGGTGTCTTCCGCAACTATCCTAACGGTGATGTTCTTTTTCTATGTTTATGTATAAATGACTATGGGCCTCATTACGACCCTGGCGCTAAGTGAAAAACGATGGCGGTAAATGGTTACCGCCATCGTTTTCCGCCAGGTCCGATCATGACCCGTGACCGTTAACTACGATGCCATTAGCGGCATCGTAGTTAACGCTGCTGCTAACTGCGCTAAGGGTGCGCGCACGCGACCGGCCACACCGTACTTAGCGCCATGGCGGAAAGATACGCAAATGCCGACCCAAGTGGACAGGCACCTAACGCCATCACCCAGCCCGTTAAGTACCTTACCGCCATGGTGCTAATTACGCCATAGCAAACCAACCGTAAAGGGCCATGTAAAGTGAATGCAGCTGCCACAGGTGCACAGAAACAGCACAGGTGAAGGCAATACAGACTCAGGAAGTACAAAAAGAGCACACCCCACCCCTTCCCACACCCAGTCACACTCCACCATGATACCAATACGACTAGCAATGTTGAGGCTGGAGGACCTGATAGCAATGCATGTGCTACAACAGCAACAACAACAACAGGCAGCACAGAGGAGACGCAGGAGGAGAAGGAGGGCAAGGCAGGCCCAGCAAGCCCCACCAGCACAGCCAGTGCCACCACGCAGGCAGCCCCCAATCCCACGCATCAGAGTCAATCCATTCAACCTCACTGCTGAGCAGATCCACACCCTGTACCGTTTGGACCGGGACACCATCACCGCCATCGTAGACATGATACACAACGACATTGTCAGCATGATAGAAACTCCAACCGCCATACCCCCCCTACTGAAGGTAGTGTCTGTACTCCACTTCCTGGCCACAGGCACCTACCAGCACTCAGTGGGGCACTTGCATGGCATTACACAACCATTATTCTCACGAACACTCATCCAAGTGCTCGATGCCCTCCTCAAGCACACATACGACCACATCTCATTACCACGGACTGCCCAGGACATTGCAAACACCAAAGTGGGTTTCCATGCACTAGCCGGCATACCCGGTTGCATTGGTGCCATCGACTGCACCCATGTGGAATTGGTGGTTCCACGTGCCATGGAGGTACCGTACCGCAACCGGAAACAGTTCCACTCAATCAACGTGCAAATGGTCTGTTGATCATCACACATTGTTGTGCCCGATTCCCCGGATCAACCCATGATTCTATGGTCCTGAGGAACTCCACAATACCACGCTACATGGAGAGACATGCAGGCCCAAGATCCTGGCTACTCGGTGAGTCCAATGTCATGGAAGTGGGCAGGTGAATGACGTACCGATGCATACTCCACCTGGCTGAAAGGGGGGGGGGTGATGCATACTCCACCTGGCTGATAGGGGGGGGGGATGATGCATACTCCACCTGGCTGAAAGGGGGGGGATGATGCATACTCCACCTGGCTGATAGGGGGGGGGGATGATGCATACTCCACCTGGCTGATAGGGGGGGATGATGCATACTCCACCTGGCTGAACGGGGGGGGGGAATGATGCATACTCCACCTGGCTGAAAGGCGGGGAATGATGCATACTCCACCTGGCTGATAGGGGGGGGGATGATGCATACTCCACCTGGCTGATAGGGGGGGGAATGATGCATACTCCACCTGGCTGATGGGGGGGGGATGATGCATACTCCACCTGGCTGAAAGGGGGGGGGAATGATGCATACTCCACCTGGCTGATAGGGGGGGGGATGATGCATACTCCACCTGGCTGATAGGGGGGGAATTTTGCATACTCCACCTGGCTGAAAGGGGGGGGAATGATGCAAACTCCACCTGGCTGTGAGTAACACAGAGAACGGAGGCAGAGGATGGGCACTCACAATGCACTCAACCCCTCTGCATACATTGGGTGATGGCATGCAAAACAGGCCATGGGAGCCATGAGCATATACTGGTTACATTGTGTGAATCAGTTAGTGCATGTAGAAGTGAGCCGAAGTAACAGTTGGATGCAAGCCATGGTGGCACATCATGTTCTTGATCAGACGACATGATTGACACATACATTCTCGCCTACATACAGGTGATGCAGGCTATCCCCTGAAGAGGCAGCTCCTTACAACAGTCCGGAACCCGCAGAACCAGTACGAGGAGGACTTCAACCGTGCACATACACGTACTCGTGTGGTCATAGAGCAGACATTCGGCCTATTGAAGGCACGGTTCCGAAGCCTCAGCAGGTCTGGTGGGGCACTCCTGTACCACCATGAGAAGGTGGCAAAGATCGTCATGGCATGTGTCATGCTACACAATATGTGCGTCAGACGGAATGTGCCCCTGCCCCCTGACGCAGAACTGCAACCACCTGACGATGAGGATGAGGAGGGTGCAGATGGGGCGGCACCCCATGGAGGAGGCGACGCACAGGAGGGGCGTGCAATGTGCCAAAGTATCATTGACCACTGCTTCTAGCACACACGGCTGGTGTGAATCACATGGAGACTGCACTTGGGGCACTGTGTGTCTCTGGGACATGCACACTGAGGACTGTACACCAATAAAGCACACATACGCAATGAAAATGTCTACACATTTCATTTTGGGAAAGAAAAAAGTGTATTTAAACTATGAAACGTCGTGACACACACCCTCCCTCCTCCCCCCTGCACACCCCAACACACCCCCTCCCCACTCCCCCCTGCACACCCCAACACACCCCATCCCCCCTCCCCCCTGTACACCCCAACACACCCCCTCCCCCCTCCCCCCTGCACACCCCAAAACACCCCCTCCCCCCTGTACACCCCAACACACAACCCCTCCCCCCTGCACACCCCAACACACCCCATGTAGGTGTCAACAGATGGCTGTTACAAGCCCCCTCTCCCGGCCCCCGGGGCACCCCTGTCTGTGGAGCGCAGGTTACGTCCGGAAAGTCAGACGGGGCTGCTCTGTGCAGAACTGGCAGTGGAGGATGTCCCTGCCTGCCCCCGTGCATGCACGTCCTGTAGGGTGTGGGTGAGCTCAGTGAGCGCACGACGCAAGCCGGCAAGTTCAGCACAGATGTCCCTGGACATGGCCTCCATGGCATCCCTCAGGGTGGCAGTGGTCTGCGCTACTTCAGCCCTTAGGGTCTCCGTGGCCTGTTCAATGGTTGCCCTAGCCCCCACACATTCCGCGGCATGCTCAGCCAGCATCGTGGACAGTTGTTGCTGCCGTTCTGTGATGTCCTCGAGGGACTGCTGCCCCTGCTGGCCCATGGCCAGTGCTGGTGGTGTGATGGAGGGGCTGCTCCCCTCCTGTGGACTGAGGACTGGGCATGGGGTAGAAGGCCACTCCTCTACCTCTGTGTGCCCCTGTGTGTGATCCTCATGGGGTCTGGCGTCTGACAAACAGGGGGAATGTAGTAGGTCAGTGGGGCTTCTGACTTCGTGCTCCTCAATGTCTGAGTCTGAACATGCCGCTATTGCAGCTTTCTCACCCATGTTGCTGCTGGCCACTGACCCAGTGCCTTCTGTGGCAGGCAATGTTGGTAGAGGTGGAGCAGCTGCTGCTGGCCTGCTGACTACAGGGGTGCTTGCCGGTTGGACGTCCGGTATGCTTGCAGTGGGTCCTGCTTGTTGTGGGGTCTGCCTCACTGCAGCTGAGGTTGAGGGTGCGGGGACGGTATTATTGGCCTTCTTGGCTCTCTTCGTCGCAGGGGTGTCCTGGTCCTCGGGGTGTGAATCTGTGCCTGTGGTGGAGCAAAGGAGGGAGGGCATTATTGATGGGTCTGCAGACATTGGAATGACAATGATAGACATTATTCTGGTCAGTAGATGAGGCAGATTTCAGGCAGGGCCATGCAGGTTGTCTCCTTTTAGTGTGGAATGTGGATGCAGGTATGCGGGTGCCAGCAGTGTATACAGGGTGGTACTCGCATGTGGCTATGGGCAGTGTGGAAATGTGTTGCATTTACACTCTAGGGCAACCTTGTGCTACACATGAATGGACTGCAGTGACTATGGCATGTCTTGTTTGAGGCACCTACCTTCATCGCCTGATGTCGGAGCTCCCCTTTCCATCCCTCCGACGCCTTCAATGGCTTCCATGCCAATCGTGGTTGCACAAATCTCCTCCCATGGTTGGAGTTTTAGTGGGGATTCCGACCCTCCACCGGTACCCAGGGCAAGGTTGCGGTTCGCAGAGATGACGGCTCAGACCCGTATGCGAAGGTCGTCCCAGCGCTTCCTGCACTGCTGTGGGGTGCGGGGTACGGTCCCCACCGCGCTGACTCGCTCGGCCACCAGGGCCCAGATGGCCTTCTTTTTCCATATCGCTGTCCTGGTCATTTCCGGGGAGAAAACGACAGCTGCGTTGTCTTGCAGGGTCTCCGCAAGCATGCAGAGTTCCTCCCGGCTGAATCTTTCCTGGCGCTGGCGGTCACATGCCTTCTTAACAGCTTTAGGCATTTTTGGGTAGTTGGATGGGTGGGTGATTGGTTGGGACAGGTGTCAGGGTTGGATCTGGTGTTGTTCGGTAGGATGGCAATGTATTGTGTTTTTAAAGATGGCCGACGTGCTGTTTCCCGTTCTGGCGCGATGACGCTATTTCCGGTTCTGCTTTTTACGGCCACCGCAAATTACGGTGGCCGCTAATTACGGTGGCCGCTAATTACGGTGGCCGCTAATTACGGTGGCCGCTACTTACGGTGGCGGAAGTGCACCTTGCTCGCTTTACGATGCCGGTAGGGGCCTTTTCCGCCATGGCGTTAATTGCATTACCGCCATGGCGTAATGCTCGTGCGCGATGGGTCGTAATGTGGTGCTCTTTACGCCATCAGCCCACGGCGTAAACACTCATTACGCCATGGCTGTAATGACGGAAGATTACCGCCTGGGTCGTAATGAGGCCCTATATGTTCTTGTTCCTTCATCTATGTTATGCGTGAATAAAGGGTTTATAATGAGCCATTTATATTATTATTGTTATAAACCAGCATTTTATGTGTAATTCTTTGCCTAGCTGAGTGCAATAAATGATTTTGCGATGGTCCAGGGGACGTAAGTACGTGGTCTCCCCACGTGGTCAAGATAAAGCAAAACATAGGTTTATACTATTTGCCATGTAGGATGATGTCACAGCTGATGTATATTCCCCTGATCTTTCTTGGCTTCACGGCGTAAAAAACACCAGGAGAATCGCTTCCTTCTCCTAAAGTCTCTTGGCTTCACGATTCACTATGTGCTGGGCAGAATTACCCCCTTTCCCCAAGCCCTTCTCAAACTTTAGTATGCAGTTCACACTGCCAGCGGGAAAGCCTCCCTTCCCTTGGCCTGATTTTCACTTCAAGAAGTTCACAGATCACATGAGTTCCCAATCTTATTGGGGTCCCAGACATGTGTATTTCTCTTATCCTCTTGCAGTAGTGTTGGTTCACTATCCTGTCAGGTACTGTGACTATGAAGATGACTTGAATTTCTCTTTATAAAAGGGTGTGGGTCATAGACCTGTGGTGTTCTCCTCTTTTGGTGCTGCAGACCTAGTTCACTATCTTGCCGGGTGTTGTGACTATGAAGATGACTTGTGTTACTCTTCACAGACATACGCGGGTCCCTGACCCGTGTTCGGACACTTGCCAGCCCTTCTGATTCATCACAGTACATTCAGTATATTTTAATTGATAAAAGACACCATAAACACTGACTATTTCAGGGATGTCCATCTGTTGAGAATGTCTTTTGTCCATATCATTTGCAAAATGTGGTACATTATCTATTATTTGTGATGATGAATCATCTGAGTTGTTTTTTAAATTAGTTTTAGTCAATATTCTGTAAAATGGGTGATGGCCCGACTCCACATTTGGCCATGGAGGACAACAACCAACCATCTGGGTTTCCTTATTGCACGCCAAACCCATGATCTTGGTTTATCCTTCAGCCATCAACTTCCTGGCGACTGAATCATGTGGTGTAACAGGGATGCTCGAAGTGCTATCCGCAGGGATTCTTCAGATCTGGTCAGGCTGGTCCATAACCCTTTTCACCTGCACACCCGTAGAATATTTCCAGTTGATTTGATTTGTATTTATAAACTGGTTGTTGGTAGATAATGGTGTTCCTTATTTTTAGTTGAGCTTGTTAGTCAACCTGTAGAATTGACCTAAAGGGTCATCTGTTCCACTCCTGAATTTGGTTAAGTAGTCAGGCGACCTAGAATTTCCAAAAGGGAAGTATAAGGTCTGTTTAAGTCAGGCACCTAATATCAGACTCAGCCTGTTTATAATCACTTGCAATTGTGTCATAAGAAATCTAAGTCATAATCACATCATATGATCGTGTGGGAAAAAAGTGATCAAAATCTTGTGATCCATGCGGCATTTGTCCGCATTGCCTTATGAACAAAGTCCCCATTCATACCTTTAAGAAGTGGTGTTTCCATGATAAACAATGCCAGCAGCAATACAGAGGCCATCATTTCCCTTGGACCGCTTCACAAGAAGGTGAATAGGAGTTATCTTGTATCTTGCGCTGTTCTACTCCATCACACATCACTTGCTTGTGTTTCTGAAACAAAACGTTGAAAGCATTTTCATTACATAACATAGTGCAGCAAATTACCTAGCTCACTTTTAAGGGCCCTAATACTAGCCGCAGCACCCGGCATGCACCCCCAAGTGTTGTTAATTGGTGGGTTCCCTCATTTCATAGCTGTAACTTTGATGCAACCTACACAAAGGGCACTGCCCATGGCATCGGAACATGCTGATGTTGAGGGAGAGGTGGCATTGTCCCACCCCCCTTTAGCATTCCCGACATCATAAGACTATGAGTAAGCAAAGGGGAGGGCACACCTTCACCCCAGCATCAACATTTCTGTACATCATAACACTGCTGAATCCGCCAATAAACCATTGTATGTGTGCTTAGAAACTCCATTTTGTGTTGAGCCATCCGCTCAAATGTACTCCATTGAAATGTCAGATCTCCCTTCCCCAGCACCACGCACAGATAGCCCACAACACCTCCACCCCCTTGCAAGCTCTGCGCGAGCCTTGTTCTCACAGAAGTCCAGCCATTCATTGTTGCAATTAGCTGGTATCAAATACCAGTAGAATGTGCTCACTGCAGAGTGTGAGACCGGAGCAGGCTCCAAACCCTGTGCCCATTCATCTCCACTGGCCTACGTGTGCCCCCTCTCCCTCCTCCCTACCTGGCCGTGGTCTGTAGGTCCCAAATCCCCCATACCGTTTGAAGGTGACGGCATGTAGTACCCCTCCCTACAGTCCTATTCGAGCTCCCACCCTGTACCGAATCAACTGCAGCAGTATATTCTACTCTAAAATAACATCTGTACTTCTAATTGTTTTATTTGTGAGGCACCAGGCAACGTAAATTATAGATCAAACCCCACTGATAAGGCACCTGAGAGAGGGGCCTAATGTCACCAGACCCCTCATAAAAAGCAGAGGTTAGAATGTACCTCTAACTGTCTATGCTCTACAGGGCCCCACATTTATATGATGTTTTATGCCCCCATTACTCTTTGTATACCAAGGATTGTTGTGTAGCTTAGATTAGTTTGGAATATGTGTCAAGGCAACCCACGGTCGACATTCACACCCCAGAGATGAGCCCAGATGACCCACGTGCCAGCGGACCAACCTCGCCCTAACAACCATTCGCAGCCCAACTTCACCTATATGAGTGTGCTCTGCCATGAGGGCCAACCAATTGAAACTGTCATTTCGGATGTTTCATTTGTGACGTGTTTTCTCTTTTTAATGTGCTGCCTGTGTATTTTTTGGCAGAGCGCTCTTGGACAACTGAGTTCTCTGCATGCATTTAATCTCTCAAATACATTTGTTTTACTTGCAATTTCTCTCCTGGACTCATTTACTATAGGGGGCGGGGGGAATGTGCTTTATTATGGTCCAGTGAATATACGTGCTTGGGGTAGTAACCTTCATTTGGTGACCCCGCTTATTTGATATTCCTTGAGACACCCCCGTACCTGCAGCGAGATCCAGGGCTTCCCCGGAAGGGGCACTAACCCACCTATGGCCGATGAGTCCCCAAAATAAACACCTACGCAGCAGAGAAGGGTGTGTGGGTCCCGGCTTTGCGAACACCCAACTACTCATCGGAGCCGGGCGGGGCAATGACGGGGAAGCCCCCACTTGTGGATAGACCATGAACAGAGGCTCTTGGAAGAACACAGGCATGTGAGTATTAATTGCAAGAAACAAAGCAGGGGAATGAGGGAAATGTATATGGGATTTTAATAAGGGATGGGAACACGCATAAGAAGGGTATGAATGGGTAGAATAAGTGTTGAAAAATACATTTTTGTGGCCATTATTTTTATATATGGGAGAACAAGTTGAAGAATAGAGGAGAAACGGGAACCTAGCTCTGCAAAGTGGTAGAAGGCGGCGCAGCAATGAACTGTCCCGACCAGTGTGGATATTAAGTGGAAGAAAAGGCTGAAAGTAGGAGCCCCGTATAAGGAGTGGGATTGGGAACAGGTAGTGGTTGTTATTTTAGTTTTAGTAGCTGAGAGGTTTCTAAATTGTGGAGGTAGGCCCAGTGGGGATCAAGTGATGTGAGTGTAGGGTGAGTGTAACAGGAATAAGGACTGAATAAAAGGGGAAAGAGTTGGGGAAAAAAGGGGGTTCAATATTTATGTTTCATATCTCCTGTTTAATGTTGTTCGTCTAATTGTTGTTTTTCATTTTAAACTGTTTAATTGTTCATGTTTCACATATTTGTCTTGGAAATTAGTAGGTAATATTTGGAAAAAGGTCAGAAAAATACCCTATTGATATTTTCTGAAAACAGTGATTACATGTACAAGGTAACCGCGAGAGGGGAGCCCACAAAGGGAAATTCCTTGATAATCATGGGGATGGACACCACACGTTCGCATATTTGTAAACACCTCCCCCTGTATAGTGATCGGATAAAGAAATACCACAGTCAATGGGTAGTAGAAGAGAAGGGGGAGGGGTCACCCAATGCATAGCCAGAAGAAGTGTCTTTTGATAAAGGCATACTGGAACCTCTGGCTACATATTTACTGGCCAAATACATGGCGAAGCAACTCCAAAATAGATGAGAGGTGTTAGATTTGTGGAGGATGTTTGAGGAAACACCCGCTACAAATAATAAAGAAAGGGTTGCAGGGGCTTCAGTGGTATCAAACGAAGGGGAGGGAAAGAACGAGAAGGGGACTGAAGAGGCCAAGAAAATATATCCACTATGCACAAGACCTGCAGAGGGATAGGCTGATCCAGTATATGTGTCTGGGGGAACTACACCAAACACATCTGCTACTGCACCACCCCCTCCATACGTTCCAATAACTGTAAGTACCCCAGCCCCCATATTTCCTACCACTCTAGATATAGTAAGAGTACTATTGTATACCCAGGCAGAATTGGTGCGATTGAGAACTCTGTGTGAAAGCACACTGCCACTACCTGGGGTAGAACAGCCGCCGAGACAACCACCAGTAAAAACGTCCTCTGTGTTGCCAAAGGAAAAATGGAAATCAGGAGACTTTTTATTTTTAATAGGCAGCGAACCAATAAAAACAGTAAGGGTAGAATGAGAAGGGTAAACAGAAAGTGTGGGGTACAATACAGTGGCATCAGAGAGGGAAGAGGAATGTTGGAATGACTTTGACAAGTCTGACGAAGGGGCCGTAGGAGGGGTTCAACAGGTCCAGTGGACAACTCCACAAATAACAGAGGGAGAAGAAGGATGGGAGGGAAGGCTCTGAAACAGTTTGGGAAGGATAGCATTGGCGAAAAAGAAAGGGATAGAGGTGACCAAAGGAAGGTTTAAAACAAAACCCCTCATCCACAAGGGAGCAGGTCGACCCCATTATTTGCCCTGGGCAATGATGGATAAAAACAACCTCCGTAAATCTCTTCCCCCGCTCACGGCGGACGCTGGTAAATGGATATATGCATTTGAAAAGAACACAGCCGGGATACCACTGGCAATAGGAGACATTAAAAGCCTCCTAATTTCTGCAACAGGTGACCAAGCAGACTCAGTGTGGGTGAAGGCAGGGTTCCCAGGTGTCAACACCGGGGAATGATATGCATGACAGGCATCATTTAATAATGTTCATGCCCAAGTGTGGGATGCAGTGCATAGAACATTCCCCGATATCCCCGATTTACATTCTATAATGCAATGCACTATGGGGGATGAGGAAGATGCTGCGCAGTTCATTCTTCGGGTGCAGAAGATGTGGCAAGCAGAGACGAGCACAGCCTGGGACCAATCCACCTCCCTATTTTACTTTATCATCAAGAGAGGCCTCCCAAAGGAGGTACAGAAGACCCTAGATAAAATAGCTGGAAATGAAGCCAAGGGATGTCCTGAAATAAAAAGCATTATAGTCCACCACTGTAGGAGGATCGAAGAAAGAGAAAAAGAAATGGCCCAAAGGAGATTAGCAGAGGAAGCGTAGCTGGTACAGAGCAAGTTAGTGAAGGTCACAGCCGCTGGGAGAAGAGAGGGAGGGATCAGTGGTTATACAGGCCAGGATGTCTGCAGCATGGGCAGACAACAGCTAGGAACAGTGGGGAGGAGAAGAACGGCATGTGGGACCCCAATGGCAAGGAAGACCCGCACAAGAAAGAGGTAGGTACTGAGGACAACGAGGAGGAGGGGCATATGAAGGGCAAGGACCAAGGGGAGGTGGGCCTGGACCATGTTGGTCATGTGGGAGGTGGGGGCACTTCGCAAGAGAATGCCACTTCAGGTCCGTGGCTAATTATCAACATAACCAAAGATATATCAATGAACCCCAATATGGGCACCCACACCCAGGCAGCCCGTGCGGACTGCTGATCGGCCCCTACGAACCAGATGGTCAACCTGGACAGCAGATCTATACCAGGGTATAACACACTCAGACACCCCCCACACTACATGCAGTACCGCCCAACCCGTCAAAATCAAATTGCCCATATACATGCAAACCCATTTGTCACAACTGCCAATGGCGCACCTTCACCGTATCAGGGCACTTGTGTGCTCGGTGACCCAGTTTTCTCGTACCTGGCACAGAAATCCACCCTGGATAGGACAGCCCACAGAGAGCCCTTGTGTGTCCAGTACTATCTACTACCTTACGCCCAGACAAGGAACCATTGGTGGGGCAGAGACAGGGAATAAGCATTTCATCTTTATGGTGGACACAGGGGCGGAAAAATCCTGTTAAATTGAAGGCAATTTTCCGTTATCTGGCAAAAATCTCGAGACGCAGGGATTCTCTGGGGCTGTGGTCACGGTTCCGTATACAGAAGAATTGGATGTCAAGATAGGGGGTAAAGCAGTACGAGCAACCCTATTTTATTATCATGAGGAATCCCACACAAATTTATTTGGTAGGGATTTACTAAGTACTCTTAACATGACTATAGTGTTTACAGACAGGAGAATAGTGGGTTTAACCCCAGGGATGTGTGCACTACGATGCACACATCCCTGATACAAAGTTTAACGAATGGCACAGTGGTGCGAGGCATACCCACCAATGCAGTCATGTTCATATATGGAATACAGGTATTAGCGAGAGCAGTACCAGAGCTTACAAGAAAAGAATGGAGAGTCCTCTCAGATTTTGTTTTCCACCCCTTGGCAGCCCCTGAAATAGTGCCAGGTACCATGCTCTCCCTCAATCTGCAGGGAGAGCAGGTGTTGGCACTACACATAGTGGCAATTGGTATGGACCTGCATGGGTGTAAGTGGCTAACTGTTTTCTGTATTGATCCAAATATACCACTTTGATAAATAACAGATGAAGAGTTATTCACTGACAGCGACACTGATGGGGAGATTATACTAGAAATGTATATGCCATGTGACAATGATTCAGAAAAGACGTGTAGCAAACCCCCTCATGGCCACAGTCAGCGCACCGCCCTCTTTCTGTGACATAGACCTACAACAGGTACCATCATATTTGTGGACCACAAACCCCCATGATGTAGGGTTGCTGAGAGAAGTGACCCCAGTAAAGATAAAACTGAAACTAGGTGCCCTACTGCCCAGGGTGTGACAATACCCATTATCCAAGTAGGTGGAGGAGGGTATCAAAACAACAATACATCCATTACTACAGCAAGGATCTTTGCCCCCTTCACTTCTCCATGCAACACAGCAATTTATCCAATCAATAAAACGACAAGGGGGGACGTGGAGTATGATCCATGACCTTCGGCCCCTAAACAATATTGTCCAGAAAGAATTCCCTCTAGTCCCAAATTCTGGCATCCATTTTGTGCAGCATCCAGAATCAGGCCACCCATTTCACAGTGGTGGACCTGAAAAACACCTTTTTGTCAGTGCCTCTTGATCCAGACTCGCAATACCTCACCGCCTTCACTATAGGGGGGAGAAGGTACAAACACCACAGACTGCCACAAGGATACTGCGAGAGCCCAAACATCTTTAACAGAATAAAGCACGAAGATCTCAGCAATGTTAATGTCCAGAGTACAGTCATTCAGTACGTGGGTGACCTCCTAGTATGCAGTCAAGGAGAAGATGCATGCAGGACATATTCCATAACCCTACTCACATTGCTAGCCCACTAGGGATATAAGTTAGACAAGAGCAAATTACAGTATTGTTTGGCTGAGGTCCTGTACTTGGGACAACTAATTTCTAAAGATGGCAAAAGAATAATACCTGACAGGGCTGCAGCAGTATGCACCTCACCCATACCACATACTGTGAGAGACATGCAAAACTTCCAAGGCATCTGTAATTACTGCCGTCCATGAATATTAGGTAATGCCGTCCGTGCACATGGCCTTTGTTGCAAGGCCTCAAGGAAGGACAAGGTGCCACTGAATAGACACCCAAAATGCACACTGCATTCACAGCACTAAAATAATTAATAAGCATGGCCCCAGTTCTAGGTACACCTGATTATGACAGAGTATTTTTCTTATGTAACCACTCAAATGGAACACTAATGACTGCAGTGTTGACACAGAAAACATCCCTGGGCCACAAGGCACTCACATACTACAGCAGCACACTTGATTCTGTAATGCAGTGACACTTTGCAAGTGAACAAGCTCTCGCAGCCACCACCTTTGCCTTACAAAAGAGTACCACGATTGTGATTGTGGTATTCAATAATGTTGCACGTAGAACACTCAATGTTTGCCATTTTGAAACGATTGAAATCCACAATTACCATGCAGAGAGCATCAGTTTACGAAATCATAATTTCAAACCCAAATGTCCATGTTGTGTGTTGTAAAACAGTAAACCATGCCACCTTCCTCACTGAGCCATGCACAGTAAAGGATATGCAGGATCATGATTGTGCACCTATGAGGGAGAAGGGAACGACATCCCCATAGCTAGTGAAAATGCTCTAGAGGAGGGAGAAGTGTTTTTTTGTTGATGGTTCAACATCCATTTGGCTAGAAACATGTGAAAAGCACATAGGGGCTGCAGTGGTGAGAATAGAGGAAGGAGAATATGAAACACTGGTGAAAAAACATTTGCCAATTCACTATTCCGCCCAAGCAGCCGAATTAGTGGCCCTAATAGAAGCATTGCATGCAGCCAAAGGATGTGCAGTAACAATTTACTCTGACTCAGCTTATGTTACCACTATGGTACATGCTGGGTTGTCAGGATGGAGAAGAAGGTGGTTCAGAAGGGTGGACGGGTCTCCAATACAACATGCAGAATTGTTAAAACAACTGACAACTGATTGAAGCACTTGCAGAACCATCCGTAGTAGCCCTGGTAAAGTGCCAAGCCCATACAACTGAAAATAATGAAATATCATTTGGGAACGCAGCAGTGGATGGCACAGACAAACATGCTGCTTATTTCCAAACCCTAGCAACAACAGAGTGTGTATTAAAAGGGAAACACAGCATGAGCCCGCAGGGGAGGGGTACAATGCCCTACCAATAGCCCAAATTATAGAGATGTAAAAAAGGACACTCCCTGAGGAACAAGAAATTATGGACAAAATGAGGATGTACCCAATCCCCTACAGATCTCCTATGGAGACAAAACACAACAGGGAAAGTAATGATGCCTCAAGAGTTATTACTAGTAGCCTTCCAACAACTACATTTTCCAGTACATACCTCAAAACAGCACATTGCAGCGTATATCCAGGAGGATTGGTTCGTACCAATCCTCCTGGAGCGTCTGAATAAATTGTCAATAGAATGTACCACATGTCAAACATTTAATTCAGGAATGACACTCAGAACGATACGAGGCTCCCTGCCACACCAAGTTGGCTCCTTCCGTGAGCTGCACATAAATTATGCAGACTTGGGAGAAAGGTGCAATGGCTTGATCATGGTGGTCTGTCCATGTGAAATAAATGGGTGTATCGTCTGCCTCTGGCACTGTTCCAGTTGCGCACACAACCCAGCAAATCCACTACTTGGCCCTCATGAGATAGTGACTGGTAGACACATCCAAATGCCACTGTCACCAGTAAGGAGAATGTCAGACACACATAGAACAGAAACAGTATTAGGGTAGGAATTCAAAGAGTACCTTACACACCTGACGAGAGCGGTAAGATCCATTGCTAAACAAATTGCCCCACCCTTCACACGAGAGAGTGAAACAGCAACAACTGCAGCACCTGACAGTCCCACCACGCCACTAATGCCTGGAGAGTTAGTGTATGTTCGGAGCTTTGCAAGAAGGTGGACCTCCCCAAGGTTCCACGGGCCATATGAAGTCATTTATTGCACCCCACTAGCAGTAAAGGTAAAAGGTCTGAAATATTAGATACATCTGACGGATGTGCGAAAAGCCCATGAGAGTGTGACGCCAAAGGCACCACATGAAAATGAAAGAGAGGCAGCAGTGCTATAAATTAATAACTCAGGGAATCTAAAGATGTGTGCACAGGAAGAAGTAAATGTGAAAAAATTACAATGAAAATGTGTCCATGAAAAAAAGTATATTATCATGTTAATATGTTTCTTCTCTATTTTTTCCATGCTTTTTCTCGCTCTTTATCTTATCATGTACCGTACTCAAAATCTGCTTTTCAGTAACCCCAAACATATGTACATTGTTTTCCCCAGGTGCTACAATGGTGGAGACAGTGCCACATACAACTCAACCACCTCAGATAGATAGTAGTATGAATAGGATAAGTGCCACAAAGTCATATAGTTATGACTGTGGCTTATATTTTGTAGCAATGGTGTTTATTATTATTATGTTAGGTTTAGGAAAATATTGGAGAGTGTCTTTTATTAGGGGCGATATAAAAGAAGGGGGTGGTGGGGGAAAACTAATACAGGAAGCGGAACACTTCGTATGGGACGGGATAAAGCTGATTTGGGATAACACAATGCTGCCTAACCTCACTATTTTGTACAAAGAAATAACCAAAACTACCTCAGTGACTGAAATCATTGCACATAATGAAAATGAGAATGTTTCTAATATCGAAAGAATTATGGGACTGGCGCACTACAGCCTACCTCGCAACCTAATAATGTAACTACGTCATGGCTCACACAACTGTATGATATGTTAGCCAATACTGCCCCTAATGATTTGTCAGGTACCCCATATCGGCAACAAATATTTATCATAATCCAAGTGCAGATACTGAATTATTCCCAGAGTACCGCACATAGCCCTTTTATGAGAATAAGTCAACCTGCACCACAAATGGACTATGAAAAAGGTCTTTAGTTAAACAACAGTCCAATCGATCAAAGGTAGAAAAAGAAGACAAACAAAACAGCATAGGTATGACGCCTATCATGGGTTGGGTTTGGACACAGTGGAATACCTCCACCATCCGAACTAGTCTAACAAATGGTACTCTGACAAGAGCGCCACATGGAGACAGGCCACGAATGGTAGCCTTTAGTTGTGTGTTCACTGATACCTCATGCGTCAGGGACGCCTAAGGTTTTAGTGCCACAGGAGACCCCAATAGTGGAAGCCCAATGTCTCCTTCATCTCACACTATTTAGAATCAGGAACACCTTCCAGGCACACACGGTTAAACTACAATTGCTACCTCCAGACAAGGGGCTTTGCAAGAAAGGACTAGAAGGTTCAACATGTTTTAAAGAACCATTTCTAGCCATAAAAGGGACAAAGTTTGCAAATGGTAAAATGCAAACTTCATGTGCAAAGCTGAGGCACTGCGTGGCTTGTCGGATGAGAGACTGAAGTGGATGGACTACAGATGTGCCCAAATCTGCACTCAACACGTGAAAAAGCTCACTTGAGTAACTGCACTCGAAAAACCAATAAATATCCATCATGAAGACAAGTTTGAACTGTGCTTCCACGGGCAAGTAAAAGCACCCATGGGTTCCAACACCCGCTGCAACAAAACTCTCGTCATCCCGGACATGCGAAAAGGAACTGCTGCCATCATGGACCACTACTGGCGTGTGGCAAGCAGGCATATGTGCACCTCCCGTCATCATGGAGGGGCTATTGTGCTCTGGCAATGCTGCACTCTGCAATGCTGGTGATACAGGAGAAGTGCGTCAAGGGGGAAGAGGTGCCCAACAGCCAGCAACCGACACTCCAAACAGCAAATGAGGAACCCCCATCTACGACATACTGTCAGAGGACAAGCTGCAGGATCATGTGTCAAGCAAAAAGAGAGCATCCAATTACCTCTCTCTCTGAAGACTCTTCTGACCTTTTGGCACAGATCTCCAATGAATATAAACTTTTCAGCTAAGCAGAGACATGTTTTGCATTACTAATCCCCAGCATTCAGACCTGCGCAAATGTCAAATGGCTGCAGATTGTGATGCTGGGAGCTGATCCAGCTGGCAAACAACCCTGAAGAAGGGTTCAACGTCATAAAGGTAGAACTAAGAGCACTGTGACTAATGACGATGCAAAATCGTTATGTGCTCGACCTCCTCACGGCTATGAAGGGCAGTGTTTGCCGAAAAATCGGGAGTGCATGTTGCACTTTCGTGCCATCTTCAGATGCTGAGAATGGGACACTATCACATGTGATCTCAGCAATGCATGAACTCGGAGTGCAAATGAAGAAAGAAGGTGGCGTGCAGCAAGATGACTTGTTCAGTGCAGCATTCGACTGGGTGCCCTCATGGCTCAGGACATTGATGAAAACGCTGGTCCCCATCAACGTCTTCCTTCTGCTGATTTTTTGTGTCTGCCAGTTAGGGGTTTGTTGCTGTGCTGAAGCAATTCCTATTAGTGCGTTGATGACGGTGACCATTGGTAACAAAAGTAGTAATGGTAAGGTGCCTAACGAGACTAGAGAAGCCTAAGTGCATGGTGGCCATATACCAAACAGGTGACATAGTAGACAATTACTATCACACTACTATGAAGCAACCCCAAGACCTAGAAAATCTAAGGGAAGTGTGGGTGGACCTGGACGGGGAAGGGAGTTGTATATACATGACGTGCACTTCAGAGGAGTATGCATGCTGTGGGGAAAGTCTGAGAAGTGTGTGCACAGCATGGATGCCAATAAAAGGCACCCCTGTCTGGTACAAGGCAGCAAGGATTGCAGAAGAATGTAGGAGGAACGGGATAAAGTATGTGTTACATTAGAAATAACAAAAGGGGGGAATGTTGGGGGAGGTGCTATTGTTCCACCCCCCTTTAGCATTGCCGCCATCATAGGACTATGAGTAAGCTAAGGAGGGACAACCCTTCACCCCCTCATCAACACGTCTGTTTGTCTTAATACTGCTCAATCCGATGATAACCCATTGTATGTGTGCTTAGAAACTCCATTTTGTATTGTGCCATCCGCCATCTTTTTAATAGGACCAAATATACTCCATTGAAATGTCAGCTTTCCATTCCCCAGCTCTGCGCACAGATAGCCCACGACACCTCCACCCCTTTGCCAGCTCTGCACCAGCCTTTTCCTCATGGAAGTCCAGACATTCATTGTTGCAATTAGCTAGTATCAAATGCCAGCAGAATGTGCTCACGGCAGAGTGTTAGATGGAAGCAGTCGCCAAACCCTGTGCCCATTCATCTCCACTGACCAATGTGTGCCCCCTCTCCCTCCTCCCTATCTGGCCAGGGTCTGCAGGTCCCAAATCCCCCATACCCTTTGAAGGTGATGGCATGGGGGACCCCTCCCCACAGTCCTATTCGAGCGCCCACCCTGTACCTAATCAACTGCAGTAGTATATTCTCCTCTAAAATAACATCTGTCTTTCTAATTTTTTGATTCGTGAGGCACCAGGGAACGTTAATTATAGATCAAACCCCACTGATAAGGCACCTGAGAGAGGGGCCTAATGCCACCAGACCCATCATAAAATAAAGAGGTTAGAATGTACCTATAAGTGTCCATGCTCTACAGGGCCCCCCATTCATATGATTTTTCATGCTCCCCATTACTCTTTGTATGCCAATGATTGTTGTGTAGCTTAGATTAGTTAGGAATATGTGTCAAGGCAACCCACGGTCTACCTTCACATCAAGGAGATGAGGCCAGCTTACCCACGTGCCAGCCGACCAACCTCGCCCTAACAGCCAATAGCAGCCCAACTTCACCTATATTAGTGTGCTGTGCCATAAGGGCCAACTAATTGAAACTGTCGTCTCATACCCTATGCTGATCTGTCATTCATGACATGTTTTCTCTTTTTAATTTGCTGCCTGTGTATTGTTTGGCAGAGCGCTCTCGGGCAGCAGAGTTTTCTGCGTGCATTTCAACTCTTACATACATTGTTTTTACTTGCAATTTCTCTCCTGGTCTCATTCCCTGTTGGGGCGTGTGCTTTATTATGGTCCAGTGAATACACATGCTTGTGGTAGTAACCTTCACCAGCCAGTCTTCCTTTCAGTGGGGGTGCTTTGGTAGGGTGATGGATGAGGTTTCACATAAGTGCCTCCAGCTCATCTGCTCGCCCTCCTCCTTTATTTTACTTCACTAAGTAATGTATGGAGGCCAGGGAGCAGCCCATTACAAAAAAAGCAATATAAATAACAACTTTTAAAATGGTGTGGTAATGTGGTTTTCGCTGGATGCTGGATGCTGACGACTACTGCTTGTCGGCATAATCACATTGTGGGGTCGGATAGCCTGACTACTCAAATAAGCAAACACATTAGGTAAAGGCTGGGCCCAGGGATCAAGCCCTTGCCACTGGCCACATGCCCATTATTTACATCCTTACTCTGGAAGAGCTGAGTGGTCCTATTAAGACTTCAGTGCCTTTATATGCTTCTAACACCAGGAATCGCAATGCACTGTTGACATGCCTCACTGCTTTGCTGGGTGTTCCTACCCAGCTCTAACGGGGCCCTCACCAACTGTGCAGCAGCTCATAAATGGTCACCCCACGCCTTCATGCATATTCTACAGTAGCTCCATCCCACTGCAGCAAAATCACATAATTTGTGGCGCGGGACATTTTACCGCATGTTACTGCGGTAGATGTGGGGAAAGTAGAGGGATAGGGGTTTTAAAATATGAGCTATGGGAGGTGGGGGTAAGAATTGGGGGAGGCAAACAATTTGGGGTTGCTCTGCCACACCTCCCCCGTGCTAGTTTGGCAGCGGTGCTCTATTAAAAATGGAAAGCCTCTGCTCTTGTGCTGGAGCGGGGAGCTTACCACTTCAAAAGAACACCATGGGGTAGCCTGCCCATGCTGGTGTGCCCCCGGCACCCTATTCAAATGGAAAGCCCCCTTCCCGTGCCGACTCGGGGAGTTTACCACTTCAACAGAGCACTTCTGCTACATCAACATGGGGTAGCCTGCCCATGCTGGTGTGGCAGCAACGCCCTATTGAAATGGAAAGCCCCCACTCCCATGCTGGAGCGGGAGTTTATCACTTCAACAGAGTGCCTGCTGCTATACCCACATGGGGTAGCCTGCCCATGCTGGTGAGGCAGCAGCGCCCTATTGAAATGGAAAGCCCCCACTCCCATGCTGGAGCGGGAGTTTATCACTTCAACAGACGGCTGCTGCTACACCCACATGGGGTTGCCTGCCCAGCTGGTGAGGCAGCAGTACCCTATTGAAATGGAAAGCCCCCTCCCGTACTGGCGCAGGGAATTTACCACTTCAACAGAGCGCCACTGCTACACCAACATAGGGTAGCCTGCCCATGCTGGTGAGGCAGCAGCACCCTATTGAAATGGAAATCGCCTGCTCCCGTGCTGGAGCAGGGAGGTTATCACTTCAACAGACGGCTGCTCCTACACCCTTTGGCACCGGCGCTCAATTGAAATAGAAAGCACCCCACTTTCGTGCTGCAAAACCCAATGCCAGCACGAGTGCGGAGCTCATTTCATTTCACTGGGGCACCTTCACCACGACAGCTGGTGGGTGCCCTCAAAAGACTCCCCGAGCTGGTGTGGCAGGGGGACTAATGACTGCCCGGGTCTACCATGCCTAAAGCTGGCCCTGGTAATGAGGGTGGTAGAAGGGTGCCATTTGGCCATGGGAACCATAAGAATGCTGGGGTAAAAGAGGATGGAATGTCCCAAGCAGTGACATTTCCCAAGTGTTGAGATGTCATACACCTTTTCCTACACATACTGCCAAAGGCACCAGGGGTATGCAATACACAGCACATTCACACATACACACCGGCTCTATTTGCTTAGAGGGAGCCCAGCAGGGTGAATGGGAAAATAAACACTATGAAGGTCACTTGAATGAGAGCAAGGGGGACTTTGCCCAAGGGAAATGTGCACATCTGTTTGAGAGAAACATGGAAGCATTGCTGGGCTGTATTCTTGTGTTTAATGGAATGTTGGAAAGAGCAAAGCATGCAGGCATGCTAGACCAGTAAGAAGCATCCCTTCTTCGCCTTGTTTTATCCTTATTACTCACCCAGAAAGTTGGGAGCAATGTATATAAACAGAGAAGGAGTGCTTGGGGTGTGGAACTAAAGAAGCCAATGAGATATATCATCTTTCAAAATGAAGGGCGTGGAGGGGTTTAGGAGACAGTAGGTATGGAGATTGAAAACATTTCTAAAAAATAAATCACAAAGGTAGGCCTCCGTTTCATTAAAATTCATGCTGTGGGAGATTTTGACTGAAGATGAAAACATCTGGTCTTTTATCTCAAATAAATAGTCAATAGCACCATTTACAGAACGTTGACATCCATACAAATGTAATTTTGTAGTCTCAGCAACAAGGCAATATGTGCCCTAGTACAAAAACATATTCTTTAAATGCCTTTACGGAACCGGAAATGGTCGCCATGGTGCTAATATGCAATGGCAGAGGCACTAAAGAAAACAAAGCCTGGTGCAAGAATGCAGTGGAAGAATATGCACTGGGGCAACCTACCCTAGTGGTAATAACAGACATAATTGCACATGCACAGTGCAAAGTGAGGCCCTGGAGTTTATAGTGTGGCAGACAAAGACTCGCCTGTCTTCAGTTGATTGAAAAACTGTAAACGTCTAATGACTCTGCATAGATCAAGGGACAGAAATGATACACCGTAATGTGAAAGGTTATTATGTAGTGCATCTCTGTCGCGCTGCATGAAGTCCTGAAATAAAAGAGTTGTAGAGGGTTGTTGGTGGAATAGAGAGAAAGGCAAATGGGGAGCTGTTGGGGGTCACTCCCTCAGGTAGTCATCCGCACCCTCCCTAAGAATGCATGAAAGCCGAGGTCACATTTGTTCAATGAGTCTCACGGTCTCCTCACTGTTCTGTGGGGCCTTCCTGGAGAATCTCGACTTTCGCCTATTGCTTCAACCAGGGGCCTCGTGTCTTCCTCATCTTCTGGGTCCTCAGCGATCGCTTCTGGTGCCTCTTCATCGTTAAGATACAGTCTTTTGAAGAATGACACATTCCGAGTTATCTCCCCTGGTTCGCCTGTTGCTGTTATCATGGGTCCCTTGATGGCTGTGATGATTCGAGGTTCTGGGTCATAACGGGTGTCCGTTTTCCTCCTCTGGTTTTGTCGTACTAGGACTGTCTGCCCTACTTCCAGCTGGGGGTCTTTTGCATTCCTCTTTTTGTCAGCCCATTCCTTGGCATTTCTCTTTTTCTCTGTGTCTCGTTGCCTTATGGCCGCGTCTTCTTCCGGTGTGTAGTCTTCCCACTGGGGGATGCGTGTTTGGGGTCGGTACCTCACCATTAGTTCTACTGGCGTTTTCCCCGTTGCGTCGTGCTGCGTGTTCCTGTAGCTTCTGAGCATGCCGCAGACAGCCTGTGGTTGAGATATTTGTTCAGCTAGGGCCTTCTGTCGGGTTAGTTTTATAGTGGCCATGAACCGTTCCACCATTCCGTTGGCTTGGGGCCAGAGTGGGTAACCTTTTGGTGACGGAAGCCGAGATGGTCTGCGAATTTGGCGAATTCACGTCCTTGGAACAAAGATCCATTGTCTGTCTTAATGATGTTGGGGATGCCCCATTCACAGAATGGTTCATCTATGATGAGCGCCGTTTCAGAGAATGATGTTGATGGTGTTTGTTTGATGAACGTAAACCTTGAGTATTCATTAATGATCATAAGCAGGTATCCGCCTTCCTCTAGGGGTCCATAGAAGTCCATTGCAACCTTTTGCCAGGGTCTCGGGAGTGTCGTCGGCTGCAGGGGGCTTGGGTTTGACTTCCTCGCTGCTAACTGACAGGGTTTGCAGTGTGCCAGCATGTCTTCCACTACAGTGTCCATGTAGGGAAACCAAATGTGGTTTCTTAGGATCTTTTTTGTATTGTCAATCCCTCTGTGGCCCTCATGGGCTAGCATTACCAGTGTCTCTCGTAGATCTTTTGGGGCCACTAGCCTGTTTCCTCTTAGTAGTATGTCTTGATCAGTGGTCACCAGCTCCCTGTGTATTTTGGCTAGGTGGCCTAGGTATTTCTTGTCTGCCCCCTCCCCTCCGTTTCCTCTTTCTTGGCATTCTCTCCATTTGTTGGAGCAGGTGAGGCGCACGGTGGCTTTAATTGTCGGGTCAGCCTTGCTTCGTTCTGCAAAAGTTGCCATCGAGATTGTTGGTGGCATGGCGTTGGAGGACAAGTATGAAATGTATTCTTCGGCCTCATGGGCTAGGGTGTCATCGTTTCTCATGAGCGGGTGCCTTGACAGGTAGTCTGCTGGGTTGGCTTCTCCTCCAGGCTTGTGGATGATCACATAGTCATATTCTTGTAACCTTATTCCCCAGCGCTCTATTCGGGGAGGCATTTTCGTCTTGGGGTTCCCAAATATCGAGAGGAGTGCTTGATGGTCCGTTACGAGGGTGAACTGTCAGCCAATTACGAAGTGGTGGAACTTCTAGCAGAGGGTAGAGGGCTGCAATCTCGTGGTATATTTCCTTGTTCATGACATTTACTGTCGCTCCGGTGTCAACAACAAGTTGGTTCCTGGTGCCACCCATTTGTATCGTGATCTTGGGGGCTGGCGTGTCCTCGATGTCGACGCTGAAGAGATGGACGTACTCCCTGCCATATCCGTCTTGTAGGTATTGGAGTTGCTGCACTTCCTCTTGATGATATTTTGGCAGAGAATTGGCATGTGGGTAGATGTCCAGAGGGAAAGGTAGGATATGACAGTCCTGTTAGTGAGGTGGCGGGAGTTCTCTCGTATGTGTTCTTCCAGGCGCAGCCAGTTACACTGGGTCACTGTGACAAAGGTCGCAGAGCTCATGGTATTTCCTGTCGGGTTCAATCTGTAATCCTTCCAGCACTCTCACTGTGTTTGGGCCTTGGTAGGCGTTTGTGGGGTAGGTCAACGGAGCGCTGGTCATGTTGTTCTCTGTGTGTCTCCGTTGTGCGACCGGCATTCTGTTGGCGGATTGGGTTTGCCTCGGGGAGTTGTTCCCTGCACATAGCTTGGAAGTGGTTTTCTTGCCCACATCGCATGCATCACTGGCCAATTACAGGGCATAGTCCTCTTTGTGGGTACTCAAACCCACAGCGGTAGCATTGTCGATCACTTTGTGCACATTTTGAGGACTATCTGGGAGTTGGTCTGCTCTGAGCATTCGGGTAGTGAGCGTAGGGGATTATGGCTATGCTGAGATCACCCTTTTTGGGGTTTTCTATGGCTGCGGCTTGGACATCGATCCTTTCATACACCCTGGCTAAGTCCAGTACTTCTTTGAGGGATAGGGGCTTTTTCAGAAGATGTTTCCTGAACATTGAGGATATGCATCCCTCGATTATGCGTAGCCCGATCGCTTTGTCGTTGTTGAAGTTGGCAAAGTCACACTTTATGATCTTCCTTTGGAGGCAGATGACAAATTCCCCTATCGATTTGTGGGGAATTTGAGCACATTGATTGAAGGTATAGCGCTCGAAGTCATGATTGGGTGTTATGACGAGTTTTTCGTTAATGGCTTCCAGAAGGTGTGGATAAGTGGTGCGGTCCAGAAGGGGAATTGTGCGTATTATGTTTTTAATTTCTCTTCCCGCAACATTGGTAAAGATGCTGATTTTATTAGGGGTGTCTTGTGTGTCAATGGCACCCACAAAGTCTTCAAATTCCTCAACCCATTCTTCCCACCGCTGTCTACACCAGCCGTTAAAGTAGGGACCCGCAAAGGGACCTTGGCGCTAAGTACAGTACCGCAATTTGCGGCACCGTACTTAGCGCCTTCCCCATTCCCATTGAGCCCTATGGGGCAAAAATGGGAATGGGGAAGGGCCATGGAGGAAGGGGGAATTACCGCCCCACCAACCTTGTAATGGGGTGGTAATTCCACCTTTCTCCATGGCAGAGTCGGTAAATTATCGGCATGGACCATGGTGCTATAAGCACCATGGTTTTCCGCCTGGGTCGTAATGAGGCCCATTGTCTGTTAATTTCATGGCTGCAGCACTACACGACCCATGACATGTCTGGATAAGATGTGTGCAGAGCCGGCCCGAGGCAAAGGCAGTCTGAGCGGTGGCACAGGGCCCTGCTGTCAGAAGCTGTCGGAGGATCCCCACATGGCACCAGTGCCTGTCTCAACTGCTGTGCAGCTTCCATGAACGAAGCTTGCATGAGGCCATGGTGTCACCTCCCAACCTCCTTTGGCTCTATAGAGAGAGAAATACCTGTTCCCAGCAGCCCATCAGATGCTGCAGGCTCCTTAATGATGCTTATCACTTTCTTTCTTCAAGCAGTGCATTCAAGTGGAGGTGATTTACAAATGATGGCCAGTTTAAGGGACCATTGTTTTGGAGGAGATGTTCATATGATATGATATGATATATGTTATTTATAGCGAGCCTATACACAAGTGTTTCAAGGCGCAACAAGGCAGGGGAGGATAACAGAGGGTACAAGAACGGTCTTACTAGGCCCAGTGACATTGAGATTGTGCAAGTGAGGGTGAGAGGGAAGGGGAGAAGTTCCTGGGAAAGGGGAAGAGGAATAAGTGCAAGACATGGGATCAAACATTGAAAACAAGAAGTGCAGCCATTAGGTGGAAGTGCAGGGTTAAGTGCAGAAAACACGTGTTAGATAAATGCAGGTAGGGGGTTGTAGGGTTGTAGATACAGCCCCAAGTGCAGGGATTGCCAGTAGGCAGTGCAGGTGTGCAACTGGGATGGCAGGGACCTGCGCCAATGTTTTAGAGAGTAGCCAGGTAACCTGTGCAGTGTCAGACAGAAGATCAGCAACGTAGTGCAATAGAGACGGCAGAAGCAAAGAGGAAAGTCTTGAGCTGCTTCCGGAACCGGAAGATGGTTCTGCTTAAGTTTTAGAGAGGCAGGGAGGCTGGTCCAGAGGGAGGCACCAGCCAAAGAGAGAGGTCTGCCCCCAACTCAATTCTTGGAAAAGCGACTGACTCTCAAGGAGTTGGAGGTGGAGGAGCGAAGAGCTCGAGTAGGAAGATACTTCAGAAGAGAAAGCTGGAGATATTTTGGTCCCAGGCCCCAGAAGGCCTTGTGGACAATGCAAAGGGTCTTGAACTTGATCCTTGCAGCCACTCTGAGCCAATAGAGAGATTTCAGTGCTGGAGACATATGATCCCTGGGCTTGAGGGCAAGGACAAGTCTTGCAGTCCTGTTCTGGAGTGAGCCGCAGAGGACAGAGTCATAACGTTTCTCTGTTAAGAAATGCAAACCGCATTTTCATTTTAGAAGCACACTCTCCTCCTGGTCAATTGAAACATATCAAACAAAACAGTTTTACATTTGCTACATTATTTTCAGATGTTCATATTTAACAAAACAAAAAGAATGCATTTATTTTAGAATGTGATATTTTCATCACATCATTTTTGAACCCTGCATTTATCAAGCACTGAAACCCAAACAGGTAACCTTTTCACACATACATGCTGTTATATGTCTTGAAAATACAGTTTCAAAACTCAAAGGCCATTTTTTTGCATTTTGCTTAATTGCAGTCTGGCATTTCTGGTTTCCCAGTCAAGATCGGTGAATAATGCCACAATTGCACACTTTTTGCTTAATGTATTTCTTTAATGATTTATATATTTGAGTGGGTACCTTAGTATTGTATGTGTACTTTCATAGCATAGCCTTGTTTTCATACTCTGAACTCGCAGTTTCTGGGTGTCCGTTACACCCAATGGATTTCAATTGGAAAATGGTACTTGTTCCCCTTTATTACAGAATTGCCCCTCGTTTGCTGTCTCTGATATTGGGAGGGCGTTTGGTTTTGCTATCTGAGAGTGGGTATTGCGGGATCGGGCAGCTAAAGCACCCACATACACCTACTTTTCATTTTAACATGTTGAAAAGACGGCCATTTAGGGTAAAACATAGAAAATGTGATATTACAAAGCATGAAAGAATGGTAAATTGAGTCTTCATTGAAAGAATTCTGACCTATGTATGATCTGCAGGTCACAAAAATCTCTTTTTTATTTATCTATGTATTTATTTAATGGCAATTACAAGAAAAACAATGCATTATTCCCACACAAATACTTACAAAACGTTTGAACATTGATGTGGAGAGCGGAGAACCAATGTCCTTAAAAATGGGTGAGAGGATGTGGATATGAGGCCAGCTGATGCAGGGGAGGTGGAAACATGAACCTGGGACAAGGACAGTAAAGCATGATATAGGAACGGAATAGTGGAGGAAGTGCTACGTTTTAGGATGAAGGTGCGAGGGATAAGGGCTGTGGGGTTTGCATACGGAGGTAGGGGGATTGGAGAACAGGGAGATGTGGTGGATGCTATGCAAGTGGTTCTTTGGAAAGGAGGAGAGATAGAAGGTTGGATTTAAATTGAGATAGAGTGGGAGTAGTGTACAGAGGAAGTGTACAGAGGAAGAGCATTCCAGAGCACGGGAGCAAGCAGAGGTACAGAGCGGAAACAAGAGGGAGCGCAAGGGTCACAGTAGGTGTCAAGGGGGGGAGCCAAGGATGATAGTAAAGAATGAGGGCGAGAATAGGGAGTGAGATGGGCTGATAGGTAGGGTGGGGCCAGTCTGGTATAGTTTGAAGATGATGAGAATGAGTTTATCTTTTGCCCTTCATCTCAAAGACAACCAGCCTAACTGACGACAGGATGGGGAGGTGGAGGTGAAGCAGGAAAGGTTGAAGAGTGTACCGATAGCAACGTTGAGGGCTTTGTTGAGGTAAAAAAGCATAGTTGGGAAGGCCATAGAGTAGACTGGTGCAGTAGTCAGATTGAGAGAGTACTAAAAAGGAGATTAGGTGCTTAGCAGTTTTGAAGGAAAGAAGATGGCCGCAGTAGCATATTTGGAGATGAAGAGAGAGAAGTTGGGAGATGGGTTGATGATGACAACAAGGTAGCGAGCACAAGCAGAGTAGGGAGGGTAGTCAGGAGAGAAGAATGGAAGAGTTGGATAGGAAGAGATAGCCTGTTTGGATGTTAAGTAGAAAACTTCACTCTTAATGAAGTTGAGCATGAACCATTGAGATGCCATCCAGTATTTAATGCTTTAGAGACAGTTAGACATTTTTGGGCAAAGCTCATCAGATAAGGAGAGAAAGGAGATTACGATCTGAGTGTCATCTGCGTGGAATTGATAGGAGAAGCCTTAGTAGGAGATCAAGGTGTCAAGAGCAGAGGTATAGAGAATGAAGAGAAGCAGACCGAGGACTGATGGGGAACACCAAAAGTAAGTAGGCTGAGTGGGTAGGGAAGGCTGTTCCAGGACACCTGGAAGTGTCTGGGGGAGAGATATGAAGCAAACTGAGTGAAGGTCTTTATCCTGATACCTAGGAGAGATAGTGTTAAGAGAAGGTCAGAATGGTTTATGGTATTGAGGGCAGTATAGAGGTCGAGAAAAATAAGAATAGATGAGCAGTTAGTTTGACGAATGGAAGAGATGTATTTGCTGACATTGAAGAGGAGAGCTGACTCAATAGAGTGCAGAGGTCGGAAGTTAGATTGAAGAGGATCCCGGAGGCTGTGTGTGTGGCAAGGAAATAAGTGTGTCGGTTAAAAACGACACGCTCTAGGATTTTGGAATAGTGAGGTAGAAAAGAGACAAGGGGAAAGTTGGCAAGACAGTTAGGATCTAGACCAGTTTTCCTAAGGACAGGAATGACAGTAGCCGACTTGTAGGATGATGGAAAAGCGGCACTGTCAAGAGAGGAATTGAAGAGGAAGGCAAGATATGGAGCAACAGTGAGAGTTATAAGTTTCACTATGTGTGGGAAAAGAGGGTCGGTGGGGGCACATGAATGATTTGCACTGAGAAGGACAAGAATCTCATCAGGGTTAGTGGGAGCAAGGGAAGACATTGGGCCTCATTACGAGGTTGGAGGTAGCCTTGCCGGTAGAACTGGCAAGGCTACCTTCAAACTCATGAAAAAACTCGCCACCAAGCAATGAGGCATTACCGGGGTATATATATATTTTTTTTTGACATTTGGTTATACAGTTGACAACCTTTTATCAAGTATACACAATAAAAAAAGGAAGGAAAAAAATACGACAATTGACGTAAGTTTCATTTGGCGTTCAGAATCAAGGTCACAGTTCTTCAGATGTTGATAGCTGCTTCTGGATGGCAATAGAGAATTTTACTACGGCCAAAGATATTGAAGTTTTTTCACCGGATTGTAACATTTTCCACCATACCTCCCTTGATTTGTATCCGTACTTTGAGATGATCGGGATCATGAGGGTGTTCCTTTGTGATGATAAAATTGGACAGACCATCATCAAGTGATACAGATTTTCTATTGACTCTGGATCCTGACATAGTCTGCAATTCAAGGAGGCAGCATGATTTCGTGTCCATGTAGTTTCCCTTGTTTTGATCAGGTTAAGTCGAAATCGGAGAAATTGATCTCTGAAATACCAATGTGGAAACAACTTCAGGTAGTTAGGTAGGGAATTTGGTTTTTTGCTGTCTTCCCATGGTTTCCCATACATTTTGCATGTTAACCATTCATTCTCAGTCCTGAACCAGTCACAGGAATATAGGTTTTTTTTTTTTTACTCTGTCCGGGTTGTTGATCAGAATGTCCGCTTGTTCTCCTGTGATATTAAGAAGAGTCTGACATTCAGCTTTCCATGCGGTTAGAAGTGGGTCATGTTCTTCCAAAAGGGCTTTTTTTAGACATTTAAAACCCCCCTTGGGGTTTTCCTCAATGCATTTTCTGTAAAAGGACAATGTTTTCCACTCTAAAATGGCTAGCAAAGAGGTTAAACCCAGTTCTCTACGAATTGCCTGTATTGACGTGCCTTTCGGAAGGCGAAGGGTGTTTTTTCCAAAAGTGGCCTTCGAGACTTGCCGGACTTTGCCAGACCCGTTAATTCCTCCATTGCCGGGTGCCGGTGTATCTGACTTGCTGTGCTCGCGGGTGCTGCTCTGCCTGCCAGGTCAGACCTGGTGGGCTGACAGGCACCCGTGAGCACAGCTCATAGTATGGCGGTACTGTAGAAACGGTGCCAGCACTGTTGTCACCGTACTGCCATACTTGTAATGAGACCCATTGTCACAGTAGAGGAGGGTAGAGGTGGTGGAGAAAAGTAAGCAGGTGGGGGGATCGAAGGTAATTTGTGAGGGTAATTTGATTGTTGGACATTTTTTACGCAATGTAGACAGATCATTGGCAAAACAAGTACGGGGGATGGAGGAGGATTTAGGAGGTGAGAGAATTGAGTTGGGAGATTTTTGGAGGTGCCTAGGTTGAGAGCATTGAGACAAATGAGAGAGAGAGATAGAAGTCACATTTGACAGACTCTAGAGCAAACGAGTAGATTTGAAGAGCAGTCAGGTAGAGTTGGGGATCTGAGGAGTGTCTAGATCTTTGCCAAGTGCAAAGGTTTTTCGTCATTGTTGTTTTCATGGGGGAGATGGTAGGTGTAATGCAAGGTCGTGGAGGGGAGGGTTTGGGAATGAATGTCGTAAGACTGAAGTGAGAGTAGAGTGGAGTATTAAGAGCAGCATTCATGTTAGTGAAGGCTTTATCGGAGGCTGGAAGATGTTAGGTGTAATGCAAGGTCGTGGAGGGGAGGGTTTAGGAGATAATGTCGTAAGAGGGAAGTGAGAGTAGAGTGGAGTGTTAAGAGCAGCATTCATGTTAGTGAAGGCTTTATCGAAGGCTGGAACAGTTGCATTGGATAAGAGAGTGTGGTGTAGTTCAGAGAGGTAGAATTTGGTGGACAGAAACTTGCGCTTGGTAATCGAAGCAGTAGATGGATTGAGTGGCATGGCAGTAGGAGTGGAGATTGAGACAAAGACGATGGAATAATCAGAGGGCGAAGGAGTAGGGAAGATATTGGAGGTGTAGAGATGGGAGGAGATGAGAATAAAGTCTGCGTAGTTACCATTTGAATGGCTGGGCAGACAGTGGACAGAAGAGAGCAAGTGCTTGAGGAGAAAAGAGCTAAAGTCAGTAGATAGAGGTGTGCAGAGAGATGGGAGTTTAAAGTCGCTAGTGACAATGAGGTGATGATGGGGAGGAAGTGAGTCAGTTAGTTGGGGGAGGTGGTTAATAAATTGCCGAGCGGGACAAGATGGCCGATAGATATAATATAAATGCCATAGGGTGCGGTGATTGTGGAGATAGTGTATTTGAAAGAGGGAGAATTAGCTTCAGATAGGGGAGTAGGAGAGATATGAGGTTGGGAAGATGTGAACAGTCCTACACCATCACTGCTACCAGTTGGCCAGGGAGAGTGGGTGAAGGTGTAGGCAGGGTTGTGAAGGGCACCAACGGTCACAGAGTTTGAGAGAGAAATCCAGGTTGCTGTAAGGCTAATGAGGTCAAGCGAGGGAAAATGGGAAAGAAGGAAGGCAGAGGTAAAGGACATTTTGTCACAGACAGATTTTGCATTGCAAATAGTTCTAGGCCTGCTGTCATAGTGACTGAACATGAACCCTTTGACAAGCAGGTTATATGCATGTGTCTGCAGTTTATACCCTGAGCTATTTTAATGGGATTGAAACCTGTCACTTGCAAGCTCGTAGGAAATCGCCCTCAGAGGCACCCTAACCCACTAAATAATATTGCTGATATTGGAAATAGTGGATTGTAGAGCACAATTTATATTTTGACTGTGACAAAGGAGAAGGACTATATTTTGTCTCTTCGAATGGTAGATAACTTTACCGCTAACAAAGAAATTGCTGCCACGTATGTATTTTGGTAGGCTTAAAAGTGCATTTTACATCCTTGCAAAGTCATTTTTTTTTAAAAGAATAGTAGACAGGTTACTCTACAACTTGCATTGTAGCGAATATCAGACGTGACAGTTCACGCAGTGCGGTTATTTTTTTTTTTGCAGTGCGGTGTTTGTCTCTGGAGGATAGCTCAGGGGCAACGTGCTTGCCTTAGAAGCAAGACAACACGGAGCAACACAGGTTCGATCCCTGGTCCACGCTTAGAAACCTCTGGGTATTAACCACGTTATAAATAACCTATCATCATCATACGTATTTGGTGATTGTAGTTTTGGTTTTCTCATTATAAACGCATGATTTCCCACCAGAATAAAGACCAAACCCCAAGACTGTGTGAGCTACTCACGGCAGGCATTGAACAACATGAGAACTCAGCAATGGCACCATAAAAGAATCAGACACGTAATGGTTGTTTCAGTTATACAAGCTCTCAAAAATACTGCACCATTGTCTTTTAATTAAGAGCATTGTGTGATCTTGCAAGCATGATACCTTGACTAGGATCGCTCATATGGTTGTTTGTTACAGTAGCTTCCAACACGACGTAGGTCTTTTCACCAGGTGGTTTGCAGGTATTTAGATTTTGCCTCACATATGTATTTAAACGATTTTTAAATGCTCCAAATGTTGAAAAGTCTCAGAACGTACCTGCTAATTTGCATGGGGTTACACATATAAAATGCTACGTTCTGTTAAAAAGATGCTTGTAAAACGTAAACTAATGCCCTTCGTATGGCTCTGGGTGATAGTCAGGGAGATGGGGAGATCGTTCGTTCTTTTTGGGAAAGAAGAATGATTTCAGGACTCTCCTAAATCCCAAATAATCCAAAATGTTTGACTGTTATAGGTAGTGCATTCCAAAGAGTTTTTGCATCTACTAGAATGAACGGGGCACCATCTGACAGGTCAGGTTTGTGTGATATGTACAGAAATATGTGGTCCCAGGAGTGCAAGAGTCATTCATGCCGGATTGCACTTGGGTATTTTCTTTACCCAATTATAGTCCTTTTGGGCCTCATAAAGTTATCTACATTTAATGTGTTCGTTTTTTGGCGGACAGCGCAATTGTATGAAAGCAGTCTTAGCAAGCGCTCTTTTGGGAGACTTAACAACAATTTAGCGACTGTATTCTGTACACTTGCAGTTTGCAAATGGCACAGATAGAGTAGTCCAGCATTGCTCATTAAGACTCTAGAAGAAAGTGATAAAAAGCAGAATTATTCTCAAATCTCATAGATAGGTGACATATTTGTATGTCCCTATTTACTTGGTCCAACAATGTGTACTCATGATCTAGTGTAACAGCCAGATTTCTGTTCTGGGCTCGGAGATGCCAGATAGACCAGGGATGGTTCTACAATTTACAAAGCCTCTGCTGGAAAAGAGGATCGGGGAGCTCTAATTTGCATTTGTTCTGATCTCACATGACATCAGAGAAAAGGGCATAGCAAAGCGTGACACAACTCGTTGATAGTCGAGGGATCATGGGAAATTGCCATGAATATGCCAAGAGACAAATACATTTTGTGATGTGTAATACATGAATGATCCCTGTTATTATGATTATGAATGTTATTATTATTATTATTATTATTGTTGTTATTATTATTAATAATAATATTATATATGGAGCAATAAAAGGAGTGAGGCTTTTTTGAATAGCAGACGGTGTGACCTGAATCCTTTTTAAGGACTTATACTTTTGGCAGATAAGGCACAGTGAGATACAATTATTTGACCAGGATCCCACACTTTAAGTGGCGGAGAAGCACTAAGATGAAGGCGAATGACTAACACTAAGATGAAACATAAGAACCAGGACATAGAAGAAGGACCAGGTTGAAGCGAAGGACCAGAGCAAGAATGAAGGATAAGAACTAGGGCAAAGTATGAGGATGAAGGAGAATGACTAAGATGACATAGAAGGAGTAGGATAAAGTAAAATAACTAAGAAGGATAAGGACTAGAAAGGAGGAGAAGAACTAACACAAAGGAGAAGGGCTTCAATTAAGGACAAGGACAAGGGGGAGAATGGACAAGAAGGAGGACTAGGGTGGAGGAAAATCATTAAGACAAAGATTATGCACACAAACTAGGTCAAAGGATTAGAACTGGGACAAAGTATTAGGATGAAAGAGAAGTACTGAGAATAAGTAGAAGGACTAGGATGAAGGAGAAGGTGTAGGGCTAGGAAGAAGAGGAACTAGGAATAAGTAGAAGGAATAGGGTGAAGAAGTAGAAGGACTATGATGAAGGAGAAGGACTAGGACCAAGATGAAGGGTAATGACTATGGTGAATAAGAAGGACTAAGATGAAGTAGAAGGACAAGGATGAAGAAGGATTCCTATGACAAAGGACTTTGATGAAGGAGAAAGATTATGACAGAGATTATGAAAAAAGAGAAGGACTGTGACAAAAGAGGACTAGGGTAAAAGCTTATGACGAAAGAGAAGGACTAGGATGAAGGACTACAACAAGGGAGAAGGACTAGGACAAAGAATTAGTGTAAAGGAGAATGTCTGGGAAGAAGGTCTATGACAACGGAGAAGGACTGCGAGGAAGTGCTCAAACACTCCTTGTTCCAACACAGCGTGGATCTCACACCAACTGTCAGAACGTCTTGTTTGGTTTGAACCACCACAACACCCAAACTTGGTGGGTTCAACAACTCCCAGAATACAGTCTGGTTTACATCAAACTGTTATAGAGGGTTGCAGTGACAACAAGGTGGGAGATTGTTTCAAAGAAATATCCAGCTCACCTTGCGGATATGGGGTCAGAGGAAGAGTTGTGAGGTCATCCTCACTGAAGCCATAGTAAGTGCTGCTTTGGCACAGGGCAGAGAAAGACACAGATTTATCTGGCTCCTTCTCTATAGCCATAAGCAGCAAGCCTCATATTCTATCTCTCGATTATGGTAACCTGGAGAGATTCACCAAGACCTTCTGAATAGTTTTGCATGCCAAGATGTGAACCATGGCAAGGCCCAAATTACTCACAGGTGTTTAGGGCTTTTAATAAGGTTAACAGTAGAAGGACCCACCTCCTTCTCTGGGGCTCACTGAGGGTTCCAATCAAACTTATGAGAGATCTGACAGTTCTCTCACTCAGACCACTTTCCTGGGGATGACAGCTAAGTGACACTTGACAGGTCACTTCACTCTATCTCCACTGGGTCTGACCACTACTGAGCACAGCAGAGGAGCTACCTGGCATTCAGTATGGAATCAATGACTGACTTGGAAGTCATTTCCTCGGGGGATGGTATTAAGGCATATGGTGTTGTGATCAGCAACCACCAATTTCAACTTACTGCCTGAGGTCTCCAGGGGGCAAAGAGCTAAATAAAGTAGGCCTGGCCTCTGGTACAAATGGGTCCACTCCTGCAAGTGAACTCTGGAGTATGTGATTACATGTCTCACTCCTTTCAACCTAGTGACAGAGAGGGAAACTCCTGAAGTGGGTTTATTCTGGGACACCCCATCATCAGACAGCAAGAAAGTGTGTTAGACCTCTCTAGTGATATTGTGATGCTAGGATGTACCACTAGGGGAATGTCATACCCCAACTATAGGAGGTAGGTCCCCACCTCCTGAGAAACCTCCAACCTCTCAATGTTTTCTCTGGTGGGCTCTGTTGGCTTACTTTCCAGTAACCCACCTTCCTTTTGCATCCTTTACTTCACTGGAGTGGAACCCTCCCACTGGAAACAGTCCTTCCTCCTTAGGCTTATGTAGGATGGTTTCTTCCTGTCTTGGCCCATACTAATCTCTCTCCTAGGGATCCCATCTACCAGCATGCTAGGTAGTTCAGGGGCACTATAGGACACAAGATGTTCTGGTAGTCTTTCTCTTCCAAACCAGGAATAGGGACTCTACCAACTATCGCAACAGATGTTGCAGGTAGGACAGGGGGATATTCTCTTTCCCTCTGCCTCATTTTTGGACTCCTCTGGCCATGGGTTTCCTCTTAGGCCTAGGCTTTCCCTTATGAATGGATAAGGCAACCTGATTGTAAGACCAAGGTTTTGGAGGGTCTGGTGAGTGTCTATCAGGACCTATGTCTTGAAGTCTAATCTCACCCAGAACTCTTCTAGGAACAGCTCTCCTAACATTGACAGATGCCCTGACCAGTTCTCTACTCACAGCTCTACTGACAGGTGCTACTAGAACATTGAGAGAGGGCCTATCAGTCGACCGAGTATGCCCCACAGGACTTCTGGCAAGCCCTTGTGGATTTACCATGGAGGAAGCTACTTCAGTTAGACCGGGCCCAGTGTTCCTAACAGTAGAGGTCCTTACAACTTCTACCTGAACACAATCCTCAGAGAATACACGACAAAGGGGCAGGACTGGGATATTCCTCAGAATCTAGTCTATTTTCAGATTCTTCACCTGATGTGAAGCAATCTAAAGGGTAGGACAATCCTGCAAACTCGTCTTCCTCATACTGAGAGAAGGCCAGACTTGCAGAGCGGACCCCCAAGGTCTTACCCTTACACTTTTGGTTCCCCTTCCTGTGGTCACTGGCTGCACAAGTTTAACAAGTCCCACTGGACCTTGACACATAGGAGGGCTTAGAGAAACCACACTCATGCTAGGGAGGATTATTCTGACTACCATGACCTGACTCTTGTGACTTCCACTTATTAAACTTTGTGTTGGCCTTCTTGGACAAAGTTTCATCGGTACCCCCACCTTCTTTCCCTCCTCTTGCTTATCTGAAGCAGGCTTGTCCTTGTGGGACACTGCACGTGAGACCCATAGGTCTGCAGCAATGGCTAGTCTATTTGGATTTAACTCCTTTGAGTTAGCCAAATGTTGCTTAAGCTCTGGGGAACAAGAGGCAAAAATATGCTCAAGCATGACCAAATAAATCATGCCCTCAAAGGTGGTTACCTGATAACCTCGACACAGCCGCACAAGTATTTCGAAGAATCTCCAACCAAAGTAACATAAGTCATATATTATTTCTTTTTGTATTCTCTAAATCTCCTCAAGTATTGGGCAGGAGTCTTCCCAAACTTTAAGATGAGAGTTTGCTTAAGCTTTGCAAAATCATGCCTGTCAGCTTTAGACATTTCCATAATAGCACTGCAGCCAGAACGGGACAGTCTGGTGAGCAACCATACAATTCTATTTGCATCACCCACTCATTGTACTTCACAAGCATACTCAAAAGTAATACGCCAATCAATTTTATCATTCTTATCCTCATATATACTAGAAGATCTTTTGGGAATCTAGGATGTGAAGAGGACCCATAAATGTCTTCAGAACCTCTGGAAGATCCTTGTGAAGCATGAATCTTGGCAAGCTCCGTCTGGTGATCGCTGTCTTTCTGCCTTTCAATTCTCTCAAACTCTAACTTAGCCATATTGAACTCTGGCTCTTTTTCCTTGAGTCTGAGCTTCTCCTTTTGCAGGTCAAATAATGCCTCAGTGTCTGAGGTGGTGACAGACAAAAGTGTAGAGGCCTCACTTTCTTCCACTTGTTCCTCACCATTAGAAACTGCAGTGGCAGCAACTCCATTACTGCTTCTGATTCCATCCCCAGCCCCACTACCAGTACCATTAGATAAGGGAAGTACACATTTGCCTTTCTCAAAATCAAGAATGGTTACACTTAATTCTGCTTTAGTGCTAGAGACTGTTAAGCCCCTTTCACTCTACAACTTTTTTTAAGTGATCCACTTTAGAAGAACGTAAAGTTGTGAAAATAACTGTTTCCATGTTATCCATATTAGTAGATGACTGTAAACTACTAGGCAATCAAAAATCACAGTGTGCTGTGTAAGTATTTTCTGGACACAGGACTAGCATGAAGAACTATCAAGAAAAGAGAGGGTGTCTGATGAAAGGCAAATACCAAAGCGTTAGGATGAAAGAACAGGACTAGGGTGAAGAACAAGGGTGAAGGACTATAACAAAGGACCATGGCAAATATGACAGACTATGGCAAATAATATGGACCATGGCAAAGGCCTTTTATGAAGAGCTATGAAGAAGCAATATGATAAGGAGAACATCTATAATGAAGGATGATGATGCAGGAGAAGGTATAGAGCAAAGTACAATGAAGAAGGAAGAGGAATATGATGTAGAAGAAGAAGTAGGATGAAGGGCTATGATCAAGGACAGGGACTGTGATTAAAGAGAAGGACTGTGGAAAATTACCATGATGAAGGACTAGGTCGAAGCGCTATGATGACGGTCTATGAAAAATACTTAGGATGAAATCAGAAAGACTTGGACAAAGCATTATGATGAAGGGGAAGGACTGTGTGAAGGGAGTATTTCAAAGGGGAGGAACGATTAGGAGTATGTGAAACTTGAAAGACTGAAAAATTACTACACTAAAGAGTGGTGATCAGAAGGCAACACAAATACGCTGTAATGCAGGCAATGTATGACTTTAGCATTGCAAGTTGCCAAGCCAACTAAATATTCTGTTTCTTAACATCCTTCCACTCTGCTCTCTACTCTCTGTCACCATGTTTGGACACAATGTGGTGCTAAAGCACCTCCATATGTGGCAAAAACAAAAAATAAATATTCGGTGGTCTAAAAATTTAGCAAAGAATACAATAGCTTAGCTTAACAAAGTTATTATCCTTGCAAGATAACATGTTGTTAGTGTTTCAAAAATAAGGAAAACAAGTGATGGTGTTGTCTGGTTTTCATGATGTTTTGCTCCCACTGTCTGCCCACTGTCTGGCTTATGTGCACCATACTTATGTCTCATTTGTGTATTGCAACCTATGTGAAAAAGTAGGAAAGTCTGCCAGTCTGATATCTCAATAAAAGGTTGCAATTAAAATGTATGTTCACCATTGCCCTCAAAGGTTTAAATGCAGGCAGGATTGATTCAGCCTTTCACTTCTTCTGCGGGCCAAATGTTTATCACCACCAAAATAGTCAATAATACCACTGGTTATTAAAAGTAAAACAACATTGCTAATAACGCCATAATAAGCAATGTAAAAAAGTGAATCAATAATATTAAATAGCTCCCATGCATTCATTCCAAAACACGTCTCAAACCAATACATAACAAGGCATTGACAGCCTCGCTGCCTGCAGCACGAGTGAAGTGCTGAGCAGTGACACTGCTCTCGCGTCCAAAGCTCTTGCTGTTCAAACTCATATTCATGGGTGACATTTACAGAAGCGTTATTGTTAGGGTGAGATTTGTAAAACAAGGAAATGGGCAGAACACTCAGTGTGCGATGAGTTAAGTATTTAGTGATTTAAGTATGTCTGCACTTGCACGTTCTGAATGCTCACAAGGACTAATAAGACCGCCCCTTTCCTGTGCATCCGTCTATTCTATTTGCCTTTGTTCTCATGCCCCCCTCGTGTCCTTGAAACACAACAACTTGATGTATAAGCGCCTTACACATGCGCCATAAATAAATAAATAAATAAATCAAATTCAGTCATGCAACTCTTTTATCACTGATAAATGTGCCAGATATAAAGATATGTTGTCATTTCTACGTTCCTAAAATGTTCTTTATTATGCAAAGCAGCCAGAGCCCTAATAACACAAACACAGTTTTGACCATTCACCTTTCACACACAAACCTTTATGTGCAAATAAACACAAAATGCATTCATTTGTTAAACCATCATCAAAAAAACAGGAATGTCCCTCCAGAAAAGTAAAGGTTAAAAGGTGATGCTTAATGTTACGATAACATGTTTCAGAGGTCTGTGGAGGCCCAAAAGGAGCAAGCATGGAATAGATTGTGTAGAAGTTAAAATGGCGACGGGAAAATCTAAATGAGCAAGTACACCAAGAATCCTGTGAAGGGTGACAGAACAAACAGGACACCACATGGACACGCAGTGTTTCACAGCGTTGAAGAAGAACGGTCTGAATGGTCCCTTCAGGATATCAGCTCAGACATCTTTAAAAAATTAAAGCTCTGAAGTACTAAGCAGGCAGATGGCATACTGGCTGGACTTATCATGCCTATTTAATTGCATTCAGCTGCACTGCCCAGCACTGCCAGGAGAACAACTGCAAAGTCTGCCACACGATGCATAGCAGTTACGTTTATAAGTAACCCGTACGGCAATTAGTAAAGGCTATGGCTGTTAAACACACGGTGGGACTTTTCCTGTCAAACAGTAGCTCAAGGAATAGCAGCAAATCTATAGCTACAAGCCTCAGCATGTTCTTACATAGTGTACAGTCCTACTCTAAGGAGTTAAAAAAGCAAGCTGGAAAGCCACATAGCAAATACAACACCCACAAAGGAAATGTTGTGCCCGAAGGTCCGACCCATTACTTAGTTTCTCTTTGCGGTGTTGGATATGGACAAAAGTGCAAACATCAGCCATGAGCGTAGCACAGACCACTTCATGTGTTATGAAAGCTGCCTGCACTGCACAGCTCGGAGGAAGGCTGCTGCTTCCCACCCCATGAATATTCAGAGTCTCCCTCGCTATTAAAGAAGCTCAGCCCAAGGATCCAACCACCTTCTCCACTTTTTTACTTTACTGAAGCATCTTTGCCCAGGCAGTGTTTCCACATTTTCACTTGTGAGTTTACCATCTTATGATGGCATTTCAGCCCGGGGGCGTGCAGGTACATGGGCTGCAACTGGGAGTTTCTTGCCTTATGCTGGTTACGTGCCCTGATAACACCAGAGCTGTGATGTCTCCTTGAATCATGAAAACGAGCTTAAGTTCTTTTTAATCAACATGTGTTTTAAATGAGTCTGTATCGCCTGCATATTTCTGATACATAAGCTTTAGCATTTGACAAGTTGCATGTAGAAATTGTTAAAGTTGCTTGAAACATTCATATTACAGACCAATCTAATTTCATGCATTGAGAGGACAGCAGATAATCCACGAGAAAGCAGGTATTAGCGTGGAAATAAAAAATCCTTGTTCCAATTTTCCATCCCTTGTGACCAGTTAGCAGACAGCTGATGTTCTGATCACTTCCTCTAAAAGCGGATTCTCTGATTTTACAAAAGTAGGCAAATGATATGATATGATATGATATGGCATTTAGAACGCGGCTTTACACAAGTGTTTCAAGGCACTACGAGGCAAGGGAGGGGGAACAAAGGGAGGAAAGACAACAATCCTACTAGGCCAGGTGTCATTCAGATCGCGCAATTGCATGCGATGGGGGAAGGGAAAGTGCAGGGGGAAGGGACAGTGCAGTACAAGGGAATACGTAATCACAAAAGTAAAGTAACGGCCAGCAGGTGGCAAGTGCAAAGGTAAGGGCAGAAATCAGGTGTCAAGTGCTGGTGGTGGGTCTGTAGGGATACAGGAACAGTCCCAAGTGCGGGGGTTGCCAAGCAGGCAGTGCAGGTGTGTGTGACTGGCAGGGGAGGGACCTGGGCCCGAGATCAGAGGGTGGCCAGGTAGCCAGTGCAGTTTCAGCCAGAAGGTCAGCAGTGGAGAGGAGGAGAAAAAGCAAAAGCAAAGAGAAAGGTTTTGAGGTGCTTCCGGAACCAGAGATGGTTCTCCTCAAGTTTCACGGAGACAAGGAGGCTGTTCCAGAGGAAGGCCCCAGCCGAGAGAAAGAGATCTACCACCAACAATTTGCTTGGAGATGCGACTGACCCTGAGGGAGTTGGAGGCGGATGAACGCAGGGTTCGAGAAGGAAGATATTTAGGAAGAGAGAGTTGAAAGTATTGAGGCCTTGTGGACAATGCAGAGGGTTTTGAACTTAGTTCTCGCAGCCACTGGGAGCCAGTGCAGAGATGTCAGTCCTGGAGAGATGCAATCCCTGAGCTTGAGGCCAAGGACACGTCTCACAGTCCTGCTCTGGATGAGTTGAAGAGGGTGGAGAGTAAAGGCAGGCAGATTTAGAAAGAGGCTGTTGCAGTAGTCCAGCCTAGAGAGAACCACAGCTCTGGAGACAGTGAGCTTCTGGGGAAGGAGTGGAAAGAAAGAATACCTCTGAGGAGGTGCAGCTTGTAGTGTGACTTCTTAGAGACATCAGAGATGTGAGGAGAGAAGGACAGTGCGGAGTCGAAGATGACCCCAAGGTTTTTAGCCTCGCAGGTGGGAGCAGGAAGAGGGCAATGAGAGGCCGGCCAGAGAGAGACAGGAAAGGAGGGAGTGGGTTTGCCAATGAGGAGAATATCAGTCTTACTGGCATTAAGGCAGAGGTCATTGGCGGCACACGACTCCTGGATGGCAGACAGACAATCAGTGATGAGAGACAGAGAGGAGGTGGCGGAGGGTAGCCTGAAAATGAGCTGAGTGTCATCCGCATAGCACTGAAAGTTAGGGCAGAGAGCGGCGATGCGGTGGGTAAGAAGTGCCAGGTATTGGTTGAACAGCCAGGGAGAGACGTTAGACCCCTGGGGAACACCACAGGTGGAGAAGAAGATAGCGGAGAGGAAGGACCCAAGTTGGACCTGGGAGGGCCTCAACAAGTAACTCCAGTGTACTTAATTGTAGAGCACTGTGCCTTCTCCACATCCTCGCCATCCGAGGTCTGGAAACATGCTTTCAGCAAACATAACGTAGATGATAACTTGCAAATCACGAGTAGAGGAGTAACTTTCTAACCCCCTGAACCTTAGCAATGGCTTATGTTGTTATGGAGCTAGACTGTGAGAAGATGGGGCTGAAGAGGGGTAGATTGGCCCGGTTGGGAAGCAGGGGTGCAGCAGAGTCTGCTGAAGATGTAGCCTTACAGATGCAGAGTAAAGTTGGGGGGGTGCACATTCATTTAGTTGGGCCTAGTGCAGCAGAAAGCCTAAATATGCCAGTGCATGCGCCACTGAAAAGGCGATTGAATATACGCGTGTTAAACACTCTTCTAACCATTGGCTAAAATGTCATATCCAACAGATACAAGGCATTGTATTCTTATTGGTCATAGTTTACAATCTAAATACTACGATCAGGCTCTGGATGAAAAAAAATGAAATGACCAGCAACCCCCTTTGTATGTTCTTGCTCTTGCCCCTCCATTATCGAGTACACGTCATTCTATGCAATTGTATGTAAAGGCCCCTTACCCTAGGACTGCCTCTCCTCCCATGTATTATCTGCTTTGTAAGACATGTTTGTTTGAAAAATACATACACAATCAATACAGTTACAACGTGGCTAAAAATCAAAACAATCAAATATTCTAACGTGTACAGAATTAACATCTCCATATACTCACTTAAGCATGTTTTCTGCCACAGCACCCTTCGGTAGCTCCATTCAGACGATGTACCGATATTAAACCGGTGCCTGTTTTCACCCCGTGCTGCCTTTTTGGGGGAAGGCTGTCTGTCTGCTGCTACAGTTAATCCTGGCTGTTCTGAGTGGCTTTTTTTTTTTTAACTCGCCAAACTAGTTTGCGCCAAAGCAGCAACCTGTCACAGGAGCAATAATACAGTAGCTGCCTGTGGAGCGCGTTTAATCATTAACAGGCAGCTCACCTTATATTAACTGCTGTGTTTTAATGAAAGGTGAGCGGGGCCTCACCTCTGAACATGTCCCACAGGAGGACACTCGGCACGAGAGAAAAGGGCATTCATGGCAGGGCTGTCGAGCACAGCAGGCACCTACGCGTGCCACCAGCCCGGCAATCATCTCTCGGCAGTGCCTGTCCAAGAAAACCCGCCTTTTAGTTTTATCCATGTTGAAGGAGGCTTTTCTCGAGGAAAAACACTGACGAAAAAAACGAAAAAGCGGATATTTTTGTCACATAAAACAAATAAGAATAATAATCCTTTTTTGGAAGCTGTATCCTGGCAACAGTTACCTCGTTACAGCTTACTTCCCGGGCCTTATTAACAGAGCTGGGACGTTGCCCCACTCCCATGACGTCACGATCACATTTACCCAATCCTTTTTCAGTTTGAGCTATTATGTGGTGCGCCACATATAAGCTGAAACTATTGCATTATAGTACAGACATGAAGAAGTGGCGTATGAGGGACACACATTTTGTCAATGTTGCAGGGTTATTTGCCCACCCATTGACTGCCCATGGCCATGCTAATCCCTATGGCCATTCCCACCCAGTTCGTGCCCAGCCCGGCCAAAACACCTCTTAATTGGAACACTTTGAGCGTGCCTAATGAAGACTTACCATCAAAGTTTTCTTGCACATTGTCTGCCAGTGTTGTGTTTTCTCAAAGAAGTCTTCTGAGAGTTCATCAGTTATTTGGAGCTGGAAATATGCTACTTTTGTAATACAAATGTCTTAACCAGGTCAGTCTTCAGCTACTCGATTTATAAGCACTATGCATGTCCTTCACTGACGTCCTGTTAAAAACAAGCCTTTGCAAAGCCAGCAGTTTTTGCTTGTTGAATGTTAAATGTTAAAAGTATTTATACCGCGCACCGTCACCAACGGAGTTGGACCCCAGGTGTTCTGCTGGATCTGCAAATGAGAAGTCGGGATGGGTTAGCAAGGCGAAGAGGGAGTAGGATAGTGAAAGGGGTGGTGTACTGTTGGCAGCTTTGGCTCGGTGTATACCTTTGCTGAGCTTTGGTGCGAGTGTCGGATTGATATCAGTCCTCGCGTGCTGTTGGTGCGGCTTATGTGTTGTTTCGGTGTGGTGAAGTGCTTGCGGTTTGCGGTGCGAGAGGTGGTTGTGTGAGTTTTTTGGGTAAGTTAGGTATGCAGAGAGTTTGAGCTTTTTTGCTTAGTGGGTTATGTGATTTGGGGTTAATCTTCACAGTACGCTTAAGAGCCTTGATTTCACAGGTCCATCATGGAGAGGCCCTGGTCCCACTGTAGGCTCTGTTTTCGTGCACAATAAGCATTCGAGGATTTGAGTGCCCTGCCATTTCGTGGAGATGTCTGGTCTTCACAATAAACTACAACTCATCATACAGCATGCAAGGACGAAGGCTACCCCCAGATACGACATTCCTGCATAGTGGGGAAAGGTCTGGGTCTATGGTGGATGGGCTCCAGCAAAACGGACAAAGAAAGATGCACATCCAGACTTGGGGTGCCACCTAGAAGGGGATAGGGCTAGGCATCACGGTGCATTTAATGTTCTTGCTAATAATCATAGATTTGTCCGCTTACGGTGCAGTCCAGCAGCCAGCATTCCAGCCGAGTGTGGCGTCCGATAACATTCAGCATTCCATCCAATGCTGCGCATGACGCCTTTCACAGCTGTAGATACGTCGCTTGTCAAACCCTTTCGAGTTCAGGCGGGCTTGGCACCTGCCAAACATTCACCATCCATTCGAGCTGCAGTGCTGGCCCACATCTAGCATTCCACCCAGAACCATGTCACTATTCACGGTTCTAAGTGTGTCGATTGTGATTTTTCACGGATCTGACCAGGTCTTCAGTCTTCACTGTCTTCCTCTCGTGGGTATCTCTCCTTGTGCCGTGTGATGTGTCGTGGAATGCCTTCCCTAGGCTAAGTTTGTGTTTGATCGCTTGTTGGGTGTCGGGATAGGTTTCTACCTTCCTCGTTGTTTTAGTAGTGTTTGTGTTCTTGTGGACGATCCTTGGTTAAGCATTGAAGAGCCAGGATTTGAGCAGTTTCCTGAATAATAGGTGGTTACTTGTGTTCCGTATCTCCTTTGGTAGGTCATTCCAAGTTTTTGGAGCCTGGTGAGAGAAAGAGGATCCTCCAAGTTTTCTCTTGTTGTAGGGTTTTGGTTCCAAGTGGATGTCGTTGTTTGATCTGAGTGTTCTTGTTGGTTGATGTAGGCGTAGTTTATCCCTGAGGAATTCAGCGCTTTGGTTGTGTATTGCTCTGTGCGTGATGCACATTGATTTGAATTTTATTTGTTGTTTTATTGGTAGCCAGTGTAGTATTTTTAGTGCGGTTGTGATGTGTTCTCTTCGGGGTAGTTTGAGAAGGAGTCTGGCTGCTGCATTTTGTATGCATTGTAGTTTTTTTTGGTAGTCGTTCTGGCATACCCAGGTATAGAGTATTGGCATAATCTACTTTTGACATGACAAGGGCTATGATGGTAAGTGTTTTGTTGGTGAATGATAGGAATGGTATGATCCTTTTTGCTGCTCGCAGGAGGAAGACGCATTTCTTGAGTAGAGCGTTTACTTGTGGCTCTAGAGTGAGCTTGTGGTCCATCAGGACCCCCAGGTTTTTTACAATCGATGATGGTGCTGGGGTTCTGCCGAGTTCTTTTGGCCAAGGGACGTAGTTGTTGTCTCCTTTGTTTTTTTGTGACAATCATTATCTCTGTTTTGCCTGGGTTAATTTTGAGGTGGTTCAGGTTCATCCAGTTGAATATGTCGCAAAGGTAGTTCTCTAGTGTTGTGTTCTCTTCTCGGGAGTCGTGTACTTTGAAGATTATTTTTGGGTCGTCGTCGTAGTTGTAGCAGGTGAGGCCATGGCTTTTGATGATTTTGATTAGTAGGTATAGGTAGATGTTGAATATGAGTGGGGAGAAGGAAGACCCTTGTGGTACTCTGCATGTGCAGTTTCTTGGGTTGGACTTGAACGATTTCGTCCATACAGTTTCCGTTCTGTTTGTTAGGAACGATTTGATCCATAATAGGGCGGTGTCTGTTATTCCCAGTCCTTCTAATCTCGTTATGAGGATGTTGTGGTTGACTGTGTTGAATGCTGCGGATAGGTCTAAAAGTTTAAATGCAGTATTGTTGTCAGAGTCTGCGTTTGTTTTTACGTCGTCCCATATAGAGAGGAGAGCCGATTCCATTCCTCTCATTGGCCTGAAGCCAACTTGTGCCTTGACTAGTAGGTGGTGCTCTTCTATGAATTCTTGGGTTGTTTTGTAAACGTAAGTTTCTAGCAGTCTGGGTATGTACGGGATATTGGAGATGGGCCTGTAGTTGGATAAATCCTCCACGTTTCCTTCTGTGTCTTTGAGGATCGGCCTGATCTACGCTGATTTGAAGGCCTGTGGTACTTTACCTTTTGCGATTGAGAGGTTGAGGACATTCCTATGGTATTCCATGGGAGTTCCTTGTATGAGAATAGATTTGTATAAGTCAGTGGGGCAGGTGGGTGAGCCTGATTTGTTGCTTTAATTTACCAGTTTGACAAAAGTCTCCACTGATATTTCTGGAAAGCTTTGTAGTTTATTCGGATATTTCTCGTGAGGGTAGGTGGGGTTTGTTGTGGGATTGTGTGGTCTGTTTTGTATGGTTTGTTGAATGGTAATGATTTTATTTGTGAAGTGGTCTCCTAGGTCATTGCATAATTTCGTCGATGGAATTGGCGAGTTGTTGCATCCAAGTGGGTTTTTTATTTCCTTTTGCGTGTTTCGTGCTTTGAAGATTTGGTTGTCGTAGTGTTTCCTCTTTGCTTTTTGTATTTCTTTTTTGTATGAGCGGATCTGTTGCAAAAATGTCAGTTTGTTTCTAGCGTTGTTGTTGGTCCTCAATTCTGATTCTAGTTTCCGTTTTGTTTCTTTTCATGGCGCTGAGTAGTGGGGTGAACCATTTTGCCATTGTTTTCTTTCGTGAGGGGATGAAAGGTTTTTCTTTAGAGATGTTGTCTAGGGTTGTTGTGATCCAGGTGTGTAGTAAAGCTACTTTTTTGTCCAGGTCAGCTACTTCCATAGTTGTTGCTTGTGGTGTGCTGAATTCCAGGAGTTCAGTTAGGTTGGAATTTTTGATGGCTCTCCAGTTTCTTTTTGTGGTGATCGGTGGTATATCTTGTTGCTTGTTTATTGGGACGGCCATTTTGATTATGAATGGAATGATGAGGTGGTCACTCCAGAGTATTTGAATTGGGGGTGCCATGGTAATGAGTGTTTTATTGGCGAAGATTGCATCGAGTGTATGCCCTGCCGATTGTATCGTCCTTTGACTAGTTGTTGTAGGTTTGTTGCTGCTAGTTGGGCGGTTAAAGATTTTTGAGTGGTTGTGGTTTCTTGGTTGAACCAGACGTTGAAATCTCTGAGTACGATCAGGTGATTGTGCTTGATGGCTAGTATGGTGATTGCTTCTGTGAAGGCGTCTACGAAGGTTGGTGGTCTGTATATCAGCATGAATTTCAGGTATGATTTGAGCTTTAATGATAGGCGTAGTATTAAGGATTTGCATTCATCAATGTTAAGTGGATCTTCCCCTTTCATAGCCAGGTGTTCCTTGTGGATGATTGCCAGTTCCCCCTTTTTATTTTTCCTGTTTGCTTGGATGTATTTGAAGTTTTCCGGCATGCAGTTGTTGAGGGTGATCTTGTAATTGTCGTTTAGGCATGTTTCGGTTACAAATAGGATGTCGATACCTCCGTCCGATAGGAGGTCTTATATTGCGGTTGAATGTTTGGACATGGACCTTGCATTTATTAGGTTGCAATGGATTTTATTGGAGTGGGTTTGTTTATCGGTTGTTCCTTGTTCCAGTTTGTAGTTATTCCGTCGTGGTGTTTCAGTATTAATGTTGATTGGATGAAGAAGAGCGACAGCTGCTTCTTCATTGAAGCAGTCCACTAGTTTGATAGCATGGCTGTTAACATGTGGTGCTTCTCCAGTGGGGACGATTGGTTGAAGATCAGCAACGGCTTCTTCTTCATTGAATCGGTCTGTTAGGTTAATGGTGGGGTTGTTGGTTATCAGGGCTTTGTCTTGTCTGGTATGTTGTGGGTATCGATGGTGTCCCTCTGTTTTTGTGATGTATGGGGTAAGGGAGTTGGGGTCACCCCACTCTCTTATTGGGTGCCTCCTGTTTTCCAGGTGTTTTGGGGGGGGTCTTTGAAAGTGACAGGGTTTCAGTGTTGTTGAGGTGTGGACGTTCTGTGGTTGTCACGAGGTAGGGTGTAAGATATAAGGATTTTTCTCTTACATAGTTTGTTCTAATGCTGACTGTGTTAGGTGGGGTGTTTCCTGACGGCGAGCCTGCTTCTGTTGGGTGTTGTTGTCTTTGTGTGTTCACAGCCATTGTTGCACAATCTTGCTCTCTTTCTCATCATCCTTTTCTGGTTTGGGGCCTTTTGGTTCACAGTGCAGAGGTAGCAGGGTAAGTGGGCCTTTGATGCGATGTGCAAGCACTGAAATGAAGTTTTTTTAGGTCTTGATATGCTTGGTTGCTCTCAGGTTCAGTCTGTTCTTCCTGTCGGTGTACTGTCAGGGGTTTTGGGGATTGGCGTTCGGCTGTTGGGTGGTTTAGGATTCAGTTAGGGTGAGTAGTGGTATATCTAGGGTGTTGATTGATCACTAATGGTAGGCAGTGTTTAGCGCTACAAATTGGGCTTGGGTCGGGGGGGCCTGGTTCAAGCGGTCTCAGGTGGGTGATCAAGTGGCTGGCTCCGGAACCCCCTGGTAGCTAGAGGAGGTCTGGGACAGTTGAGTGCAACACCAAGCAGAGCGGTTAAGTACGGTCCTCAACACAGCTAGATTTGAGACTCCTGCACAGTGGGAGAAAGGCTCGTGCCCAGCAAAGCAATTCAGTGCAACATTAATCAGAGCAATTCCGTGCAACACTAAGCACAACGATTGGGTGCAGTCCTAAAGACAGCTAGATTTGAGATTCCTGTGTAGTGGGAGAAAGGCCTATACCTAGCAGAGTAGATCAGTCAACACTAATCGGAGTAATTGAGTGCAGCACTAAGCAGAACAATTGAGTGCAACACTAGGCTGAACAATTGAGTACAGTCCTAAACACAGTTAGATTTGAGATTTCTGAACAGTGGGAGGAAGGTTCATGCCTAGCAGAGCAGGTCAGTGCAACACTGATCAGAGCAATTGAGTACAGTTCTAAAGACAGCTAGATTTGAGATTCCTGCACAGTGCGAGAAAGGCCTATGCCTAGGAGAGCAATTCAGTGCAACACTAAGCAGAGCAATTGAGTGCAACACTGATCAGAGCAATTGAGTACAGTTCTAAAGACAGCTAGATCTGAGATTTCTGTATAGTGGGAGAAAGGCCTATGGCTAGCAGAGCAATTCAGTGCAACACTAATCAGAGCAATTGAGTGCAACACTAAGCAGAACAGTTGAGTACAGTTCTAAACACAGCCACATTTGAGACTCCTGCATAGTGGGAGAAAGGCCTATACCCAGCAGAGCAGTTCAATGCAACACTAATCAGAGCAATTGAGTGCAACAATAAGCAGAACAATTGAGAACAGTTCTAAAGACAGCTAGATTTGAGATTCCTGCACAGTGGGAGAAAGGCCTATGCCCAGCAGAGCAATTCAGTGCAACACTAATCAGAGCAATTGAGTGCCATACTAAGTGCAGTTGCAGGTGACAGAATGGGAGCAGGGGGTAGTGGAAATAATAGTATTTTAGAAGGTTTGCTAAGCAGGTAGGCTTCCAAGGTAGAGTGCGTGCTCTACTCCCTGCCTAGGCCACTCCTACCATACTTAGTCCTAGTAGCTGCTGGTTGATGACAAGGGCTGGTCACTGGCTTCCCCTGCTGACACTGGCGGACACAATCTGGAACCGCCTCTGTTGGAGCAGCCCTTTGCCTAGGGGCCCTTAGCTGTGGGGGACTGCCGGGCAGAGAGCTGCCCTGGGGTGTTCCTTATGACTATGCAGGGGTCCAATCAGGTCACGGGGGTGGAGCGGGAGGCGGGCAGGGAGAATCAGGAAGTGGAGGTCTGCCGGGGGATGTAGGCGCCGGGGCGCTCTAGTGCTTTTAAAAGCATTTGGCAAGATATTAAATGGGGCTCTGGATGGGCAGGGGCAGCACTTACTCACCGTGCCGGTGTTTTGGCCCTCTGTTATTGGATTTTGCCAGTAGGCCCAATCAGGTCACGGGGGTGCAGCGGGAGGTGGGCAGGGAGAATCAGGAAGTGCCAGTAGGCCCAATCAGGTCACGGGGGTGCAGCGTGAGGCGGGCAGGGAGAATCAGGAAGTGGAGGTCTGCCGGGGGATGTAGGTGCCGGGGTGCTTCACATGTTTTTGAAAGCACTTGGGCAAGATATTAAATGGGGCTCTAGATGGGCAGGGTGCAACTCTTACTCACCGTGCCAGGGGATTTTTCAGATGGCGCGGCAGCGGCGAGTTTGCAGGGTCTATGGCCCTCTGTTATTGGATTTTGCCAGTAGGCCCAATCAGGTCACGCAGGTGGAGCGGAAGGCAGGCAGGGAGTATCAGGAAGTGGAGGTCTGCCGGGTGATGTAGGCGCTGGGGCGCTTCATGTGCTTTTAAAAGCACTTGGAAAAATATCAAATGGGGCTCTGGATAGCTCTGGGGGGCAGCTCTTACTCACCATGCCAGGGGTTTTTTCAGATGGGGCAGCAGCGGCGAGCCAGCAGGGTCTATGACCCTCTGTTATTGGATTTTGCCAGTATGCCCAATCAGGTCACGGGGGTGGAGCGGAAGTCGGGCAGGGAGAATCAGGAAGAGGAGGTCTGCCGGGGGATGTAGGCACCAGGGCGCTTCACGTGCTTTTAAAAGCACTTGTCAACATTTTAAATGGGGCTCTGGATAGGTGGGGGACAGCTCTTACTCACCGTGCCAGGTTTCTTTTCATATGTATACGTTTTGGCCATTATTCCAGTCACTGCTATTAGATGCCCAGGTACTAGCACCATTTTTCATGTACTACCATCAATGGAAAGTTAATACCCCTAAAGCATGGCCTGGCAAGTACCTTTTCCATGCCTACACAAAAGGCCAAACTGTTGGCATTGCCAGTACTTGTTTTAACCAGAATCATGTTTCATGGTGGGGTATGTAGGCCTGTGTCTAAAATGGGAAGAACGTGAACACAAGTTCCACTGTGCAAGATGCTGTTAGTTAGAAAGTCAGGACTGGGTAAACGAAATCACATTGTCATGTGGCGTGCAATGCCATGCACCAGCAGCTTGTAAGTGCTGATCCGATGGATGTTATTATTGTCCAACTCAATGGCACTTTACATACCCTTTATTTTTACTTTAGTTTTCCTTGAGGAGAGTGTATGCAATATAGATGCAACTTGAATACAGCTCCCAGAATGCATGTGTTAAAGAATAAAAGGTCAGGCATGGTGTCACCAAAGGACATGGAAGAATTTAGTCGTCTCAAGAATAGATGAAGGCCTGAGCGGGCCTTGCTAAGATTTGATCATGTGACTGCTGGTTAATGGTTAATTGGATAATGCTTATCCCAATGAGCTATCACGCCAGCTTTGAAATTGATCCTGATTAAATGGTACCAGTTGTTCAGGGGGAGCTGTCTGCAGATGTGGGACAAAGGCATTTCTGCCACCATGCTTATTTGCTCTTGTACCCTCTGTGGTGCTGCCCCGGGTGATTCGTGCCTAAAGTGCGGGTTTGACCTGCCCCACCCTGCAGAGTGCCCGGGGCGGGGAAGGCATGTGGCCGGTGTGGTCTGGCCGATCACTATGCCTGAATGTGTCAAGCTCCCCTGTGGTGGTGCCGAGAGGTGCAGTCCGGTCTGGCTATTTTCGGCAGTCTCGGCCCCCCAACGTCGCCCAGGTTGACCAGGGAGAAGAGGGCGCACGACTCGAAAAACATGAGGAGGAGGAGCAAGAGAACATTTTCTTTGTGTCGAGCGTGGGGGTCCTGCGCTCAAAAACGAGGCGGCAACCGAGGTGTCTGGTGACTGTGAATGACTCATCTGTCCTGGTGCTGGTCGACACTGGTAAACGTAATGGCAAGAGAGCACTATGATGCCATAGAACCATCACCGCAGCTGGCTACCCCCAAGGCACGTATATTCCCGTTTGGAAGGTCTCAAGACATTCCGCTGGATGGAGCTTTTGTGGCTGACATGGGACATTGGGACTCTCGCATAAGAGCTTGCTTTTACATCACCGCAATGAGCAGCAATACCCTTTTGAGTTGCGCGGCAGCTGAGGCCCTGGGAATTGTCAGCTTTGCATACTTGGTGTATGTTGAGGACATTCAAATGCTTCTGGACAGGTACTACCGTTTGTTTGAGGGGATTGGATGTATGGCAGGGGACCCAGTGAGGCTGCACATTGATGAATCAGTGCAACCCATAGCTCTGACGCATCGAAGTGTGCCTTTCCACCTGCAGGCATTGGTTGATAAGGAGTTGGACAGTCTGGTCAGTCTCGACATCATTGAGAAGCTTGAAGGCCCAACCATGTGGCTGTCCCCCATTATCATTGCTTGGATGCCAAAGCAGCCAGATGCAGTGAGGATCTGCGTATATATGCCCATCCCCAATAAGGCCATCAAGAGAGAGCGGCATCTGACGCCTACCATTGATGACATCATCACTGAACTGCAGGGTGCCCGCTTCTTTTCTAAACTGGATTTAAGGGCCTGATACCACCAGGTTGTGCTGCACCCTGAGTCGAGATACAGTATGACATTCAACACACACTGTGGGTTGTATCGGTACAAAAGACTGAGCTTTGGGGTGTCCACGGCTGCAGAAGTGTTTCAAAACATTATCCGTGGCGCACTGGCGGATCTCGATGACGTCCTCAACATCAGCAACGACATCCTGGTCTTCGCCAAGTCAGAAGCAGACCATCTACGGAAACTGGCCAAGACGTTTGAACGGCTCCAGTCACTAGGCCTGACCCTGCGCTGTGACAAGTGTGAGTTCGTCCGGACATCCACCAAATTCTTTGGGTTCGTGTTAGAGGGTGGCGTGTCACCTGACCCTCGCAAGGTGAAAGACATCAAGGAACCGCCAGAGAATGTGTCGGAGGTGAGGAGTTTTCTGGGCATGGTCACATACTGTGGCCGCTTCATCAGGAACTTGCCCGCTCAGTTGGAAACGTTGAGAGCCCTCACAAAGAAGGACACCACTTGGCAGAGGGGGCCGCTGGAACAGGCGGCATTCGAGGATATGAAGGGTGCCCTCACGGCAGAAGACACCATGGCCTTCTTCGACCCGGATTTGCAGTCAGTCAGAGATTGTGGTGGATGCCAGTCCGTTTGGCCTGGGAGCGGTTCTGACCCAAGTTGACGCCAGCTGAGGTGTCCGGCCGGTGGCGTATGCAAGCAAAGCGCTCTCGGAGACCGAGCAACGATACTCCCAGATTGAGCGGGAGGCCCTGGTGGTCCGGTGGGGGTGCCGGCATTTCAGACTATATGTCCTGGGGTGGCCGGTGACGGTGGTGATGGACCATAAGCCCCTGCTGCCCATTCTGGCTGGCTCGTCCTCAAAGCCCCCTGCAAGGATTGAGAGATGGATGCTGGCGCTACTGGAATATGGGGTCTCACTGGTCCATAGGCCTGGAAGCGGTCGACTACTTGTCTTACCACCCCCGAGGGGTCCCTGGTGATCAGGAGAGCACCTGTGCAGAGGAGGCAGATGCTCATGTGCAGCTAGTGGTGGAGGCAGCGACTCCCAACTCAGTGCAGCTGGCAGACCTAGAAGCTGCTTCGGCCCAGGACGAATGTTTCCTCATCTTGAAGTCGGCCATTCAGCAAGGGTCCTGGAAGACCGTGCTGGACAATGGACAATCTCGCACTTCGACCCAGGAGGCCAAAGTTACCCTCAAACAGCTGTGGAAGGTGAGGGATGAGCTGACGTTCTCTGGGAGTGGTCTTCTGCTCAGGGGTGAGCCAGAAGGTCTGGTTTCCAGAGTTAGAGAGGCGAGTGGAGGAGTTTGTCGCTTCATGTCCGTGGTGTCAGGCGGCCTCCCCAGCTCAACAGAAGCCTGTCATTGAAACCATGCCTCATGGCACGACACCGTGGGAGGTGGTGCAAGCAGACTTTGGCTCCACGACCCACGACACACACTTCCTGGTCGTGGTGGACAAGTGGTCCAGGTACCCAGAAGTGGAGGTTGTCGAGTCTGTCGCTTTTCAGAATGTGGTGGTGGCGATGGAGAAGATCTTTGCCGCTCATGTTCTCCCACAAGGTGCTGTGCTCGGATAATGAAGCACCCTTTCAAGGGGTGAGCTTTGCCAGTTTAATGGAGGACTATGGCATCCACCACAGGAAGATGACCCCGCTCTGGCCCAGGGCGAATGGGGAAGCGGAAAGGATAGGATGATGAGGACCCTTAACAAGGTGTTCTGCATCACTCAGAGGCAAGTTGAGTGCTTGCAGAGGGCACTGTATCAATTCCTGCACGTATATTGGGGCACACCGCACAAATCCACTGGGGTCACGCCGGCGGACGCCCTGTTCAAGAGGTGCCCAAGAGGACTGCTGCCTGAGGTGGGCGAGAAGGTGCCGGCACTAATTGATGATCAGCAGGTGGGAATGGACAGGAGGCTCTGGACGGAGCAGGAGAAACTCCGGAGGGGACTCAGGCCACAGCAGTTGGCTCCCGGGGATGAGGTGCTAGTAAGAAACAGGCATCCGCACGGTAAGCTATCACTGACCTATGAGCCAGGGCCGATGGCCGTGGTGGCAGTGAAGGGGTCGATGGTCACGGCCTCTGATGGAACAGCGTCTGTCACCTGGAACGTCAGCTTCTTTAAGAGACTGGGGGAACCTCAGGCGGAGGTGACTCTGGGTGAGGACATGATGAAGGTTCCGGATGAGGGCGGGGGTGCGGACTTCATTCCCAACTCGCCGGCCAGAGGGAGCCCCGCCAAAGGAGTTCCCGTCCGGGAGGCTGGCAGGGCCAGGCCGGGCCCTGGTGCAGGAGTCCCTATCCGGGAGGCGGGCAGGCGGTACCCTCTGAGGACAGGGCAAGGGAAACCTGTCCACCTCAGTGACTATGTCCTGGATACGTGAGTCTGGAGCAACATCGGGTGTCCAGCAGTTGGAATGGGGATCCGGGTGGTTGCCATTAAAGGGTTCATTGAGGGGTGTTGTTTTGGAGTGTTATTTGTATTGATAGATGTGGTTTGTTATACTGTTTGCTGTTTGTCCTCATGGAAAAGGAGGAGTGTGGTGCTGCCCCTTAAAGGGTTCAGCATGTGGCGGAGTGACGCTTCACTGCGTCCCATGCGTATAAATTAAATGGGTGTGGCCCAGCTGCACAGAGCGACTGGGGAGCCCGAACTAGCAACATCGCCTCTGTGTGAGTCTCTGACTGGGAGGGGGCTCACGTCAGTGCATATGTGCACGTGGGACGCACATGTAACACCCTCTAATCTGTTTTTTTCTCTTCAAGGCCCATAAAGGAAGAAAGATACTCGTCCCTTTACTCGTCCCTTCCTCCTTGGGTTTCTGTTTCTAGGGACGAAATACCTCTTTAGTACCCAAACTTCATATGTTTAGGTGTATTAAATAATCTCAATACATAGATGCATATACATATAGACACATTAACATAAAACCCTTTAAACTTAACAAACCAATGTACATAAAATGCACTACACACAACACATTTCTTCCCCCCTCCTCCCTCTTCTAAGAGCCACCCTTACGTTCACACTATCTTACTCTGCATTCACATGACGGTCACCCCTCCTGGGCCTTCCTTCATACATAGTTATATAAAAAACGCTGAAAATAGCAGGCTAAAATAAGCTAAAACAACAACTTCTACTTGTTCCCGAGCCCTCTAATTATATGGAGCTCCTAATGTTATTCTCTTTATTTTATTTCTTGCACTGTTCAAAGCAGTGCCCTGTTGCGACCCTCTATCCTCTCTCTAGGTCAGGTTACTGTACTTCCTCTTTATTTCTCCTTCACGTTGTTCTACTAAAAAACTAATGGCCATGAAAAAGTTGAAAGTGATTTACTTCAATCAGTCATCCAGTTCAGTCATCCGTTCATTCACTGTGTGTTCCCCTCAATCACATTGCTCTATATTCTCCACAATATTCTCTGCTTTGTTCTTCTTTGCAATTTATACTCACGTGCCTGTGTTCTTCCAAGAGCCTCTGTTTGTGGTCTATCAACAACGCCTGGGCCTCTCCTTGGGGCTGCACCCGTCTCAGGCAAGCAGCGGGGTATTCACAAAGCCGGAACCCACAAGAACCTTCTCCTTCTGCGTACTCGTTTTTGGGGACTGGTCAGCCATAGATGGGGGCGTCCTTGCCGTTGAAGCCCTGGATCTCACCGCAATTATGGGGGTCTCGAGGAATTCATGCTAAGGGGTCGCCAAATGAAGGCGGTCTCCCCAACAGGTGACCCAATAATATGTAAAAATAAGGCAAACCCCCGTCAGGGGAATGAGACCAGGAGATGAGTTGCAAAGATAACAAAGTTTACATAAGCATAAAAATTGCCAGCAAAGAACTCTGCTTCCCTAGAGCGCTCTTCGGAAACATTACATGGGCAGCACACTAAAAATGCACACAGCATCATTGATGACGAGATGATGACGACAAATATAGGGGGCACAATAGTACATTGGATTGGAGGAAGGCCTATGGAGCAGTTGATTCTATAGGGGATGCAGGATGCCAATTGGCCGCCGCCTCGCAGTTGATCTTGGCACGCGTGGGTCAGTTGGGCTCATCTCTGTGATGTGAAGGTCAGGTCACAGTGTAGCATTTCTAACTAACTAAGCTAAACAACAGGAACTGATAATATAAAAATAATGGCACACATAAAGTCTTTGCATGAATAGGGGTACGTCAGTCAAATGAGGTAATATACTGGCATTCCGACCTCTACATTCAGTGATCCCTTTGATACCACAACCCCTGAACCCAGGTGCCCTCCCCAGAGGATTGATCTGCCATCAGCCCTGCTTGGGTTCTCGTGATATAGGTCGATATGTGTTGCTTTTGGGAGGATATACTGCTACACAGGATCAGGGCTGGGGTGGGTGTTCTGGAATAGCTTGTGCACAGGGGTCAGATGGGTGTCAGCATGAAAGGGTCTGGGGGGGTGGGGCAGGTGGGCTCTGGCCTGGCGGGGTGGGGGTTGAGAGGGCACGGGCAGTTTAGTGGAGATGAATGGGCATTTGGATTTATGGCTTGTCACTGTCTCACGCTCTCTGCAGAGCACATTCTTTCGGAAATTATGCTACAGGATTGTAACAAGGCATGGCTGGGCTTCTGTGAGAACAGGGCTCACACGGAGCTGGCGAGGGTGTGGGCGGCTGTGCGAGGCGCTGGGATGGGAGAACTGCATTTCTACAGAAAGATGGTTTTTCGGGCCTGATAGAAAAGATGGCGTCGGGACTAGTTCAAAATGGCTTCTTGTGGCAGGGTTAGGGGCTATGGTATAAGTTTTATTTGCTATAGGATGTTAGGCAACTAGACGTGTGGGGGGTGGCTGCGCCTCCCCACCATGGCTAAAGCAAGTGTTATTCACCTGGAGTGACGCAAGGGGGGGCAAGGATCGTCTCCTTCCCAACAGATGTCAAACATGACATGCACCACTTCATAAACATGAACAAGTTCAATCTTTTTAATCCACAGCCAGCAGCGGCTAAGTCAATAGCTATTGCTTTTTTCAGTGACAATAGTTAATCGATGGGCGGTGGGTGTGTGTGTGTGTGTTCGCGCGTACATGATTATTAACAATTCAAACAAATGTTTAGGCTTCTGTCCGTATGAACAGGCCCAAAAGTGCTTTGGATTTTTTTTTTTATATCCCCCCTCTCCTCCAGCCCTCCACCGCCCCAAAAATGGATAGAAATTGTTTTTTTTTCTTCTATTTGGACCTTGCAGGAAGTTAAAGAAGCCGTCAAAAGGGGTTTTAAAACAATATATATATTTATTTTAAGAAACCGTCCAGAATTATGAAATGACTTATTTTCATCTCTATTTATCGGCAGGAATTATTAAAAAAATAGGCTTTTAAAATAATATTTATATTCCCATGTATATTCCCATGAGTTAGGGAAGGCCCACTCAGAGATGTAGGCATCTTTTAAGGCTGTAGCAGGAGTTATGGGCACTGAAGACTGAGTTAAATGCCCAAGCACAGCAAGGGCGTATAGAAGGTTTACCGAGCCCATTCCTCCCCGTTGGGTCAAAGGGTGGGGGTCTAGGATGCTATTATGTTCCGGTTTTAAAAAGAGAGCGAGGAGGAGAAGGAGAGGATAGAGGTGGAGCATGTGGAGACTGTCTGCCTGGCCTGGTTCTGGAGAGCTGGTTTGGCAACACATCTACCAGGTGTGGACCACAGAGAAATATAATGGCGGTCCAGGGCGGCAGAGTCAAGGGGGGAGGATATCTACTAGGTGTGGCCCAAAGATGACAGAGTGTTTGAGGTAAGGAGCGGCGGGTGGGCCGGAGATTTTGGAGTGCTCAGGCCGCATCTGTCAGGTGCAGCCGAGGCGAGGTTGGAACTGGTGCTGTCTGCAGGGCTCTCAGCAGCACTCCTGCTGTGAGCCGAGAGCCCTGTCCGCAATATCCGTGGGGACTGATGCAATATCCTCATATTGGCTGATTTCCAGGCTACAAGAGAATTGCGAGCCATAACTGTTCGCCAATGGCAAGATGCCACATCACTCGCCAGGAAAAATATGATATTTATAGCTGGTATTGGGATGGTAATTAAGAATAAAAAATGGACACAGATGTATGGTAGCCGTTATCCTCTCAAAGAACCATGAACATTATTTTAAAATTGTTAATAAACATTTTGTTAGTAAATTGTTTGTTCCTATAAAAACAGAAAATACACTATTTGTATGTGTCTTGATGATTTCCTGAAATAATGTTTATTAACACTACACTTTTAAATTATATTTAGGCTCCTACGGGGAACATATATCCTATAGGGTTATTATCATGTTCGTCTTTTCTTAACAGTCCCCCAGGCCAATTATAAAGAGTCTGTTTTCTTTTTCTAAAAGGGATTTGGAATTCCTTAAAAATGCCTATACAGTAGGACCATGGCATTTTCCTCCCTCACAGGACCCTATATATTTTTTTTAAATGTATGGCCTAATTTTCTAAGTTCCATAGATTGAGGAATTTCTTTTTATCTATGAGTCTGGACATTCAGTGAGAGTTAACAAGGGCAGGAGTTGATTGACCTAGTGTGACACAATGACTTGTGCTCTGCAGGAGTATAAGGATGAGTAGAGAATAAACCACCTATTCAGCCCTCGCACTTCTACAAACCAACAGTGATCCCAATCAAAAGGGTAAAACGGGTACAGTCAAGAGATCGACCTCCTTTGTCTTTTGTGGTAACGTGGGCCGAAGGAAGGCTATGCTCTTAAGAGGTGTGTGAATGTGATTCAGTAGTGACCCAAACATCAAAGTATCATTGCTTAAAATAAAGGCAATGTCCAATCAAGGTTCTCTAATATATATATATGTATATATATATATATTTTTTTTTTTAAACTCTGCTAATCATCAGGCAAGGTGAGCAGCACTCTCCATAGTTGTAGGACAAAAACCATCCGGATACCGTGTCTTTATTGCAAAAAGACAAACTTTATTCTTGTTAATGATAAACAGCACAGCAAAAAAAATTCAAACGTAAACCGTTAAAAATAAGGCTCTCCCATAATGTGAAGACGTTGACGTGTTTCGCGGCAAAACCCGCTGCTTGATCACAACCTAAGCCCCTGTTGCACAAGTGCATTTTTGTAACGTTTGAAGAGAAAGCAAGCAGCTGGTGAATGAACGTGAGAGGATAAACATAGAAAAAGAACTTGCATTTTTGCTCACTGCATTGTTTACTTTCAAACCCCCTACCGCCATCTTGGAATGGTTTCTCAGTCATATAATTCCTAGCAATGTGCCTGAGTAACTGACCAGTAGGGTTATGTAGACCCCACATTTTAGCGCACAATAATGATATATTTAAAACTAGCGTAATCTGCCACATCTCATATTCATTTATGGAGCCCAATCAAATCTTTTGCCATTTCCATCTGTGCCATGTTCGTCAGAATTATAATGGACTGTTTGTATTTTCCGACATATATACATATATATATATATTCACTACAAATTTTTTTTTGTTGAGGGGACGTTATGGTTAAGTTGCCCTACCAAAAACCTGTGTACTTCATAAAAAGAACCCCTTGTAGGTAGGGACTTTTCGTCAACATTATTTTCACATGTGATGTCATCAATGATATTTGTGATGTCATATTTGATGTCCTGGGTGTTAGTCTTAGAAATGCACGTAGATGCTGCAAGTTATTGTTGCTGAGCTTACCATAATGGGGGAATGTGCAGTGTTTTCTGGTTTCACTGTGAAGTATAACATCCCTTTAACAAAGCTTTTTTCACTGAATTTACATATATATATATAGAGCAGGGAACGAAACAAAGGGGCTAAAAATGTGATGTCGTCAGTGATGTCATCAATAACATTTGTGAGGCCATTTTTCTTGTTCTGGGTGTTAGTGTTAGCAGTGCACAGTGGTGATGGCAGATATGGGGGCTCAATTTACCATAACTGGCGAATTTCAGCGGTTTTTCGGTTTTAATTTGAACCATAATGGGGAGGTAGAATTATTATTATTTTTTTTTATGAAGTATACAGGTTTTTGGTAGGGCAACTTAACCATAACGTCCCCTCAACAAAGTTTTTTTTGTAGTGAATTTTACAGGTTTTTGGAAGAGGAACTTAATAATAACATTGTGTCAATGAAGTTGTTGTACTGAATATACACTGTCATCATGTGATTGTGGGAGATATGTAGTATAATGTACATAGTTGATATACATTTAACATAGAACATACAGAACCCCCTCCCTATTGATATTAGAAAGGGACGGACTGAGCGCCTGTTTGCAGACAGGGGGCGGACGGGATGAACATTACCCAAAGATGCAGGGGTATCTAAAAATGTACTATGTCTTACACAAAAAATCTGCAACGTAGAAGAAGGACATAAAGACATTATAAGTAGTAATAAGTAAAGATGGAAACCTAAAGGTGTGAAATGAAAATGACACATTTAATAACCATGTAGAATGAAATGGATGGTACCATAAATAAAAAAGGATGCCTCCATCATAAGCACTTCACAGAAACTCTGCCGCCTGGACTGACAGTGGACGGACGCAGTAGGACGAAGGGAAATTACATCAAAATAATGAGTGAAGGTCATTTTTTTGTATGTGTGTGTATTTGTTTCGCATGTGGTGCAGAAATAATAATTTCTTTCTGTTGTTTTGACACAGAAATGGCTAGTACTTTGGAGTGGCTGGAGGAGAATTTTCTGCATGAGGAAATGTCTGAAGACAGCGACAATAATGGTACACACTGCTCTGCATAGGCAAAATACTGATCAGTATTTTAGAGGCATTTAATATATGTATATTTTTTTGTACAGACCAGGAAAGAAAAGAAGAAAGGCCAACAAACGAGACAGAAGAAGACAGGATGAAAAGGATTGGGCAGAAAATGGATGACCTGAATGACAATTTTAAAAGTTTAAGGGAGATTGTGGAAGACTGTGTGAGAGGAAAAGTACATTACCATTGTCCCACCTGTATCTGCCCTGCTTCTCCATTCCCTAGTGAACCATCCCCAAACCTTCAAGGAGAAAATAGACGTTTTGACGAAATATCCATCCCTTCTTCCCCTCAGAAATCTTCTCCTCATAACCAGCCCGTGTTGAATCCTAATTCCCCTATATTTGTGCCAGTATCTGCTTCCCCCGCTATTTCTTTGGATTGAAGTCTGTGTGTGTGTGTGTTTGGAATGTTTTTGTATAGTAGTTGTAGTTATAGAGTTTTGTGGATTTTGTTTTTTTAAAAGACTTAAAATGTTTGCGAACAGCGCGTCTGTTCGAACTATCTGCAAGGAGTGGAATGTGGATGTTGTAAAGGCAGTACACCTACCCTTACTAATGTCAAGTAAGATGGAGTTGATGTTTGACTGCAACATCTGTTCAAGGTGTGCGTACATAAACAGAAAGGGGTGTCCTAAGGACATTATACCTCGCCATGCCGCTTACAAACGAGATGAAACATGTTCGTAGAACACACCAGATGTCCGAGATGGTTGTAAATGAGCCACATGGGAGTGTGTTAAGGACAGTATACCTGTCCGTATCGTCCGCAGCCAAAATGGTGGCATCCGTAGAACAGGCACGGTGGCCGGCAAGTTCTAAGTCAAACAAAATGGAGTTGTCCTAAGGACACTGGACCTGTCCGTACATTGAGCATATCATGTATGCACATGCCCAGTACAACCGTAAGTATAGTGAACATCGCGCCTGTCCCTAACTGTCTGTCTCACTTGTGTCCCACTTTGAATTAGTTTGAGAACCTGAACACTGTCCGTAGGACATTTGCGCGCATGCGCACGTTTGTAACTCTGCATTTGCTGTCCAGCGGACTCCCATTTCTGTTGTGGATGTGTTCAGGACATCATCATGTGACCGCACCCACGCTGAGCATGTGGACTAATTTTCGCAGTTTGTGTGCTTCCGCAACAGTCCAAAAGAACGTGAAGACACAAGGCAAAATGTTGTAGAGTGTAAAAATATAATTTCACATATCCCAGACAATAGCTTACCTGAGGACTTGTTGTGTCAAATTTTCATACCGCTTTGCAGGGATGAAGACGGTCACAAGGCACACCCCTCCACCCCTATAAATGGCCACACCCTCGAGCGCATCTTCATTGTCCTTCTAGCTATAGCAGATTGAGGTGTATTGCCTTTACCGCTGTAGTGACCAAAAGGAAAGTAATCGGCATGGCTTCCAAGGCTGCTATTGGTTCATTAGCCTCTGCACCACCCCCAAACCTGGCACCACCACCACCTCCGAAGGGCCTGCAGAGAGATATACGGGTGAGGATGTAGAGAGCGAGGAAGAAGAGGAGTAAGAGAATGAAGTGGAGGAACTCCGCACTAGGAGCACTCGCCGGGAGTCGTGGGTGTGGCGGTTGTTTTCCGTTTATGGGAACGTACCAAAGCACATGCGAAACTGGTGAGTTGTAACCAGTGCGAGGTGGTGCTGAGTTGCGGGAGACCTGGTGCGTACAGCTTTGGTACGACAACCATGAAGCGACAACACACTTCGTTCCACACTGCGGACATTCGCAAGGTGGTGCCATGTGAAGAGTGTAGTCGATTGAGTTCCTACACAGCATCCTCCGAGTCCGATCCTCCCACCAAAATAGACAATCCTGTGGGGGAGTGCCTCCCTCCAGCTGCCTCACAAGCCATTCGCAATACTGTTGACCCTTACCTTTCAAAGGTGACAATAGTGTGTATGTATTGTGACGTAGTACTCTGCAGGGGGGAGAGTTTTCAAAGTGCTTTTGAGGCCACGGTCACGGAGCACCAGAAGATCTGCTCCTTACCTAAGTGAAGCTCATCCTATATCTTTCTCTGTCCACTTGCCCTTTCTTATCCCCGTGGCTGCTGTCCCTTCCTTACCCTCCTTTGGCCTCCTCTCCTAGTGTGTCGTGTGCTGAGAACCAATAAACGAGAAAACAACAACAATTACACAAAAGGCTCTTTTCAGAGCCGCCTTTCTCAGTTTAACAATAGAACTATGAAGTGACTGTTGTAGATTCCCCGCGAAGTTGCGGAAAAGTTTGCAGAAAGTCGTAGGAAAAAAAAGGAGGGTGCAAGGGGAGCAAACACAATGAAGTGTACGCTGGGAGTAAGTGGTGGCTCTGAAAAGAGCCTTTCGGTGGTGTGTTGTGTGGGTCAAAAACTGTGGATTGGAAAAAACGGATTGTCACATAGGTTATTGTGAATCCAAAAGAGGTTGCAATGCATTTTGTACATTGCGAAGAAAAATCTGATTGCCAGTATATGTGAGATGGACTCTGCGGAAAATGAAAGAGCTGCAAAACAAAATGTTTTCATTGTGGAATGAGGACATGCCAACATCTCTTAAAAAGGCACAAACAGCCTTATTGTTAACACTTACATACACAATAATGGGGGAAGGTGTGTCAACACTCTCCCCCGAACCACAGAAGCCGAATGTAGTCGACCCTCCACCCGTGGTTGGCACAGGTACCTGGGATGTAATTACAGGATACCACCTGGCAGACAGTGGGGGGAAGATGGTTAGGGAGTGGTTGTGGACGGGGAGGAGGATGTAGGAAAACCGGATAGAGGGTTAGGAAATGCCTAAGGTGGATAGGTATGGGGGAAGAACAGGAAACAAACCCTACACTGTCTATTATCACCTGTAACACCATAGACCAGAACCCTAACAAGACCGTACCTCGATAACCCACTTAATACTGGTTACCAATGTACCCCCTTGAAGCACGTGCCATACCGAATACCCCTTAATACAGGCACAGGTTGTCATTCACATACATAGAATACATGTAAGCAAGCAGAATACCCCTTAATACAGGCACACGTTGTCATTCACATACATAAAACACATGTAAGCAAGCAAAGTTGAAAACAGACTTCTGGGAGATATTTCCCATATGAAAAAATGCAACACATGGCCCTCTGGGCAAGCATTAGCAACACATATACACATAACACTTCTAGAGTCCTAGAACTGGGTTGATAATGGGAGAGCACTCACTCTGAGTGATCAAGTTAGCAGCACTGATACTCATGTGCAGGTTAATTTTGAAAAAAACCCTGACAGCAGCCAGGAAATCAAAAATACATAATCATAGCACGGTAAGATTTCTGCCAAAAGAATCCTTCCTGAATCATAAACCCGCCACAGCAGTGGAATGCAACAAAACCTCTTTGCACTTATCTTTTCGTCTGGGAAGCAAATCAGCATTCCCGGACGTAATGTTGTGTCGCCTTGAGAGTAGCGCAGATTCTAATGTAGCCGAGGCATATTCGAAAATAACATAACATGCTTTTTGCAACATCGAAGGAGGAAACAAAACCTGTCAGCACTTATCTTTTCGCCCGGGAAGCTAAACAGCATTCCCGGACGTAATCTGATGTCGCCTAGATAACGCGCGTCTTCTTCTCATGGTCTGCCGCTCGTAATCACCCCAGTTCAAGAAGGGAAAAGCAGTTGGAGACGCGATCGTGGGTCCTCAATACTCTGGCATGGCTTCCGCACGCACAGACAAAATAAGGCACACCTGATGTGCACCATCGGCCCTTGATAAGCTGCAACTAATCAGAGTCAGCTGGCCATAAGCGCGCACGGCAAGAACTACTGGATACCAAGGAGGCTGCTGTGCAATGTAGTTTATAACCCAAACATGTCTTTTAAGCCTTCTGAAGACCCTGCTGACATCGCTTCCGTCTCCACCAACCCATATTCCTAACACTTATTCACATTGCGTCTCGCTTTCTCCACTTGTGGACCAAAAGCAGAAGAACGCAGCCATATTAGTCTTTGTGTAATACAGGAAAAAAGTATTTGACAAGTCCTTCCTTCATTGCAAATTGCAAAGAAATTCCAGAGACATGGCCTAAACTGTTTCCTCCGCAATGAATGATAAGTATATCTGGAGGAGGCTCTGTCAGTAAAGTAACACAGAGAGGTACCAAGTCCAGCCACCTCATGCCACGCACGCCATGCCAGTGCACTTCCACATGACAAAATCCGAGATCTGCAGGTAAACTGCAGCTTTCTGCATGCACCTTCAACCAATGTATCCATGAGTCTCCTAAAATCCAGATAATCTGTTTGCGAGTACGCAAAGCCATGGCTGTGTGGTCTCCTGTCAGGGAGAAGACGGACTTACTAAATGTCGCCGTTCACAACACACCCACTGAACTTTATTGACCAATCCCTAGGTCCGCTCATTTTCATTTGCATGCGTCTCCACCCCAGAATTCCCGTTGGTGATATGCGCTGGCTGCAAACTACCGCCATGTCCGCGGACATGTATAGGATCAGAGCGTGACGACGGTACATTAAAGTATTATTCCCCTTTTTCCCCTTTAAGGTGGGCTCTGAAAAGAGCAGTTTTTTTTTTTATTTTTGGGCAGATACCTTACAGACATCTGTTATTTTGTTTATTTTTTTGTATTTTTTGTCCTTACTTTACTCCTACAACCATTACAGAACATTCTCTAAAGCAAGATTTACGTTCCAAAAGAACATCACTTTTCCCAAAGAAGATAGCGCAACACCATCTGCTTTAAAGTAATCCGCATTACTTGGAACAATGTTTTCGTGGCTGCAGAAAAACATACCAGCGCGTAACATAAACGCATGCATGCCGCGATTAATGATACACCTCCCAATACTTTGATATGGACAGAAAAAAAAATTGTTGTCCCATTGTACAGTAGGGAGTAAACCAGAAAAAATTACTTTTGCAGTTGGAAAGATGTTCATGAGTGTGTCAACCAACTGTCCCAAATCTGCCAACAAAGTACGTGCAGTCACGTAGCCCAAATGGCAAGCACCGTAGTGCAAAATTACCACATGAGGAGAGGACATTGTACGTATGTGTCTGCAAACTTGCAGAATTGCCTCAACATTGGCATCAGTCTCAGCGATCCACACCCCCTCCACTCCTCTCACATCGAAATGGTGTGTCACATGCCTACTCTCTGCATAATGTTGTATGCCATGGACAAAAATGTCTCCAAGCACCAAAACCGTGACCCTCACCACCTCTGCCATCTTCAGTGTACGCACCGTCTTTGGACACAAAAGAGTAATGTGAACATCTGATTGACTGATGCCTACAGTCCCCTTTCCATGCAGGATTTGCTGTAGAAACCCGTATGTGACACGCTCTACCTACGGACAATCGTTGCCTATGTGCGGCATGCAACTCTTACCCAGTCCTTTCACCCTTTCCACAGCGGTAGCAAATCGAGTCCCTCATTGGACACAACTAAGCAGTCACACAACCATCCACCAATCACATTGAAAATCGCTAAATGTAACTCCGTCATCAACATTGCGCACTTCAAAATTACTGTCGATAATTCTGAATGAAGTCGCATATCATTACAAAGCACCTACTTCAGAAGGTACTGTGCAAGTGTTGCGAATTTCTACATACAGCTCCATGCATGCGCACATGCATGAGTATAGAGTACAGGTATTTATATTTCAATCAGAGACGATGTGCAACCTTTGATTTAATGTAAAACAAATTAATACTGCTAAATGTGCATAGGCAATACATACCAACGCTCCCCCTTTTAAGTGCAAGATGTCCGATTTATCATTGACAAACCGCACAACTTCTTACTGTCTTCCGCATAACCTATACAAACGTTGCAAGGATGCCTATTTAGGGCGAAACTGGATTTTGTATTAGAACATTTCGGAGTTGTATACTGTGTACGGCCTACAGTAATGCTACCTACAATGTAATCGTATGACAAAATTAAGCGCTCCCGATTGCTGTGGTGACATCTCCCTCCGAGGGTCTCCCAATTTTTTGCCATCGTGCTTTTAAATTGCAAGTAGAAAATGTTTTCCCATCTACTACAGTGCCCTATCGCTCACAAACCTCTCTCCTATTGATAGTACACCTTGTAAAAAACAAGGCATTTTCATAACCTTAAAAATGTTAGCAATTTTGAAGGACTTGCAAGTAACATACTGCAAATACCATGCGAGCCCTGCACAGAGTGAACTGAAATGCGCACATGCACTGGATTCAAATATGAAAGGAGAATGTTCTGACGAATGATGCTTAATTAATGTGTACAGTATCAGCACTGCTGTAAACACACAAAGTAATCAATTTTGTTTTTTTGAATCGCAGTGAAGACTACTCTCCTGAGAATCAACAACATCTACACTGCAGACGACATATCCGAAGAAACCAGGTCATTTTGCTAAAATAAGTAAGTACAGTACTACCTTTATGTTGTAACTACTCCTCAAAGAGGCTGCATGGGTTATTTGTTTAATTTGGGCATGGTTAGCAAAACAAAAGAAGCTTCAACTAGCGAAACTTTACGCCCTCCATCAAAATGTGTCACAAAACACAAAAATGTTGGTCAAAAATCGCCTACCAGTAAAGCTAACAATGCTCCTACTAATCCTGATAGTGTAACAAGAACCCATAGCAAAAAAAGTATTTTAGCAAAAATGTTTCGTCACAGAGTCCTTCAGAATCTACTAAAAAGAGGACCGAAATCATCCTCACCCCTTAAAACCTACCTTAGAAAGTTAATCCTACAAGCTCTCGTGGACAGTGCAATCCTTCTAAAAAGGAAGTTGTTTATATTAGTGTTAAATAGGATGAAAGCACTAACAAAACTAAGTACCAAACTACAAAAGAAACTCAGCAATAAACGGAATGTGAACAAAATTAATTTTTTTAATGTTTGTGGTGGTGAATAGAGTCACACAACAATCACAGAACCATATTTTAATGAAGAAGCATTCAAACAAAATCAAACAAACACAATTGCCATCCATAGCAGTGGACGAGGGTACGAGAAAATCCATACTACCACCATGGAACAAGAAACACTGCTTACAAAAGTATCCTGGGTAAACTCAGAATTACCTCTCGATTCAGCAGAACTACATCGTCCAGTATACAAATGGCCATGCACATCAATGTGTGCCATTCCAAACAAAGCTTTCAAATCTTTACGTCAGTTCCTCAATCAGTATATAAAAGGTAAAGACAAAAGTAAAATGAAAGTGCTGCAAAATATGGATATGTGTCCAGTGCGCAAATACACAAGACTACAAGGACATTCGTTAGCCTGCATTTCTGGGCCTATTTGCAAAAGCACCTTCCATGACATCAAAAGGATATCAATACATCATTCAAGTGTAAGAAATCTAGTGTATAAAATATACTATGCAAAAACTCCAGCTTCAGAATTAAGCAATTTAAATAACACTCTTGTGCATGGTACACCCAAATACTTACAAGAAGAAATTGACTCTATTCAGAGAAAGTATTTTGGAAGTGAAAGCCACTTACAAAATGCAATAGTTTTTTAACATAGTAGCAACAATTCTGCACATAGCAACCTTCTATTACACACATACAGAAAAGAAATAATAAAATGTAAAAGGTCATCGGCTGAAGTACCAAACCATGTGTGTGTGTGTTGCCGCAGAACCTTTTACAAAAGGAACACAAAAAATGTAGACATAGCATACAAAATAGAAGACCATCAAGACTCTAAATGGTTTGAATTAACTCTCTACCTTTTAGCAGAAAACAAATATGAACTAACTGAACGCCTAATATGTTGCAGTTACTGTACTACAAAATTAGACAACAACCACACTCCTTCACATGCTATTGCAAATAATTTGGAATTATTCCCACTACCAAAAATCCTGCAACAACTCAATTTGTATGAGAGAATACTAATTCAAACAGTGCACCCATTTCAAGCAATTATACGCCAAAAACAGCAAAATTACCTTCCTCTGAATTGGTGAAAGGCATTCGTGGCAAAGTAGTTTATTTGCCATTAGATCTAACAGAAAATGTACACACTCTAGGAGTGCAACGTTCAATAGAGCATTCTTTAATAGTCTTGGTAAATGGTGTACCAACAAAGGACAAAAAAAATTGGCAGCAACTGGTGGATTTACATACAGTTAGACAAGCATTGCAATGTCTAAAAGACAATAACGAGTACTACAAGGAAATAAATATTGATGAAATCTTAAGGGAAACAACTGAAATATTTGAAGAGCCATCAGAATATGGACAGTTCGAGCTTCTGGATCCTGCTACAGTATCCACTCTTTTGGACCATTACACAATTCATCCATTGCATTCCAATGAAAGCATAGATGATGCACTAGAAACTTACCAAATGCGACAAACCAAAGGGTCACCAATGAGTATATGGGAAAAAAGTATAGAAGCACGTGCTTTTCCACTGCTATTTCCTACTGGCAAAGGTGGAATATACAATGATAGACCCACTCAGATTGGAGCATCAGAATACCACTCTTTAGGAATGTATTCGCAAGATCCCAGATTTATACAAAATGTGGAATACATATTCCACCTACTCTATGAAAGTGAATTAGTAACACTATGTTACGGAGTTGCACACATTTTGAAATCTGGAACCCACTTTCAAAATATGTCAGCTACGCAGTTAATCCAAAAAGTACAGGAAAAATATGAGGTTTTACAAGCAAGTATAACAAATTTGTTTGCAAACATGTGTGGTACAAAGGAATACTGGTTCCGATGGCACGGAGACGTGCATTGTATGATCAGAAACCTTGGACCACCGACTTGGTTTGTCAAGCTAAGATGTGCAGAATATGCATGGGAATATTTACATGAGTTCCTACGCATAGCAAACAGCAACAAAAACAACATAGATATATTAACACCTGGAGAACTTTGCTCTCTAGATCCAGTTAATGCGTCAAGATATTTCCATCATCGTTTCATTGCCATGTGTAATGAAGCCACCAGAGCCAGAAGTATGTAGTAGACAATTTATTTTTCTTATCTTTAGTAGCATACCATAAGAATCCCAACACAAGCAACATCCAGGGTAGAACTGACTAAACTCAAGTGTAAACATATTGAAGTAACATCATTCCAGAATGGTACAATAGGCAGGGATCCATTCTGGAATTACAGGTGGCATGCTTGGCATAACATAGCTGCAACAGAGATACCATAGCAACCAGCAAAACATAAAGCATTTAACCTTTATACAACACCCCCGCCCTCCCCTATGAAATAAAATTCTTTATTGTGAGAAATATACCAACTGAAAAGATACTAAAACTTCTATCTTTTTACCTTTGCAATTCTGGACAAACACCAAATTTGACCACTTTCTACACACACAGCATTTTCAAAACTTGTGTAACTCTAACTGGTTCTGTGTAGAGCGGCTCCCCTTTCTTACAAATGACCGCTTTCCTTATCTGCACCCAATCTCCGGCCTCGACCACAGTAGTTTTTCTTTGATGTTTCTCATTTACTTTTTCCACCCATTTGTTTTTTTGGGAATCCATCTTTTTCTTTACAACATCCACAACCACATCTGTTGCTCTTGCCCTGCCCAACCAAGCTGGCACCACACAAGTGTTTGCTTTTCGCCCTCTCATAAGTTCAAATGAATTAATCCCTGTTTCTATTCGCGGAGCCATCCTCAACGCATACAACCTGTCTCTCACTGCAACTCTTTTGTCAAAACCACATGCATTCGCTCCACGAATAGCATCCATAATACATCGATTTACTCTCTCGACCATACCGTTTGCTTGGGGATAATACAAAAGGGTCCATTTTGTGTTTAATTCTGCATTCATGAAGATACTCTAAAAATAATTTTCCCATGAATTGTGGACCATTATCGGTGAGTATGCTCCTGGGTAAACCCTCCCTCTCAAACACATCCTCCATGAATTCAATTATACACCGACATGTGACTTCCCTCAAGATCTTAAATTCTGTCCATCCTGAAAAAGTATCAACCATAACGAAAATGAACCTTCCTCCACCCGCACCCATGTCTACTGAACCAAGAACATCCATTGACAAATCTTGCCACACTCCCTCCGGAATGCTTGTTTTTCCCATAGGTTGGGACACTGCTATCACATTTTTCCTGATTTGGTACAATCATTGCATGCACCAACCACTTTCTCAATCTCACGATCAATCCCTGGCCACCAGTAATCAGCTTTTACAACCTCTTTTGTTTTACAAACCCCAATATGTCCCTGGTGAGCACAGTTTATTAATCTCCTTCTCAGACAACCAGGAACCACCAACTTGTCCCATCTATACAACAACTCTCCTTTCACAGACAATTCATTCCTCACCTCCCACATTGCCCTTTCTTCTCCGGATAAGAGCCTTTTCTATGGCCATCCATCCACCACAAAAACCATGACCCGCTTCCACATTTCATTAGACTTTAAAACATGAACCCACTCTTGTTTTTGTATTATACCTTCCACGGTTGCAAAAACCATTTCATTCTCACCACACACATTACTTCCTCTATCACCAGCATTATCTTCCAACTTCACCCTCGAGGCATGGTCAGCCTGAACATTCTCCTAACCAGACCCTAGACAAACTTTTTCATTTTTTCTATGCCCCAATGGCACGGCAAAACTTCTTTTTCCAACACGGAATAGTTCAATTCTCCGTCTCTTAACATACGGGATGCATGCATCACAACCATCTCCGTACCATCAATATCTGGCTGCAACATCACCACTCCTATTCCTGTGTCACTAGCATCCACAGCCAGAATAGTTTTCTTTCTCGTATCAAACATCTATTGGGGTTTTGCCATATCAATTTTTCTTTTCATTGCTTCGAATTATTTTTCACATTCATTGCTCCATACAAACTCAATACCTTTCCTTAACAACACTCTCAAATTTGTTATGGAATCAGCATAATTCTCAACAAACCTATGATAAAATTCAATAGTACCTAAGAATGATCTCAATTCGACCTTATTCTTCAGTAATTGTGTTTTAAAAACAGACTCAACTAAATTCCTCTTCGGTTTGAGTCCTTGCTCAGATATTTCATGACCTAAGTAATCAACCGCTTGAGTCATAAAAACACATTTTTCGCCACGCAAAGTAATTCCCCTTGCTTTAAAGATCCTAAGAACCAGATCCAGTCTTGTTTTCAACTCACTCTTATCCTTCCCACATATCAGAACATCGTCCTGAAAGCACCACACTCCACCAACATCCTTCAATAATTTGTCCATAACCTTTTGGAATACGGAAGACGCTGATAGCAATCCAAATGGCATGCGCTTGAATTGATATATTCCCTCATAAGTAATGAAAGCAGTCAATTTGCGCGATTCGTCATCTAAATTTATCTGATGATACGCACTCGTCAAATTTTGCGAAGTATTTTGCACTCCCAATACTACTTAACAACTCTGCCATATTTGGAAGGGGATGGCGATCCGCTACAACACACCGATTGAGTTCCCTCAAATCGATGCATACCCTTAAATCCCCATTGCTTTTCTTCACCACCACCACGGGAGATATCCATTCTACTGCCCTAGCTGGCTCAATGATTCCCTCTTTCTGCAATTTTATCAATTCATCGCGCACAGCTTTCCGCATAGATAAGGGTAACGGTCTGAGCTTTGACGCAACAGGACTGCTCCCTTCTTTTATCTCAATCTCGTGTACCATCCCTTTGAGACATCCCACTTTGTCACAGAATACTTCGGGGTATCTAGCTACCATTTCACATTTGGTTTTGTTGCTATTAGGCTCAGAAGAGTTAACCACATTGAGAACTTGTTCTTCGCTATTGGGAACTAACTTAATTCCCAATCCCCTTTGCTCTTTCCAACCTAACAATGTTTCACCTCTTTTGGCAATATATATTTTCCCATGTGTCATTCTCCCTTTAAACTTGAACTCCGCCTCACAACACCCCAAAATTTCTATTTTGTCTCCATTGTATCCCCCAGGCATTTTATCTGAAGGAACCAAACATCTGATATCGCCTCCAATTACATTTTCAAAGACAGTCTTGGACATTAATGTGATTTTGGAGCATGAGTCGGCAAGCATTTTAACCAAATGCCCATTTACTTCTATCCATGCTGAGGGATGCTCACACTCATCAGACCCCGAGCACATTACCATATGAACCGTAACTATTTCATTCTCTGAAACATCAGCCTCTTCAGATGACGCACCATCATACTCTTCAATCAGGAGTGTTCCCTTTCCACCTCCAATTCGATAGTTTTTACAGCAATTCTCAAAATGCCCCCATTTCTTACACAAACTACAATTCACACCTCTTCCAGGACAAATGGGAGATGTGGACAAATGCTGTGAACTCCCACAACGAAAACACAGTCTATCTTCCCTTTTCACATTAAATTGGGCAGTGTCCTTTTGAAGACGCCTATTACCCTGCTCACCACCCCCACCCTTGGTTTGGGTATTCTCATAACGCTTATTGGGCTTAGTTCTATGTTTCTTCTTTTCCTTCAGGCAACCTCCCTTCTTGTCTCCAACCCTTAGTACCTCAACACCTGGTGCTGATTTATTTTCCTTGAGCGACAATTTCGCTACACACTGTAAGGTGTGCTTGATCCTCTTCGCTATACTAATAACCTCCTCCAAATTGGGATCGTCCTTTAACCAAATTTCCTCTCGTATTTTATCATTAGAGCAGTGAATCATAAATTGATCCCTTATGTGTTCCTCTAATCCACCACCAAATTTACAATTTAGGGATAAATGTCTCAAAGCAGTTATATAGTCTTCAACAGATTCTCCCTCATGTTGACATCTCATGCCAAAGTGATATCGCTCCAATACAGTGCTAGTTTTTGACTCAAAATGCTTATCAAGTTTGATTAATGCCAGGTCAAAATCATTTGTTCCCTCTTCCAAATCCAATTCAACAATATCAGGAAGCGTGTCATATATCCTCTGACCTTCATAACCCAAAAAATGCATTAACATTGCTACTTTACGTTCTACAGACATCCCATTTCCACATGTGGCTTTAACATAATGCAGGAAGCCTTTCTTCCAAGGAGCCCACTTAATTTTTGGCAGACCTGGTGTGGGCATAAATACTTGTGGACCGGGACCAGACAGGGCCATGTTTTCTACCCTCGATAGGCTGTGTGTAACAGTACACTGTGTATGCAGTGCTAAAACAGCAGTTGGGGTGTGTCCACAGTACAGAACACAAAAAAAAATTCTTCCAAGAGTGTCAGATGGCAACTTCTAGACCACAGTCAAATGTCACCATGAACATAAACACTCCCAATTAGGAATGCTCTCTCCAGTTAATTTCCTTGTAGGCCAGATCCATAAGGAATTTTTTTCTTCCACGTGGGCGGGGGAAAACACACACTCCCTCACCTGTGATGCTCCTTGACAATGCTCCCCTAGTTCGCCTTCCCACACAGGGCCTTGGGCGAGTCCTCAGTATACTTTCCGTTATTACGGCGCCACATCCGCATTCAGCTGGCCTTATTACGGCGCCACATCCGCATTCAGCGGGCCGCGTAACACGCAAACACAAATCTTCTCTTCCGCGTCGCTTGCAGCTGACAGCGCCGTGACGGGCGCGTACGGCCCAAATCTCCTTCGTTGAAACCACGGAACTGCAGCTCCACCTGCAGACAGCCCTCCGCTCGCCGAAATACCGCAGCTCACACGCGAACCAGCTGGGACGCTGGTGGGGAAAGAAGATGTCCTCCCCGCAGCACCGCAGGTTCACCCTGCAGCCTCCAGCCCAGTTCCAGCGATGGCCGCAGATCGACCCCGGAGCCAGCGGCGCTACTCAAAAAAAAAATGAGTGCGCTTCCACGGGGCAACTTCCTGGCACCATCCGGCAGTGTCAACCCACTCGGGACAGGCGCACCTCACACCTGGGAAAAGCAGATGGGGACACTTTTCGCTTGGACCAAACTGCAGGCTTCGAGCGAACTCCTCCTGGATGTCGGCTAACACTGACCGCTCCTCACGAACACCGCTTCCAGACACGGTTGGGGGTCTTGGCTTCAATAGGGATCACATCCCATCCTCGTTGCCATTGTAATGAAGCCACCAGAGCCAGAGGTATGTAGTAGACAATGGGCCTCATTAGGACCCAGGCGGTAAGGGGTTTACGGCGGCGTAAACAGCGCCGACCCTTACCGCCTGATTCCGAGGTCCCTTAGCGCCATGGAGGTTTTAGCACCTGCTTTTAGCAGGTGTTAAAATCCATGGCGCTAAGGGACCTTGTTGTTAATTACGCCACCGTAATTTACGGTGGCGTAATTAACGCCTTCCCCACTCCCATTATGCCCTATGGGTCAAAAATGGGAATGGGGAAGGGTAAATGGGTTAATGGGGACTTACCGCCCCACTCACCTCGGAATGGGGCGGTAAGTCCGCCAACCACCAGTGGTAAAGGTACGACCCAGGCGGTAACTTACCGCCTGGGTCGTAATGAGGCCCAATGTATTTGTCTTATCTTTAGTAGCATACCATAAGACCCCCAACACAAGCAGCATCCAGGGTACAACAGACTAAACTCAAGTGCAAACATATTGAAGTAACATCATTCCAGAATGGTACAATAGGCAGGGATCCATTCTGGAATTACAGGTGGCATGCTTGGCATAACATAGCTGCAACAGAGATACCATAGCAACCAGCAAAACATAAAGCATTTAACCTTTATACAACACCATGCTACCCCTTATTTACAATAAAAATGTTCCTCCCCTTGGAGAAGTGCGACACTTGTTTTGAAGAAAAGAATATCAAGCGAGAGGAGTACCACATATTCACATGCTGTTATGGATCAAAGGTGCACCGAAATTTGGTCACGACAGTGATAGCACTGTTTTGCAGTTTATCCTAAAATATGTCAGTTGTGAAATCCCTTCACAACAGACACATAGTGAGCTGCATTGGCAGCTTTTACAATTTCAAAGATACAAATGTGGCAAATATTGTTGCCGCAAATACAAAAACAAAGATAAATACTACACCAAATGACGCTTTGGTTTCCCTAGACCAGTTACAGAAACAGGTGAAGTAAACAACTTCATGTCTTCAGTTCGACATAGTGTTAAAGGTAAATCACCTAAGAACACGTATTACATAAAAAGAAGGGAAGAATCAAAATATATCAATGATTACAATGCAATCATTGCCCTCTCATGGAATGCAAACATAGATGTGCAGTACATTGCAGACAATTCAACTGCAGTTGCACGATATGATACAGCCTACTTAACAAAAGCAGAAAAAACAGAGCTTCAAGACCTCTGGGATGACCTAGCATCAGACAAAACATTATCACAGAAATTGTACAGCCTATGCATAAAAATGCTCTCTCATAGAGAATGTGGCACCTATGAAGCAGCAGATTGTTTAACCGGTACTGCTTTGTATGGTAAATCAGACAACATAGTATGGCTAAGTTTTGGTCCTGCAAAATCTAGAAAAAGAGTGCTGAAATCATATGATTACATAGAAACAATAGCCAGAAATGATCCCAACAGCCAAGACATTCTAAAACACAATTTACTGGACACATATTATCCTAACAGGAGTAGGACTTTGGAAAACGATGTGTCTATACCACATAGCTCAAAACATTGCATACAAAAAATAATGTAAAACCCGATGAAAGTAAACGTAGATATAGAGTGAGTGATTGTGAAGGGAGCTTAGTGAAACTTACCAAACAAAGCTTAATTAATCATGTAACATTGTCATTAAAAACTCCTCAACAGAAAGAACTTTATTACATGTCTCTGTTACAACTTTTCAAACCATGGAGAAAAGAGGAAGACATCCTAGAAAACTATGACTGCTATGAAGATTCTTTCAAAGCAAATGAAAGTACTATCACTGATGCGAACTTTACGCAGTACAAAACAATGTTACACGATGAGCAGCAACAGGAAGAAGAACTTCAGGCCCAACTAGATAAGGACTCTTCTGACAGTAGTCAACCTTCTGTAACAGGAAGTCAAGAACCACTAGGACAACCACTAATAGCAAATGAGGCTGAAGTAGCTATGGCAGAAGTAGAAAACACCATGTATCAGTATAAAAGATAGAGAAGACTTAAATGTACAACAAGAAAAACTTAACAAAGATCAGTGCACCATTTTTGAAGACATAACAAAGAAAATTGTACATGGTGTACAACACGAAAATAAAGAATGTACCTGCCAAAATTACAAACCTATACTGTTGTACGTGAGTGGTGAAGCTGGATCAGGGAAAACATTCTTAATCAAAATCATTAGCAAGTTCCTTCAACAATTGACAAACAACAAACTGTCAGCTGTTGTAACGGCCCCCACAGGTTTAGCTGCCTACAACATAGGCGGTGTCACTTTACACCAGTTACTACTGCTTCCAGTAGAGCATAAAAATAAATTAGACTATTACAAACTTTCTGCAGAAGCTGCAATGGAATTACACAGAGTATTGAAACAAATGAAAATGCTACTAATAGATGAAGTGAGCATGGTCTCCAACCTAATGTTGGCTTTGATTCACCTCAGATTACAAGAAGTACTTAAAAGTAACAACGAAGAAGTTTTTGCAGGGAAACACATTATAGTTTTCAGAGATCTTCTACAATTGACACCAGTGAAAGGTGAACCTATTTTAAAACCTTAGGCCATAAACTCTGCCGGAGAACTCTTGGTAGCATTGGTAATGTCAACCTTTGGTAACATTTCCAATACAGAGAATTAACTGAGAACATGCAGCAATCTGCAGATCTCACTTATGCCAACATCTTAAAAAGTATTAGAGTTCGTGTACTATCGCACGATGCACAAGTTGTGTTGAAAAACCGTCACATTAATGCACTTTATGGCAATAATGCATGTGCAACTGATGTTATGGAACAAATAGGGCACAAAAATGTCAATTGTATGGCCTTAATGCCAATTCTTGCAAGCTGTTTCAAATTCAATAAAACAATGTTAAATAAAGAAATGCAACCAATAATCGAAATTAGCGCCACAGACAAACTAGACGTACATGGTATGGTAGTACCCATGTGTGAGCAAGCCACAACAAGACTAAATAGTTTAGAAAATTCAATCTCCAACACAGCTGGGTTGGAAAAAATATTAAAATTATGCTTAAATTGTAGAGTAATGCTTAAACGTAACCTTGACGTAGAGCAAGGGCTAGTTAATGGAACACTAGGTACAGTTGTTGGCTTTCAATCATACCCACGTGACAGCAACATTCAGTTTGTCAATATTCGCTTTGATAAAGTTTCAGAAGTGAAAAGTATAGGGCGCTCAATTGCTCAATTCCTTCTCTTCAAAGACATGTATGTACGTAGGGAGCAATATTCTCTAACTCTTGCATATGCAGTTACCATTCATAAATCCCAAGGTCTTACCCTGGACAAAGCATTGATAGATATAGGAAACACAGTCTTTAAAGAAGGCATGAGCTACGTAGAATTATCACGCTTACGTACACTTGACGGTCTATTGCTAATGAACTTTGATGCAAGTAAATACAATAGACTGCGTTCACTGTACACCCCTCATCTGAAACAATATCCTGTTCCAGATAAGTAAAACGTGGTAAAAGAAAACTAAATGAAACAGAAATGCAACAGAATCCAACAGCAAATTCCACAAAGAAAAGAAAAGAAGCTAAAATGTCAGCAATTACCACAAACAAGGACGAACCTATTAGGGAATGTAAACCAGGGCCGTCGGCAAAGAAGGAACAGAAATTCTGAAAAATGCACTCAGATACAGAACTAGCTGGTCCATTAAAATTTGCAAATGAAAGTGGGGTAAGTTGCTATGCAAATGTAGCAATGAATATTCTATTTCAATTGCCACCAATTGTTAGCAATATTTACTTGCACAGTACAGACCAATTGTGTTTGCAAATGTTAGTGCTTCATAGAAATGCAACAAGCAATCCTGACAACACATACAGTGTTCATGGAATACGGCAAGAATTGGACGACTGTGCCGGAATGGTGAGATTCACTCTGAACTCACAAGAAGATCCACAAGAATTTCTAATGTACTTACTATTAGGATTGGAAAACAAAAGCATACCTGTAAATGAAATCTTCCAGATTTCGTACATGTGGAAACATACATGCACTCTCTGTAGCAATGTGATACAGGAAGAAATCCCAAATGAGCGATTTGTGTATGTTTCCATACCAAATTGTGAAAGCATTCCATTTCAGCAACTTGTACAGAATGCAAACCATGGCAGATTATGTACTATTTGCAATTCAGACAATCGCTCCACCTTACTGATACAATCACATAGTGCCCACATAATACTTATGCGTCTACGTTATAATGCAGATGGTACCAAAAACAACTGCGAACGGACTGGATTCACACACGGTCAAGTGTCACTTGGAAAGAAAACCTTTACAACAATAGGTATAATCTACCGGGCAGGAGCTACAACCAATGCAGGTCACTACACTGCATACATTAAAAAGAAATGTGGATGGTTCGAATGTAATGATAGCACCATTACTCTAAAGCAAAGATTGCCAGCTAATCTTACAAATGCGTATTTAATCTTCTTAAACCCAACATTTAATAAATAATGTGTACTTCAAGATTGCCCAAAAATTATGTGAAAGACTACAAACAGTTAGAATACGCCAATAGGTATCTAACTGCCCAAGAGGATATAACAATGACACAAATAAATGGATATCACAGATTTGTAGGAACAAATGCACAGTTACAATACGCCTACAGGTATGTAACTGTTCTTAAAAATCGGCAGGAAGGCAACAAACATAACATTAATCAGAAAGATGAAGGAAACACTCAAAGGAAACAAGGAAGTAGTTACTACCATAGCAAAAGAAGGTTTTTTTTTAATCCAACAAGGATTTTTTTCCCCCAGACCCAAGGATTAGAAAAGCAAACACAGAAACTGAGCACAATGCACAGTACACTGGTTTGTAACCTAAATATGAGGGTAAAAAAAAGAAAGGTAAACCAGGTATTATGCAATGTAGTAAGTTTTCATAAAATGCAAAGACTAACATACCTTTTTCTTTTATCACAGAAATTTAAAAAGGGATACTTCAGCGAAGTACGCAAAGCATTTCAAAAATATATGTGGATTCTGAACAAAGTAAGGAGTGTGTATATTCGCAGTCATTTTCTACACATGTGAATCTACACCTCTAATCTATGGTAGTAATATGCTGCAGTGGCTGGAGGCTGGCCCTTGAATTTTCAGTGTCTAATCTACGACCTACACCTTACGACCAAAGTACAAAGAGTATACTTCCTAGCCACAACCATTGCTGCATATCGAAACCATGGTCCTTGTAAATTAGCTACTTATAAATTTACTCTTGGGACCATCGTCTGCAGCCATGCAGCCAAGACATTAGGGCGTGCACACAACTAGCGCATTACACCACTCCCATATTCACTTATAACTCCACTGCTTATGACTTCAGTCTTGGGTGCATGGCCTTTGGGCATGCAGTCAAGACTCTGGGTCCTGGCCAGAAACACCACAGCATATCGCAACCATTGTGCCTTCTCATTTCACTATATACAAAGTTGGTTTTGGGAGAATGGCCTTTGGCCATGCTCCCAAAATACTACGCCCTCCCCACAAGCATCTTAATGATGTTGCATAGTACAAGTGTACCAATAGCTGTGATATGTTGCAGTAGTTTGTAGCCACAGGCTACAGAAGTGAGTTTGACGCCATTGAATTATCAATGTATGGTTGTACAGTATGTAAAATGCACAGTTGCTTACAACTGCAGCTCTTATTACTTTGTTCAAATACTGTGCATCCTGGCCACTACTACCACACCATATGACATTCATTGCTGCCTATAAGTACACTACATACAAATGTGCTTTTGGGGGAATGGCCTTTGGCCATATACCTATGATTGCAGCCCCTCTCCACAGCCGCCTGGGTGATGCACTACCACACCATATCACACCCATCGTGCCTTGTAAGTACACTACATACAACGGTTCTGCTTGGTGCATAGCCTGCGGCCATGCACTCATGTCTGCAGACCCTCCCCACAGCCACCGGACTGATGTTGAATACTAGAGGTGTCTCTGTATCTCTGAAATGCTTCGCTGTTTGTGGGCAGGGCCTAAAATCTTAGGTGTATATTCATACATTTCAATATATGGTTGTGAAGTGGCTTATAACTGCAGTGCTTACAATTTTCCTTTTGGGTGGATGTTTGGGTGTATGGCATACAGCCTGCAACCATGCACCCAAAAGTACACATCTTGGCCAAAACCACCGCACTAGATAAAACCCATGTGGGCTTGTAATTGAAGAGGTTATAGCCTTGTTGTTGGGTGCATGGCCTTTGGCCATGCACTCAAGGCTGCACACACTCCCCACAACCAGGCAATCGATATGCATTACTATGGGTGTATCCATGGGTGTGACATGCTGCAGTGTGTGTGGCCAGGGCCTAGAGGTTTGGAAGTAAGCCCTTCGGCCTTCAGCCAACAGCCATGCATCCAAGACTCTAGGCCCTGGCCACAACCACCGTAGCATGTGACACCCATGGCGGCGTACTAATGAATACAATACCCATAGGAAAAAGTAATGCAATTACGGCATGTTGGCAATTTCAATGTTTGCTACCACTACGCGTCTCCTTACAACAGTAACAAGTTTCCTGTGCACTGCATGGACTGAAATGCTACCGTTATTACAACCCTCATTTTCTGTGCGTACAAGGCGGCCATAGAAAATACATTGTGAAGACCGGCCCCCAGAAGGAATGCAGTGATCACCCATGTCTTACTGTCTGAAACTATCCCAACGCTCTGTGACACAGCAAAAGAGTTTTATAAATATAGCATGTGTACGCTGGTTACTGCTCCGTTATCGGCGGATCAAAGATGTCGGGCGCAGCCAAATAATCTGACGCAGAACACGTCTCGCAGCAGCCAATCGGCAGAGACGTTGTGTGTCCGCCGTCATGACGCAAGCCCATTAGCCAATCGTTATCTTGTCCACGGAGTAAACAGGGAAGTGTGACTGCGGAGCGGACATAGATATCACTATTTTTTTGAGACATACTTTTTGGTCGTTTTAAAGAAAATAATGCACGGATTGTCACCAAATTTACAAAAGCATGCTTTCTGGACAAAGCCCCTATACCTGCCGCAAATATCGTGAAAATCCGTCCAACGGTTTGACCTGTAGCCGTGCGCAAACATTTTCCCCCATTCAGTCTATGGGAAAAAAGATGTTTTGGAACCCCCCCTATAACTTTCCCCCCCCTGGACCAAACATCAGCGAAAAAATTCAGAGTGGCCAATATACTTTTTTTGCAAAGATTGGCGAGGATTCGTCCAGGGGGAGCAGAGTTATAAGCTGCCCAAAAAGTGCTCTTCCTATGGAAACAGCAACTCAACCATAACTACACGGCCAATACTGTGGCCGTGCAATATATATACAAAAAAAGAAGGAAAACGAACCACACTCCAGGTGAGAAAAGTAGTCTCCTCTTAATGAGGGTCAGAAAGAAAAAGATCCAACTCAGCTCAAATGAATAACTTGCTGTTTATTGTTCAAAACAAAGCATAATGTCCGGCAGTAGGTCTGTGACAGAGAATCAACAGAGGCAGGATGCCATGGGATCCATCCTGCTTGACACGACGCGTTTCGCGCACCACTCAGCGCTTGTTCACATGTGAGGCTACAAGGCAGACAGCAGTAATGAAAGGACAAACAATAGTCCTACTGCTATGTCTACTAGTAACAGCTAAAGGGAGAGCTTAACGCACGCTTGTCGGCAGACCTCTTGGAACGTATAAACACAGTGCAGTAAGAAAGCAAATTTGAGCTATAGACATACAATGGCTTATAAACAGTGAATATGCCATGTTCATAATCAACAAGTATAACAAGAAATAAAATAAACATGTTAATACTAAATTTCCTCACTTAACTCATGCAATTGGTTTGTTCTAATAACCCCATTCCAAAGCTGTCACTGATGGCAATACGGAATTTGATACTGATTATGCATAAACATCCACAACAATCAGTCGGTTTTGAGATAAAATAATCCAAACAATGAAGTGCACATAAAACACCTCATTATTAGAATGACAGCACATATGAACCAGAGGGCAGGTCGTTTAAAATAAAGATTACAAAATACAAATATATTCGTCCAGTTTAAAGCCCTGAGCTGGTATTGTTGTTAACCTACCAAGAGTGTTATTTCAAATTCGAACGCCAGCTAATAAGGTGCATAGTACAGATATTACCAGCAGCATATATAGTAAAAATGTTGGTTCGCGCTTGAGAGCAAAGCAATAAAGTGCATGAAAGGCAATTACAGTAACAGGCAACAAGAATCTCAATACAAAACACACATGATTGCAAGCGTGCAGGCTGAAGCAATAAAGTGCATAGTGCAAATATGCTGATAGCATCTAAAATAGTGTGCAAAGCAATGCAAGTTAGCCAATAGCAAAAAGTGCATAGTGCAGATATGCTACCAACATATATAACAATGTGCAAGACAATGCATCAGTGCAAATTTGCCAGCAGCATATATGGCAATGTGCAAAAAAATTCATTAGTGCAAATACTTGTCATGTGTTTGCATATTGCTGTGTCTGAATAGGGGCTTGTTTTATCTGCCCTTGTGGCGGATTTATTTATAATTGTCCCTGCTGTGGTACCTGTTGTATTTGTGGCTCTTGTTCCTGATAAAATGTGTGATTGTGGGCATCCCCGTCCCTGTGAAAGGATTTCCTCCTACCACAGTGACACCTCCTATTCTGGATGTCAATACTTGTCCTGTGTTTGCATATTGCTGTGTCTGAATAGGGGCTTGTTGTGACTGCCCTTGTGGTGGATTCATTTGTAATTGCCCCTGCTGTAGTACCTATTGTATTTGCAGCGCTTGTGCCTGATAAAATGTGTGAACGTGGGCGAAACCTTCTCTGGTCTGTCTACTATATGGTGGAGGAGAAGCTGTCCCCCCATCTTGAGAATTGTTCATTCTGTACATTCCGTTGGCTCCCACATATGCGTGCAATATGTCCTGGCATTCCACAATTCCAACATACTGGAGGAACTCTCCTATTAGACCCTCCTTGGTTATATCCTCCCAGAACATTCTGGTTCTCATTCTGTGTACCTTGAAACCCATCTTGATTATTTTGAAATCCGCCTTCTCTTCCTCTGTAACCCATACCTCTGCCTTGTGGTATCAACCCATATCCACCTTGAACCATCGGGTGCAGATTGTTCACCTGCGATGTAGCCATTACTTCCTGCATTGCCAATCCCTCTCCGCTTGTCACTACCGCCCCTTCTATGGCACATTTTGACAACTGTTTATGAACTAATTTGACTTCATATTCTCATCTTTCTTCTTGTTCTTCTCTTGTAATAACCTACAATGGTGTAGTATTGTTAGTTGGATCTCAGTCCATGACTTCACTTCCATCCTTACTTGTTTTTTCATCACCTCTGTACTGGCTCAGGCAACCCCTGACATAAAATGTGGTAAAATAATGCCACTGTCATTTACCACAGCTTGTGAGTTTCAAGCTGCCACTTCTCCTGAATATCCTGAATATAAGCAATAGGGTCTTCATCTACCTTCATCTTACGTGTCATAATTGCACCCATATCTGATGTGTCACAATAGTGTACCCTGAGTGCCCTCCAAACATCTGCTCTACAACTATTAAACAGTGCTCCATCATGCACTGTATTTTGCGCAGTCACACTTGAATATCCCGCTCTCCTCCACAAGTCATCAGTCCTCTCCCCAAGAATAGCTGCCATGAGACCTTTTATGTCCCCTATAGCCAGCGTATTTCCTCCTGTAATCTTTTTTTATATGTGTATATCCATTTCGCAGTGCTCGAAGTCAAACTAGGGACCTAGCATCTTAAGTTATCCTTGTCCATCTGTAACTCTGAAATATATTGCAGTCTTGCTCCCCCTTTTTCTAACAAGGGAAACTGTGTGAACCCCGTCCCATAGTCGGATCCCACTATTAATCTATCCATGGCAGGGATAATTGTCCCTCTCTGTCTCCTTGTGGATAATGACCTTAAAATGCTCACATGTGGTGGCAACTCTCCCTTCTCACTATATGATCATCCCCGGGGACACTCAGGATATGCTATAGGATCTGGTGTTCTATCTTTAGGTTGTTCCAGAACCGACCATCTCACATCCTTATCTATTTGCAGACTTTCTTCAGGGGCACACACGCTCCCTCCTTCTGCCCCAAAACCAGACTTTCTTTCCTCATTTTACATCTCTAGTCCCCAACTAGTGTGACTATCATCCTGTTCACCCATATCCAGATTCAGTCTACTTAAAGACAATGCTTGACGTTCATCACTCAACAGGTTTCCCTCCTCACTTCATGATTTCTGCATCAAATCTTTCTTCGTCTAATGCAACTCTAGATGCTTCTGCATTACTTCCTTTATTGGAAGAATTTCTTCCACTCTATCCCACCGTATTTCTGTGCTCAGCCTCATTTGTTCTTTGTGAATTAGACTGGCATCGAGACCTTGCTGTCTACTTTTCCATTCTATTTCATCATATACTTCTCTTCGCTTTCTTGCATCCCTTCTAATTATTTCCTCTGATTGCCTTCGTTCTTCTCCTCTCCCTACTACTTCCCTTCTTTCGTCTTCTTCCCTTTGTCTCTGTAATCCTTTGTCCCTTCATCTTTGTGCTTTTTCCTCCTCTCTCTTTCTTTCCTTTCTATCCCTTTCTTCTATCGCTCTCTGTCTATTGTCATTACTTTCTTTGTTCTTCTGCCAGCTCTTCTTTTTTCTCTTGCTCCTCCTGATATATCTGCTCTCATTGCTCCCTGTTTTTCCTTTTCTGCTCATCTTCTTTCAATCTCTTCTCTCATTCTTTGTCTTTTCTTTCTTGTTTGCCCTTATGTTCTCTTTGCCTAACTTCCTCGATACTTTTCCCATCTATCTTAAGTAATATCTGTCCTCCCATCCATTCGTTCTGCATGAGTGCTATCTCGTCAGCCTTATCCTTCTCTCCTTTCCATCTCTTAATATCCCTGACTATCTCTCTCGCCAATTTTGACCGCTCACTCTTGTCTTCCTTGCCTTGTATTATCTTATAAATCTCTTCCTTTCCTTTATTCTCCTCTGGACTATTGTCACTACTGTAAGTGGGAGGTTCATATATTGGATTACTATACCCCGTTACTGCTTTCAGTTCTTTTAAAGGATGCATCCATATTTCGTTCCATGGCCACGCCCTTTGTTTCAGTTGAGGTAAGGGGAGCTGAGGGCTGAACGCCTTACTCCTTCTGCTGATTAAGGATTCATTCCTCAAGTGGCGGGTCTTCTCTTTCCTCTTGTTACATCTTCCATGGCTCTAAAATCACAAATCTTTTCTCTAACTTCTTCCCTGTGTACGCAGCGTGCAAGTATGTGCTCATGTGTTGCAATACCGCTTTTGACAATGATCGCCCTTGTTGCCATGGCATGAACATTTTATCTACCATGCCTTTTACCCATTCCGCACTATACTGTTTGAGCTTGGGCATGTGCTTTGGTAGTTTTTTGCATAAGTGCATGAGAGGATTATCCCCCATAATGACAAGTCTCAATCGACTGTCGATACTTACCAGACTGTTAAATACATTCCATACCTTGGCTTAAATCACCACTTTTCAACATTTTGTTTTTAAAACAACAAATATGAGCAAACACCATCAATTGCTTCTTAAACCTCTAATGTCAGCAGCCTACCTAGTCTCTTGCTTGGCGTATCTATTCTCTTGATTGGTGCCAATCAGTTTTCTATACTAAATCACTCTTGCACCTCAAATCTTTCAATTTTTTCACAATCTCTATTGCTCTTTGATATTTTTACTCAACCAACAACATTCAGACTAGTCAAACATTACACATTTATAAACACTGTGATCACCTTATCTCTCACCTTTATTCTATACCATATATAGGGTTTGAAACATCTCCTTACTTAATCCTGATTATGCATTATATATTTCACTATACTCCCATTGGAGTTTGAGATGTCTCCTTCAAACTTCCTTGAGCCAGGGCATCTAGGTGCTACCTCTTCTCTACACAATATTTCCCGTTACTCAAAAATGATCATAATCCTGTGCCGTTTATTTGCCATTCCCCTTAGTCTACTCACCATTCGTTAATCGACTCGAGGCCTTTGGTATCGACTCCTCCTTGAATCCAACCACTTCGCCTTCCGTCCGCAGAGCACCCGTGGAAACTGGGCAGGGATTTTGTCAAAGGGGTACCTGCCCACCATCTCGGTGTCGAACTCCAACAAATCTACCTTTGGCCTAGCCACGCGTGGGTGACCATTTTGTCATATACAGACAAATCTCCTAAGGGGTTGTGGGTCACTATGCCCCCCCAACCCCTGCTCTTGTATCTCAGGTCCTTTGTGCACTGTGTTACTCCTAAGTTACTCCTATGGACACACTAACACAAGAAACAAAGAAAACACATGAATCGATTCAACAATAGAAACACTTTTATTCATACACAGCAATGCATGATGCATACACTATTATAATGCAAATCTCAAATTTGCAACTTTTATGCTCTAGGTGCAAATCTACTAGCATCTGATAGCAACCTATTGAGTCCTGCTGGATCTATCATGTCTAATACAGCCTAATGCAAGGGTCAGCATTCAGCATTCATCTCTAATCCACAGCATACTTCACACTCTCTCTCTAAAACATTCCCTGTCTGATTACCCCAGCTATCATGTCAGCCAAAGCTCTGTGTGTGTGTCTGTCCTAATTCCCCATGCACGTGTCTTATCAATACTCCCCTTTTGCTCTTTGTTGCTCTGTCTCTCCTCTCCAGCTAACTCTGCAACCAGCCAGTCAGCCAGGGCCTCTCCTTGGCCTCTCTCTGCCAGATCAATCTCATCAGTATGCTTTCCCTTCTGCTTCCTCTCTCAGAGTCATCTAAATGTCTCTCCTCTGCCACCGCCATCCATCTCCGAGTCAGAGAGCATCTCCATCCAAAACTCCATCTCCAACAACTACCCAGAGAGCAGACCAGCAAAGAGCAGCAACCCAAATCTCAGAATTACATCTCCAACAACTAAAAACTCCCAAAGCCTCACCTCTCATTATACTGTTCAATGACCTAAATACATATCCATGGTTACACGTCTCTTTAAGCTAAAATGCCTCTCTGTCTATCTGTCAGCATTTCTAAATATGAGCAGTGCCTAAAGGTCTGTGATGCATGTCTTGTACTTTTCAATCACTTAGTGTTCTGGTCATCATGACATTTTCTACATATCTATACCATGGCCTTCAGTGCTTCTGTCACCATACCATCCACCTCTCTCCATATTTCTACATTCATTCCCTCTATCCTGCATATCTCTGTCTGCAAAAGCACTCCCTGCATGGCCCCCACCATCTCTGTCTGCGAAGCACCAGCCCAGGGCCTGATAATACCATGCCCTTCTCCTTGTCTCTGCTAAGGCGAAAGTCACGTCTAATCTCTGTCTACTAAGAAACTGTTTACGTATTCTTCCTTCACACTGTAACTCATAACATATTTCGCAGTGCCGCAGTGCTTCTGTTCTGTCTCAATGGAATGGCTTCATGCTTTCTCTAGTGCTTACTCTTTCTCTCTCAAACCCAAGCGCTATCTAAAATGCAGACTCAATGCATATTCTAAGTGCACACTCATGCGTGGTGTCTCTACATGCATAAATAATACATAACAACATATCTATACATGTGTCTACATGTCTCTACAAATATAACATGTGTCTCTAAATGGCACTTCAAATATAACAGGCCTCATTCTATAGCAAATACAAATTGCTACATATATGTGGATAGTCTAATGTCACTACGTCATGTCACTACTAATCAGTATGAATGATGGATAACTGAATCCCTAAATGGTTAATGATTCTCTAACAATGGGTAATGCTTCTCTAATGATAACAAACCAGGCTTCTCCATACTATCTGGTTTCACATCGGTTCTTCTTGCAAGTTTATTTCTATTGGCCACTCTCCACAGGAAACCCTGCGATCTTCCAGCTAATGGCAGAGGTTAGCCGATCGTCTGAAAATCTGCTGGCAAGCTGGTTTGGATCTTTAAACCATCTGCACCGCTACCACGTGAGTTTAGGGCCCTTTAGTAACATGCATGAAATGGATGGGTTGACAGAATAACTCTGAGTCCGAATAACTGAACCAACTCAGGAAGATGACAAAGTACTGTTTTATTATCAATTATCTAAAACAGGAAGTTACAACGGACATCAATGAATGTTTGCTTGATTTTTCTCAGCAATCTTTTCACAAAACATAGATTTTATACTAAAAATAAATCAGAGGTGACATCATATTATGTGACAAATAATGTAAAACATACTAGGGATTGTGATAGGCTTAAAGGGAACATCTAAGTATACATTACATAGGACGTAGGATTGTGATTTGCTGCCCACTGTCAGGAAGACAATATATGCCTACCTCTAAAGTATGTCATCTTTAAAACCATTAAGTACTCCGTTTTCAATTGGTCTTCAAACTATAAGGTCCTTCGTTATACGGACCTCTACAATTGGTTGGCATGCTTGCGCCATGTCTGGAACATTCGGTTCACTTAGCAGCACGTAAGCCCAGACACAGGTGCAAGGGGGTGGTCCTGACTCTATCTCCCCACCCAGTTAGTCCAACATCTGCCTTCTGCCATGAAGATTGGGTTCCATGTCATTTCATTGCGGGATGTTTTTTCACAGTTTTTTTTACAACTATTCTTTTAACGAAAAAACCCATCCATCGAATTTATTTTTTAATTATTTTTGGGGAGACCCCCCCAACCCTCCATTCCCTTTCTGTTTTGATCAATTCCCAAACACCCACACCTGATGTATACAATTTTCTAACCCCCCACCAAAAAAGAATTGATGGGTTTTTTCATTAAAATATTCACGGTAAAAAACCCAGTGACAAAACGTCCTGCGATGAAAGGACTTTGTACCGAAGATTGTATTTCAACCTGGCCGTGCAAAGTATCCTTGTCTATAGTAATACATGGGAGTGCAAGCACTCACTATCGTTGTTCTAGGACTCCAGGTTCAACTCGATTTTCATCCTTGGTTCATGTGACAGGAGACCACGATTTGGTCCATTTTGCAGGTTTTAAATATCTTAGATGAATACAACTTGGCACTCTTAGGTGTTCTTTCTTTGCACCTTAACAAAAGATGATTCATCCTTCACATGGTCACTCCTTCCAAGTATAGATAGGCGACCTTATATTTAAGAAAAAGCAGATGTTGCAGCCAATATCGGCTTGAGTTCCTATCTAGAGCGAAGCCTTTGTGCCTCTCTGGTTCCTTTCTCAGACGGCCAAGGGTCTGCACCAGGGGTGCCTGTATTGTGGCTGCAGCAATATATGTACTATTCCAAAAAATAAAGTTGGTACCCTTTAGTGCGCTCCTTGGGAAAAATTACTCAATCACTTGATTATGTTGATTTCAATTTGTTTATTCAGTATAGGTTCTGGATACTCAATGCACTTCAAGTTTCAATAAATAGACTTTGTCTCTCAAATCGTCCTCAATGCACTTAAAGTTTCAATAAACAGACTTTGTCTTTCAAATTGTCTCCCAACACGTGTTTCCCCATGACTTTAGCCACGGTTCCTCAGGGGAGATTCCTTGTCATGTTTTTCATATTTCTGATTAAGTATTGATTGGTATTCAATTTTCTCTCTCATCCGCTCTCTATTTATCTTCCTTTTGTTCTTTATCCCTTTTTTCTTCTGTTTTTCTTGTGTGTAGATTCTTATGGATTTAAAGATGGTCCTTTCTCTCGGTACGATTGCCTCTGTGCAACCACGGATGCACAGAGGCAATCGTACCGAGAGAAAGGATCATCTTTAAATCCATAAGAATCTACACACAAGAAAAACAGAAGAAAAAAGGGATAAAGAACAAAAGGAAGATAAATAGAGAGCGGATGAGAGACAAAATTGAATACCAATCAATACTTAATCAGAAATATGAAAAACATGACAAGGAATCTCCCCTGAGGAACCGTGGCTAAAGTCATGGGGAAACACGTGTTGGGAGACAATTTGAAAGACAAAGTCTGTTTATTGAAACTTTAAGTGCATTGAGGACGATTTGAGAGACAAAGTCTATTTATTGAAACTTGAAGTGCATTGAGTATCCAGAACCTATACTGAATAAACAAATTGAAATCAACATAATCAAGTGATTGAGTAATTTTTCCCAAGGAGCGCACTAAAGGGTACCAACTTTATTTTTTGAGATAGGCGACCTTGGCTGCTTCAGTTTTGGTACCAGGCCACACAGCCTCGCCATGCAGCTCTGCGATTTCAACGTATTCTTGCTGCAATACAATTCTCTCTTTCTTCGTCATGGGTCCTGGCTTACTAATTTCTGATACTGATGTCCAGCTTCTATACAGTATCGGCTTTGCCTGCATTCTATTCACTACATATAGCCAGCTTCTATGATGAATTAGTCTACCTGGCATTTCAGCGTCTGTACAATTATTGAACGGTTGATTCTCTGCAACATTTCGTGCATGTGTAATCTTCATTTTCATATTTAAAAGTTCACTCAACTCTTCGTCATTAGTTTCTGTAGGATCCATGCATCTTCTTCAGCCAATATCTCAGACGTCGCATATGTCTTGTGTAACGTCACTAGCTTCTCTATCGGGTTGTCTTAATGGGTATCTTCTTTTGTATATACTCTGCGGTATTGGCACAACTGCTGGTGTCAAACACGGCATTATGATCTCAGACTTCCAACATATAGGATGCAGGGGGGTGGGATTTCCTGCTGAGGCAAGTAACTACACCTCGACATCAGAGTTTCTCCAGGTTAGATTTCTTTTCACTCTCCAGACCTCTGTTTTACTTTAATAAACCTGCAGACATTGAATGTAGGCTTCTTCAAGACCCCTCTGCGGGTTCTTTGGTGGTGGATTCCGCTTCGAGCATTTCTTTTTCTGCACACATCTGCTGGATGAACGTCTCCCTCTTATCGGATCCGGTAATATTGAATGTAATTGAATCTGATTTATCTCAAAACATCCTAGATAACACCCTTCCTGGGCTTAATGTGGGACTCACCAGACCGGCATGGAAATAGGTAATACGGGGTGTGGTTAATAGCTTAGCCTCCTCCAAATACTGTGGTAAGGAAATGACAAAATAATCATTGGAATCTAAGATCTAGGTCTTGGATGCCCAAAATACATCGACACCATAGAATGGAATAGCTCCTCTATAGGGCTGGAGGAAAAATGAGGGAATTATATGATGGTGACACCGATAATAAGCAGATAAAGTGAACAATCCTTTAGCATACAAGCTTAAGAGGCGGCACTCTAATAATACAATACGTACCCAGCGGGCTGATCAAAGGGTTTCTCATAACAAAGGCTCAATTGCTGATTATTATGTAGCTCTATTTTTTGTTCTATGTCATTTGTTCGATTTTTATAGGTCGCCTAACAAAAAGACAGATTTTTCAGCTGATATTCATTTCGTTTTTTTTTTTTTAAAAAAAAAGGTCTTTTGACCTAATACCCTATTTTCAGGCCAGCAAATGAACCCGGGTGACATAACTTTATATTTAACAAGACTACGCCTTCATTCCCTTTCTTCTGAGGTTATAGGGACCCTGGAACAGCTTTAAACAGTGGAAGAGGTTTCTCAGGTGTTCTCATCTCTCCCGTCCAATAAATCTCCCGGCATGATGGTTTTTCAGCATTATTTCATACTATTCTCTTAAATTCTAGCCCCTGAATTGGTTTCTGTTTTTCAGAGCATCTTATTTTCGGTTGAAGCCATAACTTTGTTGGCATATCCATTATTAGTCTGTTAGTGAAACCAGGAAAGGATCCCTCCTAATGCTGCACTTATCATTATTATTATTTGTTTTTTAATTATTATTATTATTATTATTAATATTATTATTATTATTATTATTATTATTATTATTATTATTATTATGGTATTTATTGGGCGTGGACTTGGCATTGGGAACCAATGGAGCATTTTACTGTCATAGGGGGAAGAATACGTTTACGGGGAATAGGAACAAGGGAGTAGGGACCTAACAGGGGAGGGAGGGTAATAGTCAGCAATGGATCTACAAGTGACCATGGGAGGAAACAGTTGAGAGCCGATCACCCAGTCTCAGGTATGGTGAGGAGTTGATAGTGTATGGACCTAGGTATTAGGGAGGAGCCATTCCTTGAAGAGGAGGGCCTTGATCTCCTTCCTGAACTGTAGAATTGAGGGGGTGAGTAGGATGTTGATGGGGAGGAGGTTCCAGAGTCTTGGCGCATAGACAGGGAAGGCCTGTCTTCTGTTTTTGTCTGTCCTGCACCAGCGGAGTTCAAGTCTGCATCTGTCTTTACTTCTGGTGGATTGGAGGCCTCTGGAGATGCTGAGTTTCTCAGTGAGGTACTTGCCATTAGCACCCAGTGTGGGGCAGCTATCTAACCAGCTCCGACCATACATGCACAATCGATGCCCGAGCCCTGAGTGAACATCTGGCTGCCCCACGCTATGGGTCACATTTATATTCATGGAATACCTCCTGTTGCACCACCCCCTCATCTGCCCCCTATATGGGCACCTTTGACCCCCTAAAACTGCCTACATCCCACCCACCCCGCTTACCTTCTTCACTGCAAACCCCTGGCTGCCTGCTCGTACATCCACCATAAACAGCAACAAGTGACTTGCCCACAAGTACCATTTGTGATTATGGTGACCATCTTGAATTGGTGAAAAGATTCCTTTCTTGAAGGGGTGAACGAACGCATGCTCCCCTTCATTCAAAGGGAACGTCTTTCCTTTTCAATCAAATCTCCATGCTATCAGCCACCCGGGTACAAATCGGGGTTGCATGCAGCATTGACACCAGCTTTTGCAATCAGTCATGGGCATTAATGGACCACAGCCCTCACAAGTGCCTTACTATGTTTGGGCCTACATTAGCTCACTCTGGGAGGCCATTAAAGGCCATGATTGAATGCAAATTTGAACACTGCAATAGAGGTGTGGATTATGTGTGGATTATAATACAGGAATTTATGCAAAAGTTTTGTCATTACAATAAGCAGAAGTGTTACCGAAATTGATTCAGTGGGATCAGTCAGGATTAGCAACTGAGGGAGAGGCTCAGAATAATATTTGGTGTTCAGCAAGTATCATACACTATGTGCAAACCTCTAACTTCTCATTTACTTTATTGCCATTTGATGCCAAAAAGGAATTTGATTGACTAGACTGGTCTTGCATTCAGAGGGATTCAAACAAATCTGGCTTTGGACCTCACTTCGAGGAACTGGTATTAGTGAATTATAAACACCCATCAGCAAAATGAAATATCAATGACTCACTGTCCCCCTCCATTCCCATAGGCAATGGTAGGTGAGTGAAATTCCATGTTATTGGTTGTGGTGCGCCAATCAGTTATGAATCAGTGTATGTCTTTTGTTAGTCTGTCTTGGACCAGTCTCATATTATTCATGGTGTTTTTTATACATTTTAAACTCTTCACCAAAAAGTCTTGTAATAAACATGTATTGTTGATATGTTGATTTCATAATTTTTGTGCGCACCCTGAATTTGTCTCAAATTGATTTGTCGTGAAGAAATAACTTCAATTAAAAAAATTGTTGATTTTACTAGGTCGTTGTAAATACAACGACCTAGTAAAATCAACTGTCAAATACGTTGTTTTTGACAGACCTTAACAATGTACGTTTTTTTGTGATGATGGTCTTGGAGAGTCTGGACTGAGTACCAGGCGGCTCATGTATAATTGTGATGTTTGTGCTATCCACCATTATTGAAACAGGTTGCGTAAGAGATGCTAGATTTCTACATTCCCATATGTAAAAAAAGCCCATTTGGAATGCCATAGCTGTTAAACTTGATTTAGAATCCCATGATTCACCTTCTGGAGGAATGGGCTGCTAATTTAGGCTTGGTCAATTATATAAAGAAGGTAAATCATTAGACCTCTTGGAATGCAATCAAACCTTCAACTTGATACAGATGGACCAATTGAGCTACTTACAGCCTAGACATTGGATCTCTCACCGTCAGTTAAGGATCATGTAGCAAAGCGCATAACAGAATTTGTGTACCTGTTTTTAGAAATCCTGATGAAACATCCAACTTTATTATTACCTTGCACTGTGTAAATGTGGGGAGATTTTCCCTCCCTCTTGTATTCTGCATGATGGACTGAAGATTTGGGAATCAGCATAGCTGCGCTCTCCTGATTTAATATCATGGCTAGATCAATGAAGTCTTCCCCATATATCCAGAATAAGGGAAGTTCCAATAAGACACCATTCAGGTAGTATCACACCCTGATCCAAATTAACAAAATTGTTCCTAACCCTTTTGCATATTGTTGCATACTAGAGAAAGGTTCTCTACACATTTGATGAGAATTGTGTGTGGTTCAACATTTTGGCACAAAATTCTCTCTACCATAAATCTAATCACTAGTGTAGTTAGTATCGAGGGATATGGATTCCAGAGATTTACCCCCCCCCCATACCAGATGTTGGTAAGTGGTGGCCACGGCTTTGACACTTAATGAGAATGGATACATTTGCAGACAATCTTTGTAATCATGTCTCCAAATACTTTAAGATTTGGTCTATTTTCTTGCCCTTTGTGAATTTAACAACTTTCCACAAGTATGTCACACATTGCACATTAATCTAAGAATGTGAATGAATGTGAAAGAAAATAGTGTTTTCCCTGTAAATAAGGATTTACAAAGTGTACATAGTTAAGCAAGAATATATTTGTTTTGTTAGACTGCTCAATTTAATCCAACCAAAGGAAAGCCAGGTATTCCCAGGTAGTCAGTCATTTTATGTACAATTGGCTATTCATCCTTTTGTTTTAGTGTTTACAATTTTAAATGCTATGATCTTTGCCCATTGTATTTGTTTATTAATATGGCCTGATTTGTTGATTACAATATTATATGCTATTTTATGAATTAATGTTGTCCTGTTACTTATTATTAAAGAGCCTAAACACCACCAGGGATACCTTAATTTCCTGTTTCTATTTAAAAAAATGTTTGCTTGAATGGAACTGGTGTATGACAAGGGAAACGCTGGGTGGTTATAAACTTTTCTATCGCTGGGTCTTGGAGGAAAAGGCTCTAAATCATGTTAATGGCTATTTGATCAAATGTTTGTGTTCAAAATGGTGCTAAGATTAAATCTCCTTCCGACTTATGAAGTGACTGCTGCTAAAAACAATGTACACAGCAGGGATAGATTTTGCCACATCTATGAAAATACTGACATTATTTGAGACTTTGTTACTTCTCATATTTACTGCCCGAATTGGATGATAGATAAGATAACGTATTTTAGAAATTTTGTACATTCTGAAAATTACGTTACATTATCTGCTTTGCAAGATTTCTTTCTGGACAACAATTGTCACTAATTATTGCTAGTATTAGATTTGTAGTTGAAATCTTTCCCAATGTACTTTTTAACATGTTTGTAATTGTTGGGTGGGGTCTAAATCCTCAACCTTTTAACTATAAGATTAATGTATTTTTATTCTTTGTACGTTTTTCATGTCTCGTGCAGTAATTCCATAATTGTATAAGGTTTTCTTTTAAACTGTATCACAAATAAACGAAATGGGTGATTTGGGACCAGAAATTAGCACTCTCACCCAGCAACAATGTTCTACCACTTAGTAACCAAAAACAGCTCTGTACAGAAGACCAGCAAACCTTTACTAAACAACTAAAGACCTTGCTTTTCGACTAGCTTCCTCACAAGACCATCACCAGAACTCACGCAACTTTCCACCTACACACCTTGGTCCAGGGACAGTGCCCTTTAGATTATAGAAGTTACCTGGAAACAATATGCATTCCTCCGGCAAACTTATCAGGCTTATTGACTGACACTACACACTGCCAAGACAGAATTTGAACAGCCATCATCGCCTATTTACTTCACCAGCAGGTGCATACTACCTCACTGATAGAGGTTTCCAGTGCTAAATTACTCTCCTGCCCTACTCATAGGCCCATTTCTCTACTCCTCTCAATTAGCGAACTCCCCTCTAAAATTCTCCTACTACCTTACGCTACACACGCATATCCCCACTGACTCCTGCACAGGTCTAGTCGACATCACATAAACCCTAGGGATCTGTGACCAATTTTCCCTTTTGAGTTTTAGTTCACCCCCCACTTGATGGGTAACTTTACCCAAAACATATTTAGCCTCTCAGACCTTATGCTGCCCCTCCCAGATAACATTCCACAAGGGTCTCGGCCAATCTATAGGAGCATACCAGCACACAGGACCTGGGTAATCCAGACATGCACACAGCAAGACCACAGGTTTCACATCTGGCTCTCCTACTTTCCCGCTAATGACCCCTTCTTTCCTTTCACAGAGCCATGAGCAGCAGAGCCAATAGTAAATGGCATCATGGTGCTGTACAAGACCACTTTACTCACTTACCTATCTTGGCGGAGCCATTCACCCTCAGACTGAACACTGGAACAAGGAGACAGACTTTCACAGTGTGCAGCAAACAGGATTTTGTAACATATGGACATATGAACAGAAAGCAATGGCTAGTGGAAAGCTATGCCTCTTCCCAAAAAGGTATAGGTTGTATCTCTTCTGATAATGGGCGACAGGTGCCTCTTTTTACCACCTTCTAAAATGTCTTCAACTTCAGAGATGGCTTTCATTTTGCTTGTAGCCATTCACTGAGTCCTTTACACATCTGTCATCGAGGGACAGTGTCATGGGTGTGTCTGAGTCACGTGTCACCAGGCAAAGAACAAAAGATTTTTATGTTTTTACATTCCTAACTGCAAACTCCCACTTTTAGAGGTTAAGATATCAGCTAGACATCTGTGCTAGTTCTAAAAGACTATCCTCATTGTGCCGATCAATGGCTGTCCGCCAGTGGCCTTGATCAGGACATTCTTATTTGTGATTCAGCCTAATATGTTGCCCCGCCTTGTTGGTTTTGGCGAATTTGCAAAGCCATTGTTAGAGAAGAGAGAGAGATGGAATGGGTGATCTGAAATAAAAAGAAATCTGTTTGGCATAGCACCAGACAATGCCATGGCATGAAACTGCCAAATCACTAAAATCTCTTTTTCCAAACTCCTCTGCCGTACTACCCAATGAGAGGTTCCTTTACAATATTTGCTCTAATCAGCAGCTTTGTAACCAGCAAGTCAGGTGCTGGGCGTTCCATTTCCAAGCTGCACAGTGATTTCAAATTGGGTAATTTGGGCTACTTTTTACAGTAGATTTGTCCTCCTGATGCAGCCTTTCTCCAACCACCTAACCCCCAAGCCCAAACTCTCTACGTCCCACTCCAACTCTCTCACCCCACTCCGACTCTCTTTACCCCCAGCTGCCCACTTCACCGCCATTATATGTGTTGTTTGGGCTATTTTAGCTACTTTTGTCAAGTCCTCCTGAGGCTACTTTGTTCTTCATGTTTTTTCCACCAACCAACTACCATCACCTACCCACCCCAGCCACACTCGCTCTTACTGCACCCACTCTCCCACCACTACCCACCCTAACCGCTCCCTTTCCATCCCCATCATCGCCCTCTGTACCCCCACCCTCTCAACTCTCACCCACCCAATCCTAACTCTCTGTTCATACACCCATCCACCCTCTCTACCACAGCCACCATAACCCCACCCTCTCTCCCCACCACCTACCCTATGCCCACTCTCTCTACTCCCAACCAACCACCCTACCCTGACTATCTCTACACCAACCCACCCACCTTACCCCAGCTCTCTCTATCCCTCCCCCTGCCCTCGCTCTCACTACTCCACCCACCCTACCACCACTCTCTCTCCCCCACTTTCGCACCATACCCTAACCCACCCAATACCCACCCTCTCTACTCTCACCAACCCAATCCCCACTTTCGCTATCCTCTATCCCCACCCATCCTATCCCCACCCTGTCTACCACCACCCACCCTCCACACCCTCTCTACCTGCACCCGCACACAGTACCCCACTCTCTCTCCCCACTCACCCTCTATACCCCCATACTTTCTACCCCACCCATCCAATCCCCAACCTCTCTACCCCCAGCAACCCAATCCCCACTCTCTCTATCCCCAGCCACACTAGCCCTACCGTATTTACCATTACCCACCCACCCTACCCCCACTCTCTCTATCACAAACCACCCAACCTACTCTTTCTCTCTCTACCCCACTCTCACAACTCCAACACACTCACCCTAACCCCACTCTCTCTATCCAAACCACGCTACCCACACTCTCTCAACAGGCACTGAGGCACCCACCCACAATACCCCCACTTTCTATACCCCCATCCATGCTACCCACACTCTCCCTATCACAAATCCCCACTGCCTGTAATCCACCCACCCTACTATCTCCACCCACCCTCCATACACCCACTCTCACTACCCCCCACCCTAACCTACACTCTCTTTAAACATAGCCACCCACTCTATCTCCTCTTTCTCTAACACCTGGCCACCATACCTCCACTAACTGTACCCCCAGCCACACAACCTACCTCTTCTCTCTCTACACCTAACTACTCAAACTCCAATCTCTCTACCCCCACCCACACAACCTACCTCTTCTCTCTCTACTCCTACCCACCCTAACTCCACTCTCTCTACCCCCACCCACCCACCGACCCTACCTCCATTATCTCTCTACTGACACCCACCCACCCTACCTCCACTCGCTCTACCCTCACACACTCACCCTATCTCCATTCTCTACCCCCACCTCCCCACTCTACCCCCACTCTCTCTACACCCACCCACCTACCCTACCCCCACTATCTCTACCCCCACCCAATTCCCACGTCTCTACCGCCACCCACTCAACTACCCCCACTCACTCTACTCCCACCCACCCGCTCTTCCTCCCCTCTCTCTGCCCCACCCTACCTCCACTCACTCTACCCCCATACACCCTACCCCCAATCTCTCCACCACCACCCACCCACCCTACTTCCACTCTCTCTATCCCCACCAACCCTACCTCCACTCTCTCTGCCCCAACCCTACCCTACCTCAACTCTCTACTACCACCCACCCTCCCTACCCCCACTCTCTCTACCCCCACTCACTCTACCCCACCCACCGACTCTATCTACAATTGTTCTGCCCCACTGACCATAACTCCACTCTCTCTACCCCGACCCACCCTATGTCTTCCCACTCTACCCCCACCCACCCTACCTCAGCTATCTTCACCCCCACCCATCCTACCTAAATTATCTCTACCACCATCTACCCACCCTAGCACTACTCTCTCTAACCCACTCACCATACCTCCACTCTCTCTACACCCACCCACCCTACCTCCACTCTCTCTTCACCCACCCACCGACCCCACCTCCACACTCTCAACCCCACTCACCCTACCTCCACTCCCTCTACCCCCACACATCCACCCTACCTCCACTCTCTATATTCCCACCCACCCAACTACCCACTCCATCTTCCCCCACCAAACACTCACTCTTTCTACCCCACACATGCCTACCCAATCCCCCATTGTCTCTACCTACACCCACCCACCCTACCCACCACTGTCTCTGACCCCATCCACCCACCCTACCCCCATGCACCCTGCCCCCACTCTCTCTACCCCCACCCACCAACCCCTAATCCCTCTACCCCCACGCACCCACCTATCTCTCTCACCACCCTTCCTACCTCCACTCTCCTTACCCACAACTACCCACCGTACCCCCCTTCTCTCTATCCACACCCACCCTACCCCCACTCTCGCTACCCCCACCAACCCACCCAAATCCCACTCCTTCTCCCCGCACCCATCCACCTCTTTCTCCCAGCTCCCACCCACCTTACCCCAACTCTCTCTAGAATACCCACTTTCTCTACCCAAAGCCACCCACCCTACCCAAACTCTCTCTACCCCCACCCATTCTCCTCTACTCTCTGTACCCCACCCACCATACCTCCACTCTCTCTCTCTCTCTACTACGACCCATCCACCCATCACTCTATCTACCTTCACCCACCCACCAAACCACCACTCTCTTTACCACCACCAACCCTAGCCCCATCCTCTCTACCCCCACTCTCTCTACCACCACCCACCCGCACTACCCCCAACCACCCTCCCTGCACCCACCCACTCTACCTCCACGTTCTCTGTCCCCACCCACCATACTTCTACTCTCTCTACCCCCACCCAACCTACTGCGAATTTCTCTACCCCAACCAACCCTACCTCCACGGTCTCTACCACCACCTACATACCCTAGTTCTACTCTCTCTACCCCTGCTGACCCAACCTCCACTCGCTCTATCTCCACCGACCCTACCTACACTCTCTCTACCCTCACCCATCCTACCGCCACTCTCTTTATCCCCACATCCGCCCACCCAATCCTCCACTCTCTGTACCCTAACTCATCCACCCTCATCCACCCTACCCCTACTCTCACCACCCCAGCAACCCACCCTACCCCCACTATCTCTACCCCTACCCACCTACCCTACCCCACTGTCTCTTCCCCCACTCATCCACCATATCTCCCCTCTGTCTACCCCCACCCACTCATCACTTCCTTTTCCCCCACCCACCTCTCTCTCCCACCACCCTGGTGGTTGCATGCAGAGATGTCTTTTTGGGAGGGCAAAACGGACATATGTTCTGGGTCCCCACCTTGATGCAAAGAAGGTAGTTCAGTTATTTTACAAAATATAAATAACAGATATCTTCATAGGTTTGCTGCTGAGTTCTGTGCCTGATGCGTTGTTAACTAAGGTCTGACTTGTTCCATTAAACCTCTAATGCATCCCCTGTGCACTGTAGTACGTACAATTCGTGTCATTACTAAAGAACAACTTTTGGAGGCCTTGTACCTTTCTTTGGGAATGTGTTGATCACATCCAATAACCAGAGTTCAAGTGCATATGTAAGAGCTTGCGTATCATGGTGGTTCAAAAAATATGCACATGTTGCAGAGATCCATGTTCATATGTCTGATCCTGTTAAGCCCAATTTTGCCTACAGACTCTCTGAGGTTAATAAACCTTGGTGATGGTAACAACCACTGTGCTTCAAAACAACATACATGCAGCAGAAAGCACCAGTGAGAAAAACGAACACAGCATCAGTTTGGTACAAGTCTATATCTCGATCCCCAGTGCTGGTCATTGGGCCAGCTTTCAGCGGATCTGAGATCCGGCACCAGATATGGAGCCGGATCTTGGGATCCGGCCAGAGTCAGCCGCCTAAGCCCATGAACCACGCCGGATAACTTAAAAAATATACCTTTTTGTTTTTTTAAGTATTCCAGCATTGCCGCATGTCCACTAGGAGCCCTGCCCCCGATAGACCATGCCTCTCGGGCACCGCCCCCCTAAACTCCTCCCCCACCTTGGCCCTTGTTTTGTGTGATCCCCCACCACATTTTTTCCATTTCCACCACTGTCGACCCCTCCAAACAAGGGTTCTATAAACTGAGCACCCCCAATGAAGAACACAAGGGGCCTTTTCTAAGTGTGGTGGTCTGGAAATAAGGGTGCCGGTCACACCATACTGGCACCCTTTCCGGACCGCCACACTCCAACTATGCCTTCCAGGGCCGTTGCGCCCGGCAGGTCTGACCTGCTGGGTGCAACCGCCCCAGACGGCACCGTTAGCAACGGTGCCGTTGCTTCTGTGAACCCATTCCCAAATCCGCAGCCTGATATCCAGGGCCGCCAGGACTCCGGTGGCAACAGGAAATCAGGCGGCGGTTTCAGTGTAACAGTGACAGCGGCAACCAGCCGGTAGCACCAGGGGGGGTAACCGCGTCCTCATAATGAAGCCCAATGTGTTAGTTGTGGGAGGTAATTAGAAAGCCACATTCATGACAGTGGAACTAAAGGATTGATGATTTTCCGGCGGGCACTATTGTGGATCTGGAAGATCATCTTATCTTACTCTCTAGTACTGTTTTATCTTCAATGAAAAAGTTTGTCTTCTCACATCATGGTGGCATTTTTAACTCATTGCTAAATGTCACAGGCATTGGCATCCCTAATTAGTATCTTGTGGCTGTAGCCCTCTGTATATCACCTCTCTTTGTCCTTTCGAAGTGCACCATTAACAGTGTTTACTTGTAAGTCAGGAGTATGCAACCTTTGGCTTTCCCAATATTTTGGACTACAGTTCACATCATCCCTAACCCGCATAGTCAATGATGAGGGATTATTGGATTTATACTAAAAAACACCTTGCAAGCTGCTTTCTACGATAATACATGTTAATGCACCTTCTTACTTTATGCCCTTACATACAGGCCTCTTGCAAGCTTATTTTATGGTCTGCTTATTCGGCACAACTGGATTTTGTGTTTCTACTATTTAAAATGCTTTGCACATAATTATAAGCAGGAGAATGAATGACAGTTTCTTATGTTAGATTTATTTAAATCTTTCAAATATATTGGAAAAACCCACATGAGTACTCTGGTACTTGCAGACTTACATTTATGATGGTGACAATACATTTTCAATTATTCTGATTTTGCATAACATTAGTCAATAAAGATCTTTTTTCAATATTGTCCTGATGGTTTAGTATGTGATTTGTGTACATTCAAAATAAGGTCTAAAAAAACAAATAATCCATTTTAATTCAGGAAAGTCAAACATTCACAAATAAGTGCACCCTTGTTTTATGAAATTCCAGATTGGGCTCAATCACAGCTCATGTAACCTCAGTGTTTCTTTCTTGGGCAACTCATTTAATCTCAAAGTGCCCAAACCAGGGGTGGACTGGCCTATAGGGAACTCTGGAGATTTCCCGGTGGGCCTCTGCATCCTGGGCCTCTTCTGTGGTATTTCCAAATTTTCTCATAGGAAAAGCATTGGGCTTGCTGAAAATGTGTCATATGGGGCCACTTTGAACTTTATTTCCAGGGCCTCTTTTGGTCCCCAGTAATTATTTCCAGGGCCTCTTTTAGTTCCCAGTCCAGCCCTGGCCCAAACTGTCAAATTTGCGAGTCCCTAATTTAATAATTGTCAGACACTAAAAGATTTTTGGTTCTCCCTTCAAAAAATCCTTACTAATGTTTTAACTGACTATAGTGTTACTTTACTTCATATGTAATCATAGTGACCATTGGTATACTGCATACGACAATGTAAGATGTTTCTTGGCTCACTTCTGACAACACTACTTGAAACCATGGCCTTCTTCTAATCTCAGTCTATGTTCAAATATGGGCACTCTTATGATAACTTCTTATCCGTAGCCTCTATGTATGCTACAGCATGTCTACTGCCCGTTTTGCTTCAAGTCTGTCCTCTGTATCCATGCTTGAGCGTGCGCATATTCTGTTTGGCTTCTATTCTGAGTTCCATGGGATGCATACCTTCTTCATATGGCTCGTCTCGATGCCCTGCATCTATGCTACAGCTTGTATACCTTGTGTCCGGTAATGTACACTGTGTTCTGTAGCTATGTTAGAACACAAGTACCCACATCAGACAGCTAATGATTTCCTTGAAATTACAATTGTCTATCATTCTCTTTTCACCATGGATGAGGGGGTCAAGGTACTTCAACGGAGGTCCCATGCTTATTTAAATCGGTGCCAGGGCAACATTTCAAGCGATGAGTTGTACACATGACAGGAATTACCCGATGGGGATGCAAACAGAGGTTATTGGGTCACTCCGTTGTTTTGGTTTGAGAGGGGCCCCAATGTTGTCTGTGCCCTAGGCACCAAAATCCCTTAAGAGGGCCCTGGATGTATGACAGATGAATTTTGAATGAACATATTCATTATATTGGGTAGGCACAGGTTGCTCAATCCTTCATCTCTTCTATGATTTCCCTCGGGTCTCTCCTCTTGGACCTAATTTACGCTCTATCTATCCTCGCTTTAGCTCCCACTGTTACTTATGTAGGACTCTATCATTATTTCTATGTAAATGAATTTCAGGCCTTTGCTGTCCTTCCACCCTTTTCTACATTTATTCAGCAATCATGCATTAATCAACTCTCGAAGACCTACCAGTCCTTTCAATTCAATTCAATTCAAATAAAACGCAGACTCCTGGTTTCTCCTTATGCCCATCTGCCCTTTGGTGCCAATATCTTTTCTCCTACTTCTCTCCCTCTCTGCCACAAATCTTAGAAATACCTTTGACCATTTTCCATGTAAATATATTTTGTTGACTGTAGTTAATGGTCCAATGATGACATTTGAGAACGTCAATGCTTCTTGACCTCTCAAGCTACTGAGACCCTGATTGTTTACTCTAGTCTTGTCTTAGGGTGATTACTGATTCACCTTTCCTGGACTGCACACCTTTGTCATGTACCTTCTCAGCCTATGGCTAAAGCTGCTATCCCTTTTGTTATTGAAACTGCCCCCTACTCCCTACAATATGATTCTCCCACTATGTCCTCCTTGCCCCCTCAACCCCAATGTCTCTTTCATATCATAATCAGAGGCTGCCCCCTCCCTCGCCTGATTACTCAACCTCATCAATGCTGGCTGCATCCCACCTTGCTTCTTTTTTCACCTCTAAGATTGATAATCTACAGAAGGCATTCCTTTCTGCTGATCCTGAACCCCCTCTTAAAGGCCTCTTGCCTTCCCTCTAAACAGTCTTTTAATGTTTTCTCCACTATCTCAGGTTCTGATATAAGTCTCGATCACAACCCTCGCTGCTACATCCGACCCACTTCCATCTGCTATCATTTCTAAAGTTTACCCTCTTTTGCCTCTTTCGCTTTCATACATTTCTACCATTTGTAATCTTTCCATAATTTCTGGAACTTTCAACACGCTACAGTGATTCCTTTTTTAAAGAAACCTTCTCTTGATCGATCCTTCCACCCCTTCAAACTATGGGCCAGTTTCCAGTTTCTCTTTTATTTTATTTCTTGACATTTTGGAAAGGGCTGTCTATTGTCAACTCTTTAGCTTTGTCACAACCTTCTTCCCCTGTTTCAATCTAGTTTTCAGACCTCGTCATTTGACGGAAACTGCTTTTCTTCATGTCTCAAATACTTTCCTTATGTCTCGTCACTCTAAACTGTCCTCTGTGTTGGTATGAGATCTTTTGGCCACTTTCAACACTATTGATCACTCTATCCTTCTTTATACTCTTTCCACATTAGGGATTCCAGGCGTCATTCACAAATGGATTTCATTGTATCTCTCAAATTGTACTTGTGCTAAGTCTTGGGCCAGTCAATCATCTTCTCCTCTCCCGTTTAGCTCTGCTGTTCCCTGGGGTCCCCTTCATTTCTTACTCTTTTCTTTACACACTTTCTCGCTTTCCAAAATGATGGTTTCCCTCGGTTTCCCTTGGCACCTCCATGCAGATGAAACTCAGATTTACTTTTCTCCTTCTCATCATGGTCCCTCCATTCTTTCCTTTCCTCCTGTCTTTCTGTCCTTCATTTCTGGATGTTTTTACACTCACTACATCTGAACCCCTCTAGAACCGAGGTTTTGTTCTTTCCTCTTGCCTATTCCTCAATGTCTGTGTTACCTAATCTAATTGTCTTCCCTCTGTCTTTTCTTCTCCTTTCTTCATCTGCTAGCAATCTTGGGGTCACTTGTGACCCCTTTCTCTTCTTTTCTTCTCATATCTCATCTTTGGCTAAATCCTCTCTCTTTGCTTTATGTAACATTTCTAAAATGCATCCTTTTTAACATTTCATGCTACACAAATGTTGATTTCTTCTTTGGTCTTTTCCTGGTTAGATCACTCTTCTGCACTCTTGTTAGGTCTTGCGTCTAAAGCTTTAGTTCCTCTTGAATCTATCTTTAAGGTTTCTATTCGTCTGCTTTATCGTCTTCCTATTAGTTCCTCTGTTTTTTGTCTCTCTTATTTCGCTTTCGTTATCAGATCTTGTTTCATTTCCTTTGTATTTTTTATTAATGCCTACTTGTTCTTGCTCCTCTTTATTTATATTCACGTGTGTCTCTGTATACTCCCACTCGTCCCCTGTGTGCTGGCTCTTCATTTCCTCTATCTGTACCTCTGCCGTTCTATGCCCAATCCTGTTTCCAGGCTTTTTCTTTGTTAGCCCCCAAACAGTGGAATACTCTACCACTGCATGTCCGTTCTGCCCCCACTCTGGCAATCTTCTGCACCCTACATAATGACCACTTCCTTTCTCTTTCTATTATTATTATTATTATTATTTATTATGCAAAGCCAAGTTGCATACGGGCGAAGATCGTTAAGAAATACTCATCCTAGAGGGCACGTACATGGTTCCTGTTTAACTGAAAAGATGAGTCTTAAGTTTGTTTTTAAATTCTTTGATTGTTCCGCAATTTCTTGTAATAGGTGAAAGGGCGTTCCATGTAATGGGGGACCTTGACCAGAACGCTTCCTAAGGAGGTTTTAGGTACCTGAAGGTTCCGGTCTCCGTTAGAACGAAGTGAGCATTTTACTTGCTTGATTTTTAGCCTATTAGTTATGTAGGGAGGGGCATCACCGGATAAGGCCTTAAACATGATGGTAAGAAGTCTAAACTCCGCCCTTTGTTCTATAGGTAGCCAGTGCATCTTCCTTCTTACCTCTTAAACATGGGCATATTTCTGTAAACCCATGAGAGCTCTTATTGCACTATTCTGCACTACTTGGCGGTTTCTCAGTTCAATTTTATTTATGCCAATGGGCAAAGAGCCACAATAATCCAGTTTTGAAGATATAATGGCTCTGGCAATGGGTTCACATCCTGCGTGTGATAAGAAAGGCCTTATATGTGCCAGAAGTCGAATATAGTATGCAGACGAGGACAATAGGTTGTTCACATGGGCTGACATAGTCACTGATTGATCGAAAGTGACTCCTAGAATTTTTATTTTTTTCCTTAACTTGAATCACATGGTTATCAATACGGAAGGTTTGGTAATCTGGTGTCAGCTTATTGAGTCTTTGTTTAGAGATGATCAACATCAACTCTGTTTTACCAGGATACAGGGCCATGCCGTTTGCATCCATCTATTTACAGATACGATCATAAGTTTCCGCTACAGTCATGACATCCTGATCATAGTTCCCTGATAAGGTGATAAGAAACTGTGAATCATCAGCGTAATTGGAGAAGCATATGTTATTATTTTCCAAAAATCATCAAAAAAGGGAACGTTAAATAGATTGTACAGAATCGGTGATAAAGCTGCACCCTGAGGAATTCCATAGTTTATAGTTGATGGGTCTGCCTGCGCTTGTTTGCTGCAAACTGTATTGTTCTCGAGCCTAAGAAAGACAGCATCCATTTCCTGGCATTGGCACTAAGACTCGCTCTTTCCTCCAATCTTTCCAAGAGGAGTTGATGGTCCACCAAAGCGAATGCCACTGAGAGGTCTGACTCTGTGCTGTAACCTGGACGAAAGCCTGATTGTCCATCATTAAGGATGGAGTGTTCATTAATAAATCCTGCTAGCTGATCATATGCCACTCTATCCATAATTTCTAGGATAAAAGGAGAGTTGGTAATGGGCCGATAATTCTTTGCCTCTACAGGATCTCGGTCTGCCTTTTTTTAAAGAGGAGTAATCCATGACCCTATAAGCCTGTTAGGAACTACACGTTCTCTGAATGAGGTGTTTATGATTTTAGTAAGAGAACCAATGAGTAGTTCAGAGCACGGCTGGAAATTGGTCTCCCTTACATGACTACTGCTTCAATTTAGCAAGCACGATCCTGAGATCATCCTCCGATATATCCTTAAAATTAAATTCCGGTATGGTTTGAATCTTGTTGGTGATTCAAACTCTTCTCTAACATTAGCAGTAACTGTTTATACTTCTGTTGATTCTTTTGCCTTTTTTTTGTTTTTCATTTGCGTTATGTATTTTTGTACCATTTGATTACTTTGTAATAGCGTTTTGGTGAAAGCACTTATCAAATAAATACAAATAAAAAATGGAATTTGCTCCACTCAGCTAGATTCTATCTGCTTCCTGTCTCCAAGTTCTGCTTCCCCTGCATCGTTATTAGGCAGATACAGTCTCTAACCCACCCTTATCGCTTTTCTCTGGCTACTGTCTTTGCTCCTACTTGTCATTTTCATTCTGCTACCAAGGCACACATACACCAGGGCACTACAACCTTTTGCTCAGCAAATGTTTTGTACTACAATCAGTTTTAGCCTGCAAATTCAATGGTGAGGGAAGCATGGTAGTCGTAGACCAAAACATCTGTAGAGTCTGATTCATGGAATTATTTGCACGAAAAATACGGCACTTGTATATGCATCTGTGCGCAAATTCGCCTTTGCTGATTCTTGGAATGGAATGTGCTGTACTTTTCCCGGACTTGCATTGAGTTTGTGCTGACTCAGCATGTCTGTGCAACCCGTTGAGGGCCTTGCGCGAGACTCCACGCAAAGCTTGTACGTGGCTTGTGCAGAGGACAGGGAAAGGGGCGGAACACCAAAAATGGGAAGGAACATGTGAAAATGTGGGCATCCGACAGGCAGCCTGCAGCCAGTCCCTCGACATAATCATGAATTCTATCGTGCAACCTCTCAGCCGGGAAATGGCCACGCAAGTGCTCCAGATGATCTGCCACCTGAAGGCAGGTGTAAGTACACTTGCGCGTAGGATTAGCAGCGTGGAGGTGGGGTTGCATGTCGGATTTTGGAGTGTGTGTTCTCAACCGGAGTTCCGATGTAACTTAGGGGTGTGTGTAAGCAGTCTAGCGGGGTGCAGGGATGGTTTATTGGGGTTCGCACACAGATATACCAAGTTTAGGCCGAGTTACGATTTTTCATATGCAGGTTGCCTGGGTGCCAGGGCCCCGAGATGCAGGTCTGCTTGCGGGGGACCCCACAAACTGTTTGAAGGGTGCATGTATTCACGCCAGGTGGAGCGCAGAAAGGTAGCTGATCTGGCAGTTTATGCTTTGCGTGTGGGTGTGTTGGGGGCGTTCCGGCTGTGACTTGGGTATATGTTTACTTTGTGCGTACAATTCCATGAATAGGCTCAGCGCACGTTTTTTATTCTGCGGACAGGTTCACTCAGTGTACTTCTCGGTGCGTGGCCCTTGTAGGATTTCGGCGCACATTCCCATGAATCGGCCGCTAAAGGTTGCAGAACCCTGACCTAGATGCTCGTCACCACACTATCGATTTGCCTCACGGTTCTAAAACTCTGATGTTTTTTGAAATTACATATGCTTTCTTCTAATCCAATCTCTTGGTGTTCATCCAGGAGATCCTACTGCCATTTAATACATGAATCTGTATTTTATACATCTGATCTGTTCCTGTAAATTGGGTACAACACTACGTGCACTAAAATTGAAAGAAAATTTAAAATGTGAATAATTATAAAATCTTGCTACACGGATATGAAAGATTGACACACTTTTATTGCTATGGGTGTTCCTAGATTTGCATCTGTAAAATATTTTCTCTCTTTTTTTTTATTTGTAAGTGCATCATTCACAAACAAGCGAGAACTATTACAGAGCACAATATTTGTATTAAAGCATCTGACAATTTAGTTAAGCTACTACTGCACTGTATGCGCTCTTAACAATACTGACACTAGATGTCAGGCTTTCCCTTTTATATTCTAAAATAACAAAACTCTTGATTTTTTCAGCTCCAATGATCTTTTGTATGTCCATAACATGCATTGTAGATCTCACTCAAAATAACCAAAATATTATTTTCATGCTGTCAAAATGATAATTAACGGACCCAATTGAAGTTTGCTCAAACGTGACGAAAAGTACGTCCTGTGAATAAATTGTATTTTCCAGAACAAGGAATACAAGCGAAAGTGATGCTGTTGCAATCCCCCTGGTAAATGTTAAAGAGATTGTATGAGCCAGAAACACACGTCAGAAGTAGGATGAAGTGCAGAATAACATAGAGGGAGGGTGTGAAACTCAGCAGGTAAGCTGCATGTTCTTTTATATATTTGTTTGTTTAAAGCATGGCCCCAGCTTGAGAGCAGTACAGAGTGTGTTTAGCCAGCATTTGGGCTGGAATCTTTTTTCAGTAGCACAGTACTGTGAGTTATAATCTGTGCAATGGTACGTCCATCCATTGGGAGTAGTCCTTGGTCAGGAGCTGTTAAAAAAGCCATGTTTTGAGAGATTTGCGAAATTGGAGAATTGTGGGGGCCGAGCCGATACCGGGATTGAGTTCCAGAGGGTGGATGCGTGAGAAGAGAAGGATTGTTTGCGGGTCCTCTCTTTGCAGACGAGATGTGATTCAAGCCGATTGGTCGATTTGCTGCACAATGAGCTTGTTCCACTAGATATGTGAAGCTTAGCCACCAGGTATGCTGGTGTGCTACTCATGAAGGCTTTGTAGATGATACATGCAGTCTTGAACAGTATCCCGGCCTGAGGTGGAAGCCAATGTAGTTGCTTACAATGCAGTGATTGGGTCACATTTCTGAGCAGTTGGGAGCCCTGTCAAGAGGGCATTCGCCTCATACATGTGCAAGACTACAAGACCCTGCACTACAGTCCGGATGTCCTGAACAGGGATGAAGGGTTTGATTTTGCAAAGGGTGGAGATTTGGAGCCAGGCATTTGGGCCTTCTTGGCTATGTGTTTTTGGAAGAACAGGATGTGTCAAAGGTGAAGCCTAAGAATATTGCTGAATTGAGAGGTATGGATCAAACCCTTCTAGGTGCATGTGCAATGAGCAATTATAGAGCAGACGGATGGGTTGGTTTAGTTTGAGGTAGGCCTTTGACATCCAGGACTGGATGATGGCTAGGTAATCGTGGAGACTGTGGGATTTTTACTCTCATATACACTGAGTATCATCCACGTATTGGTGGATAGCCATATAGGGATCTTTGAGGGCAGTGCCCAAAAGGATAATGCCTGCAAATGAATTCAAAGCCTAGGAACTACAGAATTAGCTAATGATATCACCTCTCATGCAATGAAGCATCAAAACGTTGCTGTCATTTGTAACGTCATTTCTGTAACTGTTGTTGCTTTGAATTTTGCCTTATTAGACAAGTCCTAGAGAAACCTTTGGGAACTTTTACCAACCTTTATACAGGGCTGATGGGGCATAGCAACAGGGCCAAGAGGATTATCTGTCCTCGATTAAACTGCCTAGCATCCAAAGAAACAGAGAATGGCTAGATCGACCGATAAAAAAACAGGACATCTTAAAAGCAATGAAAGGAGTGGTTGCAGGGAAAGCCTGGGTCTGGACGGACTCTCGGCTGCCTTTTACAAGGATATGGCACCTTTGCTCCTAGACCATATGATGGTGCTGTTCAACTAACTAAGAGACACAGGAAGTGCTCTGCCGCATTTGATGACGGAGGCGCAAATTGTGCTGATCCCAAAAGGAGGGAAAGACGCATGCCAATGTGCATCGTACAGACCTATCTCTGTGCTCAACTAGGATATAAAAATATATACCAAAATTCTAACCAACAGACTGGAACTCTTAATGCAAACCTGGGTTGACACAGACCCGATAGACTTTATAGTGAATAGGTCAGCAGGGGACAGCATTAGAAAGATCAATCTACTCATCGATCGTGCAAATAGTGGCAAGGAACAGGCTTCATTAATAGCACTTGATGCTGAAAAAGCTTTCGATCGAGTAAACTGGTCCTTCCTGTGGAAAACCCTGATCAAAGTGGGAGTGGACCCTAAAAGTGATTAACATGATTATGGCAAAGTATGCCTCCCCAAAGGTTAGAATTAACGTGAATGGACTGCTAACCAAATTATTAAACATGTCCCACTGGGTAGGGGAACGAGGCAGAGATGGCCGATGTCACCTCTCCTGTTCGCTGTGATGATGGAGCCCTCTACAGGGTGTGTCTGGACCTCTGAACGAGTTAGAGGGATTAGGGTTGAGGGGCAGAGCACAAATTAAGCATTTTTGCAGACGACGTGGTGCGCTCCCTCACGGGCCAGCTGGAGTTGACAACAGCGGTTCTAGAGGAAATATGGTGTTTTGGTGAGTTCTCAGGGTTCAAACTCAACTGTCATATATCCAAGATTGTGAAGATCTCAGCGACAGGGGCCACAATTGAAGGTTTCCAGCGGATAGCACATTTACGTGGGCGAAATGGATGGTGCAGTATCTGGGCATTATTATAAATAATAGAGGTGTGGAATTGTAGGGCATCAGCTATCCCACTCTGTTTAAGGGAATTGTCAATGACTTGGGCAGATGCAGTAAACTATACCTCACATGGCTGGGGAGGCTACCAGTGGTCAAGATGAATGTGTTGCCCAGGTCTCTATTCATGTTTCCGAGTGTCTCTCGGCAAAACCTTTAGAGAGACTAAAGGGGATACAGCAATCTGTACTAGAGTTTATCTGGGGAGGTGCACAGGCGAGAATATGTTGGACAAGGATGATGGCTGCTAAGGCCAGGAGAGGACTCTAAATCCCGGACATCCTGAACAACTACTTGGGCTTCCCAAATACGAATCATAGCAGAGTGGATGCAACCATAATCTGACAAACATTGGATGCTTATCGAACCATCCATAGCAGGACAAAACCTGTGGCGACAACCAGGGCTAGAAAGGCAAAACAGGTAGATGGGGCTGTATCTCAATACTGTCTCTAGCGGTACATTGGAAGCGTGGGATATCTTGTTTAAAAAGCGGTATCAGATAATATTCCCATCTCCGTTCATGCCTTAGCATGGCAACAGGGACTACACAACGGCTCTTAAAGACAAAGGGCCTCATTACGAGTTTGGAGGTAGCCATGCCCTTAATAAGGGCATGGCTACCTCCAAACTGGGGTCCAGGCCCAGGTTCCCTGAATGGGGAAATACTGGGCCATTCCGACCTTGGAGGGCCTGGTATTTCCCCATTCAAGGAACCCGGACCCGGTAAATCCCCATTCTCATTCGACGGGTCCATTGTTAGCATGCTGGGCCGCTTGCGGGATCCGCAAAGGACGTCTGGTAAAACCAGGCATCCAGAGCGGGTCCCGCGAGTGGACCTCGTAATAGGGCACTAATGGGTTAGCGGCGCCGGCACCTTTACCAGCGCCGTTAACCCCTTACCGCCCTCCTCGTAATGAGGCCCTAAGGCTTTGAAGCCTGGCAAAAAGCAGGCTGAATGCAAATAGGGGACATGGTGAAGAATGGTGGCAGAAAGACATTCAAGCAATGCAAGCAAGACTTCGGCCTGCAGGAGGGAGATAGATTTAGGTATCACCAGATACAGCACTGGCTACATGACCCCTCTATAAAGAAGGGGGCGACAAGGCCACAGACAGCTCTTGAAATAGCACTGCGGGAATCTATCAAGCGGCACTGTAGTCAATGCTCTTGTCTCTGCCAGGCTCGAATATAGGAAGAGTCTCAGCCATCTTCCTTCCTAATATGCAGGCTTCAGATAATCTAAAATGCAGAAACTTGTTACTCATACTCCAGACATTCTATCTTGCTTTGGCTCCCCTGCAGAGTCTTCCCTTGGAAAAAATGAAATCAAGTTAAAGAAAGAGAACAACAAAAGAACAAATGTGTTGGGTTTGAAGTGAGAAAATTGAAGTGGTACAGACATTAGTGTATTTGGGCGTCGTCATCAATAAAAACATTGATGCCCGTGCTCATTATCTCTCACTCCGAGCCAAAACCACACAGCTAGTGGCCCAAGGCATGACAAATATGCGCCGGTATTGTACATTTTTCCTTGCCCCTCTGTTAGCCTTTAATCGTCAAAAGGCAGTGCCTATTTTGACGTATGGCTCAGAGGGAATGCTCAGTTTATCCTGGAAAGTATGAGCCTTCATAGCTGGTCTATTCTGGCGTAAGCTGCTTAGGTTACCTAATTCTCTAGCAATTTCAACCATTAGACATGAGCTCAGATGGCAGTCCCCTGAGTCAACCGCCCTCTGGAAGTCCATTTTGTTCCATACAAAATGTAAGATGGCTGAAATAGGTACTCCCTATCTCATCAGATACATTTACTAATAAAACATTTAAACATTGGTTGGAAAGAATAGAAAAGACCCTAGCCGAAAATTTGTTGGACGAAGAGGAGCTAATCTCCAATCCAACGAAGTGTAAAATCAAATTTGAAGAATGTGATTGGATTGAGACCTCCCGGAAAAGAAATCTAGACATAATAAGATCCTGTCTAGAATTAGAACAAAAAGGCTTAAATAAACCACCACAGTACCTAAAAAAATGTCCCTCTTACCATTATAGGGATATCCTGACGAGAGTGTGTTTAAACATACTCACTACCAGAGAAGTAAAACTTGCCAGGAAACAAATAATGCTTAACCAATCTTATTGCCGATATTGAGGTTCGCAAGAACAAACTGAGACCCTTTGTCATCTTGTGACTGCTTGTGACTGCTTGTACAGCCCTTAATCATCTGCGTGCTGATTATTTACAGGCTCATTGTGGCCATCAAGTCGCACCCTTGGATCAACAGTGGTAGCAATGGTTCTGGATGGGAGAGAGAGTGAGTCTATGTCTAGCTGTTCTAAAGTTCATAGAAATCTTATTGGAGCAATCTGAGGTGATTGAACAATCTAGATGTACGAGTTTGCACACCATGTAGAGATAGTTGCAAGAATCATTTTAATGAGAGACACTTTCAAAATACAACTAAACGAAAAAGCTAACGACCCAGAATTATTTTTGCAAATGCGATTTTTATTGATGTGTTGTGTTGCATCAGAATTTATGTTTTGTGAAGTTTTGAAAATAGATGTGGATTTCCTTGTATGTAAATGGCTAATTTACTTAATTTACTTTTAAGTACAACCAATAAACATTTTAACAACCAACAAAAAAATCAAGTTAAGGCATTCTGCATTATTCAGCAAGCTCCTGATCAAGATGGCCTCACATTTCGGATACCAAAATGCAATCATTACACTTCAGAAACGATCTCTGTATCCGCTAAACATTTTCTACTATGTTCAAGTCATGGGATTGTGGATGGGATTTCTCCATCTTTGCTTCATGCATCTGGAAATCCAACCCTCAAAACATCAGGGACATCAACGGCCACCTTGCCTTCTCTAACAGCATCAAGACCTTGGTCTTCACTCAGCCGGTCCCATGCAAGTAGGAGGCAATAGTGGACCATTTACCACAGCGGGGCCCCCTTCAAGCCACAGGTCAGTCTGCACTTTCTAAAATGGGAAAGGGGATGTGTAACTGCATGCTCTCAGGAGAAGAAAGAGGGGTCTAAGCCACTATCACATCTAAAAGGTTCCCCCTTTTTAAAAAGTAACTAACAGTGTCATCATGAGATGAGCTGCTGTTGCCTGAATGGCTGAAGGTTGCTGGAGCACAAGCAGAGAATATTCAAATACCACCCCCCCCCCCCCGCCCGCCCATGGCAGCATGACTACAATGGAGCGGTCAGTGGCCACACATGACACATTGAATGTGATCTTGACGGTGACATCAGAGGAAAATGTGACTGGACAAGCACAGATACTCTCTCTGCACAGAAACACCAATCCACTGGAAATATAGATGAGCGACTAAGTGCTGATCTCCATCTGCCAGCAGGGCCCCAACGAGCAGGTAACAGTCAGTGACACCCCAAGTAGAGGAGAGAGGGTCAGGATGGCCAATCTCACACCGACATATAGATCAACATAGCGTGCCTGCCCACAGCAAGCTCTCCCGCTAGCCTGCACCACACCACATGGGAGGAGCACTGCATTGTCCTTCTCTAAGGGAGTTTAGCGGTGCAGTGCACAGGGAAAAACTCCCACCCTGAAGGCGATGCTGCCATCGGAAGACAAATCAGCCAGGGAAGAGAATCTTTCATGGTTAAAGATGGAGTGAAGGCTGGCCTATGAAGCGCTCTCGTCCCAGCAACTCCCACTCATTCCAGAATGTGTCACTGTGCCCTAGCTCTCAAGCTCATGGGCATGCCCTGCTGCCAGTGCCCTGTCTATGTAATACCTTCTGCTAATCTCTTTGCACAAAACAGGAGCAAAAGACAAGGCCCCAGATAGGAGGAACATAAGTTCACAGACACCCAGGTTATGGACACAGAGGTCACAAGCATTTTAGAAGGAGCAGTGCAGCCCTTTACCTCGATAGGGGCACCACAAACACTAGGTGTTGAAAGTATTTCCAAACAAGGTTAATCCTTGATGCCTGATAACAGCGGTACATGCTCATGGGCAAAAACATGCAGATTGTGCATTATGTGTGCCAAGTGTTGTGCATCGCAGCCGGCTACTTCTTGCGCAAGGGTTCAAGGAACAGGTTTTAAGGTCCCATAAACAAGAGACTATGACAGAATGCAGCTCAAAGGTCCCCCTCCCATTGATTTACAGCCACTCAATTCTTTAGTAGTGCACTACACCATTCTGTGCGATAGAGATCCACTGACCTGTGGATTCAGGGATGTCTTCGTGGTCTCATATTAAGAGTATTTGCTGGCCAAATCTGATAGGAACTTGCAGTCTTCAAAGAATCTCCAAGTAGCTGTTAATGTTAAACTAGCCAAAGAACATAAGCTACGTAGGTCTGCGTGACATTGTCAGGTACTACCAATGGTAGTACCTGACAATGATTTAGCCATTGGGGGCCGTATGATTAAATGACTTCTGTCCTGCAGGAGTACAAGGATGAGTAGTGCCAAAACCACCTATTTGGCCCGTATACATCTACAAAACAAGGGATCCCAATTAGAAGGGTAAAACAAAACAGTTGAGAGAAAAACCTTGTTCGGCTTTTGTGGAAAAGTAGGCCGAGGGGAGGCTGTACTCTTAGAAGTGGTGGGAATGTGGGATGCTAGCAGCCCAAACATCAATAGCAAACCAGTTCCAAAACAAAGAAATGTCCAATCAAGGTTCTATAAACATATGTAGTGGGGGGATCGTAACACGCATTTTAAAGGGAGAGAAGTGTAGGAGGACACACAATATACTTATTATATACTTTTACCGTGATTAATTAGTGCAGTTTCTTTGTTCTGTCTGTTTTTCCATCCATGCCCTCATTCCCACAGGCCTTCGGCGCGTAACAAATATATACATACATGCATACATACATACATACCTGTCTCCAACCCCACTTACCTGGGTCCAAGATCATGCCAGTGAGACCCACTGTCTTTATTTATTTATTTTTGCATTTGTTGGCGCACACTGAACCCTTCGTTATCCAGGCGCTAGTTACATTGTGAGACAAGAAATACAGAAAATGCACAGAGGGGAGACGGAAAATACAAAAAGTACAGAGTAGAGACAAAACATGAAACAAAATGTGAAACACAACAGGGTAGGAGGGCTGCCATGGTGTCTTAAGAGTCTTGGTTCGAGGAGGATGAGGGGAAGAGGTGGCAACAGGTATCCGAAAGTCTTAGTCTGGTAGCTCGGGGCGCTATTATGCGAAAATCCACGTTTTTGTTTTTTTTCTGAATGTCCGGCGTGTGGAAGGGAGAAAAAGGCAAAGATTAGGGCAGGATTTTCCCCAAATACCCCTAAGGAAATAAGACACTAGTTTAAAGTAACTGGCCCAAAAAAGGAAAGGGGGACAAACGAATGCTGGTGTATGATTCTTTTAGTTGGTATATACTCATACATACATTCATCTTTGGGTACACCAGCAGGGATTTTTGAGAGTTTCGTAAAAAAAGGGGAAACTCACGACCTACTACATGCAAATAACTTTAACCTAAGCAGCTGCATATCTAAACCTTAGAAACAAAAATATGAAGAGTCCTTTCTAATCTTAAAAATGTTTTTAAAAAGTCCATACAGTGCACTTAACAAAATACTATATATAAAAGCACCTTACTTCAGAGACAGCTTGGCCAGGGCTGTCTCAAGGTTCTTGCTGCGTCTCTGTTCTTGGTGTTCATCTTGGTGATGATGGTCCTCTGGCAAGCAGTTCTGAGCTTTAGTAGGCAGTAGGCAGCAGGCAGCAGCAGCAACAGTGTGTGCGTGGGAGGGGTTGGGGGGCAGAGTCTTTTATACGGCAGGGCTGCTTTTGCTAGGATCAGCCAGGCAGGCAGCAGCAGCAGCAGCATAGGGGGATTCCCTTATTTTAAGTTGGCTTGGCTGCGTATGTCTGAAGCAGTGGGGGGACCCCACAACACTACTTAAAGTGGGCCACGTCTGCCAGATGTGGCCGAGGGAGTCCAGGTGGGCCACCTGAGAGGCAGCAGTGATTGTGGGCGGCAGCAGGGGAGTTCCTCACAACAGGTCCAGGCAGTGGCGTTGCACCGGACACTGACCTGTTAACACTCCTTGGTGAGGGTTACGACTGTTGACTATGGTCTTCCACTCGTGCCGGTCAATGATTTTGTTTTTTTTATCAAAGAGTAAAGGGAGCCTCGTGTGACCATGCTTTAAGGTCCTACTTTTCTTCTTTTTTTCATATTATTATCCCCGGCGCAGCTTCTCTGGCCGGGGATCCTTTTCTTTTAATCCCTGTACAGGGGTCACACACATATAACCTTTAATTAAACAAATCAATCATTCAACTAACTATCAAAATCAGTATAAAAACCCACCGCTATAAAAATGGACAGAAAATTCAGAACAGATACGTGCAAAGACTATGGATACTTAGCAGAGAGAAAAAAGGCAAGAATTGCAACAATGTCACTCAAAGGATATTTTCTTCAGGAGAAAGATGCAAAAATTGATTGAACCAGTCATGAAGGCCCCCAAAAAGGACCGGTCGACAAGCGCTCTCGAAAGCACCTGATTGCAGTTCTTAGGCAGTTGAACAGTCTCAAACAAGGCTTCCCGAGGCAATGCTTATGGATTAAACTGGATTCAAAGGCAGTGAATCGAATGGATGCCAGGCGGTGAATCAGCTGTGTGTCAGTTTCGAGGCAGTGTGCCAACTGGGTCAAAGGCGCTGTCAGCAAAGCAAATAGATGAGTCACCAGGAGTGGTCTGATGATCAAGTGTGTTTGGAAACTATGAGTACAGCTGGTTTGGGTCACTGCATGATGCACTGCTCATCAGTTCGAGTCGAGGTTCAACTTCAAGTCCTGGTGGTTCGATGCTTGGCACAGCCAGACATGTGATGGGCTCTGCTGGGGCAATGTGATGCCAAACCTTTCCAAAAGATGCAAGCAGCAGTTTGAAAGCCAGTGCCTAAGGCAGCACCGTGGGTCCTGGTGATTTGAAAGCAACAAACACAATTCAAATTCAGTTTGAAATGGTTCAAGCAATGAACACAGGAGAGCTGGCTGCTGGCTGCTCTGGCTTCTCTGGATGCTGTGAGACCCACCTCATAGGGTTCCAGGACAAGGTGAGTCCTTTTCAGTCTCTGCTCTCCCATCCTAGGGAGTTCTGCAAGGATAGTGGTCCTCAGCAAAGTCACCCCAATGTGCCCTGGGGATGGAGAGGGAGGAGTGCTTTCTTCCGCTTTGGAACACTGTCTTCACCTCTGGCACAGGCCTTTCGAAAGGTCTACTTCCCAACTGGTTCCAGATGAATTCTTCCTGATGTCCATGGAGGTCCAAAAGTGAATAAAAAAAGGAGCGGCAGTCACCCTTTTTTAAAGCTAAAATGTTATTTGGGATTGGATGAACCACTGAGACAAGCGCTCTTTGCCTCCTCATGTAATGCCCATAGGGCCATGTTCCACCGGAAGTGGAGGGAACAGGAGGAACAGGAGGAAGAGAGAAGCCCACAGAAGAGGAAGATAAAGGAACCCTTACTCAAGCCCCCTTCTGCTCCCAGACTGCCCTAACTCTGCCCCCTCCTCAAACCTACAGCTTCAAAGGCTCTCTGGTGTGCAGCCTCTTAATGTGAATCAGGACTTTGATATGGAAGTTCCTCTCTGAAGACAGACCCTGCTGCATCGGTCTCCTTGATCTGCAGCCTCTTATCTCTAGTGGCACAGAGCAGGTTCATAGGTCACAGGAGCCCTGTTTGACAGCTCCAGTGGATAGCAAGGTAATTGAAGAAAGAGGTTGCAATCTACACCTTCAATACGAAACCCTAATAATTATGATACATTATTGCATGGTGGCAGGATAATGATTTGTAGCATACCAGTTCCAACCCTGTGAGCGAAGAAGATCTATGAGAGGCATTATGCTTTCGGCATGTAGTTTTATGAAAGGTGGGTGTGGTTAACAGATCACCCTTTCTGAGATGGATTACCTCCATAATGTTCTTATTAATTAAGCAATAGAACCCGAGCGTCGGGGGCATTACCGACTCAGGTAATAACCCGGGGCCCATAGTTAAGGACCCGAGCGAAGCTATTAGTACCCCGGCCCGCAGAAATTGCGTGACCGGGGCACTAAAAGCTATTTTTTTGTCCCGAAACGCTGCATCGTTTCAGGAGAAAAAAAAAAAAAGAAAATGGCGGCCATCGGGAGCAGACGCGCTGGGAACACTAGTGTTCCCAGCGCTTCTGCTCCCGAAAAAGGATCAAAAAGAAGGTAAGTGGGGTTGGGAGGGCGGGAGTGGGACGGGGGGAAGAGGAGAAAAGAAAAAAAAAAAACGTACCTGCGTCCCCGGCGGGGGACGAGGGAAGCCCCCAGCCGTGTGGAGGCACAGAGCCGAGTCTCCACACGGCTGGAGACTTTCCTCGTCCGCTGCCGGGGATGCAGGACCGAGAAGGTAAGTTGGGGGGACGGGTGGGAGGGAGGGAAGGGAATGTAAAAAAAAAAAAAAGACTTACCCGAGTCCCCGGCGGGGGGCGAAGGCAGCCTCTCAGCCGCGGGGAGGCTCGGAGCGGGGATGGCCCCGCTTCGAGCCTCCTCATTGGCTGAGGGGTTGCCACGCCCCCCGCCAGAGACAAAGACCGTGGAATCCCGACGGAGGGATTCCTGGCCGGGTAGGGACCTGGTGAGAGCCAATCAGAATGCTTGTTGCATTCAGATTGTCTCTTGCTCGGTTACTAATACAAAATAAAAGAAAACAAGGGTGTTGTATGCGATTCTGAATGTGCATGTTATCAGTGGAAGGGATGACCGTGTGGAATGTGTGTGGAATCCATTGACCCAGGTGTTCCACCCAAGGCAGTTGGAAGGATGCAGCCTGAGTAGTTGGCACTGGTTGGTCCAGATACTGCTATCTTCACTTAAGATGTAACTAAAAAAATAACTGAATAAAGCAAGAATCTTACCTGGGCATACTGACAAGAGGGCCTTACAACATTTTTATTTTAGATTGATGCATCCCCACTCTTACTCATGTGCTGACTCTGTCAATGGCTGGCTGGTATCAGAGTTAGGCGCTCTGTCCTAGACTACAATTACAAGGAAATGGACCTAGTGGCCATCATTGGCACTGGTGGTCTTTTGACAAAAGTGAACTTTCTGACAGCATTATACCTTTTTGTACATAGTACCTAGCATCATCCACTTGTTGTGTGTTCATTGTCAAGGGAATATATGTTTTCACTGCTGGCTGCCCACTGGATGCTTGCCCCTGTACTCATTGTAAGAAATACGTAGCTCCTTTTTGGAGTGGACAGCATGCGATGTGGAAAGAAGAAGAGGGATAGCCCACAACCTGGGTGGTTTGCTTCTCATTGGTCAGAAGGACACACTCGGCTGCCCTATGTACCTAACGTCATGTAAAACATTGTCAGGATTCTTGAAAGTGCCCCAAGCACCAGAAATAAATACAGAGTCCAAGCCAGTTCGCTAATTGCTTTGCCACTGAGTTAAACACCAGAAAGGGCTCTAGTCCAAAGGGAAAGAGGGGGCTGAAAAAAGAGACAATAATGTGCAGCAATTAATGTTGCCTCCTGCATCATAACTTAAGGGGTTTTGGCATGGTGGCTGGCCAGGGCCAGTGTGGCTAAGACGCATTAATTCATCAGACTCAATGTAGACCTTAAGAAATATCTATGCAATATGGAGATTGTTCTTGAGCAAATTTGATGGCTGTCGGATATAGTGGGCCACCTGGAGGGTTTTGGGGTTCATCTTTGGGCAAGTGTGGTGCAGTGAGCAATGGGCTAAGTCATGGCAGAAAAAGGGAAGGACAAAATATATCTGCCCTGGTACTGTTTCCCATGGTTTGTTCAGAAGGAAAGGGTTTGTTCAGAAGGGAACGCTAACTAACCACCAGAGAACACATACAGGTGTAAATTCTTATGAGTGCACTGAATGTGGGAATGGGTTTGCTGCAAAGGGAGAGCTTACTAACCACCAGAGAACACATACAGGTGTGAATCCTTATGAGTGCACTGAATGTGGGAAAGGGTTTGCTACAAAAGGAGAGCTTACTATCCACAGGAGAAGACATACAGGTGGGAAGCCTTATGAGTGCATTGAATGTGGGAAAGGGTTTTCTACAAAGCAAGAGCTTACTAGCCACCGGAGTACACATACATGCTCAATGCCTCTGAGCTGATTGCGCGCTATATAAATATAAATAAAAATAAATAAAAATGGTTTTGGCATTGGTGATTTAGCCCAGAGAATCGGTTTTGGTTCAACGATAAGGCAGTGGTACAAGTGGAAAAGTGTCAATCAGCATCATTGTCTTGTATTGTATTGTGTATTTATATAGCGAAGTGTTTCAAAGCGCTCAAGGAGGGTTGGGGACAAGGGTAAAAAACAACAGTCGCTCAGAACACTTTAAATTCTGAGACGATAGTAGTCTGCACAGGCAGAGTAAGTGCGTAAAATACATTTAACAATTGAAACGTAGCAAATAGGCCTGACAGCGATTCTGCAATTTTTTCCAGTGGAAATTGTGGGAAAGGACAGGGGAGAACAGAAAAGACAGACGATCTTCAGGCAGGTTGCATTTGGATCGTGTAATTGCATAGACGATAACAGGGAGGGGGAGGTCCAAGTGCACCCAGTTGGTAGAGACTGGGGTAAGCGCAGAGAGAGCCACTCTCAGGGTTATTTCTAAATGGCGTGAAGGTGGGTGGGTGAAGGGCCCTGAGGCAAGTGCGATAGAGGACTGGCGGGGGTGCCCAGGACCAGTAAGATTCTGTACTGCACCAAGCGACTAGTCAGCAAGCTGTAACGAAGAGGAGGGAGAGATGGAGAGAGCAGAGAGCTAGTTTAGCAGTGAAGAGGGAGAACGAACGAAGAGGAGAAGAGGAAGGTTTTGCGAAGTTTCTGGAACTTAAGAAGGTCAGGCTCAAGACAGAGGGTGGCAGGGAGGCTATTCCAGAGGGAGGCACCTGCTGAGGAAAAGGATCTCTCGCCAAATCTCTGCTTGGAGAACCGGCTCACCCGCAGAAGGTTGGAGGTAGATGAGCAGAGGGCTCGTGAGGGACAGTATATTTAGGTAGGCCACGTTGCAGGTAGGTAGGTCCCAGGCCCCAGAAAGCCTTGTGGACAATGCAGAGTGTCTTGAACTTGATCTTTGCAGCCACGGGAAGCCAGTGAATGAATATCAGCGCCAGAGAGATTCGATCCCGGGGCTTAAGGCCAAGGATAAGTCTTGCGGTTCTGTTCTGGATGAGTTGCAGAGGGCGCAGAGCCGAAGAAGGGAGGTTGAGGAAGAGGCTGTTCCAATAGTCCAGCCTAGAGAGAACCAGGGCTCTGGAGACAGTGAGCCACTGGGGGAAAGTGAGAAAAGGTAGACTATCTCTGAGGAGGTGTAGCTGATAGTTTAACTTTTTGGAGATGTCAGAGATGTGAGAGGAGAAAGAGAGAGTGGAGTCGAAGGTGACCCCAGGGTTTTTTGCCTCGCAGGTGGGATGCGGGCACAGTGCCAGGGGAGGCCGGCCAGAGTGAAAGTGGGAAGGCGGGAGCAGGGGTCCCAATGAGAACGTCTCAGTCTTACTGGCGTTGAGGCAGAGGTCATTTGCAGCACACCATGACTGAATAGCGGACAGACAGTCAGATATGAGCGAGGAGGAGGAGGTGGCCGAGGGTAGCCTGAAAGATAGTTGCGTGTCATCTGCGTAACACTGGAAGTTAGAGGAGAAAGTGGCAACGACAGGTGCCAAGGCAGCCATATGGACGTTGAAGAAGATGGGAGAGAGGTAAGGTCCCCGGGATGCGCCACATGTAGAGAGAGCAATAGTCGAGAGGAAGGTTCTGAGTTCCACCTGGTATGGGCGGTCGGCGAGAAAGGAGGTTAACCACGCCGGAGCCTGACCTGTGATTCCCAGGGTGTCATGGAGATGTTCGATCAAGATGTTGTGGTTAACCGTGTCAAAGGCAGAGGAGAGGTCAAGGAGAATGAGGACAGAGGGAGTGTTAGTGTCAAGATTTGAGAGCAGGTCTGCCCAGGTGTTAAGAAGAGCAGCTTCCATGCCTCTGGTTGCTCTAAAGCCAGACTAATGGTCATGGAAGCAGCCAATAGCTTCAGTGTGGAGGGTCAGCTGAGTGATAGCCAACTCCTCCATGAGTTTACCCAAGAATCCCATAGTGTTGAGTCTGCTCAGGAAACTACTGGAGATTTCCCTTTTTTCCTAACATATAATTTACAGTTTATTCAGGGTATATTAACAGCACCGGTGATGCTCACTTTCATTTTTTGTGTGGAAGATTCTGCAGGGCCTTCGTGGGGGATCATGCAGAGCATACGCCAGACACCCTTCCAGATGTAGTGATGTAAGCTGGTGTTTCCGAACTGATACTCTTGGATTTAGGGAGCTATCACTCATGACAGCAGGGCCAGCCTTAGGGCAGGGCCACCCGGGCGATCAGCCGGGGCGCAATTAGCCAACCACCATGCCAGCACGGGTTAGTCTTTTAACGGCTCCCCTGTGCTGGCGTGGTGGGGAAAGGCACGGTAGGCGCTCATTAAAATGAAATGCGCCGCGCTCTTGTGCTGGCGTCGGGCTTTCCAGCATGGCAGCGGGCGCATTTAATAACAATAAGACACTGATGCTTTTGTAACGGCACCTATTGCACAGTGATTACCTCCCCGCTGCGGCACGGGAGCAGGCGGTTTTCATTAGAATAGGGCACTAATGCATTAGCTTCAGCGCCCTATTCCAGTTATTAACTTTCTGCTTCGGCGCAGGAGCGGGAATTTAAAAAAGAATTTGGCTCCCCCGTCATTGGGCAGTGGTACGCGGGGGAGCCACAGTTTTGTTTCACTTCCAGGGGCACTGCCACTACAGAGGCCAGCCCAGCATGACAGGAGTGAGGCTTAGGTACCAGAGAGATCAAAAGTACGTTTCAGGGGTTGTCATAGGAGATGGGCTTGGCAAGAGAAACATTGGAGATACAGGCCAAATAATTCATCAAGTGGGTTAAAAAAAAGAGTAAGAGCAAGTCAAGGACACAGGCAATCAATCGCATGGTGGCTTTGGCATTCTATACCAAATGGAATGAGCTTTGGAGGAGACTAAAGGCTATCCTCTGAGGGTAACTTTGAGAGGTGGGCCAGTGCTGATTGCCCCAGGAGGGATACCCGTCTCCTTAACAAACGTGTGCCACTCTTAAGGATATCCTCTAGTTTAAATGCACATGAATAATGAACGGATGGCTGGGGGCCAAGAAAAACATCCCAGAACACCACTGTAGAAGTACCGGTACCGGGTCCGGGTTCCTGGAATGGGGAGCTTCCAGGCCATTCCGACCTTGGAGGGCCCAATATTTCTGCATTCCAGGAACCCGGATCCGGTACATCCCCATTCCCATATGAGCCCACATAGGGCTCAATGGGAATGGGGAGGATGCTAGCGGGTCCCGCTAAGGACGCCTGGTTTTACCAGACGTCCTTAGCGGGACCCGCGAGCAGACCTCGTAATGAGGCGGTAGAGGGTTAACGGGGCCGGCAGCTCTACCGGCGCCGTTAACTCTCTACCGCCTTCCTCGTAATGCGGCCCATTGTCATTCAGCTTGATGTCTGGTCAAAACTACGAGTGCAAAAACACATTAAATAGAATAACAAGTGAATTTGAGTGAAGCTTGAGGGAAATACAACTCTAGAATTACCTTGGAGGGTACTCCTTTGCATCATCATGCGGATTGAGGATGGCTCTGGACATAACCTTTGATCTCTCACTGCTAAGAGGCAGCGGTGGAATGCAAATATTATACGTGAAACAACACTGTGTGAGAAAGGGATCGACAGAAGAGAAACAACATTCGAAATGTCTACCACCCACAAAGGACTGTGAGAACTCTGGGAGGAAAACTGGGATGAAGACGTAGACTACATCAAGTCTCTGGATTTGGGCTTTGGTCCTGGTGCTGTTGGTTTGTTGTCACATTCTGTGAAAACTTAAAATAGTGGGGTTTATGTTTTTGATTCTCGTCTCAGAAGGATAGCTCAACGGCAACTTGCTTACCTTGGAAGCCAGACGACACGCAGCAACACAGGTTCGATTCCGGGTCCGCACTTAGAAACCTCTGGATATTAAGTGTTTTATAAATAACCCATCATATCATATCATATTGGTTTCATGTCTGTAAATGTGAATTAAATACTAGCACATAGAATTTTACCATTTAGCTCAAATAAAGCAATTAATCAGTGGCATCCATTGAAACACAAGTATGATTTTGATTCATTTCAATTTTCATAATATTTTAAGCAACAGCAAAATATCTGTGCAGTCCTGAAGAAGAGTTCTAATCACGAAACGCGTGTGGATGCTGATGCACCAGTTTCACTTTGATAACATCATCGTTCCATCATTGTCCAATCTTTACACTCTAAGGAATATTAAAGTTAAGGCATTGGAACATTGATTGACGCTTCCGTGTATTTTGTTGTGTTTGTGTGCAGATCAAGACCACACACACACCATGCAACAATAAATGAACTCGGCCAACCCTTCAGCTAAAGTAAAAAGCGTTGCACCCACCGCTTCAACTTTAACAAAATATTAGTTTGCATGTTTCGTTCTATGAATAGCTCTGTCCCAGAATCCTCTGCGTGTGCAGTGAAACCGAAAGGCGTGGCAAGGCACAGCTGACTGGAGAGCTACTGTGAATTCCATTCCTGAAATGTGAGCCCATAGAACACATGGAATGGAGCAGCCCCTTAGCCAGGGGTAGCAGGCACCTGAGGCTGACAGATGCAGCGAGAGACAAAAGAAAGAAGGCAGCTGGCGACAGGATAACGTGAACGTGTCACGTGTGTGCATCAGTCTCTAGGGCAGGGCGTTCCAGGGCGTGCCAGGAACAGCTGTCCATCTTTACTACAAGATGCTTCGCCATCTCCTTAAAGGTCGTCCCCTGTGCAGCAGCTGCATAAACTGCAAGCCCAATACATCTAGGCCTTTGCTGAATGCCTTTCAAAAAAGAAAATATGAATTCTTTAATTTTCATTCCAGAACCATTTAAAAGGGTACAACAGCACAACACATCTCTTTTGCAGTCTCTGCTGATAGTGAACTCAGTTAACCCAAATTTAATTAAATCACTCACAGCAGTTCGTTTTACAGAGGACATTCGGGATGTGGGCCGCTCCAACAGATTTTCGACATTTCCCCATCAAAGTGGTAAAAACAGCGGGTACTTCCCAGGGTTTCATATCTTTTACCTCCCTGGGGCCAGATTACAGAAACTTTGCACTGGTGCAAGTGCAAAGTTTGCACGGTATTAGCACTGGGGCACATTAAAAAAAAACCATTGCACCTCGACAAGTGCAGTTTGGCTTCTTAAAAGCACCAGGGCTAAAATTGTCCCAGTGCAATAAAGATGCAGGTTCACTACATTTTTGCACCAGGGCACAGTTTGCCCTAGTGCTAATACGGAATGGTATTAGCACTAGGGCACACGTTGCCCTGATGCAAAAATGCATCAAAATGCATCTTTTTAGCAATAGGGCAATTTTAGTCCAGGTGCTTTTAACATGAGGGCGAGGAGAATTTAGTAGAATATTTCCTGCGGCTTGCACCGCAATGTCAGGTAAATCTGCCTCAAAATGGCAGCACAAGTCGGGTGGAAAACACAGGGGAGAGCTAGTGTGTTTTTTTTCTGAACTGTGCCATTTAGCACTGCCATGAAAATGAGGCTATAACTGTACCAGGCGTAACTCAACCATGATGTACTGTACTTTATCTGCTGTCTGGGATCTGCTCAAGTCGAGAATACAGCAACTCGGATGTGATGCAGTACTGGAACATATAATTGGGACAGCATAAGATGGCGCACCTTGAAGGGGGAGAATTAACGGACTGCACTCTGTTACGCCCTGTTGACTTTTTTTGCAGCAAACTGCACTTTTGACAAGGGAGCTTCTTGCAAGACAAATCATAAGGTGATCCCAATGGTTGGGTAGTGTGGGCCAAACTCAACACTTACTCAAAAGACGTGCAAGAAAGGAGCTAGATTCAAAACTCAACGTGAAAACATAGTGGACTTAGAAATGCTAAAATCGAAATCAATTTAATAAGGTTGTTGATGTTTATAGCTAATTGCTATAAACAAACTCTAGGCAAAGATGCAACAAAAGGGAACTAAGTAACGGTTAACGCTTCAAATGAAGCCAATGGCATCACAAATAACATGGTTTCCTATGGGGAGTAATGATAGCTCATACCTGAAAAATGTGTTAAGTGTTGCTCAGAAAACTAATTTCCTGGAGCTTTTCCGAGCGCTGCTATCACCATCCACCGGCTGCAGCTGAAGAAAGTTCCAGAACACCACACAGACCTGCAGACGTTTCCTGGTCATCAGTAAGTTTTGCAATGTAAAAGGCAGGCATTGGTCAGAGTGCAAAAATCCCAGGAGCCCCTTTGGTCGAGCAACTGAGCAAGTTAGAGTGAGGTTTGAGACAGCCCTCAACCTGCCATCCAGCATAGTAAGGACAGTGAGTGCTTGTGGTTTTTCTTATCACAGACATATAATTTTCCTGGGCAAAAGTTCACACCTCCCATAATTGTCCTTCTCCATCAATCCTCCAGGAGGCGGGGGGTAGGGCCGTCTCCGGGGTGGGCTTCCGGCTCGCCCTGAGGACCACATATAATGCAGGGGGGGACTGGGCCACAGCCTCTTTCCAGTCCCCCTGCCAGATTTCCCACCCTCCCACAACCTCAGCAGCTTGCTCAGAGCAGGCGGGACTCCGCAGAGCATGCGACCAGGATAGCCTTGGTTTAAGGATTTGGGGGGCAAAAAATGGTATATTGGAAATGCGTTGTGCGGATGTCGAGGTGTAAGTTGGGTGATATTGCTAGGTTTTATATCTACGGTACCACATGGAAATGCGTGTAAAATATGGGCAGTTGTTTATTGTGTTTGCAGCGGATTTTGAGGTGTAAATTGGAAAATACGGCTTGGTTTTGGATCTATGGGACCAGTGTTAAATATGTGTAAAATATGTACGGTGGTTTGTTCTGTTTGCAGTGGATTTCGAGGTGTAAGTGGTAAAATTAAAGTGTTTACTTGTGTTCCTTATTTTGTATTAACTGTTCCATTTCAGTCACAGGCGGAGTTCGGGGCAGTCCTTGCCGGGGAGGGGAATGCTGCAGTTTGAACCGTGGGCTTGTTTCCCGATGGCCGCACTCGAGCCAAACTCGGACGATGGGCACTGAATCCCTTATGGACACTGGAGACTCCTCACCTTTATGTGCAGTGGCCCGAGGTGGAAGTACTCTGTGTAGCAATCTATAGTGTATGTCCGGTGCCTTGCGACATGCATGGAGGTGGCAAGGGGCCCCTGAGAACATTCAGAACTGTGCAGTTAAAATCTGGAGTGTATGTCCGGTGCCTTGCGACAGGCTTGGGGCGGCAAGGGTACACCGAGAACATTCAGATGGTTGCCCTATTTTTTGGGCTAGATTGATGCTTTAGGGCTAGGACTGCCCCCTGTGTTGTATGCTCCAATAAATTGTGACCTGTGGTTTCCAAAATGTAAACTAGTGCCTGGCTATTATTTATTTGCAGGTTAGGTTCTCAGGATATGTCACCCTCTCACAACAAAAGGGGTAGGGAGAGTCAATGGGGGCTGACACTGCTATGGTTTAGTTTTGGCAAACTACGGTCTGATGCATATCCAGACTGGGGTGCCTTAGCTGAGATATTGCTACCAATGATACATGTCCACAATAAGGTGCATTGGCTTAGCTTTGTAAGCTACCACACTGCCTTAGTTCTTTAACCATCTCCATCCTCCTCAACAATGACTAACACAGATCGAAAGCACTGTAACATATTGGATATTGGCCATTCCTCTTTATATAAACACATTTCCAGGTGTCACAGCCAAATTGATGGCTGAAAGAATACTGCAACGCTCTGAGGTGGTTCAACGGTTTTTATTAAGATTTCAAAGGGTCCCACGGTCGTCCCTCTCTCACTCGTCTAGTGAATCACCTCCTCCTTGACTCTGGCATCCCTAACCTCTGGTTCGTAGATACTGATTATTTACCCCTACAGTCTAGGTTCTGCCTTGTAATGGAAGTGAAGCCCTAAAGGCAAGATGCCTTTTCTATCTAAACTCCCTCAGGGACATCCTGAACTGTCCCTATCCTACTGAGTGGTTAGTAATCTAAAGAGGTAATGGACTGTGCTTTGCGGACAATCTGCCCAACTCTGACTCCTTTCTATCACGCCCACATATTCCTTTCTCTCTCATTCCCTGGTGTTCTCCTGTCAGTACTCTCCCCCTACTCCTACATCTACTCTCTTTGTACTTCACCTCTGTTCCCTATGATGCCTTTGGCTCCTTCTAGACCTCCTTCACACTACAACTTCTTTGTCCACACTACACCTCCCACTCCATCCCAAGTCTTATTTGGACCCCCTACTATACCTCAAACTTCCACTTCACAAGCCCTCCCTACACTTTCTCTCATAGGCACACTCACAGCCCTCTCATGTACACTCACAACACAGTACCAATTGCAGTCATTAACCAATACCTCACTTGCTCCAGAAATTGCCTCCACACACTGCTTCTCCTTCCTTTCTCCTACTCTCTCTTGGTCTGCCACTCCCTCCTCCTATGACCTAATCCGAACCACCCACAACTTCCTCTCCTGACTAATCTGGCCCTTTCTACCCCACCTGGAGGCATTACAAGCAGCAAAGGTGCTAAATATTAGCTAAACAACACCCTGTTTCTCAATGCAGGCCTGCTGCTGAATAGTGATGGTGGCCAGGATAGTACAGTGTCCAATTTTGTGTTAGGTGACCTTGGTCTGGACCCCCCCAAGGTGAATACAGTCTTTGCAGGGTTCCTCCCCCTTTGACCAGTCCCTGGCAGTTTAGGGAGCTTGCCGCTGCAAAAGGTTGTTTGCTGCTGCTGCTGCTGGAGCATGTTTCACAGTCTGTCTCTCCAGAATTTATGCTTAGCCACAGGCATCGGAATGCAGTCAGTGTGGACCGCTGGAGGGTTGCTCTCACTCAGCTGTTTCTAGATCTCCGTGTTTTAATGCAGACAGCGTGTGATGCTGGAGGGTTGTTCCATTGCTGCCGGTTCTTGCAGTTGCACAGGTCTGGTACATTGGCTCTAGGAAAAACAGAAAGACGCTTGTGAGCATCTTGATTAGGATGCAGGGTGTGAGAGAAAAGGGTACTGCACATAAACAAGCTAGCACAAGGTGGTTACAGGCTTTGGATTTCCTCCTGGTAGGCCTCCCACACCAAACTGAGAGGGGTTCCCATCCTCCCTTGACAATGCAATATATAGAGCAGGTGAGGCATTGTGGTACTGTGTTGTGAGTGTGCATAAGAGGGCAATGAGTGTGCCTAGGAGAGAAAGTGTAGGGAATGCTGTTTTCCAATTCATGTAATGAAGTAGGAATGTAATTATTTAGCCTTCATTACTACGTACATTTGATCACATTTAACCCAAGCTTATTCACTGAAACCTAAAGTACTTGGATGGGTTTTGCGTTCACTCTCTCAGTGATGTTTCTCAGAGATTCGAGAGAATTGGGATTTTTCCAGGTAACCACTGTTCTATATTACTCCCTTGGACAAAAAGGGGTTAGCTGTTTGATTGTTACATTCCTGTCATGCTTATGTCTCCATGCTGCAGCTCCTGATTAGTTTGTCAGAGAATGGAAAAGGAGACGCATCCAATAAGTCGTCTCTGCCAAGGTTGGGAGAAATACCCTGATTCTTTCAGTTCTATTGAACCGGGTTCTAGTCCCTCCGGGGTAGGGTGCAGCAATGTCCTTGTTGGCCTCCAAGAAAATTCAGTAGGGCTACAATCCCTGACATGAAGGGGGCAGGGTTATTGTAGACAGAGGTTGCTCTTTACAACTGGAGGAAAGTGCACCATCTTGTTACTATCTTCCTCTGTCTTCCCCTCCTGTCCCCTTTTAGCACAAAGCACTTTGGGTGTAATATCAGAAGGCAAAGTCAACTTGTTCGAAGAACAGCGATTGGACTGCTATTCCCACCACTTCTTTAAATCCTCTTTTTGACTTCAATCCTTGAAGAGTTTGTTGGACCGTGGTTGTGAGGTGAAGACCGCTGATCCAAGGCAGATCCAAGCTCTGTCCCCTAACCATTCCCAGGGACCATTGGGGGTGAATCTGCACCTGGAACAAGACCTGCCACTTTGCCGGCCACAGCAGTACCCAGGACCTCAAGGTGTAGATGTACTCTTGAAGTTGTCAGTCAGCCTCCCCTGTGTTTGGGAGCATGTGAAAAGGATTCCTATTCTCCCTGATGCCTTGGATTCGTATTCAAAGCACCCTCGGAGGCAAATCAGCCAGGTTCCTAGTGTTTTCACAATTGAACTGCTTGGAGGCCTGTTTCAAAAACCGTTCGACACATTTGAACCACCAGGACCCTCTGTTACTGCCTTTTGCCCCCACCAAGAAGTCTGATTCGGTACTGTCGGACCACTAAGAACTGATAAAACTATTATTGACTGCTAACTGCCCCCTTGTTCCATTGTTGGGCCCTATAAACTGGTTAGGTCACTTTGAATCCTTTTTGTTCACAAGTACATGTCCTTTTTCAGAAGCCTTGTTGCTTTTGCTTGCCTTTAAACCCTGAGTCATTGCCCAGAGTGCTGCATCTACTATCTTATTCTGTGTTCTTTCATCAAGGGTGTAGTTTGTGTAGTATTTTTCTAGTTAGTTATCATTGTACATGGTTTGTTTGATTAAAGTATAAACATTTGTATAGAACCTTGATGGTCATTCCTTTGTTTTGGACTATTCTACTTCACTGTTTTGGGTTGCTACTGAATCATATTCACACCCCTCTTGGGAGTATAGTCTGCCCTTGGCCCACATTACCACAGAAGGTAAAGCGAGTATATCTCTTCACTGTGCCTGTTTTACCTTTATGACTGGGTTCACTCTTGGTTTACAGAAGTGCCAGAGCTGATGAGGCACTTAAGCCTCTGCTCATCCTTGTACTGTTGCAGTGCAGAAGTCAATTCGTCGCACCAACCTTTTGGATTGCCCATTGATAAAAAAAAAAGCAGGGAGCTGTAGTACACAGATCGAGGCCTCAGGCTCAACGTGTAGTCAGGAACCAGAAAAAGGATTCAGAGGTCCATCAGAACCAACCTGCGAGTTTGTGTAAAGGCAGATGGAATGTCTAACCTCTGCACTGGGTTACGTTCACACAGACTTACGCACAATGATAGAGACCGAGGTGTCTTGCAACTTTTAAAGCTCTACTACTTGTTTTGAGGGCATTAGACTCACAGACACATTTAATCATAAATCTTCTTATAACTGCAGAATATTACTCTAACAGCCACCCCCACAGAACTCTGTTAGTTGTCTGGAGTGTGTTATGCTCACAGACACTTGCTCTCCACTTTGTTTGTGACCATTTAGTTACAATCACAGATACTGGGCCTCATTACGAGGTTGGTGGTAACCTGCCGGTGCTACCAGCGTGTGGCCGCCAACCCTGTAACACCCTACCACCTCCCGATATCCGGGTACCACCGGAATATCACAATCGGTGGCGGTAAGGGTTAGCCCCCCTTTCCATGGAGTCCCATGGGAATCCATGGAAAAGGGGACACTGAAGCACCGGCACCATTCCTAATGGTGCCGGTGCTTCAGGGACAACAATGCCGGGAGGGGCCTGATTTCCGGGCAGGTCAGGCCTGCCATGGGATCCATGCCCCTACTGGCATTCTCGTAGTACGGTGGTCCGGAAAGGGTGCCGGTATTTTGCTGCCGGCACCCTTATTTCCGGACCGCCATACTTGGAATAAGGCCCACTATCTCTCAAGTGAGCCAGGTGACCGCATTGTTTGTTGCATTCATAAAATCTTCCCCACATCTCTTCTGTTTTTCCTCAGTTTGTTATACTCACAGACACTCCATCTCAGCTCTGCTGCGGACTAGAATGTGCCACTCTTACAGATACCCCCTCCTACTTTACAAACTTAGAAAATAAGTCTGTACATGCTGGAATGTATTTACTAGAGCAAATCTCATACTTCCTTGACAATAGCTGCAGCTCAGAGCTTACAGTGGTGTTATAGTTTGCATACCACAGACCCCTGAGCTCTAATCCAGCCCACTCCTCACAAATGGTTTATGATGCATTTTGGAGGAAGCATGAGTAACAAGACCAGGGTGACCTTCTTAATCAGAGATGTATCTTTAAGAAATGTGACTTGGCGTGGTTTTTGGGTTTCACAAGGATCTAGAACCATCGGCATCTTTCGCTCTCACATGGATTTCATGGCAGGAAGAGGAAGTGAACTGGTTAACCTTGTCTGCAGAGTTGATAGACATGAATTTTCCTTAGATGCACATGTAAACAGTTATCTTATACGAGCTATTCCATAAAGATGCTTGATATGGCAGGAATAGCCTCTCACTTGTAAATGCTTTAGCATGATATGTAAAAATATGAAAACATCTATTTTCTATTGTACCAATTTCTATTTAGAAAAATTAAATTGAAGCTGCTTTGCTTTTATGTTTAAAAATCCTTATAAACACTCTATCTTATTAGAAGAAGCATCTTTGGGATCCTTGTCCTGTTTTAATAATAGTGTCAATTGTATAAGACTTATTTTTCCATTTTCTCAACTTCTCATAAAAACATCTCTAATATGAAATAGAATTCATGGTTACAATCTTCCTCAAAGAAGTGTTAAAACTGTTAGCTACTATACACCCACGTCTTACAGCTATCTTGATTTAAATATGAACTCCTAGCCACATGATAAATGAACTAGCTTATGTTTAAATGATCATCTAGTCACACATGGTATAAAGGCTAGCTTGTTTAATGAGCTTCCTATCAATCACACAATATATATACACTTGCAGGGTGTCGGGTACATTTGAGGCCCATTTCAGAACTCCCCGTCAAACAAAAAAAAAACACATTGAAATAATGCCACAAAAACAGTGCTGCTTTTCTTTCCCTGCCGCCGTAGGGGCGAGCATTAAACACTGCCACCCAAAGAATGGCGAGCAATTGCTTCATTTTAAATTAAATAATAAAAAATGACCTGCATTCAGAACGGCTCTACAGTTGCTGTACTGTCATCTGAAGACTAACAGGGTAATTCATAGAATTTTGCACAAAAGTGGCGCACGCGGCTGGCGCACAGTGTCCCCGTGCGATACACTGCGCCAGCCGCGTGCGATAAAATCCATTTCACTCATGTCCAACTCATGTCCCCCTGCACCCCCACCCCCCAGCACTGTGGCGCACCCTCCACCAGGCCACCACTCATGTCTCCCAGCACCCCCACCCCTCAACAGTGCAGGGCACCCTCCACCAGGCCCCATTCATGTCCAACTCATGTCCCCCTGCACCCCCACCCCCCTGCATCCAGGGCCACCCTCCACCAGGCCCCCACACATGTCCAACTCATGTCCCCCTGCACCCCACACCCCCCAGCATCCAGGGGCACCCTCCACCAGGCCCCCACTCCTGTCTCCCTGCACCCCCACCCCCAGCATCCAGGGGCACCCTCCACCAGGCCCCCACTCCTGTCTACCACACCCCCACCCCCCAGCAGTGCGATTCGCCTGGTTACGTGTATTTCAGGGGTGCGCGTGTAGTGTGACACGCAAATTCATCAGGGTACGTGTATTATGGGTCCGCGTGAACTTCCACACGCGATATCAGCAGGGTACGTGTATTTCGGGGTTGCTTGGGAAGTTCCACACGCGATTGCCCAGGGTACGTGTATTTCGGGGTTCGTGGGAAGTTCCACACGCGATTGCCCTGGGTACGTGTATTTCGGGGTGAGCGGGAAGTTCCACACGCGATTGCCCTGGGTACATGTATTTCGGGGTGCGTGGGAAGTTCCACACGCGAATGCCCTGGGTACGTGTATTTCGGGGTGCGCGGGAAGTTCCACACGCAATTGCCCTGGTACGTGTATTTCGGGGTGCGCGGGAAGTTCCACACGCGATTGTCCTTGGTGTGTGTATTTTGGGTTGCGCGTGAAGTTTCACATGCGATTTCAGCAGGGTACGTGCATTCCAAGGTGTGCGGGAAATTCCACACGCAAATCCAGCAGCCTACGTGTATTCCGGGGATGCCGGGAGTCCTACATGTGAATCGGCCGTGTGGGTCCTCCCAGCTGTTCACTCTACACCCTCCACGGCCCCTGCAGGTGGCCCACACCACAGGGGACTACCCTGCACATGTCCCGCAGGCAGCCCATCCACCATGGCCATGCCCCCCAGCCAACCCACATGTCACCTTGCACCACTGCCCACCAATGCATGTCTCCCAGCACCCCCACCCCCCAGCACTGTGGGGCACCCTCCACCAGGCCCCATCTCATGTCCAACTCATGTCCCCCTGCACCCCCACCCCCCTGCATCCAGGGGCACCCTCCATCAGGCCCCACTCATGTCTCCCTGCACCCCCACCCCCCTGCATCCAGGGGCACCCTCCACCAGGCCCCACTCATGTTCAACTCATGTCCCCCTGCACCCCCACCCCCCAGCACTGTGGTGCACCCTCCACCAGGCCCCCACTCATGTCCCCCTGCACCCCTACCCCCTTGCATCCAGGGGTACCCTCCACCAGGCCCCACTCATGTCCAACTCATGTCCCCCTGCACCCCCACCCCCCAGCACTGTGGTGCACCCTCCACCAGGCCCCCACTCATGTCCAACTCATGTCCCCCTGCATCAAGGGGCACCCTCCACCAGGCCCCACTCATGTCCAACTCATGTCCCCCTGCACCCTCACCCCCCACCAGTCAGGGGCACCCTCCACCAGGCCCCCACTCATGTCCAACTCATGTCTCCCAGCACCCCCACCCCCCACCAGTCAGGGGCAACTGCCAGCAGGCCCCCACTCATGTCCAACTCATGTGTCCCAGCACCCCCACCAGTCAGGGGCACCTGCCAGCAGGCCCCCACTCATGTCCAACTCATGTCCCCCTGCACCCCCACCCCCCAGCACTGTGGGGCACCCTCCACCAGGCCCCCACTCATGTCCAACTCATGTCCCCCTGCACCCCCACCCCCTGCATCCAGGGGCACCCTCCACCAGGCCCCACTCATGTCCAACTCATGTCCCCCTGCACTCCCATCCCCCAGCACTGTGGGGCACCCTCCACCAGGCCCCCACTCATGTCCAACTCATGTCCCACTGAACCCCCACCCCTCTGCATCCAGGGGCACCCTCCACCAGGCCCCACTCATGTCCAACTCATGTCCCCCTGGACCCCCACCCCCCAGCACTGTGGGGCACCCTCCACCAGGCCCCCACTCCTGTCTCCCTGCACCCCCACCCCCCTGCATCCAGGGGCACCCTCCACCAGGCCCCACCCATGTCCAACTCATGTCCCCCTGCACCCCCACCCCCCAGCACTGTGGTGCACCCTCCACCAGGCCCCCACTCATGTCCAACTCATGTCCCCCTGCACCCCCACCCCCCTGCATCCAGGGGCACCCTCCACCAGGCCCCACTCATGTCCAACTCATGTCCCCCTGAACCCCCACCCCCCTGCATCCAGGGGCACCCTCCACCAGGCCCCCACTCATGCCCAACTCATGTCCCCCTGCACCCCCACCCCCCAGCACTGTGGGGCACCCTCCACCAGGCCCCACTCATGTTTCCCTGCACCCCCACCCCCCTGCATCCAGGGGCACCCTCCACCAGGCCCCACTCATGTCCAACTCATGTCCCCCTGCACCCCCACCCCCCAGCACTGTGGGGCACCCTCCACCAGGCCCCCACTCATGTCCAACTCATGTCCCCCTGCACCCCCACCCCCCTGCATCCAGGGGCACCCTCCACCAGGCCCCACTCATGTCCAACTCATGTCCCCCTGCACCCCCACCCCCCAGCACTGTGGGGCACCCTCCACCAGGCCCCCACTCCTGTCTCCCTGCACCCCCACCCCCATGCATCCAGGGGCACCCTCCACCAGGCCCCCACTCATGTCCAACTCATGTCCCCCTGCACCCCCACCCCACAGCATCCAGGGGCACCCTCCACCAGGCCCCCATTCCTGTCTCCCTGCACCCCCACCCCCCTGCATCCAGGGGCACCCTCCACCAGGCCCCACTCATGTCCAACTCATGTCTCCCAGCACCCCCACCCCCCACCAATCAGGGGCACCTGCCAGCAGACCCCCACTCATGTCCAACTCATGTCTCCCAGCACCCCCACCCCCCACCAGTCAGGGGCACCTGCCAGCAGGCCCCCACTCATGTCCAACTCATGTCCCCCTGCACCCCCACCCCCCTGCATCCAGGGGCACCCTCCACCAGGCCCCCACTCATGTCCAACTCATGTCCCCCTGCACCCCCACCCCCCTGCATCCAGGGGCACCCTCCACCAGGCCCCACTCATGTCCAACTCATGTCCCCCTGCACCCCCACCCCCCAGCACTGTGGGGCACCCTCCACCAGGCCCCCACTCATGTCTCCCTCCACCCTCACCCCCCTGCATCCAGGGGCACCCTCCACCAGGCCCCCACTCATGTCCAACTCATGTCCCTCTGCACCCCCACCCCCCTGCATCCAGGGGCACCCTCCACCAGGCTCCTCTCATGTCTCCCAGCATCCCCACCCCCCACCAGTCAGGGGCACCTGCCACCAGGCCCCCACACATGTCCCCCAGCCAACACGTCATCACAATCTAGATCCATGGCCCTTATGGGCAGCCTCCACATGCCAAACACCCACCCAAGTATTGCATCCACCCACTTAGAAATGCCAATTACATGATACAACCCCAATGGCAAGTATGTAAATGAAGACATGTCCCTCACATACACACAGTGGGTGTCAGTGAATGTCAAAACCCATATCATGACATGCATGAAACCAATGAGATGATCCTACACATTGAAGTATGATGAAAAAATATGTATTAAAAGCAACATAAATGGAATCAAAAATAAACAAACGAAAATGGGAATTAAAAACAAAAAGCAGCATGCCCGTAAAATAATGTAAAACCACAAATCATAATCCAAAGGAAAGGTGTCCAAAGTCACAGTTCACAATAGTAAATACAATGGAAAATTAAAACCAAAAACCATTGCTCCATGGGTAAGATCAAAATTAAAAAAAAAAAAATCCAACAGTCAACTATACAGATAAACAATCCAGGGTCCATGATCCCAAAAGAAGAAATGAAACCTATCTAATAACACTACCTAATAAAAAAAACTATATACAAAAATGTGGTCCATTGTCCAAAAGGTCCAAAAAATATAAAAAAGCAAAGGAAACCTAACACTAACTACAGAACTATTTACAAGGGCAGCGGGCCAGTTTGACGGCTCACTTCGGGATGTTCCGGGCCAGGGCATCATCAAACTCCTGCTCAATGTCCCGGAGGCGGTCCTCCTCCATGGCCCCGAGGGTCGATGACATGTTCACCTCCAACTCCCTGCGGATTGCCTCGAGGCACTCGGCCTGCCTCAGGGCCCTCCGCATGGAGTTCTCCGCCCTATCCATCGTGAGCCGTGCCTCTTCCGCCCGCTGCCGCTTCGCATCTATGGCGTGGCCCAACCGCTGCCACACGGAAGACACTTCCCGTCCAGGGTCCTCCTGCCCCTCCGATGTCGAAGGCCCCGAGCCATCATGGCTCCCACCTCGTTGCTGCTGCTGCTGTGCCTGTGCCCGTGCCCTGGCTCCTGCTGCCTGCACATCCTCCACCGGCTGGGGTGCAGTCGTTGGTGTGGCCACCCCTGCTGGACGTCCGACTCCCGACTGTGGCAGGGATGCCTCCTCCACCAGCCTGGCCGCACCGTCAGAGGCAGCTCCACAGGGCACCCAGGTGACAAATGGGTGGGAAGATGGCACGGAGGACGACTGGCGCATAGGGTGTTCAGTTGAGGAGGGGGTCGGAGCAAGCTGCAGCAAACGGAGGAATCCGGCCTGGGTGACCTGTACCAGTAGGCCGACGCGGTCAACGAGCCATTCGAGTTGACGTACAGTCTCCTCATGAAAAGACTGCAGGTCACCCCGCATGGCCCGTTGACGCAACGCCACACCAGTCAGGACAGGCTCAACCCGTACCTGGATAGCCACGTCCGCAGGCAGAGGAAGGCCAGTTGTTATGAGCTCATCCCCTGCCTGAAAACGGGTCTGGACGTAGGCATCCCTGCTGGTGCAAGATGATGCAGTGACAGGATCAGGGACAGGATTGCACACAGGCACCTCCGCGGCGGCCTGTGCTGCCTCTTGTCCCTGGTCCTGCACTGCACCACTAGCACCAGTGGAATCCCCACCTCCAGACCCCGTCTCTGTCGCTTGCACGGCCTCCTCCTCCACCAATCCCCCCACCAACCTGGATGACTCTGTGCCATCTTCCCCTGTTGGGCCCTGTGGGGTCGCAGCTGCCCCTTCTGCTGCCGAGGAGTCCAACTCCGACCTCCGCATCTTGGACCTCCCCCCGGCAGCTGCGACCTGGGACACGGCACCGGACTCCTCACTCCCCAACGAGATCACAACCTGGGAGGGGAGCCGGGCCTTGCGTCTCCGGCTGGCGGTGCGATCCCCGCCGCTGCGCTCCACAGCACCTTCTCCGCCCTCTTCATCAGTTGACGCTGCAGACAGGGAGAAATAAAACACAGGCATCAGGGCACTGTACAATGGACACATACACACATGACAGTTGTACATGAGTGGCATTGGCAAACCTCAGACATGGCATCACAATCGCCAACACACATGTCATTTCAACTCGCACACATGAGCCATACCACATCCATATCGCAACAGCCAGCACCATCCATACACATACAACAGCATGAGCAGGCAAAGGTGAGACAGACATCACATGCAACACAGGGAGTGCACTACACATGCACACACACCACCAAACTTGCATGCATGTGTACACCTCTGCCAACTGTCGCAGTGTTCAGATTGGCATCCATGTCACATCTGCCAATCAGGCTTCCACATCCCGCTGTCACATGCATCCATGTTGCATCACTGTTGCACCCTTGTCAAATACACACACATGCACGTGTACACAGTGCTGATACATGCAGCTGAAAACAACATCCATGTGTGACATCACGAACATGCCTACTTACATACACATTCATCCAAACATGTGTGCCCACACAACTGCATTTGGCATGCAAGCCTACACACACAAGCACCATCCATGTTTCACACATGTCAGCCCTCGCATGTGTTGGCCTCACGGCCCTGTACACCCCCACCATACTTGGCCCCATAAAAACACATGTGCAACCTGCACACTACTGGCACATCATCACACGCACAGCTCACAATCATGATGCATGTACACTTACCGCTCGACTCCAGACGGGTCTGCCTCTCAAGGACCTGGACGTGGAGCGCTGGGGATATGCGTTCCAGGACCCTCATCTGATCGTCCGACAAGTGGCCCCGGCGCCCCTTAGCATCCGCTGCCTTCAAGAGGCGCCGGGCCTTGTTGAGGGTCCTCGACCTGAAGTCCGGTCAGCGCTTCTTGACATGATGGAATAGTCGGACTGCCACCCCCTCTGCGTTGATGGCAGTCACGATGTCCATCCAGATCCGAGTCCGTCCTTCCTTGTCGGCACACAAACTTCCGTAGAGGGCATCATACTGCCCCATGACTTGCTCCACCAGGACACCAACTTCGGTGGCAGTGAAGCTGGTGCCCCTCTGCCTCTCTGGCCGGGGGTTGTCAGTGGTGCCAGCTGTTGCAGTGCCCAACATGACAACCCGAGAGGCAGGAGTGGGTGGGCAACTGGGTCCTGGGGCTGGTCTGTGGAGCGATGGAATCCCAGGTGGGAGTCTTCGGTTCCAGCAGGGGTGGTCACAGCAACAGCACCCCTGGCTGATGTGCAGGCAGCAAATGGCAGGGCACGTGGGCAGCAGGCAATCAGGCAGTAGCAGATGGCAGGTGGGAGCGTGCTCGGGGCTCTGGGGGGGCAGTAATTCGGCCTTCTGGGCGGGAGCGTGGTCTTCCGTGTGCTTACGCGTGGCCAGCTTGATATGGAGTGATTTGGCACGTGGAAATCCAGCACGTCTGCGTGTAATTCGAGGAAAGGGCCTTAGCGCGTAAGCGCGTCAGCACACGTACGCAAATTCATTGGCCCAAAGGCCACCAGCGCGTATGCGCGTCTGTGACCTGCGTGTGCGGGCGTTTCCCTGTACACGGGTGCATGTTACACGTCCAATGACTGCACGTCAGAGTGTCAGCTCGTGTAATTGGAGGATGGGGCCTTAGCGCGTACACGCGGAAGTGACGCTGTACGTGTGGGCATGTTTAAAAGGTACGTGTAGAACGCCATTTCCTTGTACGTGCTTTTCGTGGAGAGCGAGTGGGTGAAATCTGCACTTCTTGTCGGTTCACACGCGATTTACTTCACAGCGTTCCAAGTTTGTACTCCCTGTTACCTCTGACAGCTTTTTCTCTTCTTGTCTTTTTCCTGGGCCTGTTTCCTCAAACAGCGTTCACTTCTCCTGTTGTCCTGTCTCCTCAGACAGCGTACAATTCTTCTTTTGGCGGGGGTGTTGCCAACGCGCACATGCCCGTTTTTTTCACGCGATTTTTCCTGGCAGACGGTGAGTCGTGCACGTATTTGACATCTGTGCTTGCCCCGTGTGTTGCCTACCCCTTCAGAGGTCAGTCTAGGCTGCGTGTGACACGCATGCGTTCATTTTTGTGTTTCTGGGTGCCACAGCGTTTATTTTTCCACGCACGTGGTCTAGGAGGGGTTGCGTGCACATTATCTCCCTTTTTTGGGGTGCCTGTGCATTGTGTGACCCGTCATCTTCCCCCAGGGGTCACATACAGCCTTGCTAGAGCACTAGGGTACAAATTCCATCTAGTACCCTACCCCTTTAAACCCCAATTGCCCAGGACAATAGTTTACTGCCACTCCCATACGCACAACAACATCAGTGCCATGGTTGGGAGGCGAGCATGCGGTAAGGGTGGCAAAGGTGGGTGAGCCATAAGAGGTGGCCGTGGTGGATACGGTAGGGAACGTGGCCGGGACTTGAAGGGTGCCCCTAGCCCCCCATGTGCGGGTGACCAGTCAGGGACACCCATGCCCCCCCCTGGTTGAGGGTAACGTGGCTGACACCATCCCTGCTCAGCCCTTGTTGGACCAGCCCATTGTGGCACCAGACTTGGCACAGGGTGACTCCATGGCTGACTTCCAGGTCAGCAGGTCTAAGCCACGTGTGGCGGTGCACGTTGGTGTCACCAGCCCACGTGGATCAGGGGCAGCTATGTCATCTGCTGCCCCGCGTAGGCAGGGTGGGGAGGCTGCAGGGGCAGCTGCGGCTCCATCCACCCCAGCTCTGAGTCTCCCAGCCAGGACAGTGTCGGTCCTAGTCCATCCTGCTGACGTTCCCCCTGACTACATCACACTTCAGCTAATGCCTGCACCAAGTCCCATGGTGAGTGTTCATTCCCACACTCCTAGTCCACAGTCCACCGGGGCTCCTGCCCCTAGTGTCCAGAGCGGCGTAGGACACTCAGTATCACCACCACCTTCCAAGTGGAAGAGGAAGAGTGCTCGTCCAGTACAGGCTGATGCCCCAGACACGGCTACACAGTCCGGCCCACCAAGGAAGCCCAGCTTCAATCAGGCCGAACTTGATGCACTTGTGGATTATGTGTCCGCACATGACAGCGAAATGGTGATTACTGCAGGATGCAAGACCACACCTGCACACGTCAGGCACACTGGCAGACCATCGCGGACCTCATAAGTGCCCTTGGATTCGTGAGGCGCACAGCTAATGATTGCTACAAGCGCTGGAATGACCTGAAGCGCAGGGCAAAGAAAAAGCTGGCCTCAAGTCATGCCGCAACTCTAGTGACTGGAGGTGGGTCTCCAGCAGAGGACATAGAACTCACTCCACATGAGTATGTTGCTGGGACCTACGTCACGGAGGAACAGATCCAAGGCGTGGGAGACCTGCCAGATTATGAGGCATTGTCCGGTGAGTGCACATGCATGTGTGTGTCATCCATGTGCATGGTGTGTGTGTGAGTGCTTCTGATTGTGTGCCAGGTGAGGGGGTGTGTGCCTGAGTGGTTTGGGTCACCCATGTGCTTCATCCAATACATTCTGTGCACCAGGATTTGGGTGTTGCAGTATCCCTTCTGGCAACAGTAGACATTCAGCCCAACCTCACGCCAGTTGCCCTTGAAGTGTCATCTTGCCACAACATAGTTGCATATTATTCTGTGTTCATTCAGGCTGATTGTCTGCATTCCACCACTTTCACTAGGCATTTCTCACTCCTATTGTCACATGTGTGACATGGCTGGGGTACATGCCATCTGTGTGATGGCATGTGTCATGTATGTGTATTGGACATGCCAATCACAGGCCAATGTGTGATGGCACTGCTAGCCAGCATGCAGCAAATTTGTTGGTCTTCCATCTTGGTGTCATCTATGTGTCCCATTTGCCTCCCCTTCATACACAGTGACAGTGCATGCATGGGAGGGTTATAGTCATGTGGGACATGTGTCAATGAAGTACTGTTTCTGTTGCTTCTCAGCCCTAATTGTGTGCCATGGTGCTAATGCCTGTTCCCATTTCTTTTCTTTCATGTCTTTGCAGGGGATGACACACTTGATACTGCTGGGTTTGTGGAGATGGTGCAGACCCAGGAGGGGTCTCAGGCCCGACGGGCACCAGTGAGGGACGTGGTGTGGTGGTGGGTGAGAACCCACACTTGCTGCAGACCATCATCTCAAGGGGTGTCTCTGGGTGCACCTCCCCCGAGCTCTATTCAGGTGTCGATTCGGATGATGAGACCTATGTGCCGTCGCAGGTAAGTGTTTCTGGGAGGGATTCTGTACTGTCCAACCCACCTGCACCAGGGGTAGAACCCTCAATGGGGATGTCAGTGTTGGTAGGTCCACCTTTGGTGGTTACGGATGCAGGGTCACACTCCGCTACATCTGATCCTGTTCCTGGGCCAGCAGATCAGAGGGGGAAAACAGTCCTGCAGCCTCAGGCAGTGCCGGCACAGCAAGGCGTAGTCCGCCTTGCCCCAGACAGGTGTGGGGCCCGCCGACGAGGTGGCAGTACGCCACCTGGCAATACCGCATGGGAGCAATTCATATACGGTATGGCAAACCAACAGGCAGCATCAACTGAGATGATGGCTCAGGCCATGGATAGGGTGGCCACTTCCATTGTCCCCCAAGAAAGGCTGATTGAACAACTACAGCAGGCAACAGACTCCATTTGCCAGTCACACAGGGAGGACATGTTGGCGTCCAACAGGGACAGGCGGGCGGCACTGGAGACTCTGTGGGAAGCCATTTCTATGGAGTCCCAGGGCCACAGGGAAGCCATGAGGGTGGAACTCTGTCAGCTCAGGGTAACTCTGGTTGAGCTTGAGGCTTCAGCTAACACGAGGACAGAACAACAGCTGGAGCGGCTCACACGTACGCTCTCAGCTGAGATGCAGGCAACTAGGGAGGAGGTCCGGGCATCCCGTGAGTTGTTGCATGGGGACCTCCGCACGATTATCCTCCAGAACCAGACCTTCCACACCCGCATGCTTGCTGCCATGGAGGACCAGAATAGGGCTTTGCGTGGGCTGCCTCCCATAGTGCCACCACCTCCTGATGCAGCTGCAGAGGGTGAGGAGAGCGACAGCAGCGATTCTCCCACAATAGGGTAGCCGTGCAGGCCATGAGCCCATGGAGGTGTTTTTTTTTCTCGCAAGATCCACACAGGTGGGTTTTGGTGTGCACCCTGTCCTCGGACCTCCTGGGTGGCCTCCCTCACCCCCCCTGACCCATTCATGGCCATTTTTGATTTTTGATTTTTTGGACAGTGTGTTGCCTTGTGTGGCTCCCGTGGGCATACGCTGTAATGTGGCTGGGCACATGCAGGCTTGTCCTGAATTTGGGTCAGATGCTTGGGTTTGTGTGACACACACCCCTCCTGCTTCCCGTTTCCATGGGCTTGCAAAGGGTGTGCCCAAGTGACATTGACTTACACAGTGACGTTGGACTCCCATTTGATGTGTGGGCAGTCTGTAGTCAATACTGTGTATACATTCCTAGTGCATATTGTTGTTGTATTGTACACTGCATGGTGTATTGAAATGTTCCTCTGCATCCATCTCATCCTCCTAATTTGCAGGTACATTTCTCATGTCTTCACAAGGCGGTCTACTTTGGAAATGGAGTCCATGTTGTAAGCAGTGCACCTACACTTTTGCGTGGCGCTAACACTGTATACTTGGAAGTGTTCAGAGGGCTGGCATCTTCAGGTGGTGAGGCTAGCAAATTTTTAAGTCTGTAATGTCATGTTTAAGGTAGGTTGGAGGTTGTGTAGGTGATTGGTATTCTTGGTAAGTATTTGGTAATGTGTGTTGTAGGTCCTGCATTACTGTGAGCATTTCATGTGTGGACATGTTTCCATTAGGGACACTGTAGCTGGTGACACTTGGGGCATGTTGTGGGGATTAATTTGTTTCCTCTCAAATTGCATGACATGCCATGGTGTGTTGTGTGGCCGTGCCGGGGAGGGGTTGGGTGACAGGGCACTGTTTTCATGTAGTATTTTGCGAGTGGGTATTCATTTCTGCAGCATGGAAGTGTATTTTGATGACACTGCATTGGTGGTGTTTGTGTAGGTAGGGATGCACACATTGTGACACTTCCACATGAACAATCTCAGGCTGCTATAGTTCTAACAGTTGACTGTCCCTTTGTTCGTCTTAATTGTCAGGTGGAGTCATCATTGCTTATCAGATGGTATGTGCCAGGGCTGTGTGCACTCCACAGGGGTGTGATTTCTATGTGAAGTAATTAGCCACCAGCTGCGTACGGGCTGCCTCACCCCGTGCCCTTTCCCCTCCGATGCGCAGCGGGCGTGCATGTGGTTGGGGATGTGGGGTCACCACCATGTCCACAGTCAGGCCCTGGCGTGTTGCAACATTGTGCAGGACACATGCTGCCACTATGATCCTGCACACTACTGGGGGAGCGTATAACAGCTGCCCGCCAGAACGGTCAAGGGAGTGTCGGGGGGAAATTCTGCCGGGGTCGGCTGGGCCGTCCGCGGACCTCCGGGCAGGGAGGCCCCAACTCCTCCGCGTATCACAAAAATGAGTATGAGACGCACACAAGAAGCAAGGTGGTTCTGCTGTTTATTATACAAACGGCAGGGATGGGTCAAGGAGCGTACGCGTCCGTCCTGACACACACACAATCGTGGGGCTCACAGGCCCTTTTTACCTTGGTATGACGAGCTACTTGCGTCACCTCGAAAAGTTATCAAAAAACCTATCTCCACTCTGGATTGGTTACTTGAGTGGTAGGGTTAGTATAGCATACATATAGAGAAGGATATTAGTGGCTGAGGGTCAGTCAGGTGGTATACCTGGGTTGTCCCTGCAATTAGATACATGAGAATTGTTACATGAAGACCCCTGAAGATTGGTCAATGTTAATGGCGTCAATGATAAGAGCCCTATGTTCTGATTGGTGCATTCGCGAGCCTCCCAGCCTGGGACCATCGCCGTTCCCAGCTCGCGGTGTACCTGTCATTTGCAACAATGTTTCACTATGGGTACGTGCAGACAATGCGAGGACTTATTCATGGACTGGAAGGCCGACTACTCCCACTGTCGCAGATGTCCATTGAGTCCTTTATGTGTATCTGCTTGTGTCTCGTAACGTGGGATCCAGGCGCCTCCATTCTCCTAGCCTTGGCATCCGTTCAGGTGTGGCTTGGTCACGTGAGGCGGGACCGTGTTTGAGGCCGAATTCTGCACAATTAATATAGTTTTTCCCACTGTGTGCCTGGTTTAATTTGCAGGTGCGACCTTGACGTTGGTGTGCGGCGTGCGAGATTGCAACATTGTGGCTTGGCTGTCTGCCTTTCGCCGGGCTCATTCTGCAGGATCAGCAACCGGAATCGTGTTCATTTTAATGTTCATGGAAGCTCTTGCTTGTGGCCTACTTGAATCAGGCGCATAAATGGAGCCGTTGAGTGCACAGGTGATTTAGGTTATAAGGTTTATGTGAAGCGTAAGCAAGCCATTTAGATCAAGTTCATCGTGCGTCTTGCGTTTCTACATCTTAAAAGCCTATGTGAAAAATAATAAAGATGCACGTCCGTGGATGTGTCCGTCACCTATGTCATAGCGCTGAGTATATTCTTCGTGTAGATTGGTGTAGGAGTGTCCAGTGTGCATGGTCGTACAGGTGTGACCGTTGGCTAGGTCGTCATGGCATCTCTAACGATGTGTTGGTTTAGTTGAGTTGATCCATGTTGCATGTGTCGGCCTGGGTAGGGCGGGCTGCTGGGCAGGTAGTGCAGGTAGGTGGGCACATCCGTAGGTTCCTGTACCAAGGTATTTGGTCGTCTGGTAGGTGGGCAAACTCATCTCGTGGCGGGTGCCTAGGCCGTGATCCTCTAGGCCAAGCGCGAGAGGGGATTGGCGGGAGTCTGTTGTTCCATTCTCCCACTTCAGTCCCCCCTCTGGTCGACTTGTCGACCACAAACATATCCTTTTCTCTATCTCCTCTCACTCTCCATATTTTAGTTATTCCTCCCAAATGTCCGTAGTGGTTGACATGGTCTTCAAATGACCAATACATGTATGCACAGGTCCCTCCAGGAGTGCAGTATACCCATTTCCCTATGTAGCTCCTTGGGTTTCTTGGGTTTTCGAGTTTCACAGATGGTGGGTCCAAGTGGTTGGTGGTTATTTGGTTGCGCAGCCTCTCTCTCTCTTGTATTATCATGCCTGTGTGTTGGCCGTCATCTGCTGGCATCAAGGGGTGCATACCGGCCATTTCAATCATTTCATCTGTGGTGCGTGCCTTCCGGGCTTTCCAAAACCTTATTATGATCAATGTAGCTCCAGCCAAAATCGTACATCCAACTATAATTTTCAGTCCATCTGACAGCCAAGATGGCATCCATGACCATAATATTGAAAACCAACTTCCATCCTTTGTTACTTCTTTACTTTCATCCATCATTTTAGAATGCATCTGGGCCAATTGTGAAACTGCTTCTGTCAGTGTACCGTTGTCAGCATCGTTGGCAGGGATGAATGTACAGCATGATTGTCCTATCTTTGCGCAAACCCCTCCTTCCATTGCTGTGAGGAGGTCCAGTACATATCTGTTCTGAAGTGCCACCATTCTTACTGCCCGCAGTTCCTCTTTTATGGCGTTAAATCCATTCACTGTAGAGTTGATGGTCATCATTAGTTCCCATCTGGTTATCTGGAGCCATTTTGCATTTGCGTAAGCCTGTAATCCCGGATGTATTATCGAGGAGAAGAACATTGCTGCTCTGCTAAGCAGTCTATGTTCTGGCGGAATTGAGGTGAGTGCTGTTTCTGATCTACCCCATAGGTAATTTCCTGTCAGAGGTTCTCCTTGTCTTTTCTTTCTATTCAGGACAGTATTATTGCTGTTAGTTTCGTTCTCAGGCCCCTTCTGAGGTTGCGCAGACCTCTTCTTCCTCTTGTTCCCTTCATCCATTTTGGGGAAGTTGGCCATATTCTCGTGTTTCTGGGGTACCACTAGTGATGGTACATTGACGTGCACTATTGTGCATATATCATTCCACAGAGGGGGCAGTGTGTGGTATGCTTTGTCTCCGCAGGCCCAGTAGTGGTCCATTATCACTGCTGTCCCTGCTCCCCGCTCAGGTAACTCCATCACGCTTGCACAGTTGATGTTATATCCTACGTCCACCTCTCCTTTATGTTGGTAGCATACCTTAGGCACAGTTAGTGACAGTATTATTATTGGGTCTTCATCCTTTTCTATCCACATGAGCATGGGTATGTACTTGATCCAAGTCGTCCAACATCTGTGGTTGTGCCCATCGATAGTGGAAATAGTTTCTTTTGTTATCATGTTGCTGCCAACCACTCCTATCTCCCATTTGTTGTCCAAGTAAACCTTCCCTGTTATCGTCACCAGTGCCCTCTCCCAACATCCTGTTTTACCAGCAACTTCAGTGGCATACCAATCACATGGTAGGTACTGTAGTGTTACCTTCTTTGTTTCTCCTTTTTCGGGACCACTCGTCATGTATCTGAAGGCTTCAGTGTGTAAACTTTTCTTGTGGTAACTTAAATACGTCTTGAGAAAATTGTTTTCATATGGATATGAGTCACGTGTTTTCCACACCAGTTGTACCACTGTCCCTTGAAACCTTCCTTTCGTTTGGAACAGTGCCAGGTATATTATGCACCGTGCTGTTTTTTCATCTATTTCCGTGGCAACAAAAGTTCGAGAAGCGCTCATGGCATATGGAATTAATGAGCAAACGTAGCAGCTGTCTTCTGTTGTCTGCTTGCCTATGTGGGTCATGTGTTGATACCACATGTTGTTTGAGATGTGCGCTGAATCTTGTATGTAGTTGTCAATACCTTTATTATCTGAGTATGTGCTGCGTTTAACTCTATTATCTTTGTGTGGGATTATACTAATACCACCTGACGTAACACCTGTTGCAGCTGGGGGCGGGGGTATGTTAGGTTTGGGTACAGCAACAATATTCATAGCATAGCTGTACTGCCATACAGAGGCAGCCAAGAACCCGGTGATCATCAAAATCCCTATCAATTTTATTACACAAGCTAATTTCACCAGCATTTTGCTCTTACCTTGCTGCAGTCCGGCAGCTTATTCTTGCGATGTTAAAGTTGCCCGCCTGAAACTTCTCAATATGCTTGTTACTAGTGTTAGTGGTTGTTTATTTTTAAGCCCTCCCTATCAGATAGTCATTCAGTGCCCAGGCGAAGAGCTGTTCCCATGCCACTCTAAGTGATCTATCTCTTAGGGCAGGCAAGTATGGGTGGAGGTGGGGCATTGAATATTCTATGGCCAAGAGGAATGCTGTGTAGTAGACACGTACCCTTCTTTTATTCAGGTACGTTGGCCTTCTTACTTCATATACAAATTGGTGTGACAATTCTTCTGGGTAGTTATCGTCTGAGGGTACCATCTACTCCTGGGCAGTGAATTTGTTAGTTAACTTACTTTCTTAACAGTACAATAATACGCAGTACCTGTATGTGCGAGAGAAAAGAAAGAGAGAACATTCAAGTGTTTACATGTGTATATGTGCAAAACAATGTCCTTCAGTTCTGTTGTTACTACAGTGGGTAGGGGGTCAATGGGCAGAGGGTTTGGGGCTTAGCTGGCGGAAGTCTCTTTACTCTTTGATCGGGTGACCATGTGGTGGGTGGTCCAATAGTTGTCTCTGGGGGATCTGGGGGTTGACACGGTATGGGGACACTTAAGCCGTCAGTAATGGTAGAAGTCTCTTCCTCCGTAGGCGACGCTGTTGTTGTTCTTCCAATGGCCCTGTCGGTGGCGCTGGGGCGGGTCAGAAGTTTGTAGATCTTTACGTCATGTAGGTGATTCCAGGCACGTTTGTCCTGTAGATTTACTGCTCTCGTTGATGTCTCCTCTACCAGATGGGGGCCAGTGAAACGTGGGTCGTTCCACTTTCTGTTGAAATTGCGGAGTAGCACGTGGTCACCTTTAGCAATTTTACACAGTCTTTCCTTTTCCAGTTCTTTAACCGCGTCTTCTTGTTGGTCGCTGTTAGACCCGCCCCGTGTGCGCTCGAGCTGTTGAGACACAAACACTACACTAGTAATCAAAGAAGACACATATTGGTACATTTCATCACCAAAAACATTGGCAGTGCTATCTTGGTCTGAGAATGCTCTTGATGTTGGCGTCAGAGGAAGGCGCATCTGGCGTCCGGTAACCACCTCGTGCGGGGTGAGGTGGTGATCGGAGCCGGGCCTATTTCTTAGTTCGAATAGGGCTAACAGAAGGCAATATAGCCAACTCTTTTTTGTTGTTTGCTGTATTTTTGCAATTGCTTCCTTTAGTAGGCCATTCAGGCGTTCGCATATACCGTTGGCCTGGGGGTGGTATGCACATGCGAATTTATGTTTGATGCTCAATAAGGACGTTATGTGCTGGAACATTTCGTTTGCGAAATGCGGGCCATTGTCTGACCGCAGTACCTCGCACACCCCCCACCTGGGGAAGACCTCCTTCACTAGGAATTTAGCTGCTCTGAATGCATCTGGGTGGGAGCATTGCCCTGCTTCAATCCACCTTGAAAATGGGCATACTACTACAATCATATACCTGTTTCCTTGACATACGTTGATCATATCAACATAGTCAATATGGAGATGTCGGAAGGGTCCCTCTGGCCGGGGTATAGTACCTTTTATCACCTTCAGAGTGTGACCGGCCGTAAACTGTTGACATGTGAGACAGTTACTTATGAAATTTGACACATGGGAATTTAACTCGGGGCAAAACCAGTCTTCCCTAATTCGTGCTGCAATTGCTTCCTTGCCTGTATGGGCTGGGTGGTGTAGTTGGCTCAGGGCGGTATTCAATAGTGCCAGTGGTATTACAATATTTCCAGTGTTACCCTGGCGCTATAGTGCGTCAGTTGGTGACATTGTGCATCCTCTTTTTACCCATATTTCTTTTTCTGCCATTGGTGCAGCCGCTTGTAGCTCCATTATCTGTGTGGCGGGGAGATGTGTGTACCCTTCTCTTATCAACATCTCCTTAGCCATTCCCCTCCCTCTCCCTCTCTCTGACTCTGGGGGGTCCCATATCTCACCAAAGTACGCAGCATACTTCGCATGTGCGTCTGCCGCTGCATTCCCTCTTGAGACATGATCTTCTCCATTGGTATGTGCGGTACATTTGACCAAGGCTAATTCCTGGGGGTTGTTTATTACTTCAATTAGTTCAGCCAGTAAGAGAGCATGTTGCACTGGAGTGCCGTCAGCTCTTCTAAACCCTCTTCTTCTCCATTTTGACAGCCCTGAGTGGACAGTGGACGTAACATATGCGCTGTCAGAATATATGGTCACTCGTTTATTAAAGCTTTCCTTCAACGCCAAGATCAGAGCAATTAGCTCTGCCGCTTGAGCAGAGTAATGCTGTGGTAATTGCACACATTTCATTGCCACACACACCGGTACCTCCATCATTTTTACCACTGCTGCCCCAGTCCTCCTTACCCCATCTTTTTGGTCAATTGTTGATGACCCATCAATGAACAGGAGCTCACCCCCCTCTAGTGCGTTTTCTTCAACTTTTCTAGCACATGAGTACATTTCAGTGGTTTGCGTACAATCGTGGGCATAATCTCCTTCCTCAATTACTTCTGCTAAAAACCTTGCAGGGTTGACTATGCTACATCTAACAATTGATAGTTCAGCTCTGGATAATATTATCTCATAACCTGATGCCCTCTGCGTGGTTAGGGTGGACTTGGGTTTATTCAATATTGCAAATAGTGCATGTTCCACAAATAGTGTGGTTGGGCATCCCATTGTTATTGTTGACGCCTTTTCTACCGCAAAAGCAGCTGCGGTGAGGCCTTGTTCTCAAGGGAAATGACCCAACATTACAGGATCTAAGTGGCCACTGTAAAATGCTACTGGTTTGTAGCCCATGCTGGTTTTTTGAGCCAACATTGCTTTCATTACTGCTGAGTCGCAATGTGAGAATATGAAAAATTGTCGCTCATAATCTGGGGTGGCCAATACTGGAGCAGTTGAAATCCCATCTTTTAGTTCATCAAAAGCCTCTTTCATTTCCATAGTCCACCCCAACTTTTTCTCCCCTTTGTTAGCTTCTTTTAACCCCTCAAGCAGGGGTCCTATGTATGAGCTGTAATCAAATACCCATGCTCTACAGTAGTTGCACAGACCTAGAAACTGCTGTAGTTCCCTCACTGTTTGTGGCAATGGCGTTTTTGAAATGGCCTGTGCTCTTTGTGGGGCAATCTTTCTTCCATGTTGGGATATGAGCTGACCAATGTACAATACCTGTTCCTGACAGTACTGTAACTTTTCCATGTCTACCTTGTAACCTTTTTCAGCCAATATTGTCAGCATCTTTAATGAGTCCTCTCTGCATCTATTTTCGTTTGTGCTGCAAATTATTATGTCGTCTACATACTGCAACACTGTGCTTCCTACTTCAATGTTACCCAAATCCCTCTGTATTACTCTGTTGAATAAAGAGGGTGACTCGCAGTATCCTTGTGGCAATCTAGTGATTTTCCACTTTGTGTTTCTGTATGTGAAGCTTGTCAAATCTTGTGAGTCTGGGTGCAATGGTATTGAGAAAAAAGCATTTTTAAGGTCGATCACTGTAAATCGTGATGCCTCAGCTAGAATGCCACACAATATTGTGGCCGGGTTTGCTGCTATGGGGTACTCTGCTTCCACAATGTTGTTCAAGGGCCTGAGGTCCTGTATGAAGCGCCAAGACCCCCCTCTAGCCTTGCGCACTGGGTATACAGCTGTGTTACATGGTGATTCTGATGGGACCAGTATGCCATTATTTATGAGGGCCGTTATAGTTTCATATATGCCCTCATCTGCCTCTTTTGATAGTGGGTACTGTTTTACTCTGGGGAGTATTGCACCTTTTTTCAATTTTATCCTCACACCCCCTATACTTTTTATACATCCTACGTCATAGGGGCTAGTAGTCCATAGCGATGTGGGTACCTTTGACATATCCTCCTCAAAGAAGGGAACTGGGGTGGATGCGGGTGCCTCAAGTGCCATTGCAATTTTTTGTGCCACTTGTTTATACGCCACTCTTAGCCATATCTCCACACTCATCATAAACACCATTTCACCTTCCTCCTTTTCTTCTGAGAAGAGCTCCTCGTCTGACACCTGGGTTAGTCTACATCCCTCTGCTAGTGCTATTACTGCTCTCCATGCTCTTCCTTCACTGTCTTGGGCATGCACTGCAATGTAATCAGCTGTTGCTATGATGCTCTCTATGTTCACTGAAATCACCTTTCCTTCTGGTTCATTGGCTGGAGTTTCTGGTCTGAACAAATAGGCTGCTGGCCTCCTCCAGATCTTTCCTTCTATCCCTGGCATCCATGCAAATGCCATGTCTGTCCCGTACTGAAATAGTTCACCATCAACTGGCTCAGCCCTAATCGCTGTCTGTCCGCAGTATGCTTGCATGATTTGTCGTGCTGTGAGCATGTTGATCCCTGGGGTAGAACAGATTATGCCGTTTTCCGTAAAGGAGATCGTCATATTCAGCCTATTCACGATGTCTCTTCCCAATATATTTACTGGTGAGGCACTAGAATATAAAAGTGGTACTGACATGTCGCAATCCCCTATTGATAAGGGGACGTTATCAGTAAAGGGAACCAACCCCTTAGCCCCAGAAAATCCTTGGGTGTTCATGGCTTCGCCTGACATCTTAAACTTACCTTCCCTTATGCAAGACCGGGTCGCCCCGGTATCAACAATGAATGATAATTTTTTGTCACCTATCGTTACCTCTATGCGTGGTTCCTCCGCACTATTAGGGGTTACTGACAGGATGGGACACACCAAGGCCGTCTGTGGGCTGTCCTATTGAGGGTACAACGATTGGCCGTTTCCTGTGTAAGGGTTGTGTCCTAGTACTGTCACCCTACCCAGTTGTGTTTGTTGTGCTTGGGGTTGTTGTGTTGTCGCTACCTGTTGTTGTGGCAGTGAAAATTCCTGTAGCTGTTGTTGTGTTGCTAGTTGTTGCTGGTCATTACCTTGTTGCAACGTCTGCTGTTGCTGTATCCCCTGCTTTTCTTGTGTGGGCCTTAGTTGTCCCTGGTCGTTCCATAATGGTGTCCCTGGTCTTACTCTACACGTGCGTGACATGTGCCCTACCAAACCACAAATCCAACACACTGGTGGTTCCCTACTTTGCCATGGAAAGCTACCTGAGTTGTCCTGGTATACTGGTTGACCGGTGGGGTAGTAATTTCTAAGTCCTCCCACCTGTTGTTGTGTGTTATATCCGTATCCCCTCCCTCTCATTATTCCTCCTCTTCCCCTCTTATAGTTATAATACCCAGAACCTGGCGTTGAGTATCCTCCTCCCAAGTTGGTTGTGTATGGTTGGAGTGGCGGCATCTGTTGTGTTATACTCTGGGAGGGTTGTATTTGGGAGGTATCTTGTGCAGCCACTACTTGTGTGGGGCTTTGGGTCATTGTTGTAGGTGTAGTTATTAGTGCCCCTTCCATTGTGTATTTAGTACGTTTTTTCTGGACAAGTTTAGCCTCTTCCGCTTTCCTGTCCTCTTCCTTTTGTTTCATTTTACCTTGCCATGTCCTACAATGGTGTACTATTGTCAGTTGTATTTCTGGCCATGCTTTTGCTTCCATTCCCACCACTTTCTTCAGTTGTTTCTGAACTCCTTCTGGGAGCCCTTGTACCAATATATGATAAAATATTGCTGGTGTTTTGTCCCATTGTTCTCTAGTTTCCATGCGCCACTTCTCTTGAATTTCCTGGATATAATCAACAGGATCTTCGTTCTCACGCATCTTGCGTGAGGTAATTGCTCCTATGTCTGATGTGTCTGGGTACTGTAGCCTTAGTGCCTGCCATAATGCATGTCTGCAGTTTGCGAATGGTGCCCCATCGTGTGATGTGTTGGTTATGGTTACCCCAGTAAATCCCGCTCTTTTCCAAATGTCATCCGCTGCATCCCCTAATATGGATATTAGAAGGCCCTTTACATCCCCCACTGCCAGTTTCTGTCCTGCGGTATGTTTTTCCATTTCATATATCCATTTACCTGCACCTCCACTTAAAGATGGGAGCCTGCACTTTATGTTTTCTTTGTCTACATGCTTCCAAGGACTTATTGTGGTCTCACCCCTCCCCTCTCCAGAAGTGGCATTAAGTTGTGTCTCGTTATATCCTTTGGGTTCCATAAAATTGAGTCCCCACACCCCTCCTCTTCTTCCCTCTCTCTTATGTCTTCTATTCTGTCCGTAATTCCCCTGCTCGTAGCTCCTTCTCCTCTTTCTTTTCCCCTTCTTTCATCATCTCCTGTAGCTAATGTTGGCGTGTGTATTTGTCCTTCCTGCCTACGTCTAGGGAGGTCTCTAAGCCTACCTACATAAGGTGTAATTTCGTTTGTGAAAGGCGCGAGTTTAGTTGTACGTAGTGAGCGTGGGTGTAACGCTCACCTGATTCTCGCAGAGGCGCCGGTCTTGACTGGGCGACTACCGTATCTTCAAAGGTGATGTGTAGCACCCGGTTGGCTCTTTGGGCTGGACCTCTGTGCACTGTATGCCTGACGTGTAGAGTAAGATGTCTGCAGATAGAAAATATGGGGTTAATGAACTGGGGTTATTGGGGTGTCCCTATCTCTTTCCTCTTATCCTCTCCTGTAGACCCCCAAAGGTTAACGCTCTCACCTTAGGTAAGTGAATGCCGAGCTCTCCATCTGCCTCGGGGCAGGGTGCTGTAGCCAGTTTCTGCACTGGATAGGTAGCGCAGGCCTCTTGACTTCAGATGACTGCTGTCCGTCGTTTACTGCACGAACGGTAAGTTTCGAGTCATTCAAATGTCTTTTTAAAGTCTTTAGTAATGATGTCTCTTGTTTTGCAGGGTTCCGGCGATGGCGGATGACGGGCTGAAGTGAGTTGAAGATGGAGCCCGTGTGATGAATAGAAGCGCCTGGAAGCACGTGAGTAAGCGCTTGTTGCCTGCTTCACGATGCGCTCTAACTGTCTTTTTATTTTGCAGGTACGAGTTCGGAGCGGCTGCAGGGTGCCGGAAAACCCACTGGATTAGATGTGGAAAAGAGTAATGGCACGTGAGTATTAAAGTTCCCCAATGTCTTTAAACGCACCTTGTTTTGTCTTTCAGATGCGGATGCAGCGCCGAAGGCCTCCGGAGCGTGCGAAGAGTTGGTAAGCTTTTGTCTTTCAGATGCCGGAATGCAGTATGAAGACCTCCGGAGCGCACGAAGAGTAGGTAAGCCTTTGCCTTTCAGATGCCGGAATGCAGTGTGAAGACCTCCGGAGCGCACAAAGAGTAGGTAAGCCTTTGCCTTTCAGATGCCGGAATGCTAACCTGTTCTTTCTTGTCTTTATAGGTGTTGCTGAAGACTGGATTCAGGATGGTAAGCCTTTTTCCTTAGGCCCAGGACTGGATGCAGAAGACACGATGAGCGTCCTGCTGCAGAGGGTGCAGAATAACGCAAAGCAAGATTCATCCACCGGGTGTGGTTTAAATAGCCTCCTGTAGTGCTTAGGTGTCTCCTTCCACAGCCACGCCTAAGTAAGAAAAGAGTTCCTGGTAAGAAAAGAGTTCCTGCCTTCCAGAAGAGTTCCAGTGTTCTAATTCTAGGGAGTGGCTCCAGCCCCACCCAACAGGAAAAGTAGTTCCAAACAGAAGAGGATCAGAGGCTCAACAGGCAGGCAAGTAAGCAGCATGGTCTGCTGCAGGTAAGTCCACCCAAGCATTATGAGCCCGGCGCTTCCAGCGCTGGGACTGGGCATATTTATGAGCCTGGTGCCACTGGCGCCAGGACTGGGTCCAAAAGGTCCCAATTGGGACTGGTTGGCACTCGGAACCTGGGTTATGGGTCTGCTTCCAAGGGAGTTGGGAAAACCCTGACCTTTTGGAAGCAGAGATCATGACAGTACCCCCCCTCAAGGCCCCTCCGAAACCGGGCTTCTCCGGGGGTTTTGGCTTGTCAGGAAATGTTCGGTGAAATCTTTTGATTAGGCGAGGAGCGTGGACATATTCAGCAGGTTCCCAGGATCTCTCTTGGGGGCCGTAGCCTTTCCAGTCAATTAGGTAGAATAGTTTAGATTTGGAGATCTTGGAGTCTAGAATGCTTTTGACTTCAAACTCGAGTTCTCCATCCACTAGGATAGGTTTTGGAGATTTGGTTAGTCGGGTTTGAGGTTGCACGGGTTTTAATAGAGAGACGTGGAAGACCAGATGTATCTTCATGTGCGGGGGGAAGTCCAACTTGACTGCTACTGGGTTTACTATGGTAGTGATGGAATAGGGACCAAGGTATCTTGGGTTGAATGTGCGTGGCCCTTTTAGAGATAGATTTTTGGTGGATAACCAGACTTGATCCCCTACTTGATAGTGAGGGGCTTCCTTCCGATGTTGATCTGCTCCTTTCTTGTATTGTTCTTTAGCCCTTTGAAGGTGAGAAACAGCTTCCTTAAAGGTTTGGGTGATTGTAGAATGCAGGTAGTCTACTGCTGGTGTTTCAAGATCTTGGAGGGGATCCAACTCCGAGGTTCGAGGGTGACTGCCGTACAAAAGAAAAAACGGGGTTTTCCCAGTTCCCGAATGGACAGAGTTATTGTAGGCATACTCGGCTATCCAAAGGATATCTTTCCAAGTTTTTTCAGTTTGTTGCAGCATGCAGCGTAAATACTGTTCCAGAGTTTGATTGGTCCTCTCGGTTTGTCCGTCGGTCTGAGGGTGGTGACTGGTCGATAGTCTGACATCAATTTGAGCCGACCGACAGCAACTTCGCCAAAACTGAGAAATAAATTGACTACCTCGATCCGAAATTAGAACCGAAGGAAAACCGTGCAGTCGGACGATGTTTTCGAGAAATTCTCGGGCCAGAGTTACTGCTGTTGGCAAGCCTTTGAGTGGAATGAAATGCGCCATCTTGGAGAATAAGTCAACGATTACTAGAATCGTATTCTATCCGGAGCATGGAGGTAGATCGGTGATGAAGTCCATAGAAAGCGTATGCCAAGGGCGAGGTGGGATGTCAATAGGGCGTAAGAGGCCTGCTGGTCTTTCCTTTTGACTCTTGTTTTGGGCGCATACTCCACAGGACATTATAAAGTCTCTGATATCTTTTTTCCAAGACGGCCACCAGAAGTAGCGCTTGATCTTTTCTGAGGTCTTGGCTATACCGGGATGACCTTCCATTAAAGAGTCGTGATAACAAGAGATTACTTTTTTCTGTAAATCTGTGCTGGGTAGGTATAATCGTTCTTGGAAATACAACAAGTTGTCCTTTGCTGCAAAGTCCTTTCCCTGCAGATGCCAATTCTGTATATCTGCTGGAGTTACAAGTTGCCTGGCTTTATCCTTAACTTCCTCTATGGATTCTGTGGCGAAGAATTCTTTGTTCGGGAATGATTGGTACAGGTTTAGGGTTGATCAAGTGTTCTTCCACTCCCATCCGAGAAAGGGCATCGGCTTTACCGTTCTTTGTACCAGGTCGATAGGTAATTATGAAGTCAAACTCGGCAAAGAATAATGCCCAACGGAGTTGTCTAGAGGATTGGGCTTTTGCGGTTTTCAAATATTGCAGGTTTCGGTGATCCGTAATCACAGTAACGGTGTGTCGGGCCCCCAGCAGATAATGCCGCCAAGCCTTAAAGGCAGACTTGATAGCCAGAAGTTCCTTGTCAGTAATCGTGTAATTGACTTCAGGAGGCGAGAATTTGCGGGACCAAAATGCCACGGGATGCAACTGATTGGTTACCGGGTCCTTTTGTGATAGAACTGCCCCCATGGCAAGGCTTGAAGCATCAGTTTCCACGATGTAGGGGAGTTCGGGGCGAGGGTGTTTTAAGATTGGTGCAGAGATAAATTTAGTCTTCAAATCCTGGAAAGCTTGTTCCGCCTCGGTAGACCATTCAAAACGTTTGTTTTTCTTTAACAAGGCAGTGATGGGCTGGACTATTCGAGAGAACTCGGGGATAAACCTGCGGTAAAAGTTAGCGAAGCCTAACATGCTTTGCACACCTTTTACGGAGGATGGTGATGGCCATTTGAGAACTGCATCGACCTTCTTTGAATCCATACGCACTCCGCCAGGTGATAATATGAATCCCAAGAATTCAACTTCAGTCACGTTGAAAACACATTTTTCCAACTTAGCGAAAAGTTTGTGTTGACGCAATCTTTCGAGGACCATTTTCACGTGTTTCCAATGTTCAGATTCAGATGAAGAATAAACGAGGATGTCGTCAATGTAAACAACAACACATACATCTATAAGCTCTCTGAGGACATCGTTCATAAAATATTGAAAGGCGGCCGGGGCATTGCAAAGTCCGAAGGGCATGACCTGATATTCAAATAGCCCATACTTGGTGCGGAAGGCCGTCTTCCATTCATCGCCCTCTTTTACTCGTACCAGGTGGTAAGCTCCTCTAAGATCCAGCTTTGTATATATGCATGCTTTTCTGACTTGGTCCAGGAGTTCAGGGATCAAAGGTAACGGATATCTATTCTTAACGGTGATCTGGTTCAGGGAGCGATAATCGATACAAGTTCTAAGGTCTCCTTCCTTTTTTGGAACGAAGAACAAAGCTGAAGAAGCAGGGGACTTGGAAGGACGAATAAACCCATTTGCCAGGTATTGATCCAGGTATTGTCGAAGGTGAAGGTTCTCAGGCTCGGTGAGGGCATAAATTCTACTACAAGGAGGAGTAGATCCAGGTATCAGGTCTATCTGGCAGTCATAAGACCTATGAGGAGGTAGAGAGTTAGCCTGATCCTTCCGGAAAACATCTTGGTATTCTAGGTATTCGGGAGGTAACTGGGGAGTCTCTGAAGAAATTGCGGCCAGTGCAACACCAGGTGGAGGGTGACAAGTAGAGACACATTCTGGAAACTGGACCGTTCTTGCTCGCCAATCGATCAGAGGATTGTGTTTCTCTAACCAAGGTATTCCTAGAATAATCCGAAACTGAGGGGCCTTGATCACATCGAACACGATCTTCTCATGGTGTCCATCTTGACTTACTAGCGTCACTTCTTGAGTGGTATGCGTTACTGTTCCGGAGGCTATCTCCGTACCATCCACCGTAGTAATGACGTCCTTTACAGCCTTGGGACAAAGAGTTAGATTCATCCTCAAAACCATTTCATGATCCACATAATTGCCGATGGCACAGCTGTCGACGTAAGCTTCAATTGCATGTAATCGATCCGGATTATCAGGGCTAATGAGGACCATAGGTATCACGAAATGCGAGGTCACGGAACTGGTTTTTACGCTCGGCAAGAGGACCTCTATTCTTGTCGGGCGAGGTGGTTTCCCTGCTCAGAGTTTGTAACTTTGGTAACAGCAGCTCCTACTGCCTTCTTGGCAGGTTTCACCGGACAGTCTCGAAGAAAGTGCCCTGAGTTTCCGCAATATAGGCATAATTGCAACTGTTTCCTCCTTTCCCGCTCCCGTTGTGTTAGAGGACCTTTCAGACCCCCTATTTGCATGGGTTCCCCGGAGTCTACTCCTTTGGAAGGAGTTGGCGGTTTGGAAAATACTCGAGCATCAAACTTGGAACGATCGGCCTTCCTGTTCTGCAGCCTGTGATCTATTTGAACGACCAAGTCTATGTAATCCGAACAGTCTTGTGGGGGATTTACTACTTGGGCTAAAACGTCTTTGAGCTCTCCACGTAGACCTCTATAAAACAGCGTAATCCTTTTGTCCTCAGGCCATTGAGTTTCCACTATTAGTCTATTGAAAGATGCAATATAAGCCAAAAGGTCTTGATTACCCTGTCGCAACGAAAGAAGCTCATTGTCCAAGGCCTGCCCCTGTGAATGTCTTGCGAACAGTTTTTCCATACTAAGCTGAAAGGCTTGAAAATCATGGAGAACCGGATCATCTTGATGAACTAGAGGGATCGACCAGTCTGCCGCATTGCCACTAAGGTACGAAAGTACAAAAGCTACTTTAGCTTGATCTGTTGGAAAGGCTGCTGGCCGGCATAAGAAGTGCAACCGGCACTGATTGATAAATACTGCAAACCTCTTTGGGTCACCAGAAAATCGCTCGGGCGGAGCCAGAGGTACATTCCCAGGTAGGTTGATCTGCACTGGATTCATAGAGGATGTTGAAGGAAGATTTGCCCCTGATGCGGGTAACAGGGTCTGTCCGGCTTGTGACTGTAGCACTTGTCTAGCAAGATTGTCTGTTCTCTCCTTGGAAATAATTAGTTCCCCTCTTAGAGCATTCGTTTCCTGACGAGTTGCATGCACTTCTGCCCTTAGTTCCCCAAGTAACCGGGCTAGGGGGTCAGTATCCGAGGTTTCCAAAGCGCCTGGGCGAGAGTTTTGCGGTAGGCTTTGCGTTCTGTAACGCTCACCTGATTCTCGCAGAGGCGCCGGTCTTGACTGGGCGACTAACGTATCTTCAAAGGTGATGTGTAGCACCCGGTTGGCTCTTTGGGCTGGACCTCTGTGCACTGTATGCCTGACGTGTAGAGTAAGATGTCTGCAGATAGAAAATATGGGGTTAATGAACTGGGGTTATTGGGGTGTCCCTATCTCTTTCCTCTTCTCCTCTCCTGTAGACCCCCAAAGGTTAACGCTCTCACCTTAGGTAAGTGAATGCCCAGCTCTCCATCTGCCTCGGGGCAGGGTGCTGTAGCCAGTTTCTGCACTGGATAGGTAGCGCAGGCCTCTTGACTTCAGAGGACTGCTGTCCGTCGTTTACTGCACGAACGGTAAGTTTCGAGTCATTCAAATGTCTTTTTAAAGTCTTTAGTAATGATGTCTCTTGTTTTTCAGGGTTCCGGCGATGGCGGATGACGGGCTGAAGTGAGTTGAAGATGGAGCCCGTGTGATGAATAGAAGCGCCTGGAAGCACGTGAGTAAGCGCTTGTTGCCTGCTTCACGATGCGCTCTAACTGTCTTTTTATTTTGCAGGTACGAGTTCGGAGCGGCTGCAGGGTGCCGGAATACCCACTGGATTAGATGTGGAAAAGAGTAATGGCACGTGAGTATTAAAGTTCCCCAATGTCTTTAAACGCACCTTGTTTTGTCTTTCAGATGCGGATGCAGCGTCGGAGGCCTCCGGAGCGTGCGAAGAGTTGGTAAGCTTTTGTCTTTCAGATGCCGGAATGCAGTATGAAGACCTCCGGAGCGCACGAAGAGTAGGTAAGCCTTTGCCTTTCAGATGCCGGAATGCAGTGTGAAGACCTCCGGAGCGCACAAAGAGTAGGTAAGCCTTTGCCTTTCAGATGCCGGAATGCTAACCTGTTCTTTCTTGTCTTTATAGGTGTTGCTGAAGACTGGATTCAGGATGGTAAGCCTTTTTTGGAAGCAGAGATCATGACAGTGGGGCGGTTGACTGATGGTAGGATGGTGAGGGTGTGACAGTGGCGGGAGTGGGTGTGGCTTCATTTATCTGCCCTTTCGCTATCCCTCGCTCTTCCTCCTCACTTTTCTCTAGTTCATCCTTTCTCATACATATCCAGGGTGAGTCTGTATTGGTCCGAGTGGTGTATAGTTTATCTAGGCTTTCCCTGTCGCTGTTTCTTCCATCCTTCTCCATTCCTTCTTCTTCCTCACTACAAAAGTCGTCTGTATGTGGCTGCCCCCACTCTGTCTTTCTCCCCTTGATAGTTACAGTTTTTAAGTCTATTAGGTCTGTGTCTCCTCTTTCTCCTTTACCACCCACTCCCCTTTGTGTTGATGTTGTTGCTACTTCTGTATCTCTATATACATACCTCCTTTCCTCAGTCTCTCCTCTCCTATTTTCTCTTTCCTCTTCATTTCTCTCCTCCATCTCTCTACCAATTCCCTCCCTTTTCCTTTGTAATTCCTCCATTACTTCACTACTCATCCTTCCCAATACCCTTTCATCCTCTTCCTTCCTTTCCCTTCTCACCCTCTCCCTTTCTAATATACTCTCTATCACCCTCCCTTCTTCGTATTTCCTTGTTGTTTCTGATAGTAATCTCTTCTTCCACATTGCCATTTCTTTTTCTTTCTCTTCTTCTACCTTTTTCCTCTCTCGTAGTACTGCTCTTGATACCCTTTCTGCTGCAGCTTTTACCCTTTCCGCTTCTCTCCTTTGCTCCTCATTTCGTTCCCTTATTCTTTCTAACTCGTTCTTACCTTCTTTCCTTTCCCTTGCTCTCTCTCTCTCCTCCCTCTCGAGCTGTTTGATTAGTTCATTCTGCTCATCCCTTAGCTCTGCTAGCCGTTCCTCCAAAACCTCTTCCTTTCGTCTTATCAGCTCTTCTCCCCTTGTTTCACTCTCCCTGGTATTATCCTCGTCCATCTTCCTCACCACTTCCCTCTCTTCTCCTGTTAATGTACCTCTTAACTTTAATAGTATCTGTGCAGCTACCCACTCGTCATGTCCTATTTCCTCATTTTGTTCTTCTCCATTCCTCCCCTCCCCCTCTGGTATCTTCCTATATGCTGATCCCGTATTACTAGTCCTCTCCCCTCCCTTGTTCACACCTGTCACTGCATATGGTGGCGGGCTGTATGTCGGGTTCGAGTACCCCTCAGCCGCCCTTAGTTGTTCTCTTCCTATTTCTTCTAGTTCTCTTAAAGGGTACAACCCCCCTCCCTCTGTTTTCACTACCTTTGCTAGGGTTATATCGTCGCTCTGTTCCTTTTTTAGTTCATTTTCTTTTGGGTTGTTATTCTTTTCTCCTCCCTCCTGTCCGTTCCCCCTGTTCTTTGGGCCTTCACTCTCCTTCTCCCCACTCTCTCCTTCCTCCTTAATCTCTTTTCCTTCCGGTGTTTCCCCCATAGTGAACATTCCATTTGGTCCTGGTCGGGACCCCTGGAACATTCGCCATAAGTTAAATATCTCCACATGGTTTGTCAATTTCTTCCCCTTGTATGTATTATGCAAATGGTTTAATAGTGAATGTTGGGTATATGGATCGAAGCTACCATTAGGCGGCCATGGTGTTGTCATTTTGTTGTCCGTCCCCTGTGTCCATTCAATGCTATACTTGATCAATTTCTCCCGATGGGGTGACTTGCATATGTGTTGTAGTGGGGTAGTGAGGGTGTTCCCCCACCCTCCCGATCCTGCCCCGTCTGACATAGTAGCGCTCCACTTGTTATCCTCCCCCTATGTGGTAGCTATTATCTTGTTAACGCTTACAGTATGCAGCCTTATATCTTTACCTGGCCCCGTGAATTTGGGGACTTACGATAGTCCGCTAAGTAAAAATATTAAAATATAGTATTTACATTTGTATATTCTCTTCTTTCTTTTCTTCCTTTACAGAACACCCTTACGGCCCCCTGCGGCCGAGGCGCACGTAGCCCCCTGCGGCTGCGTAACCCCTAGAGTCGTTCTTATACAGTCGTCCTATTTGCAGTTGCTCCCCCCCCCTCTTTGGCACTGGCCGTGGCCGGCGTTCTCCGTGCGCAGCCACGTCCCCCGTTTCGCCTTCCCTCGATCAACTCGTTACCGTTTATCTCCGTTTCCACTCCCTTGCCACAACTCTCTACCCCACCATCCTCCGAAAGAGAGATGCCTTGTGCTCGGGATATCCTATGAAAGCCCTACTGGTGACGTCACCGATCTCTTCAAACTAGTAGTTAGGTCTTAATACACTTACACTATACCCCCGTTAACCCCACAGCTATCTTCCTGTCACGCCTGGAACAAGGTAATCAACAATATATAATCGGACTGCGCACGCTGCGTCGCCTCGCGTGTGATACGCCCCTCGACAGGAGGGCTTAACCAGCCAATTATCTTCCGTATTAGGCAACCAACTAGCTACCGCCTACAGGGAAACGTCATCTACCTATCGAGTTTCTTGCTCGATCAATAGGGATCCTCATCTACTCATTGATCAATAATCACCAAATCGTAGGAAACCGCACATACACACACCCGTACACGTAGTCGCGACCTAGGCCAATCAGTGTCTACGAGCGGCCGCACGTGATGTTTTCGTGCTCCGCCCACCTCTTTCGCGTAGCGTAGCCCACTGCTCTCGTACTCGTTCAGCTACCATTCATTTCATAGCCAACACTAAATTGTCAGACCTTCGCTGCGCACCTGTGCAATACCTCCCGCCTCCCTTATTTAATTCCTCCCCCCTCCCTCACAATTTCACATTGCTTGTTGGGTGTGGCATACTCACCAAGTTCTCTCAATGCGCGGTCACTCGACTGCGTGCACCCCTCCAAGCGGCTCACCACCTCCCCTCGTCTGGACCACGTCTGGACACTCGCCAACCGCGGGCGGGATACTTCTCAACCGGCTCCCGAAGGCCAATATCCGGATTGCGCCGTCCGGTCGTCTCGCAGTTCCGCGATGGTCCTGTAGTCCTCAGAAGGGGGCAGCGGCAGAGGGGGCCGCGCCGCTGGGCCTCCTCGCAGCGGGAGCACTCGGAAAAATAAAAGTAAAAGCAGACCTTAAACAGATCTCAGCAGTGCCTCCAACTTGTCGGGGGGAAATTCTGCCGGGGTCGGCTGGGCCGTCCGCGGACCTCCGGGCAGGGAGGCCCCAACTCCTCCGCGTATCACAAAAATGAGTATGAGACTCACACAAGAAGCAAGGTGGTTCTGCTGTTTATTATACAAACGGCAGGGATGGGTCAAGGAGCGTATGCGTCCGTGCTGACACACACACAATCGTGGGGCTCGCAGGCCCTTTTTACCTTGGTATGACGCGCTACTTGCGTCACCTCGAAAAGTTATCAAAAAACCTATCTCCACTCTGGATTGGTTACTTGAGTGGTAGGGTTAGTATAGCATACATATAGAGAAGGATATTAGTGGCTGAGGGTCAGTCAGGTGGTATACCTGGGTTGTCCCTGCAATTAGATACATGAGAATTGTTACATGAAGACCCCTGAGGATTGGTCAATGTTAATGGCGTCAATGATAAGAGCCCTATGTTCTGATTGGTGCATTCGCGAGCCTCCCAGCCTGGGACCATCGCCGTTCCCAGCTCGCGGTGTACCTGTCATTTGCAACAATGTTTCACTATGGGTACGTGCAGACAATGCGAGGACTTATTCATGGACTGGAAGGCCGACTACTCCCACTGTCGCAGATGTCCATTGAGTCCTTTATGTGTATCTGCTTGTGTCTCGTAACGTGGGATCCAGGCGCCTCCATTCTCCTAGCCTTGGCATCCGTTCAGGTGTGGCTTGGTCACGTGAGGCGGGACCGTGTTTGAGGCCGAATTCTGCACAATTAATATAGTTTTTCCCACTGTGTGCCTGGTTTAATTTGCAGTTGCGACCTTGACGTTGGTGTGCGGCGTGCGAGATTGCAACATTGTGGCTTGGCTGTCTGCCTTTCGCCGGGCTCATTCTGCAGGATCAGCAACCGGAATCGTGTTCATTTTAATGTTCATGGAAGCTCTTGCTTGTGGCCTACTTGAATCAGGCGCATAAATGGAGCCGTTGAGTGCACAGGTGCTTTAGGTTATAAGGTTTATGTGAAGCGTAAGCAAGCCATTTAGATCAAGTTCATCGTGCGTCTTGCGTTTCTACATCTTAAAAGCCTATGTGAAAAATAATAAAGATGCACGTCAGTGGATGTGTCCGTCACCTATGTCATAGCGCTGAGTATATTCTTCGTGTAGGTTGGTGTAGGAGTGTCCAGTGTGCATGGTCGTACAGGTGTGACCGTTGGCTAGGTCGTCATGGCATCTCTAACGATGTGTTGGTTTAGTCGAGTTGATCCATGTTGCATGTGTCGGCCTGGGTAGGGCGGGCTGCTGGGCAGGTAGTGCAGGTAGGTGGGCACATCCGTAGGTTCCTGTACCAAGGTATTTGGTCGTCTGGTAGGTGGGCAAACTCATCTCGTGGCGGGTGCCTAGGCCGTGATCCTCTAGGCCAAGCGCGAGAGGGGATTGGCGGGAGTCTGTTGTTCCATTCTCCCACTTCAGTAGCGAAAGCGTGAATTGAGCACTCCGAATGTGCGCTCCACTATGCCCCGGGTTGCAATATGGGCTGTGTTGTATCTTACCTTGGGAGGCGTGATGGGGTTCCGAATTGGCGTCATCATGTGGGTGCTCAGAGGGTAGGCACTGTCCCCTGGGGAGGTGGTGATGGGGATCATTAGTGGGGTAGTGACATTACTCTGTAGCTGTCATGCATGCGTGTGCTGTGGCATTTATACTCACCAAACAGCCATGCATCGCCATGCCGCCCAGCTTCCATGTCCCGGTTTAGGGTTGACATCCTGTAAATGAAGCTGTCGTGGGTGGACCCTGGATAGTTGGCATATACTGAGGTGATGATTCCCTTGGCATCACATACTACCTGGATGTTGATGGAATGCCAGTGCTTGCGGTTTCTATAGATGTGCTCAGATGCCCTGGAGGGACGTAGAGCCACATGGGTGCAATCAATGACACCTAGCACTTTGGGGAATTGTGCCACCCTGTAGAAATCCTGGCTGACAGCCTGCCTTTCTGCAGGTGTTCTGGGCAGGTATATGTGCCTGCGGACTGATGGGCGTGCAGTGATGATGGCCAACACCTGGTGTAGGCACCGCGACTGCGTGGCCTGTGACACCCCCCCCCACTATGGCACTTGTCCGCTGAAATGATCCGGTAGCCAAGAAGTGCAGTACATTGAGGACCTTCTCCAGGGGGCTGAGTGCTTGGGAGCACAGGGTGGGTGATGTGAGGTCATCCTCCCACTCACTGACCAGCTCCAGTATTATGTGTGGTGGAAACCTGTACCTCCCATACACCTGGTCATCAGGCATACCAAATAGGCTGGTTCTGGGAGTGAAGATTCTGGCCCTGACTATCCTCCTCCTCCTCCTCCTGCGGTATCCCACGGCCACTGCTGCTAGGAACAGTATATTCGTCCTTGCGTCTGAGCTTGTTTGCGCACTCTTTTATGCTGCGCGGGACGTGCACCGTGTTTCCGGATTGGACCTTTTTTTTGGCCGCGTTGTAGGCGACCATGTAAATCTTCCCGCCCACCCCAGGAATACACGTGACACGCTCTCCCAGGCCCAGTCGCAAGTAAATATTCCCGCCCACCCCAGGACTACACGTACCCCACTCTCACAGGCCCAGTCGTGTGTGGAAGTTCACGCGACACACGTAATACACGTACCCTGCTGATATCGCGTGTGGAAGTTCACGTGGACCCATAATACACGTACCCTGATGAAATCTCGTGTAAGACTACCTGCGCACCCCTGAAATACACGTACCCAGGCAAATCGCACTGCTGGGGGGTGGAGGGGGTGGGAGACATGAGTGGGGGCCTGGTGGAGGGTGTCCCTGGATTCAGGGGGGTGGGGGTGCAGGGGGACATGAGTTGGACATGAGTGGGGGCCTGGTGGAGGGTGCCCCTGTCTGCTGGGGTGTGGGGGTGCAGGGGGACATGAGTTGGACTTGAGTGGGGGCCTGGTGGAGGGTGCCCCTGGATGCAGGTGTCGGGGGAAATTCTGCCGGGGTCGGCTGGGCCGTCCGCGGACCTCCAGGCAGGGAGGCCCCAACTCCTCCCGTGTGTCACAAAAATGAGTATGAGATGCACACAAGAAGCAAGGTGGTTCTGCTGTTTATTATACAAACGGCAGGGATGGGTCAAGGAGCGTACGCGTCCGTCCTGACACACACACAATCGTGGGGCTCGCAGGCCCTTTTTACCGTGGTATGACGCGCTACTTGCGTCACCTTGAAAAGTTTATCTAAAAACCTATCTCCACTCTGGATTGGTTACTCGAGTGGTAGGGTTAGTATAGTATACATATAGAGAAGAATATTAATGGCTGAGGGTCAGTCAGGTGGTATACCTGGGTTGTCCCTGCAATTAGATACATGAGAATTGTTACATGAAGACCCCTGAGGATTGGTCAATTTTAATGACGACAGTGATAAGAGCCCCATGTTCTGATTGGTGCAGTCGCGAGCCTCCCAGCCTGGGACCATCGCCGTTCCCAGCTCGCGGTGTACCTGTCATATGCAACAATGTTTCACTATGGGTACGTGCAGACAATGCGAGGACTTATTCATGGGCTGGAAGGCCGACTACTCCCACTGTCGCAGATGTCCATTGAGTCCTTTATGTGTATCTGCTTGCGTCTCGTAACGTGGGATCCAGGTGCCTCCATTCTCCTAGCCTTGGCATCCGTGCAGGTTTGGCTTGGTCACGTGAGGCGGGACCGTGTTTGAGGCTGAATTCTGCACAATTAATATTGTTTTTTCCACTGTGTGCCTTGTTTAATTTGCAGGTGCGACCTTGACGTTGGTGTGCGGCGTGCGAGATTTGTAACATTGTGGCTTGGCTGTCTGCCTTTCGCCGGGCTCATTCTGCAGGATCAGCAACCGGACTCTTGTTCATTTTAATGTTCATGGACGCTCTTGCTTGCGGCCTACTTGAGTCAGGCGCATAACTGGAACAGTTGAGTGCACATGCGCTTTAGGTTATAAGGTTTATGTGAAGCGTAAGCAAGCCATTTAGATCAAGTTCCTCGTGCGTCTTGCGTTTCTGCATCTTAAAGTCTATGTGAAAAATAATAAAGATGCACGTCCGTGGATGTGTCTGTCACCTATGTCATAGCGCTGAGTATATTCTTCGTGTAGGTTGGTGTAGGAGTGTCCAGTGTGCATAGTCGTGTAGATGTGACCGTTGGCTAGGTCGTCATGGCATCTCTAACGATGTGTTGGTTTAGTCGAGTTGATCCATGTTGCATGTGTCGGCCTGGGTGGGGCGGGCTGCTGGGCAGGTAGTGCAGGTAGGTGGGCACATCCGTAGGTTCCTGTACCAAGGTATTTGGTCATCTGGTAGATGGGCAAACTCATCTCATGGCGGGTGCCTAGGCCGTGATCCTCTAGGCCAAGCGCGAGAGGGGATTGGCGGGAGTCTGTTGTTCCATTCTCCCACTTCAGTCCCCCCTCTGGTCGACTTGTCGACCACAAACATATCCTTTTCTCTGTCTCCTCTCACTCTCCATATTTTAGTTATTCCTCCCAAATGTCCGTAGTGGTTGACATGGTCTTCAAATGACCAATACATGTATGCACAGGTCCCTCCAGGAGTACAGTATACCCATTTCCCTATGTAGCTCCTTGGGTTTCTTGGGTTTTCAAGCTTCACAGATGGTGGGTCCAGGTGGTTTGTTGTGATTTGGTTACGCAGTCTCTCTCTCTCTTGTATTATCATGCCTGTGTGTTGTCCGTCATCTGCTGGCATCAAGGGGTGCATACCGGCCATTTAAATCATTTCATCTGTAGTGCGTGCCTTCCGGGCTTTCCAAAATCTTATTATGATCAATGTAGCTCCAGCCAAAATCGTACATCCAACTATAATTTTCAGTCCATCTGACAGCCAAGATGGCATCCATGACCATAACATTGAGAACAAACTTCCATCCTTTGTTACACCTTTACTTTCATCCATCATTTTGGAGTGCATCTGGGCCAATTGTGAAACTGCTTCTGTCAATGTACCGTTGTCAGCATCGTTGGCAGGGATGAATGTACAGCATGATTGTCCTATCTTTGCGCAAACCCCTCCTTCCATTGCTGTGAGGAGGTCCAGTACATATCTGTTCTGAAGTGCCACCATTCTTACTGCCCGCAGTTCCTCTTTTATGGCGTTAAATCCATTTACTGTAGAGTTGATGGTCATCATTAGTTCCCATCTAGTTATCTGGAGCCATTTTGCATTTGCGTAAGCCTGTAACCCCGGATGTATTATCGAGGAGAAGAACATTGCTGCTCTGCTAAATAGTCTGTGTTCTGGTGGAATTGAGGTGAGTGCTGTTTCTGATCTACCCCATAGGTAATTTCCCGTCAGAGGTTCTCCTTGCCTTTTCTTTCTATTCAGGACAGTATTATTGCTGTTAGTTTCGTTCTCAGGCCCCTTCTGAGGTTGTGCAGACCTCTTCTTCCTCTTGTTCCCTTCATCCATTTTGGGGAAGTTGGCCATATTCACATGTTTCTGGGGTACCACTAGTGATGGTACATTGACGTGGACTATTGTGCATATACCATTCCACAGAGGGGGCAGTGTGTGGTATGCTTTGTCTCCGCAGGCCCAATAGTGGTCCATTATCACTGCTGTCCCCGCTCCCCCCTCAGGTAACTCCATCACGCTTGCACAGTTGATGTTATATCCTACGTCCACCTCTCCTTTATGTTGGTAGCGTACCTTAGGCGCAGTTAGCGGCAGTATTATTATTGGGTCTTCATCCTTTTCTATCCACGTGAGCATGGGTACGTACTTGATCCAAGTCGTCCAACATCTGTGGTTGTGCCCATCGATAGTGGAAATAGTTTCTTTTGTTATCATGTTGCTGCCAACCACTCCTATCTCCCATTTGTTGTCCAAGTACACCTTCCCTGTTATGGTCACCAGTGCCCTCTCCCAACATCCTGTTTTACCAGCGACTTCTGTGGCATACCAATCGCATGGTAGGTACTGCAGTGTTACCTTCTTTGTTTCTCCTTTTTCGGGACCACTCGTCATGTATCTGAAGGCTTCAGTGTGTAGACTTTTCTTGTGGTAACTTAAATAAGTCTTGAGAAAATTGTTTTCATATGGGTATGAGTCACGTGTTTTCCACACCAGTTGTACCACTGTCCCTTGAAACCTTCCTTTCGTTTGGAACAGTGCCAGGTATATTATGCACCGTGCTGTTTTTTCATCTATTTCCGTGGCAACAAAAGTTCGAGAAGCGCTCATGGCATATGAAATCAGTGAGCAAACGTAGCAGCTGTCTTCTGTTGTCTGCTTGCCTATGTGGGTCATGTGTTGATACCACATGTCGTTTGAGATGTGCGCTGAATCTTGTATGTAGTTGTCAATACCTTTTTTATCTGAGTATGTGCTGCGTTTAACTCTATTATCTTTGTGTGGGATTATACTAATACCACCTGACGTAACACCTGTTGCTGCTGGGGGCGGGGGTATGTTAGGTTTGGGTACAGCAACAATATTCATAGCATAGCCGTACTGCCATACAGAGGCAGCCAAGAACCCGGTGATCATCAAAATCCCTATCAATTTTATTACACAAGCTAATTTCACCGGCATTTTGCTCTTACCTTGCTGCAGTCCGGCAGCTTATTCTTGCGACGTTAAAGTTGCCCGCCTGAAATTTCTCAATATGCTTGTTACTAGTGTTAGTGGTTGTTTATTTTTAAGCCCTCCCTATCAGATAGTCATTCAGTGCCCAGGCGAAGAGCTGTTCCCATGCCACTCTAAGTGATCTATCTCTTAGGGCAGGCAAGTATGGGTGGAGGTGGGGCATTGAATATTCTATGGCCAAGAGGAATGCTGTGTAGTAGACACGTACCCTTCTTTTATTCAGGTACGTTGGCCTTCTTACTTCATATACAAATTGGTGTGACAATTCTTCTGGGTAGTTATCGTCTGAGGGTACCATCTACTCCTGGGCAGTGAATTTGTTAGTTAACTTACTTTCTTAACAGTACAATAATACGCAGTACCTGTATGTGCGAGAGAAAAGAAAGAGAGAACATTCAAGTGTTTACATGTGTATATGTGCAAAACAATGTCCTTCAGTTCTGTTGTTACTACAGTGGGTAGGGGGTCAATGGGCAGAGGGTTTGGGGCTTAGCTGGCGGAAGTCTCTTTACTCTTTGATCGGGTGACCATGTGGTGGGTGGTCCAATAGTTGTCTCTGGGGGATCTGGGGGTTGACACGGTATGGGGACACTTAAGCCGTCAGTAATGGTAGAAGTCTCTTCCTCCGTAGGCGACGCTGTTGTTGTTCTTCCGATGGCCCTGTCGGTGGCGCTGGGGCGGGTCAGAAGTTTGTAGATCTTTACGTCATGTAGGTGATTCCAGGCACGTTTGTCCTGTAGCTTTACTGCTCTCGTTGATGTCTCCTCTACCAGATGGGGGCCAGTGAAACGTGGGTCGTTCCACTTTCTGTTGAAATTGCGGAGTAGCACGTGGTCACCTTTAGCAATTTTACACAGTCTTTCCTTTTCCAGTTCTTTAACCGCGTCTTCTTGTTGGTCGCTGTTAGACCCGCCCCGTGTGCGCTCGAGCTGTTGAGACACAAACACTACACTAGTAATCAAAGAAGACACATATTGGTACATTTCATCACCAAAAACATTGGCAGTGCTATCCTGGTCCGAAAATGCTCTTGATGTTGGCGTCAGAGGAAGGCGCATCTGGCGTCCGGTAACCACCTCGTGCGGGGTGAGGTGGTGATCGGAGCCAGGCCTATTTCTTAGTTCGAATAGGGCTAATGGAAGGCAATATAGCCAACTCTTTTTCGTTGTTTGCTGTATTTTTGCAATTGCTTCTTTTAGTAGGCCATTCAGGCGTTCGCATACACCATTGGTCTGGGGGTGGTATGCACATGCAAATTTATGTTTGATGCTCAATAAGGACGTGATGTGTTGGAACATTTCGTTTGCGAAATGCGGGCCATTGTCTGACCGCAGTACCTCGCACACCCCCCACCTGGGGAAGACCTCCTTCACTAGAAATTTAGCTGCTCTGAATGCATCTGGGTGGGAGCATGGCCCTGCTTCAATCCACCTCGAAAATGGGCATACTACTACAATCATATACCTGTTTCCTTGACATACGTTGATCATATCAACATAGTCAATATGGAGATGTCGGAAGGGTCCCTCTGGCCGGGGTATAGTACCTTTTATCACCTTCAGAGTGTGACCGGCCGTAAACTGTTGACATGTGAGACAGTTACTTATGAAATTTGTCACATGGGAATTTAACTCGGGGCAAAACCAGTCTTCCCTAATTCGTGCTGCAATTATTTCTTTGCCTGTATGGGCTGGGTGGTGTAGTTGGCTCAGGGCGGTGTTCAATAGTGCCAGTGGCATTACCATCTTTCCAGTGTTACCCTGGCGCCATAGTGCGTCAGTTGGTGACATTGTGCATCCTCTTTTTACCCATATTTCTTTTTCTGCCATTGGTGCAGCCGCTTGTAGTTCCATTATTTGTGTGGTGGGGAGATGTGTGTACCCTTCTCTTATCAACATCTCCCTAGCCATTCCCCTCCCTCTCCCTCTCTCTGACTCTTGGGGGTTCCATATCTCACCAAAGTATGCAGCATACTTCGCATGTGCGTCTGCCGCGGCATTCCCTCTTGAGACATGATCTTCTCCATTGGTATGTGCGGTACATTTGACCAATGCTAATTCCTGGGGGTTGTTTATTACTTCAATTAGTTCAGCCAGTAAGAGAGCATGTTGCACTGGAGTGCCGTCAGCTCTTCTAAACCCTCTTCTTCTCCATTTTGACAGCCCTGAGTGGACAGTGGATGTAACATATGTGCTGTCAGAATATATGGTCACTCGTTTATTAAAGCTTTCCTTCAACGCCAAGATCAGGGCAATTAGCTCTGCCGCTTGAGCAGAGTAATGCTGTGGCAATTGCACACATTTCATTGCCACACACACCGGTACCTCCATCATTTTTACCACCGCTGCTCCAGTCCTCCTAACCCCATCTTTTTGGTCAATTGTTGATGACCCATCAATGAACAGGAGCTCACCTCCCTCTAGTGCGTTTTCTTCAACTTTTCTAGCACATGAGTATAGTTCAGTGGTTTGCATACAATCGTGGGCATAATCTCCTTCCTCAATTACTTCTGCCAGAAACCTTGCAGGATTCACTATGCTACATCTAACAATTGATAGTTCAGCTCTTGATAGTATTATCTCATACCCTGATGCCCTCTGCGTTGTTAGTGTGGACTTGGGTTTATTCAATATTGCGAATAGTGCATGTTCCACAAATAGTGTGGTTGGGCATCCCATTGTTATTGTTGACGCTTTTTCTACCGCAAAAGCAGCTGCGGCGAGGCCTTGTTCGCAAGGGAAATGACCCAACATTACAGGATCTAAGTGGCCACTGTAAAATGCTACTGGTTTGTAGCCCATGCTGGTTTTTTGAGCCAATACTGCTTTCATTACTGCTGAGTCGCAATGTGAAAATATAAAAAATTGGCACTCATAATCTGGGGTGGCGAATACTGGAGCAGTTGAAATCTCATCTTTCAGTTCATCAAAAGCCTCTTTCCTTTCCATTGTCCACCCCAACTGTTTCTCCCCTTTGTTAGCTTCTTTTAACCCCTCAAGCAGGGGTCCTATGTATGAGCTGTAATCAAATACCCATGCTCTACAGTAGTTACACAGACCTAGGAACTGCTGTAGTTCCCTCACTGTTTGTGGCAATGGTGTTTTTGAAATGGCCTGTGCTCTTTGTGGGGCAATCTTTCTTCCATGTTGTGATATGAGCTGACCAATGTACAATACCTGTTCCTGACAGTACTGTAACTTCTCCATGTCTACCTTGTAACCTTTTTCAGCCAATATTGTCAGCAATTTTAACGAGTCCTCTCTGCATCTCTTTTCGCTTGTGCTGCAAATTATTATGTCGTCTACATACTGCAACACTGTGCTTCCTACTTCAATGTTACCCAAATCCATCTGGATTACTCTGTTGAATATGGAGGGTGACTCGCAGTATCCTTGTGGCAATCTAGTGTGTTTCCACTTTGTGTTTCTGTACGTGAAGCTTGTCAAATCTTGTGAGTCTGGGTGCAATGGTATTGAGAAAAAAGCATTTTTAAGGTCAATCACTGTAAATCGTGATGCCTCAGCTGGAATGCCACACAATATTGTGGCCGGGTTTGCTGCTATGGGGTACTCTGCTTCCACAATGTTGTTCAAGGGTCTGAGGTCCTGTATGAAGCGCCAGGACCCCCCTCTAGCCTTGCGCACTGGGTATACAGCTGTGTTACATGGTGATTCTGATGGGACCAGTATGCCGTTATTTATGAGGGCCGTTATGATTTCATATATGCCCTCATCTACCTCTTTTGATAGTGGGTACTGTTTAACTCTGGGGAGTATTGCACCTTTTTTCAATTTTATCCTCACACCCCCTATACTTTTTATACATCCTACGTCATAGGGGCTAGTAGTCCATAGTGATGTGGGTACCTTTGACATATCCTCCTTAAAGAAGGGAACTGGGGTGGGTGCGGGTGCCTCAAGTGCCATTGCAATTTTTTGTGCCACTTGTTTATACGCCACTCTTAGCCATATCTCCACACTCATCATAAACACCATTTCACCTTCCTCCTTTTCTTCTGAGAATAGCTCCTCGTCTGACACCTGGGTTAGCCTACATCCCTCTGCTAGTGCTATTACTGCTCTCCATGCTCTTCCTTCACTGTCTTGTGCATGCACTGCAATGTAATCAGCTGTTGCTATGATGCTCTCTATGTTCACTGAAATCACCTTTCCTTCTGGTTCATTGGCTGGAGTTTCTGGTCTGAACAAATAGGCTGCTGGCCTCCTCCAGATCTTTCCTTCTATCCCTGGCATCCATGCAAATGCCATGTCTGTCCCGTACTGAAATAGTTCACCATCAACTGGCTCAGCCCTAATCGCTGTCTGTCCGCAGTATGCTTGCATGATTTGTCGTGCGGTGAGCATGTTGATCCCTGGGGTAGAGCAGATTATGCCGTTTTCCGTAAAGGAGATCGTCATATTCAACCTATTCATGATGTCTCTGCCCAATATATTTACTGGTGAGGCCCTAGAATATAAAAGTGGGACTGACATGTCGCAATCCCCTATTGATAAGGGGACGTTATCAGTAAAGGGAACCAACCCCTTAGCCCCAGAAAATCTTTGGGTGTTCATGGCTTCGCCTGACATCTTAAACTTACCTTCCCTTATGCAAGACCGGGTCGCTCCGGTATCAACAAGGAATGATAATTTTTTGTCACCTATCATTACCTCTATGCGTGGTTCCTCCGCACTATTAGGGGTTACTGACAGGATGGGACACACCAAGGCCGTCTGTGGGCTGTCCTATTGAGGGTATAACGATTGGCCGTTCCCTGAGTAAGGGTTGTGTCCTAGTATTGTCACCCTACCCAGTTGTGTTTGTTGTGCTTGGGGTTGTTGTGTTGTCGCTACCTGTTGTTGTGGTAGTGAAAATTCCTGTAGCTGTTGTTGTGTTGCTAGTTGTTGTTGGTCATTACCTTGTTGCAACATTTGCTGTTGCTGTATCCCCTGCTGTTCTTGTGTGGGCCTTAGTTGTCCCTGGTCATTCCATAATGGTGTCCCTGGTCTTACCCTACACGTGCGTGACATGTGCCCCACCAAACCACAAATCCAACACACTGGTGGTTCTCTACTTTGCCATGGAAAACTACCTGAGTTGTCCTGGTATACTGGTTGACCAGTGGGGTGGTAATTTCTGAGTCCTCCCACCTGTTGTTGTGTGTTATATCCGTATCCCCTCCCTCTCATTATTCCTCCTATACCCCTGTTATAGTTATAATACCCAGCACCTGGCGTTGAGTATCCTCCTCCCAAGTTGGTCGTGTATGGTTGGAGTGGCGGCATCTGTTGTGTTATACTCTGGGAAGGTTGTATTTGGGAGGTATCTTGTGCAGCCACTACTTGTGTGGGGCTTTGGGTCATTGTTGTAGGTGCAGTAATTAGTGCCCCTTCCATTGTGTATTTAGTAAGTTTTTTCTGAACCAGTTTAGCCTCTTCCGCTTTCCTGTCCTCTTCCTTTTGTTTCATTTTACCTTGCCATGTCCTACAATGATGTACTATTGTCAGTTGTATTTCTGGCCATGCTTTTGCTTCCATTCCCACCACTTTCTTCAGTTGTTTCTGAACTCCTTCTGGGAGCCCTTGTACTAATATATGATAAAATATTGCTGGTGTTTTGTCCCATTGTTTTCTAGTTTCCATGCGCCACTTCTCTTGAATTTCCTGGATATAGTCAACAGGATCTTCGTTCTCACGCATCTTGCGCGAGGTAATTGCTCCTATGTCTGATGTGTCTGGGTACTGTACCCTTAGTGCCTGCCATAATGCATGTCTGCAGTTTGCGAATGGTGCCCCATCGTGTGATGTGTTGGTTATGGTTACCCCAGTAAATCCCGCTCTTTTCCAAATGTCATCCGCTGCATCCCCTAATATTGATATAAGAAGGCCCTTTACATCCCCCACTGCCAGCTTCTGTCCTGCGGTATGTTTTTCCATTTCATATATCCATTTACCTGCACCTCCACTTAAAGATGTGAGCCTGCACTTTATGTTTTCTTTGTCTACATGCTTCCAAGGGACATATTGTGGTCTCACCCCTCCCCTCTCCAGAAGTGGCATTAAATTGTGTCTCGTTATATCCCTTGGGTTCCATAAAATTGAGTCCCCACACCCCTCCTCTTCTTCCCTCTCTCGTATGTCTTCTATTCTGTCCGTAATTCCCCTGCTCGTAGCTCCTTCTCCTCTTTCTTTTCCCCTTCTTTCATCATCTCCTTTGGCTAATGTGGGCGTGTGTATTTGTCCTTCCTGCCTACGTCTAGGGAGGTCTCTAAGCCTCCCTACATAGGGTGTTATTTCGTTTGAGAAAGGCGTGAGTTTAGTTGTACGTAGTGAGCGTGGGCAGTTGACTGATGGTAGGATGATGAGGGTGTGACAGTGGCTGGAGTGGGTGTGGTTTCATTTATCTGCCCTTTCGCTATCCCTCGCTCTTCCTCCTCACTTTTCTCTAGTTCATCCTTTCTCATACATATCCAGGGGGAGTCTGTATTGGTCCGAGTGGTGTATAGTTTATCTAGGCTTTCCCTGTTACTGTTTCTTCCATCCTTCTCCATTCCTTCTTCTTCCTCACTACAAAAGTCCTCTATATGTTGCTCCCCCCACTCTGTCTTTCTCCCCTTGATAGTTACAGTTCTTAAGTCTATTAGGTCTGTGTCTCCTCTTTCTCCTTTATCACCCGCTCCCCTTAGTGCTGATGTTGTTGCTACTTCTTTATCTCTATATACATACCTCCTTTCCTCAATCTCTCCTCTCCTATTTTCTCTTTCCTCTTCATTTCTCTCCTCCATCTCTCTACCAATTCCCTCCCTTTTCCTTTTTTAATTCCTCCATTACTTCACTACTTATCCTTCCCAATACCCTTTCATCCTCTTCCTTCCTTTCCTTCCTCACCCTTTCCCTTTCTAATATACTCTCTATCACCCTCCCTTCTTCATATTTCCTTGTTGTTTCTGATAGTAATCTCTTCTTCCACATCGACATTTCTTTTTCTTTCTCTTCTTCTTCCTTTTTCCTCTCTCGTAGTACTGCTCTTGATACCCTTTCTGCTGCTGCTTTCACCCTTTCTGCTTCTCTCCTTTGCTCCTCATTTCGTTCCTTTATTTTTTCCAACTCGTTCCTTCCTTCTCTCCTTTCCCTTGCTCTCTCTCTTTCCTCCCTCTCGAGCTGTTTGATTAGTTCATTCTGCTCATCCCTTAGTTTTGCTAGCCGTTCCTCCAAAACCTCTTCCTTTCGTCTTATCAGCTCTTCTCCCCTTATTTCGCTCTCCCTGGTATTATCCTCGTCCATCTTCCTCACTACCCCCCTCTCTTCTCCGGTTAATGTACCCCGTAACTTTAATAGTATCTGTGCAGCTACCCACTGGTCATTTCCTATTTCCTCACTTTGCTCTTCTCCATTCCTCCCCTCCCCTTCTGTCATTTTCCTATATGCTAATCCCGTCGTACTAGTCCGTTCCCCTTCCTTGTTGGCGCCTGTCACCGCATATGGTGGTGGGCTGTATGTTGGGTTCGAGTAGCCCTCAGCCGCCCTTAGTTGTTCTCTTCCTATTTCTTCTAGTTCCCTTAAAGGGTACAACCCCCCTCCCTCTGTTTTCACTACCCTTGCTAGGGTTATATCGTCGCCCTGTTCCTTTTTTACTTCATTTTCTTTTGAGTAGCTATTCTTTTCTCCTCCCTCTTGTCCGTTCCCCGTATTCTTTGGGCCCTCTCTCTCCTTCTCCCCACTCTCTCCTTCCTCCTTAATCTCTTTTTCTTCCAGCGTTTCCCCCACAGTGAACATTCCATTTGGTCCTGGTCGGGACCCCTGGAACATCCGCCATAAGTTAAACATTTCCACATGGTTAGTCAATTTCTTCCCCTTGTATGTATTATGCAGATGGTTTAACAGTGAATGTTGGGTATATGGATCGAAGCTACCATTAGGTGGCCATGGGGTTGTCATTTTGTTGTCCGTCCCCTGTGTCCATTCAATGCTATACTTGATCAATTTCTCCCGATGGGGTGACAGTGTTTTGCATATGTGCTGTAGTGGTGTAGTGAGGGTGTTCCCCCACCCTCCCGATCCTGCTCCGTGTGACATAGCAGCGCTCCGCTTGCTATCCTTCCCCTTTTGGTAGCTGTTATTTAAATAACACCTATAATGCACAACCTTTTACCTTTACCTGGCCCCGTGAGTTTGGGGACTTGCGATAGTCCGCTAAGGGAAATTATTAAAATATAATATTTACATTTGCATATTCTTTTCTTCCTTGTCTTCCTTTAAACAACACCCTTACGGCCCCCTGCGGCCGAGGTGTACGTAGCCCCCTACAGCTGCGTACCCTTTGTGACTTTCTTATACAGTCGTCCTATTTTCATTTGCTCCTCCTCCCTCTTCTACACTGGTCATGGCCGGCGTTCTCCGTGTGCAGCCACGTCCCCCTTTTCGGCTTTTTCCCGATCGCCTCGTTTCCGCTTATCTCCGTCTCCACTCCCTTACCACAATTCTCTTTCCCACCACCCTCCGAAAAGAGATAAATGCCTTGTGCTCGGGATATCCTATGAAAGCCCTACTGGTGACGTCACCGATCTCTTCAAACTATTAGTCGGTTCTCAATACACCTACACTCTATCCCCGTTAACCCCACAGCTGTCTTCCTGTCACGCCTGGAACAAGGTAATCAACAATATATAACCGGACTGCGCACAATGCGTCGCCTCGCGTGTGATACGCCCCTCGACAGGAGGGCTTAACCAGCCAATTATCTTCCGTATTGGGCAACCAACTAGCTACCGCCTACAGGGAAACGTCATCTACCTATCGAGTTTCTTGCTCGATCAATAGGGATCCTCATCTACTCATTGATCAATAATTACCAAATCGTAGGAAACCACGCACACACACCCATACACGTAGTCGCGACTTAGGCCAATCAGTGTCTACGAGCGGCCGCACGTGATGTTTTCATGCTCCGCCCCCCCTCTCTCGCGTAGCGTAGCTTACTGCTCTCGCACTCGTTCGGCTACCATTCATTTCATAGCCAACACTAAATTGTCAAACCGTAGCCGCGCACCTGTGCAACACCTCCCTCCTCCCATATTTAATTCCTCCCCCCACCCTCACAATTTCACATTGCTTGTTGGGTGTGGCATACTCACCAAGTTCTCTCGAGGCGGGGCCGCTCGACTGCGTGCACCCCTCCAAGCGGATCGCCACCTCCCCTCGTCTGGACCACGTCTGGACACTCGCCAACCGCGGGCGGGATACTTCTCAATCGGCTCCCGAAGGCCTCTATCCGGATTGCGCTGTCCGGTCTTCTCGCAGTTCCGCGATGGTCCTGTAGTCCTCAGAAGGGGGCAGAGGGGGCCGCGCCGCCGGGCCTCCTCGCAGCAGGAGCACTCGGAAAAATAAAAATAAAAGCAAGACCTTAAACAGATCTCAGTAGTGCCTCCAACTTGTCGGGGGAAATTCTGAAGGGGTCGGCTGGGCCGTCCGCGGACCTCCGGGCAGGGAGGCCCCAACTCCTCCCGTGTGTCACAAAAATGAGTATGAGATGCACACAAGAAGCAAGGTGGTTCTGCTGTTTATTATACAAACGGCAGGGATGGGTCAAGGAGCGTACGCGTCCGTCCTGACACACACACAATCGTGGGGCTCGCAGGCCCTTTTTACTGTGGTATGACGCGCTACTTGCGTCACCTTGAAAAGTTTATCAAAAAACCTATCTCCACTCTGGATTGGTTACTCGAGTGGTAGGGTTAGTATAGTATACATATAGAGAAGAATATTAATGGCTGAGGGTCAGTCAGGTGGTATACCTGGGTTGTCCCTGCAATTAGATACATGAGAATTGTTACATGAAGACCCCTGAGGATTGGTCAATTTTAATGACGACAGTGATAAGAGCCCCATGTTCTGATTGGTGCAGTCGCGAGCCTCCCAGCCTGGGACCATCGCCGTTCCCAGCTCGCGGTGTACCTGTCATATGCAACAATGTTTCACTATGGGTACGTGCAGACAATGCGAGGACTTATTCATGGGCTGGAAGGCCGACTACTCCCACTGTCGCAGATGTCCATTGAGTCCTTTATGTGTATCTGCTTGCGTCTCGTAACGTGGGATCCAGGCGCCTCCATTCTCCTAGCCTTGGCATCCGTGCAGGTTTGGCTTGGTCACGTGAGGCGGGACCGTGTTTGAGGCTGAATTCTGCACAATTAATATTGTTTTTTCCACTGTGTGCCTTGTTTAATTTGCAGGTGCGACCTTGACGTTGGTGTGCGGCGTGCGAGATTTGCAACATTGTGGCTTGGCTGTCTGCCTTTCGCCGGGCTCATTCTGCAGGATCAGCAACCGGACTCTTGTTCATTTTAATGTTCATGGACGCTCTTGCTTGCGGCCTACTTGAGTCAGGCCCATAACTGGAACAGTTGAGTGCACAAGCGCTTTAGGCTATAAGGTTTATGTGAAGCGTAAGCAAGCCATTTAGATCAAGTTCCTCGTGCGTCTTGCGTTTCTGCATCTTAAAGCCTATGTGAAAAATAATAAAGATGCACGTCCGTGGATGTGTCCGTCACCTATGTCATAGCGCTGAGTATATTCTTCGTGTAGGTTGGTGTAGGAGTGTCCAGTGTGCATAGTCGTGTAGATGTGACCGTTGGCTAGGTCGTCATGGCATCTCTAACGATGTGTTGGTTTAGTCGAGTTGATCCATGTTGCATGTGTCGGCCTGGGTGGGGCGGGCTGCTGGGCAGGTAGTGCAGGTAGGTGGGCACATCCGTAGGTTCCTGTACCAAGGTATTTGGTCGTCTGGTAGATGGGCAAACTCATCTCGTGGCGGGTGCCTAGGCCGTGATCCTCTAGGCCAAGCGCGAGAGGGGATTGGCGGGAGTCTGTTGTTCCATTCTCCCACTTCACAGGGGGTGGGGGTGCAGGGATACATGAGTGGGGGCCTGGTGGAGGGTGCCCCTGGATGCAGGGGGGTGGGGGTGCAGGGAGACATGAGTGGGGGCCTGGTGGAGGGTGCCCCTGGATGCACGGGGGTGGGGGTGCAGGGAGACAGGAGTGGGGGCCTGGTGGAGGGTGCCCCTGGATGCAGGGGGGTGGGGGTGCAGGGAGACATGAGTGGGGGCCTGGTGGAGGGTGCCCCTGGATGCAGGGGGGTGGGGGTGCAGGGGGACATGAGTTGGACATAAGTGGGGCCTGGTGGAGGGTGCCCCTGGATGCTGTGGGGTGGGGGTGCAGGGGGACATGAGTTGGACATGAGTGGGGGCCTGGTGGAGGGTGCCCCTGGATGCTGGGGGGTGGGGGTGCAGGGGGACATGAATTGGACATGAGTGGGGGCCTGGTGGAGGGTGCCCCTGGATGCAGGGGGTGGGGGTGCAGGGATACATGAGAGGGGGCCTGGTGGAGGGTGCCCCTGGATGCAGGGGGGTGGGGTGCAGGGAGACATGAGTGGGGGCCTGGTGGAGGGTGCCCCTGGATGCAGGGTGGTGGGGGTGCAGGGAGACAGGAGTGGGGGCCTGGTGGAGGGTGCCCCTGAATGCAGGGGGGGTGGGGGTGCAGGGAGACATGAGTGGGGGCCTGGTGGAGGGTGCCCCTGGATGCCGGGGGGTGGGGGTGCAGGGGGACATGTGTTGGACATGAGTGGGGCCTGGTGGAGGGTGCCCCTGGATGCTGTGGGGTGGGGGTGCAGGGGGACATGAGTTGGACATGAGTGGGGGCCTGGTGGAGGGTGCCCCTGGAAGCAGGGGGGTGGGGGTGCAGGGAGACATGAGTGGGGGCCTGGTGGAGGGTGCCCCTGGATGCAGGGGGGTGGGGGTGCAGGGAGACAGGAGTGGGGGCCTGGTGGAGGGTGCCCCTGGATGCAGGGGGTGGGGGTGCAGGGAAACATGAGTGGGGGCCTGGTGGAGGGTGCCCCTGGATGCATGAGGGTGGGGGTGCAAGGGGACATGTGTTGGACATGAGTGGAGCCTGGTGGAGGGTGCCCCTGGATGCTGTGGGGTGGGGGTGCAGGGGGACATGAGTTGGACATGAGTGGGGGCCTGGTGGAGGGTGCCCCTGGATGCTGGGGGGTGGGGGTGCAGGGATACATGAGTGGGGGCCTGGTGGAGGGTGCCCCTGGATGCAGGGGGTGGGGGTGCAGGGATACATGAGTGGGGGCCTGGTGGAGGGTACCCCTGGATGCAGGGGGTGGGGGTGCAGGGAGACAAGACATGAGTGGGGGCCTGGTGGAGGGTGCCCCTGGATGCACGGGGGTGGGGTGCAGGGAGACAGGAGTGGGGGCCTGGTGGAGGGTGCCCCTGGATACAGGAGCGTGGGGGTGCAGGGAGACATGAGTGGGGGCCTGGTGGAGGGTTCCCCTGGATGCAGGGGGGTGGGGGTGCAGGGGGACATGAGTTGGACATGAGTGGGGCCTGGTGGAGGGTGCCCCTGGATGCTGTGGGGTGGGGGTGCAGGGGGACATGAGTTGGACATGAGTGGGGGCCTGGTGGAGGGTGCCCCTGGATGCTGGGGGGTGGGGGTGCAGGGGGACATGAGTTGGACATGAGTGGGGGCCTGGTGGAGGGTGCCCCTGGATGCAGGGGGTGGGGGTGCAGGGATACATGAGTGGGGGCCTGGTGGAGGGTGCCCCTGGATGCAGGGGGGTGGGGGTGCAGGGATACATGAGTGGGGGCCTGGTGGAGGGTGCCCCTGGATGCAGGGGGGTGGGGGTGCAGGGAGACAGGAGTGGGGGCCTGGTGGAGGGTGCCCCTGTATGCAGGGGGGTGGGGGTGCAGGGGGACATGAGTTGGACATGGGTGGGGCCTGGTGGAGGGTGCCCCTGGATGCTGTGGGGTGGGGGTTCAGGGGGACATGAGTTGGACATGAGTGGGGGCCTAGTGGAGGGTGCCCCTGGATGCAGGGGGTGGGGGTGCAGGGAGACAGGAGTGGGGGCCTGGTGGATGGTGCCCCTGGATGCTGGGGGGTGGGGGTGCAGGGGGACATGAGTTGGACAGGAGTGGGGGCCTGGTGGAGGGTGCCCCTGGATGCAGGGGGGTGGGGGTGCAGGGATACATGAGTGGGGACCTGGTGGAGGGTGCCCCTGGATGCAGGGGGGTGGGGGTGCAGGGAGACAGGAGTGGGGGCCTGGTGGAGGGTGCCCTTGGATGCAGGGGGGTGGGGGTGCAGGGAGACAGGAGTGGGGGCCTGGTGGATGGTGCCCCTGGATGCTGGGGGGTGGGGGTGCAGGGGGACATGAGTTGGACATGAGTGGGGGCCTGGTGGAGGGTGCCCCTGGATGCAGGGGGGTGGGGGTGCAGGGATACAGGAGTGGGGGCCTGGTGGAGGGTGCCCTTGGATGCAGGGGTGTGGGGGTGCAGGGAGACATGAGTTGGACATGAATGGGGCCTGGTGGAGTGTGCCCCTGGATGCTGGGGGGTGGGAGTGCAGGGGACATTAGTTGGACATGAGTGGGGGCCTGGTGGAGGGTGCCCCTGGATGCAGGGGGGCGGGGGTGCAGGGAGACAGGAGTGGGGGCCTGGTGGAGGGTGCCCCTGGATGCGGCAGGGTGGGGGCGCAGTGGGACATGAGTTGGTGGGCAGTAGTGCAAGGTGACATGTGGGTTGGCTGGGGGGCATGGCCATGGTGGATGGGCTGCCTGCGGGACATGTGCAGGGGTGCAGGGTAGTCCCCTGTGGTGTGGGCCGCCTGCAGGGGCCATGGAGGGTGTAGAGGGGACAGCTGGGAGGACCCACATGGCCGATTCACGTGTAGGACTCCCCGTCACCCCCGAAATACACGTAGGCTGCTGGATTCGCGTGTGGAATTTCACACGCACCCGGAGTACACGTACCCTGCTGAAATCGCGTGTGGAACTTCACGCGCACACCGAAATACACGTACCCTGAGAATTCGCGTGTGAAACTTCCCGTGCACCTTGGAATACACGTACCCTGCTGAAATTGCGTGTGAAACTTCCCGCGCACCCCGGAATACACGTACCCTGGCCAATCGCGTGTGGAAGTTCCTGCGCACCCCGTAATACACGCACACGCTATTTTTCACACAGCGGGTGTCCGTGTTTGTCGGTACCCCTTTGCACCTCATTTGTCCTAGAGGGCCACAGTATGGATCATTCATCAGATCTGTATATAGGTGCTTTTTGCTAGCCCACATTTTGGCACACATTTATTTCAGGCGCAGGGACGCTACCGCCTGCTTTCTTGTGGCGGACTTGTTTGGCCCTGTGCGCATCTTTGACCATGCGCTGGTTTGCCCTATTCGATTCCTTGAATACGAGTTGTGGGCGAGCGTGTGGGCGTTCCGCTCACTTGCCTCCTGTACTTCCCCCGTGACTCCCATATTTTCACGCATTGTTTCCCATTCCGAGTGTTACACCCCGTGTTCCGCCTACTTTTGTTATGTGCGCCGCGCTATGTGCGATTTCGCATTGGCCGTGGCGCACGCCGTTGGATGACCTGTGCGCCGGCGTGCGCCGCACACTTTTTCAGTGCACATCCAATATTTTTCTCGCGCACGGACTTCCATGAATCGATGTGCGCTGGTTTCCCTGCGATTTTGCAGTTGCACTGCGATTTTCGCACTTTTACTGCGAATCGCACGTTTTGGCAACTCTGCGCCGGAATTTTCGGCGCACATTAATTCCATTAATCGGCCTGTAAATCTGCGCACAGCATTCAAGACGGCTCTGCATTTGTTCTGTCTTTCAACTAAAACACTGCAATATATGTATTCATTAAAACACAGCCCTGCGTGCTTATTTTATTTGATTGGCAAAAGTTAGGCAATACATCCCAAGTACGGCATTGTCTGATTGAGAAATCATGTAAGGGGCAAAGAGTTCTGCTTTTCATTCAACACAGCTTTTTGGTTTCTGTTTGAAATGAACCATTGTACTCAAGTTACAGCAAAGGAAAGAAATAGTGCATCCCTCTCTCTTTGTCCATGTCAATGTCAAAAGAAGTTCTGTGCAGGATTCATTTGGGTCCATGAACTCACAGTACATGCAAAAGCACTACCAAAGAATAATGGGAAAAATGTCCTGTGATTCGTAGAACCGCATTTGTGACTAGAAAGGAAAGGCCTGCACACGTGTGAATTTGCTTTTAGAAAATAAGTAAAAATGTCATTTAAAAGTGAATGACAAATGACAGATTTTCTTCACACAGCAACATTTTGGAATATGTGGGGGGTTGTCTGCATAAATGTACATTATATCTATCCCCATATAGATTTGGTTCTCTTGAAAAAAAAGACACAAAAACCATTAAAACATGGTTTTGGCCCAGGCATGGAATTCAAAGTCCAGCCCTGCCTCCCACTGAAAAGTCAAATCCATAAGTGAACAGGCCCACAAGGACACATAAAAAGGCCAAAAGTGTGAGGATTTACTGCCCTGCTAGACTGGCAGGAATCCCTGGAAAAATGAACAAAGCAAGCCAGTAGAGCTGATGCATAACGGAGAGGAGCGACTTCCTTCAGCATCCACCTTGAAGGGGGAATTGTAAGAACTTCAAAGGGCATCATCAAAGTCCTTTGTTGCAAACCAAGCCAGGAGGAGACAATTTGGCTGTGGGGGTTTGAAGCACCGCCCTCCCATGTGACCAATCCTCCACATTGACTGTAAAGGACATTTCCATTTAAGACATTTTTCTAAGCACTCTGTATGAGTAAGAATCTTATATTATGATAGTTTTCTATGTAATTTTTTGGCGAATGTAAAGGGACTATGTGCTTGTTTCTAGCCCATGGTAAACTGCAATGGCCAGAAAAAGTGTGGTTCTGACTGATCTATAAATGGTACTAATATGAAAATCTGTGAAACGATGCAAAATGTTAGTGGGAATATGTGTAGTCATTGTCAGAATTTTTAATACTATACATTTCATAAAAAGGGCAAAATTGTGCTAAATGGTGATGCTACCTCGCACAGAGTCTGTGATCAGCTTGTCCAATTCCCTGTGACCCACTGAATCCACGCATCTACTTTTCATGATGGTGGCTAGTATAAATCCAAAGTTTTGATCCATAACTTATTTTTGTCAAGAAATAGGCTTGTGAGACAAAGAGAGGATGTAAATACAAACAGTAAAATGATGCTCTTTCTACTGAACCAATAGGGACAGGGGGAGGTGAGAGGAAGGGTACGCTGTCCTATCCCAGGACATGAGTAATTTCAGAGTAATCCCCTAGATTGTAAAAGGGATGATGTTATTTGGGCTATTTAAGAGGGACACAGAGAGACACAAGAGATCAGATCCATCAATCCACAGCAAGACACAAAAGGACCCAAGGAGGCAGGAGAGGAGGCCTAGCTGACCCCATCTAGGAGAGAGCAGTGACCAGATCTCCTGGCCCAGCTGCCCTGAGTGACCAGATCCTTTGCCTAGCTGATCCCATCCAGGAGAACCCAGTAACCAGATCCCTTGGCCCAGCTGACCCATTGACCAAATCCCTTGGCCCAGCTGTCCCAGTGACCAGATCCCTTGGCCCGGCTGTCCAGAGACCTTGCTGGCTTTCCAGAATTCCAAACTCAAGATTTCATTGTAAGTAGCAGATAACCCAATTCCCAAACTGCATATCCTGCTCTTTTGACCTTTGCACCCCATTCAAAATCCCAAATTGGAGTATTCTCGGTTCAACTTTTCATAGAGGAATCTATGTTAGCTTATGTCTGTTAGCGTGTTCCTTTTATAATTCTTTCAGTTACCTGTGTAAGTCCTTAGTACCCTTTTGAAGTAAATTAATTAATTCCCCTATAAGGAGATTCACAGTGTGAGCAGTGTCTTTTTAAAATAATTATAGCCATTAAAATATAACCTCAGTAGAACTAGTCATTGTGCAGCAAAACAAAACCGAATTAGTCTGTGTATTGTGCTTCCTTTTAAATTCCAATTTGCATTAATCGCATAGAAAAACCCAAACAATCATCCCATCAAGAGTAATCCCTTTCCATCAGAATCCTATCTATTATGTGCATTTGTCTTTTGCACTGAAAACCGATTTTCGATTTTGACAATCAAGCTGTGGCTGCCTGTCCTCACAAATCCTGTGTAGAAAAGAATTGCCATTCTGCCTCGTGTGTTTTCTTTTGCATTGATTTCTTTTTCCAAAATCGATTTCTTACATGTGTCCATGTTGCTTTGGTGCCCTGTTGAGTAGTCTGTAAGCTTCCTTGTCTCTAGTGTAGCAACACGAATTTCTGTCCTAACTTTCCCACCGCAATTGCAAACTGCTGCACAAGTAGCAAGTAAAAACCGATTATGCTATTTTGCTCATAAATAAGGTTTTCATTTTTGTTTCTGGCCTCCCGTCTTGGGGTGGTGGGCTAAATGGTTGGTCACCCATAGTTTAATGGACTATTCATTCAAATATACAGGACTTGTTCTGAATACAGAAGGACAAGTTTCTTCCCGTTTTATGTGTGTTTACACTAAAAGCTAGTGCTTACTAGACTTGTTTCTGTTGAATTACAATTTATTCTTATGTTTTACTTTACTGAATTGTTGTTAAGGAACTGATGTTTAGGTTCTTTTTTTGCTTTTTCTGTTTTTGCTATATATATATTTCTCAGTTTATAAATTCCTGTGCTCTGACATAGCATGACTATATGTGAATTATCGGTTCATGTTGCATACTGAATTGTAGCTGGCCTGAGATTTTGAATTTAATGTAATAAATTTGCACTATGTAAAGCTTTTCCTTTTGCTAGTACTGTGTCTACATGCACGAACGAATGTGCTTGTAGCCCTCATTTAATGGGGTCATTTAGACTTTGACACAAATATGGATTAGTGGTGATCTGTGCTTACACCACAACCCCCCCTTTTTTTTGTGAATAGTGGCATACAAAATTAAGAGTATGCCCTAACTAGTGTCCGGCGGTTACCACCACATATGTGATATAGGGCTAAATTCTAAACCTTATTTTTTCCTCTTATTTCTGACTCCTTGCCCTTGCTTCCCATCCAAAAAGAATTTAGTTGGCAGATGTTTGTTGGTAAGTGTGCAAGGGGAGCGGTCAACGTGAGTGCCATCTGTTGATTTATGATTTTGCTTCTGTTTTCTATTAAAGGTTTCTGTAAATTATGTTAGGAGTTTGAATTAACAGTATTGCTTGATTTTTCCATTTGTACTGCCACAAAAGTGGTGGCTGCTGCCCAAACAGTTTGATTTACCTGATTTTCTTTGAATTCTAAAATTAATAAATATCATATTGTTACACAGTGGCCTAGTTCATAAGTCCAGTGCAATACAGGGTGTTTGTTAAGGTCGGTGTGAGATGGGTTGAGGCCTACTCAATTAAAGAACTCGGGGATAATTCAAGATAAAAAGTTTTTATTGTACGCAACATTCATCGTCAGTGGAAGAAGTCCCTGGCTGGAGTGTGCCATGTTATAAACTGTTACAATGGGTTAAAATAAACTTGTAAGTGGCTTGCTATGCAACCACTTCAGCTGCAATATGCAGAGTACTGTCACTTATTAGCCAAAGTGATAGTTAGATATGTATAAAAGCATAGCAATTTGTCTAAACAATGGTTTACAAAAAGGTCAGTCTCTATTAATCAAAGTCTCAAAGTTCCAATGTCACTTTAAGTGCCAGTAAAATATGCAGGATTGGTACGGCAGTCTGTCTGTGTGTCCTTTGGTATTAATTGAGATCCAAGATGCTGAACCAAGGGCCTGAAATCATTGTAGCCAGTCTTCTTGCATCTACACTTGCATCCGATTGCCCCCACCCTGTGTGTCATCAGCAGCCCCTCTCAGCTCTTCTTGTTAGGTCACATGCATGTGATGGCTCCCATCATGTCAATAATGTTAGGTGCTTCTAATACAGTTTCTAAGGTCTGTTTGCATCAGATGACAGAATTGAATTAGCACTTTTTCCAATTATAACCACGACAGAATTTCAACCATCGAACAATGGCTGCAAGGACTAACACTTATTTATTTATTTTAGTATTTGTAGAACACACTACAGCCCAGAGGCAACGAGGCGCTATAAGGAGATTTAAAGAAGGCTTGCTTGAGGATTACAATAAGCGGCCCCAGAAGGTATACTTAAGTAGAATCAATTAGCTCCAGTTACATGGTTACAGAGGATATACAGTGATAGTTACATTTAGTTACTCATATTCTTGTCTAGGTAGCAAGAGGCATAGCAAGAGTGTCCTATGCATGGTGATACAGTGGAAGTGCATACCTGGAATGAGGGCTCTTTATACAAAGAGTTGGGTTTTTAAGGCCTTGCGGAAGGCTGTTTGAGAATCAATTGATCTAATCTGAGCTGCGAGGTTGTTCCATAAAGTTGCCGCCATAGTGGGGAAGCTGGTGCCTCCTGCACGCACTCTGCGCATATGTGAGACAGTGGGGGTCATTCCGAGTCGGGCGGTAAGGGTTAACGGTCACCGTTAACGAGACCGGTGCCGTTAAACCCTTACCGCCCTACTCCGAGTTCCCTTTGCGGGTTGGTACTTAACGCCTGCTTTTTGCAGGCGTTAAAAAACCAACCCGCAAAGGGACCTAGGAGCTAATTACGGCACCGTAATTTACAGTGCCGTAATTAGCGCCTTCCCCATTCCCATTGAGCCCTATGGGGCAAAAATGGGAATGGGGAAGGGCCCTTGGTGAATGGGGAATTACCGACACCGCCAACCTTGGAATGGGGCGGTAATTCCACCATTCACCATGGTGGAGTCGGAAAGATAACGGCGTCAACCAAGGCGCTAATAGCGCCTTGGTTAACGCCAGGGTCGGAATGAGGCCCAGTGATGCGGTTAGCATAGGCTACTCTTGTTATCCTCTGTGTCAGATAGGGAGGGGCCTGATCGTGAAGACACTTATGTGTAAGGGCCAAAGTTTTGAAGACCAACCTTTCCTTGATGGGGAACCAGTGTACCTGCCTCCTGATCCCTGACATGTGTTCCTTGCGTGAAGTGCCAGTAGCAGATCTTAATGCATTATTTTGTGCAATCTGGAGTTTGGCAAGGTTTTTTTGGGAAGTTCCAATGAACAGCGCATTACAGTAGTCCAGTCTGGAGCCGATGATGGCTCTGGCAATTGAGATGCAGTTTTGCTGTGATAGGAAGGGCCTGATGGCATTGATAAGTTTGGAGTAATATGCTGCGGAGGAGGCGACGGCATTGACCTGTCGGTCCATGGTGAGGGTGGGTTCTAGATATACACCCAATGTTTTGATTGTTTGGGAGACTCTGATGGGAATATTATCCAGTGTAGATGGGGAGCCGACAAGCAGGAGTTTGGTCTTATCACTATTTAGACAGAGCCAGTTCTCTGCCATCCATGATTGGATGGTGGCGTAAATCCTGTTGAGTGTGTCCAAGTCTGTGGTGTAGTCACCTGACAGGGGATGAGCACATGTGTGTCATCTGCATAGTTTGTATATGAGATGCCCATGGAATCCAGTATCCTGAAGAGAGGCCTTGTGAAGTGATTGTAGAGTGTGGGGGCTATGCAGGAGCCCTGTGGGACTCCGCATTTGATGCAGCTGGGTGTCGCGTTAGCGGAGTCTGAAAAAACATTCATTACCTCTCCTGAAGGAATGAGGAGATCCAGTCACATGCTTTGGTTGAGAAGTGGGCTGAGTTTGTGAGATGGTGGCATAGTGTTTTATGCTCAACCAGATCGAAGGCCGCAGAGAGGTCAAGGAGCAGGAGGAGAGCTGGTTTACCCGCGTCTCTTAGGTCATCTATTTGATTTTTTAGGTCAAGTAGTGCCGTCTCGGTGCCATGTCGAGGGCGGAAGCCAGACTGGCGTAGCCCAAGGAGGTGGTTGTCTTCAATAAGCTTTTGAACCTGCAGGTAGGCTGTTTTGTCCAGGATCTTTAACAGAAAACGGACGGTTGTGATGGGACGGTAGTTCCCTGGGATAGAGGGGTCGAGAGATGTTTTTTTTAGGAGAGGTTTGACCCATGCTTCTTTTATGGATGTCGGAACATGCGACGATTGAAATGAGGCATTGATGAAGGCTGTAATGATGGGAGCCAAGGCAGGAGCGCAGTCTTTGATAATGTGGGAGGGGCAGGTATCTCCCTTGCAGTTAGAAGGCTTAATGGATTGTATGAGTGCAATGAGCTCAGTTTCTGTCGTGTTAGAGAATTCAAATTTCGGTACTTGACTGGGAAAGTCTAGCGATCGGGCTGGAGGAGCCTTAGTGCGATCAAGCAGAGCGGATAGTGCTTTTTGTGTGCTAGAATTTTGGAGTGTAGGGTATCTAGCTTGTGTAGCATGGCTGCCTGAATTTGGTTGCACCAGGTCTCATCTTTGGTAATGGTGGAAGGTGGAACGGCCGGGGACACAAGTTCCCTGAATATGGCGGAGATTTCCTTAGTATCAGAATTGACGTTGCTGATCCTGGTGTTGGAGGAGTCTGCCTTCGCCTTTGTAGTGGCTATTTTGTAGTCTCTGGATATGGACTTGAAGGCAGTTTTGTTGGCCTCGGAAGGGTACTTTTTCCAAATGGCCAGTAGCGCTCTCTTCTTAGTACGGAGATCCGCAAGTTTGTGTGAACCATGCATTGGAGTGCTTAGTTTTGTTTGTTTTTTTTGCGGTGAGTGGTGCAATGGCATCTACCGCTGCAGTTATCGCTTGGCTGAATATGTTAGCTAGGAGGGTGGGATCGTTAGGGAAAGGGGGTTGTAGTGATGGGATGAGCAGATGTGGGAGGAGTGTATCCTTTGTTAGTTTTTTAGAGCTCCTTGAGAGCCCTGCCGGGAGAAGGGCCTTGCAGGTTCTGGTGAGGTGTCGACGTGAAAGTTGATGCAGAAGTGGTCAGACCATGGGATGGGAGACATGTCGTGGAGGAGAATGGGGAAATAATGTTGTGTCACCCAATCTAGGGTGCGTCCTTTGATGTGAGTGGGCTTAGTGATAGCTTGGATGAATCCTAGAGAAGCTAGCGCCTTTTGTAGGGATTGGGCGTTGTGGTCCTTGGTGTCGTTGAGCCCAAGGTTCATGTCAGCCAGCAGTACTACTTTGGAGGTTTTTTAAGGTTGTCTGAGATCGAGTGGATAAGGGCTTCCTGGAAGTCATTAGAGGGTCCTGGGGGGCGATACAATAGATGGAATGCAATGGTAGTGTTGTGGGAGATTTTGAGTTTGATGGGTAAGTGGTCTGAGTTGAGGCCTATTTCTGCCTGTGTTCTTCTAATGTCAAGAGAGTCTTTGGCTATGATGGCCACACCTCCGCCCCTCTGTCCTGTCCTATCCTGTCTGTAGATAGTATAACCATCAGGGATGGCCATTGAGAGGGCAGGTCCAGAGGTGTCTTGTAGCCATGACTTGCAAATAAAGAGCATGTCAAGCTTATCCCTAGTGATAAGGTCATGCACATCGAGTGAGTGTGCAGGGATGGAGCGTGAATTGACTAGGGCACAGTCAAGGCTGGTCAGGGAGGGGCTGGTGGGCCGTGAGGTAGAAATGGCAGCAAGGCCAACCCTATTGTTAACAACATTAGTGGACATAGCAGTTGTGGCAACAGGGGCAACATTAGTGGACATAGCAGTTGTGGCAGCAGGGGTATAAGGGCCCATCATAGTATTAGCATCATCAACAGTGGGCATAGCAATTGTGGCAACAAGGGCATCAGGGCCCATCATAGCATTAGCATCAACAGTGGACATAGCAGTTGTGGCAGCAGGGGCATCACCAACAGTGGGCATAGCAGTTGTGGCAACAAGGGCATCAGGGCCCATCATAGTATTAGCATCAAAAGTGTACATAGCAGTTGTTGCGACAGGGGCATCACCAATAGTGGGCATAGCAGTTATGGCAACAGGGGCATCAGGGCCCATAATAGTATTAGCATCATAAACAGTGGGCATAGCAGTTATGGCAACAGGGGCATCAGAGCCCATCATAATATTAGCATCATAAACAGTGGGCATATGAGTTGTGGCAACAGGGGCATCAGCAACAGTGGGCATAGCAGTTATGGCAACAGGGGCATCGGGGCCCATCATAGTATAAGCATCATAAACAGTGGGCATAGCAGTTGTAGCAACAGGGGTATCACCAACAGTGGGCATAGCAGTTGTGGCAACAGGTGCATCAGGGGCCAGCCTAATGACGGCTGCTGAAGTGGGTAACATGCGACTTAGAGTACTTTTGGTTGAAAGGGCAGTGATTGAACTTAGGGCCTTTGTCTGTGGAGGCATGCTAAAGTTCTGAGCAAGCACGTGTGGGCGGAAGCGGCGGCCGTGGGTAAATCTCATACCAGTGCACGCATTCCGTGTGGCGAGGCTGGGCGGGTGGCTGCAGGGGGAGGGCATCACATGCATCATGGAACGGTAGCCTAGCAGTGCATTACGGCGTGTAACGTTTTGAGTGCACGCATTGGGGACAAGGTGGCTTTGAGAGGCAATGGGTGCCTTACCTACCGATTTGCGTAGTAATCTCCTGGGCGGCAGCTCCGAGCAGCGGTGAGCTGCAGAGAGGGAGCTTAGCCTTGGCTTCCTGCCTTCGCTGCATGGCTTCGTCTGCCGGTTCACCTCCCCTCCATTTCAAGCAGGAGGGGAGGGCCGGACAGGCTGCAGGGGCCAATGGGGACCCTTGTTATGGGTCGTTGTCGTGGCGATAATGGCGGTGGCCATTTTGGTGCTTCCCTGGACTTTGTTGCGCGGATGGCGCGGCCCTCCTTTGTAGAAGCACTCCAGTGCTGTAGGTCTTGTCATGGGTGCTCCAGGGCACAGCTGATCCTCCCCTCGCAGCGGAGCTGCAGAGAGGGAGCTCAGCCTTGGCTTCCTGCCTTCGCTGCACGGCTTGGCCTGCCGGTTCACCTCCCCTCCATTTAAAACAGGAGGGGAGGGCCGGACAGGCTGCAGGGGCCAATGGGAACCGTTGTTATGGGTTGTTGTCGTGGCGATAATGGCGGCGGCCATTTTGGTGCTTCCTTGGACTTCGTTGCGCGGATGGCGCGGCCCTCCTTTGTAGAAGCATCCCGGTGCTGTAGGTCTTGTCACGGGTGTTCCAGGGCAAAGCTGATCCTCCCCTCGCAGCGGAGCTGCAGAGAGGGAGCTCAGCCTTGGCTTCCTGCCTTTGCTGCACTGCACTCCCTTTACACTTGATTCAACATTTCAATCCTCCCATCCCCTGCACACTGTCAAAAGGCTGATCAAATCAGCTACTCTAATTTTGGAAAATGTTGTATTTCGTATTATATGCATTGTAAGAGGATTCAATTCAACACTACAGCTAAGTCAATGCCTAGTCTGGGATACTGAATGGAAACCCTTATTGATATATCTTTATGTCCAGTTCATGCGTTCTGGATGACTACCCCTATATAACACCCCTCTCTTGGAATCCTCCTGACCCCACTGAGCCAAGAAGTAGTTCTGTTTTGCAAGTTTAAAAGGTTTATTTGATAATTTAAACAATAGATATATATATCACACTTTATAATAAATTAATAATTGGATATCACACTGAATCTGAGCAGTAATCAATAATGGATAGTCTGGCACTAGCACACTTGTGAATAGGAACAGAAGAATAAGGTGGTAGAGAATGCTTTATATAAGTTCAGATGGATGTAATGTTGAATGAAAATGCAATACAGAAAATACTCAATATGATTTCAACAAAACAATGTAATCACTTTTCTCTGGCAATCCCCTCCCCCCTTTATGCAATGCAAGGAAATGGAAGGAAAGCACACAGTTCTCAGAAATGCAATCAAATCTAATTCAGTTCACCCCAGCAAGCTTAGAGTACAGATCAGAGTTTTAAACACAGGCCCAAAATGCTTTTACATGTGCTGGCAATGAAGTGAAAAATATGCTAAAATGCTTTTAATTCCCTCTAGAGGTTCAGGGTGAGTGGTATCTAGTTAATATTAGTCCAGGCTCACTCTAGCAATGATTCTAGGAATGATTGGCAGGTTGCAAACGACTTTCTAACAGTTCTAGCAAGAAGCTGCTGTTTTCACACATAGAGGAATTTTCAAATCGCGGTAAAATTCGTGATTGCAGAGAAACTAAAAGGACTAGCCCTATCGTTTTGGGGTCCTAGGACAGCCTAGGATCTCAGCTTCCAGATGAAAGTTACTGCAAGTCTCTAGGACAAACGGTCACGGAGATATGAGCGATATGGTAAAGGTCGTTTTTCAGATTTTAAATTTTAAAGTTCAAAAAGACAAGTGACAGCTAGCAACTAGAAAATGACAGGTGACAGCTTTACAAATGACAGGTGACAGTTAGGAGGCAGTTCTACTTAGATTAAAATAGCTTGGATTAGATTATTTTAACTAAGAGATTGGTTCTGCACAGTTCTGCTGGGTACTCACAATATATTTTTAAATAGGCCTCGCCACGGATCTGGTCAGGTTTTAGACTGGACTCTGGTCTGGTCTCAGCACTTCACAGTGATCTGGGTCAGCTCTGCTCTGCCTCTGGTTCTGGATATTGATAGATTTGAAGTCTGGATCTTTCTGCACAGCTTTCTCTAGAGATTGATGGAGGTAAAGTATGGATTTTCCCGGCAGAGCATCCCGCAGCAAATGGATTTGAAGGTCCCTATCTGTCCTGACTGTCTGCTTTTATGTGTTTTGAAAGTGGGTGTGTGAGCAGCATCACTAAGCTCTACCCCTCTCCACTTGTCATTGGCCAAGCTTTCATTTCTCCCCTGATTGGGGGAGCTAAGTTGTGTCAGAGTGATGTCATTTTACAGCCTGCAGAAAGTCCACTCCTCCTGTCAACTTGCACACAAATCTAGATTTGAACCAAATACATATTTGCAGAGGTACATATTGTTTTAAAATCATATGCACCCATCACATATCACAGGAGGTATACCCTGTCCAAATCTGCTCTTCCTGGGAGCTTGCATTCAGAAATGGCGACATTTGCACTTTTTAACTGGTTTCGCACTATCGGACATTACCCCAAATTTACACACATGTGCGCAAGGAGTATGGACATTACTGGATGAAATGTCAGATTTTTAACATGCATACATTTTAAGTAATACCCTCTTAACTGCTAGCTTGCCCCCAGATCATGCCACCAGTTCTAAAAACCTCTCAAAATGTGGGCAGAAAAATCACAAGAATTATGGTATCATTTAAATAATTTTCACAAGTCTGTACTATGAGTTATTCATCTTTTTAGAGTTATGTTCTGGCCCCAAAGGGGTGTGGTTTCCCCCCAGCACAAGGTTGAATTTCTGGTTTTTCCAGTTCTGCCAAGCCAGCTTGCTCTCACAGGCAGTGCTCCTCCCCTTTACTTCCAGGAGGAAGCTACTTTTTACGGCCCCCATAATAAAACATTTGCCTGAGTCAGGACAGGGCTTTGTTCAATTTCCTGCAGAGCCCAGGTAATTCAATCAGAGAAGTGTCATATCCCTTTTGGTGGGAGCAGCAAAAGGGCAGCTAGGCCTGGGAACACAGCTGTTGTGCAAGTCTCAACTCCTGTCGGGGGTAGCTGGTGGGCAGAATTCAGTTCCTTAAGCCAGGTTTCAGATAAAATGTCACTTTTTGTTCCCCAGTTTAAGTCAAGACAATTTTTACATATGCAGCTAGAATGCTGATCCTAAGTTCAAAACTATGACATTTAAACAATTGCAACCTATGTGACACTCAAAAGTAGGTCACTCATTTAATTTAAACATTTCGATTTTTGTGGTTTTAATCCAGTTTCAGTTAGGCTGCTGACATGCATAGCCCATCCAGTTTTGTGATGAACATTGTTTTAGGCTCATCCTCTTTCCAGATTTTGTATGCCCACAAGACTTTATTCTGCCAGATGTCCGCTGGTGTTCAGTGAGATTTTTGGATGTGTTGCAAATAGGCATTTTGAGCTGGCATTCAGAGAAACAAAAGGTGATTTTAAAGTGCGGTTTTTCCTTTGGCACACATTTCACTCATGGCACCCCGGCCCATCCTGCTCGCACTGGTGGGTGGCAAGTTAGGCAACCATTTTAGTGTGCACAACTGCGCGGTTTTCATAGATTCTGGCGCACATGTGGGCTTTTTCGGCCATTTTGGATTTCCTAAGCCCCCAGCACCAAATGTTGTAGCATAATAGTCCAAACGTGGGTCAGAACACCCAACAAACCCCCCCGCCCGACGGCACTTGGATTGAGTCGAGGGGATGTCGGGTGCACAAGGGTTTTGACCTACGCACTGGTATGTCCGCATAATCTTCTTTCAATTCTGCAAATGGCACAGTTCAGCATCTTTTCCTCCATCCGGTACTGATCGATCGGTTCTCCTCGCCGGTCCTGATGGGAATATTGGGCGGTACACCGGGCCCCTTGCGTCTCTGCTCCCGGTCTCCGGATCGTCCTCCTTGTCCCGTCTCCAGGTTTTCTTTCTCCTAGGACGACAAAGGAAGAGCGGCAATACCTACTCATAGACGTTTTTCCACCACTGTTGAGATAGTGGGGCAGCATATGCATTTCATAATAACGAAACATTACATTCTTATTTTGAAAAAAAAACAGTCTAAGAGACAGTTTCATGCAAATCACAATATTTTAGAGACTAGATGTGATAAGTTTTATGGTTGGAACTGAATTAGTCTGAGACAGTACCCGCTAGGATTCCAGAGGATTCCTCCAGTTGTTGCAGAGTGTGCCTGGGATGGCAACATTTCAACTGGTTTATGTGGACCCACTTGTCTTCCCCCGCTGCCAAAGGACCTTTGGGGATGTGGATTTTGTAGGCCACAGGGGAGATTTTGTCTATAATCTCAAAGGGTCCCTTCCATGTAGGCAAAAATTTTCGCTGTTTTGCCTGGTTTCTTTGAAAGTTGTATAAATAGACCCGGTCCCCCACCTGATATTCCTTCCTGGAAGTTTTCAGGTCATAGTGGGTCTTCATGCTATCAGCTGATCTTTCTAGATTCCGCTGAGCGTAAGCAAAAGCATGTTGGAGGTGTTTCCTTAAATTCTCCACATACTCATGAGTTGTGGAGGCATTTATTAGGGTCTGCTCTTGGGTCCTGTAGAGCAAATGCTGAGGAAGCACCATCTTGCGCCCAGTCATCAACTCAAATGGTGACATTTGGGTTGCAGATGAAGGGGTAGATCTGATGGCCATTAGGACCAGAGGTAATCGGATATCCCAACTTGGCCCAGAATCTGCCACAAACTTTTTTAATATGCTCACAATGGTTCGGTTATATCTCTCTACTGCCCCAGAAGAAGCTGGCCTGTAAGCAATATGTAACTTCCTTTTGACCCCCAGTATCTCCCACATCTTTGTCATTACTTCACTGGTGAAGTGGCCACCCCTGTCTGACTCAATCCTTTGAGGTAGACCGAAACGGGAAAAGATGTGGTTAATCATCAGGGCAGCTGCGGTTTCTGCCTTGCAATGTGGTGCTGGGAGACATTCCACCCACTTGGTAAACAAGCATGTCACAGTCAACATGTACTTATTCCCCCTGGATGAGCAAATCACAGGGCCTACGAAGTCGATTTGTAAATCTGACCATGGCAGTGTCATCCCCCTCTTTTGGAGAGGCGCACGGTGCGTGAGGGATGATGGCTGAAATTGTGCACACACAAGACACCCCTTCAAGTATTGGTCGAGGTCCTACCCCATGTGTGGCCAGTATGCAACCTCTCTTAAGATTTCCAATGTTGTGTGAAACCCCCTATGACCGGCGGTGGCCGCATCATGGGCGTGACTTAACATCAGGCTTCGGAATGAGGTAGGAACCACCCACTGATCGTGGCCAGCTTTGGATTTCCTTACCAGCAAACCGTCTTGGATCCGGAACATTTTTGGACATTTCATCAACACTCTTAGGTCCTCTTTCCCAGTGTAATCAGTATCCGTCAGGGGAAAGTTCTCAGGGTCCTCAAGGGGCTGGTAAAATTTACCAATTATTGGATCCTCTTTCTGAGCTGTAATCAAATCAGCATCAGGGGTCTCCTTACTCCATTGTGCAATTGAAAGATCATTGTGAGCATTTGTCTGGGACCTAGTGATAGCAGTGACCTGGATTTCCCCCAACAGGGACTCAATCTCAATTAGATCCCCTTGGATGGCCCCGGTTTTGGCCAGCTGATCAGCTAAGTCATTTCCAGTTTTGTCTGGTGCCTCTACTTTGGAATGACCCTTGATCTTTTTCCAATAGATGGTCATCTCATTCGAGGTGACCAGATCATCAATGTTTTGGATCAACTTCCCATGTTTCAAGGGTTTGTTGTTAGCACATAACATGCCTCTGGTTTTCCAATTAACCAGGTGCTCCACGAACCCGTTCCGTACATAATCCGAATCTGTGATTATGACCAGTTCGCGGAGTTGATGCTGGACAGCAGTGAGGATGGCCTGATGCACAGCCATCAATTCTGCCACCTGACTACTTCGGGGACCAATTTTCTATCCAGCGGAGGGTTCTGGGGACTCATTCACCCATGCATTCCCTACGCCGGCCACCAGTTCTTTCTCCCCGTCGTTGTCAACATGGTAAGAGCATCCATCCACATAGACAGTGGGCATTCCCTCACACTTGTCTTCTTCAAAGACTTTGTGTGGGGAATTAAGGTATGCCTCGGTGTTGTCCTTGATTTTTAGACTTTCGTCCTCGAGACAGTTTTCTCTGGCACAATCATGCAAGTCAGCCAGACCTTGCGCGAGGGGACTCTTCTTGTTTTGGCCATATCTGACCTCCACAGGAAAGCCTTGCATTGACAGAATCCAGGAAGTAATTCGGGAATTACTCACATTTCCGGCCCGGATTCTGTCACTTTGGAGATATTGCAGAGGCTGGTGTAGAGTCTCCACTATGATGTGTTCCCCCTGGATGAACGGACGGTAATTCTTCAATGCCCACACCGTTGCCAGGAGTGCCTTCTCACAATCGTTGAATTTTTCCTCCACAGAGGATAAAGTTTTGCTCGCATAGGAGATTACTTTATTGACCTTGTCATGCTTTTGGTATAATACTGCCGTCAAGCACGTATTAGAGAACCCCGTCTCCAGGAAGAACTCCTTGTTTCTGACAGGGTAAGCTAGGCAGGGCGCTTGTGAGAGGCTTCTTTTGAGTTGTCTTACTGCCTCGGATTGTTCTGGACCCCATTCCCACTTGACCCCCCCCTTCAAGAGATGAATCAGGGGTCTGGTGATCTCTGCGTAGCCCTCAATGAACTTTCTGCTGTAATTAGTCAGTCCAAGGAGGCTCCTTAGTTCCCGCAGAGTTGTGGGCTCTTTCAGTTTTTGAAGTGCTTCCACTTTCTTTTCCTGGGGACAGAGACCCTGAGGAGTAATCTCATGCCCCAAGAAATTAACACGGGTTCTACACCACTGTGCTTTCTGAAAGGAAAGTTTTGCTCCGGCGGCCCTCGACTGCGTCAGAACATAACAGATCTCCGCTATGTGTTCCTCCACAGATGAACTTTTGATGAGGACATCATCTACATAAGCCAGGTTACCCCTCGCACCCAGGTCGGGCATGGCCTTATGTAGGAAAATGTTGAATTCATTACAGGAGTTAAGGTATCCGAAGGGAGTCCGGGTCCATGTGTACTGCTGCCCCCCAAAGGTAAAAGCCAGCTTGTATTGGTCCTCCCTACTGACCGTCATGGTCCAGTATCCATTGGTCAGGTCTATTGCAGTGAATGCCTGTGACCCCTGAATCTGGGCCAGCCCTTGGTCATGTAGGGCAGAGGCCATCGGGAAGTATGGACCCGTTTGTTGAGCTCCCTGAGGTCGGCGCAGAGTCTCCACTGGCCGTTTGGCTTCAATATTCCCAGCACCGGATTATTGAAGGTGCTGTGGACTGGACGGATTATTCCCCGGGACTCAAGGTTCTTAATTATTTCAGTCAGGGACTCCATTGATGCGAGAGGCAAGCGATATTGCTTCACAAACACAGGAGTCATGCCAGGGTCCGTGGGGATTGTTGTTGTGTGGATGTTGTGCGACCACAGTCATATGAGTCTACCGCAAAGAGTTCTTGGAAATCCAAGAAAACTTGTTTCAACTTTTGCTTTTGTTCCAGAGTCACACAGGCATCAGCTAGGTTGACTCTCTCTTCCACCATCTGCCTGAAGCCTGGAAAGACTTCTGGTTTGGCTATCTCCGCGGCCTCCTCTAGCTGGGTGGAGAAGTCCCTGGTCAGAGTGCTGATTTGGACTGGAGGCTTCAGGTGGGAAAGGCAGCCCTCATGGACCTGGAAAATCACCTCATCCCTCCTGAAGTCACAAGTCACATCTTCCTTACCATAAGGGCAAGAAGTGTACACCAGGAAGTTCCCCCCATGCCGGGTACAAATCCTGTCTGGTGTTGTATTGTCATCACTGTCACTGTCAAAGCAGTCCTTGGGGATTGGCCCTAACAGTTCATTACCTAAATCTATGGAAAAATGTCGGTCATCAACCGCCATTCCAATAATACTGCCTGCGGCTAGAGTAATACTCTTTAAGTCGCTGTTATCCACCTCTATTAGAATGGTGTCGTGTTCTATGTTGACTAATGGTGTTGGGTTTACCCCCAACCCTTGCTGTTGGAGAGAAGCGTTTAGATGTATGTAAGCATCAGGGTTTTTCAAATGTTGTCCTCTTTTAACTTTCACTTCCAGGGAGAATTGTCGGGTCCTTTCTGGGATGGTGACTTCCTCTTTAATCTGAATTTCAACTGCATAAGGTAGCAATTGAGTTGACCTAAATGCTTTTTCTGGATCATCAAAGCCCATGGGATTATCCGCTAATCGGGACCAAGCTTTGAAGTTTATTAGGTCCAAACTAATGACAAAGCGATTGAGAATGTCACTGCCTAAGTAAAAGGCGGCAGTGACGTCTCGCACGACCCAACAATTATGGACTATTCTCTTGTTGCCAATGGAGATTTTGAGCATACACCTCCAGGTTCATTTCCCATTTGTCTATCAGTTTGAATGTGGGAATGGCTGGATCTTTTGGGAGTTGGCGGAACATGGCTTCGCTGATGAAGCTCTTACCGTTGTTCACACACACTCGAGCGAGAACAGAGTCCTTCCCATCATTTAACTGGACAGGGATGAACAACTGCTCTCCAATTTGCTGAATATCAGTCAGGCTCTGAGATGATTTCACATCTTTCTGGACTATAGGAGTGGGAGTTTCTGATTGTGGATTAGTATAGAATCTCAGAGTGTTTCCTTCCAGCGTGGAGTACCACTTTAGACTGGAAGGAAGGTTGATTTTCAGAAATAGAGAGGACCCTCCATCACCAGTCTGTTGTCCTACTGCTATTACTGTCACGTCTGGAATTTGGCTATTCTGGAAGTGAAATTCTACTTGGTCAGATTTTTGTTCAACCATGTGGCAGGTGCCGTTTAAACTAACATGGTTGACACTCTGTTTTAATTTTATTGGTCGGCTAGTCTGGGTCCAGAGGACCTTGTTTACGCAATCTATTAAGGGTGACAACCTCCTCAGGAGGTCATTCCCCAGTAAACAAGGGGTGCCCTCTGGAGTCACTACTATGACCGGGTGTTTCACCTTGTGTCGCCCGATCTTAATGTCCAAGTCTGCAGTCCCCTCAACGGGAATTTCCTTCCCGTCAAAGTTCTGCAGTTGTCCAGGAAGAGAGGTGAGAGGAATTTGGTAATTCTCTCCCCTTCCTGCATTCAGTTCGTCAAAGGCCCTTCTGGACAGAAGGGTAGCTTGAGATCCAGTGTCCACCAGTGCCAAAATTGTTCCCTGCCCCTGTACTTGTACCGGGGCATAGTATCTTCCTTCCTTCTCCTCAAGGGGGCACAGATAATGCACATTTTTGGACAACTGGTGGGCTAACTTTCTGGTTTTGGACATCGCTAGCGAAGAGATTTGGGCAGAATTCTGTGGAGAGCCTTGGGAATCTGAAAGAAAAAGTTGGCAACTGGAGATCAGAGCCATTGTGGGTTCCCCTGGCTCCGGTTCTGGGCCGCCCCCCCCTTTTAGGAGGCAGTCATCAGGATGGGTTTGAACCAGGGGATTTTCGTATTGTGGGTTCTGGGATGAGATGATGGGCGGCGGTAGCTCAGTCTCCATATCTCCCCAGTCTGGATTGGAATCCCTAGGGACCCATTTTTCTTTGGGAGGAGTTGCCCCATCTCTGAAGGAGAAGATCCTTTTCCCAGGATCCTCTGAGGATCCCTCTCCCTCAAATTGGAAGATCTGTACCTCCTCCTCAAACTGAGTCTGTTTGGGTCTTTTGTTTCTCCTACCCCCCCTCTGCTCCTTAGGAGGCAGACTTTCAGGGGCAAGAGATTTTGTTTCCAGTTCCTGGGTTTCCAGGGGCTGTTTACAAGTGAGGAAGGAAGCTTCCTCCAAGGCTTTACACCCCCCTTCCCTTTGTGCCTCCTCCCTGGGAACCGGTGAGTTATCGGGGTGCTGCCCCCGTCATTGTTCTGGAGCACCAGGTCCAGAGTTGGGTGCGTTCTGCGCCGGCACGCCCATCTGAGGGTTCTGCTGAGCCCTCAGTATGTGACCCAGATCCCGCGCCATGTTTTGAACCTGGCGCTCTAACTGGGAAACCCGCTCAGGCTGATACGGGGCCCTGTTTTCTCCCCTGGGCTGATCCCGGGAAGGGTAGCTGTCCCTCCTCTGGTAATACCCCGGGTTGGGAAGATTTGGGTACCCCTCCACCCTTGGCCTCCCCTCTCCCGGATTCAGTGGTCTGGGCTCAGGGAATTGGGGAAAGAAGGATGGATGGTTTTGGGGCTGAAAGTCGGGTGGATATCTGGGGAAAAAGATCTGCCCAGGGTTTGGTAAATTTCTGCCCTCCTGTGGGAAGTTGGGAGGGAAGTTCCCTGGGTTAGGTGCTTGGCTGGGTCCCCCCCTTGGGCTGGAGGAGTCCACACATAACCCAGGATGGGTCGATTACCCTTGTAACGGGGACTTACATAGTCAGGAGAGCGAGGGACCCCATTTGTGGGACTACCTCCTTGACTCCCTGTTTGTGACTGGCCCGAGGACCTTCTGGGCCTAGCATTATTAGGTGCAGGTAGGTTTTTAGGCCCCCCCATCTCCAAATCCAAAACGGGGGTGACCTTTACCTCTGCCACCTTGGCAGCAGCAGGGGTGCTGTTGGTTTTGGGATTTTTCTGGGTATTGCTTTTATTTTCTATGGGCTTCTGCACCTCATAGATCCGGGTCGCCTGTTCAATGACCCAGTCTAAAGATCTTTTCTCGTGAAAATCCCTCACGAGCTGGGTCATTATGTATTTGGGCAAGGCATGGAAAAACGTATTAATAAATTCTCTGCTATCCGTGCGCACCCTTCTTGTGGTCTGTGCAAAAGCACGCTTTAACTCCTGCACAAATTCTTGTGGGGCCTGATCCTCCCCACATTGTAAATTGTAGGCTGCCTTGCGAGCCTCTTGAGGATTTCTATGAGTAGAAAAATGTTTCAAGATGGCCGCCTTATAGGTGGACCATCTTAAATGATTTTGGTCCTCCAGCCCCGTAAAGAAACTGGAGTATTCCGGGGAGAAGGTCCACTTTACATATTGAATGCAGCTTTGGCTGTCCTTCAAATGGAAAGTCTCCATCATTTGCTCAAACAACTCCAAGTGCTCCCAAACAGAATACTTGGCGTTCTTATGATAAGGCGTGATGACGCTCCTGATTGCCTTAATCTGCTTTAAGGGGTCCTTAAGCAAGGCCCTTTTTGTCTTATTGGCCCTTTTGGTCCGGGTAACCCTGGTCCATTCATCTTCTGACTCAGAGGCACTGCTCCCAGAGGTTCCCGTCTGTTCTTCCAGGTTTTCCCGGATTCTGCGAGCCTGGGAATGGCTGGCAGAATGTGGGGACCTGGTCTCCTGTGTCCTGTACCGCTCAGAGGAGTCTTCAGATCCCTCCTTGCTGCCAGGATTTGATGGGTACCCCCCCCACTGACCTAACTGGGCAGAGGTTTTCAGGATGCCCTTAATGGGCCTACTCTCCTGGGGTTCCCCATCAAATTGCACTGTGCTTGGGTGCCCATACCCGGATGCCCGCCCCTCCATTCCTGAGTGGTACTGGCCTATGAGCCCCATGCTTCTGGCTGGATAGTAATCTGCCATCCCTGTGGCCCGGTGCTCATGTGCGCCAGGGGACATCGGGGTGGCAGAGTCCAGGGACTGAGAGAGATAAAGGCCTCTGGTACTAGGGCTCCTGAGGTTATGCTCATGAGTCTCCCTCTCCCAGCGAACCTGGTCTCTATCCGCCCCTGCTCCCTGTTGCAATGCAAGAGCCTGCGCTTTCAGTTCCTCAGTTAAGGCCTTACTCGACTCTATCAGTATCTCCTGCATCGCTACCTGTTGCTGGATCCTATCATTGTGCTGGCAGAGGGCCTCATTCTCTCTCTGCGTTTCCCGATTGGTCCTGGAGCACTGGGCCAGTCTTTGCTGCAGGAGGGTTACCTCCTGAGTCCCATCCCTACTGGCCTGCTCCTGTCTTGCCAGAGCCTCCTTCACCCTCCTGGTGTGCTCTAGCAAGTCCTGGTGTTCTTTTTGGAGGTCACCTAGTCCCTGGTGGGCCAGGTGATTTTCTTCCATTTTTCTTCTGAAGTGGCAGACTTCCTGGCCTAAGGTGTCCCTTTCCTGACCAAGAGCTTGAATTTGTGACGCCAGGTCGTCCCTTTGCCTTTGGAAGGCACCAGCTTTCTGGCGCTCCTGATCAAACTCTGCCTGGATATCCAGGTCTTTCAGGATCAGTTTATTGCTCTCCTCTTTCTCTCTGTCTAGTTGGATTTGCAGGGTGGCTACCTGCTCTGTGCATGCCCTGTTGAAATTGATCTGTTGCTCCAGCTTTTTCTGGCTCTGCAGTAGGGAGTCCAAACTGTCTTGGCGTTCCTTCTGCAAAGCCAGAATTCTGGCATCCTGGTCTGTCTTTTCCTGTTGCAGTATATCCATGTCCTCTTTTATTTTAATGATATACTGCCTACTATCATTTTCTGACTCCTGGCTCCCCTGCAGCCTCTGCTCAGAAGAGACCAGGTCAGATTGGACCTTCTCTAACGCCATCTGTCGCTTGTTCGCCAGATCTTGGCTTTCCGTACATTTATCCTGCATGTCTCCCATATATAGGTACAGGTATGCTGCTATCCTAACCATCTTGTCTTGTTCATCCTTAGCTTTAGGAGCCATGTATAGTTCACTCAGGGCCACATGTAGGGGACCCTGATCTCCCCATATATCTGACCCTGTTTCAGTGACCTGTTGCGTGATGGCCTGCAACCAGACCATGCGGTCCTGGTGAGTCCACTCACCTCTCACAAATAGCTTATGTAAGAAGTGCTCTCTGGCTATTTTCATATCTACCAAGGTCGTCATTCTGGAATTTGAGTTCCTTCCTGACTTACAGAAGTTTGTATTTTATTTTTGCAAAACAGACCTTTTCCTAAGAGCGTTCCTTTGAGGAGTGCTTTACAGCGTAACACAGCGTGGTGATCCGACCGGATATGTGTATCTGGTCAGCTGGCACACTGTATTAATCTGCACAAGTGATAGATCTAACCCAAACGTCCCGCTCGAGCCCCCAATTTGTAAGAGGATTCAATTCAACACTACAGCTAAGTCAATGCCTAGTCTGGGATACTGAATGGAAACCCTTATTGATATATCTTTATGTCCAGTTCATGCGTTCTGGATGACTACCCCTATATAACACCCCTCTCTTGGAATCCTCCTGACCCCACTGAGCCAAGAAGTAGTTCTGTTTTGCAAGTTTAAAAGGTTTATTTGATAATTTAAACAATAGATATATATATCACACTTTATAATAAATTAATAATTGGATATCACACTGAATCTGAGCAGTAATCAATAATGGATAGTCTGGCACTAGCACACTTGTGAATAGGAACAGAAGAATAAGGTGGTAGAGAATGCTTTATATAAGTTCAGATGGATGTAATGTTGAATGAAAATGCAATACAGAAAATACTCAATATGATTTCAACAAAACAATGTAATCACTTTTCTCTGGCAATCCCCTCCCCCCTTTATGCAATGCAAGGAAATGGAAGGAAAGCACACAGTTCTCAGAAATGCAATCAAATCTAATTCAGTTCACCCCAGCAAGCTTAGAGTACAGATCAGAGTTTTAAACACAGGCCCAAAATGCTTTTACATGTGCTGGCAATGAAGTGAAAAATATGCTAAAATGCTTTTAATTCCCTCTAGAGGTTCAGGGTGAGTGGTATCTAGTTAATATTAGTCCAGGCTCACTCTAGCAATGATTCTAGGAATGATTGGCAGGTTGCAAACGACTTTCTAACAGTTCTAGCAAGAAGCTGCTGTTTTCACACGTAGAGGAATTTTCAAATCGCGGTAAAATTTGCGTGTGCGTTTTTCGCGATTACAGAGGAACTACAAGGACTAGCACTATCGTTTTGGGGTCCTAGGACAGCCTAGGATCTCAGCTTCCAGATGAAAGTTACTGCAAGTCTCTAGGACAAACGGTCACGGAGATATGAGCGATATGGTAAAGGTCGTTTTTCAGATTTTAAATTTTAAAGTTCAAAAAGACAAGTGACAGCTAGCAACTAGAAAATGACAGGTGACAGCTTTACAAATGACAGGTGACAGTTAGGAGGCAGTTCTACTTAGATTAAAATAGCTTGGATTAGATTATTTTAACTAAGAGATTGGTTCTGCACAGTCCTGTTGGGTACTCACAATATATTTTTAAATAGGCCTCGCCACGGATCTGGTCAGGTTTTAGACTGGACTCTGGTCTGGTCTCAGCACTTCACAGTGATCTGGGTCAGCTCTGCTCTGCCTCTGGTTCTGGATATTGATAGATTTGAAGTCTGGATCTTTCTGCACAGCTTTCTCTAGAGATTGATGGAGGTAAAGTATGGAATTTCCCGGCAGAGCGTCCCGCAGCAAATGGATTTGAAGGTCCCTATCTGTCCTGACTGTCTGCTTTTATGTGTGTGTGAGCAGCATCACTAAGCTCTACCCCTCTCCACTTGTCATTGGCCAAGCTTTCATTTCTCCCCTGATTGGGGGAGCTAAGTTGTGTCAGAGTGATGTCATTTTACAGCCTGCAGAAAGTCCACTCCTCCTGTCAACTTGCACACGAATCTAGATTTGAACCAAACACATATTTGCAGAGGTACATATTGTTTTAAAATCATATGCACCCATCACATATCACAGGAGGTATACCCTGTCCAAATCTGCTCTTCCTGGGAGCTTGCATTCAGAAATGGCGACATTTGCACTTTTTAACTGGTTTCGCAATATCGGACATTACCCCAAATTTACACACATGTGCGCAAGGAGTATGGACATTACTGGATGAAGTGTCAGATTTTTAACATGCATACATTTTAAGTAATACCCTCTTAACTGCTAGCTTGCCCCCAGATCATGCCACCGGTTCTAAAAACCTCTCAAAATGTGGGCAGAAAAATCACAAGAATTATGGTATCATTTAAATAATTTTCACAAGTCCGTACTATGAGTTATTCATCTTTTTAGAGTTATGTTCTGGCCCCAAAGGGGTGTGGTTTCCCCCCAGCACAAGGTTGAATTTCTGGTTTTTCCAGTTCTGCCAAGCCAGCTTGCTCTCACAGGCAGTGCTCCTCCCCTTTACTTCCAGGAGGAAGCTACTTTTTATGGCCCCCGTAATAAAACATTTGCCTGAGTCAGGACAGGGCTTTGTTCTATTTCCTGCAGAGCCCAGGTAATTCAATCAGAGAAGTGTCATATCCCTTTTGGTGGGAGCAGCAAAAGGGCAGCTAGGCCTGGGAACACAGCTGTTGTGCAAGTCTCAACTCCTGTCGGGGGTAGCTGGTTCGCAGAATTCAGTTCCTTAAGCCAGGTTTCAGATAAAATGTCACTTTTTGTTCCCCAGTTTAAGTCAAGACAATTTTTACATATGCAGCTAGAATGCTGATTCTAAGTTCAAAACTATGACATTTAAACAATTGCAACCTATGTGACACTCAAAAGTAGGTCACTCATTTAATTTAAACATTTCGATTTTGGTGGTTTTAATCCAGTTTCAGTTAGGCTGCTGACATGCATAGCCCAGCCAGTTTTGTGATGAACATTGTTTTAGGCTCATCCTCTTTCCAGATTTTGTATGCCCACAAGACTTTATTCTGCCAGATGTCCGCTGGTGTTCAGTGAGATTTTTGGATGTGTTGCAAATAGGCATTTTGAGCTGGCATTCAGAGAAACAAAAGGTGATTTTAAAGTGCGGTTTTTCCTTTGGCACACATTTCACTCATGGCACCCCGGCCCATCCTGCTCGCACTGGTGGGTGGCAAGTTTGGCAACCATTTTAGTGTGCACAACTGCGCGGTTTTCATAGATTCTGGCGCACATGTGGGCTTTTTCGGCCATCTTGGATTTCCTAAGCCCCCAGCACCAAATGTTGTAGCATAATAGTCCAAACGTGGGTCAGAACACCCAACAGCATTAAACTCAACATGTTGAGCAAAAAAGAAATTAATGACAAGAGAATCTTTTTTTATAGAAAAATATATATTTTCATTGATTTACAGGCAAGAAGTAAATGTACAAAGCAAAGCAAAGATGTAAATCCATTGTCCGTGGCTGACACTTTGAGGAATACTTCCTCTTCTTCAAAAGCCTAAATGGACTGTAGAGAATATTATTTTATTACATAATAAACTTGTCTCAAAACAAAACGTAATACGAAGAACCATCTTGGTTAAATCTGTCGAAACAGACTATCTCTAAATCAAAAATAGGAAAATTACCTTATACTGAGTGTCAGATAGAAACACTCTTGTAATTATTGCAGAAATGTAGGGCGTGGAGAATGGTTATATCAGTAGAGCGTCATACCCATCCAGTTTGAGGTCACAGCGGCAAATGGACTTCACCGGGTTTGAGTAACTAAGGGACAGAGAAGTCAGATGTAGAAAACAAATACAGTGGATAAGAAAAATTCAATAAGTTGATCCAATCAAAAAGAATGGAAGAGTGAAGAGAATGCAATACACCTATACGGAAATGAAAAAAATCAGATAAAGTGAAAGCTGACATATTCGAATAAACTCCCATATGATAAACGCTGTGGTATTAGGATAGCAACCTATAGGTACAATGAAGCTAGGTAGTGATGACATATGCTTACCTCAAAATAGTTATAGCACCATGCACATACGAATCCAATATATGGAGAGAGTGAACGTCAGTATGACGATGAATAACTATGTTCTTATATAAATAATGTAGCTGACACCTGAACCTGAAAATGCGAGAACGAGATGTGTATATTTCAATAAATGACAGAGTCACCAGACAGATGGGTTGTCTAAAGTGTCTACAAGATATGAATAAAACCTACCTTTAGGTGGATATTCACATGGCAGCAGCAGAAATGTGTTTAAACTCTGGTCGCGATCGATCCGTTTGTCTGGAGTGAATCTGTCATGCCTTCCACATCACGTCGCTCTAGTTTAGCTCCTCCCCTACTTCCAGTTACCCCAGGCAACCCCTCTACCTTGAGATCCCCTGCGTGCACCCAGCGGCGGCATAATGTTGTTAGGCATTTTGTTTCTTCCTTTTCAGACTGCTTGTTTTCACGCCGTTTTCGGCGCCCATGGCAAATATCTGCCTTTATTTTTGTTTTGAGACAAGTTTATTATGTAATAAAATAATTTTCTCTTCAGTCCGTTTAGGCTCTTGAAGAAGGGGAATGATTCCTCGAAACGTGTCCACCACAGACAACGGATTTACATCTTTGCTTTGCGACTTCTTGCCTGTAAATCAAAGAATATATATATTTTTCTATAAAAAAGATTCTCTTGTCATTAATTTCTTTTTTGCTCAACATTTTGAGTTGAATGCATATAATACGAATACGAAATTTTCCAAAATTAGGTTAGCTGACTTGATCAGCCTTTTAACAGTGTGTAGGGGACGGGAGGGTTCCAATGTTGAATCTTCTATTTTTCTTCTGTATTGTGTGGTGAATTTGTGCCAAGGTCACAGTTCCTACCACGCACCTTTACATTTTTCCCTTTATTCCTTAGCCAGTTAAGTATTTAAACATTCGGAGTGCACCACTATCTCTTTTACTCCCTTTATACTTGAACAGAAATGGAGGTTTGATAAAATTGTCTGTAACAGCAACACTTGCAGTTGCCATTAGGACTGCACTACAAAGCGTCCTTTTGATGTGTCATTGTGACTGCACGCAGCTGCATCTCAGTCTTTGTCATTCTCGCTGGATGGTTGCCATTGTGCTAGGCCTTAATTTGCATCAACACTTTCCTGCGTGCAGCTTGAACCTAGCGTGCAACACCATGGAAAATAGCCTCACTGTCGCCCGTGTCGGGTCTAAGATGGACTATTGTAACTCTCGACTTTGTGACACTTCAGCAAAACACCTGAGCAAACTGCAAGTCACACAGAAGAATGCCCTGCGGGCAGCGATGAACCTGAGTAAACATGCACACTTCTCCGAAGCTAGGAGATCAGTGCACTGGCCTCCGATCAGAGAAAGAATCAAATTCAAGACTTTCTCCATCAGCCATCGGCGCTTATCCAACCACGCACCGACTTACCTCTCCCAGAAGCTCAAAATACAAGCCTCCACAAGGCCTCAGACTGTAGCCTCCAAACACAGCCTGACTACACCAAGATACAACCGCAAAAAGAGCAGAAGGCTCCAGCTTCCCAGAGAATGTCTCGAGCCTCTGGAAGAATGTCCCCCCTCCCTTGCGGGCAGAGCCATCCCACTTGCCATTCAGAAAGCAACTGAAAACGTACCTCTTCCACTATCGCACTTTTCAGCCTTCTCCTAACCACTGTATGTAACTAGCGCTTAGATGCCAGGCCCGGCTCCAGGAATTTTCATCTGGGTGGGCCAGGGTTGTGACCAGGGGGGCCCACATTTCATTGGGTGTGGGTGTAGGAGTACCCTAATCAAAGTGCTGACGCTGATCCAGATTTCCCAGATCCGTGATCCAGCACATTTCTTTCCCAGATCTGCAAAAATACATTTGCACCCCTCCATAAAAAACAGTGCATAGCAAAAGAGAAGCAAGGAAAATAGTGTTGCAACATCAATCTACCCATCATCCCTTCCCATCTGCTCTCTCCTTCTGTTATATCCGATCCTCCTTCACCTTTCACCGTCCATACACCTTCCTTCAGCTGCCCTAACCACTGTTCCCATGTACCTCCCCTCCCACCTATTCACACCAGCACCCAGCATGCCTTTCCTGACCTGGCTTGGGAGAATTGAGGGTGATGCCTCCTCCCCTTCCTCTGAGAGGGCTGAGCAGTGAGGTCCCCAGTCTTTGTACCATCTCAGATGGTGTCTGCCCAACAATACCTTCCTGAGCACTGTGGCTACTCCTAGCAGGCCGCGGAGGAGATGCTTGTGCTACCTCCATCTTGTTGTGAAAGATAGACCCCCACCCAGAATACTGAAGCAAGGAATAGGAGATTTTGTTTCCTACTAAATTACATTTTTTTCAAACTTCTTTTTATTTCAAGAACAGAACATTCTATGCCCAATCAATACAGGTAGTCTTGTTGATCTTAACAATATTTAGAGCACAACAACATATCCTCCAATAACATACACATGTACACAATCCTCCCTTCACCCATACATTCCACAACCCCCCCTCTTTTCCAACTGAACCCCTACAGTAGTCCCATTCTGAATGTCTCCCATCAATGGTTCATGTCCAAAATTACATTTTAAACAAATGTTATTTTTTGTTGTATTTTTGCAGCACATTTTAATTGAGTTGAGAGTGCAAGGCGGTACTAGGGCTGTAAGGGCTGCATCAGGAGGCAGACAGTGCTGGTTGAGGGCTTTCCGGCCTCCTGGTATCGCTCCTGGTGGGGCGTGGCATGAAGGAGAGGGCTATGCTCCCCTACCATGCCCCTGTACATCATTTTCTGGTACATACTGTTTACATACTGGTTTTAGCATGCAATTGTCCACAATGACTTTTTGTTTGATGTGTTTACTTTGATTTGGTATTGAATGACACAATTTTGTTCAATAAATGTGACCCGGAAATGTTAGATGTGTGTGTGTGTCCTAATGCCTGTGCTGCCCATCTATTAAACCATGAGTGAGGCTTTTTGGAATAGCTTATAATGCGAACTGAATCACTTGTAGTGGCACCTAATTTTAACAGACAAGGCATAGTGAAATTCAAAAATATGCTCAGGATCACACACTTTGGTTAAGAGGTAAACCCATAATTCAAGCCTACCCTGAAATGTAGATACTAGACCACACATCTTCTGAGCTCAAGTTGGTACAAATATGTGTTGAAGTTTGTCTTTGAATACCTAAACTAATACTCAATTTTATACAGATTACTTTAAAAATGCACAGGTCACATGATAAACCAACCTGACAATGTCTTTTGTTTTGAATCCTAAACTGCATAGAGCAGCATTCTCCTGTTTGCACTTTTTGCAAAAGGAGCCATTCATTAATTTTCATTGTTTCCACCAAGTACTGTAAAAGTGAAGAGTAAAAAACAGGCAAAAATTGCCTTTGCTCTTTACTTTACCACTACATGTCTGGAAAAGTGTAAATCACTTCCACCATTAACGATTGTGGGAGCCATCCACAATGGATTCCTTTTGACTCTGCCCACTTTTACCAGGTTTAAAAGTCAGGCAGATCCCATAGGAATCCATTGGTTTTCCGCCAATGTAAAAATACTTGCTGGTGGAATACCAATCGGATTTGGCATGGGGACCTTGTTAAGTCTGATCTGATCTGCTCTCCAACTTCTCCTGTGTATTCATACAAAATCCTGCAGCTCATAAAAAGCAGAGCTAAATGCATTTAGCACCACTTCTTCCACTCCGCTTGACCTGGAAAATAATCCCCTATGACTGTAGCTTTATTTTCCCCATCCTGAATGGAACCCTAGAAGCTCCAGCATAGCAATTAATGAGAATTTACAAAAAATCCCATACAGCCACAAAGTGAAATGAAATGATTGACAAGGTCATTGTTTCACACAGCTTGTTCTGTATCCCCTTAATTATTAATCACCAAACAATCACACTTAAACAGCTTCTTAAAACTCCCTATATTGTTTTTTAAAGTGCCACACCAATGATCACTGCCTTGTTACCTTTTATCATCTCTAATATATTTATTTATTTATTTAATTTATTTCTAAAGCACTAGGACAGTGGCCCAGAGGCATAAAAGCACTGACATGACATACAATATAAAACATAAAGCCCAGAGAGGCCTAAGAAGAAACCTGAGAGAAACTAGTGGGGGGCCAAGGATCCATTTACTCAAAAGGAAAGGTTTTCAGGACATGTTTGAACCTGGGAAAACTGGCACACCGCCTCAAATCAGGTGGAAGAGTATTCCATAAGTGAGAACTTGTGGCTGCGAAGCATTCATTTTGCACCTGTACCAGTTTGGCCTTTGGGGTGAAAAGCAACCCTGTGTTATCAGATCTTAGATTACATCTGTGCTGCCATATAAGAAGGGTTTATTCCATACATGCAAGCTTGTGCAATGCAAAGGGTACAAAACTTGATTCTCTTTGTAATGGGGAGCCAATCTAATGGTCTGCGTGCTGTTGAGATATGATCTGTTTTAGACATACCCATAACGACCCTCACTGTGTTGTTCTGGAAAACTTGCAGACAATTGAGTTCTCCTTTGCCAACCCCAAGCAGACTGCTGGCATGGTAGTCCAGGCGGCTCCCAATGATCGCCCTAGCTAGGGTGCCACAACTGGAGTCCTCAAGGAATGGTCTGATTTGTGCCAAAAGTTGAATGTAGTATGTTGAGTTAGACACTAGGCAACTGATAGGGGAACTCATTTCTCTTGGTCAATAGGGACTCACAAGGTTTTTACATTTTTCAAAGTGGGGAGCAGACCATCTGCGATTTAAAAGAATTAATAGGACTGATCAAGCTGGCGCAACTTGGGGCTCGTGCCCAGGATAATAATCTTAGTTTTTGAGTTATTCGGGTTATGCCATTATACCGAATACAGACCTGGATTTGGTTGTATGTGGCATTAATGACATCTGTGTCTTTGGAGGGGTCACCTGATAAAGGGAAAAGACACGGAGTATCATCAGCATAGTTGGCATAGCACTTCCTGTTGTAAATAATCTATCTCTGAGACACGTTAAAAAGATACAATCTCAATGGTAGGGCCTGTTTAGCCCAGCTCTATGTATTTGGAGGAAGAGGGAAGAGCGGGGGGGGGTGGGGCATTGGTATTTGTCCCTTTTCCAAATGTTAAATCCACCTCTGATTGCACTCTTTAGAACATATTTAAATACTGTGTTTTTTTAGTTATAAAAGATGTACACCTTTTATACTTTGCCGCAACATTATAGAAAACGCTCTTCTTTTTTGTGATTTTACGGCTGTTCAAGTTTAATTTCCGGCACTTCCTAAACACCCAACACCCAGGATTTACATCATACTTTCCAAACAAATCCCACAACACGCATCACATATTCTGTTTTCATACAAACTCTGTAAAGCGAATGAGGTTATCAATTCAGTACTTATCAGTTTGAATCATGAAACGTTCTGGCGGAGTGGACTAGCCTTCCAAACAAAGATACATTCCATTTAGGTCGCAACCCCACTGGTAAGTATACATGAGAAGATCTGAAACTGGTCAATACTTGCCAACCTAGCCTTATCATTTTCAGGTAGGGCCTTGTTGGACCAGCTCAGTGAGGTGCAGCTTGATATTCTAGGTGTAGCAAGCAAGACACCCACATCTGGGCATATACACATTCACTTAGGGAGACAAATGGAAGCCAACATGCATTGGCAAAGCCAACAGCTTGGGCTTTTGATTAGGCATGGATAGGCATTTGCCAGGCACTGCCATAAGGGTACCACATAAGGGTACCAGCTGGCCATAAAATGGGAACAGCTGGAAAATGGTGCCAGTAACTGGGCATATGATGGAATTGCCTGGCAAATGTCTGCTAATACCTATACGCAAGCCAAAACTGATGGCGTTGTGATTGCTTGTTTAAGACAGGACTTCAGTGCAAGTCACAGAGGCATTGACAAATATATAGCTTATAAAATCAACTGGCCGAAGACACACATTAAGAGAATTTTATGAAACCAGGAGCTCATTTACAGAGGTAATTAAGTAATTAAACACTCAAAATAATGCTTAGATACAACACTGGCACGCCCTATACAGCAACACGTTTGGTGTTACTTTGTGACAGAGCTTGCTCAAAGAGTTCGAGAAAGCTTAGGTTTTGGTTGTGAGGCATTAACATAGCCATAGCTAGTCATTAGGTGGGTAAATGACCAGACACGCCCATAGGATGTGTGTTTCTCCTCACATTCTATCACCATCCTATCTGTGTTCCACTGCGTGCGTTCTGGTTGTACCTAATAGGTAAAAAGTCTCTGAATAAATTAGAACCACTGTCATTGCTCTGGCCAGCCTTCCATGCCATTGTTTGCATATCCTCCTTGGCCCTGTCACTAATCTCAAAGCCCGTCCCAAACTGCTAGACCACAGGGCCTAAAAATCCATGCGGTTACTTGTGTTGCAGTGCAGATGGAACACAGCCTTGCAATTGATATTGAACTGCACCTTACACCAAAAGTCATTTGCTAATGGCTTGTCCCTTTCTCTAATGGCACAGACATTCTACAGAATTATGGCATGGAATGTTGCACAGAGCAATGGTACTGGTAATGTTTAATTCAAAGCCTTGCATCTATCACTTTTTGATTTTTCTACACTCTCCTCTCCAGAATTACATTTTTCTTACTACCAACCTTGTGTTTTCACTTGTACTCAAGTAGTTAATGCAGCAGAATATATACTTAGAATGTAATTTGTAAGGGCCCCCAGTCAGTTGACACACCTTCTGCAGAAACTAGTGTTCAAGCAACTTTACCTGTCACTTATATTGTTTGATATAGTTAACCATTGTATTAAGCATGATGTGAAAAACCACTATGTTCCTACACAAAATAAACATACTTTAAATTACAGAAACCAAATTGTGATTTAGGTTTGAGAAAATAGTAGTAGGCAGCCTGCTTGTATACGTGTGCTGCCTCACTTAGAGGTGTGAATGGCCCTCCATCTCCCTGGTCATTTGTACTTTCACGGCTCTGGGGGGGATACATCATTGTCTAGGGCAAGAAAACAAATCCTGGCTGGGCCTCCTGCAGTTCAGCCTCTCAGAATGATGTCTCTGATGTTGCTGATGAATGTTTAGAGTAACATCCACCCCCTCACTCCCTTGGTTACCACTGACATGGCCTTCTGTCTAGGGGGGCCAGGGGCTGGCTCTGGGGGGGGCCTAGTCCCACTGGCCCCCCAATAGATGCCCACAGGCATTACGCTGCTATAAATGTTTAAATAAATAAATACTATTTGTTCTCACTGCGCAGATAAAATGGGCTGATGCAATGAGCTCTTGTCTCATTTAATGTGTTTTCAGGGGCTCTGCAGTATTCATCTGGGCTTTCTAAAGGCCACAAAACACCATGAATCAACAGGAGCCCCAGAAAATGCCATAACCCCATGAATACCAGACACCTAAACCATTTTAAAGTCAATAATATGATCAGTGTTCATATGTCATAGGATTTATTTATCTAAGCTTCAAAACAGTATTTCCTCTGTATGAATGAACCAATTGCGGACCTGTTTGGCCACAACATGTAATCCCACATGTTAATGAATGCACACCTCTAAATTAGTAGTCTATGCCACTTGAACATTGGCTTAGCACATATTTTCCTAATGCAATTCAAATTACACAAAGCTTCCTCTTTCAGCGTTTTTGCTCACCACCAAATGCAAATGACAATGTTCCAGGAATATCCTCCATGGTCTGCCAGAGAATGGCGTTGTCTGGCTGAAAAGGGCACGATGTTCCATGCTGATGGACGACTGTTTCGCTAGTCCCTTGTCCCGTCATATTTTAAGAAAAAGCAGCATTTTAACATCTCAAGAACAGAAGATTAAAAAACAACACTAGGACAGCATGAAGATAGTAGTTGCTTGTTCAGCAGATTTCTGGACATGCCATAGTTGTTAGTGTTATTCAGATCAATGGGAATCCATCGCCAGAGAATTGAAGAGTTGGCCATTATACCATTCCAGGTCATCATGGAGGTCTTCTCCCTCAGTTCCCTGCAATAAGGTCAAAAGGTCTATTATTTCCCCTATCATGTGTACATAGTCGAAATCTAATCCTTTCAATATTTCATTTGGAACCTCCCAGCAACTTCAGCTTTCATCGCATCTGAATGAGCAGATACAACAGCCAGCAGTGCTCCTGTTATTTGCTTGGCCTTGGCTTCCACAGTTACTTGCATGTCCTCAGTTTGACCAGCAGACCCAAGAGTTAGATAATCTGTACCATGCAGGCCCGAGGCTGAGTTAACAGCAGCAGCCAAGTCTACCACTGTCAGGATATAAGGTGCCTGTTCATCAGACATTGCAAGTTGCTTGAAACCTGTTGTTTTGGGCAGTGTGCCCTCAGCTTCACTTAATGCCATTACTACCTCTGAGATTGTATCAGCAACTGTAGTGACTTTCACACAGGTCTGGGTCAGGAATTGGGTGCTTTATAGAACAATGGTCTATGTGCTGCTGAAGCACACCCACATCCTCCAAGCTCGACTTTGACTCGCTCTTACAAATAATTCTAGGGTAAGACCTTAAAAATCACAGTCGTTATCACAGAAATGAGACTTGGTGATTTCACATCTTCCAATTGGAAAATCCTTTAAATAGGAAATGTGTCATGATTTCAAATATTCCAGAATCTGATCAATACACGCTTCACAGAGTGGTTCTATGCGCTTCTTTCACTGCTAGTATGCCACTACACAATGACTTCTTCTGTTAGCATAGAGGTGCAAATACCTACTGAGCCTGGGTGTTTCTGACACTGTATTTGACAAAGGACCAGCTTCAGTCTGCTGTGAGAGCATCCCTGGAAATACCCCATGCTCTTCTGGACTTTTTAAATCTTACTTAGATTTGTTGCATCTGACAAATTGTCAAGGTCCCTTGTTAATCAGAATCTCAGATTTGTTGTTCTTGATAAGAGACAGATTACTTATTGAGTAAGCATACTAGCTTCTGAATGTTGCACTGATACTAACGCATCTTGAAGCGAAGTTGGATTGCTATCTTTCTGTTTAACATTGGGTATCACACCAAAGACTTCTGCTTGACATGAAGCATCTTGAAGCAAAGTTGGATCGCTATTTTTCTGTGTAACACTGGGTATCACACCAAAGACTTCTGCTTTACTTCAAGCATCTTGAAGAGAAGTTGGATTGCAATCATTCTGTGTAACATTGGGTATCACACCAAAGACTTCTGCTTTACTTCAAGCATCTTGAAGAGAAGCTGGATTGCTATCTTCCTGTGTAACATTGGGTATCACACCAAAGACCTCTGCTTTACGTGAAGCATCTTGAAGCAATGTTGGATTGCTATCTTTCTGTGTAACATTGGGTATCACACCAAAGACTTTTGCTTTACGTGAAGCATCTTGAAGCGAAGTTGGATCGCTATCTTTCTGTGTAACATTGGGTATCACACTAAAGGCGTCTGCTTTACTTCAAGCATCTTGAAGAGAAGTTGGATTGCTATCTTCCTGTGTAACATTCGGTATCACACCAAAGACCTCTGCTTTACGTGAAGCATCTTGAAGCAATGTTGGATTGCTATCTTTCTGTGTAACATTGGGTATCACACCAAAGACTTCTGCTTTACGTGAAGCATCTTGAAGCGAAGTTGGATCGCTATCTTTCTGTGTAACATTGGGTATCACACTAAAGGCGTCTGCTTTACTTCAAGCATCTTGAAGAGAAGTTGGATTGCTATCTTGCTGTGCAACATTGGGTATCACACCAATGACTTCTGCTTTACCTGAGTATCCTTTCGCATTGTAAGTTCTGCTGATATGATGGTCCCAGGGTGGGCCTGGACACTTGATGGGACTGCAATGTACTACTCCTCATTTTGATTGTAGCTTCTATTGGGGAACCCTTTTCAGAAAACGGATGTGGTGATTTGTGCTATGGTATGCATGCTTAAGGACGATACATTACATGGTCATGTGAAAACATACATGTGATTCCGGTATATTGACTTCTGTTGCTCATATGTTGGTTATTTGTGGTGAGAGCTGTAGATCAAAGAGACCTGTGAGGAATTGCATCAAATGCATATGACTGGGAAGACAGAACACTTTCTACAGCCATACCCATATATATGTATTCCTATTCTGTACCTAGTGCTGTGTGTGATTAGGCATTCCCTCACTCTCTCTATATACACATTACGAGTTTGGGATTGGGGCATGGCTACGCCCAATCTCAAGTCCGGGTCCGCAAAAGGGGACTTATGGGCCAGTCCGACCTGGGAGGGCCCAGTAATTACCAAATGGTTCGTCCCCATTCCCATTTGAGCCCCCATAGGGCTCAATGGGAATAGGGAGGATGGTAGCAGCGGTACCGTTCATAAGCGGCACCCACGAGCAAACTCGTAATGTTGCGGCGAGGTAACAACAGGGCCGGTATCACTACCGGCGCTGTTGTTGCCTTACCGCAACACTTATAATGAGGGCCATTGTGTTAACAATGCAGTTAAGAAGAGGCCAAGACTATACATCTCATCACAGAGTAGGCTTGTTTTTGAGTAGCGGGTGTGAGCACTGGCTTGCAGCTAATGTACAGATAGGCCCTTCTGATGTGTGCAGTTCTAATAATTCTGGTACACAGCTATTCACTTGCAAATGGATGTCAATTTGTGATTCTCCCAGTGTAGAAGAATTAACAAAAAATATCCTTGCTTATGCACGTGGAGGTACTTGTAAAACGAAATGTAGGAAAACATTTGAAAACGGAATTGCCCCTTCTTTCATGTAGCTTGCTTGTTCTTTGGACGAAAATGAAAAAGAGCATTTCTCATTCTGTCTCTTATTGTTTTTTTTATAAAAAAAAAAGTATTTTATAAAAGAACATGGGCCTCATTACGAGGAGGGCGGTAAGGGGTTAACGGTGCTGTTAAAGGTATTATGAAGTCTGCTCGCGGGACTCGCTCTGGACGCCTGGTTTTACCAGACGTCCTTTGCGGGTCCCGCGAGGGGCCCAGCATGATAACATGCTCCCCATTCCCATTGAGCCCTATGGGGGGTCGAATGGGAATGCTGATGTACCGGGTCTGGGTTCCCTGGATGGGGAAATACCGGGCCCTCCAAGGTCAGAATGGCTCGGTATTTCCCCATTCAGGGAACCCGGACCCGAGTTTGGAGGCAGCCACGCCCTTAACAAGGGCGTGGCTGCCTCCAAACTCGTAATGTGTCCCCATGTGTCTGTTTTGCCTGGCATGTTTCTTATAGCACCAGATGTGGTTTGTTAACCTTCATTCTCCACAGTCAGGTATTGCGTAAACAAGAATTGTTTGCTTGTACCATTGTTCAAAAGTGTTTGTTTACTCCCCTGTTAAGAACTTCAGATGTAATGGTCACTGGTAAATAGTTACAGGTTGTTACTTGAGTTACTATTGTTATTGCTCCTTGGCTTAGTTACACAAGGCCTTGTTGCCTTTGGGAGAGACCGGTTTTCTTATTTAGAGCCGCGAACGGGGACTGACATTAAACAATGGCATTGAAAACTCAATTCTCTTTTTCTCAGCATTTCTAAAAATACTCAAAAGTTTCGCCCACATTTGTTACTGAAGTACTTTCAATCAAATTCTGCTTTAATGAAACTTACTTTCTCTTTCCTCCCTCTGCCCAACAATATCTCTATTTAACAAGATTTCAGGAATTGCTCATCAATTTCCAGATTGGACTGGGCTCCTAAATTTAAGTTTACTTTGAAACTCTGGAAAAACATTTGCCTGTCAAAGGTCAAACACTTTCTGGACTGTCTGTTCTCAACATTACCTTAGAAACAACTGCTCAGTTAAATTGTACTTAATTAAGAATAGCTTCACCTCTCTTTAGTCTTTGTAACTTACTGTATGCTCTGACCATGAAAGCAACTTAGTATTGAATGTCGAAGCACTGATGAACTCAGGTGCAGTTGGTAGGCATAGAAGTCCAAAACGCTGAGAGCCGCCCCATGTGCATTGTGAAGGTACCGGCAGGGTTGTCCAATGCTAGGCCTCGAGGGCCCGGATCCCGACGGGTGTTCAGGATATCCCTCATTAAAATTCACGAGGAAAAATGTGCATACATTTAGAATCATTGTATGTAAATGTATCTCATGAATGTTAATGAGGGACATCCTGAACACCCAACATGGATTCGGCCCCAGAGGACTGGAGTTGAACAACCCTGGAGCAGTAGCCGAAAGCACCGAAAATACCACATGTATTCACTGGGCAGAGGAGAATGTCAAACAGCAGAGGCAAAAAGTACTGAGAAACCCACGTACATGTATTGAAGAGAAGTGTGAATTCAAGTTACATGTCCAAATCCACTGCAGGACCCAAACGTGGCAGGGGATTGGTTAAGGGTGAGGGAAATAATGTATCTATTGGGCATTTTCCCCCAGTTACAGCAGCAGCTTCGCATACTGGACAAGCCCAAATAGTACGTGGGGCGCTGCGCCAGCCATGCTGGTCGATCGGTAAGCACAAATATTTTGCACTGCAAAGTGCAGGGGTATCTGTATCGCAAAAATCTAGTGCTTCAGGCAGAAATTCAATGGTGCATGCATCGCCTTTGCACATGGAACAAATGCCAGCAGATGGCATTCAGGAAGATGAGGACATGAGCAGCCACCAAGCAAGGTGCCAGAAGAAGAGGATATGACACCAGCTCAGCAACAAACTGATAAGGAAGAAGAGGTGACTCCTGAAAACTTCACCATATCTGACTTCCATGGAAATAGGTGACAATGAACAACATGACAAAGATTATGCTCCATCCCCTGATTCAAGATCGAGAGTCAGTCTCCTCGACTTTAGCAGTAACACAGGAAGAGAGGTAGACCAAGAGGCAGAGCAAGAGCATGCAGACATTGACAACCTCATGCAGTTGCCAAGTGCAAGCACTGTACACTTACATCACGTGTGAGGCACTCCCCATGCACCAGTGTAGTCTTTTCCTAAAATGATTTGAAAAAACACATGCTAGTGGTCAGGGGCGTAGGAGACCCATGAAACCTGGGGGGGACAGGGGACACCTTGGGGACTTTGCTTTTTAAAATGTATTTATTGTGTTTTTGTCAAAGAACTCGACTTTTCACAAAATTAAAATAGCAGTGCGTATTAAATTACATATATTTTCACTGTATAAAACAAGAGAAAAGAAGGAAAGAAAACGGAAGAAAATTAAGAAAATGAAAAGCAGTTCAGAGTATAAAATCCTTCCATTTGGCGTCTAACTTCAGAAGGCTCAGTTCACGTAAAAATGTTACCACTTCCCAGGTCAAAAGGCTTTCATGGTCTGAGCATAGCTCGTCCCAAAAAGATTGGGTGTCCCCCACCATTCCTGGCTTGTCCCCAAATCTCACAAACTTTACAACCCTCTTAATGGGGGCTTTGCTGCAGACACAAACCACAGAGTAAAATGATCCGTCAAAACTGGTCTACAACTAATTATTCAGCTGGTGGTGGGTACCAAAAATGCAGTTGCATCCCTATTTTAAAACAAGCGCTTGCAATGCCAACCGTTTGGGCTTTAATGTAGGCATGGAAAAGGCACTTTCCAGGCACCGCCATAGTGGTATTAGGTACCCACTGATGGTAGCAGCTGCAAAATGGTGCAAGTACCCGGACATTTAATAGCAGTGCCTGGCAAATGCCCAATACGTATACACAAGCAAACACTTGCCATTGCTGGTTTTTAGCAAGGCTTCAGTGAAGGAAATGCATAGTGCTAATAGAGTGGCTGAAGGCATCCCTGGAAAAGGCATTTGTATTACACCAGTAGTATGTTCCCAGCTCATATTAAGTTATTAACTACATGGGGCTTTGTAGTAAACATCCCTAATTCAATGGCTTTATCTAAACCAGAACTGGCACTTTACGTGCCCTTTATAGATCATTCTAGTGTTTTTTTAAAGGAATAGATTATGGCATAAAATGAGTCTGTGGCCTGTGTGGCATCCATCCACCAAAAACCCATGAAAGTTGTTAAAATAGCCCAAATAACATGATGCTGTGTCGCTCCCTCCCTTGGCTATTTTATTCCCACAAGGCACAGGTGGCAGGCAGTGCTCTGACCCACGTCACACTGCACTTATAGTTCATAATCCAAATTCGAGCCTAAACAAGCTCCCGATGCACACCTCCCCTCAGCCACAGCCACTGTCTTTTCCTGTTATCATGAAATAAAACGGTGGTTTTCCGGGTTCGTCCCTCAAAGTTGATGAGGGAAAGACCCTGTAAATACCTTGCATGGGCAGAGGAAAAACACTCACCTTAAAGGCACACACGTCCAGGATTTAAACCTGGGTAGAGACCACCAAAATCTACCACCCATAAATGCTGAAAAAAGAAAATGGTTAATGGACGCACCAATAAAGATATCACTGATTACAACACCCTGAGATATATGTATATATGGCTTCTTTATATAAAATGTTAAATATATAAATATTGTCACAGACCTATAACCAACAGTGATCAACACATATTATAAATAAGTCATAAAATAGCCGGTTTACACCTTCCAGCTACAGGAGCGCCACCTGTCTTGAAGCGATCCTTTTTGCATTTGTTAGGATACAGTAAGGTAAAATTAAGTAGGTATTATTATGCGCAAACAGTTTTCCGTGGAACAGCTTACAAATATCTTTTACATCGCCATATGGCAAATGTCCAGTGCATATGGCATTTAGGGTGTCTCATAAATGTCATCACCTCTCCAACATGTACAGGGCCCGTGAAGGCTGTACCAGGAGCCTCTTCAACAGCACGTCCCTGCCAATTTAGATTTTGAAAGTAGAACGCTGTTTGCCTAGGTAAATCAAAGTTCTTACACTGCCTAACAGCGTAAAACAAACAATTTAGTGGCTTGTGGAGAACCCAAACTTGTCCGGCCTCCGGTAGCTGCAGTCTACCACACTGACAATTAGACACTAACACACCACTTCACAGATACGAGGGGAAAGGCTCTACACTCCAGACAACACATGTGCTGTAGGATCACCCATTTCAATATGACCAGAAAGGAACAGTTCTGCCCCCGCAAAAGTTATCCCGTCCTATATGCCGAGAAGGAAACCAACAGGTGGAAAATATTCACCAAAACACTCCTGAAAGTTGACAATGTATATGACCACTGGACCAGCTCTTTCTCTCTTGACTCGGTCTCTTGTGTACAGGCCCCAGAGGTGTGTTCTTGTCTGTCAGAGGCAGCTAGAGAACTGAACTTTACTCGCCAGGCAAACGAAAATATTAAGCTAATCAGGGCAGACCCTTGACCTGAGCACACAACAGTGTCCAAGATCCCTTCCCATGCAAGGACAAAACAAAATGAAAAACAGGTGACTTAACACCGTAGCGCTAATTCTGAGGGGAGAAAATGTGAGAAAAACACGCTCCTGCTGAACTTTTATTGTCTCTGCTTCCTTCACTGATTATTGCCAACTGGGTGGGATCTGGCGGCCCCGAAAGGATCCAGCTGGAAGGCTGAAACAGGAGGCTAACCCTCACTCATGACTATCCAGCTTTAATAGAACGGAATACCCATTGCCTCGCCAGTCACACATATGATTACAGAAATGCACTACACCCCATTTATTTCCCTATCTAAACTAAATATGTCTCCCGCAATACCTTAGGCACACATGCCTGAATGCTGTCCGAGGAACGTGTTGTCTCTCCAAACACTCGCAGCAGCCAGGGTACCTGAAACAATTTGATTTTTTTTCTCCAAAAGAGCAAAGTGGGAATCCATGACTGGGGGTGAACCGGCACAGGGCGGTTTAGGTGGTTTACCTAGCGACTTCCCCTACCTCACATATAGATGGAAAGATGAAGGGACAGGATAAAACTTAAGGTGGAAGTCACCTCAACTGCACAGGAGCATCAGGCAAAACAAACCACTCTAAACTGGAGCAGTCCGCTATAACAGCCCCTCTGGCCTCGCTCCACTCTCACTTTCGGTCACTCCATGAGAAAAAGAGCTGCAACGCAGTGCAGGCCAAAAGGACTGCATACGTCGTCATCAACGGAGGAGACCGAAATACCTTCCTTCTCTCTCGCACGTCCTCCGCTTCTATGTCTCTCAGTCAGTCTCTCACCAAAAACCTGTGCGCTCCCTCTCCCTGGGCCATACCAAACCATCTGGCTAAAGGGAAGGGAAGGGGTCAGCATCAGAAAACAAACACTTCTTCTGAGATGCCCTAAAGGACCCCCTGGTGCCAGCAGACACCACTGCCTGCCATTACACCACACGAGCATGCGGATTCACTGAAAGGCAAAATGGAGGCCAAGACAATTTCTATTTATACCACAAAAATAATAGCGAAATGCTCCCTATTCACATTGGAGACCCACATACTAGGTTTTTCAATTCATGAACATTAAGAGGCCAGGATTCCCTGATCAGTTTTCAACGCACCGGGCCCATGTGTGTTTGCAAACTGTTTATCTGACGCACGTTGGCACATGTCACATTCCCTTTAATAAATCCTCCCCATGCCGGCCTGCACCTGGGAGAGGGGGGCCACTTGACTTACCTTATTACAGTAGCTGAGGTCTCAGGAGGTCAAGAATCGCAGTCAGAGTCTCACTCTGTCTCCCTAGAACACACACTGCTGTCAGTCAGTCACTGGAGCACGCATCGCTGCCTGGCTTCTCCTTTGTTCTATAAACACCGAAGACTGAGGCTGCGCATCAGGGGCACGTGCAGTTTGTTCCCCGACCTGGGCATGTTGCAAATGTGCAGGCGCGGGGCATGTGGCGCATGTGCAAGCAGCAAATGTTCATGTTTTAGCCAGTGGCGTAATACAAAATGTGGGGCCCCCGTGCGAGCCATGCTGAGGGCCCCCCCCCCAACTCGGCAACAAATCACGGGTCGCGCTCACTCTGGGCTGGTCTAGATTGTCACGATTGCGCAATATACACAAACGTGCTGCTGAATGTGTATGCCGCACAGTGCACTAGGAGAAAGATATAAATATGTTTTTTAATGCAATATACAGCACACGTTCTGAGAAAAACTGGCTACAAAGCCACAGTGTTTGCAATTGTTTTGTAGGGTAACACCAATCCAATACATGTAAGTCACCAACAGTGCACAGGAACATTAATGCTTTGCTATTAAAAATGCCATGACACAATGAAAACATGTCCAACTGGCTGCCCAATGTAGACCGGTGTAGACACTTAATAACATTACAGTAAAGCATGCCAGGCCACATTTAGACATACCTAGACTGGTTGCACCAAAATGGCAGTCAAAGCAATAACACTCATCAAGAAGAGAGCACACATAAAAGCCTGCATCTCCGCGACCTCTACCAACACAGCCAAACTCTTTAAAAGCTGCAAGGAACTGTTCAATCCTGTTGCAGTCTCTACCTCTCCTGTTCCCTTCAAGGCCCTCTCTACGGCTCTGGCCTCTCACTTCTCTGCTAAATCTCAGGAAATCCTGTCCTCTATCTCCTCTTCCTCTCCCTCTTCCTATCTAGGCCCCCTTGGGCCATCTCTACCTCTCCCCCTACTTTTTCCTCTTCCTCTCGGACAACACCTGACGAGGTTTCTAGACAAGTCTGATTTATGAAAGCGTCGTCCAAACAGGTGCTCCTCTGCTCCTCCAGAACCATCAAGGACCATATTGACACCATCGCTCCAGCCTTGGGCGATTTTTGTAATCACTCTTTAGCCACTGGAACGTTTCCCTCTCCCCTTAAGCACTCCCTTGTGCTCCCGCTCCTCAAGAAGCCATCTGCTGATCCTATCTGCCCGGCAAACTATTGCCCAATCTCCATCACCCCTTTCGTGGGCAAACCCTTGGAAAAGCTTGCCATCTCCCATTTTACCCTCCACACTGAATCTGTTGGTTGTCTCCATAACCATCAGTCTGGCTTCAGAGATGCCACGGCATGGAAACTGCTCTCCTGAAAACCCATGAAGATCTGCTCTCTAACCTGGATTCCATCATTCCTTCTGTCCTCACCCTCCTCCTTTCCCCGGCTTTCGACACAGCCAACAATGCCATCCTGATCCATCGACTCCGTGAGAACCTGGGCATCATGGATCAGGGCCTGGAGTGACTGACCTCCTTCCTTTTGAACCCCCCCTCCCAGGTTCAACCTGGTCCCAATATCTCTGCCACCTCTCTCTACCTGTGGCATTCCACAGGGCTCTATAATCTCACCCTGTTTTTTCAACCTCTACTTGGCCCCTTTGGCCCACCTGATCCCTACCTTCTCCTCTAACTTTCAGTGTTATGCGGATGACTCAGCTTTCCTTCAGGCTCCCCTCAGCCTCCTCTCTCGCTCATTCCTGACTGTCTATCTGCGATTCAGAATTGGTGCGCCTACAACGATTTCTGTCTTAATGCCAGTAAAACGGAAATCCTTCTCATTGGGACCCTGGCAACAACTTTCCCTCTTTCACTCTGGCCGTCCGCCTTGGGCCCTCTTCCTTCACCTTCCTGCGAGGTAAAAAACCTTGGTGTCATCTTCTGTGCCACTCTCTCTTTCTCTCCTCACATCTCGGATGTCATCAAGATGTTCCACTACCAGCTTCTCCTCCTCAAAGGGACTCTTCCCTTTCTCACTTTCTACCAGAAGTTCACTGTCTCCAGAGCCCTGGTTCTCTGTAAACTGGACTAGTGCAACAGCCTCTTTCTCATTCTGCCTTCCTCTACTCTCTGTCATCTGCAACTAATCCAGAACAGGACTGCAAGACTTATCTTTCGCCTCAAGCCCAGGGATCATATCTCTCCAGCCCTGAAATCTCTCTACTGGCTCCCGGTGGCTGCAAGGATCAAGTTCAAGACCCGTTGCATTGTCCACAATGCTTTCTGGGGCCAGGTCCTGCACTACATCCAATGCTCTCTTCCAAAATACCTTCCCTCTCGAGCCCTTCACTCAGCTACCTCCAACTCTCTAAGGGTTAGACGCTGCTCCAGGCAGTGGGTGAGGGGTAGATCTCTCTCTTCTGCTGGTGCCTTCTTCTGGAATGGCCTCCCTGCCCCTTTAAACTTGAGCCAGACCATATGAAGTTTCGGAAGCAGCTCAAAACATTCCTTTTCTCCTCCGCTTTCTCTCTCTCCCTCCCTTGCTGACCTACCTGTCTGCTGTACCGACCGGTTGTTTGGATACCCTCAGAGTCTCTCTGAGTCCAGGATCTTTCTTGATCGGTCACCCTTGCACTGTCTCCGTGCCTACCATGAACTTAGGGGCTGTAACTGTAACCCTACAGCCCCTTGTTCACCTTGCACTACCCATAGCCACGCTTCCCTGGCTGCACTTACTCAGAGCTTTGCAGCCCTGTTTTCCCCTCCCCTCTCCCTTGCACTTCCCCCCTCCCTTTCCTCTTGCACCTCTCTTTCTCACTATGACACAAGGCCTAGTGAGATTGTTTGTCTTGTCCCCCCTCTATCTTCCCTCGCTTGTCTTGTCGTGCATAGAAACACTTGTGTACAGGCGAGTTATAAATTAATTTTATCATATCATTTTATCACAGATGCCTAGAAAAATATACAATGCCGCAATAAGAAATGGCTAGACTGGCAGCACCCAAATGCCATTCTTGCCAGGTAATTACACTTAGCAGGACTGCTTTATCAGAAATTCCCAGTTAAAAGAAAGTCATACCAAACTGAGGAATAACTAGACTGGCTGCACCAAAATGCCTCTCTAGCCACTAATACCACATATCATGCCTGCTTAGCCTGGACATGGACAACTATTATGATTTATCGCACAATCCCACCTCCCCACACATCCTCTCTCCCTCCCACCCCCTACCCCAACCTCCAAAATCAGCTCCTTGGCCAAGAATTACCTCCACGTCCCTCTTCCTTGTCCCAGATCTTATGTATGAGGCTCATTGCCTCATTGGTAAGTACTGGGACGAGGAAGAGTGGGACTAGGAGTAATGAAGATTACAGGTAGCTAAGCCAGGCATTACCTCCATGTACCTCTACCTCATCTCAGTACTTGTGTATGAGGCAGAGTATGCAAGTACTGCCTCATACATAAGTACTGGGACGAGGAAGAATAGGGCTAGGAGTAATCAAGGCATTAAACACAAGTAGTGGCGCAACACCATTGAGTTGAATGGGCTTCAGCACTCCCCCCCACTGACATTTTGGGCTATGTTGACTCGACCTGGCTGACCTTCAGAGCAGTTGCCGGACAGAATAGGACACAGATGTTAAACAGCACCTGGGTTTTGCTGTTAATAAGGGCCCAGCAATTACCAACGCAAAGCATTTCACTGCTAGTACCTGCATTCAAATGCCACATTTTTTAGCCAATTGAAATCGCGATGTGGGTCTAGTACTTGCATGCCAGGGGAGTGATTGGAAGGGTAGAGAGGGAATAGGAGACTTAAAGGGGAGAGTTAACTGCTTGTAACATTGAAGCTGCACTAGAATAGTCTCATTAAAACGCGTAAAGAAGTTAGATGCCCCCACACAAATAAGTTTGCCCCTGCCCACCACCCGTGAATTTAGCGCCTCTCCCAACATTTGAAGGGTTAGCCCACCAAAATGAATGTTATGTTGTGCCCCTGTACACAAGCACACACACCATTCACCATATACACACCCAGCCATCCATACATTTAAGTGTGCACTCTTTAACCATACAGGCACACCCAGGCAGCCATCCATACATTTAAGTGTGCACCCTTTCACCATACAGGCACACCCAGGCAGCCACCCATACATTTAAGTGTGCACCCTTTCACAGTACACGCACACACGCACACCCAGCGACCCATACATTTGTGTGCACCATTTCACCATACAATCACACATGCAGCCACCTATACTTTTAAGTGTGCACCCTTTCAGCATACACTCACACACGCACACACCATGGGGTTGAGGGGAGCCGTATTACTTCAAATAGAAATTGGGGCTCATTACGAGTCCGGCAGTAACCGTGCCGGTGCTACCGGCAGGTTGCCGCCAGACCTGTAAAAAATTACTGGAGCCTGACTTCCCAGTGCAACCGGGCTCTTCCAAGTCCAGCTGCCGGGAAGTCCGGCGCCGCTAATTTCGGTAATCCCCATTCCTGGGGAGTCCCATAGGACTCCATGGGATTGGGGACACAGAAGCACCGGCACTGTTGTTAACAGTGCCGGTGCTTCCGTGACGGGTCTGCCTACCGTGGCCCCTGTGCCCAGCAGGGTCAGACCTGTCGGGTACAGCGGCCCCAGCAGGTAGACCTGTAATATGCCGGTCCGGAAACAACGGTGCCGGTAAGATTACCAGCACCGTTGTTTCCGGGCCAGCATGGTCACAATGAGCCCCATTGTTTCTTTTTGAAGTCACTCTAACTTCATTAAGAAATTATTTGGTTAAGGACCGAACCATAACGGAAATAATTTCTTAATGAAGGCAGAGTGACTTAAAAAATAAACAATTTATTTTGAAAGTCATAGGGCTCCCCCCTGACCCTATGACATGGAGCCCTCCAGCCTAGGGTCTTCCATGCCATGGGGTTGGGGGAGCCTTCAGCCTTCAAAAAGAAAGTTTATTTTTGTAGTCACTCTGCCTTCATAAAGAAATGATTTCTGTTACAGAAATAATTTCTTTATTAATGCAGAGTGAATTCAAAACAAAACTTTTTTTTAATGTAAAATAAATCTTTTTTCATTTTTTTTTTCAAGTGTGGCCCCCTCACAGGACATGTGCTGGTGGGGGCCCCCCGCACCGTGGGGGCTGCAGGGGCCCCTGTTAAGCCAGTGGTTTTAGCCCACTGCTACAGAGTATGAAGAGTTAACTTGTGCTTTAAATTTTGCCCGCTGACAATGACAACTGCAGCCTGCAGTGCAGGCAGCAAACGTAACGCTGCAGAGACACAAATTCCAAATTCTGGGGGGGATAAATGCCATTATATACCCCCCACCTAAAATTTTGGGGGAGATTTGTCCCCTCCGTCCGCCCCATGTCCTACGCCCACGCTAGTGGTAGCATAACTCAACCTTTCTCCCCTTCTCTTCCTTCTCTGCTGATCCTGTGAGTTTAGGTTGGTAGGATATGCCAATGTCTCTGATAATGAAAAGTGAAAATGAGTCCTCAAGTCAGTCACACAAATGGATGGCCTCAAACAAAAATGTTCTCATATCTCTTGCATTTGTTCACTCTTCGGGTCCCACCATGACAAGCACGCTTTGGGGAGAATTGGGTCTCTCTTTAAATTTCTGCTTTCTTGGAGATTGTATACAATAGCTTGGCATTGTGGGGGTATCTTCTCACGTGCCCTTGTATCCAAATAGGTAGTTGACATGAGATCTGTCAAAGACATTTTTTCCTGCCTTATAGAAATGCCTGGAGAGTTGAATAGGCAGGCGGTCAACTAATGCCTCTCAGGCTCTATGTTATGCCTCGAGCCTTCCCCCCATCCCAGGGTCCTAGCTCTAATACCCAGCAGCCCATACTCACTTTCCTCTATCTTCCACCACAGGATCATACCCATGACCCTCAATAATGTTACCCACCCTCCTCTTCACTAGCCACTTACTTTTACTACCCCTACTCAGAACTTAGGTGCATTCTTCCACCCGCTCCAGGCCCCACTTTTAGAAAAAGGGTTTGTCTCCCCTCCCTCATCTTCTGGAAGTTGTACCTGTCCACCACTTCTTACTTATCAGTCTTCTCTTCTATTCTCCTCTAACACCCTATTAATGTTCCTCCTCTCTGGCCTCTTGTTACTATTCTTTCTCCATCTGATGCTCTCCTTCTACCTGCTTCCTCACACCTCCACTTCTTCTTTTCCTTCACCTTGACACTGCCCCACCTGTCCTTTTTCTCTCCCCCCCCTTTTACGTTGACAGCTTCTGTCCACTGCCACTCGACCTTCTCCCCCCATCCCCGTCTTCCTGGCACCTTCCTCCAATATCCTCCTACCATCCTTCTCCACACTATGCACCACCACTGACTCCTTCCCCAAGCACCCACAGTAGCAGCTCCAAGATAATCCCTTTTATCCCCTTGTAAGGCCATTTATGGGGGCTGTGATGCTGTTTGCAATTCATCTGTATTTAACTGATAGTTTTCTAGATTGACTAACTGCTTGTTAGTCTCCAGGTTTCATAGCTTAGAGTGATGGGGTGGATCTTCCACTTGCAAACCCAAAGAAAACACAATGACTGCAGTATCCATAACTCAGTCCACCCTCTTGATTTCCTACACTACTGGCTTTTGTGTGTGGAGATGAGTGGGAGACCTATGACCCTGCTGCAGCTTACATGTCATCATGTGGTGCTCCTGCTACAACCGTGAGCCTCTCTTCCACTGTTCAGTGTGATTGTGAGTTTTGCGATCAGGTCGTATACCGTGTCGACACATGGTTGGTGCATTCCTGATATGAATCCTCCTCAGTATTGGTGTAATCGTTTCACTGATACTATGGGGCGCTAGGGGCATTTCCCAATGTGACAAAAGCTGTATTCAATCTTCACAGTAGAAATCCCCTTTCCTTAATGGGACAGTATGATGTAATGGCCCCATGTGGTGATTCCCTCCCCCTGCTGTTGTTATAATGCTAATAGCCAAGGGATCCTCCCCACGGAGCCCTTGGGCACAGCATAACATGTCTTGTGGAAAGGCCCAGCCTAATTGGCAAATCCATCATCCACCCTTAAGCTTAGCAAGGGACTTAATTTCCAAGCAACCTTATCCAAGCAGGAACTGAGCAACAACATGGTCATCTTTGAAGATATAATGGACACCTTCCTCCAATATCCTCCTACCATCCTTCTCCACACTCTGCAGCCACTATACGTTTTATGTGCAGGACACCGGAAACCTAAGAATAATACAAGTCAGCGATCCACAACTCTTCTCAATTGCAGGATTTAAGAAACGCATTGGCCTTCATTAGGGTCAGACGCCTTCTAAGTCTCCAGACACAAATTCAGTTGAAAAGGAGAGTTGAAAGATGTTCATAAAACTCTGAATAAGGCTGAACTAACTAATGAATGATATCACTAAACATTTGCAGCAGGCCCATTGGTCACGTTACAAAAGGTTCTACCAGTGGTCATTGAATGAAATGAGGCAGCTGCAAGAATGTGATCTTGTATTCAAAAATGCCATGCTCAATTTGTGTCTACAAGCAGTAATTTTAGGGGGTGAGAAGGTGGACAAAGAGGAGGCTTTTTGCCATTCAATGTTTGCTCGACTGAACACAGGTGAGAGCTGTCTTAGGCAGTGCTGTCAAGGGGGATGTTTGACTTGTGAGATATTCCACTCTAAGTTGTATGAGTTGAGTGTACCATACATTAACTGTGTGGAGCAACAAATGGAAAAATACCAACACACATAATAACAATAGATAATAAATAAAAATTGCATCTATTTCTCACTGCAACAGCTGTTTTGGGGGCTTTAGAGTGGTGTTCTTCTTGTATTCCCCCGCGGTCTGACCATTTTTACTTTTTCACTTTGGGGTTGAACCAGCCCATTTCCCACAAAAAAAACTGAGATACTTGACTGCTGACTGTGTCAAGTGACATTGTTTTGGGTTGGCTGTGAGGCCAGCTTTCCTTAAAGCTCTGACAACTAAATAGAGATGGTGTAGATTTTCTTCCCATGTTATACTCTGTACAATCAAAGGACTTGGTCCATTAACCTTGGAAATGTGGCTGAAACACTGTGAAGTCCAAAAGGTAATACTTTAAATTGGAATAGTCCAATGGTGGTAGAGAAGGCTGTTTCCTCCTCTTCTTCTAGGTTCACGTGTACTTGCCAGTATCCCTTTGTCCGATCAATCGTGGAGCGAAAAGTAGCGGTTCCCAATCTAGCAATCAGATTGTCTATCCTTGGCATACAATAACTGTCTAATAGGGAAACCGTGTTTACCTTTCTAAAATCAATGCAGAACCTCCAAGATTGATCCAGCTTAGCAACAAGTACTATCGGAAAGGACCAAGGACAGCGAGATGGATTGATAATGCCAGCGCTCAGCATTTATTTCTCCATTTTATTTATTGGGCATTTGGAAGGCATGCAGCAGGAAATTGTGTTTCAAAGCACCCACACATCTTCTCCACTTCCTCTAGGACTATTCCTTTTCTTACTTATGGGATCCTGTAGGGTTTCAAATGGAAATCCTTCCCTGGGGGTATACGGATGTAGTGAAAACCCCCTTTTACTCTCTCTGGTTCATTTATAAAGACATCTGGAAACTGTCCCAGCAAGTCTTTGAGATCTTTCTTTTTTTACTCTGTGGTAGGTGGGAAGGAATCATAGTATTTTGGCCCATCTGCTCTTTTAAGAGACTTGTAAGTACTACTGTTGTGGCTTCCACGGGATCCTCTCTCCATTCCTCT